>NC_079151.1:144796583-146077083 GCF_947563725.1 Argiope bruennichi
TTAATATTTACCAATCGCTTCAATAATAATTATTTTTCAATACATTTAGGGATGTAAATAGAATATTTGATACCTTGTATTCATGGAATTTCTATCAATGAATCCTATCTTTTACAAAATTCTTGTTGATGATTAAAAAAATCAACTTGGTGGATTTAAAACCTAATGTGTGACTCATTTGGTTATCATTTACTTGCATTGATGACCAAAACGTTGGTAAATAAAAAGTCATTAACAAAATCTTTGGTAAGTTATTTCTGACATAATGATCATTAACATCATAAACATGCGCCATTTAGTAATCACCAGTAGCTTTCTTTAAAGAAAATGAAGTGTGAAATATAATGCATTTTGCTTTTTCATGTTAAAATTGATACTGTAAAAACAGTTTTAATAAAAGTATGCCAGATTTGGGTGAAAAGCAATATTGAAATAACAGAAAACTAACATTAATTGAAATAAGTCATCATTCAAAGGATTCATCCAACACGTCATTTATCATGATCAAAAATCATTCAATCGATTGACTGAGCTATCTATTTGTGAAAATTACAATTTTTGTACCAACTTAATTATTTCTATCATATTTATCGTTTTTAGCTCATTTCTCATAATTTATAGTTAAATTACTGCATTGCTGACTTAAAAATGAAAACTTTTCTTGCAGAAATTTATATTTAACAAATAGAATTTAAATAATAAGAAAATGTTTTTTAATTAAATATATTACAATGTTCTTTATTTTTCAATTTTTTTTTTTCATTTTTATTCTAAGCAATTTTATTATTCGCACTAAAAATTAAGAAAAACTTGTTTAGATGCTAAAATAAACCTGTAAGAATTTTTAATCACCTTAAAAGTATTTTATAAAACTAGATACGACCAAAATTGCTAAAAAAACTATATTTCATTACTCATTTCTTTTACAGTTATCACTCAACAATTCGACGTAGATAATCTTCTACAACAAATAGACTTAAAATAATTTGATTACACATAATATGGTAATTACAATTCCATCTTTTAAAATTATTTGAAAGGAAGACAAAGAAGAATTAAAATTCCATAAATTAATAAGTATACTGAAATTTATTACTTGATATTTATTTAAAAAAATTATTACCATATTATTTTCAGATAAATATTTCAAGCATTTTTATATTCAAACGCTTGCAAAAAATCCACATTTTATCGATATAATTATAAAATATCATATTTCCATAAACTTAAGAGAATAAATTATACTGTTAATATTTCATTCATGCATTTTCTTTCATTATGAAGATGCATAATAAACGCGGAAGAACACAGCGCGATCCATCATTGCTCGCCCCTTTTTAACAAGGCAAAGTGATGGATGCACAAGAGACAAAATGTGAATTACATTAAGGAGAGTGGATGGGCTTTGACCCAGTCTGATTTATGATTTACGTACCTATGTGGTGATTAGAGTGATTAAATGTTGAAATGGCTGTAACGAATTTAATATGATACTTGTTTGGAATAAATTATATTTAAATGTTTATATTTTGTGTAATTAACCGAGCTAAAATGAGCGCTTACCAGAATTTTATAATCATCACTCCACTGGAGTATCGTTAAACGACTTTTTATTTCATGGCACTGAATATTAAAATGCAATTTTATATTAGATAATAAAGGATCACTGTGTGCTCCAAAAATAATTAGATATTATGTTTCAAAAATTGATCATTTTAGTACACGATGATTGGCTATAATAATAATAAAACGCTCCTTCAGTCCTAAAAAGAAATTAAAGATTTTTAGTGTATAGAATTAATCTGAAAGTTACATAGCTCATAACCTATCGTATGGATCTTTTATTCGTTCAATTTATTTTAATTTCAAAATCCTATAGTTCGATTGATGTACCAAAAACTGAAAGTACGAAAAAACTCTCCCCATACATATTTTGTTTGGATTAATTTTTCTTTATTAAGTACTTTAAATATATTTTTTCATTGAAATTATATTTTATAATAATAAATAATTCTTTATATCTGTAATTATTTTCAAAAATAATTTCTTTTTTTGAATCTGAAAGTTACATTCAATGACTCAATAAAGTGATGACACTTAATCGAGTAAGCATCTTTAGAACTAAAATAAATTACAGAAAATTTGGCAAAAGTTTTATCTATAAAAAAACATAACATAATAGAATGGTCCTCTTAATCAAAAATTGATACGGAGCCTTTATAAGCTTTTAAAATAATATTTGCAAAATTATTTAGAAAATACATATAACGATACAGCTTAAAGCGTTATAATATGCTGATTTTGTAATTAGAAAAAAATTATATTATTATAATTATTTTGCTTATAAAATTTTAGCATTTTGTAGTTGGCTATACTATATAATTATCCAATTTCACGAGTAAGTGTTTGAAAAAAATGCATCACTAATTAGGAACCCATTATTTTTTAATTAATATATTACATCTTTGTTTTAGTACTTAATTTACAGATTTATATAGAGTAAATTGAGTTGACATTATAGGAAAGATATGATGTTTGTTAAATTCCAGGTCAATAAAACATGAATTAAAATAACCAAATGCAAAACTGTTGAATTCTTCAAACCTACAACTTCTTGATTCATAAAAGCATAGACAGTGATAACACATAGGAATAATGTTTGGTATAATAGTAATAATAGTAATGTATGTAACAAATCTACATATCAATTGTATAATTTTTAATGAATATATATGATGATTTTTGGGATAACTTATGAGGTAAAAGAAATTGCGCAATGAAGATCCAATATATTTGTGTGATAAGAATGTGTTTATCCTTTGAAATCAAATTCAATTCTTCAATATCAGTTGAATATAATTAAACAATTGAATGAATGCAAAAATGAGTAAATTTATCTCTTTTTAAATTGCATTAGTTTACTTGTGTTATAAATCATAATACATTTTTATAATTACTTTTTTTCTTTAGTTATTTGGTTTACAGCCATTACTTTTGTTTTAATTTCAAACATTATATCTTAAATGTAATAATGATGATCACTAAAAGAAACATCCTATAATTTCTTAAAAATATTAATTGAAATGTCTCACTATATTTATACTCATAAGAAGAAAAATAAAACTCATTTTCAAAAACATTTTTACAAATTACAGTGTCGAAAGTAGTATTTTTCTGCCGACTTTATTCATAACAAATCTCACTTTGTTGAATTTATCGACAAGTAAATGCCAAACATCTTACTTTTTATAAAATATCTTCTAGAAGAAAAACGGTTCTTTATTTTTTTATTTTATTAAAGAAGATATATTTTTTTCTTTTCCTAAGAATGTAACTTACATTATAATTAAATTGACATTTGAAAGCTTGCATCTTAAAATAAAATCGCCCACGTCCAAAAACTTCAATAAAATTTTAACTTCGATAATACGCTTACGTTTTTCATGGTTGGATTGATATATTCTATTAATGTACTCAAACAAATTATTACTTATGTACTTTTTCCTCAATTACAATTAGCGAGGGACAGAATGAGGACGTGGAATAAGCGAACGTGATTTTACGCCAAAATCTTCTATATTCAAAGAAGTTACGATAATAGGAATTTAGTGGGCGGTACGTTTGCTTTAATTTAAAATAATATCTAAATTCGAATAATAAGGAAAACCTTTAATTTGATTTCTTATATAGAATTTCAAAATCAAGAATTTTTCCTGAGGATCTTTTGAAAAATTATTCCACTGCTTCATGAAAGACGCCTACTCCATTTGCATAAACGAAAGATCAACTAAGTAACTTTTCAAATGAAATGAATAAGATTTTCTCCATTTTATTTCTAAGCATTCAATAAATATTCAACAAGATAGTTTATAAATTGCGAGACTATTTATAAAATCTAATAATATATATTTAAAAAACGAAAAGTACATTTGAAAATATTATTTCACCTCATAAATCTCTCAAACTTAGTAGATATTTTTAAATTCAATTTCTGTAAATAGCGTTATAAGAAAAAACTTAATAGAGAGATATTGCTTTAAAAATTTGGTGATAAACACCAAAACTAGCGAAGATTTTAAAAACTATATATTATTTTGGCGATAGTATCCAGAGAGGATTGTAACAACCTAAGAGAGAGGACGCACAAGTTATGCAATAGTTTTTAAAAAATTTATCAAAATTTTCTCAAAAAATTAGTTCGGGGCCTGTATTGTTACCACATTAGCACAGTCAGGGTAGTTAGAAGTTGAGACTATGTTTTCGTTTTAGCTAGTAAATAATATATATATATATATATATATATATATATATATATATATATATATATATATATATATATATATATATATATATATATATATATATATATATATATATATATATATATATATATATATATATATATATATATATATATATATATATATATATATATATATATATATGTAAAACAAGATAAATGATCTTTTTAACAATGTTTTTATCTATTTATTTCATTCATGTATTAAACTTTATTTTTATATATATATAATTTAGAATTTTTTTTCTTAAATCAGTAAAAATGTTCGAAACTAATTAATCGGGCAAGTTGTAATACATTAAAACTTGCGAAAATGGTTTTTATTCGATTTTAATTCGCATAATTAGAAATTCTAAATTAAGTAATAAAATAATCTCAATTAATAATTCATAATAAAATCTGATTTAATTAATTAGTTAATCTAAATTGATTAATTTAAATACTAACAAGCACCTTCAAATATCAGGTATTTCCCTAAAAAGTCACCTCAGAAAGAGTCTAACAGGAGAGATAAAAAAAAATCCTAGCTCACTTATTTGAAATAAGCAACTTAAAAAAGGATATGACGATATAATGGATAAGAACTGATAGCAAGAAGAAAGGATAAGGAATGTGAATGGTGTAGGGCAAAAATCTAACGTCTACGACAAATCCTACGTCTGAAATATGAAATATATATATATATATATATATATATATATATATATATATATATACAGGGTGGTCCAAAAAAAACTTCCCCTATATATGAAACCCTAGCAGCCTATCCACTCAACCAATTGAACCAAAATTTCAGAGATGGTTGCTTGAAGGTATGCGCTGGAGATTGTGATGATTCTAAACAATGCAGAACTCACGGTTACGGTTACAGAGAGAGAATTTCGAAATTTTTGAATGGCAACACCCACTTTTTCCTTGCGCAAATTGATCCGCGTATTGAAAAACCACAAATGACGTTGGAACGATTAACTTGTGACGAAAATTGCGGACGTAAAGCATTTGCAAAGAAGAGCGTTATAAAGGACTAATGACAATACAGAGAGGAAAGAAAAAAAGCTTTTATTGGAGTGGAAAGTTATAATGACAGGTTTTCAACGTGTTCGCCTTAGCAGGCGACAACGCATTGCATTCGGAAGATTGTGGACAACAATGTCGAACGTAACATGAAAGAAGGAATCTGCATAACTTCACACGTGTTATGACATCTTGAAATTCTGACACATCTCGTGGACCAGGCGTGCACGCCTTAGATTTCAGATAACCCCAGAAGCAGAAATCCATAGAAGTATGGTCGGGGGATGGCGGTGGCCACGAAACAGCAAAGTTATGAGAGATGACTCCATCACCAAAGTGTTATTGCAGCACTGATCGAACACATTGGGTGACGTTTGGAGGATCCCCATCTTGCATCCATACAATGCCACTAATAACATTTCGTTGTTCCTGTTTAACCCTGTGAATTCTGCAAGGTGCATCAAAGCTCCTCCTCTCTGTGTTGTCATTAGTCCTTTATAATGCTCTTTTTTGTAAATGATTTACTCCGCTAATTTTCGTCACACGCTAATCGTTTCCAACTCCATTTGTGGATCAATTTGCGGAAGGAAAAAGTGGGTGTTGCCATTCGAAAATTTCGAAATTCTCTCACTGTAACCGTAACCGTGAACCCTGTGTTGTTTAGAATCATCACAATCTCCAGCGCATACCTTCAAACAACCATGTCTGACATTTTGGTTCGATTGGTTGAGCGATAGGCAGCACGGGTTTCATATATAGTGGAAGTTTTTTTTGGACCACCCTGTATGTCGTTCATATATGAAGTATTTTAAAAAGCAGGATTTTCATATTCATTAATTTTTTAAAAATCCTTTTATGCTAACTATCAAGTAAAAACTTAGATGCCGATATGAAAAGACACCGCATTTCCCGCTACTACGTATCTAAAAATGAAGAAATATTAACTATTCGTTGTAAGTGGTAAATTCTGTGTAATAAAAAAATTATATTATTATCGTGTTTTGCATTTTATTTAAAAACATTATACTCCTCAGAGATTTTATGCTTTTTAATTGCTTTAAATGTGTCTTTAATTTCTAATATATATGTGAAGAAACAGAGGTCAAACCCAAAATATCCAATCACAATTTTTGGGAAACAAGCAAATACATTTTGTTTTAGATGCAAAACTGAAGTGGGACAGTTTTGAACACATATTTTGCAATTGTTAATAAAGAAATATTTCTAGTTAGTTGCTTGAAAAAAAATGAAAATGAAAATTTCATTTGTCACATTGTGTTTGAGAAGAACAAGAAATAACATATATCATTTTTCTATACAAGAAAAAACTGTATTGTTATTTTAGTGAGTGGTACAGTAGAGAAAAGAGAGCTAAGTTGAAAAAAGTATGGAAAAAATATGACATTTGAGAGAAGAAGAATATATAAAATTTTCTATTAAACAAGAAAATGTTACTACAACCATAGTAAACCATAGAATATAATAACCTAGAGTAATAAAAAAGTTATGGAATCCTCGGCGTAAGAGTTTATCGGCTTTTAAATACCTTAATAACAAATATCTTTCAATCAGCGAAATGAACTTGAAAAAGGGAATTTCCAATAATCTATACTTTAACTCTCTCACAAATAACCCGGTCGTAGAAGCACTATTCTAATGGAGCGGTTTCTTTTTTCAAACCAGGAATTCAAGATGCAAAACGAGAACACCCTTAATGATATCTTGTTTTACCTCCTGCACTCCTTGTTTGAAATAGAAACAGGCCCATGAACTACTCATCAATATAGCAATTTCCCGGCCAAGTTAGAAGTGAAAGTATTAAAGGTGATATTCTTAATAATCTGCTCCAAAAAGGTGGACAAAAAAGTTAGGAATTCTCGTCACAATGTGTTAAGTATGAAAAACTATATAAGAAATTAATGTTGTAAAATCAGCAAACATGCTGCTGAATTAAAAAAAAGTGAGTTAAAATCGTTGTACGTTTTCTCTGAAAGCTTGGTTATGTTAAAGAAATGAATCATGAACAGCATATTGGGAAAACAGAGAAAAAACACAAACGTTTCTAGTCTACTAAAATGTTGTCTATGTAGCGTTTCAAAATTATTAATAATTATTAAAAATGAAAACGAAATTATTAACAAATGCGCAACATGGAGTAAACAATTACATGAATTTGCTAAAAATGTTTCACAATTAAGGTATTGAATTACAGATATCCTATGAATGAAACCGATTTCATACTTTGGTTACCATTTTCTTGCTCAGACACTCGAAACTAATAATTAATGGTTATTTTGATATCAGAGAAAAAAATTTGTTGCCATGCCAAATTTACTACTACCTTGAAATTGATTTTTCTTTCGCATATTCTTACTAATCAGTGTTATTACAAGGTGTGGCAGAAAAATACGAACAAACAATTTTTATTATAACTTGATTAAAAATAAATAAATAAATAAAATATGACACATAATTATAAGAGTCGACATTTACTAGTAAATAAATTTAATTTGTTTCAAAGAGGCCGCCCTTTTCACTGATGCAGAGGTGAAAACGTTTATTGAAATATTCAACAATGGGTCGCAAGTCCTCTGCCTTTAATCTATCGCATTCCCACCGAAGCCATTGTTTTAGTGAGTCCAAACTTCTGTGTAGTTTAGTGCAAGCCCTAGATTCTAAAATGGGACATACACTCCAATAATGGGAATGAGATTAAGCGAGTATCGTGCCCATTATCCAGATGATATCAGGTTCGGAAAATGCGCCTTGAACCACTCTTCTGTTTTTCAGCTTTGTCAGCTGGAGCAGAATCTTGTTGAAACTCAAACTTTACATTGCCGCCGAAGTGCTTTTTGGCCCGTGGAAATACAACAGCTTCTAGAATGTCCCGCTGATACACTTTTTGATTTATTTTTACTGCCCTCATCCGCATAAACCAGTGGCGTTTTGTGGTCCTCTCCCATAATTCCGTCCCAGACCATGACCTACTTTTGATTTTTGTGATGTTTATCAATTGCTGAAGTGTTTGGGGCATCTTCAGACTAAATCCTATTGTTCTAGGAGTTATGAGCGTTTGGACGGTAAAGAGCTTCTCATTAGTGAAAAGGAATCTCTCTCAGTACTGACTTGATGCCGTTTCAAAAGTTTTCGGCGTCTTTGGAAACGTATGAGTTTGTTTTCTTCAATCAGAAGCTGAACTTTCTGAACCTTGTAAGGCTTCAGTCCGAGATCTGTTTTAGCCATTCGTTGCACTGATCCGTCACTTATTCCCAGTTATGAGTTGATCTTTCTCATGGAAGCCCTCGAATGTCATTGGACTCGCTTTTTGATAAACTTACGGCTATTGATAATGTTCACCATACGATTTAGTTCACTTACTGGACTTTAACTATCATTTCCAAGCCCTTTGAAACGGTAGATTGCATCAGGCACTGTTTGCCGAGGCACCTTAAACACACAAACGACTTCATACTGTCGTTTTCTTTGTTTAAACAAATCTAAAATAGCAGACCTTTTGCAATACGTTAACTAAAAGGTACTTAGAAAATATGTTATAATTGGAGTGATAGACAAAACTAAATGAACAAAAATTAAAAAGAAATTAATTAATTTCCATTCTAAGATGCAATAACTTTGTCCGAGTTTATTTTCTTTTTATGACGCACCCTTGTATATGGAGACAAAAATTTATCTGTTAAATAATAATTAAGATCTAATATATAAAAATAGAATTTTCATGGAGAATACACGGACGCTTAAAATTTCGCTATGCTAACTTATGTAGAATTGGTGGAAATTGACTATAAAATTTCATCTTTAGAAAAATGAACTAAATCAAACTAAAAAAAAAATGAAAAAAATCATCCATGTTTCTGTTTTATATGCAGGTAAAAATTGAATGCAGCATTTTAGTCAATGTATTAGCTTAAAAAAGTCCGAAGAAGACATTATTTTCAATATGTTTCATTATTTAAGATGGCACGTCAAACTGGAGGATATTCCTAAATCCACGTTGAAATAAAAACAACATTTTTTTTTAAATTATTATTTCATTATCTCTGACGACCAACTGGCATGCTCGAATGATTGGAAACAGGCTGATTATTGATTTTGCAAGCAGCATTCGTAATTTTATTTGTCATATGGATTCATTTAAACATTTACCATATTTAACAATTGAATGATTTTTTTCTTGTTTGATGATTCCGAAGTTAGCTGTTTAAAAATATTTTTTTGCTTATTGAATAACCAATGAGTCAGGCTATAAAACACGAAGGATATATATGTTATCCAATATAAATAAATATTCCACTAATTTCTATGAACTGTTTTATTAAATTTGTGTTGCAAGTATACTGCAAAATTATTTTTTGTTCAAAGTTATTTTATTAAATTAAGCACTTGAATCAAATTCAAGTGTTTATTAATTAAATAAACATGTGAATGAAAATTTTATTAATCTTTTAATATCTTATTAACTATTTTGCTGAATAATTCCTCGCTAATGGAATAATTAGTGATGAAATAATTAAATATATTTATTAATTACTTCCCGAGCTTAATTTTTTCAGCAATATCTAATAAGATGGTGTATAAAATCGAAACATGAAGGAACATACTTTTCATTAAATTGAGTACAAATTAGCAGTTATTTCACTCATTTGCAAATAGTTCTCCCAAACAGACTCAATTCAAGGCTTTTCAAAATATCAACTAAATTCGGGACAACCACAGATCGATGAATTCTTTATTCTTTCTACATATGTGTATACTTCTCAGCAACTGTTTCCAATTTCAGCAGAGAAAAGGACTGAATGATTTTATTTATTTACTTTTTTCTCTTTTTATGTCCAAATAAAAAAAAAACACGAAGAAAAGTATTTTTTTCACTGCTTTAAAAAAAAACCTTGGCAAAAGAAAAAAGAAAAAAAAAACACTGTGTGTTCTCTCATTTTTTTTATTCGGTTTTTCTTCACCGGCGAAGTGCGTTGTGCAGCGGATTGAATCACATTTGCCTGATTGCATTCGTGGGCATTGCGGCATGAGATCAGCATGTTTTATCTTGTTCTTTCCATGTCTCCCCCTCCCCTCTTCCTGTCTTTTAGATTGCGTATTGGTCGTGAAAGGTGGCAACGCAGAAAATTCCCCACACTGAAGCTCACTTTTTGAGCGATTTTATCATCCAAGTCCCAAAATCTGGTTGCGAGGAACAAAAAGTATCAAAATAAAATTCCACACCGTAAGTCCAATTTTCGAAAAGAACATTTTCTTAATACCAAGTTTTCCTCTAAAATATTGGTTGGTCCATGACGCCAAAAAGGGAATATATATATATATATTGGCATGAAAAATAAATTTCTCGTATGTACAATGGAAAAGTTGATGAAATTCAACTGAATATTTTTTATATTCTTTCCTTTTGACTAAATAAGCAACATAAGCATCAATCATTGTAAATCTTAAACGAAATCCATTATGCTTGAATTTCATGAAGCTTGATTCTGCCCCTAAAGTATCATGGATTTAAAGTTTCTTGAAGTATGAATACCTATTTTGATTGGTTAAATTAAAATGAGCATTAGTAATGAGTAATTAATCGATAAAATTATTTCATTTGCTACTTTGATAAGTAATTTCCACTGAACAAGGTACTCAGTTGAAAATAGTCAAGCGTAGATTGTAATCTTCTTTTTCAAGATTATAATTATCAAAAACACTTACTAGAATCTGCTTGACATTGGTTTCTTCTGTCATGAATTCATTTCATGCACTTCATTACAGTTCTTCCTATCCTTGAATGTGATTGAATTTTATCACGGATGAAATTTAAAAACTGTGCTATAGTGCATTAAAATAATATTCTTCAAACCATTAAAAAAGAACTCTGTACATTTACTTTTAGGAAATAAAGAATAGCTTAATGTTTGAAAGCGAATATTAGCTGTGTGTGAAAAAATATTTGTTTCGAGTACCATATTATAAAAGGGCAAAACCTTTGTCATAAATTAAAGAATAGAAAATTAATAAAAATATACTTTTTGAATTTTCAGTTCAAGTACAGTCCTTTACCACTAAACATATGTATTAAAAAATTACTTGCATATTTGGTATAAAATTTGACAAAAGCAACGAAATTTATCTTTATGATGCCATTTTACAGTAAGCTATTTGGGTTTTTAATAGAGTCTAAATATTTTAATGGTTTTATGACAAAAAGTATATTTAAAAATTATAATTTACATTTTTGTGATCACGTCCTAGAGATGGAAGATTCAGAGTTTCTTAAAAAAATCGCTTTTACTATCTTGCAAGTATATGAAAATTTTATTAAATAACATTAGGATAAAATATGAACTGAGTAGTAGTAATAATAAATACTTCGAGGATAAAACCGATACTATTAATCTTTTAAGAAAAAAAAAGGTATTTAAAAGGAATCGAAGAATTTGGAGAAACAAGCACAATAATTTGATTTGTAAGCCTGCGATATGTCGTTTACATAAAATTGCAACCACGTTCTCATGGTCAATTAAGAATCGTTTCATAAAATATTTATGAATATTGCTAAGAATTTAAAATTATCAACATTAAAAAAACCCTACAGATTCGCAAATTATCCAGAAATATAAATATTTTAAAATACTCTTGTTAGATTGCATGGAAAAGTGTGAAAAGTGTGTCCATCTAAATTCAAAAGTGTTAGACATTTTGTATCAAACAGAAAGGAAGAACTTGGTGATAAACTTTAAATGAAATTTCCCAGACATTAAAATGACATTTTCCCTCAATAGATGCTTTTAGGAGCCAAAACCCATTGGTTGTATAATTTTAGAGCTGAGGTAAATTTTGGTACTTCTCGCCATTACTTTTTCAAAACTTAGGCCTTTTAAACGAAATAAATTTTCAAGACATAGCTTAATTCAATATTTTTCTCTTGATTAACATCTAATAATGCAACTCAAGGCAACCTAATAGAGTTCAGTAAAAACAAAAATTAACTTTTTTTCGCCCTTGCTTCTAGTAGACACTAAATAGCAATGAAATTCCCAAACTTGTCAAAACTGTACCTTCCATCCTTAGCTCCAAAACACCACAAATGAAAGTGATGACAAGATATACCGCATCCTTTCATCAATATTATAAGACATTTCTCAGAGGACACGCCTCTTATCTTTGGCGATAGGCACTCACCTTAACTTATCGATTCTGTACGTCTTGCGATGTCTATGGCGCTCACGTTTGACACGCGCTAATGATGACATCATGATTCGCAAATGGTGTCGGCCATTACCAGCTTCCTGCTGATCAGCAAAGACCGCGGAATGAAGTGTTTCCTATGGGGAGCTATCGAATAATGTCTTCTAAAAGTGAGAGTCATTATTTTCGCTCCAGAACAAGTATCGGCACTTATTTCTCAAAAGACAGCAGAAAAAAGTGACAATTCTTGTTCTTTTCTAGACAGAACGAATAGAAATGAGATAATTGACATTAGAAGTGAAAGGATTGCAAATGGATGCATTTTTACGATAATGCAGCTAAGTTTATCAACTAATTATCTAGTCTTTAATCAGATTTTAAAGATCTAATTAAAAAAAGTTCAGAAAAAGGAAACACTTATTATTTTTACTGCATTTGCTTTTTACATGATAGATAACTCTTTCTTCAATCAGAATCCAGTTTTTCATTATAGATAAAAGCATTTCAATAAAATGCAAGATGTTCTGAAAGTCATTTTTTTAATTTTGAAAACTGGACAGTCATTCAATAAAAACTCATATATATATATATATATATATATATATATATATATATATATATATATATAAATGAACTCACATTTGCAATAGAACATGGAAAGAGAAACACCATGGACTCTCGGTGAATTAATCCTGCTATTCTATTAGAGTCTTTTTACCCAAAGTACTTCTCAGTTCCTTATAAGAAACGAAAATGTTGAAATATTTGATAAAAATTTCGTTTCAAAATTTTTTTTCTTTGTTAGCGAGCTTTTTTGTTGTTGTTTATTTTAAACGAATTTTCTTCGATTTATAAATAATCTATAAGTATTTAGAGGTTGCATTAGTGTATCTTTCAGTTAAATAAGATCCGGTACTATTTCCTTTTAATTGTGACAAAAATTTGTTCAGTATTTTACTAATTCAACAACGAAAAATAAATTCCTACCAAATATTCATTTGGATAATAAGTCAATTCGTCCGGAAGGCTTTTACAAGATAGATAAACTTTAAAACTCTTTGTGTAATTTGAGAAAATGGTTAGAAATGTTTTTCAAATATATTTTATCCATAAGAAAGCGTTACAATAGATAAAAAAAATGAGTGACTGTTATCCAATCAAACAGCACATACCACGTAGATATTCTAAATGTAGAATTCAAATATAGACTACTGTGTTAATTAAATTACATTTATTCTAAAAGCCTAGAGTTATTTTTGGAAAAAGGCCCATGTCATAACCAGAAAGGAAACTATGTATAAAAATTGAAGATGATCTAAGATAAGAAATTATGGTTACAATTGGTTAAAACTGCTCGAAAGCAAAATATTACTAAGCCTTTAATATGAGTTAAAATAAACCAAAGCTGATTGTTCAAATTACAAATAAAAACGTAGTTAGTTGAAGCTAACTACCTTTGTAGAAGCTTCATATTTTACTTCATATTTCATTCTTCATACTTCATATTTTTGCTTCATATTTTACTTGTAGAAAGCATAAACTGTATAACTCTTGTTGAATTACAAAGAGTCACTGAGACAAAAAAAAAAAATCAAGAACGTCTCAAAGGTGTTTTATTCTTATGTGCACAATGTGTCAGGATAAATCAATTATTAACGGAGCGAACAAAAATCCGGGAATTACATTAAATTAAATTACCGTTGATTATCTGTAAAGAAGATGTAGAAACTCTTTATATACTTTTGAATACATAAGTTGCGAAAGGAAAACGGATCGCTGGACTTTGATAATATTTTATAATGTGTTGGGTAGTTTACAATACATTTATCTTCTGCTTCATATATTCAAGAAAGAGAGCACTTCTTCAGAAACGAAGAGCCACATAATATATTAAAAAGATTGAAGTTTTAAATGCAAAATGATTTAGCACCAAGTTTCTGCTATTAATTTGCAAAGTAATAATAGTCGTACCTGATGTAGTTTCTCTCTCTCCATGGACAATGATATCAAGAAGTATATCACAATAACATTAACTGCATAAAAAAGAAACTTGTTCTAAATATTTGGAGCATACCTCTTACTTGTGCATGCTCATGGACTCCATGTTTGGCAGACACGATAAAATTTGGAGAGAGCATGTATACAATAAAATATTTCTGTCTGATAGAATAAATGAAAGAAAATTAAAGTAGAAATTGAATTGAACATATTGTGTATCGAGAAATAAAAAAGGTTTTAAAAATGTACTATTAGAATTTTACAAAATAATTTGTATAATTCCTGAATGACAGAGGCAAAAAATATTTTTTCTCCGTTTTTTAGTATTTTTTTTCATTATGTACGAGATTAATTGAGTGATTTCTGATCATTGATAATAACAAATCAAAATTTTTTCGAAAAGTAACGTTTCCTGAGAAAATGAGGTTTAGTTCACTTTTAAACCATTCATACTCATCTTTTATTAAATCTGTTAAAATATTACTTTTGACCAATCTACAGAAATATTTCATATTCTGTTTATATTCTACAATCACAGAATATTGAATTCTTATAACATATTCAGAAATTTATACTATTTATGTTTTTTCAACAACTACGTCTTTTTTCTCTCGATGATTATATTTGAAAATATGCAAATAAAAATAATATATATTTGAAAATTTGTTTTATTTAAAAATATAAAGTTCGAAAATATTCATTATAAAGTCTACAATGTTTGCTTAGAGTTTATTTTAATAAAATTCTTAAAATTTTAATACAATTCAGTATTATTTTATAGGAATTCAAGATGAAGAACATTCTTCACATAGGATAAAAAAGATACCTAAATGGAGTATTTTCATTTAATTATTAGTCATATTTATTTAAGGTGATTATTTGTAATCTAAAAGGGCTTGTGAAATTGCTGTTGTTTATAATGGCATTTGCAATGGACAAGCTCGCTGACGAAGTCAGGGATTTTAAGCCAAGGGAGCGTCTCTTGTTTTAGTACCGCCAAGAGCACTTGTTTCAGTGGGGCCAAGAGTACGTCTTAATTACTCACTTATCACGTTGGCTTGCACAACCCCTTTTTACAGGGGGGCACATTCACACATCTCATAGATAGAACAAATGAAGAACAACGAGGCCGAACCGGGACTCGAACCCAGGACGGCCAAATCACGGAGATGGCGCACTACCCCTATGCCAGGACGCCGACTTTCAATTTGTAAAGAAATTAAAGCAAAAAAATAGAGTCATGCTGTTTATTCTAAAAGTTCATTAGATCTAAGCTGCTAAATGTAAAAATCATCATTAAGAATTGAATTTTTAAATAGCGGATAAAACTATTGCATTTCACACCTTGATAATCATGACATTTTAAGACAGCAATTTAGCATTTTGAAGCTTAAATTCATTCATAACGTTTCTCTACTAAGCAGTTAATTTCTACTTTGCATCCGATCTCACGGGAAAACATTATAAATTACGAAATCATTAGATAGAATGCAGAGACGCTCAAAAACATGGTTTCTTTCTTTCTCAAAGAAAACGACAGAACCAGGCTTCAAAAGAAAAGAAAAGAAACATCTGGATAAGCGAGCTGTCAGATTTTGTCGAGAGAGAAGATATTTCAAGCATTAAAGTTAAGATATTTCCTCCACAGTCGAAAGAAAAAAAACTGGAGGAAGAATAAAAAAAAAAGTGCATAAACATTTTGAAACGGCGTTTTACAAATGAAGGATAGTTTTCCATTTAAACTTGCAATGATAAATGGTTAAAAAAGTAGAGTTTGAAGTCGCGCTTAAAAAATTGATTTCTTCATCTAGGGAAATGCGCTTCCTCGCGAAAGAAGATCTTCCAAAAGGAAATAAAACTTTGCCAGTATATGAATTATGAAAATACCTTTGATCTTTTTTCCTTGTAAAGATTTCGGAGATGCATTTAGTTTAAAAACGCTTATACTACCTTCGGTTTTTCCTTTTGGCGTTTCAAAATTAATTCTTCCGGAGGGATTCTAAAGAATTTTCTTGAAAAGATATCGATGTGTTTATAAAAACTCAATTTGGCTACATTCTACTTAGAACTGTATATTTTTGCAAGCAAAATGGCGCTTTATTTAAAAATCCGTTTATGTTAAATCAAGGATATTCATAAATTATTTCGTCGATATTAATACATAATACATCAAAAGGTCCTTTATGTCTTATTCACTACAATAATTCGATTATATTTTGTTTCAAAATTTAGATAAAATTATATTTCAAATAAAACCCACAAATTAAAAATAAATAAATAATTACAAATTTCAAAAGATTCATATTACTTTATTCTGCCAGTAACAAATTTAATTTAATGCTATGGATGATTGTATTCTTTTAATTAAAGTAATCTTCTGTAGCTTGCATTTACTATAGGTATACTTACCAATCAAATAATTGACTGAAAATTTTAAATTGCTTGAAAAAGTAAATTATTCTTCGAATAGAAAAGTCGCATGGAAGAATTCATGAAGATCCTGAATTCATCGAAAGAAAAAATAAAAATACTTCTTTAGTCATAGAAAGTCCTGTGATAAGAAAAAAATTATAATAAAAAAAACATCGAATTGGTCATGGAGAAGATTAAGACTACGATCATCAATGGGTAAATCGCGAGAGACTTAAAAATGATTAATTATTCCTTTGTTGTTATTTGAAACAAAAAATAACATATGTTCTTGTACCTACGACATAGTATAATCAAACAATACCATTGAATGAGAAAAGAATGACTTATTAGAAAGAACATGGTGGCTAGAGAAAGAAATGTCCTGCGTGTCTCTTTAGTCAAAGGAGGAAGATTCATTTTCCCTCCCTAGCATATATATATTTAGCTAAAGTTAATGAAACAGCTCCGTGAAAGCTCTTGGTCAGAATCATTTTTACATGGTATACTTGTTTAACATGAAACAAAGGTTTTAAATAAGTAGAAGAGGATTTAATACTGAAGGTTGCCATATCAGGTAGCTCATAAATGATTATCCTTTCTTGGATTCAATGAATGAGAAAATGGATCTAATTTTTCTTCCTATAGAATGTTCGTCGAAATCAAAGACTAAAAATTATATAGATTTATTTTTTTCGCAATCTATTTAGTTTTAGTAATCTTGTTTAAAATATGGAAATATGTATTCTCTCATAATCTATTAGAGAGTTTTTCTGTATAAGTAAACAATATTAAACGAATGAATGTAAACGTTTTTGTCTAGATGTAAAAAATAACAGAGGATTATTATGGGATACCCATATAATGATAAATTACTGTAATCTGAAAAAAGATAGTCCAAAAAGTATGAATGATTAGATAAAGACATAATATAATGGAAATATAGAGTAGATAGGATACTTAACTGATTGCAGATAACTTTTGGAATCATCAAGGATAAGGCAAAAAACAAATTCTATTTGTAAATATCAAATATAAAAAATAATGCTTCAGAGTTAAATTTTTCTACTAGTTTCTATTACTTTATTTTCTTCACATATTTTAGTCACTTAAAGTTAAAAAAAATTAAAGAGCCAACTTAGGTGGAAGTGATTCAACTTCTAAAAAATAATCATCTGTATATTTAAAATAATTAGGAAAGCTTCAGAACCTGTCTTGCAAACAGCACAAACATTGATGGAGGAAGGTCAGAGATTGACCATCTATGGCTTTGGGCACACCGACTCAAAGAGGATGCCATTTCGGAGAATTCGTCAGTAATATGGATGGATTATGTTAAATACAGCAGTCGTCCACAACAAATTTGCCTCGTTTTGTAGGGGCGGGGTGGTCGACTATATAAGAGAAAAAGCCCAAATATTTATCATATTTCTTCAAAATTTATTTTATATGATCCTTAAATATGTTTTCAGTACTCGCCTTTACAACTCCTTACTTTTCGAGAGAAATTTTAATCAATACTTTTCTATGCTTTCCCTATTAGAAAATTCCAATTCTGAACCACTATACTGATTCCACCCTCCGCTTTTATGAAGTGTTTCAAAGACAATACATTCTCAATCTTTTCTCTTTACAAAGGCTCTCAATTACATTCAGTTATTTCATACTCCTGTTCGTATTTCAAATAAATCTATATTTCAAGATATATCATGAGAATTCCATTATTCATTTGACACTTTTCACTTTCAAGAAATAACAAGAAAATAAAAGTTTGGCAAAACCCTCAGCCTAAGTAATTTGAAAGATTTTACCAATTAATTCTGTTATTTTGAAAAATAACCAGCCAGTTAATATGCTTTCATGTACAAGTATACGTCATTAAAAGAGAACTTTTCTTTTGTTGTAACAAGATGTAGTTAATTCATCAAAGACTGCAGACATGACTAAATTAATAGTATTAATAGAATTTGCGAGCATTTGGACATAGAAGGAGGCTAGTCATTATAATTAAAGATACAGTTTCCGACTTTGAATCCAATTTGTAAAACATATTTCCAGACTACATGAGCAATTGGTGTCTACCATAATTTAATTATAACTATTTAGCTTTGCAGAGACTGTAACTTATATATTCATTTATTTACATTTCATATGATGCACTCACTTTGTTATTCTACTTCATTAATATTAAATTAAAGGATATAATCCTTAGTTATAATATAATGCCATCATATCGTAATATACAAAGTAAATCTAACGATCTTCTAGTTTCATCGTTTTAAGAGGTTTTTGTAATTTTTATTATTGTTGATATGCATTTGCAAACGAAACCTAAATTACTCTTTTATTTTAGTATAATTTCCTTTTTTAACAAGTAGTTTTTCAGCATTTTTTATCAATATATTTTAAATTCTTCAATTTCTTGATATTTTTAACTAAAACTTCAGATACTGGTATGTTTCTAGATTTTGGTATGTTTATAAATTTATAAATTGTCTAATGCTTTTCGACGAAAACAATGTGAAAAAAAGTAAAATGATTTCGATTAGAAAATCAAATGTAGCAGTGTTATGTAAGTTATTTATATTTTTACTATTCCAGAATTTTTGTTTAAATGAAGAAATGGTGACATGCATGAAATTAAATTTAATTTCTAGTGAACATTTTTTTTTCTCATCATTTTCTTCGATCTAGCAAAAATAATTTTCAAAGCGCTTTTTGCTATTGCAGTTTCTTAAGTTTAACTGGAATTCTCGAACGTGTTGTCGAGATATAAGATATTGTTTAATTTCCAATAAACTGGAAAGGGTTCTGGCTATAAAAGTAAATGCAAAATATTTCTAACAAATCCGTACTAATTAATGAATTATCTGTACAAGTTTCAAAAATACACGGGAAAGAATATAAAAACTAATTGGTATAAGGAGATTAATGTCGAAATAAATATGAAATCGTTATGAGGTTTACATTATTTTAAAAACAAAACAACATATGGAATGGAGTTCCATTGTTCATAATAAAATTAAAGAAATTTAACATCATGTTCCTAATAATTCTTTAAGCTGATAAGGCTGTGTGCTTCGTTTTCTATCTTTTACTCACATTTCATCTAACACTTTCTAATACATAAATGCTGTAAATTGAATTAAAGGGCTAGGAATAATTAAGATAAATATTTCTTACACCTAATTAAAATAGATGAATCATTTTATCACAAGCAAAAATACTTTATTAATACCGCTTACAACAATGAAATTTGAATTTCCTCATTTTAATAATTGAAATGATCGATATTATTTTGTTTACGAAAAAAAATTTATTTGTGAATCTATATTCACAATATTATTGTTGTTTTTTTAGACGAAGAATTTTTTTAATGTGTAACTCAAGTATTTCTTTTATATTTTAGCTTAATAATGCTTTAACAATAGTTTATTATATTTTAATATTTATTTTTATTGACTATGTATAAAATAAATACTGTCGTGAACCAGAAATTTCCCATTTTTATAGAAAATGAAATTTATAAATTACTATTACGTGCAACCCTATAGCTACTTCAGAACCATTCATTACTTAAGTACATCGGCTTTCAAACATCCATTATTTAGTACATCATTTTCTGAAATAAAATTTAAACGATATCTCTTCAAATAAATTTTGTTATTTTTCCTCTTCTCTGGAAGCAGATATATTCATTTGTATTGGAGTTTCAGTAACAAAGATTAATATACTTCTATCTTTTTATCAATTAATTATTATTTTAGCAGAACATTATAATTATGGCATTTCGCTTATCTTCTAATATATGGATCATTTTTTCAGGTATTCATCTTTCTCTCTTCTTCCCATTAGGAATTTTCCATCTTTATAAATGAAATATTCTACTGATTGAAAATAACTACTTTACGAGTTCTAGTGTATCAGTATGAATAACAAGAAATAAAAACAAAATAATGAGATTCATCTTCCTAAAACTTTCTTGCAAACATTCGGCTAAAGATATGATCACATAAAATTTTCTTTAATAGCATTGGAGTACAATAGTTACGAAATATTATCTTTTGGAGGGAGTTTAGTAATTTCACTGAATCTATCGCGTGATTCTTTGCGAATTTTTTTGGCAATTAATCCACATGGCATGCGTTAAATATTATCCTAAAATGAAATGTCTCTTTTAGATGCGTTTTTTTCTAGCCAATTTAAATAAAAATTTGACACAAATCTACCCTTGTAGTCACAAAATCAAATACGAAATTTAATGTATTTAATTCATTGCATTTTTGAATGATCACTTTTAATATATTTCTGAAAATACAGATTGACAAATGGTCAATACCATGCTGAATTTAGCCCGAAATTTTATAGGTGTTTACATTAAAAATATTAAAACTGAGTGAAGAATCTTATCTATCTAGCTCTTTTCCTTTTGTAGTTATCGCGTTAACTTAGATTTGAATACCCAGACAGACACCCTTCCTCTGACCTTAGTTTACTCAAAATTTTATATAAATCTACTAATTTGATGTAAATAACGTTTTTATCAAATTTCAACAATCTAGTGCGAACTGTTTTTCAGTTATCGCTGTGGAAGACAGACAGATATAATATCATAAATATATTTTTCGAACTTAGGAAGAATTAAATCGTCAATATTCGTCAAAATCTGGAGTCTGTATTTTTTGACGATTACCATACTTTCTTCCCGAGAAAATAAAAAAAAAAAATTCTACTTTGGGGATGTCTGCTTCTGAAAATAGATGCGTTTCGAGGTTTCAAACGCTTTTTTTACGCGGAACACATACAAAGACGGCACATGTTTGAATTCATCTTCGGATGCCGCTAATTACTTAAACAGTGAAAATTGCAGAAGAAATCACTCTGTGCAGACGTTCGGGCAAGCAATCATTATTACTAAAGGAAACGGAAAACAAAATATTCACTTGTTATTTCTTTTTAACATCCGCACATGCTCCCGCGGGAATCAAAGGTAATTAATTATACAAAGTTCAGTCTTTCGACCGGCACTAACTAATTAAGCAGAGCGCGGCAAAGAAAAATCTGTTTTCGTGACTGATACATTCTATGGATTACACCTTCGTAATCCTCGTTCGTACTAGTTAATTATGGCTATGCCCGAGGTTAAGTGTTCTCCATCAATTTATCTGCTTCTTTGCTTTTCTTGCAGCCAAACTCTTGGTTAAAGCGGTTTGAATTAGAGTTCGATCGGTTTGCGTAATGGAATGGTGAAACAGCTCATTTTAGCATCAAAAGAGGGGAGGCGGCTGCGTAGAGGTTCGGTTGTGGTCATACTCCTCAGTCGCCTTGGAGAAAGAATTTGATGCTTTTTATCCAGTAGTACCGAATCTTTAAAATGTGAAGATTGAAAACGACTCAATGTTCTTATGTTTTTAAGATTTTATTTAAGTTCAAAAACCGTTTTCCATTCCGAAGGTACTAAATACACCATAGAAAATAACGAGAAAATGAAACAATGCAAAAGGTTAATTTTATTAACATATAACTATCAATTTAGTAATTCATAAGACAAAATATAGAAAAGATTCAAATAAAAATAAGTTCATGAAATTCAGTGAAATCTATTATTCTCAATATAACCAGAAATTATAAAATCTAAATTAATTTACTAGTGATATAAAATGATATATATATATATATATATATATATATATATATATATATATATATATATATATATATATATATATATATATATATATATATATCACAAAAAAAACGTATTTTTTAAAATTCAAAATAAGACGTCGATTGATTATCAAAAATATTTTAATCGAATTAAAAAATACTTATGTCATTTTGAATGAGTCAACAGATTGAATTCTTTATTGAAAATATAGATTTTTAATCTTTTTAAAAACATAAATACAAAACAATTTTTGTTTTTAGGTACAAAAACATAGGTTTTAAATTGCTAATTACCAATAAGAAAGATCTATCTCTTCAAAGTAAAATTTGTCTTATGGATATAGAGCAAAATTGTTCATTTTTTTCGAAATATATTTATTGATGAATTCATTTGTGTGTAATCTACATTTATTTTTTATTCATTGCAATTATAAAAGTAGAAAATATTTAGCCTTCAAATGCGTTTACGGAACCGTCTTACTTTTTTATTTCTAAAAATATGACTATTTTTGGAGTAAGAGAAATAAAACTAAACTAAATAAAATTTAAATTTAAATTAAAATAATTTTATAATAAGAAGAATACAAATATTATTTAATATTGAAAATATTACAAAATTTTTCCTACAATAAGTTATGTTTTTTTACATGTTGATTCCTAAATTGCTGTTGGCTATATTCGTTTCAGGA
Organism: Argiope bruennichi; assembly: GCF_947563725.1. Lineage (NCBI taxonomy): Eukaryota > Metazoa > Arthropoda > Arachnida > Araneae > Araneidae > Argiope > Argiope bruennichi. The sequence continues at coordinate 144,819,858 of NC_079151.1, forward strand.
TATGAGAAGGTATCAGAATCCCAAAATGAATAGTAGATGTGGAATAATATTTAATTTTGAAAGTTCTTTTTTTTTTTTTTTTTCGTTCCTGTATGGTAAATATGTGACAGATATTGAGAATCTTACGGATGCACTGTTCGAACTAAATAGTAACCATAGTGAATCTCTAGCCCTTTTATATAACCTTTTTATATCCAGCTGTTGGCTTCAATATATCAGACTACAAATAAAAATAATATTAAGAAATATATGTCACTATTAGAATATCACATATTTTTTACCTCCTAAGTTACGAAAGAACTAGCAAACAAATGAAGAAATTGCAGCACCTGAGAAAATGTGCTGGAGTTGCACAGAGCTATCGTGAACCAACGAATGAAAGATATACTATGCAGAGTAGGGTACATGAAGAGATTCATGGATGAACAAAACACTTCCAAATGCCAGTTTCCTGAATGTAGCTCAAGCACGGGTAGCATGCATAAAATGCAATATAAGCTAGTGTATACTAAAAAGAAATAGCTTCTATGAATATCGTTTTAAATAATATAAATTTTTAAAAAATCAGTGCATTTTTCAAAATTAATATTTTCTTTTATAAATCCTTATTACTAATAAGTAAACATTTTAGTATTGCATTGATTATGGCATTGTTTCTAAGCTTTAGACGATTTGAAATAAATTTCGAGTGTTTTTTTTTTCCCCTTTGAAAATATTTCGATTTTCTACTGTGTCGAAACTTGAGTTCCACTCATGCAGACCTTAAATGTCTCATATCAAAAAGCTATACTGTAACAGGGAATATAAAACTATCTAATATTAATCTAAGGAATAGATTTGAAAATTTGAAAGATGCATATTTAGTTAAGAAAAAAAAAAACAGAATAAATAAGGTCATTATGAAAAATCTGAAATTTACATATTTTTTCATTTAATCAGTTTTCTAATTTTTTTCATTTTTGTATTTAAAACAAAAAAACTAGTCTCTTTTAACATTTAATCTTCATTATATACGATTCATATATATATACAATTTTTTAAATTAAAATTTTATTTAGTTTTATTTTAGTTAATCCGAAAATATGCTCAATTACATAAGATAAAAAGTAAGATGGGTCTAATAAGGACATTTCAATTTTTAATACAAGGTAGACTAATTTTTAATAAAATGGTAGACTAATCTGTCAAAAGTAAACTTTTGTTTTAAGAAGTGGTAATTAATCCTTAAGCAAACACGGAAGACCTAAATTTCATATTACAAAATTATAAATATTTTTAGCGCTAATTAACATTTATTTACATTTAGTAATTTTACATTTTTTTTTATTTTAAAAGAAAAATTCCATTGTCTATTTATGCATTTTTTTTTCAAATAAAAACTAATAAGAAATTTAGAATTTAGGCCGATTTCTAAACTCTTAAATGTTTTCAAATTTGACTAAAACATTTTTGGTAAATATTTGACCACAATGTCAGTATTTTATAGATTTAGTAGTTTGAATTTTTTAAAAACATGTTTTTAGCTACATCGCAGTGCATATACTCCGTTCATTACATCCAAATCAATATGAAATTACTAAATCTCATATTTGTGTCTATTTTTACACATTAAATTATTCAGGAAAGATAAATAATATCATTTATGATTATTATTTCATTCATTAAGTACCTTTTAAAAAATGAACAACAACATATGCAAGTCTAAAACTTAAAACACTATTTAAGTTAGATGGGTATAAATGTAACGTAATCAAATAAAATGCAGTTTACATATCGCATGGGAAAAAACCATATGAAAGCAACAAAGTAAATTAATGACTTCATAATGTCATTAATTACTATTATTAATATTATTATTATAATATACATTAATGAAATATGTACATCCACATTCCAAAGAAGAAACAAGAAATTAATTAGTATGAATACAGTTTGCATATTTTTACTAATTTTTTTCATATATTAAAAGAAAGCATAAAATTATGCCCTGTGTTTCCGAAAATCAAATCAATTAATCGTGAGATAAATGATTGCATTATTGCCCAAAATTTTCAATTAAGAATTTATGAATGGTATTAAAATTTTCTGTAATGTGATGATGATACAACATTTATAGTGTAAGCTTAGTTCAAAATTATAAGGCTGAAGCAATACAGAGAGCGCAAATTACATAAATCTTCTTAAAACTTCTACTAGATAAGGAAGGAATGTAAAAACATTGCTGATTGCTTTCGTTTAAAATATTATATATGTAAAGGAAAAACAACTTATCAGGACTACGATAAGAACATTTGTAATAATAATACTCAGTTATTTCGAAACTTACATTAAATAGATTTTCAAATCAACAGATCAAAAATAATTCTGTACAACCAATAAACATGTAGGTAAATAAAATAAAAAATGTTTATTTTTTAAATAACAAAGTTATACATATGGCATTATTATTACTTTTATTATAATGTTTTTTAACGGAATCAGTAAAAATAAGGTATTTTGTATAAATATTTCACTTCCTAATAAGCATAAAGAAATATTTTATTATTATTTTTTACTTCTTTACAGCTTTCAGGCGAAGAAATAATAGTATATATTTGCAAAAAAATAATTTATGGTGGCATAGATTCCCTATTACTGAGCAAATTGTATGCAAATTAGCGCAGATTTAGATTAAGTTATTACGAAATGGAAAAATACTAATCTGATGAATAGATATAAAAGTAATTACAAATTAAATTTCCACTGTGCGAAAATAAAAGCTAAGAAAAATATTTTTGATGTGAAATCTTTACAAACATATATAATCTTTTCATGAATACTTTTCATTTAATAAAATATTTAAAAACTTATTTTATATTCATTACAGTAAGATTTACAAATCGTATGTTATGGTAACAGATGACATTCATTTCTGTAGCTTTTTTGAACTAATATTTCAATTATGGAGTAAGCAAAAAAATAGTTCTTTAAGTTAAGAAAAAAATACATCTTGAAGGATTAATTTATTCCAGGGAAATTAATTAACTTGCCATAAACACAAATTTGCACCTTTCGGGGTTATTTTTTTTTTCAGAGTTATACATTTTTTTTCGCACATTGCGATATGCTTACTCAATTGAAAGCAAGAAAAAGCTTCTTTGAAATCTAATTATATTTTTTCGGCACCCATATTTATTTAATTTCATATTCTTGCGCAATTCTATAATCTTGTTTACCACATTTTATCACCTTGCTATTCGGTGAGTTTTAAAATAACACATAAAGTAAAACAAAAATCCCCTGCAATAATATTAAATTGATCTTAACTATAATTAATCTTTTTACTTCTGTAAAAATTTATTTTTTTAATTAAAAATAAGCATGTTTATCAAATATATCTATTGCATCTTAACACATTTCGTAATGGTTTACTGTGATCATAAAATAAAAAGTGCGTAAGGCTCTCTATTCAAAATTTTCTGAAAAGAAGATTACATATCATATTCATTTTTACCACAATTTCACAGTGTTATGTCTTTTTAACAATATTTTTGTTCACATATATTATTCCATATACCATGTTGTTTAAGTTATTACCACTTTTTCAATGGCTTTTGCAAGTAAAACTCATAAAAACTGATAAATAAAACTTGATAAGAAATATGTTTGTTTGTTTTTTTACTAAAACAAAAAAAAGAGCATTTCTCAAAAGAAGATATGTAAATATTTCAAAGAATTCCTTATTTTTTTTCCAAATTATTTTTACTTAATATCAATTTTTTTCAAATAAACCGGAATGTATTTTTGGGAGCAAATATGATTTTCTCGTATAAATATGTAAAATATTTATAGTGTCAGCGTATCCAACAAAACACTCTTTCCTCTTCCCGATCTTTGAACACTGGCATGTATGCAAATGCAATGTCCTGTTTTAAAATGAATGAGTTTCGATGGCAGTGTTTATCTCTTCTTCCAGAAAAAAGTAAGTTTCGACTCATTAGTAGGGAAGTATACCTTAAACGTATGAAAGAGAATAACAGAGCCTTGTAAAAAAGGTATGTATGTTTACTATTTTGAATGCCGTCGTGTCACGAAATACGCCAGCAAGAAGATAGTATACTGCTCCCCTTTCGTGGTACTTTGATGGTGCATCGCTTAGGAAAGTTTTTTTTTCTACATACCCATTGAGGTGCATCATTTAGGAAAGTGTTCTTTTCTACCTTACCCATTGAGTTTCGTCATCTGACCGCGGTTCAAAATTAAGAGGTCCATCCCAAAATAGCCCTAGTGTTGCTTCAAACAGGACGTTAATATAACCAAACCCATTGAGGTGCATCATTTAGGAAAGTGTTCTTTTCTGCCATACCCATTGAGGTGCATCATTTAGGAAACTGTTTCTTCTATATACCCATTGAGGTGCATCATTTAGGAAACTGTTTCTTCTATATAACCATTGAGGTGCATCATTTAGGAAACTGTTTCTTCTATATACCCATTGAGGTGCATCACTGAATGATTTGACAGCATAGGTTAGTCCAATGTGTATAGTTTCTGTGGAGGGGGAATAAGCTTCTTCTAATCAGCAAAGAACAGAACCATAAGAGTCCTTGGGTAAAATATGAGATATATGATATCGCGTAATTAATGCTCAAGAACGATTTCAACTAAGAAAATGGTCTAATATTCGAATACTCATTCCAGGGAATCCATGTGTAAATATGACAGAAATCATAATGATCCCAAAAATGTAGGTTTCTAATAATCATATGTTCTTCAGTTTTTAAGCATTTAAGAAGAAAAAAAAACATTGATAGGAATCTCATGAAATGAATGGATTTCTAAAATGTTCATATTTTTAACATTAATGTATACATTAAATTGTTTAATGTTAAATCTAGGCTCTTCTCTACTTTCTAAAAGGTAATTTTTTTACATCTCCTCTTATATCTGATATTAGTTAATTGTTTTCCAGAGGTATTATAAACTGTCCCTTGGAATCCTTCATAGTCAGTATAAAACATTTTGTAATTACTTTTATCATTGCCGGCACTCTAAAATTAGGAGAGGAAGGTATAAATAGTTTTATTTTATATATACTATATTTATCCAAAAGATTAGAGACATCTTTTTAATTTTGAATCCTTTGTTGAAAATTATCTATCGACAACTCTATTAAGATAATTAAATAAAGTACTGTTTAATGTTCTAACACTTTTTCTGATATCGGCATTTAGTTTTTACATCAAGTCACTGCTGATTAATTCTACCTTGAATTAATCAGCAGTAATTAATAACTATATTAAATTGGAAATTTAATTGCAATAAAAATGAAATCAAAATAAAAGAGAAAAATTATTGCTTAATGTAGCATGAGATTGCAATCCAAAGTCTAAGTTTTTCAATTTTCTCAAATATGTAAATTTTTTTGGAAATATTTAGATAAGTATCGTCTACCAATTCAATCAGGAACATTCTAAGGACTATCATTGTTTGTTTCTTTCTAAAATGGTTCTCTGATCTGAAGAAAAATTCCACTATTTTTATTAAACTTTCCTCATTCTTCTGTAGTAATCAACAGTTTACATTCCAGTCGTAGCCGAAGTCGAATTTCAGCAGTTATTTCGCTTCACTATTCAATTTCATTCGACTTCCTTGCTTCTGCGGAAAAACTTTGGCTTCCAGAAGTGGATGAAGTAATGTTTTTTGATGGTGGTTTGATTGTTTTTCGTTCGCATTTCGGTTTTTTATGGGAGGATTTAGAAAGAACTAGTACGTCATCTGTATTCTATTGCCATCACAGTCGAAACTAGATGGCATTGGATATCATGCCGATCATTAGATTTCTTTGGAAAAGGGAAGTTGCATTATTTATCAACGAAAGTCAAGCATGATGTACAGAGAAGAACTGTTTAAAAAGACATTGTTTTTTTCTGGTACGAGAATAGGAAGTAAATACAAAGTGGAATAGGTTTCTGCGAGTTAATTGAAATAAAAGCGAAGAATTTAAGAGGGGAAAAATAGTTTATAAACGAATTTCTGCAAATTTGGCATGATTTCTTTTATGAACAAAAGGGAGCTTACCAATACAATTTCAATAAAATAATTCAAAACTACACAGCATATTTTGCGTATTCCTTATCACAGGGAGGGAAATAATAAAAAAATTATCACTGTTGTTGTTTATAGACAAGTTAGCTGACGATGTCAGCAATTTTAAGCGGCTCTTGTTTCAGAAGCGCCATCTAGTGTCAAGAGGGCTACTCATTCGTCAAAACATTTTTCTCGGCCCTGACTTCATTCGTACATTTCATTCATCCATAAATCGTAATCTAAACCTGAATCAGAGAAAACGATCATCTCTGATCCAGTACCCCCAGTGGTATTGTCTAGACTGGAAAGACGTTGTGTTCGACCTCAAAATCTAAAAGCTGCGAATCTATCACCCTTACCCTTACCCTTACCCTCGGCCGTGCATGTCATTTATACATAATACGTGCATAATACGGGTCACATATGTCAACAATTCAGCCTTGAGGTTCCAGATGCTTTAGCGATCTTCCTTCTTATAAATGTTATCATGTTCAATAGGGGCGAGTGATATTTTTCAAAGCCTATGTGTCACTTTTATAACGAAATTAACATTAGGTTTACCCTGAGTTGGCAAATACCTATTTCTACCAAAGGAGCCAAAATGACAACTTTCGGTATTTAATTAGGAAAAATATAAATTGGCCTATCTATTGTGTAGTTAAAATAGAAAAACTTTTGTATTTTCAATATATTTCATGAGGGTGGTGTGATGGAAATCCAGTTCCTCTGTATTTATTTACTGAAAAAAGTGTTTATTTTCTAATTTAGGTCTTCAGGGCCATCTTCTACCATCATCTTCTACCAAGATATAGACTCACACGACTTCTTACTAACAACCCATAATAGCTTCTATCTGACTGACTTTCCGCTTCGTCTTCTTACTTCTTATATACAAACATTTTATTAACACATACTTATTTCTATATTTATACGTATATATATGCGTCCCTATCAAGCCGTTGCATATTTAAATATAAATATATGTATTCTCAACAACATTTACACAAATGGTCAAAATGACACTTTCGGTATAAGTTGGTATACTATATACATTCCTGCGAAACTAAAAAAAGAAAAAAAGAAATTCCGATTATATGTCTTTTAAATGCAAGTAAAAATTAATTAAAATATTTTCATAAAATACGGCAATAATTTTCTTGTAGAAAATTAACGAAAAATTTTCTTAGAGAGGTCAGAATGAGCTCTTGGTATACCTAGTATTAAATTACCTACTCATTTGCATGTGATTTTAAGCAGCACAGCGCCACTTGTTAGTATAATTTTAAACTAATTTTATTTGACAGAAATGAGCTACGTAATAATTTTTTTGCCATTTCATTCAGATACATTCAATATGAACTAGGTGTCATATGAGCGCCGTCAGTTTAATTTTAACCACCCTGTATAAAAACATAAATAATATAGAATCACCTGGTGGTATATTTCTGTACTTAAATTCCCCATTTAATAAATATCAAATGCATCATTTGAATGATCTATAGTTCAAATTTTATCTCTTTTGAGCAAGAGGAATGCATTCTAAGCCACGCTAAAGTGGGAAAATAATTTCTTGCTGCAACTGCTTTTCATATATAACCTTTTGTTCAATATTGTATAATTCGTTATTTTATATTTTTGATATATTTTATATCACATTATTTCATTTGAATTTCAAGTAATTTTACAATAAATAGATGAAATCTGACATTTTAATTATTTATAATATAAAATGTAACTTTATTAATTCTACTATTTATTCCATGCAAAGCTAAAAAATGTAATACAGCATCCAAGAATTAATTTCCAATAATTGAATTTGATATTATTCAATGCAAATTTAAATATAAACGTATAAAAAAGAACTAATTTAATAACTTCTATAATATTTTGCGGTTATGTATATAGTTTGCACTTTATAAGCAAAAATATTTCCAAAATCCTGTTTTGAATTTCCTTTTAAAGTAACGAATTATATGAAAATTGCAGGGATTTGTTATGATGTGGCTTGGTATGAGAAAAGAAAATATTTTCTTTGATACACTTTAGGAATATTCTTTAAACTTTCTTTGCGTCCTCGGGATTTTGCACTCCATAATATTTACTTTTAATCTAATATCGTTATTTTTTTAGCATAAATGGATAAGCAGAATAGAAGCTTCTAGTTTTCAGATTTACATATCTGGATGATTCCTCTGAAAATTAAATTATTAGCATAATCAATATTAATTATACTTTCATAAATATGATCATACTTTTATTACGTTTTCCTATAATTCTCAAAAATTCTAAATAACTTATGCACAAATATTATCAATATAAAAATAGTTATTATATTAAAATATTTTTTTTTTAATTTTCATTGATAGGAATCTTTTAACTTAATACATTAAAAGGCAGCAAAAATGTGATTTTTATGTGCTATTCATTACTATAAATTGAACTAAAACTAAACATTTAATTTTATCATCAGTTTTAAGAGAAATATTATTATTTTCTTTTATTCAACATCCTACATATTTTACCCTATTTATTCAAAAAAGATTTTTGGCAGTAAAAGGTTCTCTCCTATATTTGTAAACGCATTTTCAATGTTTTTCATTCCAATTTTTTAAGCATAATTTTAGATTTTTTTATATGAATATTAGTCTACATTTATCTTTTAATTTAAAAATTGATTTATCAAACCTCCTGAAACACAAACTTCAGGAATCATCAAAATAAATGGTGCACGTATTATGTTAAATTAAAGTGAAACTAAATTAAAACTAGTGTAAAATAAGAATATTATGTTAAATTATTTAGTATCGGTAAAAGATATTATGAGCTAATATGCATTTTATAGAAATCAAAAGTAATAGCGCATTTTCTGTCAAAATAAATCAAACATTGAAAATATCTTTATGAATTATTTAAGTTTGTGTATATATACATAGATATAAAGCTTTTGTCTGTGTGTAGGGCTTAAAGTTTATTGTATTGTCTTAATATTTCCTTTACTTTTTATACAACTTCGCAGGGTTTACTCAGTTTTGTTAGATATTTTTAAAGTCGTTTTATGATTTATTATTCTAACCAATATTAGCTGGTTTATTTGGTATTTATACTTTTTTATTATTTTCTGACCATCATTTCATTTCTAAACATTAGAATGTTTATATATTATTATTTACTAGTTTAATAATAACGGATCATTTCAAGGTTCTAAATCATGTGCTAGAAGCCGGTGTATAAATATGTAGGGGTACTTTGTTTGGTTGTGTTCTGTTAGGTTCATGCTATTATATTGCAATAGATTCGATCTATCATCAGTTTATTGGCAATAAAGAATATAATTTTTTTTTTAAAAAATTAATTGAAATTTTATTTTGAAATTGCATAAAAACTCTAGATATTAATTTCATATACACTAGAGTGTTTAGTTACTTAAAATCAAAGGAATAAAAAACGAACAAATATTCCCTTTGAGCAAATCAGCATATCTAAAAATATTTCTATGTTCTTTTTTGTCTTGCATGGATTCGTAAAATTTTATAGGAAGATTATGAAGATTTTTGCCATTAAACGATTTAATAATTTGATTAACGATTTAACAATTTCATAAAATGAAGTTTTGCAAAAACATACGTAAATTGTTTTAACCTGATGGCGTTATCTAGAATTTCGTATCACAAAAGTATTAGAAGTATCTACGGAAACATTAAAAAAAAATCAATATTCAACATCGAATATGTGTCTGTAATTTTGAGGGTGACCGCAAGTATAATGGACCTGTTCGAAAAAGTAGTGATGAGGTATTGTTTGATATTTGTACTTTTTTATATATTAATTTTTTTTAAAGAAAAACCGAAAAAAATTTGAGACCAAAAATTCTATTCCAAAAGTATGCTTCATTTACTTATCTAATTTAATTAAAAGAGAAAACAAGAGTAGTGAAATATACTTTTCTGACTTCATTATTATACCACACCATTAAGCAGCCCCCAGATTAACCATTAACTATAAACGTTGCTTTTATACAATGTATTTTCTTTTGGGGAAACGTGTTGCATACATGCATTTTTCATTACTTTCCGCGCATCGCTCAACCAAAATGTATACCGTAACCTTGTTGACACCAGAACAGTGTCTTGGGATTTAGTCTCTTCGCTAAAGGGGAAAAAGGGGACCAAGAAAAAAAAATAAAACAGCGGGAAGAAGTAAGAAAAAAAGACGAATGAAGGGAAAAAAAGGGGGATTACTTACTAAATTTTCCCGTTCAGGAGATAGGTCGCGCCTGGATGGTCGAGACCGAACAACTCATTACGGAGTTTTATTTTCTCCTATCTCTTTTTGGGTACTTTAGTTCTTGCTTTTTTGTTTCGCTTCCTAGACCATTCTCTATCAGGGTGTTCTTGATGATCGTCATTTGTATTGATAAAGTGAAGAGGATCTTTTTCCTGGAGCACGTTCGGGTTCATGTTTTGTTTTGAGATCATTTTGCATTGTTCTGCTCCAAGTCAAAGAGAGATTTTTTTGTGTTTGTTTGTTTACTTTTCCTTTGTTTGGCACTGTGAGAGTTTTGTTGAGCGATTCGAGAAAGTAAGGTTGTTGTTTTTATGTCCATGTAGCAAAAAGTTAAGACTTCTTTTGTTTAGATTTTTCTTTTTTAGAATTATGTGGAATCAAATCTCCATAAAATAGACTTCATGAAATACCAAACTCGGAGACTCTTTGACATGTTAAAAACAACCGTGTTTGTTTTCGTTGATTTGCATCCTATCAGAGCATTTGGAATGAATGTTAACATTTAATGTGCACTTAAATCTGAATAAAATGCAAAATATCCTTATATCTCGGTGCAGTTCGTGAGCCCTAAATTAACATTCTAACATACGGGCAGAATAAATAAAATTTCACAGATATGGTGGCACATTTATGCTGTCCTAATTAAACTGCGAAAATAAAACTAGTATACTATTGACTCGAATTATATTAATATAAACAATATGTCAATGCCTTGTCATTTTCTTATTAATATAAAACCAAGACATCTTAAATAAAAATCAGTGGCACGGAACAAAATGACCATCTTAAGATTTGCAGATTTTATATACCTGTTCAGACATGAACCTGTAATAAACACATAAATATTCTTTCGTTACTTTTACACATGAAATGTGACATCATAAAAAGCAGAAAAAAAAACATTTTTCGGAAACTGATATATTAAAAAGTTAGAAATTTAAGATCCGCATGCTTAGCCTCATTTTTCAATCGAGTAAAAGTCGAAAATTTTGCAAATAAATTTACAACGATTGAAAATAATAAATACCAGTATGTGAAATGCAAAAAAAAAAAAAAGAAAAAAAGAACAATATTAATCAGAATTTACAGAAAATAATAAATTTTTAAAGAATTTAATAATTTTAAATATATACATTTTTTAGAAATATTGAATGTTCTTTGCTTCTCTTTTATTTAAGACATTAAGAATAGCAATTTAAACGAGGACTATTGAGGAAATATCAAGGCAATATAGAAGAATAGTAAAATAATTAATTTGAGTTATTTCATTCATTGTTTATTTTATTTATATTATTATTTTGTTATTAACTTTATTTTTAAGTTAGTAAAAGTTGTAAGGCAAAATAAGTATTTATGAATGTGATAAAAGAACATTATAAATTTCGAGGTATATATTAATATTCGAAATATATGCTTTTCTCAAAGCATCTAGTTTAAACATTGCCCACTTTTTATAAAACTGTTGCATTTTTCAAAGAATTCCTTTAACAATTATGTTTTTCTTACTCATTAGTTGCTCTACTCAAAACTGTCTACTTATAATCATTGATTATTATTATAAACAGAACTATTTAAATTCAATTTTGACAAAAAGATTTTAGAGAGAAATAACTTTTCTGTGTACGATTATAATGCAAAATGTATTTTAATGTATACTCGAAATTTAATATATAATCTCTCTAAAGTTTTAATATGAAAAAATATTATAGAAAAATTCCCTAAGATTAGAGCTTCGATTATTAAAAAGAAAACACAAAAATAGATTTGTGTAAACTTATCATTCTTTTCTTTATCACAATTAAATTTATTTTCTTTCTTTAATTATTTTAGCATTAGTTAGAAATCGACAGAATTGATTTTCTATCCCAGTGTTGCATATATGCATAGACGTTCGCGAACGAAAGCGTTGTACCTCTACTAACAATTATGACCTCCCAGCTATGCGAAGAGACTTAATTTGCAGGACATTCAGCTCCCTAATTTGTGTGCACAGAGTGAATTTCGACCCTAAAAAGGTGCAAAATTAAAACACCTTGATTAGACCCCACCTCGAAACAAAGCGGTTATTCAGGAACTCTGGACGGTCACGCTTGAAATTCGTTCCCCAAAATGAACCCTTTTAAGATGCGAATGAAACTCGTTTCTGAGCTCATGTCTTCTAATGAGAGCCATCAGAGTTTAAAGCTTGAATAGAGACTCATTCTTGCTGTGTCAGCTCAGAAGGCCATGGCACGAAATCTTATGATCATAGTGTATATAAAGCATTTCACATTTCTAACACCCTTCAATTACGCTTTTAACATTTTTTCTTGTTTCATATTGGATGTATTATTTAATCTGGAATTTATAAGTAATAATTGTTTTTACGCAACATACATAATTTTTAATTGTTAAATAATGAAATTCTGCCAATAAAGTAAATATAATTATTAAAGTTGTATTTTAAAACGAAGATTAAATTATTAATTAAACTGCAAGTAAAATTTCGAATGATCTAAATTTTGGCTTCAACTCGCTCAGAATGACGAAGTTTTTTTTCAAAAAGGAACATAAACTTCCCCAAAGACAATGCTTAGAGTATTTAACAGTTCTAGGAAAATCTATAGGAATTTCAGACTTTTTTCCGTGATGTTATTATAAATTTCTCAACTGATTGAATAAATTATTATTTTATTATAATTAAATTGTTATTCCGTGTTTACAGTCAATTATTTCACTTCAGTTAACTGCAATTTTTCTCCAAGATACTTTGTGTGTGTGAGCTTTCTTTATAATATCCCTCTTAAGAGAAATATCAGTATATTTCTGTAGTCATTTCATTCTTTCACTTGAGAAAATTCATTTGCTTCACATACGTTTAAGTCCAATATCAAATCATTACATTGACGGATTCTTATTTTACAGTATTTTGTTATGGAAACATTAATTTCAGTCATCCTGTATATCGATTTCAGTACCTCTGTATTGAGTGTATCGGTTCGTAAAAATTTATGATCAAAAATTCCTTCATAAAATTAAATAATATTTTTTGATTAAGTATGTCTTAAAAGCAAAGTAGTTTTTCACCTTAATATTATAATATAAAATAAATTACATTGAGATTTTATTGTATGGCTGGCTTGATTAAATGGCTCCTGTTAATTTTACTTTTAAGAATAAATTTCACTTAAAAACATCATAAATGAGGGTTTTTTTTACTCTTTTCCTATGTGCTTTTATGGTAATTTTGATTATATTTAGCAATATTACTTTAGTAGGCTCTGTAAAATTACCATAAAAGAAAAATAAATGGATTTGAAACCAAATACATGCGAGGTCATAATTTCTTTATATATTTCGAGGAAATTAATATCTCGTGAAACAGGCTGTAAGCACGAGATATGAAACATTAATACTTAATGCATTCATTATTCTAATATGATATTTCATTCTATCTAACTAATTAAAATGGTAATATGAATGTCGAATGCATTCTTACTAATGTACAACAAATCGTTTGGACATAAAACTATCTATGGTCACGAAAGTTTTGAAAAAAGAAGGAGCTGGAAATATTTTATTGCAAGATGTGGAATTTTATACAATGATATAAAAAACTGAAGAATAAATTTCAGAAATTGAAGGAAATTTGGGGAAAAAAATGTTGAGTTCTAGTTAAATTTTGTCTGTAGGATAATATCATTCAATAAATTGATTGATTTTTAGATACAAGGTTTAACCGTTTGAAGGAAATCAGCCTAAAGATGCTAGCTGGAATATACTAAAGGGTAGTTTAACCAGTTGGGGTGGTTTCCCTGAAACTTTCTCACATATTCTCTAATAAAAGTCATACTCCCTCCCATAGCATAAAATTTTTGAACTTGTGTAAGACCGCGTATACTTTGCATGGCATTGGAGAACGATTTTCACGAAATATAGAAATGTGAAACTAGCTTTTTTAGCTGAATATATCGTGCAAATACGAATTTCGGGAATCAAACGGAACGTATTTTTAGTATTCAATATTTGATACTGAACTGCAGCTATGGTAGCAAAATAACATGGAGAATTTAATTCATTTATGTGTTGATGTGTTTACATGTGTACCAAATGAAGCTCGATAGAATGTCGACACTTTTTCAGATTTTGATCAAAATTTGGCAGGAATCTGCATTCTAGACACTAAACTTGCATAACAATTTTATTTATCTAAATAAAATTTGGTAATTATATTTAGATAAATAAATTTGATAATTTTGAAGCTATCGAGTTCACTTGAATTTGGAGTGTCAGATAAACAGGCTTTTAGGATAGATTTCTTCAAAATTTGATAAATATCGACAAATGTGGCCTAAAATCTATCTGTTTGACTAAAATTATTTTTGAGCTGTCATGCTCACACAGAGATAGATATAATGAGAAAAAATACCTCTTTTAAACTCGGGAAGGTCTGAAACGTTGAGATTTGTGAAAATCGCGAGTTTAAATTTCCGACTATTATAATACTTTATTTATACATCATATATGACAAAGTAAAAATGTCCTTATATTTATATGCCAAATGATTCTTTTATCAGAAATAGAAATCTTTCTTCGATTCTTTTTCCTTTCGCGTGACTTGAGCACGAATACACGAATACTAAACAACTTTCAAATCTGAGAATCTCAAAATAAAATTGAAAAAAACTGATGTCTGAAAACGAATTTGATGAAAATCTGAAAAAAAATTAAGAAGTGGAACGTTTTTACTTTAAACAATGTTTAAATATTTCAGTTTTTATTTTATATCTTTTATAATAAATATTAAGATTTCTTTTTATCATTACACTCATAAATACTTTCCAGATGGTTCTAAATGTAAAAGCCGAAATTTAATTAAATTTATCGACTAACTGATAGTTAAGAGTCTGAAAATATTAGAAATTGTAACTATCATTATAAGCAAGCACGTTTTTAAAATTTCAAATAATTAGAAGATTCAGATTTAGGTAAATATCCGATCATGAAATTCCACCTTCGCAAATATGAAATAAATGGAATCAATGAATGTATATAATTACTTAATTTACGAATTACTATTACTGTAATACATACAACAAATTTTTAATTTCCGTAAATGGGTAATAATGCATAATGCCAAATGGTACTAAATATACAAGCCAAAATTTAATTAAATTTATCAACCAACTGATAGTTTGATTCTGAAAATATTAAAAATTATAATTATTATCGAAAACAACAAACATGTATTCTAAATTTCAAATATTCGGCAAATTAACATATGGATAAATATTCAAACAGAAAATTCCATCTTTGTAAATATGAAACAAATGGAATAAATTATTGTTTTTGATTATTTCATTTATGAATTACTACTATTGCAATACATAGAATAATTTTCGCAATTTTTATATGGGGCTTGGTTATAAGTAAAATATTTAATGTAATAGATTAACCTACCAATGAATAACTGAATTAATCAGCCCACCAAAGAGAACTGTCGGATATAGTTTTGATTCCGGAATATTTTTTTTCTTTTCTTTTTTTCTTATTTTTTTCATTTTACAGCATTTGTGCATAACCATCATTTTTTTGTTAGAAAACTCTAATTACCTGCCAAATTGTTTATGGAAATTTTCTATTTATCTTCTTTTCCGATTAAGATCTTTTATGATGCAAGCAAAAGTGAAAATAAAAAGTAATAATTTTTAAAATATCTGCATAAACTATCTGTTTTCTAAAAATTTCTAGAATGGATCACTTCATGTAAAAATAAATTCATCAATAAATTCAGGAAAATGTATGTTTTTGATCAAAGCTCAGATTTTGGGCACATTTGTCTCGGCCAAAAATATGTTGATAAAATTCTGCATCGTTGGCTGTTTACCGAGTATCTTAAATTTCCAACTTAAAGTAACCGCGAAAGTCATAAAACACGTTAACGGTCTCCTGTCTCCTTCGGGTTTAGCTCTCCCTCTCACATACAGTTTGAGAAATGGTGAAGAAAAACCTTCTGTATATCTTATTTATAAAGGTAGGGACTTGATTTATGTTAAGAACTTTTTTCCAACCCCGACTTCCTGAAAAATAAATATACACCATTTATCGATTAACAGCATATGCGCCTACCTCTTTCGAAGTCTTCTGAAATTTATACTTGCTGTTTATAACGTCGATATTTTCACTGAAAACTCAGAGTCGAATTAATAAAAGAATTTAAGGTGTAAAAGAATATGCCTTGACGTAATTGGTTCTTTTCGGCAGTTTGTTTCTGCGGAGCAGATACAATTTGGGAATATTAAAAGTTGATGTGAAAAAGAAAGTGTTTAAAGTAATTTACGCCCGTTTCTTATTTCTCTTAAAAAGAAATTGGTTTAATGAATAGACTTGCGATATTTTTATCGAAAACTGTAATTCTTTCTAAAATTGATGTTTAAAAGTAAAAGAAGCATAGTGCAGTAGGTATTTTTTACTAACATATAAAGTAAGTTTAGCAATTATGTTTTTAATGCACTTGTATTTGCTTATTAAAAAGTGCATTTATTTTATTTTAACTAATTGTCTTGAATGAACAACAGTTCTAATAGCATTCATTTAATAATATCCATCAACATTGTTGACCTAAATTTTATCGAAAAAAAAAATATTATTAAATTATATTTATTATAAATACAGAAATATGTTTATAAATACAGTGCATTCTTACTGGTTACTGGTTTGTAAGGTGACGAATCAACTGATGGATAAATTTTACAAAATCACTCAAATATTTGAGACTGGGAGATGGGGCTACTTTTATTGTGATTGAAACTCCAGTGTCGGAAACAACCACTGATGACATATCTAAAGGACATAATTCTTTATAAGAATTAAAAAAGAGACAAAATTGGTAGAATAATTATAATTTGAGAGCTGTCTCTATGTTTTGTTCATGGAAAGTGTATATTCAAGTACAGCTTATTATATTTCTCTCAGATATACAAAGAGATTCTGGAGCAAAAGACCATTGATGAAATATTTAAATGTCACTTGTTTCTGTTTAAAACAAAAAAATAGAATAAACTTCAGTATCTTAATTAAGTTTTAAGTTTTTAATGTAAAATAAACTATTCAATATTATATATAATGCGATTCGAAAATGAATACGGTAGACGCTATAATTTAATAGAAAATTGGAGGTAATCCATCAATATGTGAATATTTTTGTCGGCTTATAATTGAATTATTACGACAAAGCACTTCGAAAATGGAAGTTTGTAACTTAATTAGTTGATAGAGAAAGCAATTAACTTATTAATTGATTGATAATTTAATTAGCTTATAATAAATATTTCTCAATGTTTAATCAATTTGCTGTCAAATTCAATACCATGTGGCACCATTTTTGAAGCAAAAATTAAAATCGATTAACTGCTCATTATGCTTTGAAAATAATGAAATAAACTTATGATGATAGCATGAACAAAAATTTATAACATTTTAGAGCTCCAGAATAGCAGGAATTTACTGAAAAATGGTTTACAGTAATCCATCTTTTAAAAACACAAAACTAATCAAATTAAATAAAATGCTATAAAAAGAGCTTGCTTTACACAATAATTTAATAATAAGCCATGAAATTTAACTCATGGCTTATTGTTCAATTATTTTTAACCAATATCGATCTTGCCCATCAGCAGATGTAGGGAGGGGAATGAACCAATGAAAAACAACATAATATTTTGAAAGCATTCGTTTTCACAACTCACACCTGGCATTTTTTTTTCTGTCTAATTAGATGACCCTTGCTTTGCTATATCTTAACTGTAATAGAGTAGAGGTCATCTAATGAGATAAATGGTTTGGTATAATTACATATTATCTGTAACGCACAGGCGTGTAATGCGGCATTCAATGTTTTATCGCTGATTATGAATAACTTCAAATAAATTTATATTTTTCAAGTTCATCCATTAAATTGTTAGGATGACCTTTGGTGTATGATGGTAAAACAGATATGTTCTAGGATTCGTATTCTTATCCGGGAAAGATCCTCTTAGATCACTCTTTGATGCATGTGAATATTCAGAGCATTCATCCTGATGCTGACGGTGAAGCTCTCTTTGAATAAACTCGAAGGAAGATAAGACGCGAAAGTTAGAAAACTAGTGTCCTAAATGATGCGTTGCTACCTGAACTATTTTCAAAACTATGACTGGAGGTCCATCCTTAAATAATCCTCGTGTCATTAGATTGATTTGATTTGATTTAGTGGAGTTTAGTGGAGCAAAAACCATTCCTGATTATGATGGGCCAAATGTACTGTATGTATTAAATCTTTGTTTTACAAACTCTTAGATAAAATCTTATCATTTGTCATGACTTGTCAATGCTTATGGAATACGGTAAAAAGCAGTGAAAAAAAACTTTAAAATTGAACTATTTTTAATTAGATCAAATGGTAAAAAACGATCATTGTAAAAAAAGTAAAAAGATGTGCGTGATAAATTTTGTGAAGAATGACCTTTAAAAATGACAGAGGAAGAACGGAAGCACCGGATGCGTTTTTAGAATTTAAAGGAATTTAACTAACCTGATTTTTGAAATTATATTTCCTTTGTATATGTTTCACTGGTGTACATTAAATCTGATACCATGTATCAAACGTTATCAGGTTTGTAGCATGAAAATTTTGCTCTGAACGCTGAAGAAGATGTGGTTCTTTGCACTTTAATTCAGTTCAGATTTACGATACCTGTCCTCACTAAATCTCGCGCATATTTAAATCGGGAGAGTACAACAGATCAAGTTATCAGTCATTTATATAAACAAACTGATGCTGTTAATCTCTAAAATATTATTGCATAAATATTAAGTAACAAATTATGTATACGTATATAAAAAAGAGAATTTTAGAAGGACATAAAGCAATCATATTTTGTCGTCATGTCTTAGTATTTCTATTATTATATATACTACGATCTATGTAATTAATCGGTTATTATTAATAAAAAATATCCACATTGGCCGTAGAATATACATGGAATCTTAAAATCCTTCTTCTGTGCTGTATTACAATTGTGTTAAATTAAATAAAGCATCCTATGTTGTAGTTAAAATTGAGTGAATGCTCATAAACTTTTAGTCTTTTCTTTTATTAAATTGCTTTCAGTAACAACTGTATTTTATTTGGAAATGATATTGCACCGAACTTGCGAGTTTATTTTTCAGTGCGCCTGCGTGAAACAATCTATTTCCTTAAGAAATCAGCATCAAAATATGGAAACGAAATCAATATCATAAAATTAATCGTAATCTTATATTTTATATCTAATCATTTCATTTTTAGAATTGTGAACATATTGTTAGAAGATCAATTTAAAATGAAATTTCGAATTGAATATATTTTAATATGCTTTAATAAAAAAATAATGCACTTTCACAAATTGTAATTCTGACAATTATGGCTTATGTCAGTCCAATGTAGCTAACGTTAATGATGCTTTTAAATACGTGTACAAAATGTTTTGATTATAAAAGTAATAAATATTTTTTATATATAATAATGGCTGATAATGGGCCATAGAAAGAGTGGCCAAAAATGTTAATGGAGTTGCATAATAATTATAAGACTCTCATTTTCTTTTTTTATACAAGAAGCATTATAAATGCAATAAAAACACTCATCAGTCGGAGAAATACCTACGTTTCTTTTAGAAGACATATTAACATAGTAATTTTAAAGCTTCAATGATTATACAATAATTAGAAATCGACTCTACTCTACTCATCATTCATTTTTAAAAAAATTTGAAAATAAAATATAACAATATAGTGAGAAATATTTTATTGTTTATGTTTACTGTTTACAGTAAAACTGAACAAAAGCTGCTGTGTGTCACACGATTCTTTGAGAATACTCGAAAAAATTCTGAGAAATCACAATTTTAAAGAAAAATTATAGACTATTTATATTTTTTATGCAATGTAACTGATAGTGCAAAGTGCCCTTTTAAATTTATATAATTGTTGAAACAGACTATTTTTTATTCATTTGCGCTTTAATTTAGCAAATAAAAATGATAGTTCTCTAATAATTATATATTAACGCTTAAAAACTTTATATTACTAATTATATTTAATTTATATTACTATTTAAATTTATTTTATACTATTACTAATACACACCCAAGAACTTAATTGTTTTCAAATCAGCAATCGTAAAATAAAAACGATCTCTAACTGATCTCCTTCCCCCTTCCTTTCTTTTTTTTCTTGATGAATGATTCAGCAATGAATTTTTACTTATGCTAATTTTAATTTTTTTAAAAATTTTATATGTATAAAATTTAAAAATCTAAAATTAAAAATATGTGACAATGACCCTAAAGAAATTAATAATCCTTTTTTTCTGAAAAATAACTTTTAATTATCATGGTTATATCATGCCTTACATCAGACTCTTTATAAAAAATCTTACCACCTAATACCTCTTTTTTTTTTTATAAAACTCATAAAACAGCTTTAAAAAAAACTGCAGACTCCGCTGTTAAAATTACGTTCTCCATATCTCGTTGAATACTTACCGCTCCATAAACTAAACCCTTCTGTTATTTTAAATATTTCAAGATATCTATTTCATTCCCTTCAATCGAAATAAAAGATGGGTAGAAAATATTTACCAGATGAATATGTTAATTTTTGTTGCTCCAACCACTCATCTGATGCAGCAAGAATCTTATTTACATCACTTTGACAAGAACAAGAATCGAAAGG
The DNA here is from genome assembly GCF_947563725.1 of Argiope bruennichi. Lineage (NCBI taxonomy): Eukaryota > Metazoa > Arthropoda > Arachnida > Araneae > Araneidae > Argiope > Argiope bruennichi. The sequence continues at coordinate 144,840,945 of NC_079151.1, forward strand.
CTGGAATGAAAGGTACAAACTAAAAGCGCGAGGAACTTTCTTTGTATAAATTATCATACGGCTGAGAACTACGTTAAACACTCTCATTTTTAAACATTTCAGTGCAGCGTGACGTGCATTGCCTCGCAAGCAAATACACCATCCTCGCCGTCTTGCCAGGAAAGCCGGAAACTAAAGTACCAACGTTTGACTTTCACTAAATGCAAATGACTTTTCTTCTGTTTGTTTTGTGGGGCCTGGTGAAGTATGTGCATCTTTGCGCACTGGCTGGTGATCCGCAAGAGTTGAGATGTCTTATATTGTCAATTTCGGGACTTTTATTTCTTCTGAGTTTCATTATAAGTCCTACTAGAGGCGAAGGAGTCAGAATATTTGCTTTTATTTGGGTATTTTGAAATAAAAGCGTTTTTCAATTTTTAATAATAAATGTCGAATACTAATGTTGTATATTTCAAGTAAAATATATTTCCATTTTCGTACTTGAAGATAAGAGATAGGAATATTTTTTAAGAGTACAAAGTTTGGTTACAAGCGATATCTTATAGCTTTGAAAAAAATATATATCTATTAGCTAGGTTCTATTAGCTAACAATAAATTGACAATTCATTTTTTTTACATTTTTTTTTTTTGCTTATTTTTATTTTATTTAAGTTGATTTCTCATATTTTGCTAATTTTGGTAGTAATTCAAAGTGGTGCAGATATACGCAATTATAGTTAGAGCAATATCCTTATTGGATCATTGTCCAGTAATATGTTGTATGTTGCAGGGAATGACCCCACATCATTCAGAAAACTGAAAATGATGTGCAGAAAACGTCAAGTAGTTATTTAAAATATTTGTTGGTAGATTTATTTTTTCGATTGCTTAAAAATAACTGAACTTTCAAAATGGAAGATCAAAATTTCTGTTCAAAAATAAGTTATTATATTTATGCGGTTATAGGATTGATTCCAGTCATCAGCACATAATGTAATACAGGGTAGTTATAATTAAAGTTCTACTTTGAAACGGACATAAAAGAAAAACTACTGGACCAAATGTTACCAATCTTTTAAATAGTTTAAAGAAGATGATGGAAATTTCCTTTTCTTTAAAAAAAGTTCAAAAACTCACTACTAGGGGTTAAATTACGCTGTATATAGTATTAAAATTGCGCTGTATTTAAAATGTGTTTAATTATTTCTGAAACATTTTACAAAGCATGCTCATTGTATGTTATCTCAAAAGCACTGTTTATGGTGATAATCTCAACAATTTGGCGGAACTGAAAGATGCGACACACCGAAAAGTGCGTAACATTCCTCCTAATATGCTACGAGTTATAATTGAGAATGCAGTGATGCGATTTAACTTGCTTTCAGAAAATGGTGGAGGCTACATTGAACATGCATTGTAACAAGTTTCAGAAACGATTAAACACATTTTATACCGACGTCTTTTTGTCCTATTTTCCTTAACAATATTGCATAAAGCGCCATTTCCTTCCTGGTCGTGGGTTTTTGAACTTTTTTGGCAGAAAGGAAATTTTCAAGACCTCCTTTAAATTATTACCACGTTTGATTACATTTGGTCCAGTAGTTTTCCTTTATGACCATTTCAAATTTGAACTTTTATTATAACCACCCTGTATTACGCAATTTTAAATACTTTTTTTATTTTAAATGTTAAAAATTTTCCTTAATTATTTTGATTGAAATTTTTAAAGCTTTATAAGCATTTGTACTTCTTAAAATTTATTTGCACACTTTAAGTGCTTAAAACGTACTCAAGCCACTGATTGTTTTTTCAAATCCCCATAAGAAAATGTGCATACAAGAGCAAATTAATGTATAACACAAAACACTTTATGATAATTATATTTAACCATTTGCATCACATTAATCATGTTGCAGCACTTAAACATTCATCAAAGAATTTAATGAAAATATTTTTCACACTTTTAGGAAAATATTTTTCACGCTTTAGAAAATAGTTACATATTGTTGCATAAGAATTATATCCTATACAAAATACAAGAGTGAATGAAATTTATGGCGTTAGATTTTTATTATTTATAATCTACAGCAGCAAACCCTTTATGAAATTTATATGTCAAGAAATATACTAGATGATAAAGATGATATTTTTTTTCCTATTTTCCATCGAACTTTTAAATTCACTATGGAGGTATGTTTGTTTGATTTTCTTTTCCTCCTGGATACTACAACATTTTCTAGTTTTTTTTAAAAGAATTCTTTATGTTTTCGTTTTTCCTTCTGGTGGTATCTGAAAAATGAATTGCATATTGACTGTATTGCTATTCTTTTCCTTTTTCAAATAGGTGGAACAAAACTTCTAACCGAAGCTTAACCTTTGACCATAACTTTAGTTCAAAGCGAAATTCTCTTAAAATCTACAGGCATTACTTTGCAAATCAATTACTCCCTGGCTGATTTTTTATGATTAATTTAATTGTTCTTGCTTATTATGTGTTTATGAAAAGTTATTGTTATCTACAAGATCAATATCATTTTCACTTATTTGCAAAATCATAAAATAATATTTTGCAATTCACAAAATTAAATAATGAATGTTACTAATATCTGTAAAAAATAGTTACTAAATTTCTAAATTGCTTTCAAATTTGATTTCGTTTCGAGCCACATATCAATTCCATATATTTTTTTAAATGATAAATTGGTAATACGTAATTTTTTTATGTATTAGTGTATTTATTTTTCTTAAAGCCTCTTTAATAATCATATTTTGCTTAAGTTAAGTTTATATTATTTTATTCATATCAATACATCCATTTCAAGTCTGTTAAATATTTAACAACTAATTGCGAAACGCATAAAATAGAACAAGTGATTCCAACACTAAATTTTCTGATTTTTAAAAATTCCTCTTGCAAGTATTTCAAACCTTTCTAAAAAGTTTAAATGATCCAGAAAAAAAGTCGAAATTCAACACGAAGTTGTAACATGTACGATGTAGTTGCATTTTTACTTTTTTCAAAAAGGACAATCCAAAGCAGAAATACCATTCATACTTAGTTAAGGTAATAAATCTCTCTGCTTGTAAAAAAAAAAAAAGAAATCTCTTCTAGTTTAACCAGATAGGAAAATATGATTCAACACAGCAGGTCCAATCCACCCACAAGTTCTCCATCATTTGTCACTTTCTACCAGTTTTAACGAAGTACAAAGATATATGCGAGAGCAAATCATTTTAGAAAAATATTCCAGAAACACCCAAGTACGCCCGTGTACGAGCCCTGACAAGTTTAGTTTCCAGGACATTGCTACTACCTAAAATACAGGTTAGATTCCAAGGTGATTGATCTTCACTCGCAAAATTGTGGCAAAGCTCGTTCCCTTATAAAAAGAAAGGGAGACAGCGCATTACTTTTGTGGAGATTTGCCATGGAGGACACGTTTTCCCCTGGCGATACTCGGGTCTTTGGAAATGTTTGTTTGCATGAAAGTTTTGAATTCCGATTCACTGCAGCGGCTTAGCTGACTAATGAGGTTCTTGGAACCCGAAGATTTGTGAAGCGCGTCTCTGTTTTAAGGATCGTATGATATCGTTAAAATACATCTGGGATTACGTTTGGGGGGTCGCACGGTATCTGATTGATGACGCCATTATCCAATGGAAACCTGTTCGCATTAGAATGTTTGATACATATAATAGTGATAAAGATATGCAAAAAGGTAAGATTAAAGAATCTTTATTAAGAGTATTATAGCAAAACGCTACTGTTCATAAGCGATCAGTGCTTGGTTGTAAACATTTCAAAATATTAGAGAAAAATTAAAAATTAAAAAGAACTATGAAAAAAAAATATATCAGCGATTTCGGTTGACAGTGAAGAATTCCTGTTATAAACGTTACTCAGTATTCTTCATATAATTATTCAAACATATTTAAATTACGAATTGTAAATTTTACTAGAGTATAATTGATATTTATAATAGTTATCAGAATAACTAAATATCAATTAAATATCTTTACATCGGTTAAAAGATTTAAGAATTATAAAGAGTAGTAATTTTTTTAAAAAATGATTCTTTGCTTCTTGATCATATAAGCATTTAAATTAATACATAGCTATAAAACAACTACAATTGTTTAAAATTGCCTACATTAATAAGTTGATTCGTATTGTTTAAATGTTTCAGCTGTTATACCATGTCATTCCATGTATAATATCAGGCTTATATTTGAGAATTAAGAATTGAGAATTAACAATGCATTTCATAACTTTTCAACAGCCTTTATTAAGTTTTTATAAATTATTTAAAATTTTTTGAGCCATTTTAATTTTTTCTGCTCATTGCCAATAATCTGAAGTATTTTAAAGTTGTCTTCTATACTGTTCACTATTTTTTCTATCCGTTCATGATCATTTATAAATGCAACTCCCTAACCACTTAGATATTTAAAAATCTCCAATTGCAGGGTCTTCTGGGTGTCGGGAGTCCACTGACCTGTGCAATCAATAGGGCATTAACAATATACTTGACAAAAGCAAGCATAGAAAATAACTAAATTTCATTTTCCGATTAACAATTTTCGAGTATATCAGAACCTAATATAAAAGATTACGGTACAATGCAAAGCATATTCATATAAAATGATATAAAATTTAAATTTCAAAAGAAAAATGATAGCCTCCGATTCAATGAATAATTTTTGCACAGTGTAAATATGTGATAAATTTTGTGTACCAATAGGTAATAAGTTATAGTTCAGGCTAAACATTTTATTAGTATAACAATTCCTCTTCATACGGTATAATCGAGAATATTTCTTTTTTCCATCAAAATATGTTTGAGATTAAACTGTAGCCTTGTACTTGTTGCCCTCAATTCAGTATTAATGGAGCGCAAAATCTTCATTCCATATCAACAATCCAATCGGTCGTTATTATTTAGAATTATTGGCACAATATTTCTGAATATGAAAAAGATTTTCTTTCATATGCCTATGAGGTGAATTTTATTAACGTTAATAATCTCTATTCCTTTTAAATACTATTTTTATTTATATGCATCAGAGTATTCGAAATTTAACCTAGAATATGCGAATTCTATTACTAGTATGCAAGATTAGCCTGGAAACAATTTCAATGAGAACAATTTTAACAGGTAAAAACACACGCCTTTTGCTTAACTCAAAATTCACCATCTTTAAAAATGTTTAATCACAAAATATAAGAAAATAATTGAGTAATAAAAATTCTTTTGCATTTTATAATTAAATATATGTGTTAATACGGTGAAATAAAAAATAATTACAAAATAAAATTTAACAGTATTTTCATTATTTCTGCTTAAATATTAAATTATTAATTGATTCAAAAATTTTTTATACTATTTCCGTATAAATAATAGAAGTGTTGCAATAATTTTTGAAACATGAACTGAATACAGGTTTTCAGTGACAAAAATATTCCATCAGAATATGTTATTTAAAAATAGTTCTTTTATTTTATTTCTTTAAATACATGTACGAATGTGATGCAATCATTTTATTAGCCTTGCTTTAATCTTATTATTTTATTCCCATAATTCACCATTATTTCGAGTTATAAACATATATATTTGGAATTTTCAGAATGCAGCTTATATTTTAAGACAACAACTTATTTCATTTACAATATACATTTTTTAGATATTTATAAATATTACTATGCTTACATTTATGCACAAATTTACTGTTAGTAAAACACGATTTTTCTTGTTTGTTTCAAATGTTGCCTTCTTTTAAAGGATAATAAGATTGGCTCAATCATTTTGAAAGCTCGCGTATTTCCGTACATATCAAAAACTCTTCAAATTCTGCATTTAAATATATACAATTTTATGAAAATCTTGTTTTTTTATAACGTTGAAATAATATCATATCTTTTCAAACAACTTCGAAACACGTTATGATATAGAAGAAAACATCATAATTGGTAAGTAAATTTCCAAACTTATCAAGCCAATTTAATGACATTTCATGCACTGATAGTAGATATAGAATGTATCTGGTTCACATACTCTGCAGTTCTTTAATGTAAATGAATTTCAGATCATTGTCCCATTCTGAAACCTGCTATCATTCATAAGACACCTCAAATTGGAATATTTGACTGATAATTTAATAGTATGCAAATGAATAATTTTCTTTGGGACATTAAGGATTAAATTTCAATGTTTATGTGCATTGTTATATTTATTTTTGTGTTCAAATAATATAAATCTTTTTCTCATATCGAATTACATATAGAAATCAACATAATCTGTTAATACTTTTCAAGATATTATATATTCTTCAATACATGTACTATTTAATGTATTTTAATAAATGTACCACTGATAAATGTTTTAATAGAAAAACACACAAATAAACTCAAAAGAAAATAAAGAAATCCAGTTGAAAAGGATAATTGGGTCTTTCATACCATAATCGATTGTAGAATGTAACAATAGCAATGCTTGATGAAATGGCCTGAAAACGAACCGTTAACTCAATAAATAGTTAATTTCTAGCATTTCGCTTTTTTTTTTTTTTTTTTTTTTTTTGCATAAATAGCAAAAATTGGAAAAGTGAGTCTAGTGGAAAATCTCCCGCTTGCACATTATCCCTCGGCATTTTTCATCGATTTATCAGCTCCGAGTCGAAAACAAAAAGAAAATGCCCCCTAAAACGAAAAGAAATGGGAATATAAAGAAGGTGTTTTCAGAATATTTTTGAACAAGGAAAATACTATAATGTAAAGCCTGATACAGAAACACCAAAAATGAAGGTAGAGGTAACCCATATCTCCTCTGTGAGTTCTAAAATAACATATTGATTCTTCTGGAGATTACAGTAGTGGCAAACGTGTTTCACTCTATTCAAAAATTGTGCGCATTTTTTTCCTTTAAAACTTTTATCTCAAAAATGCTTTTTGTAGTACTTTAGATTGTTTCCAGGTGTATTAAAATTCTTTTTTTACAGTTTAATTTTATTCATGGTCTTTCTTTTCTAAGAACGCGTATTCAAAGCTAAATTTAAATTAACCCAAATGTTTGAACTGTTTATGTAGTATAGGGAAATAACTTAAAATCATGAACTTAATAAAAAAATAACAGAAATTCTTTTGAAAATCGAGGAATTCTTGTTGCTATAGAACAATTTTAAAATTCATTGAAAGTAGTATAGTGAAAGATGGAATTAAATTGCTACATATAGCAATGGCATATAGGATCATAATTGATAAACTGAATAGGCATATAGGAAGGCTATCTATCATGCAGTGAAGCGCAGGGCCAGAGTTGATATATTGGTTCTGTATTTTAAAATCGATACGTATGCAGTACCATAACATAACGCCATCCTGCACCCTCCAGTGCCTATAACCGACAAACCTTCCAGGGATCTCCGGAGAGAATAACGTCGATGTCAAATTCTACACTACTGTATTTAGCGTTTTGGAAAAGTAATAACTAAATGGGAGGGACAAGAATAACTAAAAACAAATGGCGACAATGTGTTGAACTTACAGAGAAATAAGATTACTATTTGAAAAGAAAAAAAATGATAAATAACAATGTAAACATCTATATGACATGTATAAACATATAAACAAACATTATAGAATAAGAAATCTGTAGCGTTTGTCGGGGTCTTGTGGTTTTGATTTCCTTCGTGAGAATGTGGTTCGTTGGTTCTGTAGAGTATTACACTTAAGAGGGAATAATTTCGTCTGATTTTGACGAGTGACATTTCTTAGCTATTGAGTGGTCTTGAAGAGGTCTTGATATTTATAAATATAATTTACTATAGAGTGAATCTTGCTGCGTGAAATGGTATTTGATTCTTTTATGCAGTTTTTTCTTCTCGAAACTTGTTTCTGGCTTTATCATGTGCCATGAAAAAGTCAGTAAGCAGTTGGTGGCATTGTGGATTGAGGATCCTATCTCCCCACAGCTACAGCAAGGGTTGTTGGACAGATGGAATCTCTGTAAGTATGTCGAGAATGGGCTTTGTGCAGTGAAGGACAGGACATCTGTTAGGTTTAAAGTACCATAGTTAAAAATAGAATTACATGCATGTTTTTTTTAATCATACCTTTATTATAGATGTCTTCTTTGTTCCAAACCTGTTTATTAACTCTAATCCTGTAGGTCACTGATATATATATATATATATATATATATATATATATATATATATATATATACCATAATTCAATATAATATAATCAATACCATATATATATATATATATATATATATATATATATATATATATATGTGACCTACAGGATTAGAGTTAATAAACAGGTTTGGAACAAAGAAGACATCTATAAAAAAGGTATGATTAAAAAAAACACGCATGCAAGGATAAGTTTGTAATACTCATTGAGAGTACATAATTGAAATGTAAATGGGAGATGAATATTTTATCAAAGCTTTTAACAGGATAATAAAAAATCTAGAAAGATAGTAAGAGAGTAAAAATCAGGAGAAAACAAGCACTTGTATTTAATTACTCTGTTTAACATTTATATTAGAGTTGGTGTTTTGTGTGATAATATTAATTTTTTCAAATTGGATCAAATGGTTAACATAAACTTTTCTTATCATTAAGAAAAATTAGATTAACATTTTTAGTCACTCTAACTATCTCTATGTCATTAATTTTTGTCCTAAATTTTGCATTATTTCGTGGCAAAAATCTGTGAACATAAGAAATAAAACTTTTTTTTTCTGTTATTGCTTCAATATAGTTTATTTAAGACAGATATCATACATTAAGTAAATTTTTATCATTACGCGCTTTAATTGCAGCAGGCTCATTGGTTAAAAGGCTGAAAATAGTCAGAAATATAAAGGTGACTTGGTTAATTAAAATTTGATAAGAACATATTAAAAACTCGATTTTATTCAAAAATTTGAATGAAGAAAATCTGAATATAAAATAAGTAAAATAAAATAAAACTTTATGATGAAAATATATTTTCTAAAATTCACGAGACAGATACATCTTGTCTGATTGTTTTTTTCTGAGTGAAAATGTATGTTGTTATATGAAATGAAATGTATGAAAATGTATGCACTACACATGAAAGCTTATGAACTTCATAATTATAAATCCTTTCAAAAGTTTTAACTGAGGCTGCATTCCAGGAAAAGGAACTAAATGACATTTGGTGAGATTGCATTTATTTTTACTTTCATAGGCATGCATTTCACATAGTCATGTTGTTATTCATAAATATTTCCTGTGGTATTATTTTTTTACACTTTACAACTGTTCGGCAAAGTTTGAAACTGCACAAATCTCATACTCTGAATAAAGATCTTAAAATATTTGTTATTTAGTGAATATTTTAGAAAGTGTTTTCTTATTGTTTTCTTATTTAGAAAGTGTTCATTATTTAAAAGTTTCTTCTTAGTAGGTTCTATTTTTTTTCAGAAATCAGAGTAACTATAAGAAAAGAAAAGAAAAAGTCCGTATTTATAATTTTTGCTTTGCTATTTTATGAGCATGAAAATATAAACACACCGCACAGAAATTCAAATTATTTTCTCAAATGTTAACTCTTTATATTGCTGATGAAAATAAAAATCATTGAATATTTACTTCAAAACAGATTTAAATAAAAAATGCGACATTTGTTTTGGTATTCATAATTATGTGTTTATAGTAAACTAATAAACAAAACAGGAACTTTATTATATTGTGATAAATCTAATTAGAGAAGGTTGTTTATAATTATTCTTCATTAAAATTACCGAATGAAACCAAGCCTTTCCATTAAAATTCAAATAAATTATTCTTTGTTCTAAAAATCTGATATATTTCTGAAATTTAAGAAAATCTTGTTTACTTATTTGTTTTGCCTACTCGTAAAAACATGAGACTGGAATACATAAAGTAACATTAATTCAGTTAGAATGTATTACGCTTTAATTTGGTTTCTTCAGTGGTGTGTTGGCGTGGTAACCTGAAATTATAAGCATATAAATAAAGCATCTGAGGTTTTGATTTCATACTTCTGTTATAATAATTGTCCATTAAATAAAGAAAAAGGGTTACGCTTCTGGAATATTAAGAATTATTAAATATCTTTTCATTTAAAACATACATGATTGTTAAAACTAAAATTACATCAATTCAAAAGTCTGTGGAAGAAAATATATTTGACCATGAAATTTAAATAACAAATTATTTCAGATAATCCATTTATGATTTGTTGCACAAAAATGTGAAAAGAAAGAGTTATATTAATAAAATGAGAAGCACAAGCTTTTAGCAGTAAATCTGGGTTTTTTAAGATACCATAGTTAGAACTTTCATGATGTTACTTCAATTTAGCAATATTAACAAATGAAGGTAGATCTAAGAAAACTTGTCAAAAAAAGTTCTGTTTATCTGGGGTAGTGTGTTTTTCATAAGTATGGTATAGAATATATTGGTATTACGCAAATTCAAGGATCATAAGACCAGTCAAAATGGCATAAAACCGTTGCACAAGTATAAATCTCTCTAGATATAACTTATTAAAAAAGATGGATCTGCGAGCTCATAGCTTTTTAGATCTTTTAATATTGCTTTTTTATATCTTTTGTAGGGCTTACCTTTCTTCTAATATCCCAAAACATTTGAATTATTTGAACATAAACTTAAATTGAATTTTTAAAGATTTTTATTTGCAATACTTTTCGAATTTCTACATTATTTTTTTTCATTTCATAAAAGGCGAGCGAATCATCTGAAATATTTGTTGTTCAAATTCCTTATAATTTGGACAAATTTGTGGCTCTAGATAATTTTAAAATTCTCTGGAGATTTTAAATTTATTTCGAATAAATTTATATAAAAATTATTAATACAAAAGTAAATTAAAGAAAATGAGCTATTACGAATGAATTTTCTAAACGATTTTTTATTTCCTCCGAATTTGATCAGAAATCTAAAGTTTAACTGAAATATTAATTTTATAGACCGTTAAAATTAAATTATTTACCTAAATATATACTTAGAAATTAAACAAGCTATCGAAAACAATCTTTTGATGAAACATTCTTTACAAAACTATAAAAAAAATTCTTTATCATTCACATATAAAAACGGCAATATTTTATGATTTCTGGAATTAAAATATCTAATTGTTGACTGTTTTAATACTTAAAACTTAATCGTGACATTTATTTATTTTATTTTATTTATTTATTTTATATTTCGAATATTGTCTAAACATATAAAGAATGACAGGAAATCGTGCTCAATCAAAAATTTCAAACCAGACATGATATAAAACTATTAAAAGATAGTGTTTGAATAATGTTATGTAAGGGGCCATTGTCAATATAATTTCCACTGTGTTTTAATTCTATTGTTAAATGTCTTATTAATGAATTAATGCATTGTTACCTGCTTAATATCTTCTGGTTCTTATTTCATTATATTACACAACATTAAAAATTCCAAACATGAAGTAAAGTCTGCCTAATTTTATTATCTAAAGTATTGGCAGCCAATGAAAACCCTTTGTTAGTAAAATTTGTAATAATCAGTAGTTAATAATTAAGCATTATGATCATGGATTAAGGAATATTTAATATAAAGCATCAGAAAATGTGACATTTTTTTCAAATCTTCGTACTTAAACAATTCAAGAATTAATCGTTTGCTAATAAAAGAACTCTAATTTGCATCCTAAATTTATTAATATATTATTAAGGAATTAATGCATTGTTATCTGCTTAATATCTTCTGGTTCTTATTGTTAGTAAAATTTGTAATAATCAGTCGTTAATAATTAAGTATTATGATTATGGATTAAGGAATATTTAATATAAAGCATCAGAAAATGTGACATTTTTTTCAAATCTTCCGTATTTCTTAAACAATTCAAGAATTAATAGTTTGCTAATAAAAGAACTCTAATTTGCATCTTCATTTTGTCAATGTATTCAAAAATTTTGTCTTGTCCAAAAAGTTATTTTTAAATTCTTTTTATTAACCTTCACTTACGAACTTATTAAACCTCATAAATATATGACAAATCCTATATGGAAATTTAATGGCTTTTTCAATTCATATTAGAATTTTCAGAACACCTGAAATACAAATGAATATCCGAGTGAATTTTGTCTTTAAAATTAATCGCAACTCTGAATTAATTAAGGATTTAGGAATGAAAAATTCTGCAATTCGACGCACGAGTCAGACGAAAAGTCATTTATTGTAAAAGGGTAAATAAAATATGCAGCATAACTGCATGCTTCAGATACCATTTCTCGCTCGAGAAAGAAATAAAAATTTCATTGCAACGAAAACCAAGAATAAATGCAAACGAATTTTCGCCTTCCGGAGACAATTCCATTTACATTTAACTTTCTAGACGTCAAAATCTAGCAGACTTCCTTAGTTTAGTGCCTTTTTTCGTGCCATTCGAATCACCCCAAGAGCTCATTTAAGAACAAATCTGATAAAAGCAAACTGAAACTAACTTGCGAGAAAAAACAAAAAATGCCTTCCGAATTGCCGTCCCATTCCTTTACAAATCTATTCCGAGTCTCATTTTACTTCTAAGCCTCGTCCGAGGCACCCTCCCAGTAATCTTGGCGCGAACCTAAATTCTCAAACTGGCAGAAACAAGTTAATGCGAGAACCAAAGTGAATAATCACGAACCGGGTTTCTTCGAAACTTAATAAGTACTCCTAAAGTGACTTAAGAATAAAGTGGAAACTGTTAGTGAAGTTGACGCGACTGGGACATGATCTATGCAAATTACCCCGGGCCTTCTCGCCCTGTTCGGTAAATTTATTTTACCCGGAGAACGAATGTTACACTGCAGCCCCACTGTTTTTATTTATTCATATTTTTAGAAGTCTTAAAGTCGATTTGTTTAGAAGCTGAGGAACGAGTTTATTAAATTCGCGACTCTAATGGCGTTTGTTGGTTGGCGCTGCAAACTGCTTCAATCATGCCTTGATTTACGACTGTGTGCACCCCAACAGTTAAGAGGCACTTTTCAAGATGTTTTAGTTGGTTTTTATTCCATTTAGCAATGCGAAACGATTAAATGAGCGGGTTTGTTTTGCGCGAAATGAATATTCTTTTTCATGTTGGTTGATTTAGTTAAATTTAGAAGTTGCATTTCAAGATTATATTATTTATTTTCTCATGAGAAAAGCAATTTTATTCTTATACTATATTTAGCCTTTTTATTAATCTTTAAAGGTTTTAATAACATAATTTATTAAATCATATTTCATGTTTTAACATTGTAAGAACTCTTCGGGCGGTTTCTGGAGAATCGAAAATTAGCATTTAACAACAGAAAAAGATACTGTTCCCTAAAGGATTAATTTTACAAATATATTAAGATATATTTTAATTATTAAGGATAATTTCATAATTTTCTGTTACTTTTGGAAACATATTTTTTTCATTGAAGATTTTTGATATTCCTGGAATAAAATGGATGATTCCAATTAAGTAATTAAAGTATTAAAAATAAAAGTAATGAGTAAAATAATAAATTATTTTCTATTGTTCATCTACATCTGCATCAGTAGTAAAACCTCTTCTGAAGATAAATCAGCGTTTTAAAGATTCTTAATTTGTACATACAAAAGGAGGGATATAAACTTATTTTTGGAATTGGCATTTATTATTATATCTATTCAATAAATGGATGAATATTGTTGTAGAAATGTTGAATTTGATATTATGAACATAATATTTGACAATCTGAATAAAGAATCAGAAATTATTAAATACGGGGTCAAAATTTTTACCAAAAATACTTCGAGTAAGTATTTAAAAATAAATATAATAATAGAATATTCTTATTTAATTCAAATATTTACATATAAAACGTTTGTCACTGGTTAAGATATCTTCTCGGCCTCTTGGCTAAGATCAAAGTGTCACTGGTTACGAATGAAATGCAGTAAAATGGCAAAATCTTATCCCTTTTTTTTATTAATTCGACTGATAATTCAGATATATTTCACAAATGTTGTTAATAGATATAATAAAATATGGCTTATAATGTCATCATGAAATTCATTATGTTATGAACAACAAATTTGAAAAAAAGATATTATTGGTATAGTTAATTAAGACTTTTAAATACATAAATATTAAAAATGCATGCAGAAAGTACACATGCTCTTTTATTTCTTATTCATATATATATGGTAAGCGATTTAAATGAATGTAAGCCAGCCATAAATCTAATAAAATGTTGTAACAGGATATAGTTTTTATAAGAATGATTAACGCAGACATAAATACTTTCTACAAAATATAAGGATCTATTAGAGTATACAAAATATAAGGATCTATTAGAGTATATAAAAAATGATATTAATTAAAAATTTACGAAAGCAAAACTTTTTAGACTTTAAAATTAGAAATTTAAAAATTAAAAACAGAATCAAAATGGATTTCTTTATATTTTCAGAAGGAAATCATATTTACCTTAAGCAAATAAATACGAAAGTAAGAAAATGGACATAGCAGTAAGTGGAAACGTTTTTCAAACACGTGTTTCAGTTGCCAAAATAAAATTGATATGGACATCATGGCTTTTTTTTTCGATTTCGAAAAAAAAAAAAACTGGTATAAAAATGCAAATATATTTAATAATAATAAGCAATTAGTTTTATTTATTTGACTGTTTAAAGTGGCTGTGATTTCCTAAAATTTGAGGTGGCATCGCATTTTCATTATAGTTTGAAAAACAAATATCTTGAATAAGTGAACCAACAACAACAACACAAAATAATAAAATCTTCTTCTCCAAATGAAGATTTACTTAAGCTTCACTGTTCAATGATGCGTTATGAAGTTTGAAATAATGTGTTGAGTATTTTTGTTTGAAAATAATTTCTTATGTTAAATTATGAAGGTAAGAGTTTCATTTCATTAATCTTTTAAAATTTCATGCATTGCAAATAATTCTACTGTTTTAATTAATCTTACGAGTATTAAATCTTAAGAAAAACAAAGGGTTCTTTTAATTAGATTTAACAAAAAAAAAAAAAAAAAAAAAAAAGAGAAAATGTTCACTAGATACTTGGGCTGAGTAAGCAATTACAGAAGTAAGGCTTAAAACAAGTTTTATGCACACAAAAAGTTGTTCACTTTTTTTTCTCCTCACTACATTCACAATGAGTGCAACCAACGTTTTCAAGAGTTGAAGAAAAGAAATGTCTTGAGAAATTCTTTTATTTTTCAGATTTAATCCTAGAATTAAATTCAAATCAATACAAAAAAATTGTGCTGAGCGTTAAAAAAATTTCTATTTTTTGAATGATTCCATTAGACGGAAATGCAATTATGCTTTTCTTACTACTTTTAAGTTCTTAACTTATTTAAAGAGTGGTTTTAAAAATACCCTTGAAGAACATTCATAAAAATAAATAACTGATTACCTCACAGAAATATCAGCAAGATTCCAAGAATTAACTTCTTTATAGAATCATACCAAACTGCTAAAAATTCATTTATTTAATGGGAATATTTATTTAAACCAATTTTCATTTTAAGTTTGAAAAGATCCTGATAAAAGAATAGAGTATATCTTTTAAATTATTTTAAAATCAAACAACAAGAATGATGCTTAGACATCTGTAGAAAATTCTTATGAAATTTAATGTGCTGAACATTATTCTATAATTACTATCTAATATGTCTATTTTATAATTACAAATAAAAAAGTTTATTTTATAAATAATGAGAAATAAAAATAACCGATACACTTTGTTATCAGTCATAATGGATGTATAATCTCATTATATATTCGGGCTAGGTTAGCTAAAAAAATGAACTGAAGACTTTGGAAAAAAAGAGAATAGCAATACATTACACATGTTTTGAACTCAATTTTTCCTCTTTTATGTTTCTGAATTTCAAACAACTGTGCACTATATTTCATTTAACAGATTTAAGGTGATCTGTATTAATACGCAATGTAACAAAATAATAAGTAATCTAGTATATGAATATTTCCAATATATTATTCTGCGTCTTATTATCTGCATTATTATTATGTTAGCATATTATTATTATGTTAAAATAATAATATGCCAGTTTTTAAAAATGCTGTAAAAACAATAATACATACAGTTGTTAAGGTTCCCGATAGGTCAGTTACAATATTTAAGGTTTGCAACATTAATCTAAAATTAATTTTAAAAAGTTTATTCTGTCAAATCATTATTTTGAGCTGTCAAAACAGCGAATAACATTCTATAGTTTATGTATGAAGTTCTTTAATATATTTTTCTGATAATGAAACTTCACAAAATCATATGATTGGCATTACTGTTATGAATTTATTTCAAGATAGATCAACAAAATAATAATAAAGGAAAACCTTTAATCTTATGGCCATTCTTCTCGGAAGAGTAGAAACAAAGTAATGAAGAAATGCAGCATAATCAATAAACGTAATAAAAAATGCATTAAAAATATACAGTTCTCTTCTAATTAGCAAGGGTTCTGCTTAAGGGCAAACAAAAGGTACGGCGGGGGCAGAAATACCTTACCTTTTGCTTTTTTTTTTTTTTTTTTTTTGCTTTCAAATTAAATTAGTTCGTAGAAAGAGACAAGTTTCTTGATCTCATCTTAATTTTTATTCCCCAGAAATTACGTTTTTCGAAAGGAAGTCATTTTTTCAAAGCAATCAAAAGAGGAATTTTTATTGAAGTTTCTTTTTTCACAGCTAAATCTTTTCGGTGAAAGAAAAAAAAGTAAAAATAGTATTCATTTTTATGGTTTCGACTTTATTAAGGATTTCAGGGACTCACAAAAATGCATAACATTTTGAAATGAAATTACTATAAAGACGAAAAAGTAAAGATTGTCCAATCAATGAAATATTTCAATTGAAAGCGAATTTCCAAAGTTTAGATTTTACATCGAATTTTCTTTCAATTGGTATGATAGTTTTAATATAAATTGCTTTGCATATCTTTTTACTACATTTGCATATATACATTATTTAAATATATATATATATATATATATATATATATATATATATATATATATATATATATATATATATATATATATATATATATATATATATATATATATATATATATATATATATATATATATACAGAGAGAGAGATAGATAAAAACAGAGATGTGCTTGTGTGTGTGTTATTTGTGCGAATGTGTCTCCGTGTGTTGCTTGCGCATATGCATGTTCGTGTGTGTGTGACACTAGTTGAAACATTGCGATATATTAATAATGTTTTGCGTCGTAAATAATTCTGAAATATTTGTTTCCCAATTTCATAACAATATCTCAAACACTTTGACTATAAAGGTGCTCAAAGCATTTATACTTTAAAAAACATTAAACAAAAAAAATGTTCTAACATTAAAGAAAAAAATGCAGTATCTTATGCATTGGAGTAAATTATTTAATGAGAGTGTTAGGGAGTTTGGAGTGAATTATTAAATGGAAAGTAAACTGTTAATTAGTAAAAAAAATTGATAATTAATATATAATTAAAATATTTTCAAAGATAACTAAATATCATTCCCGATTATCATTTTAAAATATTCAATTAGTTGGAATTTTAACATTTGAAATCAATATTATATATAATGAAAATTTGAAACCAACTAAAGAAGCTACAGAAATCCACTTTTATAAGAAACAATAAAAGAAAATATTTTATTTTGAAGAAGTTATTTCTTCTTTGGTTTGCAATATTATAAAAAATAATAACGATAATTTTGAGTCACTTCAGTTATTCACCACTTTATAAATTAATGTTATTTGATGATTAATTATTTTCGTTTGATAAAATATGTTGTCTTCAGTTTCAAGTCAGTTTATTTCATTGTCTTTTAATCTATATTGATGATTAGAGTCTAATGTGTGTCTTTGTTTCTGTTGATTCTTTAATAGCCTGTCTGTTTGATGTAGAGCAGCCAAAATTGACGTTTAAATTTCATTAATTAGAACATTAAATGTGTTTTATATTTTTTCTGTAATTACTTCTGGATAAATCAATATATAAACATGTCTCTTATATTTTTTTGCAATTAGCTTATTTTTCTTTTTAACAAAGCAATTTTAATTGCAGGGAAATAATTTTTTGAACTGTGACAACTATTTTTAAATTTATATTAGTTTAATTTTCGGGAAACAATATTTTTGTAATAAAATTCTAACTGTTTTCCCTATTTCCTTAGACAGCCTTTAAATAAAAGATATGTTATATAGAAATTATATTTTTATTGACTCCAGAGAGACATATACGTAATCGACGAAACAATTAAAACTGTATGGCTATAAAATCTATCACAAGGTGCTGCTTAAAAATTATTTGTCGAGTGACTTATGAACATCAAATCCATAATAAATTTAACTGAAACTTAGTCCAACCACTATTTTCAATGAACCATCTGGTCGTCAAAGACACTATTAAATAATAAGGGGTTTTTTTTGTTTGTTTTTTTGTTAAATTTTGAAAAAAATTGATAAGAGTTGATTAACATTCTGATCTGAATACGTCCTTAAAGAAATATAAACTTCAAATTTTTAGAAAAAGAAGCTTAAAAACGATGCACATTTCTACTTATTGTTCAGAAAAAATATATAATGCATATTTAAAAATATAAGCATTTAAAAATCATGGATTAGGGGTTATTAAATGTCCTTCACAAAGCACATTTATGGAGAAAGATTTAATAATATTCAGAAAAAATATCTGATTGCAATTGATTCAATCAAGAATCATAATGTTTAAGAAATGTAAGCAGTAATTGATAAAGTTATGATATATTGGATAATTGTAAAATCAATATTGACACTCGTACAATCTATAGCATAACAAAAAGTAATTTTATTGAAATTTCCTTTCATGGGTAGCTGTATATTGCTTCAATGCAATTCAATGTAACATTTAAATGTAAGATCGAAGCCTTTAGGGTTGAAAGTAATCAATCTAAAGTAAGGTTTTGACATTGATGGAGGAATAAGAAAGCAGAAATACTAAGCTAGAGAAATGCCGTCAATTTTCTTCTATATTGAAACTGAATATTCTGTCACTAAATGTTTGAAATATAATGTTATTTCAAGGAGTTAAAAAATATATAAATCTTATTTTTATGATAATTTTTAATAAACAAATAAAGTTATTAATTAAATAACTTAATCTTGTTTAAATTAAGTTATATTAGAAAGATCGACGAAGCATTAAATCTTAATTAATTAATGCATAAAATATAGAAGCTGTTAATGCATTTTGATTAATATCCTAAAAAGCTTATATTTTTGTTTAATTAGTTTCTATTGTTTTTTTTTACTTTCAATTTATAACTCTTTTTTATAAATGTTACAAAATCTTAATTTTTTTAAAAATTCACTCCTTGTTAGCTATACGAATGGAATCAAAATTATATTACTCTATTAACTAAGAATTAAGTTCTAAAAATATTAACATAGTGTGTTATAATAAAGAGGAGAAAAGTGTGAAAAATTTTAGAAATATAATAAAAAACTGTTAGAAAAAATCAAATTTATCTCTCTACAAACACAAAATTTATCAGATTAAATAAAATTACGAAAAAAAAAAGATTGAGAAATTCTTCAGACCATCTCTACATTACTCATGATGAATTTCAAAGTCTGGCAATCATTCTTAAAAAAGTTATGAAATCATAGCTTAAAATATTTCCCCAATGAATCATAATAAGATTTAATCTGAATATAGGCTTAAAAATAGATAAATCGTCGTTCCAAAATTACGAATTTACGTACGCGATTGTTGTACTCGATTGTTCTTGGTTCAAACCGATAATTTCTGCCTAAAATACCGCTCATTTAAAATCGAAGCGGGATATTAATTTGCGAAAACAAAATAATATCCTCTTATTTTCAATACCAGCTACAGTATATCTGTGATTGAAGGAATAACTGGTAACAACTTTTTTTGTGTGTGTTTAAAATTTAAATTATTTTTTTTGCATTATGTTTTGTAAATTTTTAATCACTGTCAATATAAAAAAATTATCATCAGTTTTTTTCATACATAAATAGTTATATACCTTTGAAGCTTCCAAATATTAAAAGAAATTATGTTAAATAATTCATGAAAACATTTAATATTTTTCTTCTTTTAATTTCGGATTTTGATGTTAATAGATCCTCAAAATATATACGTTTGTAGGAATGAAAAATACATTCTTTGACTAAATTGAATATGATCTGAAGGAATAAAAATTCGCAAATTCCTTTAAATCATTTCAAGTATATTGGAGGTTTGTTGTACAAAAGTGTTTCTATAAAAGTGATCGTCATTCGTGCATTTTTGTATGAAAGAGAAAGAAATTTTATCCTTCCATTCGAGATGTAGAAGTAAAATTATTTAAAAGATATCAAAAAACTTCTGAACTGAATCCACAATATTTTAACCTTTGACTATGGCTGTATGATTTATACTTCCACCAGTAAAAATATTGTACTTACACATAATCAATCATTTGGATCCACTTCATTCTGCAGCACTTAGAATTTGTTAGTAAACTTTATATACCCTCAATTAAAATTTTATATGTGGAAATGTTTGAGTCTTCTTTTGGTCCATTTCAAAATTTTGAACACTTTTTCTATTTCTTATTTAATTATAAAAAAAAAAAAAAACTTTTTCAGCACCTTTCACCAGAATCATTAATATTGATATAGACCTGCTCTTTCTATATCTGCAGCAGCCTTTTCAGAAATTAATATTTCTTTATGGAAAATTTCAAATGAATATATCTTAAATCTATTTTAAGAATTTAAATGTTTAATAGACAAATTTCATCAAAAACATTCACATTTTTAATAGATTTTTTTTTTCGCCATGAAAATCAATATCGTAAGTATGCCGTTATTTCCAAATGGGTCATATTTCCGCTTTCAGTTTCAGAAATAACTATTATCTTGAAACAAATTTCTAACAGCAATGCTAAAAATGTTCATTATTTGTACGCATTCTTTAAATGCTTTGAATTCTCTCAAACAGTTTCATAATCATTATCTCTATTTTATTTTCAGAATTCTAGATAGCTTAGAAAAACTGACTTCTCAGAATTTTACAATTTTTTTTTCAGATACTTTCTGATGTTAGAATAATAGATAAGGAGTAATTTGATTAGTTCATTTAATATTTCTTTAACTTCTTCTAACTCTTTTAATTATTTAGCAAAAAAATTGTGCTTCTGCTTTATTCTAAATGATAAAAATGTTAAATATAGATAGAACTGCCTTCAAATGATGAAGACTTCTGCAATTGACCTTTGTCGACAAATCGAAGCTCTTAGGGATAGACTTACACGTCATCACGTGCTGCTTGGAATACAAACACAAAAGTGCTCACAATACAACTCTATCATGCCTCCTTATCATAAAAGATGTTCAGCTTTAATTCTTAACTTTGGAATTTTTTTCAAATGTGCTACAATCTTATTATATGAATTATTTAACAAGTGCTCTTAGTAGGCATATGTTCACATTTATGAACATTACTAATTTGTTTAGTATTGAATAAAAAATGTCCCATTCTCAGATAACCTATAATTTAACCTTGACAGAAATTTTAAAATTTAATTTTTCGCAATACAATGTCCATAATGGCTCTTGTCTCTTAAATATTTACAAAACGAAACCATAAGAAGTTTATAAAAAATATAATTTCGACATTTCTTGCTTATTAGTGTATGTTTGCATCATTATATAAAGGGTTGTCGTATTAAATACAACCATCATAGATGCGTTTTACAGTTTCCATTTATTGAAATCACAGACTTTAAATCAAACATACATTTACACCACTTGCATGTTATTTTTGAGCATACATTTTATACACATAAAATAAATCAATGTTTATGGAAAAAAAAAGTTTTTTTACAAAAGAATGCCTAATAAATATAGTTATTTTTTATTTACACAGTCATGTCTGTCATTATTTCTTACGCTGTTTACAAGTTATCATATATGCTGACTTTAATAAGATATGGATATTATTCATATATTTATTCACCTTCAAATTTATTTTGTATCAACAATACGTAACATCAAATGACAAAAAACCATCTTCTATTCGACCAAAAAATAGTTTATATTTTGTTCCGAAATTGAACGTTAATATAAGAAATGAAATGAATTTGACTTCCAGAACCAGAAAAGTCACTGTATCAAGGTATTGATTTCCTCGAACAGTTCACTTGAGTATAAAATTTGTGGCACATCGATATTATCTTTCAAATCCCTCGGTTCAAAATTGTCAAAGGTGTCAGAAAATCTGTTCTGTTGTATCTCAGTTTTGTACTCGCTTTAAAAAAAAGAGTTTAAAATGACATCTTTCTCAAATACGAGATGCGCATTCAACCTTTTATTTTTTTTATCTACTTTTCATATCCTGGAGCAAACTAGCAGCTGTGACTATTTCTTTTTGAGCCATAATGCTATTTTTTTAAGTAACCTTACACAAAAATTGGAGAAAAACGTTATATCTTTTTTATTGTTGCTATGCTTTTGTATCTTCAGACACTCAAAATATGTATATTTATACTGATACAGGGAAATTGGATTTGAATTTTGAATAATCGTCTGCTTTCTTTAATTCAATATTTTCTCCTGAGTGAATAGTGTTAGAAAACTAATACTGAACACACTATTGTGTTTTTTGTTTAAAACTATCTCCATGTTAAAAGCGCATTTCTAGGATGCTAAAATAAAAGTTTAGTTTAGTTATATTAACTTCCTGTTTTTAGAACAACGCTACGGCTTTTTTGGGACGGACCTTTCAATTTTGAGCCGTGACCAGATGTCAATGGCGACACTTGAGATGGAGTCTCCCTCTCCGAGCTTCCGCGCCACAGCAGAGGGAGAAATTTTGGTTCCGACGAATTTGGTTTGCAACAGACCCGTTTATACGGTGGTTCTTCGGTGGAAGTGGGTCTAGAGCCTGAAGCCCTCAGGTTCCGAAGCTGCGAACTTACCACCAGCCCACTACTGCCCATTAAGTAAAGGCTATAAAGCTTTGGAAAATATCTTATAAACCGCTTTTGAGTTGCTGATATTTATGAAAATCAATATTTCAAATAGTGAAATCTACAACTATTCATGTATGTGCTAAAATAGCAAAAAATAATTCAATATTTATAGATTAACTTCTCAATAATGACAAAATTATGAATTTAGATCTTAAATGTTCCTTCATGGTAAAGGTAAACATAAACTGCATGGGAAAGATACTTTGTGAAGATATTCAACTAGAATGGGGAAAATATTTGATTACTCGTTTTGTTTTCGAAATCATTTATGACAAGTGAAAATGTTTTCATTAAGTTTTATGTTCTGCGCTGATTTAATAGGACCTCGAACATCCTACCAACAAATTTCATTACTAAAGTTGAGATTTAATAGTATGGTTTCCTTCAGAAAATTGTGTCTTTCAGGAAAATTTGCATCATATTTCAATGCTTTAACATTTGCAATTACTCCGGTGCAATCATTTAGAAATACAGTGTAACATCGTAATGAGCATGCTTTTTTATAAATGACACTGAAATTAATGATAACTGCTGAGATAATGTTAAAATTCAGCTTATACACTGCTAGATGAACTAGAAACTACAAAAACAAACACCAATCGGATAGGAATATGCGATCAAAAATATTACTTACATGAGCAATAATATAAACGAAACTAGCCAATAAGGGATAAATACTCCTTATATGTTTATACTTTACATTTCATAAATACTGGAGTGAATTGTTTGGTAAGCTTTTTAGAAACCTCGATATTTTGCAGATAATCGTAGAAATTCCTGCGAAGAACGCATCAAGCACGTCATATCAGTATTCATGAACAGTAGCATTTTCTCTGCAACCAGTAGGAACTTTGTATGATTGTCTAAGAAATATGTCTTCAAAACTGAAAACAGTACACTTAACTCATCCGGTTGGCACTTTGGGCGCAATTTTTTGCATCAACTTGGCATTTTTTTTAAAAACTTTCTTATCTTCCTTAATAAATTGTTATTAAAATTAAGTTTTCCTTTATTTTATAATAACAATAGAGATATAATTAACTAGTAGACAGTTGGCTTATGATGGAAAAAGATTAATTTAATTTAAAATTTTGATCAAAGAAAACTAGTAATAAGTAAATAGTTTAAAATTATTAGTAAAGATAATCTATTAATAAATAACAAATTTAAAATTATGAATGCAGACAAATTATTAATTAATTTAAAATTATGAACAAAGAAAAACCAGTAATAAATTAAAATTAAAATTCGCATAATATTTAACAAATTCAACGATGAAGTTTAGATATAATAGGAAAATATTTTTATATTTATGAACAATAGATATTTTACAGATAATAAATTCTTTGAAAGGCCTTTTGTGTCTGTGTCTAACAGACATAAGCATATAAAACTAAAAATTCAATGTGATTCTATTCGTATAATATTCATAATTTATCCTAAGAAATAAATTATATAGTATACCAAACAGAATTATACTTGTTCTCTCAAGTCTGAACATTGTTTCTTCTTTAGAACACGTTTCGGTAACAGTTGTTTGTACCTCGTTATTAATTAAATAGTTTCTAGGTAATATATAATTCGTCCAGTGAATGAGAATATTAACGTAATAGGGTGCTCCTCAAACGGAGCATGCAAATAACACATATTTCACAATTATCCCCATCAATACAAAATATTTGCTCTCACATCGCTATTTTAGGTTGATACATAAAATGAAATAACTTTCAGACTGAATTCACGCTTCGAGTAATTTTAATTAAGCGTTCCAAAAAATGCAGTAAAACAGCAACATAAATTTCCTAACCAAAAGGTGCATCAATTTAATCCACACACATCAAATATTCGCTTCATGAATACATTTCGGTTGAAAATTTATTGCTTCATGAGCGGCACCTTTGAGACTCGGTCTAGACAAAGAACACCAAAAAATCCTTTGGATGATTATAACACCCACGAACGCTGTGGAACAAAGAAATTAGTTTCCTTTGAAACTTCCTCTGTTACAATCTTTCGATGAAAAGAGTTGAATTTAAACTCGAATAAATTTTATAAAAAAAAATCGCGGAATTTGAATAAGAATGGGAACTCAATTGATATTTAAAATATGGAAGCGGGGCAGCTGACATTCGAGCCAAAGGAAAAAAAAAAGTTTCTGGTGGAAGGGGATAGAAGCGTGCAAATGTTTAAAGTTTCGGGGAAAGTTGAATTTGTAGGGAACTGAAAGAAGAAAAACGCACAAAGGAGAAGTTGAGTTTGAATGATCATCAAAGATATGCGGACTAAACTTGGAAGGAAATTTCCGATACTATAGAAATACTCCTTGCAGGTATATTTTGAGAAGCCGTCTTTATTTGGCACTTTTTTGTAATTATTTTCTAGCTGAAGTTCTTTCGAAGATAAAATAAATTAACTTTACTTAAAGATTAATTTTTAACATATTACTTAATTTTTTTAGTAAAAAAATTATGATTACAAACGCCAGGTATAATAATTATGCACTTTAATTAGTAATGAATTATTTTTGGTTGAAGATTAATTTGTAATATATTACTTGTCTTTTATATATCAAATTTATGATTACAAAAAGTATACATAATAATAAACTTTTCCATAGATTCGTAAGTATTTTGTAAAAAAAAAGCATAAACTTCTATCTTTTTAAAAAGGTGGTTTTATTTTATTATTCACAAATGCCATTTAAAAAATATTCATTCATTTTTTAAAAAAAAAAAAATTGGATGTGCTTTTAACATTCATTGGAATAAAAATGCCACATAATTTAGTGGCAAATAAAGTTAACTGAATAAAAATTGCCTTAGAGTTTATTAATAGAAAATACAGACAATAAATTTGCAATTATATACGATATTAAAATTATTCCCACTGTTCAAATGCATCTGAGATTAAATCGAATGACTGAAGCTTAAGATGAGTCCTAATGGGCATCATTAGCCATTGCATAATCCCTCCCACATTGCATCATTAGAGTGGAGGAACTCGAACCTACAGCATTAATTATCATAATCCCTGCAAAGGCTAGAATCAAACAACATTCCGGAAACCTCTTATGTCCATATCCGTGATGTATCTAATTGAGTCTAACAAGACAAAGAGGTTTACTTCCTGTTCATTTTTGTGCCAGTGCTGTTATTTTATGAGCCTCATCTGTACGTGTCTCCATTGGCATGGTTATCTATTTCTGGTATATTAGTTCGGCTTGGTATATTTTGTAATCCGGCTTGTTCGACTTCACTTCTTTGACGTACAGGCACCTTACCTACATCTGCCGAGGAAGTTTTCATAATAATATTGTATCGTCTCATTTTACTGATTAGATGAAAACCGCCCTAACCGGTGACATGATACGGTACATTGTCAGGAAATGGAGACATGGTTAATTATCAGTATTCTGAGGTGACGTTTCTCTATGACGAATGCCCAAGTCATGCTGTGGGAACTGCACGTATTTATGTCACTCAACTACCAAATTGTCCTCATCCAACTTCGGCAGTCACTGGAAACGCTTTCCGCGTCTCTGAGACACAGAAGCCGACATCATGGGACATGCCAACAGAACAATACATACCTTCACCATGTAAAATCTCAGGAAAAACTTCCATGATGTTATATGTAAAATTATTTTATATATATTTGCGACTAAAGTTATCAAATGAACAGATCAACAATTCTATAGTGGTATTTTTTCTTTCCGTAATTTCAAAAATATTGGAGGTCTAAATAAGAGCTTCCTCTTAGATGTATTTCTAAACTTTTGTCGCGTCATTGCCTTTTCAATGAAAATAAATGGAATCTGTATTATTTCGAAGTAACAGAGTTTAAAATTAAGGGAGAACCGAATGAATTAAATTATAATTTATTTAAAATCTATAGTTTAAAAGATAAATTATATCTTTTATAAATATTATAATGCTTTAGATGCTTTGCTGACTGATTGCGTATTGTTTACCAAAAGGTCTAATTAATCTTCTTTGGCCACGTTTTTTTTTTTTTTCTTCTCCAATAAACGTTGAGCATTGTTGGGAGGTTTAAAGATAAGCAGTTATTTTTTAAGCGTGTCAATCTTATATGTTCATAAAATCAAATGTTATTAGCAAATATTAGAATTTAAGAAAAAGAGAAACGTGTATATTTAAATATAAATTTTTTTAAAAGCTATGGTAGGACTGCATTTTACAGACGTATAAGATGTTATTTTCTAGTTGAATCTTAACTGTCCGTCACACGAATTTCTGCATTTCTTTGATAATTTTTGAAGAATACAATTTCGGAGGCAATGCAGTTCTGATTTTTTTTCTAATAACCAAATGATAATACTTCATTCATTTGTGTTTTGTTCAAATTTCTTTACCTGAAAGTAGCACGAATGCTGTTTCATAATTCGTACTCTTAGCACCGACAATTTGATTCTTTGTCACGTTTGCTGGCTTGGGAATTTAATTTACTTGATATAGCAATTGGTTTAAGTATGATATAAAGGCTATTTATTTATTTGATTATAATATGAAGGCTGTTACAACTTCTGATCTCAATGTTAAATTTATAATCTCTCAAAATTGTCGAAATAATAAGTAAGCGAAAGCCATTTATATTAATTTTGATCTTATTTGGTGACTTCATAAATTTCAGTTAGCTGGTATAATGATTTTTCTTCTTCGACCGATGTCATCCTATTTACGTACTTCTTTTTTCAAAGCTTTCACTTGCTTTCAAATTTGTTAAAATTCTGAAAAAATAATCATGAGAAATTGTATGAAAGATTTTTTCAGATGGCCTACTCTTATTGTAATAATCAGAATCAATTTGTGTGGCTTGAAATATGATTTCAGATGTGAACATCGGTATTCTGAAAATTAAAAAAAAATTTCTACGATTATTTATTTTACAAAACTCAGAAACATTTCTAACAATATGAAAAAATAAAGGAAAATTTAATGAGATTTAAATTTTTAACTTAATGCATAATAATTTGTTTTTTGAAAAGTAATCTAATATCAAAATTAATTTCGCCTGTAAGGAATTATATGAATAAATTATATTTTTAAAATATCAATATGCTAAAAAGTTCTATATAGCTTGTAGAAGCATTTATGGGTCGGTAAAATAAAATAATTTTTAAAAAAAATATTTTAAATCATTGCATACATTTGTATATTTATACATTTATGATTATATATTTTTTGTTTATATTTGTTCACAGTTGCAAAGTGTTACCACTTTAATTATCAAAACAAATCTTCACTCAAACAATAGTTTTATTACTTCTGATGGTTTCATTACTTTTGGCTGATATTTATTATCATGTTATAATTAAAAATTTGTTTTTAAAAATCGGTGAAAAGATTCCCACTCTAGTAATAATACTCTTTGATTGCAAGATAATAATATTGCAATTTAAATAATATGTTTACCTTTTAAGAGAGTATAAAACTCTTAAATTGTAAATATTCCAAAATTCAAGATATTAACAGCTCAAAGATTTTGCAGTGTATGACAGGCAAATTTATAAAAATCAGAAAGGCAATAATTATTAATCTAATGTTCGAAAGTTTTAATTCTGAAACCTCAATGATCTGTCTAATGAATTACAGAAAAAAAAATGTTTGCTTTGTTTGTTTGTTATTAAACATATTTTTTTAGTCTCACTATGTAGTCTTCTTTCAAGTAGGTACTTCAAAACCTCTCATATCTCCTTCAAAGAGTCTCATTTTCTTCTTCGATTCATAAGCCCAACACAAATGATTACTTGAAATAAATTCAATTAAATACTATTTCATTTTTAAAGAAATTTCCACATCGAAATATTTGCTTTCCGCCATTCCGAGGCCACTGAATTTTTACAATTTCCGTATTTTCTAAATTTCTCCTCGCTTTACGAAGATTGCGTGACTTTTTGGAAATTCCTTTTATTTTCCGTATTTCGGTACGACGAAATAAAAAACCCTCTTTAAAGCGGCATATATCGTATAACAGCATCACTTTCTCGAACAATCCTGGAATTCGTGCTATTGTTTCTCTAAAAGGAAATTTCTTTTAGCAAAGAAGGAAATTGGCTGCCGCAGTCTCATGTTACTTTTCATGATTCTTTTCCATTGTTATTCTTCGGTTTTAGCACCTACTTTTGTCTAATGCGCGACTGCATTGTGCTGCGGTTTGCACTTGATATAGTGAAAGCATTCAGTAGATTGTGTTTCCTCTTATGCTCCTGGTGTAGCTGTACGCGAAGTAATACTCTTCTCTTGATATTGCTGTTTCCTTTCAAACAAGCAAACAAGGAAAAATAGTATTTCCAGATCGTTTCTCAACCCGTAAGTAAGTTTGCTGTTGGCCTGTTGCCCACCTTTTTCCGATTTTCATCCTCCGCCCAGGAGAAACAAAAACCACTCAATTCTAAGCAGGACTGTATAAATTGATTTATAAACTACTATCCTCGAATGCTATATATAAACAGTTAAGTAGCTTTTCTTTATTGGTTTTATTGCTAAAGAAATATAAAATAGCTGTAGTGAAAACAGGATATGTGAAACAAAATAGACAATGCTATAACTGTAACTAATAACTAACTATAACTATAGTTATTATTATTTTTATAACTGTACTATAAACTAGTTAAATATATAATAATATAATTACAATATTATAACAAGTAATATAGTATATGCAATGCTATATTACTATAAATATTATGGCATTTTTGGAGTAATGTAATAATTTCATAATTTCCCGTTCAGATTAATGGATAATGAGGTCATTTAATATTATTTTGTAACAGATATTTTAGATGAAAAACAGAAGCATACCTTCTTCTCTTTTTAAATAACAAGAACGTGATATCGCTAGTTACTTTTATCCAGCATGGGTTTATTTATTATCCCCTTTAGACTATCAAATAATGAAGTCATTAAATATAATTTTATTACAAATATTCTAACTGAATAGCAGGAACATATTTTCTTCTATTTTTAAATAATAAGAACATGATATCTCCTGTTACTTTTATTCAGCATGGGTCTATTTATTTTCCCCTTCAGATTATTGAATAATAAAGCCATTAAATATTATTTTATAACAGATATTCTAGCTGAAAGGAAGGAACATACATTCAACTGTTTTTAAGTAACAAGAACATTGTACCTCAGTTACTTTTAACAAGCATGGGTTTATTTATTACCATATTCGATAGTTGACAGTATGTCCAACTAATAAACTCTCCTCGTCATGCAGAAGATTGCAGAACAAAACCATCTGCAGGTTGACTATTACAAGGTGGGCAGATTAGTTCCGCAGGAGAATGGAAATTCTATTGCCATTGATGAACAATTGTAACAATTTTAATGCTTTATAAATGCCTCTTAAGGTATAGGAATACATCCATTTCACGATAAGAAAATATTTATTACAAATCAAATAATTTCAGATATTAAAATTTCTTTTCTAATCTCAACTTTCATAAGTGGTGACAGACATTGTGCTCTGTTTTCTCATTTATTGCCAGAAATCATTGAAGATATCTTCACCATTAGTACTGAAACTCAATAAAAATATTACTTTTCCAGTTTCCATCCAATCAAATTAGAAAGGACTCTTTTCTTTTTATATTAAGATTGGAAATTAAAAATGTAAAAAGGACAAATAGCAAATTTTATTGAAGAGTAATTATTAAGTTTCAGATAAATTGTCATTGATTGCGGAGAACAGAGATAGGTAAGTACTCAACGAATAAAAACAAAGAGGCAATCACACTTCCTACTAAAGTCTCCACGCCAGTAATTATGGTAATTATGTATCTGGAAACTGGATTCCATCATCAAATATTTAAATGTTTGATCTCTTGCAAAGACTACACAGTTATTATGTAAATAATTATACTTATGAATCCGAACGTTATGCAATTGACCGTATAATGGAAAATTGACAGTGAAGTTGATAACAGTGGAATGTCGAGAGCCTGGCTATATGTGGAATAATACCTGAACAGACATGTATTGTATGACCATATGTCTGAGAATTTTTCTCAGGAATTTCATCTTTATATTATATTGGGCAAAGGTAATGACACTGAAATTGCTTTCGTTGCAAGAGTTGCTACTGCATGTTCAAAATTTTTGAAGATATTTTCCAGTCCATACTCAATCTCTCAGAATCAAGCATAGCGTTAAAATCTGATCAATTTTTGTGAAGCGTATCGCTCTATGATGAGTTTACAACTATTATTGGCTTGGCATTTCCAAGTCATTCTGTTTCTATAGCTCATCTGGGCTGTGTTTCGCTTCACATGATAGAACGAAGTAATAATGAATAAGGTAATGGTAAATGGATGATGGTATTGAGTAACCAATGGGCAAATCAATACTGCGCGACATTGGCTGAATTTTGGTTTTCATATTATTTTAATAAATTATTTACTTAATTTAGAATCACTCTGTATTGTTATATATTGACGTTATATATGACATTGTTATATATGACTCGTTATATATTGACCAAATATCAATTAAAAGAACTTTTACCATTCGGATTATGAGTAAGAATCACGAATGCGCCTTCCCATCGGCAGATCTTATTCAACACTTCGATCAAATATGTAATTTAGTTTATTCCGATATCCTCCACGAATTGTTTGAATTTCTTTATATTGGTCACAGTTTAGACGTAAAAATCCATTGACAGCTTTTATCATTCGAAACATTTTTTTAGTTGAATAAAGGTATTTATATACAGCAACAAAAGCGGAAGGAGTTTCTTCATAAATGGCTGTTTCGAACTCAAAGAGGTTCTAAAATTCTTAAAAACAATTTTTCCGAAGATAATGATATTTTCTTATTCTGTTTAAAGTACATGTGAGAAAATAAGAATAACTAAATAATATTGTTGAATTTATTACTCATATTAATGCATTTAATATTTATATATAAATTTTCCATATGTATGAACATTTAGATAAACGAATAAATGCAATCAATAAGAAATAAGATCTTGTAAGCTTCACAATATACTAAAACAATCAAACATAGCTTTATTGTTCGTTATGTGTAAGAAAATATTTTTGAATTAATTCTTTCTCTAAATTGCTCAATAGAAGAACCGTCATTCAAAGAATGCATCTGATGTTATAATGAAACTCGACGCTTTATAACGTTACAATGTTTCGGACTACAAGTTCGATTGCCCTATATTTTTTTACCTAAGCCAGTAAAAATACTAAATAAATTATTATTAAAAAAACAAAAAAAATAAATTATAAATTTTCTACTGAAACATATTGTCGATATCACTACTTTTAAATAAACTGCACTTCAATAATTTCATGAACTAAAAATCAAACAAAACATTTACATGATCGTATTTTTTGGTTAACCTTCTTTCTCTAAATTGCATCTTACAAAAATAGTTATTTAAAGAATACAACTGATGTTATAATCAAATTCGATGCATTATCATGCTAAAATATTTCGGACTACAAGTTAGAATATATTTTTTAATACAGAAATTGTGTAATGAGTGAAGTATTCTCAAGAAATTCAGATATAAAAGCAATAAATCTAATTAAATTTTTAAAACTCCTATTAAGATGTATTATCAATACCAAAGTTTTTAATATATTGAATTTCTATACTATTTACTTCCGAATCTTTGCAAAAGAGCTAAGTAATTCCCTGACTATAATAGAAGAAAAATAATTAAATCAAATTCGATGGTCTTAAAACTCCTAAATGTTTGTCATTAAGACTAATAAGAAAAAGAATTCTACGCTTTTAGAATTAGGCAAGTGCGTTTCACTAGAGTAACCTGAGTAATTTCCGAATTAATCAGATCACCTTCCCGTGAATTCGATTAAACCTTTTCTCTCATTTACATTTACCTCATCTGGCTGACAGAAGTCTGTTTTTTCCACGCTCCATCATCCTTAATGAAAACAAACCTTTTAAAAAAGGCAGAACCCGTGCCTTAGTGGAGTAATTAATGGAGCCGTCAATTTTCTTCTAAGTTTAATTTTTTTCTGCTTACGACAGAAAAAAAAAATTGAGATGGACAGAAACGTTTAAAATGAGATAGAAAAAAATAAATAATAGAATTTTTATTAATCACGTTTTTTTTTTTTTTTTTTTTTTTTACACGCATCTTCAATCGAGTCACTCTCATCGTAAAAACTTCACAAGTTTAGATTAACGAAGGAGAAAGAAACAGTTGGATTGCTTTGAAGATAGCGATGAATTTTTTGAAGAAAGGATTGCTAAAAAAAAAAAAAAAAGGAGTGAATTTATTATTCTGAAATGTTTTTCTGTAGAAAAAGTGTTAAAATGGGTATTTAGTTTACATGCTACAGCACATTTCGTATAATTATACAGAGTTTCTTTAAATAGTTTTGCACTCATGTCAATCATAATTAAGATAAATTCAAATGGAATTTTTTTTACGTAAGAATGCACGTCGTGAATGTTATTCGTATTTGGTTATCCATCGATTATCTGAAAAAATTCAATTTGCTTCAGAATTTTTTTCTGATCTTTCTCTAAGGAATAAAGGGAATAGTTTAGCATTTAAACATAGCTATCAAAACTCACCCTTTATAAAAAACATTCCTTAAAACAAGCCTATTACATTTCCTTTTAATTTATTGTAAATTACCAAATACTTAAGGTAGATAGTATTTGCTACTAATTATTAGAATTATTATTAATATTAAAGCCAATAATTTTGTCCGGGTTGGTACATATTGGTTTGTTTGTAAATGATTGCTTACATAATTAAAAAAAGCATAATTAATCTATATCAAAAAAATAAATGGCGTGATCAAAATAAAACATTGTCACGAGCAACTAAATCTTATCAACAAGTGGCAAAGATAAAAAGAAGTGACAGTAACAAGTCACTATCCAATCCATATTCTCACTGCCCATTGTTTTGACGATCTACACAAGCGTATGTTCTTGACTTAAGATTGTGAGTTGTCGTGAAATTTCATTTGCGCTAACAAGATATTGGTAGAATCGCATTTTTTATATTGCGACCGGCAATTATCATGAAGTAAAGGAAATACTACGTCAATGTGCAATTAAATTTTAGATGACATGATCATTTACGTTTCTTCTGTGACTGTGATGTCACGTACAGTCACAGCAGTTCATTCTAATGCAACAACAATTTTAAATAGTAGCAATATTCAGTTAAAAAATAACTAGTTAATAATAAAGATGAATGTAGATGAGTGTATTGGCGCTCTACAGACCAGACCGTTTGGCCTAGAGATAAAAATTTGGCACATGCATATCTTGGAAGTCGAAACTGTGTACTTTGGAACATTTTTTTATTATTTTTTAATTAAAATTTTAATTAAATAAAAATTGAGCAGAATTTCGGCTTTTATCCTTGTTAAGTTCCGAAAATATTATCGCATCAGAATGAATTTTCATCTTTTCGATACTTAAAAAAAATGTATTTTTAATGATACCAAATTAATCTGATATTTACCTAATTATTTTACCTGTTACTTTACTTAATTTCCAAAAACCAGATTACATTGTGCCACCAACTATTTGATCATATTAACTTTCTTCTCCATCTGTGAAAGCTAAAGAAGAAGGATTTTGTTTGATATCTCTGTAGCTTACGAGGTGGGGAGGAAAGTGAAATATACAGGATAGATGAGCCGTGCATAGATGTTTTTAATAGCACCATGATGTCACAGGAATGTTCCCCATTATAAAAGTCTGGGTACACAATAAACAGCGCGTAAGTAAAACCATTGAAATAAGGCCTCATTATTGTCAGAGAGTTTGAAGTAATTATGGACATTATATCTAAACGATTTATCTGAAATCAAATATAACCAGTTAGTCGCCTTTCGCTAATAATCTCCATTAATAATAAAGATAAATATGTGTGTTGTTTTGGCTCTTCACGTATTTGTTTTGATCGGTTGAAATTATCATTATGGAGATATTTTCTTCAATTAAATAATGTAATTTATTTTTTATCTATTTGTCGCTGCTCTTTTCTCTGATATAATTGAAAATATAACCACGAAATGGCACTCTGTCTCACCCGAATACATTTGGATAAATTAAATATTAATAAATCAATTGTAAAAAAATAAATATTAATTAAAAAATTTAGATCAAATAAAATATGAATTAAAAGCAAAAAGTAGTAAATAAAAATAATAAATATTTTCAGATCTTAATTACTGGAACACTACGACAGCATTGACCGAAACTATGATTGAATCTTAAGTTCCATCACCGGTCAAAGTACAACACTTCCCGTATTAGGTTTCCTCCATCGATTGTGAGCAATCAACTCCGCACCATTTCTGTAACCACCAGTGCAACGAGAAACAACCAACCTGACGGAAGCTTCGTATTCCCCTTTTTGAGGCACATGGAAGTGATAATTGGTAATATAAGAGTATAAATGGAAAGTTAGAGGATTGCAGAGTCCATTAAAGAGAATAATGTCAGGTTTTTAAAATTGCATGAACTATATGTTTATCAATTTGAATTGTAATTGTTTTGTTTGAAACTATTAAAATTAAGTTACAGAAAATATTTAACTGAAATTTTTACCAAGCATTTATCCGGAGAACGGACTGGTCTCTAAAGACGGCTAGTAAGTTTAGAAATGAATTGTATCCAAACACTTATCTGTGATTGGATACAATTCATTAGGGAGAATTAAGGAAATAGCATCCGCTTTTAATTTTAACTATGTTGGTGTGATCTTTTACTTGTAGCTTGAAAAAAAAAATGATAATAATTTGAATATTAAAATTAGAAGGAAACATTGCGACAAAAATGATTAAACGGAAAAAATACAATTAAATTTCTTTCTTCTTATTAAAATGCGTTCAATCATATTTAGTTGTTGACAAATAAATTAAAATGACAAATTTAAATTCAGCAATCACCATTACAACGTTAAATTGAAACCATAACTGATTTTTTAAATTATATATGGATATACACAGTATGAAAGGCATATATATATTTCCTTGGATATTAATAAACTCAAAAATGATGCCATGGAACAATTTAATATATAATATCGTGTATTCTGAGATTTATTTATTATAGTATTTTTGTCATGTGCACTACATTTTTTATTCTAGTTTTTTAAGTAATTTTTAGTTGCAATTTTCGTCTTTCATCATCATTGAAATGAAAATCTTATAAAATATATAAAATGAAAATTTTTGTATCGAGTTCCCCTAAACTCTTATACTCCGATATTTGATAATACCTGAATGTATAATTTAATACCAAGACATTCATTCTGGGAGTTATTTTGCAGTTCCTCTGCATATCGCTTTCTATCACACATGCGTGTCCAGGTCCCTGATGGCATATCCTTGTCACCCCTATCATGCCGCAGCGTCCAGGTGAACTTCTCAGGAGGCGGTCATAACCATATTACAGAACCTCCTGAGCAGAAAATCTCGAGCGGACGAGGCTTTTCAAGAGACGGAACTTCGGAATTGAATCTGGGAAGGGGAGGTGCAGAGGGAAATTGAAGGCAGTGGCGCGTAGATCATCTGGTTGTTCAGTGGTCCAGACGTTGCCGGGACCCTGCAGCGAATTCTGCTGCTCCGCTAATTGAGGAAATGACTCTTCAACAGCAGGTATTTCCTTCCCAGAGGAAGGAACTAATTTTTTCCTTGCTTGTTTCGCGGGGGGACTTGAGCTTTTCCCTCAAGGCGAATTCGAATGACGATATGGGGACTTGGAAAAGGAAGTTGTTTTGAAATGAAGAAAAAAATCATGTCAAGAGTTTATGGTTTTTAAATGCTTGATACTGAGAATACATGTATGAAATTAAGTGAAATAAAAGATACTTTATAGAATTTTCCGAATATGAAAACTATAATAAGGGATATAGAGTTTTAGACAAATGTTTCAAAATGCATGCGTAGCAAATTTCTTTCACTTTGTAAAATAACTTTCATTTATTCTATATGATTTATTTATATTCTATATGATTTCGATTATATATTCCAGATATACAATGATTTCAAACATTATTTTACTTCCAATGTAAGTGGTTCTTATAGAATTATTATTATAAACGACATAAACGGTGCTTTGCAGTAAAAAAATTCCATATTTTAAAAGGTATCTGTAAAAAATTGCATTAACAGCGTTTAAAATTGAATCAGTTGTTTAAAGTCATCACTAATTTATAGGAAATGGTAAAAACGTTTTTATTAGATGTATATAAATAAAATTAAAATATGGCATCAAAATATGCTATGAATTTTTATTTTATTTTATTTTCTTAGAAATTAGGGCAATGTTCTAATTTTTTTTATATAACTTTTCGAGTTCAACAAAATCATTTGAAAGTGTAGGAGCGGAAATAACTAGTCTTAGTTTTTTGTTATGCTGTAAAATGCAGCGTAAGCAATTAATTAATATAGAAAATTAATTGATTTAAAAAATCCCTATTTTGATTTAATATTTAATATAAATCAGAATAAAATTTATTACAGTGTTCAAATATCATAGCTGATCTGATAATTTCAAAGAATTCACCCTGAATGCTCAATTAAAGAGTATGACTTATTACTCATGCATATGGCACTACATACACTTGACAGAATATTTTAAGGAGGAAAGGAAGAAATGTGTATATGTATAAATATGATAAATTTATTAATAGCTTTAAACGGCGCAATTGAGCGTACATGATTAATTACATGGAAAATGAATCTATTTAAAAAAAAAAACCTATTTTCTCTTTTACCACTGATCAGAGTACACGCACGTAAGAACAAAAATTTGGTTTCAACTAAATTTCTTCTAAAGCTATAGAGTTCTTTTCGAAGCCTTTTTTTTCACCTTTTTATCCTTTTTCTCAGAGTATATTGCTTACAGCTTATTTATTTAAATGGGGGGGGGGGAGAAATCCTTTAAAATGCAGTTAAAACATTTTACTTTATATCACGATGACAATAAAAAAATCACTTTAAAGAATTCTTCCTTGTTTTTTATTTGAAAAATAATTCCTTGTTTTTTTATTTGAAAATATAAAGCAAAATGAATGTATAATATTCTGTTTTGGCCTTTAATTCCACGTTAACTCATTAGATTTTACGCAGCAAACCCTTTTTTTTTTAATATCATCGAAATATTCACTCATTTCTTTATATTGTTTCCATAATTTCTCCCTTTTTTGAGTGTGCATTTCATTTTGCATTTTCGTATTTACTGCTACATATAAAATTAAATCATAAGTTTTAAACCTTTGACTATTAATAACACATATATATCACATTTACCTTTTAAAATTAGTTAAATGGCTCTTAGTAAAGTTTTTTTTCTGGTGGAGAGAGGTGTATTTGACCATCATGTCTCAGTGATAGGAACGTAAAAACATCTGAAAAATCTCGAATAGATTTGTATAATACAGAAGCTATTATCTCCATTTTCTACGCGATTGCCGAGAAAATTATTTTAAAAAAAAGTCGTAGCCAAAGGGTTAAAAATGTGCACAACAAATTACATAGACTTCTGAAAGAAAAATGAAACTTTTCTAATAAGTGTCTAATGAAGAAAAAGAAAAATGAGATATACAGAAGAGAAAAAAATAATAAAATATCATTGGAGAACTATATACATCATTACAAAGAAACAGCTAATCCTATGATTTTTTTGAGGAGGGGGGTTTGGTGCAGTGAACATAATTCTTAAGAATACAGTTATAAAATTGAAGCGATTTTAATATTTGTAATTAGGAAAAATCTCAAAAGAATCACATTAAAATAATATTCTCAGTTCTATTGTTAACCATCAACTAAAAAATATTTTTCTCAACTCAAATTATAAAAAGTAGGGAAGAAATTTAAACGATTATCATTAGAAAAATGCAAACTGATTCATTGAACTTTGCATTACAAATACAAATTTCAAACAAAAAGCTGGGCCTAAAATATAAGAATTAACGTATATCAAATGAATAAAAATATAGGCCAGTTCAGATAATTCTTCCCTCTTATGAAACTCTATATGTATTTGGCCCCGTTTATTCATAAAATTTAACAACCCGGTCATTTGGTGAATTCATGAGACATGCCAAAATGAAATATTTCGTAATGAGGCTATCACTGTCATTCGGGAAACAATTGTTATGTTGCCCTATTTTATGCACTGGCAAAATTTTAATCATTGTGTTAAATATATTTAAATAAAAGAGGAATTTTAAAGGTTTGAATAATAATTCAAATTATTAGAAATGGATTGAACAAAGGCTTATAAATAATAAATGAATAAATTATCTAACTATAAAACAACTAAAATGTTTTTTCTGCAGCGTCTTCAAATCAGTTTTAATTGGCTTTGATGGTCTAATCGTTTTTAAGGAAATAATTACTATCCATATTTATGTCTATATATATATATATATATATATATATATATATATTTGATCATCAGAAATTACATTTGTTTATTTCTAAATCAAATTCTTTTTTTTTCACTATTCAAATGCATGATTGTTATGCTACCATATTCATTACATCTGTTACGTCCCATTTGCTATGGAATTCATTAATAAATGATCGACATTTAAAAGATGATCTGGATTTTATCTGATAATAATATGAGAAATGCACAGCATCTTGGCATTACACAAAGCAAATAAATTCATCTGAAGGATAATAAAATTTCCATGTAACCTAAAGAAATATCTTGCATAGGATAACAAGACATGTTTAATCCAATTGAATGAAAATGTAATACTTAACATTATGAAATAAAAGAAACTGTAATTCTTCTTTTTTTTATTTTATGCATCGAGAACTAACAAACTTATTCAATGAATCTGATTTCAACAGAAATCTAAAAATATATTATAATGTAGAATGCCATATTTTATTGTAAGCCCTTTTTTACAGTAAAATCATTTAATATGACTCATGTTGCTAAAATGCTGTATCCCTAATACTCATATAATTGTAGACGGATACTATGATACAGAATGTGCAGAATTCATTGCGATGTTTGTCAAAAATATCTCTAAAATTTTAATAAATTAAATTGTTTAAGATTCAGATGTTTTATGCTCAGCGACATTTCTTACCAACGGTGTGAAAATTGTATTTCCTTTATGTATAAATTATTTTAAAAGCATCGTTTTTTGCAATTCAATTTCAATAATTGAATGATAGAATTTCCTTTAATATTCTTAGGTGTTATCGATTCTTGAACTCATTCAAAACATTAACCATTTGGAAATTTAAAAAGATAAATTATTTATTTTAAAATATTATATATTTTTATTTTATAAAGTGAATGCAATCTCGTAAAAATTTAGTTTGACTTGTCCTTACAGAACAAAGTTTGGATACTATAGTTCTAAAATATCCATAATTGACGACAATTGAGCTATAACTAATTTAAAACTAATTTTAAATTAAGTAAAAACAAAACAGAATACAATGTTTAGATCATTAACAAATTGTAGGTATGAACAAATAAATAAAATATGCCAAACAGGTACAAAATTCCAGTTTCTGGAGCTTTGTTTTATAAATTTATCCTGAAACTAAATTAAGTAAAATAAAATATAAAATAAAGTACGGAAGTTATTAATTAGTAGCGACAGACATATACAATATCAACAGAATGACTGGCACATGGATTCTATTGTATGCATTTCATTTCTCAAAATAATTTTTTGAAGTAGAACTTATTTACCGTATTTTCTAAAAGTATTATGTAACAAAAATAGATTTTCAGTCCATTTTTGAATATAAAATAATCGTCTACACCCTTTCAGTTGGGAGCTAAATGGATCAAACTTTGTTTAAAAAAAGAAAATTAGCTAACACAACTTCTTCTTATTACCTTATTCTTAGATTTTTCAAGCTATTTATTTGCTATTATCATTTTTTATAATTATTTATTCGTATGTTTGGACACCATCGATTTTTTTCTGAATATTTCTAAATAAAATCATCATTCGACGTTTTATCAAATTAAATCATCAGTTAAAGCAACAATATAATATGGCATTTCTCAATTCCTTAAACATAAGGAAAGGTCTCCCATGCATCTCGACATTCGTAATGCATTTATAAGAGCAAAGGGAAATGTATTTCATTAATATCTAACCTCCTTCCATCAAACTATAAGGCCGGCTTATGTATATTTATAAGCATGAACTTCGGCTATAAATTGTGAAAGCAGCTAGGTGACTTATCCTGTCCGTGGCGCATGGAAATTTCAAACACTCCTCTGTCTCTGACGGAACTATTGGGGATAGATCAAAGAACTTTCCACCCACCCTTCGTTAACAAACGGTTTCAGGCGACGAAATTAAAGCTCCGGCACTCTCATCCACTCTGCCCGCGTGTCCTTTTAATTAAATGCATTGCCTTTCATACGGCAGTATCGAAAGCCGGGCTCGGGAAGATAGTAATGTGGACATCAAGAAATAGTTCGCTCTGTAAGATGATGATAATCATGCTGTATGCTGCAAATTACTTCTTAGTAGAATGTCGTAATGAGTTGTTATCAGTGGGAGATTCTTCGAAGATTTGACATAGTTGGGGGACTATTGGGTGAAGACTAATGGAGATAAAGTAGTCTTCTGGTATATATTTGATATAGAGCTCTATGCGTGTATCATAACAGTCGGTGAGCCTTTTCATTTCAATATGTTGACAGAGATGAAAGCATATGTTTATTTCAAATATACCGATAAATATTAAAATGCCTACTATTCTACAGTACAGATATCTTAATAATTCATGTAAGGAAAGGAGTATGGTATTGCAATGACTTTTAAGAATAACTTACTTGATCTTTGATAATCCATCAGTTGATATTTCAATATCTATCGTGATTATATTTTGATTATAAATGCCTTCTGCATATGCATATCTTCTGCAACAAAAACTTCATAAATAAAAGTAATATTTCTTAAAACAGAATAATTTTCAACTAAAAGAGAGGAAGTTAAAAGTAAAGGATTACATAAATATTAGATGTTTGAAGATTGTGTTGTATTTTTAATTATTTCGCTTCATATAAAAAGCATATTCAATGAGAATAAGTCAAATTTTGTTCATTGCTTTCCTCTAGTAGTTTTATTATTCTAGTTTATTTATTTGCTAATTATATTCTTAGTTTTACTTAGGATATTTGGTGATATATTTATTAATGCAAATTTGACATATTTATACAACCAGAAAATTTAAAGCATAATCATTAAATGTTTATATGAAGCTAGCGCAAGACAATTAAGATGATTACAAGTGAGTACTCAAAGATTCTTGCATTTCAATAATACTGTGGTAGTGAATATGTTATTAACTATACAAAAAAAAACCTGGATTCCAGGGGGATTTTTTAGTCAATACTAATATTCCAAAATATTGAAAATAATTTTTTTTTTTCACATTTGCCTTACAAATGCTGTGGGACATAAGGTAGGTAGGTTATAATACAGTTCCCTGACAATTAAATATTTTTCAATAATTAATTTCTTTTCTACATCGGCAGTAGTGAGAAGCCAAACAATATTGCGTGTTGAAATAGATGATAGAATATGATGTAAGAAACGCATTGTAAGTTGCAAAGTGTTTGAAAAAACAAATAGTGTTTATGATTGCTAACAGTAGTGGTACGAATGTTTAAAAAAAAAGGTATTTCCATTTTTTAATTGTTAAAATTTAGAATTTCTGTATTATATAATATGCAATTATACAATATCAAGAAGAAATATTACATAATACTATAAAATTCTCCCATTTTGCTTTGTTTTAATATCACGATACTAAAATTCTGCAGGGCAACAGTTGTCTCATTTGAATAAAAATTAAAATATAGGATATATGTATATAAAATACTTTTATAGATATCTTAAACAAGATTTTTTCTTTTTCATTAAAAATAAGTTTTAAAATGCCTGCGTTTAAGAATGCATTTAGATTCTGTTGAGGGTTCTTAATTAATAATATTTCATTTTTTTCAAATAGATGTTTCACATCCTTAAGATTACGAGAGTTGATGCAATAAATTTAACCTTTACCAACTATATTTGTTAGAAATACTTAAAATTTTCTGAAGTACAAATAATATTTTCTTGAATTTTTATAAAAATTAATTAATCAATTTTCCATTATTAAAAGAGATGAAAGTTTCTTCCTGATCAATGCTGAATACATCAATTATATCTAAAATTATTATTAGAAAAAGCTTATATATATATATATATATATATATATATATATATATATATATATATATATATATATATATATATATATATATATATATATATATATATATATATATATATATATAAATAATGTATGTGATTTCCCTTGTTCGAAATGGGAACTGGTATGCAGTAG
Organism: Argiope bruennichi; assembly: GCF_947563725.1. Lineage (NCBI taxonomy): Eukaryota > Metazoa > Arthropoda > Arachnida > Araneae > Araneidae > Argiope > Argiope bruennichi. Next base: position 144,884,373 of record NC_079151.1, read on the forward strand.
CTTATATTAATTTTATAAATAGGATGCATTCTCTAAACTCATTAAATGCTTGAAACATTTCTTTGTTTGTCGATAAAGTCGATGACACATCGCAATCAAATGAAGATAAGAAGAAGCACATGCAGAATGTATAGAGAACAATCGAATGAGCGTCAATAATAAGGAATATGTTTAACAGTTTCTGATGTCAAAAGGATAACTACATGAATGTTGCCCATGCAGTCAGGATAAGTCACATCGAGCAATTACTACGGACGCAAAAAATAAAGAGGAAACTACAAGTTTCATTCTCTATATTATTCGGAATTTTTTTTTTCCTCTTGAGAGCACTTTTCTTTCTTTGTGTATGATTAAAACATAGCCATTTGTAATGAGTGTGTATTCTTATCTTGAATAAGTCTATATGTCATTTTAGAATCAATTAAGAAGTTGCATAATAATTATTCTCCATATTTATGAATATATCTAAAATATATTAGTATTCATAGTTAATTCAATCTCTCCTAAATTGTTTGTTTATTCTCTAATAATTTTCATAATAATTATGTAACTCTTAAAATTCATTTCACTTCATTTCTAAATATTTCGGATAATTCTACTAATATTAAAATTACATTTGTTTAAATTAAAAAAAAATAATAATAAATTTTAATAAAGTATGTCCAACAGACTTACAAATTTCTAATAGGAAACATTTGTAAAGGAAATTATCTATTAGTTATCTATCTATCTAACTCACTGATCTATTAAATTTCAGTGCGAATTACTATATAAGGCACAGTATTTGCTTTATATAAAAATTATATTTTTATCAAAAAATTTATGAGGAAATGCACGTAGAAATTGTAAAAAAGAAGCATGGACTATTTTTATTTCTTGAATCAATGAATCATCTGCGGCACATTTAATTAAATTCTTTATATTAAAAAAGTCTTTCTTTTTAACAGACTTATTCAGAAACATTTTTCATATTACTAAGAACTACATTCGTATTATTAATACTTTCTTCATGTAGAAATATTTTTTGATACTGAAAAATAACCTGAATTATAAAAGAATTCAACAGGATAAAATATCAAGGCTAGAAACTCTACTGTTAAAAAGTAAATTCATATTTTAAGTAAAGAAATATCTATTCTTCTAAAATTCCTTCTGAAAAAATAGCGTGGAATCCCCATTACATCTAGGATGAAAAAGCTATTTATTTAAGACATTATTTTCAGCACAGTTTATTTCCCAAAGGTCTTCCTCTTCTACAATCGTTTAATTTCAGTTTAAGCTTACCTACTAGAGTTTTCATGGTTATTAATCATCCAAAAGCGAAAATATACCAAGTTGAAGTTATTTTATTCCTTTTATTATTCTTGCATGCCAAACCCTCGAGTGCATTTACATTTTTGCGAGGTTCTGATTTTTTCGAGCGAAAACTAATTTAAAAATTTCCTATTCTGGGAACCTTTTCCTAGCAGGCGTTTATCATGAGGAATTTCCATTTTTACATTCAACTTACATTTAAAAATCAAAAGTGAATAAGCAGATTTAATACTGTTTCCTTTCATTACTGAACCATTTCATTTCTATGTATTTTTGTCCTCTATTTAATACAAATCATTGATTTCACGTACATTTTCACCATATCAAACAGTCGACTAGCAAAATCAAAAGTTAAATTTCTACTTCTAATAAAGACGAGAGTGTATGCCTTGATGCTCTACAAGCTAAACAGTTTATTTAGAACTGATATATATATATACATATACCTTGGAGGGTAGCTTAGTGGTATATGTGGGAGTGTATATGAGTAACTTAGAGTAATTTCTAGAAATTTTGATTAGACTTTCAATTAAAACACATGGTACCCGAAAAACCATCAAAGGATCGAATTTTTTTATTGGCTCATATGATAAATTGAGTCTTTCTAAATGTGTCTGCAAAATTTTAGAGCCGTTGCTTTATTTTTTATAAAGTTATTGAAGAATTTTAAATACACGATAAGAGAGTAAACAATGTTACCACGCCCACTTTTCAGGTTCAAACACCTGCGTAAAAAGCTCATTTGGCAAAAATATTGCCAATTTATCAAAGACTTGCATCAAATGAAATATTAGAGTGATGTATTCGGTGCAGGACACAAAACTCCGATGAGTGCCATCTGGAGTAAATGCTCAAAAGTTACAACTGCATCGATCAAGCAGAATAACGGATATAGCAAGCAGAATAGCAGAAATATGCATTTAATCAATTTCTATATGCGTATTAATTTTTTTAAAGGTGTTATGATAAATATTTGTGAAGTTTTGATATTTCGTTAATTTTTCTTTATATCTTCAATATACAAATATAATATTTTGTTTCAATATTTATTTTTGCATTTTTTAACTTTAAACAATTTAGAATAACTTGAATCACATTCTGTAAAAGTTACAAGCAAGTTGAATACATTTTATATTATGAATTAAATTAATCAGAACTTTTAAATGCATTTTTCTCCATGTTGTGTTTTTGTCTATATGCTACATTCTGAAAGCCCAAGGCTTTCTTTAAAATAGAGGAAGAGGTGGGATTTTTTTTAATGATCAGATATATATGTTTTATAAAACTTAGTAAGGAATTAGGTTTAAGGTGTATAGTAATTTTTAAAAAAAGTCCAAAATCAGAATTTCTGCATTTTCCAGATTTTTTGGATTTTTTTACAATAAAAAAATATAAAAAATTAAATACTGTTGGTAGGAGCAAATCCATACTAAATTTTATGTAGTATATTAATAGCTACCTGGTAAAACATTTTGGAGAAAAATCTTTATATTTAAAATAAGCCTTAGGGTTTCGAAAAAAGCTCACTTTTAAAAAAAAAAAATTTAATTATTTCCAAAAAAAATTTAAGGGATAGTTATAGAGTAATATTTTACATAAAATAAATGTAAAATATAATTTTAAACATTAAAATTTGAAAGGAAAATTTTTGAGGTCACCATAAGATAAAAAAATAAGAAATAATAATTTTGGCGTTTTCCGTGACGACTTCAGAAAATATTGCGTTACAAAAATGATTTTTTAAAAAAAATTGTAACGAAATTAATATTAGAGCTGCTGATTGCTGGCATCATAAAGGATCTACATAAAAACTATGTATGAAGCGCTAATAAAATGAACAATAATGATTAAATATTTTCTATAGTGGTGGTATAAATAATATAGCAGCTGAATTCAACAGAAGAAGGATGCATCTTCTTTTTACATTCTAGTGCAGTTGCTGTAACATTCAAGATTCACATTATTATTTACTACCATTATTAGATGAAAGTGAAATTACTTTTTCCCTGGAACCGATTTCATTTGTTTTCTCTTTTTCAATAACAATAGTTTTGAATTTCTGTATGACTGCAAAATTTAGAGCTGTTTAGCGTTTCACAATCCACATATGCTAAAATATGCCGGAAAAAATTTTTGAAACTTGAAAATTTTACTAGCACAATCCATTTTAGAGTTAAATGGAGATAGGGACATTTTCATGTTCAACAACTTTAGATTTATTTCAGATTTATGCCACAAAAGGGATTAGTAGGCCTTTTAATAACTTAAAATTTGTCAGAAGTCCTGAAATATCCATGTCACAGATATAGAAAAGCTTTCATCAAAACTAAAGGTTACATAAGGATAAAGACCAATTACATAATTAGTTGCTGTTTATAAAATATTTATAACAAATAAATTATTGTTTATAAATTATTTATAATCTACTTTGTGCCATATTATTTCTTATAGTATTATTTGGCAATACAAGTTTTTACTTTAATTAGGATGAAAATAAAAGTCTTGAAATAGACATTTTCATAATATATGTAAAATAAAAAGAAACTTTCATGCATAATATTCATTTAATTTAAATATTGTTGATAATAATGACCTGAATTAACAGTTTCCATTATAATTTTTTTTTATTTATTTTTGTCATGAATAAATTTTATTAAATTTCAAAATATTTTTTTTCAATTAAATTCTTAAATACTTCTTAAATATCGATATAAATTTTAATATAAATAAAGACATTTTTTTTTGTTTTCATTTATTAAGAAATTATTTGCTAAGAGACACTGCAGTTGCAGTCCTATAATTTTTTTTATTTATCTACATTATTTATTAGGGGTGATGAGAATTATAGAATACTGAATTATAACTGAATGAGACTTACAAAGAAATTACGCAGAAAGGATAATCGCTACAAGTATGAAAACTCATTGATCTAGTTTTGCTCAAATTTCTCCCTCGTTTTTATATTATAATTAAAATAAATTTATCGTAGCATTAAAGCTATACAATGAGTGGCCAAATTATTATCATCATCTGACAGTTTCATGTAAATGAGATATTGCGTCACAGTGTTGCCGCTAAAGGGTGAGATCGCTACAAAAAGGGAATGCAATGGAAGTGAAGTATCAATTGCATTGTTTTACGCAAGGAGATATGGGCAAAAATTGTGACTTAACTGAGTTTGATCGCGGAATAATTGTAGGCACTCGAAGCGTCGGAACAAGTATCAGCAAAACGGCTTCTCTTGTGAAGTGTTCGTGATCAGCAGTTATTAATGTGTACAGAGAATGGAATACCAAGCAGAAAACTTGGTCTCAACGTCAGACTTGTGGTCAAAACTTGTGGACGTCACAGGCTACTGAATGCTCGAGATGAAAGGAGATTGCCAGAGTTGTCCACTCCAACAGAAGAGCAACAGTACACCAAATAGTGGAGAATCTTAATGAAGGAGCAATAGCGAATGTCTCTATTCTCTATTCTCTATGTGCGGCTCACATTACACCATATAGGTCATGGGAGGTTCGACCTGTTCTACTATCAGCCTTGAACAAGAGCAGACGTCTCCAGTTTGCTAAGATGCATAAGGATTGTGCAGTAGATGATTGGAAAAGGGTCATGTGGTCTGATGAATTGCGTTTTCTATTACACCATGAAGATGGCAGGGTTCGGATATGGCGAAAACAGCACGAAAGCATGAACCCAAACTGTATTTCCACAGCATTTCAAGCTGGTGGAGGCAATATTATGGTTTGGGGGATGTTTTCTTGACATTGCTTGGGTCCTTTGATTACTGTGGAACTACGTCTGAATGCCGAAGGGTATTTAAGTGTTCTCGCAGATCAAGTACATCCTGATATGTTAATGGTGGATACTTCCTGGGATGGATACTTTCAGCAAGACAATGATCCTTGTTATACAGCTGGTATTGTCGTCAGATGGTTCGAAGAACATGACACTGACTTTACCTGCCTTTGTTGGCTCGCACAATCGCCAGATCTCAATCCAATTGAGAATTTGTGGGGTGATATCGAGCGGGCATCAGATAGCTGGATTCAGTGTCATCCAATCTAAATGAAATTGAAAGTGCAGTTTATTGGATAAAGCGGATCAAATTGCTCCTACCACCTACCAACAACTCACAGAATCTATGGCAAGAAAAATGCGAGCAGTATTACTGACTAAATGTGGTCCAACACTGTATTGAGGGGGTGGTCATAATAATTTGGCCATAATTTGGTTTCAGTAAATCGTGTTAAATCAAAGCATTTAACAATATCTTAAAGCAATATTTGAAAAAAAAAAGACTGCCTCCGTCTGAAGTAAAAGGAATCTTCGAAATGAAGAAATAAATATTGAATTAATTATTTTTTATATGTGATACACGTTGATTCTTAACATCGTTTTTATTGCAAAGAATAATACTGAAATTTACTAATGCGTTTCCTTCAAAATATTTAACTATTTATTAATTTTTACTAGTGTTATCCCTCGATACCTTTTTTTTATTCAAATGAATTTCACAAATAAAGGCTAAGACCTATCATGATTTTCCTAAAAAAATTGAATGTCAACACAAGTATTTAAGAAGTATTTACAATTCCGTCATTACTGTTGTTGCTTATACCAAGCAACAAGCAGACCAATAGCCTACCATTTGTACAGATATTAAAATATTAATATTAATTCCACCTTGTTTCCAAATTTTTAAGTTCATATTACATTTTATAAAAAATAGTTTTTTAATTTATATTTATAGAATAGCGTTTAATATTTCTATATATATTCTCTATGAGGCTATTTTAAAACATTCTGTTTTTTATTCGCAAAGGCAGTAACCACATATTTCAACACCATCTGTAAGGTTTTTGTGGTATCAATTTTACTATTAGTTGCTGCTGAAAATTGCTCTGAATAGGCCAACTTATATCATAACCATTAGGCATCTCCGTCATCCAAATTTATGTAGAAAACAAATCTAAACATTTATTGGGAATGAAATGAAGTTACTGGCAGACATTTAATGAATAAAGATAAGTTATTGTGCCAGTGAGCCCGTGTGACTCATTGGCGCAAAATTCGCGAGAGAGTGATTACGTTTCACAGAATGGAAAGTCTTCTCAGGGAATCGCTTTTCCGTTATCGATACGGCGAGCAAACGCAAATGACACGGTCTCGAAGTCTCGTATCGGGTAGGATTTGACAAATCTCCCTCAAAGGGAGGACGAAGGGGAACACATGAGGAAAAGGAGATCACGTCATTAAATGCAATCATTTGCGTCGTACCGAACTGCTGCTGGCATCCCTTGTGTTATAGGAGACGGTATTCAAACCAGTTGTTAGCCATTTTGCTGTGATTGCGCACTTAGGGATGAAAGAAATTCGAAAAAAGTTTGGGATGGGTAGAAAGTATCCCGGCAATTTAGGATTCTTTTGAAAATTTCTATATCTTGCTGCGAATTTGATACATAATGGTATAAATAATTGCATCGGATGTTTTTCTTATTATATGGCGCCATTATGATGTTATGTTTAGATCATGCTAGTGCATGTTTAGATATGCTTGGATAAAAATAGTTAGAAATTTATCCAAATAGTTAGAATGAAGAACAAGCTCTCTAGGGAGAAAGAAGAAAATTCTTGTTGAAAAGGGCAAATTCTTTTTCACTTGAAACTCATTAAATTTAGATAGTTCTCAAATATAAAATGATGACTCTGTTTTATAAATATTATCTCTTATTATTCTATTCATCTCTTATTATTATCTCTACTATATCTTTACGGAATGTTGTAAAGAAGTTGAAAGAAGAAAAGTTTGTAAACAAAAATGCATCTAATTACATAATATTAAGTATTTAAGAAAGCCGTTAATAGGCTAGAAAACCACATTATATTGTTTGCGTTGCATAGCATTAGATTTGTCAAAATACCTTTTGCAGAAGTATTCAGATTTATGTTTTAATGTCAAAATTCAGAAGAATGAAAAGTTCGACAAACATTAAGGACTTCTGTTCGACATATAGGTTTCTGCTTTACATCGTAAATCATACAGGGCCAGATATTAGGCTTGCATATATTATGGGTTGCTGATATTACGTCCGAATTATCACAATTTCATGATAATCCGGGAATCATTCATTGTATTTATTTAAAGTTTGTGGCTTTATCATAGCACAAAAAATAACAGTTCTTTATTTCCGAGTAGTTAAGAATGCCGCTTATTTCATAGTTTAGGTACTAAATAATACAATTTTTTAAGTTAGTGGCAAGATTTGAACAAAACATTTGATAAACCAAAAATTAGAAAAATTATTGATAAATTTATAATTGTTTGATAAATTAGAAAGTTTGTTCTCCATAATAAAAACTTTTTTTTTCTTTTTTACTTTATCGTGTGCAAAGTATAGAAGAAGAAATGCAATCATCCAAAAATTCAAACTAGGGATTTTGACGCATTTCTAAGTTTTCAAAAGCACATTTTTGAAATTATATCCATCTGTCTGTCTGTGAGAAAAATAACTCAAAACTGCTTTGAGCAAGATGGATGACATTTTATTCATGGTCCTTACATCCAATTCTGTAGGTTTCTATAAAATTTTGAGAAAAATCTATTGAGATGAAATCTGTTTTTCCGATTGCTCGAATATAAATTAATGCGATGACTAATAAATGAAGAGATAAATTGGCAACACATATAATAATATGTATATTGTAGATTTAAAAAAAGTTTGAGCTAAATCCAACAAGGGCTTGAGCGTTTGTCGATCTGTACTTTCAGAAGCATGCAGACACGATAACTCAAAAACGAAATGTCGTAAACATGCCAAATATGTGTAATTTTGTGACTGCATCTGCAGTTATATGCCAAACTTTAATGTCAATCTGTTGGAAAAAACGAATTTTAAACATGAATTTTCCTTTCTAAGAGAGTACGCAAATAAGTTTTAAGGAGATCACTACCACTCGTTAAAAAACGTTTTTAAATATATTAAAAAAAAGAATTATGTTCTGAATTAACATAATTTTGTCTTATAAATGTTTCCTTCTCCCGTCTATTTAACGCAAAAATGCAAAAATAATAATTAATAGAATTATCCAAAAATTTCATCGCGAACATTAATATATACTTTAAGAAAATTAATTTAAGATAAAATACTTAAATTAAAATTTGCTGGTAATGAAGAGAACATTGCAGAACAAAGCTCTAACTCAATATAAATTGCTATAAAATTTATTGAATGCCTTTTTTTCATGCAGAAATGCAATTAAAAGGCATTTTTATGTATCCATTAGTTGTAGGTATTCATAATTAAAATTTTGGGAGCATTTAGTATTAAATTTGGTTATATAAACTTCTATCTACCTTTGAATGTAAGAGAGGGCATTCGTACTCTCTGTTTTCTCTCCGATACTCTCTGTGAGAACGAATTGTCAAGATTCTTGGCTTTTTAAACAAGATTGGCTTGGCAAGATTCTTGGCTGTATATTTTCATTCAAATATCCAAATAAATTTTTATTGGATAGAAGAGAAAAAAAGTAATCAATAAATTAAAAATTCAATTTCCTGGAATATTTGAATTTTTTTTAATTATATGTTTTTAAATTTTTAAAAGAATTATAAATTTATTTTTAAAGTGCAATGTCAAGATAAGTGACATATCCATATTTTAACGTATCTGTACAAAAATTTCGCAATACTAAGTGAAAAATTCACAAAAGTACCTAATACAACTTTTACTGTATTTGTGTATTTGTTATACTAACGCAATATTGCTAATGTTCATATCCCTCCCTCTCTAATTTCTTAATTTCTAACTAAATTTTTTATATGTTTTAATCTAGAAAATTAAAACAAGTTTCGGAATTCACATCGATATGTATCAACAAAAATATTTCAGAAACACTCATTTCATTTGACACTCTATGTTCCATTTTTTTATTCGTTTATATATATATTAATGCTAAAAATGACCATAAAACTGGAAATGAATATCAGTTTCCTTTTAATTAAGTAATACATTCGACCGCAAATGCTACATAGAGATATATTTTTCAGTCAAACTGATTATTTTTATTACAGTTTTTAAGATAAAATAAATCATTCATTTTTTTCTTTACAAACTTACAATGGCTTATAATAAATACACTTTGTGAGTATAGTCATTCAGGCCAATCTTATTTTCTCACAGGTAGTAAAAAAATAAACCGGTTTTACCAAGACCTCCGATCGATATCTAAAACAAATGTTTCTTTTTCAAATTTTCCTAATTAATTAAATTCAAGTAGACTATTAAAAAGGGACACAACCTTTGGGTGTTTTTTAATCGAAATTGCAAAACAACTTTACAGTCTTATAGTTAATTAGACTAGATTGCTTGCGTTGTGCTTTTTTTCTGTTAAAAAAGCCAATCCAGATTACTTGAAACGGAATTGTTAAAGAAGTTTAATTAACCTATTGTTCACGTAAGAACAAATTCTAAAAGAAACTTTTTGAACCTAGTTTTTATTTTTAAAATTATTTATCCGAAGAAATATCTCCGTAAAAAGATAAAATCCATTTTACTGAAACTGGTAGAAGGGGATTAGTCAAAACAGTTAATAAGGATTTGTTTCTTTATATTTAAAAACTAGGTGAATAATTTATGTAAAATAAGCGAGTCTGTTTCTTTAGGATTTATGCGTATGTGCAGTCCTTTTGTCTAAAAAATGAGCACATAATGTTTTGTTCATTTATTCAATAATATTTAATAATGATTTATGATGAAATTAATAATTACTAATTTTAATTTTATCAACCAGCATTATGTAGCTTATAATGCATCATTTGGCTTAAGCATACAAACACGAATGTATACTTAAGCCAGTATGTTTAATGAATTAAGTTAAGTATATTTTTAGGAAACAGAAAATCATGCAGTTACGTAGTTGTAGAATAATTTACTCCTACATTTCTTTCTGAAAAATGTTAATCCTTGGAAATGATACTTGAAATTGCAACCACAAAATTCAAAAGTTCCAAGCTATTCTTTTCAAATGTTTAAGAAATAAATTAGATACTTTCTTTTTAAATTCCATTTTCTTCCTTTTGGTTGGTGGAGAGCATTTTAGTGAGTATTAAATTTTCACAATTTTATTGCACGCGAAATTTACTAAGAGAAAATATTGTAAAAATGAAATAAATGAATCAATCAAAATTTTGACAAGTCTCTTCATTTCAGATGATCCATTATGACAATAATCACAAGAGAGAAGAGGTAAATGGAAGAAAGTTGTGATGTTGTCGCAACACTTTATAGATATATATGAAATTTCTTAATAAATCCTTCAAACCTGAGTCTTTTTTTTATATTAGCATGACAACTCAAAATTACATTTGTAGATATATATTATCTTTAATGAGTCGAGATATGCGTACAGTTCTAAAATTTTTATTCCCGTCCTTTCACTAAAATAGAAAGCTATGCTCAAAATATTTTAAAATATCAAGAGAACTGAGTAAACAACTTCTTTTTCATAGAAAAATGTTTCCTCTTTCTTCATATTTTACATCTTTTTCTCTTCTCTTTATTTTTACATCGCTTACTCGTACCCATTTTCTTAAAAATCGCTGTATGGTAGGATTTTAAAAAGGTCGGTCATCAAAATTTGTCGCATGAAATCTGTATAATGATTATTCCAAATGAAAACTGTAAATCAAATGTTTAACTCATTAATTGGAATAGAACTAACTAGATTGTTAACTGAAATAATCCCTCATCTGTTTTGAATAATTCAAATTATTATTTATCGTATTACAGTAGGTACGCAAGTCGGAAATCACGGTTATAAGATAAGGTTTATTATATGTCACGGTTATAATCGTATGTTATTATTTTTTAACAATATATAAATTTTGTTTTCTAAAGACTTTTGCTTTAAAATGGTAAATATTCTCTGCTTTCTAATAGCATGATATAACTTTATTTTTCAGTTCTTTCTTTAGTATAAAGAATGTGTCGTATTTTTGTTTTCTTTAAGCAATTTTATTTTCTCTCTCACAATAATAGCTTTTTTTTATAGTTGATTAAAGTTCGCTCTTACATTTTGATAGACTTTTTTTATGTACACAATTAATGGACAATTAATAGATTTTTAATTAATCGATACAACAGGTATTGTTGTCCGATCAAGTGGGAAGGGCAAAATCTACTCTAACGCGATATGTTAGTGGATAATCGGTTATGTTATCGGTTAATATTATGTCATGTAAAGTTCTTCTGGTACTTATAACTTCAGCAGTCTGAAGATAAAGCAAACAATTATTTGGAACAAGCAAATCTCCCATTATTTTCTCAACGTAAAGTTCGTCCACTGACATCAAAGTATGCATCGTTTATACTCCTTATTGGATGTTCAGCGTGATTCCAAACATCCGTATTGATCATAACACTGAGTAAACTAAAAGCATGCCTTCTATAACATTGTTTTAAAATTTCAATACACGGATTTTATGCAAAGTTTCATAAACACTCATTTTTTCGGGTTAACAAGTATTAAAAAACAGGCAAATGTGCAGTATATTAATTCCTCTTACCATTCATAAAACAATGGCAAAATGACGTGTTAGATTCAAAAATTTCAAATGTAAGTAAAGCGTTTTAGTATCATTACAATAGAATTGACAGGTTGAAAGGTTCAGGCTATACTTCAATGTTTTGGTTTTTATTTAAACGTCTCACGTATATCAAATAGTAAAAATTATATTAAGCTCTGCATTATGTATACACAAATAGTTTCCCACGGCTATACATTTATATTTAACTATTAACATAAAATAGTTACATATATCAATTCATTCATATTTTTTTGTATTGCAGTGCATATTTTCTAATAATATACTTAAAATAAGTTAAACTTACTTAAACTAATAATTGGTAATTTATTCAATCATTATTATTATATTAGAGCATGATGTTGTTTTGGTTTGAGGTTGATGCAAGGGCAAAAAAATTGGTGATTTATCTCTTTTAAGGCATCAATTTTTCGCTTTTAGGGTCATTAGAAAATAATAAAGAAGGTTGTAACATTTGGCGATTTATCAGCAAAAAAAGTTACAATTTGGCGATTTATCACCAGAAAAAAGTTACAATTTGGCGCGAATGACCGTCATGTTTCCGATTCTCCCGTCTGGCCAATAAAGGGCAGAATCGTAAGTAGTTATCACCCGAAGAAGCACAAAACCGGTTTAAACTGGTTAAACCGGCACATTGTTTCAAACCGGTTTAAACTGGTTAATGACTTTAATTAATTGAGACAAACAATGACTTAAAAATGATAACTTGAAATTCGTGATAGCAGATTACAATTATATATATATATATATAAGTAATGATAGTAAATTCCTGCTGACATTATTATGATCAGAAGAAGAAAGAAAATTGAGGGATGAATTAGCTAGGATTTTTATGTATTATTTACGATAGACTAGCCGCCTTTGACGACCAGCCGGTTCGCCAATCTTAATGCTCGTTAAAATTTTAATAATTAAATATTTTATATAATTCCTACTTTAATATCTTCTTCATCAAATATTTTAAAGCTTCAAATTTTGATAGTCATGTAATTCACTCTAAATAATATAAAGTCCTTCAGCCATAACATAATATGTATCTCTCTAATTTTCTGTTAGTTTCGGTAGAATTTATGCTTAAAATTAAAATGGAAATGACTAAACTGCAATTAATATAATAATATTTTTTATTGAAACAAAGCATTTTTTTAATAATATGATTACTGATAATAGAGTCACTGAGCGTTTAAACTTTATGGGCACTAAAGAATATCTTTCTTAAGTAATGTAATATCTCAAGAATTTGTCAACAAAATTTTCTCAGATTCCTCATGAACAGATCGATTCGTTAACAATGTTTAATTTTAAATGCATCAAACTTTAAGAAAATAAAATGAATCGTTTAAAATAATCGGTCGAAAACAGGTTTAAAAAAACTACTTAAAAAACGATGTACTTAAAACTATAAGCATATACAAAAAATATATAACTAACATAAATACAATTTAATTAAAAAAGCATGCAACTAACCTAAAAATAATTTAAATCATTGAAAACAGGTTAAAAAAAACTACTTAAAAAACAATGTACTTAAAACTATAATAAGCATATACAAAAAATATATAACTAACATAAATACAATTTACTTACAAAAGCATGCAAATAACCTAAAAATAATTTAAATCATCCGTTGATAAAGGTTGTCATGGCAACAATCAGAACACAGTGCGCATGCGTGAATTTTCTTCGCCAGTTACGTTAACGCAAATGCGTGAATTTTTCTACGCCAGTTGGGGTAACGCTATGCAGATTATACATTTTTAATTTCCTTTATTATGTGTTATTTTAATTCAAAAGTACTTCAGAATGAATCTGAAACATGGATTAATTAACAATGTTTAATTTTAAATGCATCAAACATTAAGAAAATAAACAGAATCGTTTGAAATAATCCGCCTAAAAATATTAACCCTAGCCTCATTACTGTTGGGAGAAAAAAAAAACTGAAGCCTTACTTATTTGGCGGTGGAGTAAATGGAAGATTTTTTTGGCGGAAAAGTTGGCGGTGGGGAAAATGGAAGATTTTTTGGCGGGAAAGTTAGTTTTTAATTAATAATTAAAATTCTAATTAAAAATTCGAAAAAAGGAACCCCAGGTACACATTCCCGACCTCCAAGGTATACATGTAACAAATTTGGTAGTTGTAGGTCAAACGGTCTGGCCTGTAGAGCGCCAACACACACACACACACACACACACACACACACACAGTGAGCTTTATTATAAGTGTAGATAGATATTTGTGTGCTCCCACTGAGTTACAACAAATCATAAATAAATAAAATACATGTTAGAAAAAAATTCTAATGCTTTATATGTTCATAGATCTTTATTGTTGCAAATAATTACATATTCAAGTCAAGATAAATTAAAAATTAAAGAACATATTTTGATAAATTATCATTAAAGATTATTCTTTTATAAATAAATATTCCAACAGCAACGATTAATTCTAAAAAGTACATTTTACAGAGCTTTTCCAATAATATAAGCACCTTAGACTTCCGTGTTATCCTTACCTATTTCGTTCCCCAGATGAATCAGAGACGGCTATTGTAATACCAATTCAGAATTGTATGGATGGTCTTTACCTTTCGAATGACTGGCTTGCTCTTCAAAAGGTAGAACTCTATTGAACAAGGTAATCGAATATTGTAGAACTAATAGCTGTGCAGGAAGTACACTGTCAGCTAGATGGGGATTGGGGTTCCATCCAATTAGTGTATTAAATCTCCTGTTTTAAGCATTTAGAATACAACATATTCTGGGTACTAAATGTTTAATTATAAGCTTAAACATTCCCTTAATGATAGATGGAGCAACGGCCTTTTATCCTATGTTCCCAGACGCAAAATTTATCACAAGGTTTCTTGATATGATGCTAAAATATACTTGAAAAAGATTAGGTATCCATTTTTTTTTTTTTTTTTTTTTTTTACAATTTAAACAAAGTCTGTTTTGTTTTAAATTGTTGAACTTAAAAAATTCAGAAATTTAGATTTCAAAAGCATTTTTCCATTTAAAAGTTTAAAATTTAAATTTCTTGAAATTTTCTTTAAAAATTAACATTTTTTTTTTTTTTTTAATGCTTCGTCTCATTCAATTTTCATTATTTGGTGACCAAATTTTTTGAAGAATCATTTTAATGAAAAGGGAATTGGGCTTTCGGTTTTGGATTCCTAAATTAGATTTGGAGAAAAAAAGGTGTTTACTCAAAAATTTGGGTGACATTTTTTAAAAAAAATGATATTTCATTTTTCCAATTTTATTGTTTTTAAAAATTTTGCTATCAGTATTTTAAAAAACTGTTCCTAATTGATGCCTAATTCTATTAAGTTAGTTTCTGAATTTACAGAAAAAAAAGAATGAAATCGCTTGAATAAATGTATGCTTAACTTTTAACACTTTACGGAACATGTGATTTTCAAAATGCGGTCAGAAAAAAGACTGGTTTGAGTATTCAAAAACTAAAATAATAAAATTAAATCATCTGATACTAAATCAGTTATTTTTCTCAAAAATAACCAAACATTTTTGTGTAATATAATATACATTTTATAAAGTTTTATTGTTTTTATAGTTAATAGTTGTTTCAGATTGAACTATCCATAATTATAAAAATATAATTGAAAAATTAAAGAATTAATAAAGAAAAATATAAAGAAAAATTAAAGATTTTATAAAGTTTTATTTTTAATTTATTAGGGAATTCACTCTTAATTTTTTTCTCAAATACTTATTAATGACTAATAATAATTGTAAGTCATTTAAATAATATAAAAATTGAAGAAAAAGCTTTTGGAAGAAACAAATCTTTAAGAAAGACGAATTGAATGAATATGGGTTGTAAACATCTATACAAATTTTTTAATTACGGTGTTCCATAAGAAACGAAACTGCGTTGTAAAAAGCAGTTATAAATTTGTTTATGAATTTAAAATTTTCTACAAAGCTTATATAACGTAATTCATGTCGGTTCACTAATGAATTTCACCGCTAAATTTGAAATTGTTTTATTCGGAAAATTGGATTTACACGTTCTGCACTTCTTACCATTCAAATGCTATTCATTCACCTTTTAATGAAATAGCATTTCCAAATCTATCAGAATAAAAGGAAGTAATTAAAAATTTGGCTGCAATTTTAAAATCTGATTTTCTTTCCAAAACTTTTTCAAACTAGAATGACAGAAAGAAAACTATTCGAGAAACTATGAAAGTTACAAACAAACAATGAGTAAACAGTAATATTTCCAGAAAAAGGGGTTTAAATTTGGATGAATTATCTGTAAAAGCATAAAATAACATAGTGGGAAGAGGCGGGGACTTTAATAACGCATTTGTCAAAATGAATTCGTATTTAGCAAAATATTTGTCCGCTCCTCATGAAATCTTTTGAGAAATCAGATCCAAAACAAAAAAATTGAAATATCATCATTTTCATCGAATTTAGGGTATCAAGTCCCGAAAATGAGAAATTTATTCTAAAACATAGTAACTCTCATTCTGCTTGAGGTTATGAAATCTGTTAACCCTTTCGAGATGGGCGTGTCATATATGCATCACCAGTCGACGTCTCCCATTGTCGGGCGTACCACCCGTGCATTTCTGGAAATCGAACTGATGGGACGATGATGCATATGTGCATTTTAAACTGAAATATTTTTTTAATCGCCACTAGATGGCTCCCTGTGTCCATTACTTTCGAAATTATATTTATTTGTTATCATGACCTTCAGTTTTCTGATATTCAATTCGATTTTGGCATTTTACTCATCAGCTGTTGCGGGGAGGGGAGGGTAAGAGTTAATATTAAATAAACAGACCTGGGTTGTGTAACTTTGCACTTGTTCAAATCATTCGCGTTTCTCCTTTTTCTTTTTTTTTTTAAATCTTTTTGTGCTATTACTATGTAACTGTAGTCTTTTCGGGTCTTACCGTCAGTTCTGCTATATTTTACGTAACTTAGTTTCGGTTTATTATGGAAAAAAACACACACACACACACACAATTTGTTAGTGGAAGAGTGTGCTTGCATTAGGAATGAACTAACAATCTCAAAAGGTAAAAAAATGACGATGACTTAAATTTTATATATTTTTTTTCAAAGTTAGGTTTAGCGACGCCATACCCCCGTCCTGTGGGATGATTCCTTTCGTGTACGCTCCGTCTCGTATGTGTCTAGGATAGAGGCCTCCCGTCTCGAATGGGTTCATTCATATTCTTATTAATAATGAATCGTGAAAATAAAATATTATAATATTGTGTTTTTAAAAACAATAATACTTTTTTATATTATTACATTATAATATCATATAATGATTTAGTCATATTTGTGAGACAAATTTCTACTATTTTACTAGTCCCAAAATTATATATATATATATATATATATATATATATATATATATATATATATATATATATATATATATATATATATATATATATATATATATATATATATTATTTTAATGTTTGATCACTGTGAGAAAAAAAAACGAATTCAAACTATGTTTATTATGCTCCAGAAAATATTTAAAATATTGTTATTGCTTTACTGTTGCTCAGAGATAAAAAAAAAATACTTGGTTTATATTTTTCGGGAACATTTACATTCATTTCACTTATTATTAATTTTCTATGTAATTAAGATTCTTTCAGTTCTATAAAACCCACTTTATGCGTACATTTTTGTTCTTTATTCTATTAAATTTCTTGCAATATTAAAGCATAAATATAATAAATACACAAAATTTCCCCCAAAAAAATTCTTTCCATGTTGCGGAAACTTTGATAAATATATCTCACCTCAATGCAAATTGTTTAGCTTTATTTAAAATTACCGACATGTATTCTGCATTGTCATTGAAGTAATTTAAAATATATTTATTATAACTATATATTACCTGTGAATAATAGTTTGAATGGAAATGCACTGATTGTAAATTTCTAAAGTATTCTGATCTTTTGAAATTTCGATATATAATTTATCAAAATTTAAATAAAGTCAGATATTGAAAAAATCTTTTATTTATGTTTTTTAATCTGTTTCAAAGTGCTGTGGTTTATTAGTTTAAAAAATCTAAATTATTGGTTAAAAAATCTGTAAAAATTGATTAAAATTGATTAAATTTCTGTAAAATCTTAAAAACTTTTAAGCTGCAGATATATAGATGAACATAAAACTTTCAAAATTTATTTGCATCAGCTAAACGGATAAAAGAAATAATATAACATATCTCAAATAATAGTTATAATACTTATAATAATTGCTCAAAAATTATTTTCTGATATGACAGTGAATATGTACAACAAATTTAAGGATCAGCTTCATTTTAACAATAAAATTAAAATCATATGAATAATAATCCAAAATTCTAGAATCAGGAAAGCGTTCGGTAAAAATCCTTATTTACAAACAACTAGTATAAATTTAATAAATGAAAATAAAAGAAAATCTTTATGCTTGTTAAAGTTAAAATAAAAACAAAACAAATCTAGTTTGTAACATTTTTATAAAAATAACTGTAATATCTTGGTACATTATAGCGCAATATATATTGCAGAAATCATAATGCCTTTGACGTTGAGTAAGGCTTTAGATAATATCTTTTTAAAGACAATGATATCAATATTATTTTCTTCTGAATTGAAATATTTTCAAACTATGGAATACATCTATCTACAAAAAAATTAATTTTTAAATGCAGAATTGAATTGTTATATATCCTAAATCAATACCCTCAATTGCTTTTCAAACATGCTGTGAATATTTTTTGTTATATTAATATTATTTCTGCAAAGCCAATCTTAAAAGATTCGTTATCAAATCTTCTGAAATTAGAGAAACAACTTGATGATCTGCGTATACTCCACAAGAATGTTCGGTTTTATTGTTTTTTGGTTTATATTGAAGGTACTCGAATTGCAAGTAATCAGTGCTGTGGTTGTGATAATGCTTGGTTCCATTCATGTTTTCAACACACATCCAGTACAAAGACTTTGAGTGCCAGAAACCATTTTGATTTATTTCTTTTGGCGTAATCACAAATAATATTGTGAAACACGATTTCTAAAAATATTGATGGACATTTTAAAAAGATTTCTACAAAATGTAAAGCACCTATTAATAAAGTTTAAATATTTTACCAGAGTGAAAAGGAGATGTGCAGAGTTTTCATTACTATAAATAGTATTTTTTTACATCTAAAATGTATGCAATTTATTTCAATATCTATCTGACTATGGGTTTGTTGAAATATCTACTTTTTGTATCCCGTAGCTTGCTTACTCTATTGAGAAAATAAAAACTTTCTAAACTATTTTAACTTTTAAAATTCTTATATCTAAAGAGGAGAATGAAAGAGAATTAACACGAATAAAGTTGTATAAAAACGCTTGCATAACACCAATATTATTAATGTCAGTAAAACAAGTAATATAAAATAAATAAACCAAAAATAATTTGAAAAACCAGATGGGATGAAAAAAATTTTTTTATCCGTTTCGCTTTCTTTAAAAAGTAAATATAAATTTAGTCACACTTGAAAACGTTCTATATTTTTATTTTATTTTTCTTCTGAATTTTCAATACTTGCATCTTATGAATTTGGAGCTTCAAAGCTTTACTGTTAACAAACTATGTATTTAAGGAAAAGATTCTATGATATTTGGCTTCTCTACTTTCTTTCAGAACACCAAGCAATTTTGTTAAGATACCAAAACATTTTTCCTGAAAAGCAAGACAGAGAGATGTTATTTAGCATGTTTGAAGCAAAATCCCTTTTTATATTACTAGATACAATACAACTTTTATTTAATATTCGAAAATGCTGAAAAAAAATTATTCATACACCAAGAAAAATTAAATTCTATGTGGTTCCATGAGTATGCTATCAATATTTGCTTTAATTAATTGATTAAATAATAATTAAGATATGAAAATAATAAAATAGTGTATTGGCATGTAATCACTTTAGTATACAAAACTTCAAAACACTAATACATTATAAAATGATAGAAATATGGTTTACTGTGGTGAAAAGCTTATAAGCCAGATAACAGCAACAAAACACGGGCAATGGTTTTTTGTCTTGTGGTCATGTTACTCGGCTGCGAACCACAATGTCCCGGGTTCTATCCTCGCTCATAACTATCCACTACATATCTATGCTAGTGAGGTACAGAATTTTTATTTTCAATTAAATACATACTCATGTGAAGGAAATAATAGATTGAATTAATTATGCTTAGTAATTGTTAGAAATCGGAACGCAATGGCGACAGTGATAATTTTATAATAAGACATTTCAATTTTATCTATTCAGATTACTAAATCTACTACGTTCTTGAAGTATTGATGTACCATTCACTTATGAAAATTGAACAACTACAGAAAATACCAGCAACTACTTAATATTAAATTTTCTATTACTATGCTACCGAATTAATCAAAAATCAATAATGCATTAAGAGATATATAAATATTTTAAATACATTCAATTAAGGCGAATAAAATATTCATTCAGGTGTGGCAAGATAATTGAATGAAATTGAAGCAGAGTGGTCTTGTAATAATGTTCACTATTATTATTTCACAAATATTGGAAACGGATAAGGAACGGAATTTGACATCGGAGAAATTATTAATAAATCATTCTATTACGTTAATGTAAAAAAAGGCTAAAAGTAAATTCTGTTTTTAATTCAAAGGATTAAAATAATGATAGTTTAGAAATATTTTGTAAGTTTTTAAATTTCATACTTATAATACCGACGTGAATATATTTATATAATAATTTACACGTCTTATCAAAATAATTTTATTCAATGTTAAAAAATATGTGATAAATTCAGAATTTTATAGCACATCTCTTAAAAAATATTATCTTTATTCTATTTTTTGCATATTTAAAAATTGCCAACTTTCATTCAATATCTGTCTTTATTTGCATTTATTGGTATTTATTTGAATACTTGTAAAATATAACTTTTAAAGTACATTGAAATGCATTAATTAGTTTAAAAGTTAAAATGCAATATTATGTACATTTTTCTGGTATTTTTTGAGTTAATTTTAATTAAAATATGATCCAAAAAACAGGCTAATCTTTTACATTCAGTTGAAATCTGAGAAAACATTTCAAAAATATTTTATGCAAGTATTCCAGCATTTGGTAAACTATTTACTAATAAACATATATCGTTCGTTTCATATTTTAATACCTGGTAGAAGACCTCTAAATTCCTTTACAAAATAAATAAATTGAATTAGCTAAATAAATTTAGAAATATTACCGAACGCTGAAAATGTAAAAACAATTGTGCATTTGAAATATAAATCTAGATATATATTTAATATATCTATATTTTTGTATATCGAGCTTATGCTTTTTTAAGTAAAAAAAAGAATGTAAATTTTTGCATTAAAATCATTTGCTATCTCATTCAAAGTTGAAATAAAGTAAATTTTATTAAATGCTTAATAAAATGGCCTCGTTATAAAATATTTTATTAGATTCATTTCAGTTAATTTGCAATGTTTTATTTTTCAATGATAAAAGACAATAAATTGCACCTTTAGGTCATCGTGATTGTTTTAAATCTAATAATAAAATCGTTACGGTATTTGTATTAATACAATTTTAATTATTTTTTTTTGTTAACTGATAAATATTAAAGGCAAATACATATAAATAATTCAGATAACTATTTTACATCCCTTAACTGTGCTTAAAATTTTCTAAATCAATAAATCCATCGTAATTATCAGATTGGTCGTAAATAATGCAGGGTTTCAGATTATCAAAAATTTAATTTGTCGAACTCATTTGTTGCAGAAAGTTTTATAATCTTTACAATTTAAAGATCATTCATTTATATGTTTTCTTATTTCATGCCATTCATTCGTTAATTTAATTTAATTTATTATTTCTCACTCATGTTTTAGTATAACTATATTCCTGTTTGTAAAGAAGGAATTTTTTCTAATCGTTTTTTTATTTATTATCTTATACTGCTAATATTTAGAAAGTTGTCACACTTTTGCCTTTTTGCTCCAAAACACAATAATAACAACGTACACAGTAACACAATTTTCCTTATTTTTTTAATTTCATCAAATTTTGATTCCATATATATGGGAAAACAAATTTCAAGATAATATAGTATTATAGTGTGGAATTATAAAGATTGAAAGGCGAAAAGATCAAACATATTTTGCCATTTTAAAAACAGTAATCAATATTTTTAAACTGCTTTTATTAACTTATTTTTTGGTTAGAAAATCATGCCTTGTGAAAGGATCTTTATGCATTATATTAATGATTATGAATTTTAACTACATGTAAATGTAGTTAAATATTTAAACTATAATTTAAATTAAACTTTATCGTTGAATGTTAATGCAAATAACAGTTTGAACGTCCCGAGGGAAACTTTAGTGTCGAAAGCGAGCTTAGAAGTGGGTGGCGAAAGCAAATTAATGATGCAGAATTGAGGATAATGGTGCAGATTCCCGTATCAAATTATTCACGTAATCAATACGAAAATAATTTAGAAAGTTTCAATTTTCAATCTCAACTGCAAAAATACTCTTGTAATGAACTTAACTTTGATTTTATTATACATCATATAAAGATAATACATATCATATGATTATATTATAGTTTTAAGTTCCATTAGTTTTATGTCAGTATATAAGTTTAAATATCAGTTTCATTGATATTTTTTAAATTTACTTTATAGAAAATTACTTTTGCTAAAAAAATATATGAAATATATTATTTTTGGTAGAATTAGTAAATATGTATTTAAATAAATTAGATTAATTTTTTTTTACCTGCATAAGAACAGACCGTAATAAAGACTCAGAAGGTATATATTTTCGAATTCCTTAACAGTCTATATTTCAGGTTCATTCAGTTTGGAACAGTATATAAATAAAGAATACAATGAAAGAAGAACGTAAAATCTTAGGTTGTAAGAGTATGTGCAGTGGGTCATGTTTGCGCAATGTGCTATATATCGCAGAATACTACGCTTTCTTGCACATATCGATAGCATTTGCAACTTCGTTGCTCATGCGTTTATAAAATTCAATGACTTATGTTGCATCTAAATTTTTGTTCTGTATATTGTTGAATATAAAATATATTTAATTGTTTAAAGTGTTAAAAAAATTTTAAGCATTATTGTAGGCATTGGTTTCTTTAACTGAATAAAATGTTTCTTTATCTTTAATCGAACTGCATTAACCACTTGAGCAGATTGACATTTTCTACAAAATAATAATATGTCAGAAAATGCTTTTAGGTGGGATTATTTTCTCTCCATATTAGTCTATATTCGGTATTTCGTATTATTAGTACTTAAATAAAAATAATAATAAATGAAAAAAATTGCCGTAGTGAATTGAATGAAAAGATATCAAAGTCGAAATCTTCTGACTTTCATGCACTTAAAACAAAATTGATGAATGCTGATAGTGCACTACAGTAAAAGAATTATTAATTATTTCTATTCATCAGTTAGATTATATTTGATTCAAAATTTGCTGTTTTAACCTAATAATGTAACAGTTGTAAATTCACAACATCCTTACCATTTCAAAGTATTCGCTGCGTTCACAACACGCATGAGCAATGATATTAAGATAGAAATCACTTTTATACAACATTTCGTAAACATTTATTCGTTTGAACGTTTCTAAGATGTTTGTTTCTAAGTGTAGAAAAAATATTCTTCCGGTATTAGACATGTTTAATCTTTGTAAAATTGATGGGCTAAAGACATAATATCAATTTAAATTTTTGCTTGTATATTAGATAAAGAAATTAAGAAATCCATTTAGTTTAATTAAACATATTAACTTATTTTATATACAATCAGTTTCTTTACACACTGTTTGCTGGTATTAATTACTTTCATTATTTCTTAACAACACATTTAACTCGAAAATTAAAAAAAAAATTAAAAAATGTTAATTAACAATACATTTTTTGATTGAAAATATAAATGAAGTGATATATGAATGATTATATAAATGAATGATTATATGAAATTATATAATCATTCTAACATCTAATCTTTATATCGTTAAATTTTAAGAAAGTTTTCATTATTATTTATATATATATTTTTTTAATATTTTATCATAATTTCATTATTTAAATAAATCAATTCGATTTCGAGTTATTTAGGATAAATCATATAAACTCTGTCTTCGGAGAGATATTTAATCTACCACACAAATTAATTAACTATAGCTTGATAGTTAGAAATCTCGAGTCCTAGATTTACAAGGGCTTCTATCAAAAGCCAACCGCCCAACTGCTTGTGCCAGATATTTAAATTAAGCTTTCCGGTTTGGGGTCCTGATTTCTCGAAATCAAACTCAGGGAGTTGCGGGCGTGCTCGATAAATGCAGGCATCGATCCATTTTGGCCCTGATCACCAACAGCCCAAGCATGATAATTGACTGAGAGTCCAAAGCACTTCAATCTCTCGACTCTTCGTTAAAAGCTGAATGATTGAAATTCAATGTTATGCGAAGGGGCCCCGGGGCATCCGGATGGACATTTAATTGATACATTGTTCCTGCTAATCATTGCAGCCGAATTCGTGCCTCCTACAATGTCTCGAGTTTCGATTTGCGGGTAATATAGAAATGACTATGCATTCCTTTGCTTTTATTTATCAAAATAATAACAATATTTATTAAAATGTATTGTCATTCCAGTAAATCTTAGATTAAAATTTCGGAATCTGTTGTGATTTGGACTTGTTTCCAGTGGAAATAGTTTAATATATTGGAATTGGTATTCCAGGGCCATAAAATTGAATTCTATTCATGTACTTGAAATTTTTCTATAAACAATTGATGAAAGGAATAATTATATGTAAATTTGCTTTATCAAGTATATCAAGTAATCGATCAATCAACTTTACAACTATTAACGTTTTGGTTGTGTAAAATTTCAAAATGTTCTTCTTGAAGGTGTCTCGGCAGAAGAAGGAGCAATATGTTATTCTTGCATTCTTTTAAAGATCTATAGCTCCATTTGATCTATTTAAGGTTTTTTTTTTTGTTTTGTTTTCCCTTATTGGAGACAAATATTCTCACCATTAGTGAGTGTATTCAACAGAAGGAAGTGAACCATTACTGAAATTAGCATTTTGTTTTCTCAGACACAATCTAATTGTAGTTTATAATTTCTTTTTTATTGAAATTTTTTATACGAGCTATCATTCAAATACCCTTTCCGTGGTAGATGACACTAGTTTGTTGAGCTAATAGACAGTAAAAGGACAAATAAACGGAATATGGCAGAGCATATATTGCGTTGAATTGCTCTTCCCTTCAGTATTTCTGGGTTTCTATCTAATCGGCGGTACTGTACAAAAATGTACGTTTAAACTAATCATGTTAATTATGCTCCATTATGCAGTTTATGTTACAACTTTCTTTAGCTGAAATAATGCTAATGTGCATATTCGCTCTTAGTAAATACTAAAATTTACGAAAATTTTCATTTTGCAGCTGCATACAAGAGCAATAATATTAGGTGTTTGCATGCATTTGTATCACTTTTCATTTTTTTTTCGAAAAGGCATTTATTGAAAAAAAATGGTACAATATATATCAATTAAAATATTTTCCATAATTTTCTACAATTGTATCTCGTTTTTATCCAATATGTATTGCAATTGATTGTCATCGAATTTTCTTGATCCTCCAGGCCGTTATTTGTCATTGACATCGAAATCCCCATTCTAAAATCGTTGAAACCCAAACATACAATCGGGATATGACGGAGTAGCATCATCATAAGTTTCTAAAAGTGTCTTATATGACTTCATCAGAATATTTCTTAAAATTAAACAAAAAAAGCAATGAATATTGAAAATGCAATTTAGAACGTTCAATGATCTGGGCCTTTATACACTGAATAACTTAATAATACTAAAAGGTAAACTTTCAAAATGGTAACAATAAAGCAATAGTAAATTGGTAAAACCCAAAATCATTGTCGTTTATGTAGATAATTAGCATATTTCCGAATAGATGTCACTGATTACAATACATTCGAACAGCTAATATTTATAATTTAGAAATATTAAAATTTTATATTAATATATTATTTTGCTTATATTTATAAAGCGTGTATCGGTAATGTGCTTTTCAAATTTGCAAATTCAATTCTTTTATTAGGTTTGAAAACCATTATATACATCATTTATCTTCATATTTAAAGAAACACACAGCAGGAAAATTAATTTGATTAATGGATATACCTAATTTTCCTGGTAGATAAGACAGTTCTAGTAACTTATTGATATAACATCTGTACTACGGATAAGTCAAGATTACAGATTCATTCTGAAATAATACACGAGACAAATTGTTTTAATTCTATAGAAATAGGATACCAATATGAAGGACAGCACGATCGAAAACCGAATTCATCAATCCGTCCTATATGTAAATAAAAAAAAATCATGCATCTCTATAAATGGCTTTGAAGAATTATAAAGCTTTGACTTTTTATTTTTTTCATTATTGGATTTTCTTATACTATTTTCTTCAAAAATACACAGTGATGTCAATTTATCATATAGCCAAGATTATTGAAATCGGTTATTAATTTATTATTCAGGTCTTCGAGGGCATGTTCCTCGTGTTGTTATCATTATTCATGTTGTGATAGAAAATAAATAAATAAGGAGAAGAAATAAAAAAAGGAGAAGAAATAAAAAAAGGAGAAGAAATTGAACAAATAAAGAAATAGGTATCGCATAATACATATATGCTATTTATATGTTTATTTAAGTACATTTTAATTTCATATTTTTCAGATGAATCGAAATCTGTATCACCTCGAACTCTCTGGTATACCCAACATTTACTGATTTGTTACAAGCTAACTAGCACTGCAAGAGGATCCACACTGAAAGTCCATCGAACGCCATCTCACGTAATTCTCCGCAATCAATAATTATTTACCTGAAAAGGAATCGAATCCATTCCCTGAGGTGCAGTCCCGCTCCTATTCTTTGGTGAAAGCTAGCTTCATCGAAACTCGTTTTGTTTCAAGAACGTGTTCTTTAATGGATATCTTTTTTATCACACTGAAACATAGTAGTCCATATTTCCAACTCAGTGGTCAGGAAAATAGCCAATCTGACAGGATACCGAAAACTAAGAAAGAATGCCCAGGACCAAGAAAGGGAGGGAAAAAATAATACGATGTACTAACAATCGAATGAATCCATGTGTGACACTGACATTTTGGAAAGGGTAAATGGATAAACGAATTAAGTCAGGAACTCAGTTAGAGAATTTATATATCCCAGCATTTTGAACTTTACTCTAGATCATTACTTTTTTCTTGAGGCATATAATTTAATCAATAATTTACCTCTCTGAACCCTTATTAAGCCCTTATTAAGAAACATTTCTTACTTTCGGCTCTAGAAAATATATGGAGCCTATGAAAAGGAATGGAAAAGTTTTAATCATAACCACACATTTTGAAATATATAAATAAGCAATTATTATTACAAGATTATTGGATAATAAAATTTTTGGATTGAGAAATAAGTTAATTACTAAACTAATATTACTACAAGATTTCGGATTTATTAAAGTTCCTACGCATTTTTTTTAAATTCTTATTTAGAAATATTCCAATTAACGTTCAGTTTACTACAGAAATTTAATAAAATTAAAAATATGGCAAGACAACAAGGAGATTTAACGAATTCCAAATTTCAATGAATATTACTTTCATACACTTTTAATGTTTAAACAAACATTATAGCAAATGATTTGTTCTATCAACTCTTTGAAATTTATTTTCACTGCATAAGTTTTTTTTTTTTTTTTTTACTTATCGATGTCGACTTATCTTAGTCGAAGACTACTCAAAAAGAAAAAAAATGTAACACATGTTTTCTTAATAACTTTTTTATTATTTTAGTGTGTAAGAGAAAATTTTCATAAAAGATGGATTATTGAAAAATCAGTAAACCGCGAAATCCAGATCATATCAATGCTTCTCATCGACGAAGAATTATTAAACTGATAAAATTTCACATTTATTAAAAAAATATTATTATTTAAAAAAAGGGCAAGGGATATTACTTCGTTTAAAAAATGTTTAAAGAATAATCATTTGTACTTTTTTTTTTAAATTAACAGATTTAGTGTACGATGATGTCTGAAAGAAATCAAGCAAGTAGGAACTAGTTGCTGGATTTTCAGCTGACCATTACAAACTGCACTTTCATACATTTAATGAAATTTATTTAACTTTAGATCATTTATTAAACAGTAAATCAGGTACAGAAAAATGCACCATATAAATTTATTTTTGATATTTTTGAAACATAGTTGAAGAAGTGCGCTTGGTACAGGTATGCATACAGCAATATTTTAATGAATAATTCATTAAAATAATTATATGATAAACGTTTCTACTTTTCTACCTTAAACTTCTAAATAGCGTATTACATATTAAATAGCCAATATATATATATATATATATATATATATATATATATATATATATATATATATATATATATATATATATATATATATATATATATATATATATATATATATATATTAAATGGAGGAAACAAGCGGTATGACATCGGATATTATGTCAAGCCGGTTTTCTTCGGACTGCCTCGAACGTAAGAAGTCTTAAGTCATCGAATCCAACTTCTGTTGACTGCACTAAGCTAAACGTTTTTTGCTCTTCTAATAGTTGTATTTCTACACGAAGGGGGGGGGGGCTCTCAGTACATCTCAGCCTCTATTTTATCAGTGTCAGCACAGGATCGACACCGAGGTATAAGTTAATCTCTCGGAGACAATACGTTTGCCGGTTTTTATATTGGTCGGCAGACACTCCGGGGAATCACTTAAAAAAAGCAAAGAACGGGAATAATACTCTTTCTTTCTGACGGGATTTCAAAAGGGCCTTTTGGATCAGAGCTTTTATTTCTCTCTCCGTTCTAGTAACTTGATTCCCTGGCGTTTCTAAAAGGAAAATGAAACATAGTGGAAGACAAATACAATAAAAAATACACAGTTTTCACTGTTCAAATTGTTTTTTAGTGAAAGAAAGAATATTCTTCTTCGCCTCTTTATTTTATAGTGTAAGCTGTCTAATAGAAAAAGACTGTACATTTTTTGGAGATAAAATTGTTTCAAACTATGGAATGTTTTAAATAATTGCATTGCAATTTCATTCTTTCATCTAATGATACACTAGCAGGTAAAAACTCTTATAAAATATAGTATCGCATTTTTTTTATTTATTCAAAATGCTCTCTGATCCAAAAGTTAAGGGACGACCTGCTTTCCGGGCGTTATTTGCAGAAGAGAGGAAAAAAATTTATTACTTAATTTGTTATCAAAATAATAAAATTTATAATGTAGACACAGATAAAATCTTGTAACTGCGCTCTTATACAGAATTCTGCTTTGATAAATAAATAAAAAAAGTGAAATGGAAGCTTTACTGAAAGAAAGACAAAATGAATACTGTCCATAATAAATAATAATCAATATGCTCTACTCTAGATATACACTTTTGACAAGGGTTTTGACAAGACATTTTTCGAGTCCTTGTGCAGATCCATGATGAGAACATTCAACAACTGCTCCCTTAGATAGTTATAAAGGTAGTAAATAAGAGGTATAGAAGATTAGCTGATCAATCTAAATGTTCCAATAGAGGTTTCTCAAGGTATTCGCTGATAAAGATGGTACAAGACGAAAATTATCATATATTCGTTAGAAACTATCATTGTTATCATCACCGTGAAGAATTAAATATAACCGCAGGAATCTCATTTCGACATCTCTCAGTTCGATATCTTCATGAAATGCTTGGAGTTCAATATGATTGCACAAAAAGATTTCAGTTTAAATCCTGTTACCATTTTCTCTATAATTGACACTTCCTCTTATGTAAGACTAGTCATACATGATCCTGCATTCTATTTAAACTAGAGTATAACCAAAGTCGTTTGTCTAATTAAACCGGCGCTCATCAACAAAGTGTATTGACCACTACTATAGATTGAGCCAAGAAACATGTTGTCTTACCTAACAGAATTCGGAACATTTCTGCAGTCTAATGGGAGAAAAACACACAAACGATGTTCATGCACATAGATCTCCATTATGAAGATACCTTGGCCTTTAATTAGAATATATTCATTTCCTTTCCATAGAAAATGATCAGAAATAGAATAAAATAAAGTTGAATCCCTTCTATTTCATATTGGTAAAAGTAGATAATGTGATTTCAGATGGTGTCTCAATTTATAAGACTCAGGTATTTACAATCTGCAGTTATCCTGAAGCATATTAGTTTATGAAACCTGATTTCGTTCACTGCAATTCAAAGATTTCTCTGGAATATAAAAGGCAACTATTTCAAACCAAGCGTTCAAGTTATTAAGTAACTATTCAGAAACACGCAGCATTTTACTAAGAACCTAATTTAAAAGTCAGATATATAATTAACTTATGGCGATTTTCAAAGTACAAAAAAAAATCTTAAAAATAAACAACATTAATCATTTTCTTGATACTAGTTGTTAAGTGTATTTGCTTTTAAAGTTTCCTTTTAGACTTTTGTTCATGTATGTTTGGCTTAACAGATCTCTGTGCATATTAGTTTTTCATCAACAATAAAAAAAATGGCCACTAAACCTTCATTTAAATTGAATCTGTTAACTAGTTTGTTTTTTTAAATTTATTTTGGTAGTCGTTAAATAATTATTTTGAAACAAACAAAAAATTAGCAATGTATGTGTATTAATTAAAAAAAACATAAAAAGATAGTAGAGGAATTTAAACTTTTATCTCTGCATAGAAAATGAAGAGCTATGAATTTAATTATTCCAGAATCGGCTGCCATAAATTTTTTAATAAACTGACATTAAAAACTTTACATTACCTGCCTCCACCTGAACGATTTTTGACGTTTGTTTTTAAGCTATGTTAAATGATTATTTTAATGCCCTCTCAAATTATGTAAAATGATATGTATAAAATAAACGAGGAGATTTAAAAAAAAATCTGATAGAGTAATTGAAAGTCAATGTTGTCCCAAAAGGAATAGCTACAAATCTCTTTAATTTCAACTGCGTTAACTTTTCGAAATAATTAATAACAATTGATATTAAATATCTAAAAAATAAAATTTCACGACGGCGATGTTTCCCTACTATAAAAAAAATCCGTTCAATTTTCTATGAAAAAAAAGTAAAACATGGGTTAATATCTAATGGCTTGAAGTTGACTTAACTATATCCGTGACTGTGCAAATATATTTTTTTAATTATGATCTTGTGGAAAAGTATTGAAGAAATGAATTACGGCCATAGTGGCCTAGTGGAAAGTTCTTGAATTCCATACCATAATTTCTAGATTTTTGATACCAACTTAACCCATAATCTCTATATGAGTCTCATACAGGATTAATTAGCATGAAAATGTCCACTCCGTAGTGCTTGACGGAAGCTTGAACCTGATGATGGCAGTTCAGATATTGTATTTATCATCTGACCAAAGTTCAAAAAGTCTAAATCAATTTGAAATCCTTAAAGTGGGAATTACTCAAAGGCTTATTGCTCCCAAGTGGTAGTAATTTAACATAATTACTTTAAACTAAGTTTTAATATTAATTTAAGCAAATATGCATTTATAATAATAAATTTGAATATTTAATTGAAATCGAAGCAAATAAATTATTTATTTTTATGTAATTGCATTTTGAATGCTCTGAATTGAATAAAGCTTCTATGAAATTCAATATTAAATATTTGAAAAAATATTTTTAGTAGGCAAAGGTAAAAAAAAGTATATCGATCGTTAAAGATAATACTCATATGCATGACAACCGTAAACATCCAGACAAAATTTTTGCGAGATTTTTTTACTGATATCCATGTTTCTGCCATAACTCACAATCCCTGTCATACACAAAGAAAATCCCATCTGAGCTATCATCAATCACGTCCCTGAAGCGACGTCCCTTCAACACTTTTAACAATGGACTGTTCTTTGGAAAAATGACTAGAATTTTGCATGACAAGACATTTAATTTGCACACCAGTCGAGATGAGATACATTTTTAGCAATACGACCAAGTTTCTTCACTTTGAGCACATTCATTGCCTGATTTATGTATGCATATTAATCTATTCCAGGACTTTCATTTAAGTTCTCAAATGGGAACTATTCGTATTTTGCTATTCAAATGAATTTAATGTTAATAAATTTCAGATATATGCATCTTTCTATGAAATTATTACACTTATTCTATAATTCGGACTGCATTTTCTTCCAATTTTCATTTTTCCTAATATGCTTCCAAACTTCCAAAATTTTAAAAAGAGACCAATATTTTGCAATATAAAAATTTATTCTATATACATGTAGATTAAGTATGTACCAAGATGCCAAGAATGTCCAGTGGTCAAATCTCGGCTTTCAGAATAGAGGACCATTGCTTCAATGCTCGACTCCAGGGGAAAGTGTAGGGTCTCGGTAGCCTGAAGGTAAGCTCTCGGCGTTGGAGCAGGAAGGTTTCAAGTTCGAGACACGATTCCACAGAAGAACCGTCTTGTAAGCGGGCCTGGTGCGCGTTAAATCCGTCAAATTTCCTCCCGCTGGTGGGGTGTGGGGACTGGGAGAGGAGAGGGCACAAGTTCAGATGTCGCACACGGCATCTGACTGTTATGAGGTCATTCCCGAAGTAGCCTTTTGTTGCTTTAATATATAACTAAACTTTAGGACACAGGACTTTAATATATAACTAAAATCCCTCCCCCCCCCCCGAAAAATGTGACCTACATTTGCGTATAAGTGAGCTTAGGACATAGCACAATAAGGTTGATAAAAGAAATTCGGGATTTTCAAGTGTGGGTTGGAACTGATTTGCCATATTGGTAATCTGGTCATTTCAGAATAAACAGGGTTCATCCCAAACTAATTTTCATGTACCTTAAAATGCCAAAGAAATCTAGCGAAATCAATAAATTATACAGGGTGGCCATAATTAAACTCACAGTGTTCTGTAGCGCGA
This sequence comes from Argiope bruennichi, assembly GCF_947563725.1. Classification (NCBI taxonomy): domain Eukaryota; kingdom Metazoa; phylum Arthropoda; class Arachnida; order Araneae; family Araneidae; genus Argiope; species Argiope bruennichi. The sequence goes on from NC_079151.1 coordinate 144,917,408, forward strand.
TCTATTTGCGAGAATGACGCCACATTTTGTAGGAAGATTAAACAAGACGGGAGACAAAGGATTCCGCGAAAAAAAAATTAGTTCCAAAAGTCACCGCTAGGGGAATATATGGCGCTGCGTAATAGAAAATAGAGTGTTAACAAATGCAAATCAATACCGAAATAAAATTACCTTTTATTTTGCACATTCAAATCATGTTCAATGTGGCTGCCGTGTTTGTGGACCACATATTGCATTCTGTGCACAGTATTCACCACAGCAGGAGGAATATGTCTGCAGGAATCTCCCATACAGTCCGTGATATGTTATAATTCAACTTAGCCAGATCCTGGACAACTCCTTGATAGACCTTGGACTTAAGGTAACCCAAAAGGTAAATTGATAAGGTAAACCCATTCTCTGTTACCCAGTAAGTGAAATTGCAGATAAAGATACTTTATCGGTGTTTATGTAAATTTTTCGCTTTTTTAAAAGTGTTGCCATATTGCACTTGAACTAAATCAGCAAATGTGCAAAATAAAAGGTAATCTTATTTCCGTATTGATTTGCATTTGTGAACACTCTATTTTCTATTACACAGCGCCACATATTCCCCTAGCGGTAACTTTTAGAACTATTTTTTTTTCGCGGAATCCTTTTTCCTCTGTCTTGTTTAATTTTCCTACAAAATATGGCGTCATTCTCGCAAATAGATCGCGCTACAGAACACTGTGAGCACTGTCAGTTTAATTATGGCCACCCTGTAAATAAAGCAGTAAAATATACATCTCAGTTTTCAAACAACAATACTTTTAAAATACATGTTGACAATAGAGCTAGTATCATGGCATCTTCAAATCCAAAGAGCACAAAGCAAACAGCAAGAGACATTTTTGGTGTCCTGCTTTCAAAACCAACAATAAAAATTTCATGGGTTAAAGCACATGCGGACAATACAGGCAACGAAAAAGCAGATCAACTGGCAAAGGACGCAACGCAAATTGGGCAATTTTATATGCAAACAAAGCTTCCTAAACCACACATAAAAGCCCTCCTCCGGAAATGCTTGAGGAATGGCAAGGATATTGTCACAGGCAGAAAATTTTTTAATATCCTGCCTTCAGTCAACCTTAATCCCACTAACTGGATCAGAGAGGATATTATTTTCTTCTCAGAACACGGCTCTTTTCCTGCCTACCTCAAAAGGTTCAATCTGTCTGAGAGTGACCAGTGCAGTTGGGGTGGGATAGGCACCTCACTTCATTATGCTACGGAATGCATCCTTACAATCTCCTGGCATATGAAAAAACCATCACCAAGACATGAACAGGAATGGATGAAAAGAGTCGCCAGCAACTTCCTTTCCAGGCAAAAAATCCACAGTATAATCAAATTTATAAGTGAAAATAGAGACCTATTCTTGCCACCATAGCTCTCAACATCAAGTCTCATACCAAAAAAGACTAAGGGAAAAAACAAGCACCGCAGTCTCCTGTCACACATTTCAATCAATCAGAGATTGTCTTCCTTTCCATTTCTCAAATTATTTTCCATCTGATTTTTTTAACTGCATCCTGATCTACTATATCATAAAAAATAAGTGAACACAGATTATATGTATACTTTTACACATTTTATCTCTCAGCACTATATTCTAAGTTTATTACTACAAATTATATTTTAAGTTGAAAAATTATGTAAACGGTCTCATCATAATATAATTTCTTATATAATTGTAAATTCTGTGTATAGTTATTTTTGTTTCGTTTTCCTACTGTAAATATTTTGATAATTAAATAAAATTCTCGTAACATGCCCACCAAACCGTTCAGTGACCAGAATGGTCACGGATACGGGGGTATGAGACGGCGTTCTGTTCTGTAATGAATAAAAACATTCGAGTTGATTTTTATTATTTATTTTTTACTAGGACTATTAAATTATCAAAATACAAAAAAAAAAAAAATGACATGTAAAAATAGTGTTCCATGTATTGTGTGTATTTGTTGAAGTTTTAGTTTAACTTTATAGATATCCAGTTTTAAAGCAACAATAGGCTATTTTGGGACTGACCTCATAATTTTGAACCGCGTTCGGATGAGCTAAACTGGCACAACCTCTCCAAACTTGCGCACCACACCAGAGAGAGGCACCGCCGGATTTAGCGTGCATCAGGCTCGCTTAATAGAATCGGGCGTCGAACCTAAAACTCTCCAGTTTCGAAGCTGAGACCTTACCACCAAGCCTCCGCATCCCAAACAAGGAGGTGGAGGCGCCGGCCATTCTTTGAAGAGATAACAATAAAGCTCATGGGATTGAAAAAAAAATTGAAATTATGAAATTTATTTAATCCAGTCAGATGTTAAGAACATATTATTAGTGATACAAAAAAATGATTTTATTTTCATCATTTTTACTTTTAATCCTTAACTAAATTAATTCATAACTTTAACCTTTATAATCCCCATTATTACTGTGAATAATATAGAAATCTAAAATCAAATATGTCTCTAATTAATTAAGCAGACATCACAGATACGGAAATAAGGGAAATTCTGCCAATGGATTAACTGATAGATAACTGCTGAAATATTAAAATAGTGTATTATCATAATGAACTTATTAAAAAAATGAAATCACTTACCCATGAGGAAATAGGTGTCTAACTTAATACAAAATTCCATTTAAAAAAAATTGTAAAAATATTTAAGAAAGTTCTTCAATAAAAATAAATTTTTAAGAATTCTATTTTATTTTATCTTAATTATCTGATTGAAATATCACAATTATTTTTTTTTTTTTGTTATTTCAATTAAGATATTTTAAAAAGGTCCGATGTCTAAAATGCTAGATCAAAATTTTAGGTTTTAACTCCTACTTTAATTACTTCCATTACTTATGTAACTGGAAAAATAATTGTAACTAATCGTTCAAAACCATTCATAAAATATATCTACATATGTTCACCACAATATATAGATGCGTTTTAACCAATAGGAGATCTTGACATTCATCAATTAATACTTTAATTTTAAACAACACTGTATGAAGTAAGATAATATATATGTTCAAATAAAACGAACTGCTAATGTATTCAATAGAATATTTGTGTAAAGCAGACTCAAGATTCTCTTAATTCCTTTAATACTTTGGTGTTTTTCAAGCCTCAAAATGCATGGGCAGAAAATTGGTAATTTATCACTTTTGAGGCATTAATTTTTCTTTTTTAGGGTTATTAGAAAATGATAAAGAAGGTTCTCGCATTTGGGTAACTTATCGCCAACAAAAGTTATAACTTGGCGAGAATGATCGCCCTGTACCCGATTCTCCTGTCTACCCAAAAAAGGGCAAAGCCGTAAGAAGTAATCACCCGAAGAAGAGGAGAAAAAAAAATGGGTTGCACTTTCGGTTTAATTAATTTTTTCCGTAAAACTAATGCGCCGTCAGTACTACTTCTAAAATGAAAGTAATCCCTTAGGTGCCCTTGAAAAGGTGTCAAAGGTCACCATGTGTATTGAATTGGCGCGTGGCCGGAAATCCTATGTTATATAAGACTAGTGATCATTTGTTTCGCGCTTCTTTCTTACTTCTGCTTTTGTGTCGAGCTGCGACTGCTTGAAAATAAATTGCTTTCCCGAGATGGATATTAAGGAAAATTAAAAATACACCGTCCAGACCTGTCTTCAAACCTGCACTCTGCTTCAACCAAAATAATGTTACTTATTATTTAGCTGACAGGATTCGAAATTCTTTATATATATATATATATATATATATATATATATATATATATATATATATATATATATATATATATATATATATATATATATATATATATATATATATATATATATATATATATATATATATTAATTTTCAATTTCTCTAGGTGGCAAGAAAAATTTTGAAAAAAAAAATGATTTTTAAAAAGTTGACGATTGCGCAATATAATAGTCATGATAATAATCATGCAATCATAGCAAACCAGTTTAAACCAAATTTTCGCAATAAATAAATGAATAAATAATAATATATATATTCTTCTATAAGGAAAACTTTTGGAGCTTGAACGATTTTGAGATGAAATAAATAAATAAATAAACTATTTTTTTTTAAATATTGACGCATGATATTCACGTGATTGGTTCAAACCAGTATAATCTGGTTTTTCATGTTCCGAAGTAAAATATACATATATGACTTCTTGTGAAATTTTGAAAATGATTAATTCAAAAAAAATCCTATTAAAGTACAAAGTTCTGCCGAAGAATGCCTTTATAATATTTAAATTTATATTTATATATATATATATATATATATATATATATATATATATATTAATGTGGAAGAGAAAGATTATTTTGAGGAAAATATAAGTACATTGAAAAGCACGCTGATTATCAAATCAAATGACGAAGACAAATGACTCCTATTATATAACCATTTATATCTTTTATTGGAAATCCATAAAGTTTTAGAATCAAGAAATCATTTTTTAGTACGAAAATCCTTTTGAACAGTTCTTTATTGATTTTAAGATGTAGGAAGTTTTAGAAGTTATAGTTAAAATATTTTTTTTCCCTGCTCACAATAAGACTTTCCATAAATTCTTTTCGAAAAATAAACGGCTCAATTCTTTGAAAATTTTCTTTTTGAAATAATATATAAATACATATATAAAGTGAAAGAGAGAATTTTAAAGAAATGCAATCACAGAAACTAAAATATCCATCGTAATGACGATGCACTATTTATGAAGAAACTGCAGATTTCTTTAAAAATCTCATTTCAATTATGCATTTTTAATAAACGATATATGCAAAATATATTTTAGAAATAAGCTTTGATTTGAAAGGATTACAATAACATAAAATTGTCTGGACGTATTTTTATGATAGAAAATAAAATTGAAAAAACGATTCTCCATTGTTACGAAGCTGATTTGAATCTCCTCAAAATTGTATTAAGAATCCATTTTATTTGGTTTAAAAGGAGATGCCTGTGAGTTTTTAGGTTATGAATTTATAACAAAATCTCTTACGATTACGACGGTAAATATGGAAAGGAGAAGTGAGAATGTTGATAGGCTTATTATTCGAACACCCTTTAACAAATAACAGAAATTTTGAGATAATGTTTTGGAATTTTGTACTTAGCAATAGCAAACATAAGATCCAAGATGCGGATCGAGTATTTGTTTAACAAGATTTCTAAGAGCAGGATTAAATTTAATCAGGAATATAGAAGTGTTGGAATTAAACTTTGCATTTCTGCAACGACGCTTTGGAAATTGAATGCAGAGAAAACGCCAATTCAAATATAAGACGTCTTATTTTGTTTTAAATCTTATTATACGTTTTTTACCGAAGTATATAATTCTGTGTTCCACTGAAAAGATACGTCTAAAGATATCTATTCGACGCAATTCTCTTCGGAACAACATTCTGCTTAAAATAGTGGACTTTCCTAAATTCTAATCCTTTTAGTAAAGATTCAAACTGCACTTTTATTTCATTATTTACGACAGCAAACACCTCCCAGATTGAATAATCTGATTAGAACCGTGTGTAGCAGCGTGAGTTTTCGCCTGAATTTTGTTAAACTGATCTAGATTTGTACGGAGATAAATGTTAGGCAGCACGTTGTTGCTTAGAAAATATATAACATTCAATCTTTCGTCGCATAAAACTATTTTTTGGAAATACGATCAACTTCCAAGCCTATTATCATTCATTCTGTTACTATTTGCTATTCTCGACGTATTTTTTTTCTTTAATAGAATTCTGATTTTTATTTTGTTGTTTTCGTGCAGCATGTATGCATCCGTAAATCATATCTGATTTTCTATAAAATAATCCTTAAATTAGGTGCCACATATTTCCTTTAAAATTATTGCATATTTAGACAGTAAATTAAATTACAGTTTAATATTAGAACATATTACAATTCTTTGAAGCATTATAAAAGTTTCACTTTACAGATTTCTAATATTAATACCTTCTGTGTAATGTTTACAGAAATGTGAAAACGATTTCCAAAAATTTATAAAATATTTAAATGTAACTCAGTTTCAATTTAAATTTATGTAATATATTTTAATTTACTTGTAGTATTAAATCTTAAGAAAGTTTAATCCATACATATTTTGCTTATGCGTAATTTATGCTTCGTAAATATGTTAACAATAATAAAAAAGTCAATAGGAAAAAACACACAACTTTTCAAACTCTATTGAAAGTATGGAATAAATTTCAGAAGCGATAATTTCTTTCTTGCTTAAATTAATACTAGATATATTTATAAATGCAATCCAAATTCATTTCCAACAATATTGCATTCCAAAGATATATTATATAATAACAATATTGCGCTAAAATAACATGCTAAGACTGTAAAAGTTTTGAATTAATCCTTTGAGAAACATATGCTGTCAAGAGACGCTGGTGAAAAGGATTAGTGTTTTTTATGACATTTATATGACGTCTTTGTGTCACCAGTAGCGTCTTTTACTAGGTGTGTTTTATTAGAGTTTGTGAGGAAATAAAAGTTTTCCAACCTATTTTATGACGATCTTGTACTTAAGATATCCTATACTCCTTGAATTTTAAAATACCACTTTTCTTTTTTTTCCCAACACATCGTATGAAGCTAAAGACATTTTTTTTTCTTTTTTTTTACTATGTGTTAGTTATTTTCAAAGAAGAGATTAACTTGAAGAAAGAAGCTTATAATAACCAAAGAAGAGACTTAGCTTTTTTCCCTATACTTTCAAAAGCCATAAAACCGTTATTGATTTTCTTTTGACAAGAAACATTATTAAAATTTCAGTGCGAAATTTATAAAACTCTTTTTTCTTAGCTTATGGTGTCTGTATACTTATTTTGCAATATAAATTGAATATCTAGTACATCAAGTTGTAATTTTAATTTCTATCTATACATGTATACATATATATTTGAGATCGTCTCTTTTTCTATCTGTTTATAAACAAATAGAGGATCTTATATTTGTTTATTTTCTTTATAAAGAATTATCTGTATAATCTTATAATTAATCTCACTTTTATATATATATATGTATTAAAGTCAATGTGAATAATCGGTTATTATTAATACTAACCGGTTATTATTAATAATTACCAAACCGGTAACATATACATTGATAACATACATATGATTACTTTGACATGGGGAAAAAAAGCAAAAAGAATACGCCTCAGGTGACTAATTATTAGCGAATTATTAAAAAAAAAAAAGGGTACTTCAAATAATATATAGTAGAGACCCTAGTTAGTTTTTATTTTTTTCTTCAAGATTGTTTTTTTTTAAAAAAACTAGCACAGGTACATTTACGAAAAACCCTCCGAAAATCCATAACAAGTTTTCTATAACGATTATACAACGATAATTAAACAATCAGTTATAAAAGATTTATTTACATACGTATATTGTAACTTGCTTCACAATTTACAATATATTAACAATAACAACAAATATAATATGCTTATGCTTTTTCATTATATGATTTTTGTAGAATAGCAGTAGGTCTATAATAACATAATGCATTATGTTATTAGTGTATTATGTAGACATATTAATGTATTTGATTTTATATTTCTGATTTGATTTCCTAGTCTATTCTGTTGAGTTATAGTCATTCGTATTGGCAGAATTGCAGGTTTTTGAAATATGAAATTATAAAAGCTAGCTTTAAGACTCTGAGCCCATTCCAAATTGCAACAACGAAACCTGTCTATATCTGAGAAGAGTTCCTCTTCCTCTTCGTCCAAAGACACCTGTAGAGGAATCCTTTTTCCTTAGCTTATTTGTCTGAGTTGATGGTGTTTTCTTTACAGTATATGGTAGTTTTCTCTCCATAGTTTGGCTTAGATTTGAATTTGTTAAAATGAGACTCTCAACCGATTTTTGCTTTGATAACTTTTCTTCCCTGACATGAACCATTCCTCTCTCTTTCCTTCGAAGTAGAAGGACCTATTTCGGACGACAGATTTGCTAATGATGTGAATGAGCTTCCTTCTGATACTTAAGAAACTACTCTTGATATTTTTGCATCACGGATTCGTGCATGTTCTGCTACATTTCCTCCCTAAGATAAATCGTTGATTATGGGCGATCTACCATGGCAAAGGGCAAGAGATATTTAGCACTAAAAAATCCTAAATAATAAATCCTCCAATTTCGAAACAGCTTTTCATAACTTTCTTCTGCATTATCGCATCTGGCAAGGTCTGCTTCATTATAAAAGAAATGTCACACGCAGCCCTAGATTTTCAAGGCCCCAAAACACACCAGTATCACATTTGCAACTTATGTTATTTATGGAGCAGAAAAGCTAAAGAATCTCTACATATGCTTCAAAGAATTTCACCTTTTTAGCAAATTTTTGGCTTATAGTGCATCATCCAATTCCAGTCTTAAACTCTTATAATTCGTATTCTTCAATTTTTATAATTTTTTTAAAACTTTATATAACAATTTGCCCTGCAAAATTGAATAAATTGTTATTTGTCAAATGAAAATTCAATGATAGAGACGAAAGTGCAATTCTAACTGATATTACTAGTACTAGTAATGCCTTCTATACACAAATACATTATAATTGTGAAGGAGTAACTACTTTCAACGATCTAATATCAGATCAGCGTTATTCTTTTTTTTTTCTTTTTTTTTACTCGTTTATTCAGTTTGTATTTAACTCTTTTTGATAATTGCAGCTTCCTAAAATGGCAAGTTATAAGAAACTATCAGTTTAATATCGAAGTAGTTTGCATCGCCGAAGAGCAATTGCTCTTTCTTTTTTATAGAAAAAAATAGAAATAAATCGTACATTCTTTTCTGCATTAACCTTTTTAAAGTAATCTTTATTACTGTCATAATATATTGTTTAATCGCATGCAATAAATTAAAACAAATATCTGTAAATGGATAAAAAAAATTACATTCGATGAACTCCTTTGTAATTAGTAAGATACATTTGGAAAGGGCTCTCCCTGAAATTGCTGGTTTTTCCGATAAGAAATAAATTTTGCTTATATGCTCGATAGCCAGAATAGTGTAAAGGCTTATAGTAGACCTCACATTGATGTGACTGCTTTCTAATCCAATTTACAGACTTTCTATTTAAAGATACTCTAACCTAATTCAATCAATCCAATCAAATTATTGCGTCAGTTAGAGTAGACGGATTAATTGCCACACAAATACGTAGATGTGACTTGTTTCAAATTTGATCAACCAGCAACTCGCCTAATATATTTATGCATCTAATAATCCAGAGATATTTCATAGGGGTTAATACCTATATTTATGTATGCAGCCTATATTTAATATGCTTGATGAAGGCAATTTGTGGTAATCTATTGTCTAGCTACAATAAACTGGATTACAACTTGTTTCCTGAAATGGAAATTGCATTGGCGTTGTTCTATTCATTAGTAGTATAAATTTATTGCACGAAGAACCAAGAGTTAAATCAAATTTTGATTTATTTTGTAAAAATATTGTTAGTTTCTTGTAATTTAAATTGAAATATAGATTTTTATGAAAGTAAAAATTTTAACAAATGTCATATCCAAACATTATGGATACATATCTGTGTATAAAAATGTAATACTTTCATTTTGCATTTTCGAAATTTCATTTTCCTCCTTTTTGTCCATACATAAACTGATTTATTACTATAAAATTAATAATGATTTACATATTCTATTAATGAATGATAAGTTACTTTCCTAAATATAAACTGTATATATTAATATCTTTAAATTTTCATGAATAAACTAATATAATAGGACTATCTTAACTGGCAACTGACTTTCGCTAAATACTATAGTATTGATTTATTAGGATAAACGACTATATGTATTTTTCATAATTGTACGTCATGATTTTTAGTTATCGAGCACAATTAATGTAGGTTTTTAGTTTTAGTTATATTAACGTCCCTTTTTTCAAAGCAACACTAGGGCTATTTTGGGAAGGACTTCGCAATTTTGAACGACGAAGATAGCACCTGAGCCTGTATCCCCTTTTCCAAACTTCCGCACCACAGAAGTGGGATGACGTTTAGCCCTGACGGATTTAAAGTTCAGCAGACCCGTATATACGACGATTCTTCGGCGGAATCGGGTCTCGAATATGAAGCCCTCCGCTTCTGAAAGCCGAGACCTCACCACCAGGCTGTTGCGGAATGTAAGTAGATACAGTTTGAAGAAACTGCAATATTGCCTAAATCTATGTCAATATAATATAAACCAATTTATATATATATATATATATATATATATATATATATATATATATATATATATATACACACACACACATATATATATATATATATATATATATATATATATATATATATATATATATATATATATATATATATATATATATATATATATATATATATATATATATATATATATATATATTCTTATTTTATCAGGAAATAGGGACAGCACCAAACAATTATATTGTAAATTAGAGCTAAAATAGAAATATGAGGGGAAAAAATTTAATTGTTCGTTACTCTAAAATTAAACGATATTAAATAAACGTTTTAAGTTTACGCAATATTTGCAACGTATTTAATTTGAGACTAAGGAATTACATATGTCCTCGTATTTGGTGTAGATACTTTGCACATGGGTTTATAAAACTGACGCACCAATAAATCAATGGGAATTAATTTCCAACCCTTGAAAATTGTCTCACTTTTTTCTAATCACCCTATTGGCAATCCTTCCTGATTGTGCTATTGCATAAATCAAGGATAAATAGCAAGATTCATTGTTAAAGTAAAGAGGATATCTCAATTCTAACCATAAAAGAAATTACAGATCTTTATTCTTTTTCAAAAGACCATGAAATTATTTTTCTATTTGTCATCTAATAAATTGGTAGAAAAGGTTTATTGATATTTTATCCTCTATAATCTATATGCCTAGAAGTGCGTTCTTTAAAAAAAAGCCACGTCTGAAGAAAATGGAATAAATAAAGTACTCAATAATTAAACAAACTAGATGAACGACTTTTGATTTTAAAGAAGTAATATTTCTCAGTTTAGGGATTTCGAACATCGTCTTTTCTAAAATTCAGGTTTAATGGAGAGAGAATTCACGTTATAAGCTATCAATACTTCATTCCAGAAGTGCCAAATAAATCAAAGAAAAACTCTTTTTTCCATCACTCAAATATATTGATATTCTCGTCTGATTCGACAGTCTGAGTTTGTTCTGACATTTTTTTCATTCGAATTTAACAGTTCGAAATGGTTCAACTGTGCTCAGTTTCCGCCTATTTCAATTTTTTTTTTCATCTCTCTCTTTTGCTAGCTCTTAAAATACGGGAATTACAAACAACAAGAAAAGGGGAATCATAAAAAATCCTGAAATTCGATTTCCTTTAGAAGTACACTTTTTGTAGCAGTCAATTTTACGCTGATGTGAACCGTAGTTCTGTCCATCACTCCTGCTGTAAACCTCGTTCACATTACGATAAACGTGAGCGTTTTCTAAAAAAGACGTCAGCAGAGGAAGTTAAATATCGTGAAGTGCTCTATATATTATCTTTTGGTTTCCAGGCGGTGAAGCGAATTTTTGAGGAGCTCTTTTATTGCATTTTATTCCTGGAAATTCAGAAGAAAATTTTCTCGAAATTATTGAATACAGCTTCGAAAAGATGTGAGAACGTTTCCAGACTCTGAGAACTTCTGCCGAAATACATTCCGAAAAATGTTTCAATTCTTTAGAGTCAAAATATTTGCTACATTCGTCAGAATTACTGAAGGCATCAATGAAATTACTTTTAAAAAAATAATGCTGTAAAAACATATAAATGTATTTTAAGTCATGGAATGGAATCTAGGAATAAAATATAATTAATAGCAATAAAGTAACTGTAGTGATTTATAATTTAAAAAAAAATAGGAACTTTATTAATTAAGATTCCCTTTAAAGTTAATAAAAGATTAGTATCATTGCTTCGGGAATTGCTGATTTGAATAATTACTCAAATATCCTCATTATCGTCTGTGTGATTTGAGATTAAACTATATATTCCCGAAGGATTATAAGGGTTGGCCATATGAAACGTAGACAAGTTGAATGAAAAGAATACCTTTATTGGAAATCAAAAGAAATTGCCATGGCTGTTGTAACACAAGTACCATTGTTACTACAAGTAATAACTATGCCTTTGCTGTAGAGATATGATGATTGATTCTTGAGAAAGTCCTGCACAGCTTCCTTTCCCTCGTCTTCCGAATGAAACGTGTCCCTTTTAATGCCCTCTTAAGTGGTCCAAAGATGTGGAAACCACAGGGTGACAAATCCGGAGAGTACGGTGGGTGTTCTAACACTTACCAACAGAATTTGTTTACCGTCTGGGTTTCACGGGAGACGTGTGAGGGAACATTTTTATGGAGAAGAATCACTTGCTGTGTGCGAAGGACTGACTGTTCGTCAGAGTACTGTGGTATTGTGTTGAACTGATAGTGTTCCCTTGGTGCATATATATATATATATATATACGGAGATAGAGAGATAGATAGAGAAAGAGAGAGAGATCGCTATACTATAATTCTTTCAATTAAAATGCTATAATTCCTATTGATGCTCACATTAATTCAATCCCCTGATGAACAATTGATGTGTTCATTGCCTAATTTTCAGTTTTACATCATTTTATTCCCAGCATTAATATTGATTTATGTTATGTTTATATAAATTATTCTGAATTCATATTTAAATAATAATAAATAACTTTATATTTTTTCTCTTGATTTTGATATCAGATTTCAAAGTGATTCAGAATTTTGAGGTACTTTTTAACATTTAAATATATGCAAAAATAAATAAATAAATATTCTGATGCATGCATAAAAATTAGGCTAAGATGGACAAGAGACCTTTTTTTTGTATATAAAATAAAAATATATTTGCAGAATTTTAAAATTTCCTCCTTGATTTATGAATAAGAGTTTTCTTTTTTGAGCAGAAGTCAAATTTTCATCTTCATTCATTTGTGAGTTGTAATTTTTTAAAGTTGCTTTTGAAAACCAATTATTCGATATTTTTATTAACAATCAAGAACATAATTTTTTTTCCTCATTTGTGTTGAATATAATTTATTTGCATTCGATATAAAAAAAAAATCCGTGAAAATCTTTTCTTAAAATTTTTAGACGTTCATTCTAGTTGCAGTTATTATTGATTTTCTGTTTCGAAAAATATCTAATTATTTTCCTTTTCACTTTCTTTTGTGAATTAATTTTTCTTTTCAGAATTCTGGTTATTTTACATATTACATTTAATATTGCATGGTAGTTATTAAATATCTCAATTAAGAGACATTTTTTTTTAATTTTATTAACATTGAAAAATCAGAGTGATGTGCAGAAATAAAGAATATTCATGATAGTATAATATTCTCAGGTTTCTACTTCCAGTAGGTAATTTATTTGCCTTAGTTTTAATGCAAAAGAAGACGTATGTTTATCTACTAATAGTTGTTCTTGTAGTTTTTGTTCATACAGACAGCATTCTCCGTAATGCTACTTACATAAAAACTAAAGGAATGAACAAAAGAAAGGAAGCAAGAAAGGCATTCAGAGTACAATGACGAGAAGAATAAACGTCATAATAATGGTATATATGGTATGGAAGAGGCAAAATGCTTCTATATAACTGCCCATAATGACCCCACCACTCATCACCCGCTTAGACAGATAGTGACAATATGTCCCTATTTGCCCCGTCTGACGATGATGTGTTGTCACAGTAAATCACTGTCTTCACAGAAACCAGATTGGATTTTGTGAAGATATGAAGATATCGACATCCACGCACCACTTACGACTGCGCCAAAAGCATTCTTTATTGGATTACAGTTTTGCTCCCCTCTGCGTGTAAGTATTGCAGGGGAGTTCATTCCTATCTGTCGAAATGGGGGATTCCACCGACCCTAAATGGCTTAGATATGCCTCATTCCCCCTCTCCCCTGCGTCGACAGGACAGACAGTGGTTCTGTCAATTGTAAAAAAATCTCTTTTGATCAAAGTTGGTGGAAATCCGTTGCGACACCGAAATGCCTTCCAATGGAGTAGATGTTTTCCAACCTCGGTAAATGTGGGTAAAATAAATGATTGTAATAGCATAATATCGATTATCTGTTTCATATTACTTTCTATAAAAATGGAAAATTCATTTCGTTTATTTAAACATTTGAACTTCGTGTTCAAATGTTTAACTGCAAATTTACTATAAATAGCATGCTTTCATCTGAACAATTACTTGATGTATATCCACCAATAACTGAGGATGCATAATGCCGATTATTAATTCCAAGATTTAGTAGAATAATTATAATAGTTCTTAATAACATATCTTATTCTAAGGAATTTCATGGTACTATAATAGGAATTTAATATCTTTTATTCAAAAACAGTTTATATAAGTATTGTATAGAGTAATTTTAGCATAATTTGAACGTGAAATAAATTTTCATGTGTATGTTAAAGTTGAGTTAAGGGGGCTATTGGGGATTATTTATAAAAAATAATAACTGACATTCATTAAAGATTTGATACATAATTTTAAAAAAGTTCTGATTTTATCAATTAAAAATAGAAAAACATAATATGATATTTATCATAAATTGTATCGTCAAATAACACACATTTCTGCATAGTATCTCTTATTCTAAGGAATTTTATGGCAATAGAAGTTTAATATCTTTTATACAAAAACAGCTTATGAAAGTATTGTATAGATTAATTTTGGCATAATTTGAACGTGAAATAAATTTCCATGTGTATGTTGCAGTTGAGTTAAGGAGCATGTTGGAAATTATTTATTAAAACTATTAACTGACATTCATTAAAAATCAGATACATAATGTTAAAAAGTTCGATTCTATCAATCAAAAATATGTTATCCTAATATTATGATATTTATCACAAATTGCATCGTCAAATAACACACATTTCTGCATAGTATCTCTTATTCTAAGGAATTTTATGGCAATAGAAGTTTAATATCTTTTATACAAAAACAGCTTATGAAAGTATTGTATAGATTAATTTTGGCATAATTTGAACGTGAAATAAATTTCCATGTGTATGTTGCAGTTGAGTTAAGGAGCATGTTGGAAATTATTTATTAAAACTATTAACTGACATTCATTAAAAATCAGATACATAATGTTAAAAAGTTCGGATTCTATCAATCAAAAATATGATATCCTAATATTATGATATTTATCACAAATTGCATCGTCAAATAACACACATTTCTGCATAGTATCTCTTATTCTAAGGAATTTTATGGCAATAGAAGTTTAATATCTTTTATACAAAAACAGCTTATGAAAGTATTGTATAGATTAATTTTGGCATAATTTGAACGTGAAATAAATTTCCATGTGTATGTTGCAGTTGAGTTAAGGAGCATGTTGGAAATTATTTATTAAAACTATTAACTGACATTCATTAAAAATCAGATACATAATGTTAAAAAGTTCGGATTCTATCAATCAAAAATATGATATCCTAATATTATGATATTTATCACAAATTGCATCGTCAAATAACACACATTTCTGCATAGTATCTCTTATTCTAAGGAATTTTATGGCAATAGAAGTTTAATATCTTTTATACAAAAACAGCTTATGAAAGTATTGTATAGATTAATTTTGGCATAATTTGAACGTGAAATAAATTTCCATGTGTATGTTGCAGTTGAGTTAAGGAGCATGTTGGAAATTATTTATTAAAACTATTAACTGACATTCATTAAAAATCAGATACATAATGTTAAAAAGTTCGATTCTATCAATCAAAAATATGTTATCCTAATATTATGATATTTATCACAAATTGCATCGTCAAATAACACACATTTCTGCATAGTATCTCTTATTCTAAGGAATTTTATGGCAATAGAAGTTTAATATCTTTTATACAAAAACAGCTTATGAAAGTATTGTATAGATTAATTTTGGCATAATTTGAACGTGAAATAAATTTCCATGTGTATGTTGCAGTTGAGTTAAGGAGCATGTTGGAAATTATTTATTAAAACTATTAACTGACATTCATTAAAAATCAGATACATAATGTTAAAAAGTTCGGATTCTATCAATCAAAAATATGATATCCTAATATTATGATATTTATCACAAATTGCATCGTCAAAAAAGTACAAATTTCTACAATATTTAAACAAATGTTCTTTTTTCTGATATGGTAATGTCAAAAGAAACTTTCTGGCATGAAAATTCAAATAACAATTTGAAAGAGCAGAAAATTTTCAATAATCAATTTTGAAATTTATCCTGATGTTATATCAATTTTTAAACAATATATATTAATAAGATCCTATTAATATATATTGTAATTTTTTTGAAAATGGCAGTTGAATAATTTTTGTGTTTTAACTTTCATTCTATATG
Source organism: Argiope bruennichi (assembly GCF_947563725.1). Taxonomy (NCBI): domain Eukaryota; kingdom Metazoa; phylum Arthropoda; class Arachnida; order Araneae; family Araneidae; genus Argiope; species Argiope bruennichi. The sequence continues at coordinate 144,933,868 of NC_079151.1, forward strand.
GATTAAGGTAAAGAGGTAATTGTTAAGAAGTAATTGTAGGTAAATTCATGAACGAATGAAATCAGATTTCATAAAGAGTCTGTGAGAGATATTGGGAATTGCATTAAAGAAATGGCCAGAATTTATCAATGCATTTTGAATTCAAAGAGGATCAGTCTCTTGAAAAAAATCATTAACCAGGTGATTTTACACCTGTGTTACTAAAGAGCATCTCAGAGTTTCATAAAGTGGATACATTTTTTTTGCATTTCCATTCTTAAACACTCGAATCTTAATGAAATTTTTTCCCATTTTTTGAAAGCTTATTGCAAACATTCCACTAGGAAAAAATATCTCCTTTATCTTGTATCCTAAATTATATTATATTATTTTATATGCTGATTTATATTATTTTTATATACTAAAATATATCCTTTATTTTATTTATTTGTTTTGAAAAAGCGATATATTTCACCATAATTTGTACAATAATCATATGAAATTTCGTTTCAATCCTCTGGTTGTTTTGTTTGTGGTTGTGCTGTGATACTCAATTTACACTAAACCAAAAAAAAATTAAATGAATTTTAAATAATTATAATTACTAGTGATTAAATAGAATGATAACATCTCTATAATTAGAGATCGGATCATTGTTCTATGAAAGCAATAAATAAAAAATGGTGAAAATCATTTAAAATTAGTAACTTTTAAATGTGTAATAGCATCTCATAACGAAGTTTTATTCATGCGTTTATAGAAAGGAACAAATACAAGTATGACAAACTTTATGCATTTTTTAAAAATTTATTAGATAATTTTCATTTTCAATTAAATTAAATCTGTATTTGTAATGCTATATATATATATATATATATATATATATATATATATATATATATATATCATAACAGAATTATGAAGAATTATCAAAAAATAAAAATTTTATATTTCCTTTATCTTTATCTTGAAAATGAATTGTAATTCATGCCACGTATTTTCATAATACACTTTAAAGAATTTCCATCCGTTAAGAAGCTATCTAGGTTTTTTATTTCTCTACATTTGTGTAATTTCCCATTCAATTTCCTTGTGAAGTTTTTTTTAAAAAGAGTTTTCAATTAATATTTTGGAATACAATAGGTTGTTTGATGATCTGATAAATTTGCATTAAAGAAAAAATTTTATTCAGTTGAATTAACCCTTTGTTTGCCGACGGTACTTTAAAGTACCCTTTAAATCCGGCTGATACCTTCATAGTATGACTAGTTTATCTAACAGTATTTGAGAGAACACGAAGAACGTATTTCCAATAGAAAGCAATAGATATCATCTAAAAAATAACATTAAAAAATTATTATTAATTTAATTAATTATTTTTTTTTCTTACATGGGCTTATTCTGCACTAAAACATAGCTAATGGTTAAACATAAATTAGGAAAATTAAATGCCGTGGTATATAATTATAGCTTTGAAGAAAATTTGTAGTCCCTCCCCCTGTGTTTCCAAACATAATAAATGAATTACGAAATGAATGAACTTATGAAATTCGATTTAAAAAAATGTATGTCAATTTCAGATTTTTGTCATAATTGAAATAAATATGATATGAATAAATACAAAGAGATGAGAACATGCACAAACTTAAAATTTTTTAAAGTGCATTCTAAATTGAAAAATAATTAGAGGACTTTTACCCTGACGAAGTGTAAGAGGATCTGTTGCTTGTTAAATCCGTCAGGATCAACAAATGTCCTCAAGCTGATGTAGAGCGAAATTAGAAGATGTGGTGAAATGACGACCATTATGATCTGTGCAGTGCAAGGAAGAGGACGTATATTTTCGGGAATATTTCTTTCATGGTCATATTTCACACAAAACTAACACGAAAGACAAGACATTAATGCGCGCACACCTTTTACAGAACAGCATTTCATCTCATTATTTACAATCGCAATCCACTGTGAGATGTGTACCTAATCAGGCAGTGACATCTATTATCCGGAAAAGAAGATAGGGTAAGGCAACTGCTACAAAGATTGATAAACTATTCCAGCTAGTTTTGATGCTGCCATCATCCGGTATAGCATCGGCATCTTCTGAATACAAAATGAGTAGGTCTATCCCCAAATGATCCTGAAGTTGTTTGAAAATGGGATAAAAATATAACTAAACTAAACTAAACTGAGGCTACATTAAAACTTTTTTCCCACAAATAATATGAAACTAACTAAAACAATTCATTACAGAGCATTCACCTATCGATGGATAAAAACTGCTCACCCCGCTCATATTAAATTAATGAACACGAAGACTGTAACAATCCACCGGCTTCTTTCACACTGCCACCGAAACAATTAATATAAATTTATTAATACACCCAACAGTAAAGAGAAGAGCGAAGACAGCAGCACTCGTGCAACTCAATAGAATCTAATCAAGGGTTAGTTACTTTGATAAACCAGTTTCTGCTTTTTGAAAGCAGCTGTTTCAAGCTCGACTTCGCCACAAACGCGCTTCCATTCGCTTCATTAACTGCACTAATGAGACCACGGCTCCTACCAGTGCTCGACTGAGCGCAAAACTCTGCTTTAATCGACAAACCATCGGAAGAAAAGGGTTCTAAACTAAAAAGGCACTCCCTGAACGGTTTCTGACATGAGTTCGGATTCTTTGGAGAAATGTCTGTGCACCTAGTTGGACGCAACAATTGCAAGAAACAAAAGATATTCGATAGTTTTTTTGGTTTTTTTTTTCGAAAAATGTTGGTAGGAAAGAAAATAACACTTATATTGTAGCTTTCCATCATTCTTTGTCAGCAGTCGAAAATCGGAACAAGTGTGTTTGAATGTTTGCTATTTTCCGCTACAAAGTAAAAGTTGCATATTCACATTGTTAGGTAATTAAATTGGATATACTTTTGTTTCATTTTTGCTTAGTAAGTTTTTGAGAGTAGAAGGAAACAGTTATCTATTCATAAATGGTTCACGATTTAAAAGTTAGCTTTGATTGATTAATTGCATTAGCTGCCTCTTAGGCAATTCCCTGAATTTTTGAAACCTCTAAATATCAAAACTCCCATTAAAATCTGATCCGTATTTTGAATGGAATTATAAAAGACAATTCTTATGCCACACAATGAACATCATAGTAGAAACTAAAAAAATTACAGTAAGAAAATTTGATGAACAACATAAAATAATATTGATGGTTTATTGGTGATTCCAACTACTGTATTTCGATAGTACTTCCATTTTATTGCACTGGAAAGCTATCCGATGTTGATTAAAAATGCCTACAATGGAATCCAAGCAATAACAGACAAAATAAATTTTTCAAGTGTCTGTAATAAGTTCCAAGATTGTTGCAAAATTAACAGTGCATCGCCTCTTCAGAGCTTAAAGACCGTCAGGAATCCCATAAATGCATCCGCTATGTGCTGTCGTGATGAAATGTTAGCAGAGTAGAATCTAGAAGAAACAGAAAAATAAAACAGTTAAAAGAGACGCGAGAGGTGCTTGTCCCAGTGACAGTCGAAATAAAAGTTGGAAGAAAATAAGATCGGTCTTCTTTTTCTTCTTTTTTATTTTTTTATTTGTTCCATCGAATGCTGGTTAAAACTAATTTTACCAGACCTTGTCTGATTGCACAGGTCGCATTGGTGCAGAGGGCTGTTGGAAAAACAGAAATCTTCAAACAATTTCGCAAGGCTATTGGAAGTGAATTCCTGTGTCTTACTTTCTTAATCAGTTGTACTTCCCTCACTTTTTTTCTGTTATTGCTCAGATTTAGATTTCATTTGAAGCCAAGAAAAGAGCCCATTCTCTAAAGAACAAATTAAGTTAGATTCTTAAAGTCTTCTCAAGAAGTTTATTACTTTCATTTGTCCCTTTTTTGTTCGAAATCAACAATTTTTATTTTAGATTATGGGATTCCATTCATAGTAATTTATTTTTATTCAGGAATAAACATACATTTCTGCAATTATTAGATATTTTCATTGATGCATTAAAATTTCATGGATAGAACGAAAAATAAATTGGGTTAGTAAATATACAATTTTCTTTAAATTGAAAGCAATAGGAATTACGAAAGACATTACGTGTTGGAGCCTATGTATCTAATAAAATCCACTGCATGTGAGTTTTATTTTTAGAGTTAGAGTTATTTTTTAAATAAATCCTTTTCTTAATGCACACATACAAGGTAGAAATTTCTTTGATCGATTCTTATGTCTTTATGTCTTTTTTCCATGTAGTGCGAAGAAATAAATAAATTACTAAATTTCACATAAAATACATTTCATAAAAAAATACAGAAAATGTGAAAAAAATCCTTTATTTTATTTCATATTTTATAGAAAATCTAAAAGGAGCAAGAACATACTAAATGTGCAAATGTGGGCAAACATCTTATTGGTATATTTCAGAAAATGCTTTTATAGTGTTATATATGCCATTTTTTCACGTTGCAAATTTATCCTTTATTATTTTTTATTCTTTAAATTATTATTATATTAATTATTTGCTATAAATTATTACTATATTTTATATTTCAAATTTTAGAACTGTTTTTTATTATTTTATTTTTTATATTGAAAGAGTAAATACACAGTTAGTTTTTAATATCTTCCTTTCTTTCTTTAAATAAGTTAATTACAGCTATTTCTTGTATTATCATTGGTTTCATTGCTCTTACGTTTAATGTTCTTCGAGCACATGCTATCATTTTCACATACATACATATATGCGAATATAACATATCGTTCGAATCAAAAACAGACCTTAAACGAATGAATTATATCTAATAATTTTTTTAAGTTATTAAAATTATATTCTTTAATGAATAATTCTAGAAGGAGAAAATTCTTGATTTTAATTTTAGAAAATTCATTTTCATGGCTCTTTAAGTTTATGTTTATCTTCAGTGTATTAAAAAATTACTAAGAGAGCAAAAGATCTAAATATTTAAATATGCATTTGCAGTGAAACCTTTTCGTCTGCAGTGTTAAACCCCATTTATGGCTTTCAGAATATTTATGTTAAAATTCTCCAGCGGGTTAAAATTTCTTGATGTATACAAATAATTGGAAAATAAATATTTTCTGATGAAGTTTTGGAATTTGAAAGAATTTATTTATTAATCCATAATTACACAAGAAAATAATAAACCATATAAAGTTTTAAAGCTTGCAATTTATATTGGCCAATTGATTTACTTGAAATGTTATTGATTGGTGGAGTTATTAGTTAAAGAAGTTTAAAGTAATATAGTTAAATAAAAGGTATTTCAACCTGAAAACTTCTCAAATACTTTCATTTTCACATCCAAGGATTAAACGCTGTCTGACGTGTAGTATATATATATATATATATATATATATATATATATATATATATATATATATATATATATATATATATATTCTATTTTCTTTTATTGGACATCATGATTTTAATACATTGAATAGCGCCTAATTATTAAACTTACAACGTGCAAGCATCAATAAATTTATATCTATTTACAAATGCGCAGCATATATTATATTTTCATTTATTAATTTTATTTGTTTTCTTTCATATTAGAAAAAAACTTGTTTTCATTTGATCTTATGGAAATAATTCTAAAAACCTCATTCGAATAGTAATGAATTTTGTGAATGAAACTGCTGAAAAATAGCAATTTATAAGTCCTCTATGATAAAGATTGAAATAAGTATTTCAGAGTTTTCACCTGAAATCAACTAGAAGGAGTTTTTTTTTTTTTTTTTTTTTTTTGTTTTTTTTTTTTAAACAAAAGGGCAATACAGACATTCTTCGTTTAACATGTCTTTAATAAGCTGATGGTTTTTAATAATCTTTTATATTTTAACCAATTTAAATAAATTTTGATGCATAATGATAAAAACTGAAAATACAAAAGAATGCAATTATAAATTATTGATAGTACATTTTCAAACAATTATTTACTTTTCTTAGAAAAATTGCAAATGATTTTTGATATAAGTAAGAAAATCAGGATAAATCTTCAAGTTGTAAGTTTGTAAAAAGATCCAAATATGTTATCTTACCATTCATCTAGATGCCGAATATCTTATCTTACTAGTTATTGCTCATTAGAAACCAATTAAGTAAAAAAAATAATACTTTTTAATGATTAATATCAAATTAATGACAATGATATTTCAAAGTGCCCTTTGAATGCTGCAGTATTCCAGGAGACAGATAAAATCCGTCTTCATACAAATTGTTCTCTTATGTCAGTAGCCGAAAACATATTGATGTCTTGTTTCTTTGATATGACAATGCACTAGCATAAAAACAATGGACTTCAAAATGGCATTAACAAGAAAAAGTTGAATCCAAACATCCAGTAAGTGTTTCATAGAAACGAGTCTCCTCCATGAATCATTCTACTCGCGAAGCATAAAAGTATTCTCCTGAGCATTAAAATATCCAAAATGTGAGAAAGAATAATCAATTTAGTGATATTTGGATTCGAATGCACATATAAAATGTAATCCTTTTTCTCCATTCTCTTTCCCAAGTTAAATAAACGAATCTTGAATTAAAGCGTTTCATTTCCTCCAGAATACTCAATTCTTGGAAAATCACTTTACGCATTCCCGAGGCTAGATAAATAGTCGCAGATATTAGTTTCAGCTTTGGAAAGAAGTATTTCCTTCCTTCGATTTGGCAATAAAAACATTTTTATTCCCTTCTTTCAAAACCCGCTTAACGCCTTCTGAAATGCTGCCATATGGATGGCCATAATATCGTGGGGGACAGAAAGATTAACAACTGGAAACAACTGCAAACGACAGGCGTCACTTCAAAAATTGGAATTAATTGCTTAATTTTTCAAACCTCATGTCATCTGCTATTGATTGCGTGAGATTTCACGCTGGGAGAGCTCTATTTTTATATCCATGCCCCTTCTCGACCGAATGATAATTACGATTATCTGCCTCTCTGTGGCCATCGACTCCATCTGCTGGTTGTGTACTAGAGTGTTTAAGCTGCATTTTTCTGCGCGCTGAAAAGGTAACCTTAAAAGTTGCGGAAGAAAACTCTGCAACATTTTGATCTCGAATATATTAACCTTAATACAATATTTGTATGCAAATGGAATAGGAGTTTCTGTAGTTAAGATTTATTGGAGAAGTTTTAAAGCGCTTAAGGAAGTTAATTGAATAAAAAGAGATTATCTTGCACAGTTACACTTCGTCGATGCTAATGGTTTTTGAGAATAATAAACAAGAAAAAGCAAGATCGTTTAATTTAATGTTCTGATTATAATAATTTATTATTCATTAGAGACAAAGTCCTTGCGTTTGAAGCTTTTCATGTTTACTTTCAATTTTTCTTTAAATATTAGATATTTAAACATAATTATATGCTCTGCACGGTTTTGCCATAATAAATTAACATATATAATAATGAAATATGCAAAGGGTTCTATCTTTAAAATGAGGTTATAATAAGGTTATATTATTTTGTTAATTCTAATACTTTGTATAAATTTTAATTTCTGATACTCCAAAAATACCATTGATTCGGTAGTAAGTTTTTCAAATACGAGATCTTTCCATTAATGACTCAACACAAATTATACCTTCATTTTATCTGCATTGATTATTGAATATTTCTTTCTCAAAAAATTATAAAATCATTTTTATTAATTTTATTTTTGATAATTAATTTTATAATTTAACAAATTTTTAATTATTTTTATTAATATAATAACTTATGACGGTTTGAATGTTCTTAAAACATAGCTCTTTTGATGATTTCCTCAGTAAATGAAAGCTGAAATTTAAAATTTAATTCAATTAAGTATTTATTTTTAATTCTTAGTAAAATTTATTCCTCTGTGACTGACCAAAAAAACTCTTGTAATTTTATTTTAATTCGTCAAAATTAACATGTGACAGGGAGCTTTCTAGGATTTTTTGCTTTTAATTATAAAGTGTAAAAATATTTGTTGCTCTCTCACTTGCTGGAAATCGTGACTAGTAAATACTTTTATCACGACTAATTTCATAAACTAATTAGGCTAATTAGAAAATTATTGACGTTTTTATTATTTACAAAATTTATTTATCATAACAAAATTCTGAAAACAATTTCTAAAGTTGTCCTTATTTATGCTTGAGATTTTAAATATATTAATTGAAACAATAGAGGGAAACTTTGTAAGTTAAGTACTAAAAAGAACAATTTCTAGACAGTTTAATATTTCTTCCTCAGGTGACGGAAATAAGCTCTCTAAATATTCTAATAATAAAAGCGAAATACATGTATTTGCATCTGGCGACCCTCTACTGGGTCGACCGTTAAAGTCAAGAACTCCGAAATTAGGCCCAAATATGCTTTGAAATGGGAGAAAGTGTACCTTAAATAGCGTTAATCTAATAAAAAAGTAAAGCAAAATATTGACTTTTCCCCATAGCGATATCTCTAAATATTACCACTTAAAAAAAAAGATTTTTTTGTGCATTTTTTTAAATTTAAAAAATATCTTTTTAATGAAGCCAATTTATTTTTTGGACAATTTTTGAAATATTTTTATATAGAGATTGTCACCATAATTTTCATTTATGCAATGAAATTTGAAAAGTTTTGTTTTGCATGATTCTCTTCCCTTTGAAAACTGAATTATGAAGACATCATGTCTCATTTAAAAGAAGAAAAAAAAAATCTTTAATAGTCATTAGGATTTAAAAAAAAAATTATTTTCGTAATTTTTTCCGGAATGTATTAATAAATCTCTTTAAGGCATTAAATGATATTTCCGATATTCTACAAGATAATTATTGACAGTTTTTAATTTTTTTAGTATACATGCATCTGCCCAGTTAACATTCTAACTTTCATATATAATGTATATAGGTAGCGCCCCAAAATTTTAAATTTGGAATCAGGTTCTGGACATTTACTTTTCTTTTAACTTGTAATACCCAGCAATATTTTCATAATTTATTTGCGATATCGTTCGTCATTCAGAATAGAGAATAACATAGTGGGGATATACAACATCTTATCGGGGAACATCCTTATGACATAGTACAATACCTTGCATTAAGGGGAATTCGTGCAAAGGCGATGTCATGTGACTTGATTCCATAAGTGAGAATCAAGCATAAAAGGGACATACTAGCTTATCACATTTGGCGTTAGTGTGTATGGAAAAGCTGGTAATCAAGGCATTGGCAATGTGAATTATTTATCGTCTACAATTTTAAGTGAATTTGTTGAATGAATGGGTGAAAAAGTCTTGATTGTCGTAATTTAAGAAGTGATAGATGCCAAGTATTTTTCCAATTATAGTCGATTCTAGCCACAAGTTACATATATGGATCAGTTAACTTTAATTTTGAGGTATCTTGGTCATGATCATGAACCTATTGAAAGGTACATAAAATTTATATAAATTTTTCGGTCACAATGCAGAGAATTTAACCAATGTTATACTACAAGTTTTAAAAGATTTCGATATTGACCTACAAAATTGCAAGGGACAAAGTTACGATAATGTCTCTAACTTGACGGGGAAATATTCAGGTATTCTAGCAAGAATTATAAACATTAATCATACTGCAGATTACATACCATGTTCTACTGATTCTTTGAATTTGGTTGGAATAAATGCTGCAAAATCCCGTACTAAAATTGTTTTTTTTTTTTTTTTTTTTTTTTGTTTCAACATACCGATGGCAAATTATGATTAAAAATTTTAAAGAAAGTAAACAAAAATTGACTTTAAAAAATCGTTCATGTACACGATGGTGTGCTGATGCAAATGCTACTAAAGCATTGCGTCAAAACTATTTGGTTCTAAAATCTTTGAGTTATTTGGCAGATGATCAAGAGCAAACTCCTTCCACTAGAAATGAAGCTAAAAAGCTCTTTATAAAAATTAACTAAAGATTGAAATTAATTCAATTGCTAAATTAATTCAAATTGCTAAAAAAAGTTTTTACATTTTCTAATTATAAATTTAAACAACCTTTTTGTTAAATTTTTGCTTTTTAGATGTGCTATATCCTTTTAATAATAAACATAAAATTGTCAAAAAATTTAAAAAAAATGGACAGAACGATATTTTGATTGACCATTGGAGGGGGGGGGGGGCTTTATAGCTATTTTAGGTTTCTAGTTGATTTCATTGTTATATATCTATAACGAGGTGAAAAAATTAAATATCTCCAAAAAGTTCGATTCTTCATTACTGAAGTAGTGATTCAGAGGGGGGGGGGGTCTCCAAAGAAATTTGTGCCCTGGGCCCAAATTAGACAAAGTCGGGCCCTGTGTGTGTGTATGTGTGTGTGTGTGTGTGTGTGTGTGTGTGTGTGTGTGTGTGTGTGTGTGTGTGTGTGTGTGTGTGTGTGTGTGTGTGTGTGTGTGTGTGTGTGTGTGTGTGTGTGTTTGCACTTATCATGAATATCAAGATGCATATACGAGGTTAAATTAAAATTATATGAGCCAATATTTTCAGCAAACCAGTTAGTCGCCGTTTTCGGCATGTAATAAACTAAAACAGAAATACAATTAACGCTTTTTAATCATTTTCTAAAAGGCGATGCATAGAGGAATTTTTAATGTGTATTCGCCTAAATCATTTACATACTTTTCAACACGTAAAATACATTTTATCAAACAGAAATCGAAAAAAGAAAATAAATTTTATACAAAGTAATAAATAATTATAAATGAATTATTTTCTTTTCTATTTATTTAACGTATATTTTCAATAAAGCTTAGTTTTTTCCCGATTTTATTAGCCATTAGCACAGTTAAGAAAAAGCAAAAATGTGATTCGCTATAAAATTTCTTTTCGATGATGAACTGAAATCAATATTCAATACAGGTTTGCAAATTTCAGTGCATTGGCTAATTTTTTATTGATATAGTTCGTTGCGAATTCAGCATCTTTGAGTGATGTGCATACATATACAGTTCCAAAGCAATTGTTTTGAAATCTGGGATATTTAAAATATTAATATCCATAAAAATCTTGATATCACGATTATCTTATTTTTGCTACTATGAAATATTGAAATATCACAAAATAGAAATAAAATGACAGGCGAAAAAACTTGCCTTTTTGTAAGAATAATTACATTAATATATTACATGACATGTAATTACACTTTTAATAGCATATTAATGTAACTAACATTATTTTTAGACTTTTTTCTTAAAGCCTTATTTTCATTCATTTAATTTCATATCAAAAAATTTACTTTTCGCTCAAGATTTTTATTTTTATTTCGGAAACGCCATTTGCATTAGAAAATCATTAATCAATATAGTTATATTTCTCATATCAGTTAATATATTTATAAACATATTTATTATTTATTATTTAGGTACTTTTCCTGTTTCTCCATTTTATAAAACTTAAAGTCTCTTCTTTATCAGAATGCCTCGTATCATAAACACAGGCAGCAGAAATCAAGAAATTTTTCCATTACATGATATTCGACATTTTTTTATAATGATGATATTTTATATTAAAAATGGTCTGAAATTTAGAAATTTTTTCATAATTACCTATCCTGGAAAAATACTTAAATGCTTCCATTTCTGTTATTTATGTATTATTTACAAAGGTTTTATAGTGTTTGGTCTCATTGTGACAATGTTGTAAATATTTTAAACGCCATTACCATTGAATTCCCCGTCTTTATATTCATTTACAAATCATGTTATCTTCTTGTAAATCAGCTGATATGCAGTCATTATTAGTGGAATGCATTATTTCCATCTTGCATTATACTCCAGGTATACTTTCATTTCATTCTATAAGCATAAAATAAATGCTATACAGTGACTTGTTATTAAATAGGAAATTTTAATGACAAAATTAAATGATTAGTGAATTGGTGTTGTATTGGGCTATCTGGTATATTGTTTATGAGAGCTATTTTAAAATAATATTAACTACTATCTCTAATCATCATTTTTGAATTGCTTTATTGTTCATAATTAAAATATTTTTTAATGGATCTTATTATAATCGATTAACTATCGATTATTAATAATCGATCTTACTATTTCTACGGAATTATGTTATAATAACAACTCGGCAAAAACAATGAACTTTCATCTATTCATTTTCTACCATCTTATATTATATTTTTATTTTACTGTAATCGTTTTAACCACTCTACTTTTATATCGAAATTAATGTTTTATATAGGCTTTTTCAAATTATAAAATATAATAATAAAATATGTTTTAATTAATAGATAATTATGAGATTCTAATTATAGAATAAATGTTAATTTGTTTTTAAATACAGTACACTCCTTAGTATCCGGCCTAATAGGCGTAAGGGCAGGCCGGATAACAAAAAATCCGGATAGGTCGGAGTTCTATGAGCTCATTTCTTTACCCATCAATACTGGAAGACAGTTTTTATACCAAAACTCACAGCAATAACAAGTTTTTCCCATTAAGCCTTCCGTTCGTCTCATGCCAAGTATAAAGTGATCGCAGCCGCGGCTCTGTGAATCATAGAAGCAGTTTCCAATAACATGTCGAATTAAAATAAAAGGCTCTCTACTGGTAGTTTATATATGTTTAAATATTGCACTGCACGTTCAAGAATTTACTAGGGAAGAAGGAGATAGAGAAATAGAGAAATTTTCAGGGATATAAACAGTTCACGTTTTAATATAAGTTCAGTAATGCTTAACTTAAGTGAAGAAACATAAACAAAAGAATAACGTAAATGTTAGCCCTAATTCTTAAGAAAATTGACTCATATTGATTTCATTTTTCACTGATAAGTAATTACACAGATTTGAACAGGTAAACCTAAGACAAGAGTCAAAACTTGCTGTTTTTAGTTTTTGAAAAAGTCCTTAATAGATGACTGCTTTAGCAATTCAGTTCTCTTCCGAGACGCAATATTCCTCCACTTACGCAAACAGATGATATCAGCTATCTTCCGTATTTAATTACAATAAAAGAAAACTAGGCCGGATAGTACTTCCGGTACTAGGCCGGATTGTCGCGAACTGGATATTCGAGAGTATACTATATATAATATGCGCTATAAAGTATTTTCAGTGTTTCATTTATCATCAGCGTACTAGAGAGTTGAAGAAAGTAATAAAAATATTTCAAATTCAAATTGCAAACGCATAATTTTGTTTTAGAAATAGACTGCATTCTTATAATAAAATATGTTCCTTTAGAACAAGAATCAAAAATTTTTGAATCTGAGACGGCTACCTCTGCATCTCATTTTAAGTCAACCTATCGGAGATGCTAATTAAGAGAATTCTTGCTTCTCAGCATGAAATTTCAAATGCATGCTTGTATTCCAAAAATAAGTTGGTCTTCACCGAACGGATGCATTTCGTGTTTCTCATTTCTCTGCAGTAATTAAAGACAAAGATTTCGGCGAATATGGATGGAGGTTCCTCTCCCAAAATCACGTAAAAATACCTGGAAGAGACCTTTCGAAATCTTCCATCATTTCTTTCTCGAATCCCTCGGTGGGAAATTAATCCGGGGATTCGCCTTCTAACACCTTAACGAGTCTCTTGGATTCATCAAAACCGGAATGCTGCTACCTCCATCCATTCCGGCATGAAATGAGCAGAAATACCAGGAAGACTTTCTCGTCCACTTCTTCAGATATCCATCAAAAGGCTTCCGTAATAACGCTCCATTACGCTCCAGAGCGAAGAAAAGTTTCATTCTCTTGAAGAAGCGGCTTCAGCCACCTGCATTATAAATTCCGCGAGTCAGAGGGACGGCCTAAATGCGCCTAATAAGGATGGGAGTAAAACGCCTCGTGATCCCCCTCACGTGACAAGGCGCCCGATAAATCACGAGGAACGGATATTCTTCGTACTCTATCGTCCGTCCTCTAAATTGCAACTTCTTTTCCCTGTGGGTTGATAGAGGATGGAGAAGGGGTGGTGAATTCGTTGAAAGGAAATGGTTCTCGCTTTTAGAACATGATCAGATATTCTTCATGTTGATTCGTTTAAATTAAAATGGAGATTGTTCAGTTAAACACACTGAATGACTTTAAATCTGTTGCATATAACTCATAATTAGAGAGTAGCAGAAAAAAATACTATAAAAAATGTAATAAAATTATCACTAAAAGAGGTTTATAAAAAGGCCATTTTAATAGTACGCTACAAAGCAGGAACTAATAATTCCCCCCCAAAAAATAAGGGGTCAATAAAAAAAATTAAGAATGATATGCTGATGAAAAAATGGGTTTAATGATAAGGAACATTTTTTCTTCCGTTATCGATTGCATTTGAGTTTCTTTACCATATTCTTTTCGGCATTACATGGTTTTTACTTTGATTTCGGAGCTTTTTGATGAAATATTTTTATTCTTTTTAGCTCTTCTATAAAAGAGTGTATTTAAAAAAAACCTGGCATCATTGTTTTATCATTTTCTAGATTTTAGATTTTAATATAATTCGTAATTCATTGTAACTGCTAAGGGATATTGTAATAAATTTTTTCTCAAATTCATTATCAGCTCGCACCTAATATGGAAATCAAAATTTAATTGAAATTAGTTGATTAATTGTTATAATAATTTCTGAAAGAATTAAAATAAAGTATTTTTATTGAGAATACATGAATTAAATAAAATATCAGAAGTCTAAAACATGAGGTAAGGAATAAAAAATGATGTATTAGAAAATACTATATTTGAAAACGTTAAAAATGCCATGTTAAATAAAAAAATATCAAAAGTAAAAGTTAATTATTGAGATTAAAACAAGACAGAATATATTGAATTTAAGCTCTCAGTCTGAAAAATAAGTAAATGCATGCATTTAGCATATAAAATATTTTGATCCTAAATATTGGACCGTTGCAAACAGGATCATTGCAAAGATAGTTTAAAAAATAGATTTCAAAATTGAACTCACAAATAAATGAAAGCTGAAAATAAACTTAAAGAAATAACGTAGAAAATTACAAATCAATAAAATATAAGAAGTATCTAAATAAAGAATCAATTTTAGAATACGTTAATGCTCGAGTGGAAAGCAATGGAAAAGAAATGTTTTCCTTAAATTTTAAAATAAGCTAAAATTTTTAACACTATTATTATTATATTCTGATTTTGATCGTAATGAAATCATTTATAAATAAGTGAATCAAAAAGCAACAGGATTTCATTTGCATGAGGGTAAATAAAATAAAGTAATTTTTAAATAAGATTTGCTTAGAAATAAATGGACATTTTTTTTCCTTTTATCTTTATTCCATAAAATCAATTACTAAAGAGGTACTGAAACTTAAATTTGCCTCCCAGGCATCTCTAATCAAAAATAGACATTTTCCTAGTAAACATAAGTGGAAAACAAAAGAAAAAGGCGCATCATTTACTCCCTATGATCCCATAATTTCAAGGCATTAAAATCCATTACTTATTGAAGAAAAAATAATTAGTGCAATTGTCAAAAGAAAAATCTATCTATTGATAACCTATATACATCCATCTACATATGAGCATGATAATCCTATATCTTAAATTAGCAATTCCTGTATACATATAATTTTTTTTAGCATTTTTAAAAAGCATTAAACGAATTAATTGAACACCACCATCATTCGAAAATAAGGGAAAAAATAAATATTCCAGTGAAAAAGTGGGAACAAGCACTTTTTACCCAGGAAAATATATTTATTCAATAAACATAATTCTTGGATTTTATGTTGGAACTTGCTACGAGCAGGCATTTGTATCCTTCTTGCACGCCTACTTCAATTTATGCTATGTAACATGATGTAAATTCCTATTTCGTGAACGAGAAGAGGCGAAATGGAATTCTAGGGAAACTCCATATTCGGAGGAAATATTTATCTTTTTCAATTTTTACATCACACAAAACCCATTTAATGAATATGGAACTAGGAATTTCACAACTTCAAAGTGAAGTTAAATACAAAACTGTGTCGATTTCTGAAAGAATCGGAAAAAATTTGATTCTAATAATCGCATTTATATAAAATTGCATTTTCTAATA
Organism: Argiope bruennichi; assembly: GCF_947563725.1. Taxonomy (NCBI): domain Eukaryota; kingdom Metazoa; phylum Arthropoda; class Arachnida; order Araneae; family Araneidae; genus Argiope; species Argiope bruennichi. The sequence continues at coordinate 144,949,875 of NC_079151.1, forward strand.
TCTTTTAACTGATTTTAATTTATATCTTTTAAAGTAGCAAAATGAGGAAAGCATTTTAGGATATTGCATCAGGACATAGTTTTGAATTGATTCTCGAGTAAATTCAGAATAAATAAAAAAATAAAAAATAATGTAGCTACTAATCATGTGATTCATTCAAAAATAAATAAGAATGTAAAATAATAGATTGCTGAAAACCCTGCACTAAACATAAAATGTGTATAATATTCTTGATTAAATTAAAATATTTAAATTTGAAAAAGGATGTGATAAAAAATGATGCGGAAACGTAACGTATCTTAGTTAAATTTTGTCTAAAAAATTTAAATGGAAATATTACTTAAATCTTTCAATTTTTGATGATGCGTTGCTTCTCCACACGAAAAATTACTTTCTGTACTTTTTTTTTTTTAGCTAACTCTATTGATATAACCTAATAAAGAATTAACCCTCAGTCTATGGAATGTGACATAGAAGTTTCATTTCTGATTAATTTTTTAAAAAAGTACGAACTAATCAATAATCTGGTAAGATGTTCATGAGTAAAGAAATCTTAAAGCATATTTCATTTAATGATAAAATGATGCATATTTAATACAACTTTCTAATACTGTGAACAAAATCTTTCTAAATTATATATTTATAGAATAGAATTAATTTTTGAATAGTACACATATTTTATTGACATTTTGTCTAATGATTTTCAACAGTGAGATATTATAAGATGCATTTATTTCAAAGGAAACAAAAAAATAGTACTACAATCAATATTTACTCTGCCCCTCCTGCGTGAAAGGCCATAAAAAAGCTCTATAGCTGCCCTTAAGACTGCGTTCGGAATAGGGCTGGCAGACTACAGGAGGGAATCATAGCATCTATCACCATTAGTAGGAAATTAACCCAAAGGTGGTGTCAAAGCCATATGTTTGGCAAACCTCCTGGTATCTTAGCAAGTCAATTCGGGCTTAACCCAAGTCAGGGGGTTTGTGGAGTACATAAATAAGACAGACGCCTTGGAACAGAGCCTTCCAGTACTTTAAACATACTTAACTCTGAATTAACTTACACTGATAATTTTTGCATTAAAGACTTGAAAATATGCAGACGCCAAATAAATGTTTTGCAAAAAGTTACACAATATTTAATAGGTATTCACTCATTCGAAACATCTATCAAAATTTGTATAAAGAAAGTATATTCAATAATTTTAAAGAAGAAATCCAAGCTAAATGAAAGTAACGTTGATCAATGTTTATAAAAAGTATTTCTTATCTAACTTTTCATTCTCACATTCTTTCCTTTCAAACTGTAACGAAACTATACTAAAAATTAAGTTCTTGGAAAAAAGGAAATTATCAAAGAAATTTCTTTTAAAAAATATATAAAGGTGAATTAAAAGTGCACAATTCTCTTACAAAATTCTAAAATATATATATATATATATATATATATATATATATATATATATATATATATATATATATATATATATTGAAAATATATCTGAGAAACGAAATTAAATGTTTACTTTTGTAGAAAGTAGTATCAATAATTTTGAGCTTATTTCATTTTACTAAAACAGTTTCAAAACAACGTTTATTTTCTTTATTCTGAATGTGAAGAATTTTGCCAAAGAACTTAAAACCTTGTCAAAAATATCTAGACAGTTTCTCAATTAATTCCTCTTCATCGTCCTCATTTTCTTTAATTTAAACTGTATCAAAACTAATAATCAACATGCACTGATTAATTTAGGGTATTTAGACGAAATTAAATTAAGTTCACTTGTAGAATGTTCGAATTCAGTACATTTATTATCGCAACTAAATATTTATTTAAACACACCCACTATTTCTATCATAGTATTGAATAAAGTTTTGTTAATAACAGAATTTCATTTGATATAAAGAAAGGATATTACTGTTAAAATCCCAGGTTTTAGGAAAGAATGCGATATTTAGAGGTTCATTAGAGGAAGCTCAAAATTTAGGGATGCAAATATATATTCTAGAATCTAAATGCTACTATTAAGTTGCAAAATTAACTTAAGGTTTCGATGTAATTCTCAAAAATTTTTGTTATTTTTGTGTTTACTATTGATCGCTCTAAATGTATTATTTCTCATTTTCGAATCATTCTTATGATTTAATTCATTTTCTTTTTAGCGCTATTGATGATCTGTTGAAATGTGTATCTTTAAGAGCACACATTTTTCATTGAAGAAATGTTTCATTAAAGTGTTTGAATATAACATTTTAATTTTTTTCAATGGAACAAAACTGATCTGGTTCATAATTTATTTGCGAAACAGGAAAGACAGATAAACGAGTCTTTTTCATCTTTCTGATTTTGACTGTGAGTTCTTACTTTCAGCAAGATTTTCAATTACATAAAAGTACTTTCAGCAAGATTTTCAATTACTCAACTATATTCAACTATATGAATTTCCAATTCGAATGCGTATAACATTTTATGGATTTGAACAAATTCAATCTAATTTTTTTTGTTACTGTTAAGTACTGAACTATTCCAATTTATAATTAATGAATTCTGTAAAAATTTAAGCAGTTTTTAGAAGTACACTTTCATAAGTATGTTAGGAAATATAAATTTATCTTACTTTAAATTATTTATTGTTTTTCAGTTTTTAATTAATAATTCATTATTATTAATGTTATAGAATTTTAAAATTCTATCTGTTGTTTATTGTTGGTTAGAACTATTTTCCCAAAATTTGTATATAATAAATCAGTCTATTAAAGAATGACTAATATATGAATATAGTAAAATATTCTATTGTCACCAAGAACAGATAAATGTATAAAATTAAAATGCTATAGCATATCAGGAAGTATGAAAAATTGTTTATAAAATTCCATTCTTGCAAATCAAAATTCCTTTCTTGTCTTTAAATATGTTCTCAGAAGTTGGTTACCAGTGTTATAGTATAAATTTTTAAGCCTGAACTCTTGGTTACCTTATTGTTACCCCGTAACTGAAGACGGGAGTCAAAATGATTCCGCATTGTTTATTAGCTCTCATTAACACCTGGTATTTTGTCCTTGGATACAATAATTTTTTTAGTTCTTTCAGCAGTATGTTGGCAAAAGTCTAAGTATGAACACGTGCGTATAACGGAGTTATTCTTTTTCAAAGTTTTTGTTGTTATTTAAGTAGTCATTGATTTCATGTCTCTGACTCTGCTTTTAATTTGAATAATGGAAAAGGAATAAAGAAATATTCCTAAAATAATATTTTAAAATATTGTATTCTTCATTTTTGTTTGTTAAATTTTAACAGTTTATTAACATTAGTGTAATTCCATACTATCTAAATGAAATAAATATTCATTTAAAGATTGTTTAGGTTTTTATTATATCATCTTTTCAAAATTTAATACATTTAATATTAACATTTTGAATATTTTAGGGAACTACATGGTTTTCAGAATGCATTATGCTTTCAAAATAAATTCCAATGCTGTTTACAAAAGACAAAAAAAAGAAATATAACCGTGGAGTCATTTTGACTCTATGTCTCTGACTCGTGAGGAAATTCTTGTCTCCAGTTACGGGTTAATGTATATTCTACTTTAGTAGCGTTTCTGAAAAAAGTATCAAATTACATGCTCTCAAATAAATGTATAATGCATTGAAACTGGGGTACTCCCAAAAATTAGGGGAATTTCACAACAAATCTAGCCCGATAAAAAGAAGTAGTATTAGAGCTATTGAAAAAATACCGAAACAAAATAAAAGTCAAAGCAAATTATTCAATTACACACTAGGAAGGCTAGCAGCAAATTGCAATGCATCTCACGACACTTCTTGATCTGGAAGTAAGTCAGGTGTAAGACCTACCTACTCCATTACTGATTTTGTGCTTAATCCAACGTTATCGATATATTTTGGCAATTTTGAGTAACCTACTAAAAGACTCTACATATGACACTCTCGCAGTTTGAAATGCTTCGTCCTGCCTCCATCAAAGTGTCTAAGCTCAGTTACAGTAATTACTCATTTGTGCAATCGAACAACATTTTTTTACCTAACTTTTGCTTTTCTAATGTTTGTATTTAATAAAAAAAATATTAAAATCTTATTTCTTATTATTTAATACTCATTTCGAAATAATTTCTACTTTTTCCTATCTTAGTACTGAAATTAAGATTTATTAATAGAAAAGCTAAATTAAATTCGGCTTGACAATATAATGGGAAATAATGATAAATTTGAAGTGGTTGTTGAATAAAAAGCTTTTATACTGGGTTTTAAAGTTATTTAAAAAATAACTGTATTACAGATAATTTGCAAAATATATTCAATTGTAAAATGAGACATTATTTATATATTCATCTTGAAAATGGATTATTATTAATAAATAAGCTAAATTAAATTCTCGTTACCCATATAATGGGAAATAACTATAAATTTGAAGAGATTGTTGAATAAAAAGATTTTACCCTGGATATGTAAATATATTTAAAAAATACTGATCTCCACATAATGTATTCAAAGTAAAATAAGCAATTATTTATGTGAAATTCATCGCGAAAATGAATGATATTTTTCATCATGATGTCAAATTTCAGTATCCTAATATATTGATCAGCTTATCGTATTTCCAATAAATGTTTACCGTATTTCCAATATTTCCATATTCTCCAACAAATGTTTTCTTTTGAATTTAAACAAAAAAATTATATTTAATATTTTAGATCTTAACATTCTACTATGATATAAAGTCTAAATCTAAAGATTTATTAGCATCGAATTTCAGAAAACTTCTCAGCACCTGATTTGATTTTGTTTTTGTGAAAATAAAAAAATAAAAAATGCTTTTTAAAAATGTTTATATTAAGTATATGAGAATATATTATCTTTGGCATTTCAAAAGACGTGTTTGTCACCTTCGCTATTTTGCTCAACTACTCTTTCTTTCAAGATATGCTAATGAGTTTACTCTGTAAACAGCGTTAAGTATCTGAACATAATTAAGTTTCCGTCAAATTTTGACGTAATTACCAGTAGAATTATGGGCAACGTATGTACTGAGCTTAAAATCTGTATAAAAATAATTGTTAATGAGATAATTTTTAATACTGCAAATGCTGGCAAACACCTAAATGGGAGGATTATTTAAAAATGGCATTCGACATTTCAACCTTTAAAGGTTATTTAGAAATTCCGAAATGGGCATCTATTCGAGATTAAATAATACTTATCTGAACAAGTTAATTATTTATGGATAAGATAAAGATATTTTTTATATAATTTTTTAAGTAAATAATTGGTTATTGTCGAGAGGTGGAAAAGTGTTAAAAAATGTGGAACTTTTATGATTGAGTAATATAACACTTAAAGAAAATTTTAGTTAATTACATTCGTAATTATTAATTATATCAGTATGGGACGATTTATTTGTATGTTTAGATATATTTATTTATTAATAAGTGTACAGGTTGACTAAAGAAACATAAGACTCATGATCTGAATGGGGATAAGATGGTGATAAAGAAAGTGAATAGACAGAAATATGAGTAACAGCTTGAATGGTTTCTTTCATTACTAAATGAGATTAATCTTCGACTATCCGTCACTCTTGTTACAAATTAAAATCTGCAGATCAGCAATGTGAGTTAAATCTAACATTTTAGAAGATAACTAATACAGCTAGTAAGAAAGATTATTTGAATTCAAACTTGAGTTTCACACACGTTATTTTTGTAAAATGAAAACTAATAATTACTTCCTTTTATCTATTTTTGTTAAGTAATTCATAAAAGAAGGATTTATTCCAAATCACATCCTTGACTTCTTGATTTTGCAATATCTTCGTATTTATTTCAAAAGGCATGTCGCTTTATGGAAATCCACCCAAAGTTTTTGTGTGAAACTGAAGATTTCTTAATAAAATGTGCTGTTTTAATTTGTTGTTTTTAGAAATCTTGTTCCAAGTTTTAAAGAAATATTTCAAATAATTATCTCTCTTTGTGTGTATGGGTGTGTGGTTGTGTGTGCATTTCAAAAGTATTTTAATCCATATCAATAACATTTTAACTAAGTATTATTTCATATAAGAAAAAAAAATGTAAATGCATTTATTGTGGAATATTTTAATATTTTTTCTTTTATAATTTTTTTCTGATTAAAATACAATTGAAACTAATTTCAAAAGATTTCGGCAACTATACCGCCTTAAAATATCTATCAATCTGCAATATCTAAATTTCTATTCCTTCCCCGACTAACATATATATAAATAAAGTATTAGTTGATACTAACTTACTAACTTAACAAAGAAAAGAATCCAACATTTCCATTTTCTACTATTCTAAGCAATTTAATATCTTTAAAGCAATTTACGTCTTTTCTCCGAAAGTCAGAAAACAATTAAAATCCCTCGTAAACAAAACCTTTTCGCAGATGGAAGTGCAATTAAAATATTAGGACCCCAAATCTTTTAAATCCTTGGAATCGAAATTTAATTAACATTCGAAACATACCAATCTTCCCTCCATTTGTCCTCTCGGAGGGTATTCACAGTCGTTGAATCCAAAGCTCGCAATTTTTCTACAGCAAATTGTACACCACAATCAATATACTAAATTTCAGTGCTTGTGGGGTGGAGAGGAGGGTTGGAACTACTTTAATGTGGCCGCAAGCAAGTGCTTGTTATCTACAACTTGCACACATGGCGTTCAGCATCGGACAGTAACGGCTATCAATTCATCTTAAGACTCCTAAGCGAAACTCGCTAAGAAGAAAGAATAATAAAAAAAAAAAAGGAACACTAAAAAGAAAGAAGAAAAAAACATTCTTACTTTGAGGCAAACACCATCAATTATTTAGGCTAGGGGGAATGATTCTTTTCGTAAAAAGGAGAAAGAGTGCAAAGAGAGGGAAGGGGGAACATATGTCTCGAAAATTGTCATTCTGGCGTGACAAGAATTTTGGTTTTTGACGTTGGCAAATATGTGAGATTTAATTAATGTTCCGCGATTAAAAGTTTGAGTTCTTCGTTATTATTGGTACTGAAAACCAAGAAATTTGTTGGAGATGGGGGGCTGAAGTATTTCGCAATTAAATCCGAAAAGTAATGAGAAGTTTTAAGGAATAATATATTTTGTTCATTATTATTATATGAAGACAGACGTTTTTTTTTACAAATGATTTAAAACATTTTGTATTATTTTCTATTTAATTACTGTGCTTCGATATAGAATTTTTAATTATTGGCTTATTTGGGGTAAGTTATACAAATGATTATTGATTATTTTGTTTATTTAACTAGTATATCATAAAATTGTATCAGTTTTTAGTAAATAATTTTTTATTTGTAAGATTCAGAAATATTATGGCTTTCTTAATAAATTTCGTTAAAATGATATTCGATTGTTATTAGAACTTGTAATATTTAGATTCGGAAGGTTTTGCGTCATCCTTTCTTGAAACAAATTAAAACTTTCTTAAGCACCTTATAAGTTTCAGTTTAATAATATAAATAATAGTTTTCAACAACGAATATTTCAATATTTAATTTGGAAATTTTCGCTCTAGGCTGCGAATTAAATATCTTGATTCAAAAGAGATGAATTTGATAGCATAAAATGTATTTTAAAATAAATTGAAAAGCATAATTCATTTAAATTTCAAAATGTATTGTCATAATCTGTAATTATATAGAAAATTCCAAAGTTACTTACAGCTACGTAAACTACTATCTTGGATGTTTTATTCCAAAGAATAATTTAGAAATTTTATATTAATTTGAAAACAAATCTACATTTTTCTCATCTTACGAAAAAGAAAACTTCCTCCGGCGCCTTTTCATTCATCTGCATATTCAATGGCGAAATTTATTCTCCACAATAGAATAATGATAGCCAATAAAGCGTCAGCATTTTGGCTAAATAGTTTTAAACTTCCTTAAAACTCTTTGACTTAATTAGCACTTTTAACAGCATTATGCTAATGAACAAAATAAATGAAGCCGTGCGATTGATTTTATTTCACCAATAGGCAGCAAATACTTTTTCTTACTTTCATTTTTTGGTGAATTCTGAATACTTTAGAAACAGATATCAACTTTGAATAGTTCATTAAATATTTTCGACGTGAATAAATAATTTCGTTATTTTGGATTTTCATATTCCTAAAATTTCGAGCTATTTGTGATGCTAATGAAGCTTTAAATATCTCAGTTTTATTGATTACTAGAATTTACGGTGCATTTCTAACTTAAATGTTTAAACAATTTTATTCAAAAATTATTTTTGTAGAAGAATAATGAATAAAGCAGTAAAGAGAAATACACATCATGTCTTTTACCAGCAGGCATATTGAATATTCAGATTACGTAGAAATTAATCCTATGCAATATCCATTTTGAATAATTTCAAAATTATTGAAAATATTCCCCCACATATTTTATTCTTGAAACAGAAAAACAATAAAAAATAATTTAAATGTATTCATTTTTATTTAACTTACATGTTTTGAAAATTAACTCCTCTATTCCTTATTATATAATATCCTTTAAAAAGTAAAAAAGAAAACGTTTGTATAATTTTGTTTAAAATTTAGTAAAACTCTTTATTTACTTTTTATTTAATTATTTAAATTTACTTTTAGCTTTATTCATTAGTTTACAGACCTTCAATATGCTAAGATGTTCCATTTCCTTTAAAAAGAATTAATTTCGGATTCCTAGACACTGACAGGCAGTTTTCCCCCTTCAAGGATATAATACAAAATTTGATGTATTTCAACAATTTTGAATTTAATTCTATAAATAAATTTCATCACGAAAGAGAAAAAGAAAGAAGATATCAATAAACATAGTTCAAAAGTGTTTTTTTTTTCTTGGAGAGGAGGCAAAATGGGATATCAGTCTAAATGTCTAAAAGCCTAACAGTCACAGATGTCTAAAACATGGAAGTTCCTTAAAATAAATCTTAAAATATCTCGACGCTTAGAAACTCTAATCTTTGGGGGGAAAACGTTGTTATTACATATCTTCAATTTTTGATATAATTTGTTTTTACTACTTTTAGTGTTATGTTTTTTAGAAGGCTTAAATTAAACACAAAATATATATAAAAATATGTACCTTGCAAATAATTTGGGATGCTTTAACTAATTGAATAGCTAAAACTTTTTAGCTAACATTGTTATTCTTTTTGTATTTGTATAACATCTTGAAACTGTATTTAGGAATAATTATTTGCATTGATTCTTGATCAAAATTTACAAAAAAAAAAAAAAAAAAAAAAAAAAATGTTTTCTTAAAATTATATTTAAAATGATTAAACATATTAAAGATAGCATAATTAATTTGAATTTAATTTAATTCCAATTTGCTAGAGTTTTTTTTTGTTGTTGTTTGCTTATGAACATGTAAATGGGAGGAGAAACTCAATAATTTCCATATAGATAAGTGTACTCAATAATAAAATAATGAAATAAGATAATATGTTTATATATTGGCCCTTTACAAGGCAGACTATACGGCATAGCGTTATAAAAAACAAATACATAATTTATTAGGAAAGAACGTGCACTTAGGAGAGATTTTTAAAATTTTAATTAACTAAAATTAAATGAGATTTTTCGTATTTTCCCTTGTTAATTAATGACATTATAATTGTACGAAACTCATTTTTACGTCACATTAAAACTTAAAAATTGTCTTCTTAATTATATCAATCTATTTTCCGTGAAAATGTTTCTTAGAATTTTGCAATTCATTAAACTTATTTTTTTGATATAGTTTTTAAATATATCTCATTTTATTTTAAAATGTCATCTTTGCATCGGAATTCAAACAATTTTCATTGTATCGTAAAATATTTTGTTGTTTGATTTTTTTCTAATGTTGAAAGCAGAACAATATTTTCATTATTTGCGCTGTTTAAATGACGTACACAACCATTTACACAAGTAAACGTAATTGCACTATTTGAAATTGATTGCCCAGAATGAAAATGATTAACAGAATGAGTGTAAGATAATTAAGGTGCATGATTTTAAATATTTTCCCTATTTGCTTAGTAATATTAATAATTACAAATTCTAAGAAATAATTTTACTTCCTAACAAATATTTTGTAGGACAACAAAGAAAGAAATTTATTTCCTAACAAATATTTTGTAGGAAAACAAAGAAAGAAATTTATTTCCTATTAAATATTTTGTAGGGCAACAACAATTTAATTTTAAAAACTTGCGGATCAAATTTTTTTTTTCTAAATAATGTACAATGAAAATACAATACTTTGTAATGTACAATATTTTGTAACACGAAAAAAAAAACCCATTTATGTTTGTTTAATTTTATTGATGTTTGATTATATGCTCAATATTTCTTATAAAAATCTCAAAATTCATAAAATTCATCTGTGTAATTGTAATTATTTTAATTTCGTTTATAATTCAGAAATGAGATTAAAAAAATTCATACATCAAAACTTTATTAGATAACACATTTGTATTAAGTTTTTCGGGTACAAAGTTTATCTTATATTTATTCCCTACATGCGAAATCGAACAATTTTGAATAATGTAAACGATTCACCAAGTATTTATTAATAGTTAAGCTTATAATTATTTTTAAGAATATAATGGGCATTTTTTACTTTGAATTTAAAAAAGGGCATAAGCGGGTTAAATGAAATTTTTAAGCAATAAATTTTAATTTATGTGTCGAAATGAATAAACTACATGGCAAATAAAGTTTTAAAAAATTATCTTGATTAGCAAAAATATTTTATAACAAAAAATTACAGAAAATTTTGAATGAAATTCGTTTGCGTATTATTACTATTTTAAAAGTTTGATGCAAAGAAGATAAGAGATTATAAGTGAAATTTTTACGACATAATTTTTCGTATTTTATTTTACCAGAATTATTTGAATAATCATAATTTGTCATATAAATCTGAACAAAGAAATCACACAAAAAAAAAGCAAACAAGGAAATTAACAAATAAACAAAAGGAAAAAAAAAAAAGATTACACAAAAGTTTCAATAAAAGACATTTTAAATTTATAGCACTTTTTAAATATTCGATATTTATAAAAGACAAGGAATTATGACTTTTTCAAAGAATATTTATCATTCATTTTTAACTGTCATTTTTCTATTTGACCTCAATTATCCAAACAAACGTGTTTTAACACATAATTCTGTTTAAGCGCATTAATCTGCCCATCTTACTTATTTTTGAAAAAAAAAAAGCTGTTAACTTTTAAGGATAAAAATAGAAATTATACATATATTTATTATCTAAATCTTAAATACAATTATGCTGTTTCGATAAATTTCATTTTGATATATTATTATGATTTTTAGCTCTTTTTCGTTGGTTCTTATAACTTTCTACAATATATGAGTTGATAAATGTCAATTTAATTGAATTTATCATCTCTTGTTTAAATAAAAATTGTAAATTATAAATTGTCGATTATTAAAGTAAAAATTTCTAACAGGCATCCAATTAAAAAATTATTTTCATAATTATATTTATAATAATTTTTCTTATACCTCATTTCCCATTTCGATTCATATCAGAAACAATAAAATATATAATGAATTGTAACTGTAAAAAACGGCAACGATATTGGAAATTAAAGATATACAGAATAAATGAGTAAGTATTTAGAATGATATTCTTTTATTTGTGTTCTATGTCTTTAATAAGTATATATCCTGAGTAGTGTTTTTATATAACACAATTCTTTAATCAAAATCAGAACTAAGAATAATAAGTCGTAGGTAAAGAATGGAAGAAAAATTATTTATATTTTTCAGTAAATAAATTACAATACTTTTTATAGGATTGTAATATAAAGTGACATAAAATTTCCTGCTTATTTAAAAGTCGAAAGCAATGATGATTGAGATAACAGAAACTGATAGAGAAATAAAGTGCATAAAATAAATATCAATATTTTTCTTTCTCTATCTTTGAGATATCAATTTCAATACTAAAATTATTATTAAACAATAAAAAAATATACCCTTCTTATTTCTTTCGCTGATACACATATATAAACTTCCCATTTTGGTGCTTTCTATATAATGGCTATTTAGACTCGGGTGCAATTTAAATAATTTCCACTGCTCTTGAATAGTTTTAATTTATTTATTTTGCGGAAAAGAATTGAACTTTCCCCAGGGATTTTGACTCTCAATATTTTGTCTTTTATTTCATACCAATCGATTCCAATATGTAGATATTAATTTTATAGATGCTTTTAAAGTGTAACCAAAATATAAAAAATAAGTAATGTAACCGAATTGGAAATACCCCCTTATTTGAAAATCACTATTTCAAGTATCTCTATATATAATTGTTATATATTAAAATTATAAAATCATGATTATTTGTGAAAAGAGATAGTAATTTTTATATAAGGGGTGTTATAGGGTAATACAATTTTAAACAAGTAGACAAACCCCTATGAACCTTTTAGGTGCAGCTTTTTTTAATAAAGTAAATTCACCTTTAAAAACTGGTTATTAGTTTTCATATATGAAGATCAACTAACGAATAAAGTTAGGTGGCTGCTTTATTTTTTAGTGACGGTATATGTCTAAAATGTTTGTATATACTTCTGCTGCAAATTTATAAAACGTAGTTAATTTTACATTAAAAAATGTCATCAAACGTACTAAGTATTACTTCATCAAAATATAAGTAAAAGAATCACCTAATCTTAATAAATTTTAATCCAGATAAAGGATGAAAGATAATGGAATATTTTTCAGAATTCTTCCTTATTAATGCACTCAAAATCATTCGATCTGCATTCAAAATAAAGTTTAATTTTTATCTATCAAAAAGTGATATCGGTATACTTATTAATTTTTAAAAACTTCTAATATATTTGTAGAAATAATATTAATATAAATTGTCTTACAAAAATTTATGAAATATATCTGTATTAAAAATATATAATTAAAAATGCAACAAATAAAATGTAAAAGTAGATTAAATTTTAGAAAGAGAAACAGGTGGGTAAGATAGTAAGTCTGGGTGGTATAAAACTAAAAACCATTCAGACCTTAATTCCTTTAATCAAAAGTACGAATATGAAAAAGTGCCGTTAATTTCTAATTTAAATTTTCAATGGAAAAAAAGAAAAATGTTCCACTGATGAGAAAGGATGTTAATAAAAAAAAATTGAAGAAAAATAATGATTTTAAATGATAATGATAAAATAAAGAAAAATTTATAAACATACAGCTTAAAATTTTATTGTGCATTTTTTCTTTATGTACTTTTACCTCAAAGAATTATTATGGCCTAAGCCTTTTTCAGACATTTATTTTTAAAAAAAAATAAAATGACTCTAATAAAAAATTTTAACCGAGGAATTGAATCTTAAATATTTGTACAATGTGACTACTTTAATTTTTTCCTATAGGTATTTATTCATTTTAATCAGGACAATACTAAAATGGCATACATCATGAATATAAGCATATTACGAGGATAAATTATGTTTTTATGTAATGCACTATTTAAAAATATTAAAAATCAAATAAGCGAATAAATACATCTCTTGATATCCAGCCAAGTTTAAAATAGTACATATTTAAATGCATAATGTAACAAGTTAATTTCGAAAGACTGAAAAGTTTCCCTCACAGTTGAATTACCTTTAATAAGCGCATAATAAATTAATTTCAGAACTGTTTAGTGAATAAAGGAAATAATCACTTCAGTGCTTTTGTAATTTTACGCTGCGAGTTCCATTTATTAGATTTTACACTTTTCGCTTTCAACTCTCTGAATTTTATAGCAAATACCTTCACCAAAAGTTAAACTTCTCGCATATCTAAAACTTTATTAAGATGATTTCTAGTTTAAAATTAGCATTTATTACGCTTGGGTTGACTTTACAAAGCCAAAAATTAATGAATGAAGTGAAATAAATGAATGAAAATTCTACAAAAGTTTGCTCTAAGAGTTTATGCTAAAAATAGTTTACCAGATTATCAAATGCCAGGAAAATTCAGGATAAAATTATTTTAAATATAAATTCAAAGAAGCAAAGTATATTTGACTTGAAATTCGTCATCAGTTATGAGATTTAACTCCTTGACTAAAACGGTCAATATATCATTATTTAGTTTCTAGTTGCACGGTCAGCATATCATTACTGTTTATTCTCAAAAACATTGCAAAGAATCAATGTGCATGAAAATAGAGACATTATGTAGTTGTGAAATTTATTAATTTTCTTTTATTTATTTATTAAACATCGATTAGTCGACTTCTTGTTCTTAGTCGAGCTTTAATTTCTTACTTGACCTTCCATTGCCATTCGTAGGTTTTCATTCCACCAATTATGATATAAATATGAATGAAAGTAAATATGTGATTTTTCAAGTGAAACTAATTAAAAATGTTTCCATACCATCTATTTGTTCTTATTGTCTTTTGTCATATTTTTTTTATTCAGTAGTTGACTTTCTAACTCCATTTACACGTCCATCCATACTGCATCAATAAGTAAGTTAAAATGTATATTTCTATTTGAAATATTTTGAAGTTTCGTGACGATTATAACTCAGAAATAATATTTTTTCTTTTTTCGCCGTCGATTATGTGCTTTAAAACATAAACTTATCACGGATTTTAAATTTTATTTATTGATTATCGCAGATACGAAGATTTCGAGTAATGACAAAGGTAGTTCATGCACATATTATTCATAAAATATATTATGCGATTTTTCCACATTTTATCCAGTACTGTACAACCTAACTGAGATTATTTGTTCTTGATACTAATAAATAATTAATAGATTTTTGGAACTATAAACTTTTTCGGTACACAACTTCAGTAAGAGAGGACTGCTTAAAATATTTAGTGAGAAAATATCGAACCAGTTTTGAACAGTTTTGATTCGAACCAGTTTTGATTTTGGAAATCAAAGTGTCAAAATAATGAAAAGGATGAATTCAGGAATCTAATTAATTAAAGCTCTGGTATTATTTTAATAATATAGTCACATAGTTTACTTGAAATTAATTATGTTACACTTTATATATAATTTTAGATTGTTAACATTTGGTAAAACGAAATAAAGTTAATTAAAAGGCATATATAACACATTTTTTGAATAATATTAAAAAAAATATATTAAAAGGTACTTTAATGATCGTTAGTAGAAGTTTGATTTCACTAATCCTTTTGTCAGTTCAATTAATCGTATATTTGACAATTTAAGAGTAAAACACTTCCATAATGAGAGTTACTCTTCAAGTTTTCAATTTATTTAACGATGATATTTTTTTTAAAAACATTACGACTTAAAAAATCAGAGAAAAAAGAGAAAATTATCGTAAATCATAAAAAAAAATCCTTTAATTCCAAAATATAAAAACTATATCTGGAATATATAATAGATTGTTATGTAAAGATATTCATTCGTTCGTAATTTAAAAATTCACAACTAAAGCTAATATTAGATTTATAAAACAATTTTCTTTCTGTTATCCAGAGTTCCGGAATGGTATATTTAAGAATATTATCAATTAAAAATTTGAAATATAAAGAAAATTAATGATCTACTTGTTTATTTATAATGTTACATAGGTCTTAAATAATTTTTAATGCTTTAAAGTATTTTGCATGGCAAAGATATTACACATATTTGAGATAAAAATATCTCATTTCTTTTAGAAATCATACATGTTTTAAAAAAAATGTGTTGGCACAAAAACAGATTCTTTCTAAACATGATTTAATGAGGCACTTGATCTAAGTAACTAAAATTCTCATATCGATTAATTTTTCCTTAATGAGACACACTGTCGTCACAGGATAAAATTAATTAAAGGAAGCAAATAACTTCTTCATTTTTTTCTTTATTTATTTAATGCAAAAACTTAAATTAATTTGATTATAGGCATATCATTTTTCTTGTTTGAAAAAAAAGCTTAAAAATATATTAGTTGATAAGTATTGGATCGTTTTTTTTTATCACTAATAAGAAGAGCTGAAGGATTTTCTTGGTATTTTAAGATTAAAAAAATGTTTCTCAAAATTAATATCTTATTACTTTTTGGTATCTTCAAAAAAATGTTTTACTTGGATTTTGTAATTTCCCCAGAGAATATAAATACCTCAACCTAAGAGTTAGAAGATTATGTTTTTATTCATCATGTGAAAGGTATTTTTGGTGATGAAAGACGTTCCTTTTATCCTAGAGAAAGTGATTATTTTATGCATTCTAATTACTGTTTAATTGTTTTTAATTTCAATTTTCAGGAAATTCTTTTCTTCATAACATATAATCATTTGTTATTCACATGCCAGAAAGAAAATGAAGCAGGTGTTGGAAAGATTTTCAAATAAAGCTGGGTTTTAAGCTTATAAAATCTCAAATTTTAATTAAAAGTACAAAATTTTATCTTTTTGATTTAACATTTTTATTCAGATTTCTAGACTTTCAGATTATTTTTAAAAAATGTGAAAGAATAATAATCGCATTATCATTTTTTTTAATAATTTATGTGAATTATTAAATTGCATAATGATGATGCGATTAATTTTTATAATGTGAAGTACGTTTGAAGAGATAATTACATTGAATAATATTACAGAGTCAAAATTATTATTCGATATAATCTAACGATATCCCTCCGAGGGTGCATCTCGAAATGAGGATGAGAAGCTTCCGGCTGGGTGGTTGGTTCTCGCCACCCTGTAAGGTACATAAAAAAGTGCGGGTCTGGTTCCTTCCATCGATGACGGGACGTACTTTCTTAGGGATCGTCTGTACAGTGGCCGGTGACGATCCTTAGGACTCAACCACAATTCCCGCCTGTGTTGCTGCAGCAGCGGTCTGGTCATTCAATTTTATTATCCGTGTGCCTTGGAACGAATCGGAGAGTCAGTGAAAACTCTTACTATCAGTGACTTACGATATAAGTTTCACTTTACAAACATTTTTCATAAGCAAAACAATCATACCCACAACTTAATGTAATATTATTTGTAGTAGCATTTTTTAAAGAATGCAAAATAACGTACTTACAACAAGTGCAACTTCAAATTAGCATATAACAATAAACCAAATAGGTTTACAAAATTTTATTTGTAATAACAGTTTAAAAGTTCAGTAATTTCTGATAGCTTAAGGAATTGAATATTCAAATAAAATGTATTCGATTTTTTTTCCATAAGACACTATTTTTATCGCATAGTTCAGATAAGATCTGTACCTTAGTTGCTATTTTTTATTGCAATTTTAAAGTAGTGGAATAATATATCTGCACTATTTTCAATAAATGAGTTTTTAAGTTTTACGTATAAATTGCTAAACACCTGCTCCACCCACTGATAAAATGAAAAAAAAAAACATTAATAATAAAAGGATAATGATAATAATAAATGTGCTTTGAAAAATAAAAGTAAAATAATTAAATTTTTATGACAATTTTTACAGACAAAAAATATTAAAAAACTTAAACTCTGAAATAATTATATATAGTCACGTACAAATTATTATTTAAGGCAAGGTATTATTCATGCACCGTTTAATTATTATCGGAGAAATTCTCTGTTCATCCATTTCAATTTTTTGATCGTCCATTTTTTACGTTTATTTCAGTTTCTGTAATCTCGCTTCGTTACTTTCTGTCTAGTTGTCTTAATTTTATATAAACATTAGAAATTAAACTTATGGCTGCTATATAACTGTAGCCATTGCAACACTGATAGTTTGAAATTTCTATAATTCTTCGATGCAATCACTAGCGTTATGTGCATATACATAATTTCCAACGATACGGAAATCGCAGATCTTTTGAAGCAGTTTCACTTTTATTGATGATTCGAATGGCAGGCTCTGTGGCTTTAAAATTCGCTGAACACAACATGTGAATGGTTTATATATATTCACTGTGCAGGGAAATGCCATGCTACCATCTGAACTCTTCCGATTTAAACCATTGTGATTAGATTTTTCTAAAGATACTTCCCAATTAACATTGAAAGGAACTTTATGATAACATTCTCTACTGATTCTTAATGCAATCGATCGTTCTATCCGAGTCTTTGAAGAATTGGTACAATTTTCTGGTACCTATTGGTACAATTTGTGCGCTTTGACTTCCCCTCCACTCTGAAACAAAAGGCATAAGACTCTACTACAACAAAAAAGGCGATAAATGTTTAAAGATAGTAATTAGGATATATTGACTGTAACTATATAGTCAATACTATTGAATTTCCGACGTTTCAACATAGTATCCCAGTATTTACAATGCTAATAAAGCATGAATAGATAATAAATGTAAATCTCAACTTTGGATGCTGTAGAGCAATCGCTTTTTCTAATTGCTCGTTTTTCTATGAACTGAATTTACAAGTTGTTGACTTTCCTCTAAAGTCCTAAATATCTCAGAAGAAATAATATCTTCGATAATTTGCCAGTATGCTTTCGTCTACTCTTTATTAAATTCAATTCCATTAATAAAATGTTTCCGATAAGCAATCACCTTGTAGGAAGGTGTCTTAGCTGAAGTCCCTTCTATACTATACCGGATATTGCATTGAGTAAATGATATGGTGGAGAAAAGAGATTGTTTACGTACGGGCCAATAGATGGCTGTCGAAATAAAATGTTTTGTAAATTGATTTGACATAAATACCTTTACTGAGGTTAAATAATTATAAATCGACTTTATAATCCCAATTATGCTGCTGAATCAAGTATCGTGCTCAATGAAAAGGGAAATTTTATAAAGTATATAAATTGTTAGATTTCGTGGTGCTGATGATTTTTTATGCTTTTAAACTCATTCATTCAGCAGAATGATTTTTTTAAAAAAAAATAAGCTCATCCGTGTGTATATATGTGAAATCAATAATTCAAAAAGGAAACCTGGATAAATTATGTTAGAGCAATAGTTCTGACGATAAAATTGTAGATATGTATTTAATTTTGGACTTAGTCATTTAAAGGGAAGGGATATACAGAATATATTCGATATTTTGTTTCCTATATTGAAAAAATAAACAAAAAGAACCCTACCAAATTATGTAAATATAGGATTAAGTAGATGGGAAAGTATTCTCGCTAGCTGAGTGAGAGTGGTTAGTTTATTATAATTTAATAGCGCATGAAACAGATTTAGATAAACTTCTCTAAAAATTTATATCCTAGAATCATCACTGATGATTCAGATGCCAAAAAAAGTTTCTGTACGTCTGGTTAATGTATCCTCCGGTTATACATTGTAGAATGTGTCACATGGCCGCCATCTGTTCTTAGAGCCTGTCGTAGCATCTGGAGTTAGATTGAGTACTGACACAAAGTCACCCTAGAATTAAATCACCATGAACCAATTAACAGCAACTATCCTTCATTCAAAACTGGCTGTTCAGACAAATTAGTACTTTGAAGATTCTTTATTGAAATATTGAAAAAGTTATAAATCATTCTTTCTGATAAAATTGTTCTTAAAATTTATTTAAAAGAGAAAAAATGGAATCTAAAATAGATACAACTTACACAAAGGTTCAAAGTTACACATATCCACGATTATAAGTTCATTTTGTGTCCAATCAAGTGATTTAGGTCCATCTATCCGCCTTTGGAGTACTAACACGCTTTACTTTGATTATAGGTTGAAATAAAAGCATTATTACTATTAATTCCTTTACGCAGCGCATGAAACAGATTTAGAAAATATTATAAATAATATTTTCTTCCTATTGAAAAAATTATTCTTTTACAATTAGTTCAACCTTCAAATATATTATTTTCATATTTCGCATTTTAAATTCACTTTGTCACTGTGATTCATTGTAAGTTATCCGTAGGATGGCAGAGAGGAAATAAGGTCACGAGTGCTTTGAAAGTATCAGTAGTCAATAAAACACACCATTTATTATATTTTTGACCTATTTTATGTCAGACAGGTTTCGGTTCTCCATAAATCATACACTTTTCAAAGGCAAGTAAAGAATATTTTTCCCCAACTTTTGACCTGCCAAAAGTTTGCTGAGATTTAGTCTTTCACTTTTGCATATGTAGTTTTCTGGAAAATGTGTCTATAAAACTCTTACAAGAATATATATGGTGGCAATACATCATTCTTTTGATATTTTTTTTGGTTCTCTTCATGATAAAACTGTAAACTGTCGGTATAATCCAATGTACGATCGGGCAATCTTATATTCTTAATAATTAGCATGAAAGAGATGTCGTTTTTAAAATGGTATTTTATTAATATATGGATAGGTGCAATTTTAAAAATTTTAATTTTTGTCTACTTTTTAATATTTATTTTTATTATAAATATTAGGGAATCTTGCATTCAATTCTCAAATTCACTACATTGTGCAACCGCCAGTATATAATCTAAACTGAATTAAACAGGTGAATTATTTTTAAAATATTAAAATTATGTACTGTCACAAAGAATACACAATATATAGAATTTCATGAAAAAGTAATTGAAAAGCAGATTATAAGATTTTGTCTTTACAAACACAAAACAAGTCAAATTAAATAAGGATGTATGAATGTGAGCTCTATTACTGATGTTTATTTTCTTCTTTATAAATAAAAAGTGAAGCGATAATATTTTTTTTCAGCACAGAATTTCAACTATATAAATGAAAAACAATTTATACATTTCTTGTGGAAATCCAAACTGAGGATCATATTCTTTTCCTAAAAATGTCGTACAATTTTTACACTTTCAAAAAGGTTTCATAATGATTAATAGAGCAGTTAATTTTTTTTATTAATAAAAAACCATGATTTCTCTGCGCATGAATGACATTGTTCCATCCGACATAATAATGGAGCACAAAAGTTGTTTAATGAGTCATTTTTATTGAAGTCATTCATCTTAAAAAAAGAAGCGAACTATATAAATATGATTATCTTATTAATTGTAAAATTAATACTACTACTAATAAATAATTAATTATTAATACTAGCTTGAAAATTATTTTGAGGTTTTTTTTATTACTTAAAAGTTAATTCAAGTTCCAACTACTGACTTTTAAGGGTTGATAGTATTTGAAACTGAGCATTATAACTAACTACCTTCGTATTCGAAATTATAAGCACATATTCAAATAACCAATCACAATACTGAACTAAATTTTTATATTACTTTGAAAATTATTAGTAATTTTTGAAAAAACTTGTTTTATGTGGTTTTCTGAAATTGTTTGTGACAATCAATAACTGTACAAAAATCACAAATTTTCAAAACTGTGATAAAACAGTATTTCAGATTTTAATTAAAACTAAAATTGATGATGAGAGACAGATATAATGCAGAGATAGATGTGATGTATTATGAAAAAGATATGATTCATTATAATATTTTACATCAAATTATTCTTTCACATTGAAAACAAGTTACTTAGTGTTCAGTGCAGATACAGAATAAATTTCTTTTATTCCCCACAAATACGCATATTTAAATCTTCCTCGCATTTACTGAAGTAGAAATAAATATACAGTGAATTGCTTTTCACTTATAATTTAGCACGTATTTTTTTAATAAAAAACATAAATAAAAGATTGAATATACAATTAAACCTGAATATAAAGCTATTGTGTATTACGATATGCCTATCTATGGCGATATTTTTCTTTTATCCCGGCAATATTCTTATTCATTGAAAATGTTTTTTGAACCCGTGTACAGCGGTAATCACTTTCTAACTGCATAAATCTACAAAGGTAATTTCTTTCTCTTTAGAAAGTTGATAGTACATATATTTTGATTTTTTTTCTTTGGGAACGACTCCCCATCATTCGGATAGCGATGATAAAAGAAGAATGGAATTTTCCTCTATGGAAAGGTTGACTATTTGTTTTATTTTAGCCCTTTAGTAAAAGGAAGATCAAAGCTGAATGGGTTGATAATAATTAGAAAGTACGTGACTGCTGCCTATGGAAAGTACAATATGCAACCTAGAGTACACTACTTGATCTTCATTTGTCATCTCTTTTATATTGTTCTCTCCGCCGTTTTCGATTCATTTACTTTTATGACTTAATCCAACACTTTTTTAGATATAAGCGTGAAATTTGTCTCTGAGCATTTTTTTTCAGGGGTGATTAATCCATGGGAGTCGTAATTGTAGGAGAAGTCAATTGCTGCAAATGTAGAGCTTAAATCTTTAAAGGTGAACTTTGTCCAACTTATTTTAGAAGAAGGACCGAAGAGGGGATTGCCTTTTTCACCGACTGTCACAGGCGAAACTTTTCATTTGAAGATTAGATACCACTTTACACTGATCATTTTTCTTCAAAATTCGTTTCCAGTGAGTTAAAGTGAGCCAGATCCAAAAGAAAGACATTTAAAGAAAAATTAAAACTAGATTTCTAAAGTCTATTCATGACTAAAGTAACTCAATGGTGCTAAAAGAAAATATGAAATTTCGCCATTGATAATATTTTTTTAAATCTAAATGCAGAGCAAATAAATAAGAATTAAAGATGCCGTAAATAGTAATGCTGACAAATTTACCCTAACATGACTCATCTGGATAAGAAAGCAAAATGCTTTTCTTAGTTTACCTACGACTTTCGTCGAATGATCGAGAAAATTCACGTCTTCATTAGGCAGCAATGATTTCAAAGCCATCATGTCTTACTTCCTATCGAGGAAGTCAAGGGATTGTCTTCAAATCCATCGAGGATTAAGAAAAGCCATCTCCAGTTGATGCTGCATACAGGAAACTGTGAGAAAATGGAAAGATAAAAAAAATATGTATTCTTAATTATGTAAAACCGTGAAGATGAATCTGGTTTGTTCTACTGTCTGATGTCACATAAAATAATATCTTCTAAAGGAGAGAATTTTATAGGTGGGAGTAAATCAAAGAAGAGACTGACAGCATTTTTGTGTTTAAATAGAACTGGAATCCATAAATTGAAGCCACTAACCATTGTAAAGTATGCAAAGCCAAGGTATTTTAAAAATACCAAAAGTTTAATAGTTGACTTCAAGGCTAATTAAGAAGACTTAAATTGCAGAAACGGATGCATAATGTTGATAATGAAACTAGGAAGAAAAAGAAGGTTTCTCTCATAGTTGATAACTGTATATCACACAACAATCTTGCAGAAAAACATAGAAGTTTTTTTTTTCTTTCTACCAAACTACATGTCTATCCTGCAGCTATTAGATGTCGTCATCATGAAGTGTTTGAAAAGACACTGTAAAAAAAAAGAATGAAAAAAAAATCTGCTCAAAATGCTATTTACAGTCAGGATAACAAGCTCTCAAATTCATACTCAGTGGATGTAAAAAAAAGTACATTTGATTGTATGTCCGGAAATTGGAATTTTCTATCAACATCCACGATCCGAAAATTGTTCAACAAAAAGAGAGACGAAAACACGAATATTAACCTTACTGAAATCTCGAAAGAAAAAAAAAGTGTTGACAGTTTATCCACTTATGTAGTGCATTTCTCAGCTCGTTAAACTCGTTTTCGGTTTAATGTGGAAGATATTTAATGATCATGTGCATGCTTGGCCACTTAATTCAAGGTGATCACGGATGAAGATGAGGCGTCTGATTGCTCTCGAAACAAAACTAAAATTTCTTTTATGGATGCCACAATCCTAATTAAACTCTTCTGGATTTCGTTGCAACACTGCAAAATATATTCCGACATAAACTGATGATGAACTTATGATAATACACATTAGATATGTGCATGTAAATAGCATTTGCATCAAAATGAACGCGAACAATATCGGAATTAATTTTGCGCTAAATAAAGCATTTCCTCTAGTTTTCTTATAAAATAAACTTATTTTTATACGTCTCTCTTATATGTAATTTTTTTGAAAAACTATCAATAGTTCACGTTTTATTCAATGATAAAATTGACGTGTGGTTTCATAGATATGTAAGATTTTGATATATGTATACATTTTTTTTTTCATTACGGATTTCAATTTTGTTGGTAATGATTTATAAATTGGTAAGAGGATTTCTTAAACTTGGTATTACATAAGAAAATAGTGATTTTATATTTCTTTTAATTATTGAAGCTGAGAAAAATCAGTTATATAAATAAACATTTTTTGCCAAGTGTTAAATACATATTATTTTAAATTTAAAAAAAAACGATTGAATTTAAAATTGTACTAAAAATTTCACAGAATTAACCACTTAATATATTCCTTTTTTTACCACATTTTGTAAAAAAAAAAGAGAGCTCATTTTTTAAAAACAAAAAATATATCCAAAGCGGCTGTATCAAGTCGTTTTATTGCTCAGATCAGCATTTAAAAATTTCAAAAATATTGATTTTATGCTAATTTTTATTATTAATAAAAGGTATTTTACTGAATGTTGTATTTTATACAGAACATGTGGCAAACATGAAAGAATATTTTAGAGAAAAGAAAATAATAAACAAGGTGATCAAAATTTCAACAAATCTATTTCAAAATTTCAACAAAAAGAGAGACGAAAACACGAATATTAACCTTACTGAAATCTCGAAAGAAAAAAAAAGTGTTGACAGTTTATCCACTTATGTAGTGCATTTCTCAGCTCGTTAAACTCGTTTTCGGTTTAATGTGGAAGATATTTAATGATCATGTGCATGCTTGGCCACTTAATTCAAGGTGATCACGGATGAAGATGAGGCGTCTGATTGCTCTCGAAACAAAACTAAAATTTCTTTTATGGATGCCACAATCCTAATTAAACTCTTCTGGATTTCGTTGCAACACTGCAAAATATATTCCGACATAAACTGATGATGAACTTATGATAATACACATTAGATATGTGCATGTAAATAGCATTTGCATCAAAATGAACGCGAACAATATCGGAATTAATTTTGCGCTAAATAAAGCATTTCCTCTAGTTTTCTTATAAAATAAACTTATTTTTATACGTCTCTCTTATATGTAATTTTTTTGAAAAACTATCAATAGTTCACGTTTTATTCAATGATAAAATTGACGTGTGGTTTCATAGATATGTAAGATTTTGATATATGTATACATTTTTTTTTCATTGCGGATTTCAATTTTGTTGGTAATGATTTATAAATTGGTAAGAGGATTTCTTAAACTTGGTATTACATAAGAAAATAGTGATTTTATATTTCTTTTAATTATTGAAGCTGAGAAAAATCAGTTATATAAATACACATTTTTTGCCAAGTGTTAAATACATATTATTTTAAATTTAAAAAAAAAACGATTGAATTTAAAATTGTACTAAAAATTTCACAGAATTAACCACTTAATATATTCCTTTTTTTACCACATTTTGTAAAAAAAAAAGAGAGCTCATTTTTTAAAAACAAAAAATATATCCAAAGCGGCTGTATCAAGTCGTTTTATTGCTCAGATCAGCATTTAAAAATTTCAAAAATATTGATTTTATGCTAATTTTTATTATTAATAAAAGGTATTTTACTGAATGTTGTATTTTATACAGAACATGTGGCAAACATGAAAGAATATTTTAGAGAAAAGAAAATAATAAACAAGGTGATCAAAATTTCAACAAATCTATTTCAAAATTTCAACAATAAGAGAGACGAAAACACGAATATTAACCTTACTGAAATCTCGAAAGAAAAAAAAAGTGTTGACAGTTTATCCACTTATGTAGTGCATTTCTCAGCTCGTTAAACTCGTTTTCGGTTTAATGTGGAAGATATTTAATGATCATGTGCATGCTTGGCCACTTAATTCAAGGTGATCACGGATGAAGATGAGGCGTCTGATTGCTCTCGAAACAAAACTAAAATTTCTTTTATGGATGCCACAATCCTAATTAAACTCTTCTGGATTTCGTTGCAACACTGCAAAATATATTCCGACATAAACTGATGATGAACTTATGATAATA
Organism: Argiope bruennichi; assembly: GCF_947563725.1. Taxonomy (NCBI): domain Eukaryota; kingdom Metazoa; phylum Arthropoda; class Arachnida; order Araneae; family Araneidae; genus Argiope; species Argiope bruennichi. Next base: position 144,975,764 of record NC_079151.1, read on the forward strand.
CACATTAGATATGTGCATGTAAATAGCATTTGCATCAAAATGAACGCGAACAATATCGGAATTAATTTTGCGCTAAATAAAGCATTTCCTCTAGTTTTCTTATAAAATAAACTTATTTTTATACGTCTCTCTTATATGTAATTTTTTTGAAAAACTATCAATAGTTCACGTTTTATTCAATGATAAAATTGACGTGTGGTTTCATAGATATGTAAGATTTTGATATATGTATACATTTTTTTTTTCATTGCGGATTTCAATTTTGTTGGTAATGATTTATAAATTGGTAAGAGGATTTCTTAAACTTGGTATTACATAAGAAAATAGTGATTTTATATTTCTTTTAATTATTGAAGCTGAGAAAAATCAGTTATATAAATAAACATTTTTTGCCAAGTGTTAAATACATATTATTTTAAATTTAAAAAAAAACGATTGAATTTAAAATTGTACTAAAAATTTCACAGAATTAACCACTTAATATATTCCTTTTTTTACCACATTTTGTAAAAAAAAAGAGAGCTCATTTTTTAAAAACAAAAAATATATCCAAAGCGGCTGTATCAAGTCGTTTTATTGCTCAGATCAGCATTTAAAAATTTCAAAAATATTGATTTTATGCTAATTTTTATTATTAATAAAAGGTATTTTACTGAATGTTGTATTTTATACAGAACATGTGGCAAACATGAAAGAATATTTTAGAGAAAAGAAAATAATAAACAAGGTGATCAAAATTAAAACACCCCTACTCTGAGCTCTTTGTACAGCAGACTACTCAATGTAAAGGCTCTAAAATTGTTAAACATACTGTTCAAGACATGGGGAAAAGTATTAAGAGAAAAAAATTAATTCCAGAAACACTGACAGATAGCGAGGTACAATAGAAAATATGCTAAAAAGATACAAAATACATATTTGTAATACATTTTATACTAACGTATTAAACATTCAATTACAAAGACCTTATCGACGTAGCGGAAGCTGCTCAATACGGTTCCCTTCTTCAAGATATAAAATCTGCATTCTGTAGAGAGCTTGTTCTTCTGCGGATCGTAATTGGTCGATTGAGATGCTTCTGACATGCAGAGTGATACTGTCTTTCAAATATGGCAAGGTTACTAGACGTCCTCAGTAAGCAAGATTTTTTAAGTATCTCCAAAGCCAAAAATCACATTCCTGTAGTGAAATTAAAATGTCTAGAACAAGATGGTTAGGTTGTCGGAAAAGGGCGAGTACTTACTTACTCAATCATCAGTAAAATGTTGCTGAAGAAACTGCTGTACATTGAGTGCAATGCGTGGAGGCGCTTCATCTTGCACAGAAGTATTTGTATCAAGATATTGACGCTGTTGCACTTGGAATACAAAAAAATTCTTGAGCATGTTTTGATACCTACTGCTCCTTTGCGTAAGTTCTCAAGTCGACGAGACTCTCGAAGTGTAGCTGCAGCATTTCCTTTGCTTTCACAAAACAACTTCACAAGCAAAGCGCGAAGCTATCGTTGATGAGAATGACGTTTTCCCTGCTTTATCCCGTTTCCTGCCCAGAGCAAGGGTTTATGCTAATTTTTGAGCTTGCAGTGCGAAATTGCATTTACAATGACAGTAAGTGCTATTATTTGTGTCTTTACAGCATATTTTCTGTTGTAAAGTGACATCTATCGGTGTTTCTGGAACTAATTTTCTTTTCGTGTAATCCGTTTCCCCATGTCTTGAATATTGTTACGAAATTTCCGGGGTTCGTTTGGATAGTGGGGGTTATATGGTGTGAAGAAAGCTCAATCACCAGGCAGCAGTAGAAAATAAAACAACGACGTTTATTTTCTTGAAGACACACAGGAAAGCACAAAGACGACAACTATATACAGGACAGAAGATGATTATCTTCAACCGAGACGTGCAGCATACAACAGACTCTACTGCAGACAGTAGCACACAGCTTAGTTCAGCACTAGCATCACTCCGTCGCTGCTCCGCTTATCCCTGGAAGGCCAGTTCTTTACAGTCGTTTCCGACTACGACGACTCCACTGGCCCACGACTACTCAAATCACCCCCTGGTTCACCCCTACTCCCCGACAGCTGCTGCTCCTTTTATAGGTCTCAGGAGGCGGGGCTAGAAGCCTCTCAACCAATCAGGAACTTTCGTGGCGTAACTCGGTTCCTACTGGACGGATCGGGAAAATTCTCGATGTTTCGGGTATAATCTATTTTGGCACCAAAGTCGCCAAATTCGTCGCCAAATGGTCGCCAAGCTCTGGGACCTCCTATGGAGCCAGCTATGCTGGGAAGCAGCATCACAGATTCGTAGCAATATTATGTTCAACAATGTAGGAGCTTTTACACTGAGTAGTTCGCATTCGAGAGAGCTCGTTTTAATTTTTACCACCTTGCACTATTGTTATAATTATTATCATTCAGCTATTGAGTATTAAATTTCAGATACATAAAAATTCTAATTTAGGTAATTGAATTATTAATATTTTTAAATTTAAATGCTCAAACAACATATGGCAATTACCTGTATGCAAATTTTATCTAATTTTCTTCTATATAGTTATCGATAGTTTTTACTGCATCTGCTTTTAAACAAGTCAGTGGAGCTTAGTTAAAAATGCTATCATAAACAGTATTCACTAAAGACCTTAAGAAAATTAAGAGTATATCCCAGTAAGATATGAACCGTAATAAATTAAATATATTATTTTGGATATAGTAAATTGCATGGCATTGAGGAAGGTTTTTATTCATTTTAATCGTTTGTTTAGAAATACTATACTATCTCTTATATGTCCTATATCTCAATAAAATATTATCTCCATAAAAAATAATATTTTATCCTCATTTTTATTGTTAATGATAATAAAAATAATTATTTATCTTTATTTTTATTGTTTTCATATAAATTCTATTTATATCAAAACATGAAGATTCATTTTCATGCAATATAAAAATTCATTTTGTATCGACACGGAATGATGAATTCACTTGGTGTTGTTTTAAATTTAATGAAAGTATAAGTAAAATTTATTTTTATAGAATTTCAATAACGGAATTGTTTAATCAGATATTTTAGGATTGACCTTAGCATTAAATAAATTTTTTACAAACTGAAATTCTAAAAATTCGGGATAAATAAGAAAACTATTGTTTCTTTTGAGCTGAGCTAAGTATCCTTAGAGATTCCTTACTCCGGAATACTTGGAAGAATCGCCTTTAATTAATGTTTGGATATCGATTTTCGGTCGACTGAGAAAAGAGAGCCACTTATCTAATTTATTAATCACTTTAGGTCTCAAAAAATTCGGGGTAAGACTTTAAGTAGTGTGTAAAGTAGAATAGCTAAGTAAGGAATATTTCTGAACTTGAGATTGCCAAAGACAATGACTAGTTTTCTAGATGATGGTAAACACTTAATGATCCTTGCATTGTTTCCTTACCTCTCTTTATAGCAATCTGGTTATTTTTGGTTACAAAATTAAGGAATGTAATTTATTACAATCCTAATTCTATAAGACTTCTTTTTTTCAAAGATCACGTATATATTACATTGAAATTACAGCAATCTTCAAGTACTTGACGCCAATAATTCACATTCTTGCTGGAAGAATTTCCAAGGTTTCTGTTTAGTTCTTACTTAAAGCGTTCCCATTTTTGATTTTATAACAAGTACAATTTCACTAGATTCGACTTATTTTTTCTTTCCGTTTTCTTTTTTTCTTTTTTTTTATGCATTAGGTGATTCTAAAATTATGGAGGAATTAATTCAGGCTTCTATAAATAAGTAATAATTTCGTAATTTGGGTATTTATTGTGAAGGAAGAAACGAAATTATTCATTACCGTGTCAATAGTTATAGGAATTCTCGCATTGGCAGCTTTGAAAAGCGTTTTAACACTAAATTATTACCTTAGAAGAGATTTAATATGTCATTACGGCATGTGACTACGTACGGTATGAAGTTTTTGAAAAGTGTTCGAAAGTAATAGTATATTTGAATATTTGCATACAAACGATTGAAAAAACATCTATAAACCAACATATACCAGTAAAGTAGCAAAAAAAGATATCTAACTAGGAAAAAAATATTCTTTTCCTTAGGGGGATATAAAGCAAAAATCTTCTAGTTTAGAAATTTAATAAATAATTTGTTTAAAAATTTCGTAGGTAGATTAAGGAATTATCTAGTGCCTGAATATAAAAAATGAGATTTATTTCTATGTTTCCTTTTATTTTGTTTCTTTCTATTTCCTAGCTCCTAGAATCGGCAAATCTGCGAAATGTCAAATTCTTGTATAATTTCAATTTATTAAAATTATAAGCTTTTATAATTTTTTGTAAATAAGGAAATTTAATATAAATATTCTTTGCATCACGATAAATCCTAAATTTTACAGAAATTCTTTTTTCTACTTAAGCTTCTTCCTACATCAGTAATCTGGTCGAGTTTTAGCGTAATCTGCTTAAAAAAATCCTTAGCGTCATCTTACAGAAGTGCATACATACTTTGATTATAGAAAGCAACACACATGTAATAAATTTCATTCACAGTAATAAACACAACCTAACTGATACGGAAACTTTTAAAGATAGTTTTAACAATTCCCTTTTGAATAGTTTATGTCAAGCGTTCCTGCTGGCATGATTATACAAGAATTTAAAATGTTTATTTCGAATTTTCGAACAAAATAAGCAGTTTTGGGACATTTAATATCTAACTAATTAACAAACACTTTCATCTAAAATAAGTATACCATAAAGTTTTTCTGTCTCTTCTTTAATCATTAAACATTGAGTCCATTGTGTAGAAAAAAAAATATTTTACTATACATCTTCAAGCTTTCAGTAAATTTAAGATCTAGTAATATTTAATAAATCGGCTTCAAATGCAGCTTCATTCTTGCGAAAAAGACAAATAATAATAAAATTTATTGAGGGTTTTTTTTTTTTTTTTTTTTTTTTTTTAGATTCACAAATCAATATATCAGATAGTATATATTAAATTATTAAAAAAAAAGGTATTTTAAGAAAGTTTTCGATACATTTATGTATTATTCATCCAATAATAGAAGAAAATTTTATCAAAACAAAAACTCAATCCATTATGTAATGGCCATGCATTACAAATGTCATCTGTTTCACCAAAAACACTCATTTGAAATTAATTATTTATTTAAACTAACAATTTATTAAAAGTTATTTTTTTTTCTAAATTTAGATCTAAATTATCTCAAACTTTGCTTTTTATAGTAGTCATTTTCAATATTTCAATCGATGATTTATAAATTTAATAATACTACACAAATCAAATAATTTTCTGGCTCATTTAATTTGATATACGTTAGCTACGGAAGTGCTTCTATTTTCTTTACGTTTTTCTCAGAACATCAAATTTTATATGTGGCCAATTTTTGACGTTAAATCTATGCAAGTTTCGCCAAAAAAATAATACCATTTTGGATATTAACGAGATATTCTCCCTTCTCACAAATAATAGACTTTGATATTTTTTAAAATTTTTTTCCCCATAGTTGCATTTAATTTTATAATTTATTTCATAATTGAATTTAATATGTGTATATTGAATAATGTAATACTAAAACATAATATTTTATAGTTAATCACCATTTTATGATTACAAATTTCAAATTAACCTCTGCTTTGAATATGCTTCAGCAATTAGCATATTAATTTCTCGCATGGATCGTTTTCACTAACTATTGGCGCGAGACAATGGGTCGAAGCACATCAACTGTCCTTCAACTAGAGATACCTACTAAATATTAGGTAGATTGCCATTTGGGAGTGCTAATTTTGCAGTTCATTGTGTAACCCTAATCATCTGATCAATTCGAATCAGTCTCAGCTATTCAGTCGCTTAGGGGGTTAGTACTTTGGGAATGTCCGACTGGCAGCCAGGTGCAATTATTAAATTGAGCTATGTGCATGTCTCACATATAGTACGACAATTGTTTCCCAGTGGCATTAGGTAATATAGGGATGCTTGATACATGTTTAATTTGTTTATAGGAATGATTTTTTCATTTTTTTTTATTTGAACCAGTCTTTATTTGTGCTTAATAATGACGTAGAAATATATTCAATTCAATTTCAAGAATTCACATTATAGCAAAAAAAAAAAAAAAAAAAAAAACCTGACGTGAAAACAAAACAAAACAAAAGTTTTCCTCAACTTTTGCGATGAAAGATAAAAATATCCTCTTAAGAATTTATCTGATAAAATGCTTTATTTAAAAATAGATTTTAATATATTCATTTTGCACTAAGCATTTTATGACCAATCCATTCAGTAAGCGAGATAATACATGAGTTTATTATAAATAGCGTACAAAATTACATTCGGGAAATATGGATTTAAAAACTCAACATTAAAATTTTCTCTTAAGTTTAGAATTATAAAAATTAAAACAGTATTTTTTCGATCCATGACGTACTTAGATTACCTTTTCGTTTCCTTTACATTGAATAAATATATGACCTGCAAGATTAGAGAGCAAATATTATTAAAAGTGTAGGTGATCTACTAAAATAATAATAATTAAACAGAAAAAAAAAATTTCAACATAATAGTAATGTTCTTAGCAGGTATTTTTAATAAATGATCCATTTTTTCATTTAAAGAAAAGAAATTTTTGTGTTTATATATATAGAATCATGTTGTGTTTTAAAAATCCATAGTTAGCTGATCAGCCGAATTCATACAATGTACTGAAGCATAATAACCGGACACTAATTTAAAGTAATACAAATTATTTAGTTAAAATACAAAGAACTGATGATTTTTTTAAATTTTAAATGTAATAACTCTTATTGAGTCGAATTGCTATATCTTTATAATAACTGGATCTAATTCATATACACAAATCAATCCAAAATATTATTTAACTCAATTTAAAAATAATTATTTAGTGCCTCCACGGAAAAAAACAATTTTTCAAGTTTAGCATAGTTTACGTACGATATATATAATATTTTAGAAATATATATTATTTTGCGATATATGTGATTATTTAAAAATCAACGCAAAATCAAAAATAATGCTACATTATGACTTATCAATCACTTGAAGATCTTTTTATTGCTGTCTTGTTTAAACGTTTTGTCCTCTATTCCAAGTTGCAGGAACTTTATTAATTTCAGAAGCGAACTGGACGTAAGGAGGTTTTCTTCTAAACAGCCTTATCTCATGTAACTCTCTGAAAACAAGAATCACTGCATTTTAGTTCTTTCTAAAGGTCACGAGTAACCGTTGGATTCATATCATGTATCGCTGCAATATATAAGCAAAAATTTTCTATAGCCGTCTGGACTTATGAATAAGCTTGCTATTTTTTTTTACGTATCCAGTGACATGGAATTATTTCCATAACCATTACACAACGTCTAGACTCTTGAATAAGTTTGCTTTTCTTTTACATATCCGATGACCTTGAATTATTTCATAAGCAATACACGACGAAGCACTCTTGAATGAATTTATTTTTCTTTTACGTGTCTAGTGGACTAAAATTACTTCTATAATAAGAATTATGTTATGTTATATTCAAGATTTATTATATGTATTTGTGACTTAATTATTTCTAGTCTCCCAGCAACTCTATATTTCATCATTTAAATATTAATAATCACTCACTTTAGCATTTTGCTTTCCAATTTCGGCATACATTGCAAAAAGAAAAAAAATCCCCACAAGATTTTCCTCGTGCTGGGACAAAGGAAATGAAAAAATTATCACATACGTTGATAAAAATGTATTGTCCCAGCCAAAAGTCAAGATATATATCTAAACTTCGTATTACGTTTTTATTTGGAAACATTAACTAATTTTAGTATAGAACTTTTCAAAAAAATTGTTGGAATGTGCAAAACTTTCAATTTTGAGTACACTTGTATATTTATGCATTAATATTAAATGCTTAAAACCGATTCTGCGAAAAAAATGCTTACAAAAGTGATAAAATATTGTGTTATATTCCAATGGCATGATAGCAAATTTGCCACGAATGATTCCGATGCAGGGTAATAGTAATCTCCTTCTAAGGAATTATAACACACTTTCTTACTTAGAACTTAGAGATTTCAAAAGAATTTCATATAAAAAAAAGACGGCACGTTAACTTTAAAATACTAAGAAATAGTTGAAAAAATTAAAATATTAAGAAGAAGTACAAGGCAACTTTTATGCAAATTTGATAAAATAGCGTACGGATATATATAGAAATGAGATCTATATGAAAATGAGTGTCAAGGTCATTTTTAATAATTTATTATTATGGATTTTTTTCTGGGATTTTTTTAAATTAAAAAAAAAAACTGTATCAGAAGACTGAATATAACTCGTTGATAGTTAGCTATGCTCACAAGAATTTTAAATACGTTAGAATTCTAATAAGAATGTAAGATACTAATCTTTAAAAAATGATACTATTAAACAATAATATTCAAATTCTAAACGTTCTCTCACGATTCTAATTATTATGTTGATCTTCAAAGACCATCATTACTCATTTCGAGAGTACTCAAAAGCTGTAACTCTTTCTCATTCTATGTATTGAGCTATCCACTATAAAATTCTGAAAATCCAAACATCAAACACCCACTCAAAAAGGAAACCTACGCACGGAATAAACATCATGGAACTTTAATGAAGGCTATTCATCACAAATTAGCTCCGGATTAAAGAGGGTAAAAATCGATGAGTAATACCCCCGAATGAAACATTGCCCCAAGTTCCGTCTAATAAATGAAACCCCACACCGCAACGAAAGAAACGCTCATCTGCCCTTTCTATAATTTACGACCAATAGGATTCTGCCTTTGTCAGGTGACGTGATCTAATTGGCTGATAACTTGAAATTCCCACATCTGGTTGTGACTTGTGGATGGATGGTTGTGGATGCGGTGGAGTGGGAAGCTAATAGGGAACCGACAGCGGCGTAATTAACTTATTTTTTGGATTAGATCCATTGACTGGGGATGCGGAAATATATGCTAAACGGGGAGAGAATACCCTCCGAATGAAGTCTGTCGGGATAATTAATCTAATAGCTCTCTTCATTCATATATAATGCTTCCCAACAATTTATGCCATGTTTGCATACCAAGTATAGGTATTGAGCAAATAAGTTTTGCAAAATTAATCAGTAGATTTAGGTGCTTATCGCCGGTACGATGTGCAAGTGGGAATGAAAACCAATTTTACTAAAATCCCGATTTGCTCTATACTTTATGAAGAAACGAAATAAAAAAAAAAGGCATAGATAGAGTTAATTTGTAAATTTAATGATGAAGGTGAAGTATTATAATATCAAGAGATAAACGCGCACCTTTAGTTAGTATGTTGCTTACCATTTTAAGACAAAATGTCAATTCTGAAGTTAGAATGAGCAAAAATATTTTAGAAAATATATTTATGAAATAAATTTTATAGGATGCATTTCTTTTATATATTAGTATTCATGTAATGCATATATATTACAGAAAATACTTATCAATATTCAGATGTATTGTGGAGTACAATAAAATGCTCAACTTTATAAAACAAGGCACAAAAAGAGGAATTTGTATTCTGAAAGAAAATTCAGATTCGTTGCAATTTATATATACAAGCAGAAATTTCTTCATAAAATAAATATTTTTCAGAAATATGTGTGGATCAATGCCTTAAATACATCTCTTGAATAAGTAATAAAAAATATTTAACGAATTACCATTAATATATTGATATGGTAATTTTCCTTTTACCATAACATTTTCTTAATAGATTTTGCTTCAAAAACTAAAAGCTTAGTTTTTAAATTACTAAAAATAAATTCTAGTGCTCATTTAAACTGACTTTATATTTTTTTAATTATTCCCCAAAACATGGCAAATAAAACTTATTTTGCTTTTTAAACAGTTAAATTAGTTAACAGTTAAACAGTTAAATTAGCAGAAACTTCATTTCTTAACTCAAAAAACTGTTTTCAGTTATGAAACTGTTGTTCTGCAAAGCAGGCAACTGAAACTTAAGATAAAATAATTCGGAATTTATTCATGGTGTTTGAATTCAGATGGTTATTTTTTATATAGTAGGTCTTAAACTTCAGATAAGAATACACGTCCTTCCAAACTCAGTTTTTTTTTTTTTTTTTTTTTTTGAGGAATTTAATAGAATTGAATACAGTAGAATTTAAGCATGACTTTTCTTAGGTTCTTTGAATACTACAATAGATATCTATCTCTGAAAATTCTTATTTTAAATAATTGCCGAGTAAAGAATTATATGTGAGTTTGGTTAATCTTATTATTATCTCGTATTCTTTCTTTGGTGATCATATTCTTTGGTTACTTAATTTTCTCGAATTTTTTCAACAATATGCATATTGGTTAAATATTAAGATCGTTAATAATAATAGAAATTTTAAAGGCTTATATGATTTACTGTTTTCTATTTGTTCCTTTCTTGAACCAATTCAAATGAAAACTACTAGTTTGGCTCAAACTAGTGGAAAAATTTGCAAATCAAACATTTTCAAAACTAAATCAAATTTTCAAGCTAGATGCACTTTCATTAATTATATTATTTCTGTTTAACAAATATTAAACATAATGTTCAAGAATTACAAAATTAAACGTTTCTTAAAGATTCTCGCTTCTATCAAAAATTTAAAATTTATAAATTATCATTAGAGATACTGAATGGTTAATATTGCAAATATTTAACAATTAAGAAAAAATTTAGATTAATGTGTTATTCTGTTAATTCATTCAAATTCAATGCACCATTATTTTTCTAATTCAGTTAATTAGAATCAGAATTGTTTTAAATTTTTCTCATTTTTTTTTCCAATAAGCATCTATGTAGAAAGAAAAAAAAAATATTGTAATTGAAAGTTGAAATTTATTTATAATTAAATCTTGAAGTTAAGATCAATTTCAAGGTGTCTAAAACAATATTATAAAACTGAATACAAAATTAAAACATAATAAAGAAAATTCTTAATTATTCATTAAAAATGCATTTTAAATATGATATTAATATTCAGTTCCTTTTAAACATCTCTTACTATCACAAAGTAGCTTTGAACTCTAAATTTCTCATAAAATTTATTTTCTAACTGATAATGCATTAATAAAAGCGTTTTTCAAAGATTCCTTAATTTTTCCCTGGGCAATTCTTTTTTTGTATAATAGTTAGTGTATTTGAAGGTTCTTCTGATTAGTAACTTAAAACCATGGGATGAAAAATAATGGTTCCAAAAGAGCGTTTAAAGAAACTAAAACGATAGTTGTTAAATCACCTGCGATTTTTTTTTTCAATCAAAATCAAAAGGGGTATATCTTTCAAACCAGAAGTGGAAAGCATTTAACTGATTTTCGAAGTTCATAGTCCAAATGTAGGTGGACCCTGGCAGTTATCGTAGTGAATCGGTTTTATTCTTATCTCGGTCGACCGAAATCCTAATGACGACATTGGAGTGGGCTCAAATGAGGTCGTTAAGCTTTCTGGCGATTTCCCTCATTTGCTGCCAGCAAACGCATTCGTTTGGAAGATCTAAAAGCGTGATAATAATGATACGTTTTTCACTTTTTTTTAAAACTGACTATAACTACTGCGCCTCAAGAAGTCAAAAGTGCAAGAGTTGTCCCGGAATGTCCCGTCTTTTTAATGAAGGTGCATTTCGAGCGTATAGCATGCAGTTAGCTTGAAAATGATTCGGATAAGGGAGAGATATGTAAAATTGGAAAGTTTAAATCTGAATTTTTCTAATCCTTTTTTATAAATCCTAGTGGAAGAGGCGAAATATTTAGAAAGAAATTGAAGTTAAAAAGGATAATGAGTTAACTAAAAACGTTCTAAGGAGAAAAAAAAATTTGAAACAAATTTTAGGATGTTTTTGTAAGTGATTGTTTATTTCTCTTTAAATAAAATATCTATAAAATAGCAATGAATTTTCAGAAACATCTGGTTAATATTTGCTTTAATAATTCATCCTTGAATATTTTTATCAGCATTTTATATTAGTGTCTACCGTTGCATTTATTTGCATCTTACAGCAACTAGGCAAAAAAAAAGAGCTAGAACTGTTTTGCCATTTAGGAAGTTGCCAACTTTGTTCTACAGTTTGAAATATTTATTATTTTTTACCAGTTTATATGTATATTTATATTTTGTGTAACTAAATATAAATTTTACTATTATATGTCTCATGAAAAGATTTTAAATGTTTATAAAAGTTACTGGAATGAATAATTTATGAAGGGAGTTAAAACATTATATTAAATAATTTTTATTTTCCTGCCAATATATCATATTTTCCATCCAATATGTAACAAAAAAGTTTTCATCAATAAAACCAGTTTTTGAGATCATTTAATAATTTTCTAATTCAGATGTATACATCCTTAAATAATCATTGCACTGAGCATATTTATCATGAATGTTATGTTACAAATATATTTTGGAACAGAAAATGTTATAAAGATATTTTTAATTAATTCACTCATTAATTTTATCTGTGACCTTCATTGAAACACACACACGTGTAAACCCATGATTTGTGCCATTTCTTGAAAAATAAGTTTCTGCAAAGTGAGTCTCAAAATGAAGCGATCAATATAAAAAAAACATTTTTCTACATCACGAATCCATCCATAGGTGTTCTAGATATTTATTAAAGAGAAATAGAGCTGAGATGGAATCTAAAAACTAGGATTCGAAGAACTAATATTTATGATAGAAAAGGCAACGATTTGCATTTTTTGAATCAAATATTTATTTTATTTGTAGGGGGAAAGTTAATCAAAATGCATTTGAAGTTTCGTTTCATTCCCTTACAGCAATAATGTGCACAAATTTTATTTGATTAAGAATCAGGATATTTTATCTAAAATCATTTATTTTTCACATAACAGGTTTCTTTACAATATAATTTTTTAAATATACTATATAGTCTTTGTTTTATTTTAAATAATTTATTTCTTTGAAGTCAATTTTAATCATTTTATTATTAAAATTATATCACATTTTCATACACAAATATATTTATAACAAATATGCAAATGCTTCTGTGTAACTATAAGTTAATAGTGCCTTTAAGCATGTTGATTTCTCTCCATAACAACTAGTAAATAAAAAAGCAGCTATTGAAACTAGAACTTTCAAAACACAATTTGATATATCGTAAAAAAATATCAATTCTTAAAATTATCGCCAATTAAATATTTTTGTTTTGCTTAATTAACAAATTTCAGATTTAGAGTATATTCTATTTTGAACAATGGCAAACGAAAAATGATCCATTCTCCTTTTCGTTTCTTTCTTAATTTCTTAATTTAAATCTGTTTATTCACATAAAAAGTAGATATCTTTAAAAAAGCTAATAATCATAAAAAAATGTTTTCCAGATAACAGCATCTAACTTTATCCGAACATTATAATTTTTAAAGAGTATTACTAGTTATTTATTTATAAATGCAAAATAATGAAAATGTTTTGAAATATTTAATAATGATAGTTATAAAAGTATTTTATTGCAAATTCAGAGGGAAAAGCTGTTTTAATAACCGAAGAAGTCTCAGTGAAGACAAAATAATTAATTTTGTAACTTTATATGCAATCACTCCTTTCATGCATCAACTAACATACAATGCTCAAAGCAAACTTTTGTGAATATAATGAATAATACAATTCAACGAATTTAAAAAGTTCATAGGAAACAAATGAAAATAAAGTTTATATATCTTGATACTTTTGTAGTTATACATTTTCATTAATTTGAAGTCATAATATATTTCTTTTAAATAAGTATCATAATATGTGAAACAACGAAAAACAGTAATGGATATATATGTAAGATATTTTTAATATCTGCTAATATATGGAGTATAATATTTAATATATAGAGTATAATATTTAATATATTTTGAAAATTTTGTATTATAGTTAAAAAAAAATTAAAGAAATTTATGCATTGATTATTTTGCAGTACTTCTTTATCTTTAGGAACATAAATTTCCATTTAGTCACAATCTTCCAGATTTTCTTGTGAGAATTATTCAAAAAAAATTCGTTATAAAAGTGATAAATAAAAACTTTTATTTTACATTATATAATAATGACATTAAAATAAGATATTTCTTAATGTAAATCCTCCAAAAAATGATGTATAAATCATCGAAATATTAAACAAATAATTCGGTCATATGTGTATTTACAAAATGCTCATTTTTTTTAATGAAATTATAGCAGATATGGGAAAGATGTGCCTTATGAAAATAATTTTCTATGAAATCAGCGAAAGGCATATCACCTTTCATCAAAATTCCAATATTTTTTATGAATCACAAAGGATGAGTATGATTTTTCGCTACCTTGATGAAACATGACAATCCATTGCATTTAATTTGGTAATTCATTGCGTTTTCTATTTAGTGTTTCATCTATAATTTCAGTGCCGGCGGCCTGGCCTTGGGTTAGCGCGTCTTCCTCCTTAACTGGGTGTCCCAGGTTCGAGTCTTGGCTCGAATATAGTTGTTCTTCACCCTGTTTTCTGTCTGTGAGGTATGTGAAAGAGTCCTTCTTTGAAAAAGAAGGACTCTTTCACACATATCACTAATACAAAAAGGGTTGTGCAAGCGAGTGTATGAGTATCATCTCCACATGAGAAAGAAGTCAAACTTCTGGTCTCAGGTGTTTAGAGGTCTTTACCCTCAGAAGCTATTGTACCCGTCTTTCCGTAGTAACGTGGACACGACATCGTCGTCTAATTTCATTAATTTTAAAGATGAGACATTTTAACTAATCGCTTCAAAGCAATATAAAGTTCAATATCGTTGTAATTCTTTCAAAAACAGGGCATATTTTTTTTCTTTTCTTTCAAACATATTCATATTTTTTCATTTTTTTTTTCCATCAAAAGTCGGAAAATTTTGACTTTTCATTGATTTGCGATTCCGATGCTGGATGATATTACGATTTTCCCACGAACTTTTCTATTGTTGTTAAGATAAGTATGCATTCCATTTTCCTGCGTTATTCATAACTTAACTTGTTTATAACTTAAAGTTTAAATAATTGTTTTTGGTACATTTCGGATTTAAACCAAAGATTTCATTTGCTTTGTTAACTGAATTTCCGTTAATTAATGTGGAGCTCAAGTATCGGACCATATAGAATTCTCAGTTTTTACAAATGATTGTCGATGATTGAATACTTAAGACTTTTCTCAAATCTCATGTTTTGAAATATAATGATCCAAATTTGTTTCAGCCTTTATTTGGCCATAATGGATTCCAGATACCAACTTTAATATCGATCTCAGTAGAGTGAAATATCAGTGGAAATAAACTTGGCATACCAGTTCTCATAAATTGACCATTATGTTCATAAAAATTCACCAACCAGCAATAATTTTCTCAATTTTGTATAAATAAAAAAGTGGAATAAAATAATTTTTTTTCTCGCAATATGGTAAAATAAATATGAACCTGGAAAATTTTAGCTAAAATTAAACAAATATGAGTAAATTTTGCAAAACTTTCATAATTAAAAATAATATCGAATGGAATATTGAAACATCAAATAGCTAACATAAAATGGATTAAATTGTATTTCTGAACAATCTTATACATATTCGAAATAATTTTTTCGTTATAATGTAATATTATCTTTGTAAGGTAAGCTTTATATATGAATTATTTTGAAATGTCTATATTTTTTTAGATATTTTATATATTATTCAAGTTAATATTATTATAATAGCGTGATGAAATAAATATTATTTTCTTTATTCCATTTGCTACATTAACCCTCTGAGCGTTTTCATTCTACGTCTGAAACCTCTAAAAAGGGAACTAAACTTGACTAGTATTCTCTCTCACAATCGTTTCGGTTTTCCTAAAGAAATGTACAGCAAGCGCGAGCACTTTTTTCTTTCCCCTCTTCTTCTTCACGGGTGGTCGACACACCCTGGGGTATGCGCAAATTACCGCTCATTCATGTCAGATCTTATAGCTTTCGTTTATGGCTTGAAAAGTCAGATGGTTTCTAGGAATAGTGTATGGGGATCCAGCTTTGTTGCTTTTTAACCCCGATAGTAGATAATATCGCCCTGTAAAAAGTTGTACAGAGCAAATATAAACAAAAATTAACAAAACTCTTAATTTTTGCTAGGTATTTTAAGTACAGAAACTCTCATCGGTCTCACTATATATATATATATATATATATATACATATATAAAATAAGTAATTAATGAGGATTCAAATTCCATTCATATTCCTTTATTATTCTTTCAAATAAATCATTGTAATATTTTTTACTGAGTAATCAATATTTGAATAGAATTTGTCTAAAATTAGGACTAATCACAAATAGTTATGTCAATCAGATGTGTATAAATAACAATATATAACCGATTTATCATTAAAATAGCATTATCTTCTACTATAATAAAATTTGCAAATCAGCAAATTGATTGAGTAGCTTAAAAAATATACAAATCTAGAGCCATATGATTTGCTACTTATGTATTAATGACCCAGGCTCTAAAATATATCACATCAATTTTTTTAAAGTTCAATACTTTTTTTAATCATTTTTTTTATTGAAAAATAATGGCATATTCGCTTTTAAATGTTTCAAAATAATGAAAATTTCAATTAAAACCTCATCAAATATAACAGGGTAAATGAAGATTAAATGACCTTATTTAAAATTTATTTTTGAAATTATAGACCGTTCTATTGATTTTAAAATGTTTTAGAAATTTATTAAAATTATCGACTTTTTTTTTTGCTATTTTTTTCCCACCTTTTTTCACTATTTTGTGTGCATATTCAAAGAAATTGCTATCTTCAAAAATATTTAAAGGAACAAACAAATGATTCTTTTAAAATATTATACAGGAGTATTTCATTCATCGTAAATTTCGATACATTTATGGTGTTCTTTAAAAAAATACAATGGACGTAATAATTTTCTAATTTTCGTACATTCTAAAAAAGAAAACACTATTTATTTATTGCTATTTCTGCTAGTTTTATCAAAAAAAAAAAAAATTAAATGACAAAAGTTTCAATTGTGCTTACATATTTTTATAAAATTTACTGTAGAAAAGTAATTGATGATTTAAATATGTAAAATTAAACTTGTAAAGCATATGTTGCATTAACGTATCTTTGCAACATTCCATTTTCTTTCTCTTTCTAATGATCGCTAGGAGTGAAGATAACAATCACCGAAAACATTTTTTTTAACAATAATTCATGACGATGGATTCAATAAAAGAATAAGCGTCTTGCTTTGGTAGAAACCGCAACAATTCCACAAATGAATTAAGAAATTTTATGTCTTAGAACTGTATTTGAAACAAAGTTTGGAAGTTTTAATTGCTTACTAGAAAAGTTTTTACTTTTGTTGATTACCTCCATAGACATAGTAAAAATATCAAACTATATAAGTAAATGAATTTAGTGAAGAAATAGTGATATTCGTATTTCAGTGAAATTGGGATGTATAAATTTTACAAATATTTAAGAGCATAGTTTGAAAACTATCGAAAACCAGCGTAAGAGGTAACTGGTTCCTTATTTAGAAGTAATTACCGGTGTAAGCAATTACTTTTATTTATGAAAGTAGCCTTGTTGTATCCAGAATCATTGACATTAGCCTTGAATCGGTTTTGAAATACACAAAAATAAAGTTTTTTTCTTTTCTTTCTTTTTTTTTTAATTAGTAAAAAAAGGTTTAGTAGTTGCGCGTAGGACGTAAACACTTCTTATTTTGATTATAACTTAATAATCCGTATTCTAAATTATATTACAACAATTAACATACCTGAAAATCATAAATAACATTTACATCTCCTGTTCTTTCCTCTAAATAAATCAATATTATGATGTTTGTTTTGAAATCTGTTTTATGATGATTTATGTCATGAGTGCTATGGTGATTTATGATATGATTATTCAGAGCAATTCAAAATAAATCTGAAGATCGCATTTAGTAAATAAACACATTCAATATTAGAAGGAATATATTAATCGCATACCTCAGTTCATTAAGTATGAAGTTATCTTTTACCATAACTAAATAATCACTCTTTGTATTTCGTTATTGAAAAGAATAATTCACAGATTCTCGAAATTTGATACTTACAAAATATGCCCAGTCTTAGAACATCACGTCATATTATTATCAAAAGTTGATTTTAGTTTTTAATCATATTTTTTTTTTTCGAAAATTAATAATAGTGTTTAAACGATTACATCTACTGACTTAATTTCACAAACTTATCAAATTAAATCTTGATAAAAAAAAGCCTTTATAAAGCAGTTACTTTCTAATTTGTAAGCTATTCCATTGATTTATGGATCCCCCCCCCCCTTTAAATCAGAAAGACCATCTCGCGATTAACCATCCGCGTGGCCCTAAGGCTCGTCTCACACTATACGGATTCAAATACCACCCGTGTCGCTATGAGTTTGGGCCGCCGTTTTTCTACAGACCGAACATTTTACTCAACTCAACATTTTACTCAACAGAACATTTTACTTACTGTACTTCTTGATAACTTCCAAAAGAACTAACCAAAAATTGAAATCTTTTTCACAGTTGTGTAGGATGTTGGATTTAATACAGGAAAACGCATTTTACTTTATAAAAACTTTATATAATTAAATAACAGCCATTTCAATAAAAAAAAAGTTGATATACTTTTTAAATATTTTCAATGTGTTGCTTATTGTTGCGTTGTTTCTATATCCTCACAATTATGAACAGAATTCAACAGCAAAATCCATTAAAAAAAGTAATAGAATGAAAATATTTTAAAAGGAAATACTTCACGTGACAACAAGAATAATAAACGCATTACTAAAATGCACAAATTCAGTAATTTTAATTTTTTAAAGAGGAAATACATATATAGAAACCAATACTAAAAAGGAGCCAAGCAAAAGAAACAAAAATATAAATTCATGGCAGCAGTATAAGCTCATAGAGGAATCATCAAGAGAAATCCATTTCAACCTCAAATTCCTGTCGCTTTCTTTTGTCACTTTATAATATATATTATATAAAGAACAGAAAAGTTTTAATATATAAATTATTAGATTAATTAAAATATTATGCAGTATAGTTATACCGAATTATAATATTCATTTAACTAGTTTTAAGCATTACAATACATATCTGCTTCAGTAAAATATTTATAAACTTCAAGTATCACAGAACTGATTTTCGTAAAATTTATTATAAAAAGTTATTCGCATGTTTCGCAGAAATTCTGTATTCACGTTCCCCAGCGCGCAGAGAAACATGGTTACAAAAAAAAAAAAAAAAAAAAAAAAAAAAAAAAAAAATGTTTGAAACAAATTGTATCCATCCACAACGCTTGATACTTTATTTTTTATAATTTATCAAATATATCTCCAAGCGGTAGAAAAAATTAATAAACTTGATTGAATTGTTGATGAATCATGCAGCCAAATAGGGGAAAGAAAGAATTTATTTATTTCAAAATGAAAATACATTAAAAAAAGGCGTTTTTTTCTTCTTTCGAAATTGAAAAATTATATAGAGCAGACAATCATTGATGATATATCTAATGGCCAATGGTTTTAATATGAAATATAAATTGACAGATTTGGTCGAATGACTGGGGCAAGTAGAATACCAAAAGGATTTGGAAGTAATTCCGCCATAGACTTATCAACTGAATATACTGAGAAGATATTATATATATATATATATATATATATATATATATATATATATATATATATATATATATATATATATATATATATATATATATATATATATATATATATATATATGATAGGTGATCATTGATGATATATCAATAGTCATTAGCCCTCATATAAAAAGAAAATTAATATATGATTGACAATATTATTTATATAATTGGTTTAAAAAATAAACAATTGTTTCTCAAATTTCAGTTTAATATAGCATACTGGATATGGCTTAATCCCTTTTTTCAACCCTTTAAAACCCTTTATTAACTTTTTTTAACCTCCCCATTCAATAGCTTGGGTTAAAAAGGCTGAGCATTCACTAGGAATCATTCCAGTCAAAGAATTTGAGAAACGATTTCTTTCTTTATCGTAAATCAACATATAGCAACCTTTCTATAATTAATTGTAATTAATTTATAGGTAATCTTATCTTCAAATATTAGATAAACTGACTGATGAGAAATCTGTATGTAAAAGTCATGTATGCATGTTCATGATATCCCAAAACGGAAGCATCGAGATAAATTAAATGTATCATGCAATTTTATCAAAATGTAGATTTGTATTAATTTTTTTAAATGTATTCTGACAAAGGATTTATTACACATGAGTGTTTAAATAATTATTTGAAATCACACGCACACATACAAAATAGATAAATGAAGTTTGGTAAGTTGGTTTGATATCGTTATTGCGAATGTGTCGAATTTTTGCTCCAGTCTGCAAGGATAGGAAGACGCACCAAATTCATAATTGATTCTATTCAAAATGTGCTAAGAAATATGGATAGCGCTACACTGCATAAGCATATGGATAGGAAAAAGTAAGAATGCTGATGCTACCATTGATCTTTACCTTGATTGTAAACCTTGGATTGCTTTTAATAATAATAATAATAATAATTGTTTTCCTGTTTGGGCCCAACAACCTTTAAGGTCGATCCTGCATTAGTGTGCAGTTTATGAAGTTTTCTTCCATAAGTAACACCAGCATCAGTAACAAAATCTGAATAAAGTAATGCAAAGTCATTTATTTGATAGGAGAAAATAGCAGGTTGTGATTTCAAGGCATAACTATGAATGCTAAGCTTTTGAATATTCAAAAATAATTTATTATCCATGCACCATTCAGGAATTTATCTGCACCATTTTGTATTAGAACATCCTTAAAAACGTATAGTTAAAACTCATTCTGTACTTCGCACAAGATTCACCAAAAGTTATCTCATTTATCCACTCAGATTTTATTCTATATTGAAGAATGCTCATTAATTTATCTACAAAAAAAAAAAAATACTGCTTCAAAGACCTGTAAAATAAGAACAGAATTTTTGAACTACCTACTTATTTTTTTAGAAGTGTTTTAGAGATCTATAATTTTATCTAAGAAATATATCTTCTTTGATAAACTGTTGAAAAAATATCTTCAGATAGTTTACAATGTTAAGACTTTTACAATGCGATTCGTTTCTTAATATTCCTAACAAAATAAATCAAACCCTGAATTAAATTTATTTTACTATTTGCTTTCATCTACATCAAGGTATATTAAGACTAAATATTAATAATTTTCTGAATAGACATAATTCTTAAAAAAAATGTTTTTGTTTCTTTTTTGAATTTGAATGAAATTATTCTATTCAGTTCTTTAAAAAAAACTTTGAAAAGGAGTCACATTATAAAAAACAACACATTATTCCAAATTTTTACAAGATAAGAGAAACAATATAATAATATATTTTATTATATTCTGTGAAATTTAGACTGCTTAAAAACGCAAAATTCATTTGAATCTGTTTACTTCGTGAAAAATAATTGGAGGTATAGATTAGCATAAAAATATAAATTTGAATCATAATAATAGTTGAACTAAGAATGAAAAATATATTTAATATTTTAACTATATATTGATGGCAATTTTTCAAATATATCCCTTTCGAATTGCTAGTACTTCAATGTGATGTTTAATCACAAGTAAGCATAAAATTGCATTAAGAAAAAAATAACTCAATGGAACTTTGAGGCAACGCTTAGATCAAAGAAATCCTATCCCTATCGATAGCAAACAAAAACTATTGAAACAAAATGCAATTTAAATTTAAGTCCACATAGAGCCATTATGGGAGACACAATTGGGGACAAATTCCTGTTCCTCTTTTCTTGGGCGAGCCCTTTCCTTTTTCACCCCTCATTCCTCCATAACGCCGGCACCATCACAATGCCCTATGCCTAAAGGAATCTTCGGGCTCTCAGATCCTGTGACTTCCTTAAATGGCCGTAAAACTTCATTGTGTTGTCTCCCCTCCAATTCATCAAAATGTCGAAACTGGTAGGGGGAAAGAAATACGTTAAAATACGTGGACACCATCTGCGGTGCAGTAACACCCCTACGTGATTTTCAGTGCAAAACGAATTTGCATCGTTCGTTACCCTACGTTAAAATGCGTGCGGTGCACTTTAAAGACATCTATGGGGCTACGTCGAAATACGTGTGGAACCCTTAGAGGGTTAAATATAAATTTACTCAATTTGAGTTGTAGGTAAGTTTTTGCATGGCATTCTTTTAAATTACTTTAATAATTTCATCCAGATTTCTTGGCTGAAGTTATTTAAGACGAATATGAATTTAAGTTTATATTTTAGTGCAAATCGTACTTTAATATAAGAGGCAAAGAAAGAAAGTGCTTGAAAGAGTTTATGCCATATTTCAGATACATATATGGATATGAAAAATTGTGTAACTTATATCATACTGCTAAGTGACTGATTTTGTCTTTATTTAAGCGTATACTAAATGCTCATTCTTAATCTTATTATGTTCCTTAACATTGAGATTGATTCGTAAAAAAAGGAAATGTATTAAATGAATTAATCAGAAGGTTATGGGTTTTAGTGTTGTTGCAATTAGAAGATATAAACTTCATGACTTTGCAACTACTCAAATAATGTGATATCACAAGAAGTTTTTCATACAGCTTTTCTCTTTTTTGTAGACAAAGTTGTCAGGCTAAATAATGTAGGAAAGGTGTATAAAACTCAAAAGAAGAATTAGAATTGATTCGATTTTCTGATGTTGAATAACTTTCGGATTAACCGCGGTAAAACAAATTTTATATAGAAAATAACCTGATTAAAAGCACTTCCAGAAAATATTGGATGAAAGGATGATTGATGTATCTCTCTGAAATACATAGAATGTCAGGTTTACACTCGGACAGTTATAAGACGGCCAGTAAGCAGCGCATACGCAGAAGGGGGCTGATTTGTATACCACAATTTCATAAGATAGATTCAGACTTTCCATGCTTGGCTATAAATTGCCGTTTTGGCTTCTCTGAATTTTTCTTTTTTATTGTGTATCTTGTTAAAATGTTGGATATTTGCACACAAAAACAAGGTGAAAAAAAATTCTACAAACGCATGTGCAGTAAGAAAAAAAATGCAGTACAGTTGCTTGTTATTGTCCCATCGGGACAAGTACTTGCCATCGACCGAACAGTATTTCTCAGCCTTTCTACGTATGCGCTGCCTACTGGTTGTCTTATAACTGACTGAGTGTAAACCCGGCAGAAAGAAGACCCAAAGGATGATTCCTGAACGGGAAGGGATACAAGCAAAGTTATTGTGAAATATTGTTTTACAAAGTTGAGTAGAAATATTATAGATGAAGGCAAGAATATAAGAAAAAAAAAAACAAAATTATAAGGACGGAAAACGCATTTTGTTAGTTTTTTTGAAAAGGAAATTGTTTAGGACTTGCGCGTGCATTCTCTATATGAACAACTTTTTAAACTTTGTTTTCTTATAAATTTTTCAAACAAAAGTTTGAAATACTGCTAATAATTATAATGTATTTTTTTAATTTTATGGGCCTTACTTATCATCACAAAAGAATTATTTCCAAGAGAAATGAATAAGTCCTGTTCATTAAAAATAAAGGAGGTATATGCATTTATAACACTGTTTGCTATTCGTAGAAAGTAAATGAGGTATGTAATTGAAACACTATTTGATATTCATAAAAAGTAAAGGAGGTATTTGTAACACTGTTTGCTATACAAAAAAGTAAAGGAGGTATATATTTGTAACACTGTTTACTATACAAAAAAGTAAAGGAGGTATGTATTTATAAAACTGTTTGCTATTCATAGAAAGTAAAGGAAGTATGTATTCGGAACACTTTGCTATTCATAAAAAGTAAAGGAGGTATATATTTGTAATACTGTTTGCTATTCACGAAAAGTAAAGGAGTTGTGCATTTTTAACATTATTTACTTTGTTTAAGTGAAGTAAAAAAAGAGAAAATTCTCGAATTGTATACATAATATGTTGACTAAATTTATATAATTATACACATTATTCTTCCATTATACATACTCCTATCATGCGTAGAGTAACCATAAATTAAATTGTAGTAAATTCTATTCATAAGATATCAATATCTGTACCGCGTATGGAATATACTGAGGAATTCGGCTGCATTTCATACAAAAACAGTGCGTACAGATTTATATGAAGAAAACTATTTAACTTATGATGAATGAAATAACTAACTTTATTGCTTCAAAAATAACTGAAATCGCAAGTGGAAAGAGGATTTAAGAAGCATTATTTACATTTCGAATCCTCTGTTCATCTATTTTTCACTGATATGGATAAATAAGTTTTTGTTAGCAACTTCTAAACAAATTATATACATATCTGTCGAAAAAAAAAATCTTTGCATATTGCGCGGGAATAGTTAAACTTGAAAGCATCAGAAAATGAATTCCTGGAAACTTCAAATGTATTAATGACTTCTTCTCCATTTATTTTCATATTAGTGAAAAATTTCTGTTAAGAAATGAACATTTTTGTTAACCGAATCGAAGGTGATTTTTATCTTAACCAAGTATATCCATGGTGTATTTTCTTCGCATCAAATTCATTTCTTTGACCAATGCCACCGAAAAAGGATCTATAAATCACGTGATCAAACCCTGTGCATTATGGCGAGAACACAGACTTAGATGGCCAAGAAATTGGATGTCGTTTGACGTCGAAGAACTCATAAAATTTCCAGTCATTAAATCTTCTATCAGGGACATTTTGTAAAAGCTATTAACTGTTGGTGTCTCTTAATGTAAAAAGTTAACGTGTTTTGCTGAGGCTTTTAATGTATTTTATGCAATTTTAATGTTTCACAATTGAATATGTAATGCAAAATGTAATGTTTTTTTTCTTCTTATTTCTGTACCTATATGCATATTCTCTAAAGAGTTCTTTATTGTTTGCAAGTATCGTATGTTCCTTCGTGGTAGGTGGGGTTGCTCATCAGCGGCTCCATCAAAGTTTCCCGCATGGCCACTTGTTAGGTCGGGGTATTGCTTGCAGATATCACTGAAAAAATATACGAAAAAAAAATGATTTATCAGTTTCAATAGTTAAGTTCCCACATCTCCTTTAAAGAGCAGTAAAAATTCATTACAGTTGCTCACTCTATAATGATAATTAATTATGGTTTGTTTTCTTTAGACGTTAACTCGATCGGAAGTAAAATTTACTGAGAACTATCAGTTCGTTTTAATTACTCTTTGTACCATATAGAAATCTGATTAGCACAAAGAAGGAATAAAAGGAAACATTTCACTCTTTAATAAAAATCTATTCAAAACAACAAATTACGATTTTTTTTTTAATTTAAAAAAATCTGAATAATGTGTGCGTTATTCAGTAACTTGTTATGTCTAATGACTTGTGCATCGAATTTTTAGCTATAGCAATCTTGAATACGTTGTTAGAATTTCTATATCATGTTTAAATTTGCGTATTAGAAATTTTTAAAGAGCGTTTTTTAACATGATTATTGCATTTCTATAATATGCTGTTAACATTTCTATATGAAAATAAACCCAATGTCCATGTATTAACAATTACAATAATTTGACTCAATACCGGTAAATTAATCCAAAACGTTCCCATTATTGTAGATGAGCCCTCCATGCGGATTAAAGACATATAGAAGGTGCTTAAAATTAAATGTTTCTATATTTAAAATCAGGAGATTTTATTCTCCATTTTAACAAGCTTTTACTTTCTAATTATATATTACTTTGCACCTTTTACAATATTATTACTTTTCATACCGATTTAACTGTCTTTACTTGGTCATTTTCATAAGCTTTATTATCTATTTCTACATATTTAAACGAAATTTCATTTTAGGCAATATAAGTTTTACTATAAATTTGGTGAGGTATGGTCAAAGAATAGTTCATGTAATTTTAGACAAGCCAATACTATTTTAATCCTTTATAAAATGAATTATTTTACCATTAATGAATTATTACCATTGCAAAATAATCCCAGATTCTTTTTAATTAATTAAAATATCTCAATTAATTAAATTAATAATTAATTAACTTCTACCTGTAGCTTGTATTACTGCTTGCTGTATGAGGTACATTCGTGTTCTTTTGAATAGCGTCAGAAAAAATAGTCATACCATGAAGATATACGTCGGATTTAAATGGTACTTTTAAGTACCATCAGTAAATAAAAGGTTAAATATGATTATACATTTATATTTTAGGTCTAAACATTGGCAGCGAATCATGAACCAATACCATTTCCAATATGGTTTTAAAATTAATTTCTATATTATGTCTAATACCGTGAGCCGCGAATCTTTAAACAATGCCATTTTTAATGTGGCCTCGAGATTTCCATACTCTCCAGCAAATAGCAGATGGTGATTGCTCCTTCTCCAATTAATATGAAACGCCAGACCTCATCTTATCAAGTGTGTGCGTCGCCGTTTATATTAATAATCCCTTATAAATTCTGCCCTTAAAGAGTGAGAAGGCGAGTCCCACTCTGCCGCTCCAAATCATTTAATTCACATCGAAGGCCATTCACTCTCGGGCACTTTCATTCCGAATCATCCAGCATTAAGTGACTCGCTTATGCTAAATGACACTCAGAAACGATAACTCTTCTGCAGTTAATGTTGATCCAACACTCATAGGTCACGTGGAGGTCTCCCTGCGAGATGAGTCGTTATCTCAGCCAGCAGCCCTGAGGGGCCCCTTAAACTAATATAGCTCAGACTAATTACGCTCGTTTATGGCCCGGGATGGGAGAATTCCAAATTATTTATTTAATAAGCACTTGGCCTGTTTGGGATGCGAAGCCTCGATATTAAGCATTATTTCAATCCTGTAAATCAGTAGAATTTCCAAGTTTTTCAATGGATTCTTATATATAATCATTGAGTGAATGTAATATTGCCAACAGAATTTTCAACAGACGTTTCACATGACTAACACATTGTATAATTAAAGAATTACTTTAATTACTTTAAAATATTTGATTGTGTTTTCTGCTTCATCATCTCATATCTATATTTGATATGAGATGATCATCACTCATAAAATGCTTATTAATAAAGATCGAATTTATCAGAAAAATAACAACAACTCGGAAGTTCAATTTATTATAAAATTAAGATAAGATAATTTCCTATTTTTTCTTATGTATTGTTGTCTTTAATTTTAATAATAACGAAAGACTCGAAACATCTGTTTAATAAAACGACGGTGGAAGGCCCGAGACGCCTGGATATTACCGCAAAACGCTTTGCATCTCTGTTAAGAATGATTCATTGAATAAGCGAGGCTCATACTGAGTTCATTAAATATGCTCACCTAAATAGTTTGAGAACAAGAGGCTATTCTTACCACTGTTCAAAGATGTCCACTTAGGCATTAGATAAGCTGCTTCTTTTGCATATCGACCCCTTAAGAATATAGAAGGGGTCGTAGATTTTGAGAAGGACATGACTTTTTTTATTTTTATTTTTATAAAGGAAACTCGGATGCTCCAATATACGTCTATAGATGAGAAATTAGAACGAAAGAAATTAGAAAGTAAAAGTATTCGATATTTCATTGACCAATATCTACATTTTATACAGTTGAGCAAAAGATTTTATCTTCGCATGATGAATAAATCAATGAATCATTTCAGTCTCCTATGTTTTTATGTGCTAATATATATATATATATATATATATATATATATATATATATATATATATATATATATATATATATATATATATATACAAAAGTATTAGAATCAAGTTAATAGGAAAAACAAAAACCAAATAAAAATTAAACCAAAAAAATTATTAAAAAATATTAAAAAAGAATCCGGCCTGAAGACTTTTTCAAGGGTCACCCTCAGGCAGGGATTCAAATAAAGGGATTTTTTCTGTGAGGACATACAGACATTAAGTCTAATAATGATTCCTCGTGACCCGAAAATCCCCCGAAATTATGCTCAAGAGATATACCATTTTAACAGAAAGGAAATACAAAATAACAAATTAGAAAAAAACCACAAAGTAAAAATACAATAAAAACAATAACAATAAAAACAATAGTCTGTATGTCCTCACAGAAAAAATCCCTTTATTTGAATCCCTGCCTGAGGGTGACCCTTGAAAAAGTCTTCAGGCCGGATTCTTTTTTAATATTTTTTAATAATTTTTTTGGTTTAATTTTTATTTGGTTTTTGTTTTTCCTATTAACTTGATTCTAATACTTTTGTATCAATTCATCTGTGTTTTAGAAGTAGCTGCAATTGCGCTCTCTAAATACTATGAAGTTCCTTTTTGGTTTTAGTTTAAATAGGTAATAAATTTTAGTTGCGATTTCGAAACTGTTTTGTTTCGTTTTCATTTTAGTTTCGTTTTCAAACTTTTTCTTACTTTAGATTGGTTACTTATATATATATATATATATATATATATATATATATATATATATATATATATATATATATATATATATATATATATATATATATATATATATATATATATATATATATATATATATATATATATATATATATATATATATATATATATATATATATATATATATATATATATATATATATATATATATATATATATATATATATATATATATATATTGTTCTGTTTTCTCTATTAGCAGAAAATACTAAACAATATTTTTATATTTTTATGATATCTCTATAATATAAGCTATCCATAATATCAGAAATTTTCACGAATACATTATACAATAACTTGTGATAAGTAGATGTAAAATGAGGATTCGCAATCAGTATTTACATACAAATGAGTGGACAATTTTCTAATATTATTTATTTATTTATACGAAATAAAAAATATTCAGGTATTAATTCATTATTTCTAAACTTTATTTTAAATGAATCAGTTGTTCTTCAGCTGAATCTTTCATTCGATCAGCAGAACTGGACAGTTTTAGTTGTATATCATACGAAACACAGCCAAAATTAAATTTGCTAGTTTTGCAAAACGAAAGAAAACACAGTTACATGAAATCATTCATTGGGAAGAAAATACAGCATATTTTGAGCAACATTTCAATATATTCATCGTTAGAATCGAAATATTTACGAAAGAGCGTATACCAATTTTCTATTACCATGTTGTATAATTCAGCAGCTAAGTATAAGAGATCAACGAGTATTTGATCATCAGACCTCATATAACGAAATTTTCACTTAGATTCCTGATTAACTGGTACTTAGCGGCGATTTCGAATAACAGGGATCGGAATATCTACGGAAAATTGTTGCACAATTTTATCGTCGGTATGCAGCTGTTCTTTGGCAATGGGTCGTTGCACCAACTCTAATTCGCAGTTATTAATAATTGATACAGTCTAATACGGTGCAATCTATGGTCATTTAACGACCTTGATCGAAAAGTTAGCTCACCCATCGGCATGCTCTTATATTGATGGATAACTTCATAAGCTTCTTGACAAACTTATTTGCGATCATCAGGTCAAATATTATTATTGTATAAAGTATAAAAGATGGTATTTTCAACTATTGCTAGTTAAATAGTTGTGTCAGATCTTTCAGGCATACGCAATCATTTTTCATAATATATAAGAAGGGATCAAGATTCACTCATCGCCATCTGTTAGCATAATGAGATCTAAAAGCAGGTTTGCGTCAAAGCAGCATTATCAATTCAATAAGATCAAGCATATTTTCATGTACCATCAATACAATGACATCGTAAGATCAAACAACTCATCGGAGGTTCGGATAATTGCAAGTATTAGTCCACAATAAATTTTTGACAGCTACATGTTTTTAGCTACATATAAACAGCTACACATTTTTGTTACACTTTAAAGCAAGCGTGATCTTAGTGGATCGGTACTACTGGTTCCTTGACAGGCACATACTCCTCAACTTTTGTCCCACCAAAGATGATAGTACGAATATTACAATGAAAGCATTATTTAGAATCTCATGTACTTATAGTACCATGCAGAAGTGTAAGAAAATTAATTTAACACTTCATGAATTCCATGAAATAGAACAAAGTTTTGCTATAAAAAAGATTCAGGTATTTCAAAAATATTTTTAATGTCATAAGTAGGGAATAAATCTTTCAGGCACATAGACAGTAAAACTTCAAATCGAATTTTCGAAGTTCTGGAAAAAAAAAAAAACTATCAGCGTTCTGGGGAAAACTGTCAGTTGTAATTTTATACAGCAAGATGGTAAAATTTCCAAGCATGTATATTATGGATTATTTTAAAATTAATTATGTAATCAAAATCACCTAAGTTAAAAATTCAAGATAAACTACTTATTTGAGTAAAGAAAACTCATAAAGTACCATTAAGAAAGAAGTTAAATGTTTGATCATTTAACTGTAATTATGTAAGAAAAATGAGAGATGCCGCATTTTTCACTTCAAAATAAATTGGCACCTGAAGTATTTTATCTATTTTGAATAGTCGTCTTATTTGTATTGACAAAATTATTACCTTGAAAAATCTGTATTAGGGATTATCAGTCAGTTCCTTTCTTTTCTTTTATTAAGGAATAATATGAAAATCTATGCTTGTTTTTTAAGACGCAGCGAAAACTTTCAAACTTTTGCTCGAATGTAATCAACTAATGTAAATGAATTTTTAATTAAAAAAATAAGCTAAAGAAGCATAGTGAACTAATGAATGAATTTAAAATGAACCAATAAAAGAATGTTTAATTAAGAATCTCTGACATAGTCTGAATTGTTCGATCTGCAGGGACTGACGATCTTAACGGAAATCCCTCATATAAAGGCACATGCACATATATCTCAGCATAGAACCACGACTTATATATCGTTCATTTTTGCATTTGGAAATCTTCTGCACTTTTGCATATTCATCAGTTTTTGTTCTTTTTTTCGTTAAAAAAGGGATTACAGGAAAGATGAAAAAAGTGAGTTTTACATTAAGAACAGCGAGAAATCAGATTATTTGTGGAATTAATAGGCGTAATAACTGATGATATTTTTGCTTGCATTCTTTAGCGAATGCAATCGCCAAAAAGTGTTATCTCGAAATCCTGAAAAAGAACAGTAGACGTTTATGCACAATGATCATAAACAAAATAAGAAGTTATATAGTATATAATTATATACAGAAAGAAAAATAAATCACAAAAAATAAGAATTAAACAATGTAAAAAGAAAATAAAAATGGGAAACAAATAAGATTAATATATAAAAATTATTTTTCCTCTTGTCACCAATTAATGCTTGACTCACTTGATGATTTTAGACTGACTTGTGTTTTACACTTCATGCTGTGTAAAACTTTACCTTATTTCATTAGCTGGCAAATCACCTCCTGCAGCGGTCACAGTTTATATCACATGTTATTATAAAAATGAATCACTTCTGTTTATCGGTCCATCTAGAAGTTCCATGTATTCAAAGATGGAATGCTATTTAGTAAAAAATAAGTAGAACAGAATTTTCGCTAAGCAAAATTCTGTTCTACTGATTAATAATTGGACAGAAATGAATATAAATAATTTACAATTAATATAATTGGACAGAAATTATATCTTTTATAAAAAATTTCTTTTACTAAAAGGGAGACACTGATTTCAAAAATAATCATCAGCTTCTAATATAACAAAATCACTTAATTATAAATAATTTTTAAAACATATTTTAATCACTGTATTGAACATAACATTTTCATAATTTTGTATTTTTTAATATTGGAATTAATTATTTCTTTTAAATCACAATCAAGTTTGACAACTCGTATGAAATGAAATTTTATTCAAATATTGAAGAACTATTAATAAATATTTGAAACAATTAAAATCATGCAGTGCCATCAAGTAAACACAAATTATAAAAAAAAAAAATGAGTATGAAATCGGTAAAAATATTTCCATGTTGGCTATTATAAAAGTTAGAAAAATTATTTAAAATCGGTTTTTGTAACAATACAAAATATGGTTCACTTTTTATAAAAACATTTTGAATCATTTAATGAATTGATATTTTTTAATTGATTTTTATTGATATATTTTGATACACGATTTATTAAATTCGTGAAACATTTTCTTTTACAAGAGGAAAGATTGAATGAGTGTCTCGTCAAAAAGCATCCAAGTAAAACTCTTTGATATTTCAGAGCAACAAAATAAGATTAAAATGTAATTAATGCTGTATTAATCCTTTATATCTTTTCGACAAACTCCTCATTTTTTCAATGAACAATAAAAATCTGCCATATACCTGTTATTTTACGATTAATAAAGATCTTGACAAGAATAATAGAAAAAAGATATTTATAAACATTGCACGTTTCTTGCAAAAAAATGCTTTCATCCCTAGCAATGAATCACGTGATAAACCATACAGTTTAAGACAATTCACAAAAGTTCTCTATTAAGCCTAAACCTATTTTTAATTTTTTAAAGCATTTAAATAAAGTGGATAAAATTAAAATCCAACAGTTTTAAATCTGAAAACGCATCCTATGAATAATTGAAAGCTTGCTTTAGTTATAAAACACATAAAAACACTTGTTCATCATTTTTTAAAGTATTTTCGAGCACGCTTTTGAATAAATTATAAGGGAAAATGTCATTTTATCTTACGTCATTGAAATATGTCTTTGAAAGACTTCCTTAATATTTTAGCTCTGTTATAAGTGCTTCTAGAATTTTTAGACGTTTCTTAGAAAAACTTTGACATATTTTAGTAATTTTTAAGAAATTCATAAGCTACACATTTAATGAACTCTATTTAAAAACTATAAAGTGTGAAAGAGATGATAAATTAAGCAAAGATTGTCATTGCCAGATTAAGATAGATATAGACTTTTCATCTGAAAACAACGGATACTTTATACAAAATAATTACTTTTTTATAAATTTTAGCATTTAATCAGCTTTAATGAAGAATTTCACCTCAATTAATATTCAAGAGCGACAGTCATATAATTTTCTTAGCTTCCGTAGCTTCTGAGCGTCCAGGAAAGTCTTAGAGTTTGGATGATTCCTAAAGCTGAATCGAAATAATGTATCTAAGAGGAGTTAGGGCCATTGCCCAATGAGATGGATGAATCCTTAAGATATCTGGGTTGCCATGTCAGTCTTTGACTAAAAATCTGAATTTTTTTTTATTGTTTCCTTTGAAAGACCAATTATTTACGTTTCCAAATCTGTGTTTGTTTTGTTTGTACGATTATTATATTAGAAGATATAGATGTTTCTTTAAATCAACATTTACAAAAACGAAACCGGAAGTAATGCTAAACTAACCGGAATTCAGTTTTTTGCGCTTTAATATTATTAATATTCACTGATTAAAATTCACTAAAGGTTCTGTTGTGAAATGTGAATGTGTAGGACATGCTCGAAAGCGAGTGGTTACTCAATTGAGAACTTTAAAAAAATCAATTCAAGGTTTCGGGGGTAAAAGAAAGCTTACAGATATTGTCATAAATAAATTACAAAACTATTAAGGTGTTGCAATAAGATCCAATGTTGCTGATTTATTGCAGATTCAAAGTGCAACACTTGCTGCATTTGTTCATGTTTGTTCCAGTAATAAAAAGCCAATGGATGGACAACGTCCAAAGGGAAAGGATTCTTGGTGCATATAGCAACGTGCACTTTCAGAAGGCAAAATAAATAAATAAAGACTTAAGTATAGGACTCCCAAAAATTATTATGAATATTATTAAGCTTACTTATATTAAATTATGTGACCAAAATTTTCTGAGAAAATGCCTTTATGGGAAAACACAAACTTTCATAAACATTAACAAATGTTAATGAAAGTTTGAACAATCTATTATGGACAATTATTCCCAAAAGTACGTTTGTTGAGTTGAAAACTTTGCGTTTAGGGACTAATATAGCTGTGTTGTTATTCAATGATGAGTTTTTCTGGCATAATAGAAATTTTTAATGAATTGGGTATTATTACAAGTCATTATATGCTAATACAATAGTGTAGCTTCAACAACGAGCGAAATGTTGCTGCAAAGAGGCATTATTTACCTGTTACAAAATTGTCTAGAAAAATAAAATGGGTTATTAGAATGAAAAAAAATTAATAAAGCAGAGAATAAGGAAGGAATTTGCTACAAAAGTGATGAATTTTAAGTGTTTAAAATGAAATATTATTTTAGATGTACACTTATAAAAAACTTTAAATGCATTTTTAAAGAATGTGCTTTTTGTCAAATTTTACTACGCAAAACATAGTTTCACAAAAACTTATGGATATATTTTCTTGAAATTTTGTATATGTATAACCATAAGTGTTATGAAGGCAATGAACTAAAATGTAGGTCTATTGTTAATAGTTTTTGATTTTTAGAATTTTATTGCCTATGATTAGAATTTTATAGTACCTATGATTTTTACCATAAAAATTTCCTTTATAAGTACAATGACTAGGTTATGTAGAAAAATAATTTAAATTGGAACATTTAAATTTAGTGTGGAATGTTTTGTGTTTTGCTCGAATTTTATCAAATTTTACCTAAAATACCTCAATTTAATTAATTAAGTGAATTATTTTAAATTTTTTTTTTCTAATTAATGTTATTCATTGTTTTGAGTCATAATCATCAAGAAAATCTACTAAAATTGATAATCGAAAGATTTTTTTAAAATGTGCCTCCGAAACCAGGCAGATACCTTGACGTTCGTCTGTCTTCATAAGAAACCCATTTTCATGGATTACTTTTTATGTTAAAACTATTTCAGAAACACAAAAATTTGTTTTCTCCAGAAAATGAGAAATTAGAATTTGGGTTGTTATTTGTTATCCTCATTAGATATTCGAAAGCTTTCTAATAAGGCATCAAAAGATTACCGCCTGGCTAATAAAACAAAAACACACACACATTGGAAGAAAGGTTTAGTTTCATACGAAAGGGAAAAGAGCGAATGAAAGGAAAGGGCAGTTTATCAAATAGCTTCCGAGTCAAGCAATATGAATTTCAAAATAATGGATGATGGGTAAAAGGCGAAAGGAACAACAGAGGAGAAAATCCTGGTAAAACGTTTTGCTTGCTGTCAAATACATGAGTGGTCGACTCTCCGCCGTCAACGAGAGCGGTCGTGCTTACTGTCCTCTCCCCAAAGAGCGTACTTGAGTCTCGCATCATCTTCTCAATTAGTGAAATTCTTCAGACTGCGATCTATCTTCCGTTATTCTTTTTACACTTCGATAGTGAGTCTAGTGTTCATGCACAGTGTTTTGTGCCTGCTACAAGATCATTCATTGCTCGACCATTACAAATCTTGTACCTCAGAGCTATTGTACGAGTCGACTGGAGTCGCATCCAGAGGACAAATTGAATTTTCTCATATCAATTGCTGTTCAAGGATGCTAGGCTAAGACCTCTACAGGCAAATGGGGTAAGTGTTCCCTAAATATCTTGTGCTGTTAGTGTGTGTCATGCAGTATAGGTACATTTGTAAATCTAATCTATAAATCATATGGTCGTTTTTTTTGTTTTTTGTTTTAATATTTAAGAATTTAGTCACGTTTCCTGTTACCCTTGTCGACTTTATTCTCTCTCCAAAATTATTTTATTGTTCCGAACCTCCTTCAAAGCCCATAAATCATATCTAAATTAATCATGTTAGAGAATTCAAGGGTTCAAATTAAAATATCATCTATATACTTTTGTTATTTCGTTGCTTATTTTTAAAAAATTTTATAAATCATTGTTTCTCTGCAAATTCAATAATCTGTTGAATATATTGCTGTAAGTCGAATTTACGCCTTAATAAATTCTTTAGTAAATATCTTATCAATATAACTCTTTCATCACACTTATTAGCAAGGTTTTTGCAATCACGTAAAGTCAAACTCGATTCAATTACTTTATTAAGTGATTTTTTATAAATATTTGAACTAAAAGGTTATAAGCAACCCTCATTAAATATTTTCCTCGTCCCCGATCGTAGGGAAGAATTTTCAAGATGGATATCAACACAAACTCACAATAGAAATAGCTATAACTAGCACTTCCAACTCCTTTGTAAATTTAAGACCAACCAATGTTCCCTCCTCACTATGAGAGGAGATGAGAAAGGGAAAGGGGGAAAGAAAGGGGGGAATGTGTTTAAGTACCATGCAGGTGGTATTTGGTCAAAAGGCAGATTCGCTGTCATTCAGCTGAATGGCGCAGGGGACACTACCGCGCTGTTTACAGCTTCCTCTTTGTTTGTTTTATTTTTGGGGGAGAGGCGCGATGACTTCTAAGAAAATAATAGTAACGTGTCATTTTCTTTCTTTCATATCCTTGCCTCTGAAACACCCTTTTTTTTTTCTTTTCTCTCTTTCATTCTAAATCTGTTTGGACAACGATCGTATTATACTTGTTGTTTAGATGAGTGCCAATGGATTCTTATACCCCAAACGGTTTTTCGCAAGAGTATAAGAAAAGAGAAGGCAGAGGGGAAAAAATCATCAGTAAAATATCTAATAGAGTGGAAATCAAGGTCAAAGAATGACGAACTCCGGGAATGCGCCCTTTGTTATTTTTTTATTATTATTATTATTATTAGTAGTAGTAGTAATAATTTTACTTTATATTTTTTCTCCTTCTTATAGACGGCACATTTCTGCCTTAGCGCATTTTTAATGTTTGTCGCTCTTACCTTATTTTATGTTTTATTCATTTATATTTCTTATGTTTTTCAATTTCTTTTTAAATCCATTGTTCGCCTTACTTTTCTCTCCTCGTTCATGTGTATATGTATGTATATGCATATATATATATTTATATATGTATGTGTGTATATGTGTATATATGTGTGTATATGTGTATGTGTGTGTGTATATGTGTATGTACGCGTATATATGTGTACGTGTGAGTATGTATGTGTGCATATGTGTATGTATGCGTATATATGTGTATGTGTGTATATATATGTATGCATATGAAAGAGAGGCGAAGTGGCGGAAAGGAGCAAAATACTAATAATATTTAACACTTCTTCTAAGGGAAGAAATTTGTTTAAATAATTTTTGTAAAAATAAATAAATTGACGAACTAATATTTTTTTTTTTAAGTTGTTCTTAAAGAAAATTTCGCCCTTTTTTCACAACACATTTCTAACAACTTTTCTAATAATAAGTAAATTGGCAATTATAACTTTCTTAAATACCATTTAATTATAAATAACTCAGCCAGGCACCTGAAATTTTTCCTTCAGTTGAGCCGAGAAATTATAATGATATTAGTAGTAGAATGTAATTACCCCCCCTCTCTTATTTTAAAATGTTATATGCATAAGTACGCATATTTAAGAAAGTTTTTTTTTTTTTTTACAACATAATTTACATATGGGTTTACAAATCAATTTTCTCCACTTTCTTTTTAAGTACGATCATTTTGCAAGATAAATGTATTTTTTATTCATATAAATATCAACATTTTATTAAAATTTATCAAAGTTTTCAAATAAGATTTTTTTTTTTTCATATTATCAAAGTTAAGTTTTCTTATCACCAAAAGTTCTTAAAGTTTTTCTTGTTAAGATTTATCATTATCATTCATCTTTTTATGATCTGCCGTATTATTTTTTTAAAATCTCTTAAACTTGATTTTTTTCTATTTTTTAGCCATTGGCTATAATAATACATTAGCTCAATTATATTTAAATATATCATGCAATTTTTTTCTTCTTTCCTAATCAGTTTCCACAATTATGGGTTTTTAATGCTATTGACTCACCGCCATATCAAAATTCTTAAAATTAAAGGGGTAAGGGGGGAGAAAAGGGAAAAAGGGGAAAGTAAGATATAATTCAAGGTAACGGCAGTAATAGGATTTGGTAGTCATCTGTCTTTTTTAATTTCTCATGCGTGGCCTGAAAGCGTTTTCAGGCTCTTTTACGCAGTTGTAAATTCCCCAAAGGGAAATAGAAAATGTATATTTGCTTGTAACCAATGAGTAAGATGAAATTTCTTTTCCGGACATTAGTGCAGTTTTAATTACATAATAGTTGCACTAAGACTGTTCATAGACCTGTATTGCATGACACACACTTGGTCGGATACAAGGGGAATAACTGCCGCAGTAGCCTTTTCTGAATAGATTTTGCATCAAATAATTTAACAGCTCTTATTTTTGGTTTTCTTCTTTTTACTTCAAAAATCCGTATATTTCCAAGCAATAACAATGGAAGCAATAACAGATGAGTTACCTTCTATGATGTTAGAAATCCATCTGATGCTGATATCGGTTTATTACCACTTAGAAGAACCAAATCCTCTACTTCTATATCTCCAACAACATCAAATATTATAAAAAATATTCCAACTGGTGATAAAAGTATTCCAATGAAAGAACTTTGCCAGAGACTCCGCAGCTTAATCAACAGTCGCCCATCAGATGACATGCGCTCCCATTTGCAAGTATCAATTAAAATGGAAGCTAACCAAATCCTAGACCTTCTGCAGGATAGAATCTCAATAAACAATAAAAAGGAAAAAGGTATAGAAGTGGCAACCCAGGCAACAATTTCCCTAACGCATATAAAGGAAAAGGAGGAATATAGAAAAGCTAAGGAAAAATTACCTCTGGATAAACAGTTATCAACAAATGCCATAAAGAAGCCTTCCTATGCAGAGGTGGCTAAATTAAAAAATAGAAAAAAGAAACCAACAATGCTTCTCTATCCAACAGAAGAAAACGACAAAACTATTGAATCAATTCTAAGAGAAGAATTGAAGGAAGACGGGCCCAATTTCAAAATCAGGACGGTGAGAAAACTTCAAAATAAAGGGCTGGCTATTGTATGTGACAAGGAGCAGGAATTTGACCAATTGAAGAAAACAATCGAATCTAATGATTCTCTTAAAAAGAATATAACTGTAAGATTGCCAGGAAAAAGATTACCAAGCCTAATAATATACGATCTGCCCAATGACACTACAAATAAAGATGTCCAAATGGCGATGAAAGCTTACACTAATATGCAGGAGGATCTGCGACTCCGATTCAAAATGAAAGGCCGCAGAGAAGGAACAAGCCATTGGATTCTGGAAACTCCCGGTGAGGTTCTCCATACGCTTAAACAACTTAAAAAGATTCCTATAAACTGGTCCATGTACCAGATGAAAGAATTCTTTCATGTCAAGAGGTGCTCGACTTGTCAAGCCTATGGCCACACAGCCTTTTCAAAAGAATGCAAGTTCACTACGCCTTTTTGTGGTTGTTGTGGTTATAGACACCACAGCAGAAGCTGCAGAAGTGAAGATTCCAACTGCATTAACTGCTACGAGAGCAACAGATTGAGAGGTACTAACTTCAACGTGCGGCACAAAGCCATCGACAATCAATGCCCCTGCTACCAAAAAGAGGTAGCAGCTTATAAAAAATCAAGGGACTATTATTAGTATGGACAGTATTAATTTTGAAAATTCTTCCTTTCCCTTTAACATCGCGACAGCCTCTACTCAAGACCCACTAAAAATACTCCAAATAAATTTAGCTAGAGCCAAAGCATCCACCAACCAGCTTCATTTGACAGCAAGCACAATTAAACCGGATATCATCCTAGTGCAAGAACAATACCATTATAACAACGAAATCCCTGGAATTCCAAATTCATGGAAAACGTTTAGTTCCACTAACCAGAAAGCTGCAATTCTCATCCCGTCAGCCCAAATAAAACCTGCTCTATTGGCAACAAAAGTCAACGTGGTAGCTGTAAAAATTCAAACATCCTCCTATCCCATCACAATAATTTCTGCCTACTCCTCACCAGCACAAGATGTCAGCACAACTCTCCAAGAAATCCAAGAGATCATTACCAGCCTCCCGGAGGAAAAGATTATCATCGGTGCTGATCTCAATGGGCACAACACCCTTTGGGGGTACAGATCCAATGACAACAGAGGCAATTAAGTCTTGGATTTTATCTTAGCAAATAATTTATACATCTTAAATAAACCAGATGCTCCACCAACTTTCCAAAGAAATAACAGCTTTGGCTGGCCAGATCTGACATTATGTTCCCAATCAATTATAGATTCTTCCATTAACTGGGAGGTTCTGGATGATATCTCCTTAAGTGACCATAGATATATGCAAACATCAATAGCATCCACTATAGCTAACCAGTTCTACAAAAGATACAAGACACGCCATGGGAATCATCCCAGATTTCTCAATATACTTGGTAAAGATATTTATTATCTAGAAAATAAAATAGCAACAGCAAGAAATTCCAGAGAGCTAAATGACGCTACAATAGTTCTTCAAAACTCTATTATTAATGCCTGCAACAAAACCTTTAAGATCAAAAAACAGCTTTTGTTAACGAAACCAAACTGGTGGACAGAAAAATTGGAAATTCATAAAAAGAAAGTAAGAGCACTAAGAAAGAGAGCACAGAGGGCACCAGAAATTGAAAAGCAGTGGAGATACCAGATCTTCAAGAAAGAAAAACCAGAGTACAAAAAACATATTAAAAAAGCAAAAAACACGGGCTGGAGAAATTTCTGCAGTTCAGCCTCCAACCCATATGGAAAGCATTACAAAGCCGCCTTCCGGAAATCTGTTTTCCCATCTCAAATTCGATACCTGATGAACAGTGACCCAAAAGGAAGTCTGAAGGAAGCAGCGCAAACCATCTTGGACCAGATTTTCCCATCTCCTGCTATTTCAACTAACTATAATTTAAGCACTTCAACGCAGCCACTTGACCCTCCATTTTCCCTCCAAGAAATTTCAATGATTATAGACAACCTTCCGACAGGTAAAGCTCCCGGTATTGATGGAATTGACAACCTCCTTCTTAAAATTATACACAAGCGCTTTCATAATATCTTCCCAACTCTCTTTAATAAGTGCCTAGAATTGAGTTGCTTCCCAGATTCCCTGAAAATAGGAAATATTATTTTATTCCAAAAACAAGGAAAAGATCAGAGACTGGCATCTTCATATCGACCCATTTCTCTCCTGCCAACAATCGGGAAGGTGCTAGAGAAATTAATGACCCAAAGGTTAACTTATCATCTTGAGACCACTAATAGCCTCAGCGAGCGTCAACATGGGTTTAGGGAAGGTAAATCAGTAGACACAGCCATCCATGAGCTGATAAACAAAATTCAAGCTGCAAGAAGAGAGGGCAAGCATGTCTTAGTGCTCTCTATAGATATAAAAGGAGCCTTTGACAACTTGCAACACAAAGAAATTCTCAAAAGTCTGGATGAAAGTCCCTGTCCTTTAAACATCAATCGCCTTTTTCACAGTCTTCTCCAAAACAGGAAAGTGACCCTAATGACTCCAGAAGGTAGGGCCATGAAAGATCAGAAACAAGGCTGCCCTCAAGGATCATGCAGTGGTCCCGCTCTCTGGAATCTCGTAGCCAACGAAATTCTCAAGCAGGTCTGGCCAGAAAATGTACACATCCAAGCCTTTGCAGATGATTTTGTACTGGTTATCGAAGCGGACACAAAAAATAGCCTGGAAAGAGAAACTGAACTTGCAATAGCCAAATTTAACTCCTGGTGCTCAAATAATAAGCTTTCCATCTCCACGGAAAAAACAACCCATATTTTATTCAGCAAAATGGCGAGAGGCCCCAGAATCATGTGGAATGGAGACATCATTAAGAGAAATAAATCTATTAAATATCTAGGAGTCCACATTGATGACCAATTAAACTGGCTAGAGCACATAGAAAAACAAGGAGAAAAGGCCATTAAAATGCACCAAAACCTCAAAAGAATCGCTGGAAGCACATGGGGAATCTCTCAGAAACACAAAAGAGTTCTTTACAAGACAGTAGTTGAGAGAATGCTCGCCCATGGTTCATCAGCGTGGTGTCTAAACCCAACACATAGAATGAAGAGGAAGCTCTCCACCATTCAGAGACCATTTCTTCTCTATATTTCAGGTGCTTACCGTACAACTCCAACAGCAGCGCTACAAACCATTCTCGGCATTCCACCCCTGCACCTGCAATTACAGTTTGAAGCCAGACTAACGACAATATATAGCCTAAGAATCCCTCTTCCTCATAATATAACAGAGATACAACCAGAAGATCTAGAGAAGAAAGCATCTGGTTGGTCTACTCACCCTTCACAGCATCTCAATCCCAACCAAATTTCATTGGAAGATGAAGGAATAAATTTATCTCAAATAAATTATATCAATATCTTCACAGATGGCTCAAAAACAGAACATGGAGTTGGAGCTGCGTTTTGTGTTCTGTTCAATGATACCTGGTCCTACCACTGGTCTGCAAAATTGAATGAGAACAATACCGTTTTCCAAGCTGAACTTACTGCACTTCATGAAGCAGTAAAATATACATCCCAGTTTTCAAACAATAATACTTTTAAAATACATGTTGACAATAGAGCTAGCATCATGGCATCTTCAAATCCAAAGAGCACAAACCAAAAAGCAAGAGAAATTTTTGGTGTCCTGCTTTCAAAACCAACAATAAAAATTTCATGGGTTAAAGCACATGCGGGCAATATAGGCAACGAAAAAGCAGATCAACTGGCAAAGGACGCAACGCAAAATGGGCAATTTTATATGCAAACAAAGATACCAAAACCACATATAAAAACCCTCCTCCGGAAAGACATGCTTGAGGAATGGCAAGGATATTGGAGCAATGGTGTCACAGGCAGAAAAATTTTTAATATCCTACCCTCAGTC
Source organism: Argiope bruennichi (assembly GCF_947563725.1). Classification (NCBI taxonomy): domain Eukaryota; kingdom Metazoa; phylum Arthropoda; class Arachnida; order Araneae; family Araneidae; genus Argiope; species Argiope bruennichi. The sequence goes on from NC_079151.1 coordinate 145,018,567, forward strand.
AACCTTAATCCCACTAACTGGAACAGAGAGGAAATTATTTTCTTCTCAGAACACGGCCCTTTTCCTGCCTACCTCAAAAGGTTCAACCTGTCTGAGAGTGACCAGTGCAGTTGTGGTGGGATAGGCACCGCACTTCATTATGCTACGGAATGCATCCTTACAATCTCCTGGCATATGAAAAAACCATCACCAAGCCATGAACAGGAATGGCTGAAAAGAGTCGCCGGCAACTTCCTTTCCAGGCAAAAAATACACAGTATAATTAAATTTATAAGTGGAAATAGAGACCTATTCTCGCCTCCATAGCACTCAACATCAAGTCTCATACCAAAAAAGACTAAGGGGAAAAACAAGCACTGCAGTCTCCTGTCACACATTTCAATCAAACAGAGATTGTCTACATTTCCATTTCTCAAATCATTTTCCATCTGATTTTTTTTTAACTGCATCTTGATCTACTATAACATAAAAAATGTGAACACAGATTATATGTATATTTTTACAAATTCTATCTCTCAATATGCATTATATTTCTAAGTTAATTACTACAAATTATAATTCTAAGTTGAAAAATTATGTAAACGGTCTCATCATAATATAATTTTTTATATAATTGTAAATTTTGTAAATAGTTATTTTTGTTTCGTTTTCCTACTGTAAATATTTTGTTAATTAAATAAAATTCCCGTAACATGCCTACCAAACCGTTCAGTGACCAGAATGGTCACGGATACGGGGGTATGAGACGGCGTTCTGTTCTGTCAAATACATGAACAATTCCCTCAAATGTTGTACTTCTTAAGATAGGTGCTTGTTTCTTTTCGAAATATGAAATGATTTGTTAATAATGAATCTTAATCCTATTATAATGAATATGAATTTCTTCTATCGATGAAACTCATCGAGGAACGTGTTTTTTTATATCAATTTAAATTGTTAATTTTATGTATAATAATTCAAATTTCCAAAAATGATAGTTTCATATCCTTAGTTTTAATATGAAACACTCGAAGAAATTTTTAGAAAGGTTCGTAGTAAATCCTTCAGGGAATATTTCCAAATATATTTGCCGATTCTTATTGAGTTAAATTTCTAGTAACTATTTTGACATCTATGCATTTGATAATTGTTTACATAGCTATTAAATAAGCTCTACTTTTCAGGTATATATTACTTGCATATTTTTCATGATTCTGAAAGTCATCACATAAAGAGAATGAACAGAATCAATGCATTTTAGTTACAAATTTTGAAGGAAAATATTTATTAGAATTCTGATTCTGAATTTATCAGTAAACCTCTGCTGGCAATGAGAATAAAAAAAAACAAGTTTCTTTTGTAGAAAATCCAAAAAATAAATTAATAAAATAAAATCGTTGAAACATCAAGAACAGCATGCAAAATCATAATTAGATGATTCGTTTATCCAAGAAGAATTTTTAATAGTAAAAAAATCTAATCACGAGATATGATCGAAATGTGCATACAGGCATTCGACACAATTTCACTTTTAAAACGACACCCTTTATTCATTCTCAATTAAATGTACAATTTGAAATAAGAATTTTAAAGAGATTTTAACCTTTTTTTATAATTTAAGAGAATAATTTGATATTTAGACATCTTATAAAATGATTTATGAAAATTTGTCATGACGATCTGGCAGCAAAATAAATTCATGCATAGTCTGCAAATTTATTGGTCCTTTTTAAATGAAAATGCTTTCAAAATTCAAATTTATTTTTATATTTAGCCTTTACTTTGCTATAATTCATCATTAGAGATAACTGGAAATACAGTTTATCACTTGACCATGATAGAAAAAATGATTTTTTTTAAAAAAAAATCTCAGAAAAGTAGAAGAATAAGTTTATGAGTTATGATTTTCTAGTCAGGTAGGTATGAAAAAATAACTGTATTATTCTTTAAATAATTTTCTTATAGATATTATCATTAAGGTAAATAAAATATAAAATATGAAAATTTTTTGACGTTTCATAAGCTATGAAATAACATAAAAATAGCACTATCCAGTGTATTTAACTATTCATATTTTTATATATATCAAAAGAAACACAAAGGTAGTTCTCAAATATCAACTCATTCTTAGAAATATATTTATTTCCTTTATTTAAACAACAAACATTTCAATGATTTTATATAAATATGAACTGTTCCATATTTATTACAAAACTCGGAAGGATTTATGTATCTATGCAATGTTGTTTTAAATATAAACTCAATAGTTTGGTTACTGATTAGTGATACGTCCAATTCCAATATGTAATTTTACTAAAGATCACAAAACATGTATGTTTAGTTTTGTAATTGGATTTATTTATAACGTGTTGGACTCTGCTCTATCGCCTCTAAAATTAAATAATAAATTGATAAATAATTATATAAATTGATTGATAATTGATTTTAAAAAATATACCAGTTCATTTCTTCAGGTTTTATTAAATTAGGTTTATTTTTAGGATTATTAATTATTTGCTTATCATTCATTTCTTTTTAAACTAGGCATAAACTTTGCATCTACACTGTAAAAATATTGAAATAAAGATAGATGTGAATGCTCGAAATCAGTAAATATCTAAAAAAAATCCATATGCAAGGAAGCAGTTTTGCCACTCCTGCAATTAGAACTTACTCATTATTACATTAGGGTATTCTTCAGGCACCTCAGACTGTACTTTAGCTATATCAAGCAAACTATAGTTTAGGTTGGTTTCAAAATATTTATGATGTAAGAAGAAAGAAACTGTCTTCCACTATTTTTAGCTCATAAATTCATGATACGAAATATAAACTAGATAATGACAATGATACAAATACTAGTTATATAAAGTTCTTATTGCCTCTAAATGCTTATAGTCTCGATTTAATACTAATGGTGGTGCTGTTACTAAGGCTATGTGCATATATTTTTAGCCATATGGAAGTGGAATGCCTAAACAATAAGATCAGCCGATATTAAGAAGAAGCAAGCTATCGCACTAAAAAATGGTTCTAAATGCTCGATAGAAAATTCCACGGAATAATTCTTTGCATTTTAAGGAAAGAATTATTATCTCATTGGGTTTAATCCTAGTGAAATAGCTTCCATTCAAATCAAGCAAGAAAAGAAACAGAAAAAGAAAGTCATGATTACTGTCAAACTGTTTGAAAATTAAATTTTTAAAATGACAGACAGCTGAACATCGATACAATACATAGCTTGTATTGTATCGATGATTTTCACGTTATGTTAAAAACTCCACATAACACTGGCGACCTCATCGGAGGACAAAAAAATCTTTCAATATCAATGTTTTATCAGCGGTAATTATTTGTTGTTACAATTAAGTTTACAACGGTTGTATCATCTGTCTCTCTGTCATCATCCTTTTATCTTTACTCGCTGTTAACTGAAAGGAAAATAAAGATACTTGTAAAAGGATAAAAAGGCAGACATATTAGTTCAGAGAAGGAGAGGGAGATTCTCCTACAAACCAATGCACTACATATGTACTAACGATGGCGCAGTAACGGTAGCAGACACCCGGAACGTAATATAATGATTTCACTTTAATATAATTATTCTAATGTAAGATTTATTATAACTATTTTAATATAATTATTTCCAAGTGTAATTTAATAAATATGGATCCCAGCACATGATATATTCTTACCTTTTCTTCATATTTTATTTAAAAATTTATGTAAAAGCACACATTTATTCCAATGACGCTCGTAGCATCAGTACTCTTCTGCCCCCCCCCATTCAACTCACTCACAATGTACCAGGAGCTTCACATTCTAAAGTGCTATTCATATTTATTTTTCTTAAGAAAAGTACTTAATTTTAAGAATTACTCTTTAAATTTAAATTGACATTGTTTATAATTTAGAAAAATACTGAAATTGCGCGTGCATGCCATTTTGTGCAAATATTGGTAGCAATTTTAACATGATGATCTTATTTTATGATATAATAGCATATTCTTTTGTTTTATAAAAAGAATCGAGAAATAATAACGTATTACTCAACAATTAACTTGTTGGATATTTGATTCGAATTTTTAAAATTCATTAATTATACATTTTCGACTTATTATTTAATTGTAATTATAACTAATGTTTTTATTCAGTTTTAACTGAAACTAAAAATATTGTTTTCTGAAATTAATATTTTTGAATAGTATAATGTTTAGTAATATTATAAAAACAGATAAAGTTGAAATTTTATTTAATGCGTAACAACAAAAACGGAAATCAAATGCATGCAACTTTACTTCAATTATATTATTTTAGTTTTATTCCTTATAGAAATCTAATAATAACAAACTATTTTCTTTTGCATGTCAAACCACAAATATATTTTTATAAAATTATAAGGATTTAATTAATTTTATGAAAAAGTATAAAAATCTTCATTAAAATTTAGAAAAGATTCAATACGCTAAAAATTAATTAAGAATTCCTCGGATTATTTTTTTTGTTGTGAATTAAATTCTTGAAGATTAATTTATATTTTATTCTAACGTAACATTAATTATATCGTTTAATGTTAACATCCGAGAATTACTGCTTTTTTACTAATAATGAAGAATGAACAAATGGTAAAATCATATTTAAGATGATAAACTTGATAAAATTTAATAAAAAACATTTTTTCAGGAAATCTTATACCATGCTTCGTTTTCCGGATATAATATTGCTTAGTTCCTTAAGGGAAATGGAAACCTTTAAATATTAAAAAAATCTATCTTTCCAATTTTAATATAATAAAATAGGAAGCATTTCATTAATTACAGAAATGTATAAATTGTATAATTTTGAAAAATCTGAAGTTAAGAAATTACATTTTAACATTGAATCTTACAGGAACTTCCTTGATACAAAAATATAAGTTTTTTTAATCATGTGAGACATGATGTTGTTTTGGTTTCAGGTTTTAGAAGCCCCAAAATGCATAGGCAAGGAATTGTTGAAGCCTCAAAATGCGTAGGCAACCAATTGTTGAAGCTTCAAAATGCGTAGGCAACAAATTGGCGATTCATCGCTATTAGGGTAATTAGAAAATAATGCAGAAGGTTGTCCTATTTGGCGATTTATCGCCACCTAATGTTACAACTTGTTATCATGTGAGAACATGATGTTGTTTTGGTTTGAGGTTTTTGTAGCCTCAAAATGCGTATGCAACAAATTGGCGATTTATCGCTGTTAGGATTATTAGCAAATAATGTCGAAGGTTGTCACATTTGGTGATTTATTGCCAACTAAAGTTACAACTTGATTTCCAAATTATTCATTCTCTGAATTTTTACGAATTGTCTTAATTAATTTAAGTCATTAACCAGTTTAAATCGGTTTGGAACAATCACCAGACTATCAGATTCAAAATCGTTCGTTTAAAAAAATTATATATATATATATATATATATATATATATATATATATATATATATATATATATATATATATATAGGGATAGAGACCGATAGAGAAGTCTCGTGATTATTTCAAACAGGTTTAAACTGGTTAATGCCTTAAATTAATTAAGACAAATAATGAATGAAAAAATAATAATGTTCTCACATGATAACTTGAAATTTAAAATCCGAATTTCATTTTTTGGTTATTATTTTTTTATTTAAGTATGCAGACTACGATTTAAAAAAAAGATGGGAATGATAAAAAATTTCTGCAAATAAGAAATTTAATTTTTTTTTTTTCCTTTACCCGAAATATGTTTGTTTCAAATTTCAATACCGATAGAAAATATTGCATTTATTACAATAATATGAAACACTATGCAACAATGCTTACAAACTTTTTGCATTGTTTAAATCTATTTTTTTTTCTGAGCAGTAGGATTAATCTTTAGAGATTATTTATCCGGCAAAATATACACATTTATAAATTTTGAATTTAAACTTTATTCATTATGGTTTCTTTAAATTTTTGGTTATTAGAATATTTAAATGAAAATAAGTGTTAAATGTCATGAAGCCCATTCTTATATATTCTGCTAAATTTGGAGCGATTTTATTCTAAATTATTTTTTCTCAACGCAACCGTTTTGCGGTTATGAACATGAAAACTATCGCATTACCACACGTATTCGATTTCCCATTAAAAAACAAATGCTTTAAAAAACAAATATTTTTCTATTGTTTTATAATTAAAATAAAACACTCCCTCAATCTGTCCTAAATTTCTATCGGATAAAAAATTTACTAGTGAAAAATTTCCTTTATTTCCAACCGAAATTTTGACACTCTTCGTTGTCGAGAATGTCACAGTTCATTTTATTGACTGGCGAATAATAAAAATGAAAAAAGATCGAAAAAGAGGTCACATAGAATTAAAAGCATCATTACCCTAAATGATATCATATGCAAAAAAAAAAAAAAAAAAAAAAAAACAATTCCGTTAATAGTTACAGATTAAAAGCGCAGAAATTAATTTTCGTTAAAAATTATATCCCGAATTGCAACTCTTACTTTAAATTATCCTATTTTTATGGTGGACTCATAGTCGATATCGGCTTTGTAATCATATGAATGTGAGCTGTACAGAGCCTGTATTGCGTAAATCCACATCGAATTTGCAATTGCAGACAAAATATATTAACGCTGGCGTCATTTCCAGCTTGAAAAGAGAAATGCCGAAATCAAGTTCCCTCTTAGTCATATCTCGAAGATCGAAATTTTTGAAGTCCGTTCAGTAAGTCCTGGCATTCCTTAGAAGAAACTTTCAGTAACTGAAATAATGTAAGTAACATAATTTTGCAAATGAGCGGCCTAAAAGGAGACATATTGGAGGTTTAATGTCAAATCATTTTTGAGAGCATGGATTGTGCATGGGTAGGACCAATGAAACGCGTTTCTTTATATCAAGACACAAGAGAAAAGTGTGAGAAATTTTTCCCTTAGTGCTTTTACTATGATATTCTTATAGGGATTATTTTTGCATGCGCAGATTCAAGAAAGGGAATCTTTGATATCTTTAGAAATTCTTCTGTCAGCGTTAGGGGTTTTATATCTTTGCTTTCAGAGTGAAAATTACAGAACCAACAATATTTTAGAACGCATGTTAGAAATAAATAAATAAAAATGTGGGGTTTGGATCAGGAATAAGAAGAACATTAATATAGACTAATAGGATATAAATCAAATTAAGATTATATATATATATATATATATATATATATATATTAATTGTTTATGTTATTTTATCAATAAGACAATTAAAGAAACCTTAATAAAACTGGACAATTTTGTGATATGCTAAAGAGAGGAACAAAATGTAAATCTAGTTCAAAAGAGGGGGAAAAGCTGGAGGCACAGGAGATAAATATTTTTAATCCTTCTCAATCCCCTTACTATTGAAAAAAAATTAAGTAGATAAATCGTCGCTTCATCATAACAAATAATTTTTATATTGTAATATCTTTGATAGCCAGAATTGCTTAGAAGTTATGGTCTGAAATACAGTTTTCTACTTCTAACGTGGATAATTTTTTACCTGAATTCATGCTACCTCGTAAAAAAGCTCTATTCTCTTGCATTCCGTTTCATTGTTTTAGATTAATTCCTTATGAAATTAAAGACGAAGATAAAAAAAAAGGTGATTTTTTTTTCCTTTATAAATCCTGGCAAATACAATAGGTCCTCGTCTTTCGGGCTAAATGAAGGGAAATTTTTGAGATAATATGTAGTATTATGGTAAGCACTTTAAAGGTAACATCATTTGTCTCTTAGAAGAGTATATTATTAAATTATATTATTATTGTATAATAAATAAAAATAATTTCGATAATTTTCATTCCATTCCATTAAAAATATTTATTTTGACAATTGGCTTTAAAATTTGATATATGCGTTATCTTTTTTAATTTTATCAGCAGCATTCTTTTTTTTTTCGTTTTTCCTTCCCTTAGCGAGATATTTTTAAATTATATGTAACAGAAAAAGCATTTGAAAGAAAATACTTTAACCATCTTTGCCATCATAATTCGATTCAGAAAGAAAATGCAAAATCAATAATGTATAAACTTGAAATATTCCACAATATTATTTTTTCTCCAGAGAAAAGAAAATTTGCAGAATGCTATACGAATATCAAATCTGCGTGTGGAGAATTTCAAAGAGGTTTGATATGTTCCGTGGATGATATTAGCTTTTATTTTTGCCTCCTTATCCTCTCTTCTTAAGTATAAAGAGCTTTTAGTTATGTTTTCAGTGAGTTTAAAACGAGCGGAAATAATCTATTTCCATAACCAAATTTTTATATTTCTAAACAAAGTGTCCAATGAATTTGAGCAAACTGTATGTCTTTAAGCTAATAAATAACAAAAGATGGCAAAACAGAAAATTAAAGATAGTGGAACTTTTAGTTCTGAAATATTGAAACATGGTTGTAATGATTATTATTCAATTGCGTTGTATTCGATATTTTTCATTGCATCTGCTATTACATTCTTTTTAATAATTTCCACCTATTTCACATATTTGGTATACGTCCCATAACATCGACATTCATTAAAATAAGATCAATATATAAAATAAATAAAACACACTTTAGTAAAACATTTAACATTTGCACCATAGCCGCTATTACCATTTAACGTGTTTTAAATGACTTCTTTATCCCCACCTGATAAGAGGAAGATTTCGAATATATTAAAGAGGACATATTCGCACTTAAAATATTATAATAACATCTTAATCCTTTCATTTAGTTATGCATAGAAGTATAATTAGACAAAACGTATTATAAATTTTAATTTCATGCCTGAAAAATAATTTGAAAGTTGTATATAAAACACTCAAAAAAGGGAACAATCTGCAGACCATATATGTAAAAAATAAAATGCCTATACGAAGTCTAAAAAAATTGCCATGGGAGAGTTGAACTGTTGTATTCTATTCTATCAAAAAGAAACATATCGTTAATGAAACTTTACCTTTTTTTAATAATATCCTATCTTTTATCAAATGAAGAACAAATAAATTAATTTGCTTTGGATAAGCAGGATAGTTGAAATTTCTTCTATTTTTCTTACTTAAAATATACTTATATCATTTAATTTTCAGAATATTGAATAAGTATTCTCCAGATTTCTTGGAAATCGTCTTTTTAATAATACGAAACATGCATTATTACATTATTATTATGCGAAACATGCATTCTTCGATAATAATGTGAAACAGGCATTCATATAAATAAAAACTAAATGATTCAAAGAGTATAAAAAATTAAAGCTCTATTTTTGATGAGTCAACTGAGCATTGTTTTATAATATTATTAATGGAAGATTTCCCTTATAATACTTTTTAAGTATTACAAAAGAGCTTATAAAAAGTTCAGTATGAACTAAAAATTAATTATTCTACTATTGACGTAAACATGATATTTTTTTGACGATTTTGACGCATTTTCCAGTTTAAAACTTGAAAAGTTTACATTTATCTCCCAAACTTTTTTTAAAAAATGTTTTCATCATTTTTTGGAAGAAACTCTAAAATTAAAATAACCAGAAATTTAATTTTTTTATTAATAATTCATTACTTATGGAGTTTAAATTTTTAAATTATTAGAATAGGCAAATTTATTAGAATAGATAATAATAATCAACTATGTTTAATGTAAAAAAATTGCTTATTATTTTTTTATTTGTTTTCATAAAAATATAAAATATATAAGAAACTTCGCCGTTTATTATTTATTTGGAATTTATTGAGAAATACAGATCAAATAACAAAATTTTGAAGCATATGACAAATGAAAAAATAATGATTGAATATAATTAGGTTGTTCTTATACAATAAAATTTATCTGAGAGCTTTAGAAATTTTTCAATAGTCTTTTGCTTAAATTAGGTGAAAAAAAAATGAGCGAAACAACAGGTATTTTTTTTCTACGTCTGCTTACTGAACATATAAAATACAATGCCATTGTTATCAGTGTTGAAAAATCAGACTGTAGGTTTTCAAATAAAAATGTTTAATTTTACTATTAAGTCTGAGTTGCGCTTACTGATTTTTGAAAATAGTTAAATACAAAAGATTTCGTTTTGGCATTTCAATTATTTTCAAGATCTATTTAAAAATCAGAAGTCGGTTCATTTTTAAAAAAATATATATACGTTTTACAAATTCAGTCTTAAATTCAATGAAAAAACAAACAAACAATCGCATTAAAAGGTTTAAAAAAGTAATGCTTGAAACTTGAAATGCAGATCCTTTGATTTCACTACCACCAATAATAAAAGTGAATATATGTCTGCATGACTCTTTATATTGGATCTCTATAGGGATTACCGTAGGATTTATAGGAACCAATTTGAAACGAAAATATCTTGAAGAGTTGGAATGAGTAGGCAAAAGATATAGTTTAATTAAGATTTTAAATATATGAATTTCAATCAAAGTACTGAAGATATCAGTAATATTTTCCTAAAATATTTTGGCACAAAAAAAAAACCCTTCTACCTTAACCTCTACCTTAACATTCAAAATCTTCCTAATAACATCATTCTAAATTCCGTCCAGTTTCTAATGAATTTAAAAAAATATTTTAATTTTATTTTAAAACAATACTTTTTATTATTATAATAAAATCATTTTGAATTTTGCTATATATATATAGGCTATTTTCATCCATTGTTAAATGATGCAAATTTTGTTTACCTTTCGCATATTGAATAAGTTTCTTTTTTAAAAGAATGATGTTAAGTTTATTTTTTTAAAGAAGGAAAGTGAAAACCAGATTTAAAAACATTTTTTAGTTAAATTAATTAATTTTTGAAAAATTGAGTTAATTCTAATTAAGTTTTAATTTCTGAAGAAAACAATGATGAAAACTCATTCCATCTAGCACAATTTTTAACACAGTCAGTGTTTCCTCTAATACTATTAATTAAACATATCAATATCAAAATATTTTTATCACCCTCTCATTTCGAGGTTTTTACTCTCTTGTTGTAGTAAATTAATATTTTTTATTGATCGTGATGTATTATCTATGTGCGTGAATCATAAAACCTATTTGGGAGTACTATCTTGAATAACTTCAATCTTGAATAATTCTGTTGCTATTTATATTATATACCATGAGTATCTTTTGATTCCTCAAATATGTTCTTTAATAAGTAAAAGATTAATTATTTCCAGTTTCAAATTACATTTCAGTTATTAAGTAAGATTACGGAGAATAATGGAGGTGAATAACACAATAAACAGAATCGGATTAAGTTTTCATACATTATGTGGAATTAAATCTTTCTCTTGTTTAAAATTATTTTACTGGAATCATTAAAATCACGATGAGATAAAACACTCGGAAATATCTTACAAATACCGAGCAATCATCTATTCATTAAAGACAGCTGAATTATAGTTAAATAAATAGAGAAAGGCATTATTGTGAATTAATAGTTAGGGACAATGCATCTCTTGAAATATAATATTTAATAACGAGCTATGTTTCTTTTCTTTTTTCCGATTCTAAAGGGGGAGAAGAGATGATTGTAAACTCCTTATGCGAAAAAGGAAAAGAAAAGAAAATACTTTCCATCCATGGAGCAAAACATTTTTAAAATTCTTCACACGACGCTTTTTTATTCATACATCATTCCTAAACTTTTTGTTTATCTCAGATATGGAATATGTATTGAGTTATGCCGCTTTCTAAAACATTCTAGAAGCTTTCTGTTCACCATGAGAAAAAGAATATGTTTTCCCTCCTGGTTAGATTTCATGCAATAATATATCTGCCAATTAATTACCAAAAAATGCAATTTTCAAAAATTCAGTGAAAATAATAAAAGAATATATTACTACTTTAACATAATTCGATTTGCATAACATAATTCGTATTCTACTTTAACATAATTGGTATCGCAAACTATTTACAAATTTGCTGATACTAAACCGCTTATATTCAGGACAATCTTTAGACCTCGAAATGCAAACATAAAAATGAAAACAATAAATATAAATAATAAGGAATTGTTTTTCTTTACAAGCGGCATTAAAATATTTCAATAAATCACTTTTTATAGAGTACTTTAATTCCTATTCCTCATATAATGTTATTTAGTAACAGTTATTGAAGTAATAATATTTTAAAAATAAATACATTACATATCATGACAATTTCCGAAAAAAATCAAAACATTACTTTCTTTACTGTAAACAGTACAAGATTTTTTTTATCTCTCTCTATATTTTTTTAATATTGAGCATCAGTTTTATTCATCATTTCCAAGAAGTCCCAAAAATGAAGAAATTAGCTCCTTATAAATAAACTCATATTTCATTTTCTCTAAATTCACCTTGACCTTTAAATATTTTAATTTTATTCGTTGTTATAAAAATCATAAATATCCATATTTAATTCCTCAGAACAAATTAAAATAAGTGACATTTAAAAAGCATGTTATTGCAACATTTTTCTTCATAAAAATAATTTAATTTTTGTAACAAGGTTAAATTTAAAAAGATTTCCCTTATTGGAAGCAGAATCTACGGAAATTAATTAAATCATTCATAAATATATTTCTAAAGGAAATAAAATTATATCAATCTTATTATTTGGAGTAAAATAACATGCATTTGATTTCCATCTTTATTAAAGTGCATAATGTGAAGTTTGGATTTTTTTTCTTTTATCACTGTATGATTAAAATTAACGAGAGAGTCAAAAGTTCCAGTTTCAAGTCGAAACATTTTTGCAGCATTAGTTAAATTAAGCTTTAAAAACTGATTTTGTTAGGAAAGCAATTAATTATCATTTGGAAGAGTAATTAAATTATTAGAACAATAAGAAAAATATAATTGTCTTATATGAAGAAAAAATAATTATTATTTCCTGTACCCATAATTCAATAAAAGTGATTGTTTAATTTTTTAAAATCATTCTTATTCTATTTAAAATGCATTTTATAAAGCTTCTTATCGAAATAAATGAGATTACATGTAATTAAGAGAATTTCATCTCGACTCAGAGTTTTGTAAAAGTGTTTATTTCAACTAATAAACTAAAAAAAATTCAAAAATGTGCAAAAGTTATTTAATTTTTAACTGCAATATGGTCATGTGTTTACCGTGTAAAGTATAGTACAAATGTATATCAGTAGATTTTTCCTTGTCCATTATAACTAATCTGTCAATTCTCTAATTACCCTGGAGATAGTTTTACCCTACTATTCTTTGTTATCTCTTGTGCAAATTGAAAATATTGGCTGGAAACGAAGGCATAATCCCATGAATATCGAAATGACATGGAATTCTATCTATTCAGCTGAAAAGGAAAAAAAAAAGAGTTTCCCTTTTGTAATTTTTGCTAAAATTCCATTATAAATGATTATTTTGCGAATTCATCCTACCATAACTTTCAAAACGATTGTTTGTAATTTGATTCTCTTTTTAAGGGCAATTTGTACTATTTTGTGAAATTGGGACATCGGCTCTGCAAAGAATGCCTTCAAATAAGAATTTTTTTTTTAATTTTATTCAAAATCATCACAGAAATTAAAAGGAAATAATTACAATGAATGTCGATGAATATTTTCATAAACTAATAATATTACCACTTTGAGCACTTAATTGCTGAACCGAATGAAAATGCAGAAAAAAAAACATCTATTATAATAAAAACATCTTTAAACAGCTCCATCTTAAAAAAAAATAGTAATATGTTTCAAATTAAAAATTAGCTATTTGCGAAAAGAAAAACCGAATTTTGTATTCGATACTATTTTTATCGTTTCAATGAACTAAAACATGATAGATTGATTATTATGTTTACAAATAATTTATTGCATGCAGCCTTGAGCACAATTTTAAGTAATAACCAAAAGAAACATGGATCATTTAATCTATTACAAAGAAAAATATCATCTGTATGTTACTATCGTTCACTCTTTAATCATAAATTCTTTTGAAGAAGAATTTTATATTTAACAAAATAAAAAAAAATGTGGTAAAAATATCCACAGTTTCGACTTCAATAATTATTGCGAACAACTATGTAAATAATTAATATTTAAGTTAATTTAGTTATAAGTTTATCGTAAGTCATTAACTTTCGATGAATGGCATTCAATTATCTTCTTTTTTTTCAGAAAATTAATCTAATTTTTTTCTACCATTTACCGAGTGATGAATGGTATTTCTCGTTATTTATCCATTAAGGATGAATTGTGGTCAAAGCGTGCTAACTACAAAAATAAATTTGAACCTTTCTTTTATCCACGCCCAACAGGGAGCAATAAATTTGCAGATGATGAATAAATACGCGTTAATGCACTCTCCCACTGATCAGTATTAAAATAAATTCATATATTGGTTGAAAATTAATTTATTCTCTTAAGTTGTAAAAGAAGGTAGTGCAAATATATAACTGGTCTAAATAATCGTTGAGCATATATTTAGAGGAGAGTGTTTAAAATATATTAAAAAGTGAATCCTTTCTATCTTGCATTTTAATCCCTTTGGTAATAACAAAAACTAAATTGATTTGTTGCATTTTGAGTTTCAGTCATTGCTTTTCTTCAAAATGTTACAAAGGGAAAAGAAGCCATACGATTTCTTTCAATTCACTGATTTCTTGCTTACATACCCAGAAAGTTTGTATTACAATATATATTGATTCTTAAATATCTGATATTCGAGAAATAAAGTAGATTTTTGTAGAGGGTTTTAGTATAGTAGGATCAAACAATCGAAAAATGTCGTTTTTTTTAAGTTGTAGAAAAAAATGACCCGAGACGTTATAAGCATACGTATGTACAGAGAACACGAACAGACAAAAATGATATTTTCGAATTCGTTAAGGATGCTTCTAACAAACAATTGCATTTGCTAAAATTACAGGTGAAAACAAGATTGCTTTAAAACATAATACTAAATCCTAAAATATGTGGGAAATGAATATAATGACTAATATTCTTGAAGTCTGGGAGGTGTCGAACATTTGGATGATGGCGATAGCTATAAAGATATCAAGGTTATCCATAGGTTATCAGAAATCAAAGTTTTCCCCTGAAACTTTAATAGGTTAAGATTTAAAGTAATGCATGTTTAAAATGACAGATAACAAATCCAAATACTAATAATGAAGTAAAATGTTCTTTATGCCACATTTCGTGTTTATCATTTTCAATTGACTGAAACCAGCGTATTATTTTCAGCTCATTGAAAGCGAATTAAGCAGCATTGCGAATAATTGCATGATCTATGGTGAAAATACGATCCGCTAATTTTTAAATCTATAACACAATGGTATCAAACGCAACTGATAGTTGAGGCCAAATAAACAGTGTCTGTTGGAGCTGCAAAAGCCAAATCTTTTCATTTCAACAAATCATTTCAAAAGCGATAAAAAAAGGTTAAACTGCAAAATTAATATTTTCTTATTCCCTTTTCATTATCTTATACATTGAAAATTTTCTTGTCTTCATTGAATAATTTAGTGCTGAAACACAATGAAAGTAAGTCATTCTGGATCTGACAGGAGGTATATTTCACCGCATTAATAAAAATCATTACTCGCTCTAATAAGCATTTTCAAAAATTGAACGATTCAAACTCGACTGGTAAATATTTACAAGTGCTAGGCATCACAACTGCACTAAGCTCTGTTTCAAGTTTGAGAGGTATTTGATTTCGATTGCTTAAATTTGCAATGGTTAAGGTCAGTTTATATCTATGTAGAAAAAAAAATTATAAAAACCTTACTTCTAAAGATTTAAAATCATCATATCTGGTTTCAAATCAAAAGTTCTATGGTTCGCAATTTTTTCTGTGTATTTTTGGTGTAATGTAGATTTTTTTAAAGTTTCATTTACAAATTTTGCTTCCAGAAATGGCGTATAATTTCCATTTTCCATATCTTCTTTTGTTGAAATAACATTCATTCTAAAGCTTCAACTTCATCAGAAACTTTTCGTAACGATTTTATATATTCTTTGAAGACTGAATTTAAATAATATAACTTGTACAAGTAACTTGTTATATCAATACTAATGGACCATATCTTGTAATCATCCTAGATCAAAAAGCAAATGGTGGATTTAATTTTTAGTTACTTAACTTTCTGTCTCCAAAGTCCCGTCAGCTGGTCATTCAGATATATACAGAACGGCTGAGCAGTCAAAATGCCATAAGCTTATTTCCTTTACTTTTTTAAAAACAGACTCCTATAATGGTGAGGAGCGATCCTATCGTGGCAATGGTTGCTTTTCCTCTCAATGCCCCTCTTGATTGATGGCTCCAGAAAGTATTTGAAGGTAGATACCTAATTTACATTACGGTTTCAGCTTGTTAACTACTACTACTTGATAAAATGTTTGGGTATAAAAAAAATTAGATTTTTTTTTTTTTTTTTTTTACTTTTCACATACTGTGTTGAGCAACAATTTTGGACTTCAAAAGGGAATGGAGACAGTTTGGCTTGGTTATGTTGGATAATATACCAATAATGTTAGTTAGCAAGGAAATATTTTACCCAGGTAAATATTCTCTACCCTATATGGCATCATGTGCTGTTCTGTCAGTTTAAATTTTTAATAAATTTTGGTAATTTGTTTTGAAAATGAAATTACTTTTTTATGTATCTAAATATATTATAATAATTTTTCAACTATGAAATATTATTTACTTTAAGTATTAACAAATAAATCTAAGAAATTATTTTGGTATTAAATTTGTTTAAATTTAAATAAATAAAAAAAATATTTTAAACTCTTAATAATGTATGAAGTGTTTACAATGAATTATTTAGATAAATTATACTTAAAATGAAAAGAATCAGAACATTTTAATGATTAAATTTTATGATACAACAACGATTTTTAATTTTAATAAGGATGTAATTATCATTTTAAATTTATGTTTCCTAATCAAATACATCTTTAATTAATTAACAAGTTATAATCATATACACTAATAAAAAAAAACTGAAATTTTAGAAATTATATATTGTAATCTAACTTTGTACACGACCCCTCATTAATCAACAATAATCTGGATATGAAAAGCATGGAGATACAAGAACCTCCACTGCGCATACGAATACTGATTGCAAAAAGTGGGAGAGAAATTTACCTTTTATAGTCTTTACTTTCGGTCATTTCAGATTTTAAAAGAACTACGTTTCAAAGAGCGAAGAAATTCAAGAGGCTAAAGCTGATAGATTTTGTTTTATAACTTAGAAACATAACAAAAATCACGGTTATATTAGGACGCATCTGAATTTTCACTTTGTAATTAATCATGTTATATTTCTAATAATTAGTGAATATTACGGTTAATTATAAATAAAGCAGGATTGGGAAATTGAAAAAATAAACTACGAAGAATTGATTAATTCTCATGTCTATTTTGCTGTTGTTTTCCCTCATACAGTCTCTTCTTTTAAACTTCACCCATAATGTTCAGTTTTTACTGCAGACATAAGTGGCCTTTTATATGCTTTAGAAGAAATTTCTAATAGTCTGGATAAAAAAAATATCATCTATACAGACTCTCTGAGCATTTTACATTCTCTAAATTCATGTCATCCTCATCCTTTGGGTTTTTTTTAAGTGTCTTAGATGATTTTGTTAAACTAATTTCTCGTAGTTATACTATTTTATTCTATTGGGTACCATCCCATGTTGGAATTTTAGGCAAGCAAGAGACAGGCAAGGCTGCCAAATTGGCCACTATTTAAATCGCCACTACTGCCTACTGCTCCCCTGTGCTACATAAAAAAAAACATATTACAATGCTTCTTTATTTTAAATGGCAGAGACAGTGGGACTTGAAGACAAACAACAAACCATATTATCAAACTCCATGTGCAACTTTGACACTCATTAGCGAATAGAACAGCAAATACTATTTTAATTCGTTTACGCGTTGAACACACTGAATTCATCCGTATTCACTTGTTTCTAAATGAACAACCGCCTCTGTGTTCGAGATTTCATTGTCAAATGTATGTCCAACATGTTAGATTACCCAAATTTTAATGGCCAGCATTTACAATTTTTTTTTCAGGAATTTTGCACTCCATTGTCTTTCTTGCTTAAGGTACTTCATGTCCAATTCTTTGCATTTTAAAGGTTAAATCGTGATTACATTTTAGAGTTTCTCCTTATTTTCCCTTCGATGACTGTTTGAAAATGGTATAGTTTTATCTATTGTTTGGCGCAGCATGGTCAACATCTTCGCTCTTGCGTCAGAAAACCTCAAATAAATTAAATCAAATTAAGATATACATTCTTAAGTGCTTTAATGACAAGTTTAAGTGCTTTAAGTGGACATTAAGTGAAAACTCACCGGAAAGGAAGAAGGATAACATAACTTCAGCGTATAGCAGTGAAAAAGGATTCCAGTTAGAAGCAAGCCTCATTAGCAAATGTTACATTTGTACTCTGACAATATTTAGACTTTAATGTACATATCTCAATTTTCAAAATACGCTACAATTATTTTTCATTAAAAAAAAAAGAAATATGGTCCACTTTTATTCTGGTTTGTCTGAGGAGGACGATTTCTTGCAAAGAAGGTGTCCAATTCAATTATATTTGTACAGTTTCATTTATTACTTGAATATGAAGTTTCTGACTCTTGAAGTGTCCCCATAAGATTTCGAAAAAACTTTAAACAGCCTGTGCATTCCATAAGTTTCAATAACTGTGCTAAAATCGCATTAATAGTTAAAATTTATATCTAAACACATTTATTGCAACTTTACATTTAGCATAGTTATATATGGAAGGAGATAAGAAAAGTACTTGAATTTCAATTCAAACATTGAATAAAAGATCTTTGTCAGACATTTTTTGCGAGTCCCTTTCCAATGAAATTCAATTTTGCTCCTAATTTTAAAAGTATATTATTTTAAAAACTAATTTAACATTTTGTATTTGAATTTCATTTTTTAAATGATCTCCTCAGACGTTCCGATTTCTTTCGTAACAGCAGCAAATATACGTCAAAAACCATTTTCTCAGAAGTTTTAATTTTTTAATATCGCTTATAAGTCTTATGAAAATCTTTGATAGACATGTCTCAATAACATAAGCTAAAATGGCATTTTTAGTTCATAATTTATTCAAAAGTATGCTTGAGGATAATTTAAAGAATGACAAACATAAGCTTATTGGAGTTTTATAACAAAATCAAGGTTTCAATTATTCATTGATTGTTTTTCAAGATTTTACGCATTTATTTGAGTACTTATTTACTTTAACGATTTATTTTGGAATATTCTTAAAAAAAAGGTGATTTCCAAGTTAAATTTTCTTAACATTAATGTTTCTTATTGTGATGATTTTTACTGTTACAGATTAAAATATTTTTCCCGTAACGAATATGCGTGGTGATAAATCCATTCTTTTCTTGTTTAACATTAACTTTTTTTGTTAACATTTAGTTGGAAAGAAAGATGATGCTTTTTTAAATATTTGAGAAACGTCATTTTTTACTCATTTTAGTTTGTTTAATAAACCAAAACGTGTTTATTTGCAAGGTTCGATGTACTCATTCAATAAATCCGTTAACCAAAGAAGCGTATTAAATGGTCATTGAATTGATAAATTTTTGTATTTAATCCATATGAAATGGTAACAATTTTTTTTTGAAGAATGATATTTTGAAAAATATAAAAGATATTATCATTATGGCATTTTCGGCTATCAAATATTGATAAATATGCTTTTTAAATTATTATTCTGCTTTTAAGTCCTTTTGAATTTAACTGTTATGTTTGAATGCTTTTTTTTTGGGGGGGGGAGGTTCAGATTTTCTAAAATGAATTATGCTTTGCGAATATTTTTTTTTCAGTTCATATTAAAATGTATTTAAATGCAAGCTGCATTGCTCGTCTCAAAAACTTTAAAAAGCAGAATTGATGATTTAGATACTACTAATTCTTTTTAAATAAAGAGGTATATAAGTTAAAATAAATGCATGAATAATTTTGTAATTGAAGAGATGTTTAGAAATACGTTTAACAGTATAATATGAGTTTGCAATAAAATTCTTTCAATATTTCATTTAAATTGCTATTAATACATAATCATTTCAGATAAGACTAGTATCCTTCAAGATAACATTTCCATTTCTTTACTCCACTCTTACCAAACTTCCCTTATGTTGAGGAAATATTTTCAATTTTCCATAAAAGAGGTAAACGCCCATTGAATAACCATAAATATTTTATTAGAATAAAATATATTCGTATTCTTAAATTTTACAAAAAAAAAAAAAAAAATCATATTCTATTTTCAAGCTGTTTTGTTGATAGCCGCTAATTTAGTTTCTAGGAATTCAAAATTTTCTTTATATCAGTTCTGATAAAAGCAATTTGTTTTTGGAATTGAAGTCATCTCAAGTCATAAAATTTTCTAACACAATCGTTAGAAATATTTTAAATAAATTATTGTGATTTATTCTTTTGCTACCTCAGTAGCTCTAAAATATTCACAATATTTTAAAAATATTGTGAACGCCATAGAAGTAATATTGCATAATGTGAGATACTATTTCAAAGGCACTGCAGTGATTCAGTAAAATTCTAGTATAAAATATTTGTTATAGTTTACTAAATCCTTTAATTCAAGATTTTATTCAAAAAATTAATTGGAATACTTTTTAATTAAAAGCCAAGTATTGAATGAAATTTTACTCTATTTTGGAAACAAAAATGATAATTCTACAGTGAGCAGCATTGAATAATTTTGATCACTAAATTGCAAATTCTACATTGAACTACGCTGAAAAAATATTTTGAAAATCATAGGGAATATTCTATATTAATCTACATTGTAATGGAAATACTGCAAATTATGCATTAGTTAGGAATTAACTGATGCGATATAATAGTCTATTAATAGTTTTTTTTTTATTTTCCTTTATCAGAACTGATGAAATAACACAGATATATTTTTTTAATATCTTGATTTCAATTATTGTACTGATTTAAAAAACAATTGATAAAAGAAGTGTATTTCATGCCCTTTATTTATTTCACAGAAACTAATTTTAGGGAATGAAAGACTTGAAGAAATAATTGATAACTTATAAATACAAAAAAAAAAATTGCTTTTTAAAATCTCTTTATCTAATCTTTAGTACAAATGAAACATTCCAAAATTATTATGCTTAAGTAAAATCTGAAGAACCTTAGTGAGCAGTAAACGTTTTATAGATAACTTAATTTTACCTTTTTTTCATATTGGAGTTTTAAATTTATGAACTAAAATGGTAAATAAATTCAGAATAATAATGATTTTTGAATATCAAATATTTTTAAAGATATTTCTTTTGATTCTAGTTCCCATGATTTATTCTAATAACAAACTGACCACTAATTGAAGTTCCTCTTTGATTATATAAAATGCTCGAATAGATTATTCTAATTAAATGTAAGTCTATTCATACCATTTGGAACTAATTTTGTGAATGGCGAGAAAATAGTATTGTACAATATCGGAAGCAAATATTGATCAATAAATCAAAACTTTTGTATTTTACTCTGTTTCAATATTCTAAAACAATGCAGTTTTTCCAAATTTGATATTATGCTATACAGTGTGCTGATTGTCTACCCAATAAAGATGCAAAAAATCTGCATTATTCACTAACACAATTTGTTATTTCGTTAATACAATTTTTTCAGTTATTTTTGCACATCCTTAAAAAATTATTGAAATAAAATTTGGCTCTAAAAATTCTGTTTCTGAAAAGAAAACAAAATGAATTGCATTGTTGGATCAAATTTTTAATCTCTGGTTCTTCCACGATACAAAAATCAAAATAACTCAAATGAATTTTTCACAATACTTTTAAACTTATTTTTTAATAATTATAAATTTAATATGACGATATTTTGAAGAATTAAGTTATTCGTTTATTTATTTTTATTAATATTAATATTTTATGTAATAGATTAAATAAATTAGAATAAAGAGTAGTTGAAATATTTTTTTAATCTCTATTCAGTGTCAATTTTACTAACCAGTTTTGAAAGTTAATTTATTGCTAGAAATATCTAACTAAATTTCCATTCTTCTTATGTATCTATACATAGTTTCAATTTTAAAATTTGATTCAAATAAAAGGTTTATTTTGCAATTTATTTATATTTTATAAATTTTCTTTAGTCTTTTGAAAAATCAAACAGTGCCTTTCATTTACCATAAACAGAGATAAAAATTTTAACTAAATTATCAAAACTAAATTGGTATTAATGAAAAAAATGATCATCAAATATTGACAGAAACAGTAACATAATAATAAATTATCGTAAACAACTTATCTATATGGAACAAAGCTTCCAAAATTAAAATCTCTATCGAAATTCATCAAAACAGATGCATACATTTGATCATCCTCTCGTTTTTTTTATCATTTGTATGCACATGTATTATGGATGATCATGTGACAACGCATTAGGAGCAATAATTATTTGAGAAGAGGATAGAAGATTTCCATCCTTCTACTTTGCCTCTAGGCCGATTAAAATATGCAAACTTAATGATTCAACGGAAGGCATCGGTCAGGACAACATGTCCTGACCACATGACGAGGACGACAGCTGAATTCATTAAAGTCCTTTCCATGCAGAGGGATGGCGAGAACAAATTCCTAAAGATTGTTCAACCCAAACAAGGAAACGATAAGACGAAGTTGAGAGGATCAGTTGGATAAATTTTCCCTT
The DNA here is from genome assembly GCF_947563725.1 of Argiope bruennichi. NCBI lineage: Eukaryota > Metazoa > Arthropoda > Arachnida > Araneae > Araneidae > Argiope > Argiope bruennichi. Next base: position 145,041,274 of record NC_079151.1, read on the forward strand.
AGCTTTCCTGCTTAATATTAAGCAGTTAGGCGTAATTACAGGAGTGGCAGTCGAGCAGATAAGCCAGGAATCTGATCGAATTGTTTGCTTATCTGAACCGTCTGTAAATCAGTGCAATTGTCATTAGTAAGGAACTCAACTCACAGCAATCATGCGGAATCGAAGAAGCCTTAATTCTTGATAGTGAAACAAATTTTGTAAACTATTACTTCAGAACATTATTTGAAGAACTTTTATTCTAACTTCTAATATCTCATTCGTATTTTATCACTGAATTTGGAAACGATTCCTATTTAACTATTAGAATGGAACAGTTTATAACATGTGGTTATCTTGATATTCAGGCATACAAAGTTTATTTACTAGATCTTATAGAAGTAATTGAGTAAGTAGCTTCAAGCACATTATTACAAAATAGAATGATATAATTTGCTTTTCATTATCTATTATACTTCTTTATGAACAATAATATTTGCATAAAACACAACAATATAATGTTTTATTTCTTATCCAATTCTTAGTTGCCCCAAAGGGGGGTGGGCTTCTTATTTGAGGATGAGAGGCTTCCGGTATGATGGTTGGTTCTTGCCATCCCCTTAGGAACACGAAAAGGTGGGATGCGATGATCCTTCCCTTAAGGAAGGGTTGTACCGTGGTCGATGATGGCCCTTGGGACTCAACCATAGCTCACACCTGTGTTGCTGTTGCGGAGGTCCTGGTCATTCATATTTTTGGGTGTACATTCCAGCGTGTCAGACGAGTCAGTTTGTGATCATATTCTTAGTTCTTAATTAATACTACAAAAGTTAAAAAAATATGTTTTACATAATTCTTTAATGTTTTTCGTATGACCATATTTTTTACATCTGCTTATTCCATTCATCAGATATTCAATATAATGCTACTAAAAAGTACGCACTTGCCAATATATAATACCATTTCTTGATAATTGGTTTTAGGAGTTTTCTTTCAACAACCTTTCTTTTTTAATAATAAATATGAAATACATAAATATAATGCGATCTCGATCTTCGATAATCTTTTAGTCTAAATTTGAAATTAAATTTACAATAACTTTATATATTGCAAAAACACATTACTGGTCCGTTGTATAGATTTAATTTAAAACAATGTTTGGTGTGTTTAAATGTCTTTTAGTACTTTCTCAAACTTAATAATGAAATGAGAATTTAGCTATATAGATTGTCTATAAAAATTTACTGATTTTTACTTCATGAAGTTAGAAAAAATAGTACAAATCATTATTTCAAATGTTCATCTTTTTGTTAAGAAAATTGATGAATTAGGAAAATTATAATGCAAAAGAAAAAAATAAAGGCTAAATGATTTTCACATTTTAATCCTTTAACTATGTTTTTTTTTCTTACTCCCATTTAGGATAGAACACCTTGTTTCGTAAAATGTCATATTTATACCACTAAGAATTTATGAAGACTCTAGATTTAAGAATTGCCCATCATTCTTATAATACATTAGAAAGCATTTCAATGAATTCTTTATTATAAGTTTAAAAATACGATAATTCGACGCGCCACTGACATTCGGGTACCACAGTTAAGCTGTAATTTCAATAGTATTCTTATCTTTGTGATAATTTAATACTATAAATAGCAATTTAAACTTTCTGTCATAAATTTTCACCTACAATGTGCAGTGAGAATTATACCAATGATTTCCTTTGCATACTGATGTAAGAATCTTAATTTTGATTTTATTTATTTTCATTATATTGATATTATGTCTGGATATGAATGAAACTGTTAGTCTCTCAACTAACATTAAGTACTTGTTTGTCCAAAAGAGCTAAAATTATTCAAATACAAATAAGAGAAAAATTAGATTACACCTAAAAACTTTGAAAAAATCTTTAACTACAAATTGAAAGTATAAATGTTTTAAAGCAATCTTCTTTTTCCAATTATCAACTAAAACAAACATTAAACTGTCGAACATTCAGATGTAACTGCTCACAAAATTCTTTTCAAAGATATAATTTGTATTTTATGGAAATTTGAAACATAATGTCACATTTCATTGGTAAATATAGCAGACAATATATTGGAATATATTTTGTATCTTCATGTTTGAATATATAAACATTTAGGCTTGTTAATACTTTTATTCCAATATAACATTTAAGTAAATGTTACTTTCTAACCTAATAAAAATACAAGAATATATATTAAATATTTTAGTACTTGCCAGCTGAAATAAAAATTCTTATGCTAAAAAATATTTGATTTAGAAATTTGTTTCACAATTAAGATTAAGGATTTCTTATTCCATTCTGATTATTTGATGCTCATTAAATTATTTACTGATGACGATTACAATAACTTGGAGACACACACAAATATTTCGATCAAATTTTTGGCTTCTTCGGCCGACAGCTTCTTCTGTCGTTGCGAATAAATGATAAATGTATCTAATAATTAACAATAGCCCTCCTAGGAAATTTAACAACATTTCTCATTCCAACTTCATCTCATCGCTTCCATTTTTGGCAGAAACAGCTTTGAAAAGATATTAAAAATATGTCTCTCTAATATGTAATCTTTACTAAAAAGTGGGAAAAATTAGTTTATTCTTTTACATTAACATCCCGTTTTTAAAAGCAAAAATAGGGCGATATTGGGACGGACCTCGTAATTTTGAACTGCGGGCAGCTGACGAGGATGTCAGCTGAGCTTACATCCCCTTCTCCAAACTTTCACGCTACACCAGCGGAAGAACGTTTGGTCCCAACAGATTTAACGTGCACCAGACATACTTATATGACGGTTCTATAGTAAAATCGGGCCCGAACTAGAAATCCTTCTGCCTCGAAGCCTATACCTTTCCACTAGGCCACAGCGACCCATCACACATAATTAAAACACATATTTAAATGATTCTTGAATATCTATTATAATATTGCATTTCATTTTCTTACATCAGTTGCAATTGAAACAGAATAAATCTATTTGAAATGTAATAGTTATAGAAATTACATTTTTCACTATCTTAGAAATTTCTAAAGCTTTTCTTAAAGAATGTTGATACTTTTTGATTACTCAGAAGAAAGCAACTTAGTTTTTTATTGCAATGCAAGTAATGCGCACTTAAAACATTTGCATAAAAATATGGCAGGGATAGGATTGGTAGAATGTGAGTGCAATAATCTGATAATTAGATAGAGCCATAATGCAAGACTCGAAAATAATTAGATTTAGATAAAAAAAAAGATCTTTAAAAAAGAATAAGATCTTTTAGAAATTTTAAATTATCTTGTAGAAAAAATAAAATATTTGTGAAAATTTAAGTTGGCATAACTAAAAATCTTGAAACATTAACAATGTTGAAAAGTTCTTTCAAGTTTGAAATATGAAATGAATATATTTATGCTTTTATTGAGATATATCATTTATGGTAAACATATTTACAATCATTTTTATAGAAAATTACAAAAAAGTATCGTTTCGGCATTGCCGAATTTTGACAATAGAGGTAAAGGATAAGCACTAAAAATATTCTCAACCACTGGTTTTTCTTGAATGATAATATGCGTATGATCTCGGCTAGTTTGGAAAATGCTAAAAACTTCGCAATAAAGGATAGTTAAATTTAAATTTGCAATAAGATATGCTGCGTATTTATTTTTTCTCGAATATATTATGCCAAAGAAAATGAAAAAAATAATAATTTCGAAAGCAATAGTAATAAAAGGAATTTCCAAACGAAAAGTATATAAATAAATCTCTTGAAAATTGCATTGCACTTTTATATAAAGATAATCATCTACAATATTTTGTTTATATCTTTATAAAATACTTAAAGCCAAAATATTCCAACATAAATTTATTTCATATTTATTAATTAGTAGTAAATTATTTTATTCAATATTTGTACAATGAATAAATTTGTAGATCATTATTCACGAATAATGATGTAGATCATCATTATACATTATTTGTAGATCATCATTATACATTATTTGTAGATCATCATTATACATTATTTGTAGATCATCATTATACTTATTTGTAGATCATCATTATACATTATTTGTAGATCATCATTATACATTATTTGTAGATCATCATTATACATTATTTGTAGATCTTAAATATCATTAAAACGAAACAATTCATTCTAACTTACTACTGAAAACGCGTGACAAACCCTTTGCATTCTCAAATTTTCATCTGATAGTAATCTTGCTTCACCATAATGTCATTCTTTCATTAATTCAAATGTCGGTGCGAAATCATTAATTCAATTCCGAAAATCACCTGAACTACATCTTGGGGCGTAAATTTCGCTCGTATCTCCATTTTATATCAACACGGCTTCCTTTCTGTCTGCGGCTCCCCGAAAATTTCGTTATTATTCTCCGGATCCACAATGGCGGAAGCCTTCATTATGAATGGCTATATGATATGTCGATAGGAAGAAAAGTAAACACTGGAGGATGACTCGTTGGCGTTCCAATTAAAGCGCATCATCACACCGAGACCGAGAAGTTTTATCAGAAGAGTGAAATTGCCTTCAAATAGAGAAATCAGCAGTTGGAAATGACATGAAGGAATGGGATGCAGCAGAAGGGCAGGCTCCAAGTAAGTCATTGACACTAAAATAAGTCATTGGATTCAGCTTCGCTGGTTGTAAACTTTGGATCCAGAAATAAATCAATTTACCAATTTTTTTTCTCGAACAGAAAATCAAAATGAAATTTAACTCTATTTTCTATTCGCGTTTAATATCCTATTAAGATAGTTATTGACACTAAAATAAATCATTGGAATCAGCCTCACTGATTGTAAAGTTTGGATCTAGAAATCACTCCGAAATGGGTTCTTTTAAGAAATTTTAATAAAAATCATGGTTTTCGAACAGAAAATCAAAATGATTGTTAACGCTACTTTATATTCACGTTTACTAAGCGAACGAATATTAAAGTAATTTGTTCCGAACACTAGTTACTGCAGGATGCTTTCAATGCAGTATCAAGTTTAGAAATAAATTAGAATTTTTTTACCAGACTAAATTTTACACATTAGAAAAAATACTACAATAAGTTTTTAAAAATATACATATGCATGTAAAACTTTAAAAAATGTAACATTTGAGATTTTATCTCACTTTTATTCGCAATCTGATAAAAAAAATATGCTGCATGGAGATTGCAAATAAATATTTTGCCAATGTATTTACGTTATTATCACTGCTGAATGGACAGAATCAATATCAGGAAAGTTAATTATTCTTCTAAAAATTAGCAATTTAAGAACATCTGAAGTCATTTTGACCTTTCGACTTTTAAATAGTTCATGTGACTCTAAATTTCTAGGAAGAGGTTGCCTTGCCTGAATATATGAAGCAATTAAAGAATTCCCGACTTCTTTTAAAAAACAATCTTTTGTCCGAGAATTTCATTTCGCTTTATTTTCTATTTACTCTATTTTCTATTAATTATAGATGCATTATAAAGCAAGATTGAAAAAAACATCTAATATATAAAAATCTCATGTCACGGTGTTTGTGTTCGAACTCCTCCGAAACGGCTCGACTGATTTTCATGAATTTTTTTACGTGTATTTGGTAGGTATGATAATAGGTCGTAAAGTATATTTCACAAAGCTAGGTAATTAGGGTGTTCCTATCCGTTCACCGTACGATGAGGAGACCAACGCTTGCCTGAAATCATCGCCACTGTGGCATGTTGAAAAAGTCCAGCTAAAAATAAACACGCGCGTCCAAATGCTACAAGATCCATCTGCTGTCGCATTCTCGGACCAATTGTTAGATATCGGTCACGGAAAAGTGGCTGCCTATGAAAATACTGGATGCATAAAATTGCCCACTCATTTCTGCACTATTGTTGATTTCCAAAATACTCTCATTGACCGCATATTTCTCGATGTACGCACATAATACATAAATCATGCGTGGCTGGCAGAAAGAGCCATTTTGGCAGCAAAAAATGTGGACGTCGATGATTTAAACTTCAAGATACAGCAGGCGTTGCCAGGCGACTTGGTATCATACAAATTGATCGATACAGTTTGCGATATTAACGAAGCTTTAAATTATTCAACAGAGATTTTGAACTCACTGAATTTGCCAGGCATGTCACCACACCTTCTACGACTGAAAGTTGGATCTCCGGTTATTTTACTTCGGAATTTGAACCCACCATGGTTGTGCAATGACACGAGACTAGTCATTAAAAAAAATGATGAAAAACGTTATCGAAGCCACCATTTTGAATGGTAAATTCCGTGCCGAAAATGTTTTGCTGCCACGAAATCCAATGATTCTCACAGACGTGCCAATCGAATTCAAACGTGTTCAATTTCCTATTAGATTCGCATTCGCAGTGATAATTAATAAGTCGTAAGGCCAAACGATGTCTGTTTTCGGCTTAGATTTGGGCACAACCTGTTTTTCACACGTGGCATGTTCTCGCGTGGGCAAACTATCGAGCTTATTTGTGTTGGCTAAAGACGGACTGAGAAAAAATATCGTACACTCAATTGCTCCTCGAAATGAATATTGATTTTCTTAATTTCATTTTTATACTTTAGGACAAAAACTATATTACTTTTTTCACTTTAATTTTTAAGAGATCAAACAATGTATATGTTTGTTATATATTCGTTACGTTAGTGAAATACATTTTATTGAGAAAATAAATGGCTGGTGTTTTTTAGTTTTTATCGGCGATCATCGTCTACAGTGCTCTATTCCTCTTTCTGTCATAGATCCCATCCCTACACACTTACGATACATTCGTTAACAACCAAAATATTCAATAGAAATCATTTATAAAGCAGAACAATGTTTACCGGGTCAGCTAGTATTGTATATAAATTTAATAATTATATCAGATTATTTTAGTATAAAAATAATTTTATACTTATAACGACTTCAAAAATCTGTCAGATTCTTTAAATCTTTGTGTTACAAACAGTTAATGAACATTTATTAACAACTAAACTAAAGCATTATTCTAAACTTATATACTTTAGGACAAAAAATCTATTAGTTTTTTTCACTTTCCGTTTAACTTTTAAGAGATCACACAATGTATATGCTCGTTACGTTAATGAAATACGTTGTATTGAGAAAATGAATGGCTGTTGTTTTTTAGTTTTTATCGGCGATCATCGTCTACAGTGCTCTATTCCTCTTTCTGTCATAGATCCCATCCCTACACACTTACAATACATTCGCTAACAACCAAAATATTCAATAGAAATAATTTATAAGGCAGAACAAAGTTTGCCGGGTCAGCTAGTACATTTATAAAATATAATCATAAGACAATGAATTATTTTCCTTTTACTAGTGTAAGCAATCAAATGTCGATCACAAGAATACGCAGTTCTTTTACTACAGTTGTAATCTAATATTATTCTCGGCATTTTGTCTGGTCTGTTCCTAATTTTTTTACCATGATAAATTTTGCTTGTAAGGATGACTGCCTTGTTCTGTATTGGAATGTCAGTCACAAAAATCGTGTCTCCTGTAAAGGAAATGGTTGAGCTACGTACTTCTTTATTTATCATTTGATGAATAATTTCTGTTTTGATTTTTCTCATAGCTTCAAACACGGTAATACCTCATTTTAGAAAATATTGACTCAGTTGTAGAACAGACAGAACAATAATCCCTATTTCATAACTATTCTGGTCACTAAAAAGTTTCGATGGACATATTGCCGGGATTTTATGAAACACTAGAATATTTATAGAATGTAAAGCAAAAATAAGTATTTACAGCATTTACAATCATGTGAAAAAATTCAACTAGTAAAAAGTGAAAATGGTATCACATGTATAATTGCACCCTCAATGTTCTATGCAGGCAACTAACATGTCTTAATTCCTTTCTAGCTTGGACTCAGGTTCCTTGCCAGTACAATTTTGTGCTTTTAGAACAAATGAATTGTAATATTACATAAAGTCTATACTTTAATTCAATATTTAGGTTGTTTAATCGGTATATATTTTTTGAAAGGGCATCAATCATAAAATACAATAAATTGTTTGTTTACTGCAGCATTTTAATCTGGATAAAATAGTATTTGCTGAATTTCTAATCATATTTATCTCGCAAATTTCGAAAAAGAGCAAGTTTTTATTTTATTCATCTTCTTTTAGGAAGAACTGATTTTTAAAGAATAAACAACTCAGGGAATGATCCAAAATTATTTAAATGACATAATGGATTAAGATATACTTCATATAGTTCCTTGGTTCCACAACAGTTTAGTTTATTTTCCAAATGACTTGTTTTCACCAGTTAATAATAGTAATATAATGTGCACTTCAAAAGCTGTAATGTTTTTTTTGTTTTCTATGTACCTCTTTCAGCTTTCGATACTTGTCATTTTTCATGGTATTATTTTGGAATGGGGGAACTGAATACATATTCATAGGCGTTATTTACGTCTGTTGTTCTTAATACAAATACTCAATTGCTCCTGAAGTTGTTTTTGAAACGCTAGTAGTATCCAGGGGATATAAGCATGAGGATGGATCCATCCGATGTTAAGTTCATAATTTGATATTTATGCTAAATGTGATGCATGAGCATTACAAATACATTACGTAATGTCAAAATAAGAAATTTCGCTTTCATCTCTTGTAGGATTTTTTTTTTATTATTATTTTTTTTTATTTAGAAACATTTTCCAATCCTTTATCAGAGGTTTCATATTTACAAATACCCGAGTCATACAAATATCTATAATATACTATTACTTTTTTTACATAGTTTCCATGCCAAGAATTATTGATATTTCTGTGTGTATCATTCTGCCATATTTTCAATAATTCACGAAAGTTGAAATGGAATGATGCTGATTTTTACAATCAGGCCAAGTTCTGCTCGGTGTACAAAGTATGAACTCGCGAAATGCAGCAGAACAGACAGCTTTTGAATAATATCAAAGCTTAGATCGGGACCACGCCTTTTCTGTAGAGTGTCAGTCGCTTTCTTCTGAAAATAAAGTAAGTTATACATGTCATTATTATGGCTGAATCACTCAATATAACAAATCAAAAGAATAATAATTGTTAGTGTTATTTTCCAATGGGCATTGTTATAGCTAAAGATGTGAAAAAGGAATATACATTCCTTTTTCATTCATTTTGTCCATGGATATTGCTGAGTAATTAATTAAAGTTGTTGCAGACTCATTGCATGAATAAGTAAAGCTTCCTTCTATATACGATGATTTTCTTTGCTTTTCTTTATATTAAGGCATTATATATTTTTTCCTTTTTTATATATATGGTCTAGAAAATGAGTTTAGATATTAAAGACATAATTAAATAAATGAAATTAAGCGACTTTGTCTCTAGAATTTTGTATAGAGCTTGTTTTTTTTATTTTATTGGAGTTATCGTGAAATCAAGTTTTAATTCATTTAAAGTTTTCTACTTATACTGAGCATGTTTGATGATTAGTCAAGATGTTTTTTAGTCTCATGTTGAAATAATAATATTACCTTAGATTCCAGTGCAATTTAAAAAAAGGAATAGGGTCACAGTCATCTAAAAGATGCATAAATACTATTAGAAAAACATCTAGCAAATGTATAATAAAAAATATTTTTTTTTTAGAGCAATAGCATATTATCTTCACAAACAAATTCTAAAATGCATATAAAATATTTCTCCTTACATTTTATAAACATTCGAAAAAAATAGATCGGATCAAATAAATACAGGCTAACATATGTGAAAGGCAGAATTCAATCCTATGTTCGCTGAATTTTGTACATTGGCATGCATAATTTGCTCTACATTTTTTTAATTCAAATTATGTAATTATAGCTAAATAAATTACAATTTGTCTTTATATTTTCTGGAGGATTTGGATTCTGGAGGATAAGTTATGGTAGCTTAGATATAGAATCTCACTTTTCAAATAAATGAAATCACTAGTTCTACAAGAAAAATATCGTTTTCTGCCTTTGGTGAATAATAGATGTTCCATTAAGGATTAACGGCTGTGCCGCGATTGAAGGGAAAGTATCAAAAAATTTTGCGTTAGTTTAAATGCATTGTTCCTTCTTAATCTTAAAATATTAGGTTTAAAATTGAGAAGTCCGTCCCGAAACAGCGTTCGCAAGTCTAACTAAATATCTTTGCTTTCATTTCATTTCTTTTTCTGTTAACCACGAAGCACGTAAACCATTTTACAGAATGAAAAAAAAAAAAATCCTAGAACTGCTAAGAAATAAGATTAGATTTTTTTGCTGAAAATGAAGACTCTTTGTTTTGCATACTCTCTTCTAACTTAACAAAATAATAATTTGACTATATTTTTAAATTTATCTTTTATTCTAAATATTTACAAATTTCCGATGAGTATGATTTTTATTGCTCTTCACTTAAAACAATCCAGAACAATGTAAGAATTTTTTCTTATTTTTCTGCTAGATGTGAATTATAATTTTAATTCTAGAATTTTCATATACACACTGTACATTTCGCAGAACCAATTTAATATAAGCTGTATAAAGCCTTTGTAATGCTAATTTTGCAATAAAGTTATCAAAAAAAATTTCAACTGCCTGAAACAGAATGGAATAGTATGATATGTTTAAAAAGTATGACAGTATTTTTTAAAGAATATAAATGAATATTTCTTGGCAGAAGATACTTCAACGTAACTATCTTTACTACAATATATATAACTAATTATATTCCAAAACCCATTTCAAATGAACCATTTAGTGCATAAAAATGATGCAAAAAATTATTCTTTCATAAACATTTTAAATAGTTTCTTCAGCGACAAGTCAAGCGGATGAATAAATCTCAACGAAAAAATATCAAAATAAAACTGCTTACCTTTAATAAGTAAAATAAAATGAGGCAGAAAATGATATTGAAGCTATATTCCAAAAATATTATCTTTATCTTTCTTTCCAGCTGCCTGCTTTCTTGGAGAAGAGCAAAAGCATATCATCACTGGTGTTTTGCCAAGGTTAATAATTTTGGCGAGAATAAAAAGAGAACAAATAATTTCTTTTGATATTTTCCGAAAATTCTTTGCAAGGTAAGACGCCTTTGTCCCGTAAAAGTGAAATTGTCACATGAGAAACTTCACATTTTAAGACAATTCATCTTGAAAATTCCCTTTTGTTATTATCATAAGCATATTTTTAAGGATATGCTAAAAATGATAGAAGTTTAAGTAAATGTAATCCAATTATAAGAGTGCTGCTTTAAATCACGGTAGACGTCTTATGAATATTTAAATCTTGTTTTACTTACAAGACACAGCAAAGCACACGTTTATCATTCTTTTAAATATTTGCAAGCATGCATCTGAATAAATTATGAAGAAAAATAGCATTTTATTCTGCATCATTGAAGTGTCTTTCAGAAATTTTAGTAATATTTTAGCTCTTTTATAAGCGGCGATAAAATATGAAAATTTTAGAGAAAGGGTGGACTTTGATGTGCTTAAACGTTTGCTAAGAAATCTACAAAAATATTCTGAATGTTTAAGGAAATAATTTTTTGAAACCCCATTAAGATGTGATAGTAAAATGGTGACAGGAATTTTTCTAAAATTTAAAGCAACAAGAAATTTTATTAGAAAAACCTCCATGAAGGATTTCTAATAAAACTTATTCTCTAAATATTTTGCATTTGTATTCATATTCTGCAATAGCTTTCAAACAACTTTATAATTGAATTCTATAATATTATATTTATTAATAAATATATTACTAAATTGTAATACCTCAATAATTTTTAACTATATAGAAAATTTAAAATGTTAAAATACAGGAATAGGAATCTAATCTCGAATAAAAAAATGCTATCTTTATTTGGATGAGATGAGATGTATGATCTTAACAAATGTCGTATGAGATGTATGATTTTAACAAATGTATTTCCTTAGAAATTATCATTCACAAATAACATCAGAGATAATAGGGTCATTAATAAGAGTGTTGTGTATCTCGATCATTGCTTTTCCAGAACAGTGTAAGGAGTGAAACGGACAACTTTGTCAGTGAGGTTCGCCTCTGGCACGACTGCTAAACTAGAGGTTATCGGAGTTGTAAGGTAATTTTCTAGGCCCGTTCTTTAATGAATCGGATAACATGAGCATGGGAAATTTGTATCAATAAAAAAAATGATCTGTAATGCATAGAAAACAATAAGTTCAAATAAAATGAACCAAAGAATAGCACATCTGAGCCAACGACCAATATTCTCTTTTTATCAGATTCATTTTCTGAAGTCATCAGAAGTTCTTGTAATTCAATTATCCTACTGAAAATGCCAAACACTTCATATTCGTAGTAATTTTCGTCATGTGACCATACGTATAAATAGCGACTTCAAGAATGTCGATGAAAGCATTCTTGCATTATTTCAGGCTTGAATTGCATCACACAAATTAAATTCAAATGCAGTCTTGTAACATTTGTCACTATATAAATGCAACTCTGAGAGGAAATTACATTTTCTTTTAATAAGATTAATTTTATGCTTTTTGCGTTTTTCGTTTTTCCTTTGTCGAATATTTGATGATTAGAATTTAGACCCAATTATACTTTCTCTCTCTCTCTCTCTCTCTCTCTATATATATATATATATATATATATATATATATATATATATATATATATATATATATATATATATATATATATATATATATATATATATATACATATATATATATATATATAAAGAGAAAGTTGTAAAAGTAATATTTAACTATTTAAAATCAATTATTTTCTTTATTTTTATCTTAAATCAGTCCATATTACTTTATTCTAAAATTTTCTCTTATTTTTTTTATCCAAATCCCACTTTTTATTAAATTAGTTCTAACACGAGTTCTGAAAATTTTATTTCTCATACAGTTCTCACGATTCAGAACAATGATAAAAATACTTAAGGCTAACATCATTTCTTCGAAAGATACCTAAGATTCCCTTTCGTGAATTAACAAGTATAAGAGAAACCCCTTTAAGCATTTCTCAATAAAATCGCTGAGAGAAAATAAACTATTCTGACTTTCGCTGTTGTGTCCCCATGTATAAATCATAGCCACAAGTGGAAAAATAAATTCAAATTAATTCAAAATTTGCATTTGTCTTCTTATCGACTATTCATCTGTAAAAGTATGTCACACACACCTGTGTCATTCAATTAAGGATCTGATATAAAAAATAATAGTAAAGCAGTTTACGTGATTACATTCGTTGCATTCTCTTATTCTTATGTAAGTAGATTTCCTTCGTTGAGATTTGGAAAAACAAACTAACAAGGCCTACAATTTAAATAATATAGCTAACGCCTTTTCAATCAACATTTGTCGTATCCTTAAAAAATAAGAATTAAGAAAATGGCAATGTAATTAGACGCCACAGTTTCTTTATTAAAAAGCACTATATTAATTTATATCATGTAATATATGTTTTTTCCAAAATTTAGTTAAGTTATAAATTTGTATTTTCTTTTTTAATTACTTAGGAGCAAAAATAAATATTTAATCAAATTAGGAAATCAATTAAGTATTCACCATTAAAAATATAATTAGGTAAATATATTTATAATGCGTAGATTTATTACTTCCTGCTTGATGGAAGTGAAGGAAAAGTTCACATTTATTTTTATAGTTATACTGTTATGACCACAATTCATCCTTAATGGAGAAATAAGAGAAACTCCGTTCATCACTTCACCAGTGATTAAAAAATAATTCTAAGATGAATACCCTAACAAAAGCAGAAGATTGAGTACGTATTTTAGAAAATTAATGAAATATGAGAAGCAGAACAGGTATGAAAAATAATAAATTATATCTTTTTCAAATGTTTAGTAATGAAATTTGAACTCATAATTCAGACTAAAATTGTAGACCAGTTTTTTTTTCAAAAAAATTTGATACAAATTTATAAAATTAAGATAAAATTATCTTATCTCATAAAACGATTTATAGTCGAATAAATAATAGATTGAACATCTTCGTTATTAGCATTAATTTTATAGGGTAATATCTGTTAAGATTGGAAAAAGCTCTATATGTATCCTCTTCTATAAAAATTTTAATAATGGATGATAATTAAAATATTAATACAGTTTAATTAAAGATGCCATTCAGCTAAAAACAAACTTTTAAATTTTTGCTTTAATTATCCTGGAAGGAAAGCAAATTTTGTTCTAGTACATCTACACATCTAAAATTCTTTCAAATATTTCGTAATGTACGCGTACTATAAAGACAAAATTATATTCTTTCCCGGGAATGATTAATTATTTAAAATGTATGTGTAATATCTCAAACTTTCCTCTCTATTTAACAAAAAATTATTTTAAGAAATTTATCTTGAAAGAAAATCTTGATATTTAATCCAAAATGGAAGTTCTTTTTCTCTACTACTAATAAAAGCGCACGTGCTTTTTTTTTTTTTTTTTTTTTTTGTGGAACTTTACCGTTTAGGCCATATGAGCTGAAACTACCAAATCTGATGCAATTATAATTTAAACGATTGAATAGACCACAACAGAATACTTTTTTTGAAATTATAATTGAAAATAAATGAGATCTTGGCATTTTAAAGCTTTAGTTACAAAAATTATAATAAAATATTTTCAATACAGTTTTAAAATTTTAAAATTTATTCAGTTGATTGTCATGCGATTTTATCCTGAAATGTGGGAGTTTTTTTATAAATACCTTCAGTAAAATAATTTTTGCCACCTGAATTCCATTATTTTTTTAAAAAAAATTTATTTTCTAATACTGATGAAAATTAAAGGAGGTCAATTTTACTTCTTATTTTACTAGTTGATTTGAAGAATAAGAATATGAAGTTATATAATCGTGACAGAATATATTTACTTTGAAAGCAAATTATCTGAAAAGTTATCTCTTGATGTAATGGAACTTGACGTAATGAAGAAGGTCAGTGCACACTATAAATAGGTAAAGTGTAAAGTAATTAAAATTGTTCGATTCTAATGTCTAAGCCATCAATATATTATTGTTGGAATCATGAAAGCCATAAGGGATTTAAAAAAAAAACATCCGATATATCTGGGGGAATCTTATTATGGCTAAAGGCAAAAAAAATCACTTTTCATTTCAAACAGATAAAATATAGCCTATGTTTTATATTATTCAAGAGAGCTTTGAGCTTTCACGAAGCTCTCTTTTGAGCACAGCTTTCTTTTTTCTTTTTAACACGCAGTATGATGTTGGCATACATTCTTGTTCAAGCGATGGTATGAATGAACTGATTCTTTGTCGTTTTAGCATGCTTTATATTCTTTTCAACAACGAGTCTATTACGCATTTTTTTTCTTGTAAATACATTATATATATAATAGAGCAGATGAAGTTGCAATTAAGATCATTTTATGAAGATTTTATAAAAGATTTTATTTTTCACAGAAAATTCCAACTTTTTAAAAAGTTAAAATGTATGCTGATATAGGCCCATTCTAATATTTTTAGTTTCAGTGAGAACAATTATGATTATTGAAAGTATATAAAAGAATAATTAAATAAAATTATATGCGGGTTGATTAGAGAATAGACATTAATTTTGAGAAAGAAGGAAAATCCAAGTAATTTCCATCTCAATCAATTCTTATTCAAATGGAAATTCGAATTATTTGCAGAATCTATTCTATATGTCTTAAAAAATTAAGCACATCTAACATATTTTACAAAGTTATATTTTGTCAATTAAAACAAATTTCATTTCATATGTTTCGAATAGAATTTCTAAAATTTGAGAATAATTTTCTTGGTAAGTAATTAAATATTGCAGTTTTTGTGGGAAGGAGTTAAGAAATAATAATTAATCTTTAAATTGTGAAACACTTTATTATTTTTAATTATCATTGCAATTTAATTAATTTTCTAATAATGGTGAAATGCTTTTTTGGGGTTATTATAATTAATAGTGAATAGTTACCTAGAGTTAAGATTCCCGATTTTCATATTAATTTTAATCAAAGATTGGCAAAAGAAAAAATTAAATCTTTGCTTCATGTAACTCAACAGGAATGAAAATTAAATGCACGCATTCTTAGTCAAGTAATTAGATTATTTTAATTTTGCTTCCTTTCAGAAATCTAATAATAGATGACTGAATTCTTTTTATGTCGCAGATTCAGGAAACTATTTAACGAATTCTTCCCAAAAGTGTAAAAAAATAAATTTTGAGCTGAGATAGTTGCAACACGTTGTCAGAAAATGCATACATTTTTTTATTATTTTTGTTCAAAATGAAATAAATATTTTCTGAATTATTTTTGAACTTTGAATAAAAATAAGAGCTGTCAATTTAAATGAATACTGCAACATGCTTTACAGAATTTATAATTTAAATGGTCCCACAAAGAGAAAGAACTTTTAAGATGATTTGAATTGTGTTAAGTGCTTTCGTGATAGAAATATTTTCTTTGCTAAAAAGATATTTAAATATATATTAATCAAATAGTTTTTATTGCAGCATGCATGTTTTGATTGCTATTTTCATCAATTGATGCTTAAAAATCATTAAAAATTAACTTACTGAAAAAAATGTTATTTTTCACTCTTGTGGAAATAAAAGCATGCTAAAAACTTTCGACAAAGAAGTTTATACAAAAAAATTCGAGGGAATATATCTCAAACTTAAATATCTACCTTCAAGTAAAAAAAAATGTATATAAAATGTAATGGACATGAAAATTGCATGATTGTATGAATTCTTAAATTCGTGTATGTATTCGTAACGTTTAAGAATGGGTGTTGCCACAAAGAAAATACGAATTTAGAAAATAATATAGTAATTTTACTAGGAGGAATAAAAAAAGATAAGTTCATATTCTTCCTTCCATGATAAAGATTGTTACAAAAGTCCTTCAAAAGAACGGAAGGACAAACAGAATTTGGGATTTTCGAAAGATGTTAATTTTTATATAATATTGCTAATAAATAACTCTACTTCTTTATTTTCATTTAATTTCTTTTCTATTAGCTATTAAGATTTGATACATATGCATTTAAACAGTTTTAATGTAAGGAAAGGTAGTATGTGCAGAAGTTTGAGTTTTTTTTTTTTTTTTTTTTTTTTTTTTTTTTTTTTTTTTTGCAAAAATAGCCTTTTAGATTACTTTACAAATTGTTGGGGGGTAAAAATCCTTTTTCATATTCCAATTTCTAAGCAACTGTAGCAATTAAGAAACTTTTATTGTAAAGGTTTTAATGAGACACTGATCGCTTTATTTTTCTATCTTCAATCGTAAGGAAGTTAAAGGAAACTTCCTTTAACTTCCTACAAGGAAGAAGAAAGACTTAGTTTAAGCGAAGGCACGCGTCTGTAAAATTCAGTTTTAAATGCTAGAAAAAACTGAAAATTTTCATATTCTTCAGACAGAAATAGGATAGGAAAAAGTAATGATTTGTAATAAAGTGGATGTTACAATTCTTAATAAACAATTAATATTTTTTTTTCTTTACTTTCAGCAAAATATTTGGAATTACATTTAGGAAAATGTAATAAAGAATATAATCACAAATAAAAAATCCGGTTAATACCTGCATTTTTTTTTTTGTTGTTGTTGAAAAATTCGATTTCTTTTTTAAAAAAACCCAGGACTGTAGAGAAAAATTCTAAATACATATCTATCCACTATAATTTGTAGACCAAAATAACATCCTATTTTTAAAATACTGTTTTACGAAAGGTATAATAATAATCTATTTTCAAAATCAGTCTTGGAAGTTAAATTTGAATACGAAAAGAAAAGTTTAATTTCTTGGGATTGGTCGAAAATCCTTAAGAAGTAGAAATCGTGAGCCGGACGGTTATCGAAAAATGAATCTTAATTAATAATTGGTATAAAATCTTAAGATCATATTTAATTTGTGCTTCTTTTCTTATTTGAAAATCAACCACTATAATGAGATTTTTTAAGAATAGTACTACAAGAATCATAATTTTTTAGTCTGTGAATTCCATTAATAGAAAAAAAACTTATTGATTAATTTTTCAAAAAATAATGCCTTGGTGTATCTTAAAATCTTGACAGTTCTTCCCTTCTGTGAACAAAATTTTATATATCATTTCAAAAAAATTAAAAAGTATTTTTCTGAATCTGCATTTTTTAAAATTCTTCTGACCTGATTAAGGTATCTTTATATTCGATACTTTATTTTATATTACTTTCTAATATCTACAATTTTGTAATTTAAAATTTTTCACTCAGATTAATGCAAATTTTGAAAATGTTTTTATTTTTTATTTTATTTAAACATGAAATTCGATCTCAATTTCCATGCGCACACCCCATCCTCTTATTCAATAACATTCAATATATATATTTTTTAGAACCTGTTATGAATAGCCAGCTGAAGAAATTATGCCAACAAAATTTGCTGCTTTGCATTTTTACCTAGTATTATTCCACTGTATTGGTATTGGTTTCTTAGCACGGATATTTCATAGCACGGATTGACAGTTTAAAAATTGGATAATTGCAAAAAAAAAGATTAAGAAAGATGTAATGATATTAAGCATTTAGCTCATTTCCTGTAAAACTCATTAACCTTTACTGTTATACTCTTTATAATTTTTTAATATTATTTCCTGTAATATAATATATCACTCAATACAAAAAACCTCAAAAATAGTAAACTAATTTTAAAAATATAAGTTTATGTGCAATCAATCAAAAATTACATAAAATCTTTCTTTTATATATCAGTAAACCATTTGAAACAAAATAGTTAATGAAAGTTAAGAGCATGTCTACTCCAAATAGTAATAGCTTCGTATTATTACGTTACACTACCAACATATCTGTATTTAGAGCCCAATTCTCTTTTCCATTTTAAATGGATATAAGTAAATTTTTATCATTAATTTGAAATAAAAATAACTAGAGAAAATAAAAAATAACGGACATATGCACAAAATACTAAAAATCAAATAAATGATTTATTAAGAAAAAAAATTAAAAAAAGCTGGCAAAGAAATTTAAAAAAAATTATATTAAATACAAAAAAAAAAAAAAATTAAAATAAATATAGGAGAATTTTTGCTTTCTGGTTGTGAAAGTCGGTTGAAACGAAATTTGTTCAATAATGTTCTAAAACAAGATTGCTTTCATCACATATGAATTGCATTAGAAATCGAAATCTGCGACGTGATAGTACGTATTATTTTATATTTCCTTTATTTTGTCTCTTCTTTTAGAATTATACGCATAATATATCGGAGATTATACTATTGCAATTAGCACGAGTTGGCTACATTTCGCACCAAATTATTAAATTATTATTCCTACATATACTTATTCATAAGGCGCTGAGTTTATTCTTAGTGTATGGATACTATCTAATTTTTGTTAACGGAAATTCTAAAACTAGCAACTCTAGACTAAATATCAACCATATAAAAGAAAAATTTGAGCGAAATTTTACTGCAGTTTAGCAAAGGGAAATCGCTGATATAAATGATATTTTAGATTGTTTTGGATTTATCTGAAAAAAATGTTTTACAGCACTTGATAAATATATTTAAAGAAATTAGAATGAATGATCTCAATCTTAAACAATTTTATTGTAAAGATTATTCTAGCGTGCAAACACAGATGATAGATAAAGTGCAAGTGGTTACAGTTATCAAATGATTATTTATCTATGACAGAATTAAAAACAAGACTGGGAAACTATATCCAAATAAAATGCCACAAGATGATAGATATACATTTATAACTTGATTATACTATTTAAGCTATTTAAATTATCATCATCAGAATAAAACGGCATAAAACGATAAAAAATAGTTCAGATTAAAATACAATGAGTTTTTTTTGTTGATAATAAACCTGTTTCAAGAAAATCAAATGTTCGCCCGCTTCCTTTCAGCATGCAATTATAGTGCAAATCATGTGTATCAATGGATCTTAAGACGCTTGTTTAACTGAAACTCCTCACAATATTTACAGCACTCTAGGTAAGATACCCTATGTTTTAGTGAATGTATAAACTAATGAAGGATTTTCTATACAATTTAATATCACTTCTGTCGATAGATAGAAAAATACTGGGGCAGTCCTAAATTTATTATATTTATTAAACAGTAGACCTTAAAAAGCTCATATAAGCAATTTACAGCTAATTTCGTTTTTTTTTTTAAATGTCAAATTTAAGGATTTTTATAAAATAAATAAACAGGGAATATTGACGCACAGACTTAACAACAAAGCTCCAGTTTGATGGTAAATCATATTTTTTGAATTAAATCTTAATTAAGAATAAGTCTTGATTCAATAATGGTAGAAAAAATTAATCTTTTACCATTATGTGTATTTGTCATCCAAAAAAATATTTCTGCAACATTTAAATAAAGCTGTTTACGGAATTTATTTCACAATCAAGATTAAGGAGTTCTTCTATTCCGATTGTTTCAGGTTCATTAAATTCCTCACTAATGACAATTACAACGATTTGGAGACGCAAACAAGCGCTTCTATCAAATTGCTGGGTTATCTGGTCGACGTCCATTCCTGTCGTTAAGTCCAACCACGAAACGTGCCTAATATTAAACAGAAGCTCTTCTAGAAAATTTATCCTGCATATCTCCTCCTAGCTTCGTCTTAACGTCCCCTATTTTGGCTGAACAATCTTTGAGAAGTTGTTCACGCCATCCCTCTGCATCGACCGGACTTTAATGAATCCGGTTGTCTTCCTCGTCATGTGGTCAGGACATGTCCTGACCGACGCCTTCTATTGAATCATTAAGCCAGCATATTTTAATGGGTGCCGGTAAAGCCCTCCGATATTTTCTGCATAGTAAGAGGGGAATCTTCGGTCCTCTTGCAAATGGTTTAAATCTAGCAACACGAAGCTACGCGATCTTCGTTAATGAATTCATATAAGAACAATAAATGTTTTGGGGATGTGTAGAGATTAAACCTAGAAATGTTACATAAATGTCTTAAATGGTGCCATGCAGAGCCTAAAATGCTCAAAATGAAACATTTTATTACTTTTATTTGCTTTTATTGCCCTCTACAGATTAATTTGTCACTGAACTTGAATACATTGGGTCATCAATAATGAGCATTATTATTTGGATTCTTTGTCTCCTTTAATGTATTCGTCTGACTTTTTTAATCCATAAGACATATTTTTTCCCTACTATTATCCCTACAGGATTCAAATACATCGGATAACTGCAGAATACGATGCCTATATATTAATTAAAAGGTTATTTTGAAGATGACTTAAATTTATTTAATTTAAATAACTAGTTTAATTTAATAATTATCTTAAATTAAATAATTGCATTACTTAACATACTATCTAAAAATATGCATACATCTAAACTTGCTAAATGGAGAAGAATCCTTTTAAAAAGTATTTCTGGAATGAAATTAATTATATCTTCATCTACGAAATCAACATCTATAAAATTATTATATCTACAGCTACGTCTGTAGACATTATTTAATAAATATAAAATTATTAATTGATTATTTGTGACTTTGTGAGAAGCAAAACGTTTCTATCTCTGATATTTTATATTATTTTCCTCTGTCTATTACATTTATGGCAAGAAATAAAACTTTATTATAAATGAAAATTTTATTAAACTATTAGCAGAAAATTTTAATTTTAATTTTATTAATTAACAATTTTTCAGACTTTTATTTTGAATTCAGTGCATCAAACATTATGGAATCTTTAATAATTTTCTCAAATTTGATAAAAGATGGCGGTGAGCGTACAGTTCCTCAAAATTTAATTAAATTAATCGATATAAATTATGTTTATGTCAATAATATTTGAAAAATAATGTAATTTAATTGATAACATGTAAGTGTAAAAAATGACTTGTTAGTAATTATTTTATTTGTCAAATTATTTGTCAAGGAAAAACCCAAAGATGATTACAGAATTCCATCTCAATAAAAGTAGGTTAATTTATATTAGATAAAATAATTTTGTAAAAAAAACATACCCGACACAATAATAAAACGTTTTTTGATATATAGTATTACAAAATGCATTTATGAAATCTTTATTAAAAAAATAGATTTTTATTAATTTGATTTATGTAAAAAGTATTAGTTTATTAGTTCATACATTATTATAGCACATAATATAAGAAATATGTATGTAAAAAACACTTCACTTCTGGAAACAATCTTAAGTCAGAAATCTTTGTTAATAAATTTCAGATTGCAATTTCAAATGATAAGATTAAAGACTTCAGAAAATTAAGAAGTATTAAATTCTATTCATGATAAGATTATTTCTAATAAATATTGAAATTTTCAATTCATACTAAGTATAGGTATTTTTTAAACTATGTTACATTCAACAAAAAAGAATCTGGACTTAATTTGATGGATTTTTAGATGGAAAGCTGAACTTGGTGTTTAAGGAAAAAAATAGTTAAGGCAATTGATTGTCTTTATAAATTTTGTACTGAATTATAATATTTATGGTATCATTTTCAAATGAATATTAACATACATAGAATCTTTGTTCATTTAGGGAAAATTAAAAGCGAGATTCTTGCAAAATGGTTTGTTATGGATTTGAAATGAATCGCATTATTATGCTGTCAGTGAATATGAAAAATTAAATCAATATAAATTGTTAAAAAAATACCCGTAAAAGTGTAATTTATAGGAATACTAATAAAAATCTAATGAAATTGCATAAAAAATATTATTTATTGCCGGCCTACAATATTAAAAATTGTTTAAAAATGAAATTCCTTATTCCTTATGAACAAAGATTCCTTATCATAACATGTAAACAGAAATTTATTTAGCTAAAATGTTTAGTTAAAATCACATTATACTTTTATAAAAACCTTAAATAATTAATTTGCTTAACTTACTTCGCAGAAAATTGCATAGAAATAGTTAAATCGCAGCAAATTAATAAGCTTAGAAATTAATTTTTAAAATGTATTCAACGGCGTCTCATAGAGCAATATATTCTAATTTATTTAAACAAATGAACAGCAACAAAGTAAGAAAACGAGAAAGCAAATCTTTTGTTTCTAACCCCCACTTTATAGTTATCTTACTTCAGCGTCTCAGCTGGAATTGATTAATTCCGACGCCTGTATGACATCATTAATTCGATTCCGTACATCACCTGAACTGCATCTGGGCTTTAATTTCGCTCGTATCTCCTTTTGATATCAACACGGCTTCCTTTCTGTCTGCGGCTCCCCCGAAAATTTCGTTATTATTCTTCGGATATACAATGGCGGAAACCTTCATTATGAATGACTCCATGATACATCGATCGAAAGAAAAGTCAGCATTGGCGGATGATTAGTTGGCGTTCCAATTAAAACGCATCATCACGCCGATACGAGAAGTTTTATCAGAAAATTTGAATTGCCATTAAATAGGGAAATCAGCAGTTGGAAATGGCGTGAAGTGAGGGAGTCTGGCGGAGGAGTGTGATTCTGATTATAACGGTTAAGGGAGTTTCTTGGTTATTGATATTAGAACCAAATAATGGAGTACTGAGTCTGTGTAAATATATTTTGAAGTACTTGTGAATACATTATGTTACATATGTTTTATTTTATCTGAAAAATAAAACTGTTACTGGATATACATACATATATATATATATATATATATATATATATATATATATATATATATATATATATATATATATATATATATATATATATATATATATATATATATATATATATATATATATATATATATTCTTTATGCTTTCAATAGGATAATCCAATTTTAATTTTTCAAGATGTCTTCAGTCTTTATCCAAACCATGACGAGAATAGGAGTGCAGAAATCAGAAAAGACCGAGTTTGAGAACGTACTTTATTTATACAGTTTTAGAAAGGAATTTTTCAACTCAGTGTTTGGTTTTATAGGCAAATGATTTGTATGCGCTACTTAGAAGTTAGAGATTTAATTCGATCTATCAGTAATTTTTAAATTGTAAGGTAATTAGAAATTATGTTTTCTTCCCCTTTTTTTTTTAAAAAAAAATACATTTGTATTTCTTAGCATTTATTTTTTTCGTTATGCTGTTCTAGCAACATTAACACATGTCGAAATTTGATTTTCCGAAACATTATGCAGTTTCTGGGCCCTTTAGATGCCTTTTTGTTTGTAGCTTTGTTTGCCTTGTCTATTTAGAATTTCATACATTGGCTTATACAACAGCATCTATAATCGTCGAAGCTTTTAAAAGGGTACATTCCATAAATCTTTGAAGTAGGATGTTTATCACACTAAATTGAAACAAGCTTGATTTCTTATAGATGGCGTAATATATCATGCAATTTGCAAAATAGTATGATTTTGAATTATAACTCTATTTAAAAAGAAAAATTACTTAATAACTTTCATTCTCGGTGGTAAAATATTTTTTTATACTTTCAATTTATAATGATTTTTTAGCTACGTCCTGTCGTTACTAAAGCCAACAAGACGCCTTATTTATTTTTTTTTCATAATTTTTGAACCCTTATTAACATATCTACTGAAGGAATCAAAAGGAAATTTCAGATATTGTTATTTCAAATTATATGTACTAGATTGTGGTAATTTAAAACGATGGAGTTCTCGCTAGAGTTATAGTGAAAAAATATCAAAATCTTCGAATAGCCACGCCCATCTTATTCCTGCGTAAATTCGTCAATTCAATGAAAAACCGTAAATAGCGGTAGGACTATACATGTATGAAGAAAACTGGCATTTTATTTTTAATTTCCCAAGTTTAATTTGCTTTCTATCTAATTACTTTTCAACTGATATATCAAGCTTAATTTTTGCTATGTTCTTGAATTTTAAATTTCAAATTAAATGAAAAAAAGGATAATTGTTGCGAAATTTAGATGTTTCACGTTTGAACTCAGTTGTTTGTTCGTGTATATGCGTATAACAGTTACGGTAAATTTTCTGTACCCACTACCTGCCTTTGCACAGAAATTATAGCTGGTCTCCTCTTGGTAGTCAGAAAGAGGGCAAGTTATTGCCTTGGAGTGACTCTTCTGTTGTTGAGAGCAAAGAATTTGAAATACCCTGTTTTGAGGAAAGACAAAGTTAAGATTTCAATCTGAAATGACACGATAGATCTGAGATTTGTCTTTTTACAGACGGAGGTTTTCCACTTACCCAGACAAGTGCTATAAAACTGTACTTTCTGTCTCGAACTGTTTTTACTGAATAATACGATATAAATGGCGCCTGGGGTAGGTCATTATTTCTTCGCTTCATCATGATATTTCTCTTAAAAAAGAATAAAATATGCATTAATATTAGATATGCATTACGCCTACGAAGACTGACGCTCGAGGCCCCTATAACTCTCTTCCGCCCGGTCACTACCCGCTGGATGAACGACAGTTTCTTGGCCATAAGATTCCGAGTGCTGCCTCACAGCCACGTGCAAAATCATTAACTCCTTTAACAGGGGCAGTCACCAAGTCACAGTCTCTCTGTTGATAGATCATTAACTTCAAAAAGAGTCTGCTCCAGTTTTCCCACTGATTATTGTTTTACGTCTTCCCCACTTTTCACCTGAAAAAATGTACTTTATAATAACCATGGTAATATAGGAAAATCAAATGGTTAAAAGAAAAATAAATGAAAATAAAAATCCTGCCATCCTCTGGTTTCAGCGATAGAATTATATTACCTTCAAGTATATCTTTGTTTTAATTCTTATCTCCTTTTCTGAAACAACAAAGTCATAGTTGTAGTGTTGTTAATGAGGTATATTTATATAATTGGCATTTTATCACTGAGAAACGAAAGCAGACATTATTCAAGCTTACAAATTCAATTTAATATTGAAAGTAGCTTGCTAATTAATTGATAATCACGTTGAATATCAGAATATAGATGGAACTGGTGCCTGTTATTTAGAAATATAAAATTTAAAATGAAGTATTAGAAAACACATTCAGTTACTTCAAATAAAAACAAAAATGGCAGTGATTGTAAATAGGCTAAGTTGAACTGAAAATCAGAGTTACATCCGGTCTATAAAGATGTTGAAATCTCTACATAGAGAGCATTTAAGGTATTATTATCAAGCTCAAAAATAATTTAAACAATGTAAGGTTTGTTTTTTAATTATTATTTTGGAGTTTAATATTTCTATTTGTGGTTAGTGCTTATTAATTTAATATTTGAATATAGGAATTTCATTCGATGAGGTCGAATCTAACTTAATAATTGGCTAATGTCAAAATTATTTCCCAATGCGTATTTGTTGTATAAGTGAATATTTAATGTGTAGTTATTTCAAGTATTATTTTTGTGTTAATTTTTATTATATATGAAGAATCTTTTGATTGATAAAATAGCCGCTATAGTTTTAACTAAGTAAAGGCACTTTGATGAGATAGCCTAGTATTGAATCCATTGATAATTATGTTGACTATAACATTTTACATTTGGCTTTTGTGATCTATATGTAATTTTAATATTCTCAATTAACATATGCAATTTAACAACATGAAAATACGTTGAACATAAAGAAGAAAATACGAGTATTAAAGCAGGAAGTGTTTTAATATTTTATATATTAGATATTTTTTATTATTTATAATTACAAAACTTTACTTTTTTTTTAATTATTTGTTCACATTGAAACAAATTTTCAGGAATGATTTTATTTTACTGGAAGCTCTTGAAAAACGGATTCAAACAAATCCATTGTTAAATTTAGTATTGAGAATATTATAATTGATCTTTAGTGAGTTTATTATGCCAGTTTCATAATTTAAATAAATTATAAAATCTGCTTGATAAATTCCTTAATGGTTTTCAAATTCCTTAACAGTTCTTTATAGGCAGCACAACAGCATTCAATAAAACAAAGATAATATGATAAATTAGCTTTTATATAGTTCGTTTTCCTGCTCTTTAGCATACTTTACTAACCTGTTATTTTAAAAATTAAATTTTATACTGATGGATTAAAAATTAATATCTAAATGAAAATTGAATTCTATATTTAAAATGAATTCTAAAAGAAATGTATTTGTTCCATTATTATCTGAAAAATTATTAAATGTTTTATACTTCATAAGATATAAGAAATATATATATTTGCAAGTTATTTGAAAATGCTATCGCATGATAATAATCAAAATTTAATTTATGGTTGTTTGTATGTTTTGCAGTAAATTTATGACTTTTTATATCATGGAACAAAAATTCAAAAAAATTCAATTTTAAGTATAACATCATATGAAAGATAATTCAAAACAAAATTTAATGTCAATATTTTAAGATCAGCAAAATACGATTTATAATAAACATCATAAAAAAATATTTTATAATTTTATGCTCCAACCAATATTTTCTTTTGAACACAAATTTATCGTTGTGCTAATTCGTTTTTACAGCTACATATAAAACATCATTCAACGCAAATTTATTACAGTTCAAAAAATCGCATTACTTCTCGAGGTTTGTTATATACAGACAATAAATCTCTCGAAAATTGCCAACAACTCTGTGATAATGGTATTTCAGTGAATTGTTGGATTTCTATCTGATTAAAATCGGAAGTAATCTCCGCCGACATCAAGCCGCGGCACGTTCAAAAATACTGGCCGACATAAAAATAGAACCAATCTCAAAGAAATGCATTCCTAGTAGGTGTTTTTCTTTTTCCTTCCATTTCTCTTACAGAAAGTTTATCAGATCTGTTCTCGAAATTCTCAACTGCACCTACCATGATTGCCCGTTGTCTATTATTCACAAAATTTGAAGGGAGAAGGCTGGAGCTCCAACTATCGTAAAGGAAATTGTTACTTTGAAGGCATTACCCGGAATGGGTAACACTGCGCCCATTCCTTCTTTCACCCAACTGAAGAGTGCGTTTCTTATGTCTAAATTACGACTTCTACTTCAACCGTAATGTTGTCGGAGATCTTTAATGAGCTTCATAAGTGAATGAATTCCCGGGAGGCGTAGCTGAGTTTTTTTTTTACCTTTGAAGCTGATTGCAATACGTATATCTCTTAGCCCATCTTGTAGCTATTAAAGGGTGTCTATCCAGTCATGCGAGAAGAAGGAAAAAACATATAAAAAGAAGTTATATAAGAAAAATAATGAGCCTGAGAAAGCAAATTCATATTTTTAATAGCATTTTTATCGATTTTATAAAATATTCTTTAAAGAGGGAAGAAAAATACTTTCAAATATTATCCTAAAACTTTTAGAGAAAAATAAGTTTTTCTAAATTCATATATAATTTATGACTAAACATTAGTATAAAATATACATGGAAAAGTGCTCCCTTTTTTTTAGCATATCTAAATGGAAATGGAAGAAAAATAAAAATTTGCGCTTTAATGTCCTTTAGGCTATCAAACTATTTTTCAAAGAAGTTAAATTAAAACATACTAATATAATAGTCACAATTGTAAATAACATTTTGTTTTTCTTTCTCGTACACGTAGTATAAAAAATATAATAATAATAATTTTAAAAAAAATTGAATGCGAGATTTTGACGAAACTTTTCGTTTTAGACCTCTATGTCTTCGAAAAACACATTTTTGGAAAATGTCCGTCGGTCTGTCGGTGACAAAAACTCAAAAACGCTTTGAGTTACGGATGAAATTTGGTATACGGTTTTTACATCAAATTTTCAGTAAATACATCCATACATTTCTATCAAATTTTTAGTAAAATCTGTTCCGAGGAAGTTCGTCTGTCTTTCTGCTCGAATATAATTTAACTCTACAATTACAAAACAAAGAGATGTAGATAGAAAATATTTGGTAAACAGATTTAACATGTGCAGTGTAGAAACCAGACAAATTTTGAGCGAAATCTAATTGAAGGTTGATTGTCTGTCGGTCTCAGCTTTCAGAAACATGTAAACACGATAGTTCTAAGTGTATGACACAAATAAAGGTACTTGAAAGTGAATATCAGCAGTATTGTGGATATCATTTTTCATTTTGTTCTTGTCTAAGGCGAAACTTACAATATTTTTAAATTAATTGTCTTTTTTAGATCCCTTACCAAAAGGGTTAAAAAAATGTTTTTTTTAAAAAATAATCTTTTAGCATTTCTCTTGTAGCATTTCAAAAAAAGCGGTTGGATATTATTTGTTATTTTTGTTTCCATCAATGAATATTCTGTAGATTTTTTGGAGAGGTAATACTTTAAAATTAGGAACAACAAAATGAGAAATTTGAGAGAAAATTGTAGCTTTAAATTCCAAAATGTCGAGATTAATAATGCATTATATCTTGAAGATAGTTGACTTCAAAATCATTTATTGCATTTCTGTTTAAATTAACATATTTAGTTTCACTATTATATTTTAATACCATAGAAAATTCATTAAAATAACCAGGTTATCCTTCTAACAAAGGGAACAATTGTTTATTACAATATTCACGAGTGCTCTCATTATGCTGTCAAATTAAAAAAATTGTTTTAAATAATCAATTTATCATTCTTACAAAATGAACAATGTAGCGCTCTTGTAATATTAACCATAACTGACTGATGGCATCAGAGACTGCGCCCTCAAATGCATTGTGTATATATATATATATATATATATATATATATATATATGAGTTATGTAATTTTAATATTACTGAAAATTACGTGTTTAATGGTATTAATTTTTATAAACAAGTCAAGGGCATTCCAATGGGGACAGCTTTCTCAAGTGCTTTAGCTAATATTTTCCTGCATTACCATGAGAAAAAAATAATTAAATATAATTTAATAAACGAGTGGAGATATATTGATGACCTACTTTTGATTAACTTCGACAATACTAATATTATTACTAATTGCTATCCAAAAGATTTAATTCTAAAAGATACAAATATTAATCAACTTGAGGCTACCTTTCTAGATTTAAAAATCGAAATTGCTAATGATAAAACAATAGTTGGTATATACGATAAAAGGGATGATTTCAACTTTAAAATAACAAAACTATGTAACTACCATTCCAATCTAAACTCTAAAATTTTCAAAAATCTTATTTTCTCACAAGTTAACAGGATCAAAAGGGTTTGCAATAATAAAAATTCTTATATTGAAGCATCAAATATCCTCCTTAAAAATTTAATTAAAAATGATTTTCCTAGAAATTACTGTAATGTCAATTTTTTAATTAAACAAGGTATGGTTTGGGATTAATCTTTTGGCTTAAATAAAAATAGAAATTTACTTGCATATTGGATCACCCAATAGATGGCGCTGGGTGCCTACCTCTGTTTACATAATTTACCGTTAACTTTCAAAAACAGGAAATCACAATCGATTGTTTAAAGTTTCGTTCACTGTTGGATGGTATGTCTTGGCCTTTTCGTTTTTAATTTTAATTTTAATTTTAATGCTGTTTTTGTTTTTATTGTTATTGTTTTTATTGTATTTTTACTTTGTGGTTTTTTTCTAATTTGTTATTTTGTATTTCCTTTCTGTTAAAATGGTATATCTCTTGAGCATAATTTCGGGGGATTTTCGGGTCACGAGGAATCATTGTTAGACTTAATGTCTGTATGTCCTCACAGAAAAAATCCCTTTATTTGAATCCCTGCCTGAGGGTGACCCTTGAAAAAGTCTTCAGGCCGGATTCTTTTTTAATATTTTTTAATAATTTTTTTGGTTTAATTTTTATTTGGTTTTTGTTTTTCCTATTAACTTGATTCTAATACTTTTATATATATATATATATATATATATATATATATATATATATATATATATATATTATCATGTGTAGTGAAAAATAGTTTTGTTTTGATCCTAAACAAACAATTATTTTAAATGGCTTTTCAAATGTCACTTTTACAGCAGAGGAAGAATGTTATTGTACATGTCTTGTATTAAATTAATTTCTTCTACACTTTTGTTGCGTTTCTGAGCCAAAAATATCCATTAATATGATCTTAGTTTAACCGTACATCCAAAATTCCATATAGGTTTCCCATTTTAGATTTAATGACAGCATGCCGCATTTCCTCGTCTGTTTCTTTATAGATTTTACTTACATTGTTTACATTTTGATAGAGAGAAAAGCAGGCATAATTCAGAAGGTATGTTTTTACTTCCCTTTTTTAAGGATAGCTGAAATGCAAAAAAAGTAATTATAATTTCGAGGATGAGTTGTTTGACAATGGCATTACATTCGGGTTCTTTTTGTTGTTGTTGTCGTATATTTTATGGACAAGAAAAAATAGAGAAAAAGTCGTTCTAAGAGATTTAAGAATTTTCTTGAAGAGCTTTGCAAATATTAGAAAAAGGAAACAACAGAATAAATATTACAGTGAATGTTCTTTTGAATTTTTGCAAACTCGAACTCTCGGTAGTTTTACCGAATCAGAGCTATCTGTTTTTTAAATACCAATAGGCTTCTAACATCACCAAGAATATTAATAAATTGAACATATTAGTATGCAAAATCGTATGTATAATAAGAATAATTTTGTTTTTCATCAAGTTTATTTCCAATTCCTAATTAGAGTCTGATTTTTTCCAAATTTTTAATAATTACTTTTTAATTCCTCTGCCGCTTTCTCAACCAAAAGAATAGAAAATATAGAATCGGTTTAAAATAATTTTCCTTATTAGCTTCACACTCATTTCGAAAGCGAAATTTAGATATCTGAATTTGATAATGATCAAGCTATCAGAGGAAACAAGAAATAATGTTGCAAAGTTTCCTAAATTTACAATTTCATTTGAGATGAGAATTCTGAAGATAATTTTCAAAACTTGATACCTGAAAAAAAGGGATAAAATTTCTTAATACCTAAAAAAAGTGATAGTTCATTTAAAAAGGAGGATATCAGTAATTTTTACTTAATAGAAATATTCTAGAAAATTAAATTTCGAAATTTCAGTAATTTTTACTTAATAGAAATATTCTAGAAAATTAAATTTCGAAATTTCAGTAATTTTTACTTAATAGAAATATTCTAGAAAATTAAATTTCGAAATTTAAATAACACTTAAATATTAAAAGTATTTAAATTTTTAAATTGTAAATGCTATTCAGTCATGAAAATCCACTTCATTTTCAAATTCTTATTTCTGTTATACTTCATTAAATTAAGAAAATTATATTATGTTGCAAATGAAATTGTCATAATGACGAATTTGTTTTGAACCATTATGTAGTAGATAAAACTTAAAGAAATATATCCACGAAACTTTATCAGAAAAAACTTATATTTTCACATGAAAATTGTTTTTGAAAATTCATATATATATATTTAGACAGCTACATTCATATTTTATTCATACTAAAATGTAGAATTTTTTTTAATCTTTTTTAACTATGCTCTAATTCTTAGTTTTTGGTTTGTAATTCATTGTAATAAATATTATGGAATTTTGAAATCAGTTATATCGCAAATTCAAAATCTGAAGGCACTACTTGCATGAAACCAAAACTGAATTAAATTATGGAGAAATGTTTAATTTTTCAGACATTATTTGAAAAATATTATCATAAAATTTTAAAACACTCCATTCCCATCGAGAGTAGTAGCTTCGAAGGTGAAACATCTTTAACATTAAAAAGTAAGGAAAAATTAATAAAAAATTTTATCTATGCAAATGTGAAAAAAAAATCGAATAAAAAATATAGAAAATTTTTAATAAAAGCATATAAAATCATCTAATAAAGCTTTATTTATAAAAAAAATTATATTTCAGAATGCGACATTTTTGAAGTGATATTTTATATTAGCGAAAATGTGAGAGAAAATATAAATTTTAAAACACTTTTGGAAAAAGAGCCATTTTTTAAACAGTATGCTCTGATATTTTAGATATAAAATATCGAAAAAATATGAAACCGTAAATTTTGGTATCAACTCCAAAAAAGAATAAAAGAAAGAAAAAAATTAGTTCTTCATCGACTGGAATGTCTAAAGGGGGAGGGAGAGAAAAACGCAAAATATTTTCCAAAAATTCAAAAAGTGGAAAACCATGTTCAGAAATCATACAAAAGAATATGAAAAAAGAAAAACAACAACTAAAAAGGAAAAAAAAGAGAAAAAAAAATCCTCCAAAGCATACTTCAGGACATTTTTTGAGGTCAAAAGAAATATGAAGAAAATGCAAAAAAAAAAAAAAAAAAAAAATAACACAAAATATGATAGAGCCTCGCAAACGCATCTACACTATCCTTTCCCTGACTTTCAAAAAGAATATAAATATCGAAAAACTTAAAGATTGGAATGGAAGGAAGAAAAGGGGGGGGGTGAGAAAACGGCGGGAATTCACCTGACTGTTCGATACACTGATACTTCCCAGCTTTCAGGTCCTGGAACACTTCACTTATTTTTGCCGCGCATATTTTTCCTTTGTTTTGTCCTATAATCGATACCGTTAAGTACACGTCTGCCATCTTCATGCCCAGGAGCTGTGATCGATGAGATGCTGATACAAAAATTTTCTTCTAAGAACCAAAAGTGCATAAATTAAAGCGAAAGCTCTGATGGTGGAAATCGTTAAGAGGCCATATTCCATCTGGAGGTGAAATTTCAATTGAAAGTTCTTGCGTGGCTGTAGGCTAACAATAAACCAGATTCAATTCATCCTTTTCTTAGGACCATATCTCATTTTGTGGCGAAGGCGGAATTGAGTTGAATCAGTTCCGTTCATCGGAACTTGATTCCCTTGAGCGGTATGGCATTTATTATAAAAAAAGTGCATTTCTTCGCATTCTTGTTCAATACTCTTTATTTAAACGTGCTAAACGTGTGTTCAATTAAAGATAATTTGGGAACTTCAATTAAAGATAATTTGATTTACTAATAGATTGAAATTTGGAAATGTTGAATGATATTTACATTGATGCATTTATCAATTTACCAATTACACTCAGTTTTTTTTAAGTAAATAGAAATTAAAACATTGAGGTGTTTTTTTTTTTTTTTTTTTTTTGCAACATCGTGGTTTCTGTTTTATCGGCATTTAATTGTATCGTTTTCAGTAAATTTTTTGAATCGTTCAGAGAGTAAGTAAAATGAATAACTTAATTAAATTAGGGTAGAGTTTCTTAAATTTTATTTCCACTTATCACAGTTTCTGTCAAAAATTTTCGATTTTAATTTGCGTTAGAATGTTTTAGACATTTATACACGAAGCACATTCATTTTATACATATATAGTAATTAATGAAAGTAATTAAATAAAAGCTATTTTTACACTTTTTAAATTTAATAAAAAAATTACACTTTTCTTAATAGAATAAATAATTATCGTTGATTTTCTAGTTCAAAATCTTTACGTTCTTATTATGGCACTTTCTCTGTTCCTAATGTATTTATATTCTCTACTAGGGGATGTCATTTGTAAGAAATATCAAGTTTCTTATATTAATCAATTAGCGTTCGATCAATTCCCAAAATATTTAAAATAACATATTGTCATCGAGGATATACCAGAATGTAAAACTTCGTTTCTTTAACATTTCGTATTATTCAATTATAAGATTCCATCTTTACAACCATGGAATAAGATAAGTTAAGCAGAATGTTCAACAAAGCATTTGGAACTTGAATTCCATAAAGTTTTATGAATAATGGTATAATAATAGTTTATGATAGGTTTCTGGGTAGATATTTTTACTGCTTGAACAAAATGGGCTAAACATTTTCTGAAAATTATGGTAATATCTAAATAGCACTCAACAATTCCAAATAAGGATTTAGAAATTCAGAATTTTAAAAAAATTAAATGTTTTTTTCTGAATTGAATAATACACTTCTTAAAAATGTTCCCTGTCTTTTAGTATTAATTGAACATTAATAATTAATAAACTTAATAAATATTTAATTTAATTATTCATATGATTAAAATTAATATTTTTTAAACAATGTGTAAATGATTTTTTTACGCATATTTATTTGCCCGTTTAAACATAAATAATGGAAGAGAATATTAATTGGCATCAATTTATTTTACAATAAGATGATAATTTACTTTTTTTTTTAATTTATGAAATGGCATCGAAAATTCTTCATAATGATTTCCACAGAGAGTTGTTTATTTTTCGTGAATTAAGTTTTTTCAAATCTCTAAATGATTAAATAAAAATTCTTTTATTTAATTTTCTTATTTCAGAGCTTGTTAAATAGTGATTAAAATTACAAATATTTTTTCATTAAAAATGTTCGCATATTTGAATGTTTAGAAAAATAATATATGAAAAATATTTCTGAAATGTTTTTGTAAGAACGATTAAAATTTTTATTTTAAATTTAAAAAAAAAATTGAGAAAAAAAAATTGAAAGTTTTTTTTCACTTACGTTTTGAAATATTTCCTTAAATTTCTAAAAATAATGGTATTATTGTAATTATTGTATATTGTATAATGTATAATTGTAATTATTGTTCTTGCTTGGGAAAACAATTTTAACATTATCTAACTTAGAACAGCGGAGCATTGCCTGTGCTTGTGACGTAAAAGATATGATGCGATGACGTAAATTCCTACCCACGCATGACGTACGGCAAAGTGCAAATCTTGATTCAACACGCTCAATATTCGTTTCTCCTGTAAATCTTATGTAGAAAGAAATTTAAGAATAAGAAAAAGATATGTAGACAGATTTTAAAGATTTTTTTGTTCAAGAGCTCCGAATACTGAACTGATTAATTCTAACGTTCACAATTTGTTTTAAAAGATGTCTAAATATACAATATAAAAATAAGTAAAATATAATAAAAATTAGTACTTTTAACATATTTTTAAGAGAAATTACTAAATGTGCTAAATGTGTGAATTGCTTTATATGATTGTTCACTATAATCATTTGGTAAAAGTAAATTTATAAATTTTGGAAATATAGGTATGCATTTCTATTTGCAAGAAGGTTTCAATGATGTAATTAATTACACTTTCTGCTGCTTTAGCCTTACAAGGGGAGAACACGGGGCTGAAATCTGAGATGAGATTTAGTATAATGATGGTATACATTTAGAACGTTCATTCGTGAAAATATTAAAACGCAATGGCCAGTCAATTTCGAGAAAATGGTCCTCAAACTTTTGGTACAGCCTATATACTGATAACTTGACTCAAGTCACGATGATTCCGATGGCATAGTTGTCTAGGTAACCGTCTTGCATGCGGAAGGTCAAGGTTCGAACCCGGCTATGATTTTTTAATAGCTTTTATTCAATAAAAAGTTTACTAATACTCTTTATTAATATGTTTTTAATTTTTTTCATCCAAAATAAGTATTTATTATCAAATTAAAAATTTTAAAAGAATGATAAATAATTGTGTAAATTTAATAATTTTAAAAAAATGATAAATACAGTTGCATTTTTTAAACAAAATAAAATTATTTAAATTTAATTAACTATTCACAGATAGTTTTAATTAATATGCTACTTATATTTATGCAAGGATAAATGCTTTTTAATGCTTAAATTGTAATTTAATATTTAAAAAATAGTAATAAATCTAACATAAATGGTGATAATTATTATTTATAAATACTCACATCGTAAAAAAAAAATTCAATATTTCTAAAAAATTATCCTATATATATTTACTTTCGATAATATACAAGAACCAGCATGGTAAGTATAGTAAAAACATTAGAAACAAAATATTTTTTGACATCTTGCACAACTGATAAATGATGATTGTCCAAAAGAGCAAAGTTTCTTTAAGAGATCTATGGGAAAACCAACTTCATTTGCATTTAAAAATATATATCTTTGATCAGAAAGTTGGGCAGCATACAATGAATACCTTATCATCTTATTAAAAATTGGTGATGACAATTGATAGCGTATAATTTATTGAATTTTTACGCTATCTTCGGAAGAATTTATTTCTTGATCATTTTCGATTAAATACGAGTATACGCTTATACGCTTAGTACGCTTTGAATCTTTTGCCTACGAATTCTTTTGATTACTGCAGTTGGAGACGTTTGCTTATATATTTAACAAATATCAGCTGCTGCCTTCAATT
Source organism: Argiope bruennichi (assembly GCF_947563725.1). Lineage (NCBI taxonomy): Eukaryota > Metazoa > Arthropoda > Arachnida > Araneae > Araneidae > Argiope > Argiope bruennichi. The sequence goes on from NC_079151.1 coordinate 145,078,287, forward strand.
TTTGATATGAATATAGCTTCCTTGAGTTAGAATTTATAATTTGTTAGTATTGAAATCCAAGAATTTGAAAATTTATTGTTTGAAAATGATGCAAGCAAGTTAAATTATCTGTAACCATTAATGTTTCGTTTGTAATTATTTTCCTTTAAACATTAAGTTATAATTTAAGTTTTAAAAGAATAAACATTTATCCTTACATAAATATAAGTAGCATATTAATTAAAACTATCTGTAAATAGTTAATTAAATTTAAATATTTTTATTTTGTTTAAAAAATGCACTTGTATTTATATTTTTAAAAAATTTTATCATTATATATTTCAATAATAAATATTTATTTTGGATCAATAAAATTAAAAACCTATTAATTGAGAGTATTGGTAAATTTTTAATTGAATAAAGGTCATTAAAAAAAGAAAAAAAATTAGTTAGGTTTGAACCTTGACCTTCCGCACACGAGACAGTGACCTAGACAACCATCCCATCGGGATCATCGGCAGCGAAATCAAGTTATCAGTATATAAACTTTATCAAATGTTTGAGGATCATTTTCTCGAAATTGACTGGCCAATGCGTTTCAATATTTTCATGAATGAACGTTCTAAATGTATACTACCATTATACTAAATCTAATCCCAGTCTCAGATTTCAACCCAGTGCCCTCTCCTTGTTAAATGCAGAAAGGAAAAATTCCAAATCTATAACTTTAAATTATTGGTTCTGGTCAATAATATTTAGTAAGATATTCTCGTCACACTAAAATTTTAAATAAAAAGACATTTCGCATTTTTGTAACTGAAACTCACGAGTTACGGAGCTTTGATTATGAATATTTTAGAAGATTTAAGAATTCTTAAAAAACTATTCCAAGAAATATCCAATCAATGGATACTGTTTACTCGAAGTAACATTTGATCGGTATAAAATGATGAAATGCAAAAAGCCATTAAAAACACAACTGTCAAAATAATTTATCACTTAATTGCAAGTTCTCACTGTTGAATCAATTTCAAACTTCTCTTTGATTATGCAAATAGTAAATAGATACTTAGCTTTATATGATAGAAAAAATTATGCGATGAAATTAAATAATAAAAAATGAAAATGATTTTAATTTCATTGCTAAAATAAAAAAAAAGTATTGTTAAAGCCAAAAGAAATATTTTCGAATTCAGAAAAAAAAATTATACAACCAAATTGGTATTATAAAAGTGTGCGTTTTTTTAAATTTTAAAATGATATGGAAAAAATATTACGTTTATACAAAAATTATTTTTGATAGTTATTGCAGAAATATGGTAAAAATCTCCCTTAATTTTCAATAATAATATTGTGTAATTTAAAATTTAATATCGTTTTTGAAATTTCAAAGAAAGTCAATCCTAATTGTTTATTTCAACATTTTACAATGTATTTGGAACAAATGTAAAGATTTTCGTGAAATGGCTTGGAATACACTTAAATTGCAAAAATACACTCCCACGTGTACACACATAGGTACAGAGAGAGGTTGAAAGAGAAACCTCCTATTTTATTAGTCATAAAGATTTTATCAGAAAATATATTGCTTCACTCTTTTAAATTTCTGATCTATTTATAATATATATTCATTGGGATTGAAGTAATAGTTATAAATTATTGCTTTTTGCTGATATTCATTGTCTGAAGATTACTGGCATTATCAATATAAATTCATTAAGTTATTTAAACACTAATTATTAAGATGCTACTGTTCAAGTGAGAAATAATTTAATAAATATTTTTATAAAAATATGACAATCTTCCTAAAACTCAATCAATATCTAGTCTGAGTGTATGGGCTTCCAAATAATAAATTGGCGGCTTTTGATACAAAAATTGAGCTTTTTTTTCGACTTCAAAATTGGATTGAACTGACTTATTTTAATCGAAACAAAAATAAATATGTCAACATATCAGTAAAAAGTTAATAAAAAGAAAAAATCATTGAAAAGAAAGAAAAATAGCGAAGATTCAAATCCCCACAAATCTTTGGCATTCTTCTTTCTTTCAAACTCTGTATCAATATCAGTGATACATTCAAAGAATGGACTTTTCACTGATGCCGGTATAAGGAAGAATTAAGTATATACCCACACCCACATACGAGCTAGAGCTCCCTCAATCATTCAAGGCGGGCTGGTCCAAGTAGGAAGTTAGGGAACTTCCGTAAATTCGATTTTAGCTGGTCGTTTTTAACCGCCCTTTTAGAGAGGTAACTTTGAAAGGCCTGATTCCATTTCCGAGCGTCTTAAGTTGTTTCTTTTCTATTCGAGACGTTCCGTTCGAAAAATCGGAAGTGGGGTTTTATAAGAAGTGAATCCGGAATCGAGATGAATCCTTTTGTACCGAAAAAGAGCATCTAAATGAAATAAAGAGGTATTGATTTTTCTCTTGGACCATTCCTTTACCATTGTGTGGACTTAGAATTTCAGTTACAAGTTGAAGTTCTTGAAAGTTGTGCAACAAAGAAAGGAATGTACTTCGGGGGAAAAGATTTATATTCATGAACCAGTATCACGGTTGTTAAGAGAAGTGAAGAAGAAAAAGTTTCTCTGGAAATCGACCAAGAAATAAATTTAGATCTTTTTGTTAAATAACGATTTACATGCGAAGTTAACATAAATATATTGACAATTTTTTATATATTTTATGAAATAAATGACAGAAAATAAAGCGAAAAGTTGGACAAAAATCAGGCAACTGACGCAAAAGTAAGATATATTCACACACCGATTAAGAATGTATTTAAAAAATAGTGTTAATAACAATATTTCACTGGATAAAAGGACGATCAAGTGAATGTATAACCATATAATGAGATTAAATTTCGCCATTATTGAATTTATAACATAATTTTTTAAACTTTTTTCAATGTTATATTTCCAAGTTATATAAATGTTTAAAACTAATATAATAAATTTTGAAATATTATTTCTCCAACTTTACATTTCTGTTTTTAAGCTTTGACTGACGGCTGTAATATTTTTGGTTGGGCCTTTCAAATGAAGTTTAAGAGCTTATCGATGTCAGTAGCTTCCTACGTTTTATGCATTCCATTATTGTGCATCACTCTCCTTAGGGTTTTTAAAATACATAGAAGGTGAGTAAGGCTTTATTTTAAAACTGGTGTCATGGAAAAAAAAACTTGAAACATTTATCACTGAATTGAACAGGTGTTTACTAAACAATTTTTTTCTTCTTCTTACTGGTTTTTTTTATAATGCATTTTTCTGTTTATATCCCTAAACTATTGGTTTCAATTCCCTGTAGGTCGTTTAATTGTAGAACCAATAATTGCTCTTCAGGTAATTTTGCTACCTTGAGCTTTTACATTAAGGTAATTAGCCGATCAAATGTGTTAAGGATTGCATTTTAATCTTTAATAATTAGATTCTAACAAACAAATTTTAAATATTTAGACGTGACTTTGAGTTTCGGTTAAGAGATGACTACAAACAAATAAGCACTTTTGAATGAACATTTAGAAAAACAACAATCATTTCGTCAAAAAAAAAGTTGTGCAGTGTATAAAGTATTAAAATGTAATCCTTAAGAGAAAATGACAACATAAAAATAAAAAATGAGAAAATACGATATTCTAATTATTTTAAAGGGAAAAAAACCGCAATCTTGCTTGTTTTTCAAAACTCTCCTTTGAAAATGGCTTGTCAAAATTTAATTTGCCAAGTCGAAGATTAATCCAAATTAAATATTTTTACTTTGTTTTTCGAAAATCTGTTATTAAAAGAAGCAATGTAAGGATGTTTTAGAAACATTCATAATATATTTCTTTTTTAAATTTAAATGTCCATATTAATTTAATAAAATTTTAGAAAGCATGCTAATGCACATCACTGCAAATCAAAAACTAAATATTTTGAATAATTTTTCAAGGATATTTCATGATCTATTCATTTCCTGTATGAAGGTATACTATTTATTTATTAATTTTTATCCTTTATTAAGAGAATTCAAGACTAATCATTTTTAATGACGAATAACAGCTAAAAATTAATTTTTAACATTTAATAGCACTTAGCAAATTGGATTTCAATATCTGAAAACATCTCAGCATGTGATATCCCTTTGAAAACAGATGTTTTCAATTACAATTAAAATCTTTTTTCATCTAAAACTTCATTATAATATTTGTTTCGTTGGCTGTTATCGCAGTATTTTTAGATACTGTGTGAGAAATTATTTGACACTATTTACACCAGATTTCTAATTTTAGACAGCCTTGGTTATGAAAATATGTACTTTTACACCACTTAAATTAATAAGCAATCTATTTTTAAATACACTACTTCGGTTTCGTATTACAGTTCATTTATGCGAAGATTTTATTCTATACATATAGCTAGTAAAAAGTAGAGATATAAAAAATGCTCATCATTTTTTTTTCCAAAAAATCATATACAAAAGGATTTAACTATGAATCATAGATTATGCTTTTATATTTGTTGAAATAATAAAATCATATAAAACAAGTTATCATTTAACCAAAACTTAAGACCAATTACAACAAATATTTTTTTCATTCGTAGAAAAAAGTTTTAGACCAAAAACTTTAAGATGATTTTTTTTTGAGTTAGCAAGTCACATATTACAACAAAATATAAGAGATATCATTCTCAGAGCGAGAGGAGATGGGAGGGGTTAGAATATTCGAGTGAGCAAAGGATGTACGAGACGAATAGAGTAGAGTAAGAATTGAAATAGAAACTTTATCAGCAATGTTATCAATAATCAAACTCAATCAGTAAACTTTATCATAAATAAGCAGGTTTTTTTAAACATTTTCTGACATTTATATATAAGTATAGATGTATATTGAGGGTATAAGTCAAAAAAAAATATTTTACCCCTCAAATTGTACTGAGCAGAGTGATTTAATTTCATTCTATGTGAAATAAATAAGAGATCATTAAATGATAAATTAAGTTAAATTGTATACACTTGGGATACTTTGTATTTATTCCTAAATATGTTTATACTTGGGATATTTTACATAATCTTTTGTAATACTTTGATTTCTGAAAAACAAAAAAAAATGACTTTGATTACAAAAAATTTATTCAATTTTTCTAAATTATTTGTGAAACTAATTTAGTTTATTTCAGTTCCCAATATTTTGCAATTGATTTCAAAATTTTCGTAATAAAACTTGATTAAATTGTTAGATAAAATAAACGGAGAGTCATAAACTAGCTTCTCATTGTTAAAATCCATCAAACATATGTGTTATTGTTATTCTGTTTGAATGAACGTAGTTTTCAAATTACCATTATTTTAGCTTTTGGCTTTCAGGGCGAAATTAAAACATTTTCATATAAGTTTGAGGTATATTTCATTTAAATTAGTGAGAAAATTATAGTGACAATATTTCTTTGAGTAAGTAAAACAATATATCTGGAAACCTATTAAAGTTAAACAGCTTAAAGCTTTTTACGAAATATCGAATCTATTTTTGCCGATATTCTTCGCTCCCATATAGGTTTGTTATAAAATCATTTGTATTTTCTTTATACGTTCATTCATCCAAAAATAACATTTATTTTTAAATTTATACTAGATGTTACCAAGTGCGTTGTTGTCGCAGAAGAAATAATTTTAGAAATATCTTTTGAAATTTGAAATAACTATTTTGTTTAAATAGGAATGATAGAAAGATTGATTTTATTTTTTTGTCGATAATGAATGCATTCGTTGAAATTAATGATATATAAATTAGAAACATAAATAATATTTATTCTATTTTTTTACTTTAGATATAATATTTGCACTAAACCTATAACCTACGCGCAAGTAAAAGCAATAAGTTGGCAAAAATTTATCGCAATCGGATGAAAAGCAGCGAATAAAATACGAACAAGCAAACATTTCTTTTTATATGTTATATAATATATTTTTATTATTATTTTAAATATTCCAATTCTGTTTTGACAAATTCTACATTTTGGTAAAAAAAAATCCATAAATAAATACATATATTGTTTGTTTTTATTCAAATTCTGAATAATAATGTGCCAATATATTATGCAGTTCTTAATCAACATAATAAGCATTAGAGATTTGTTTTATTGCTTCCTATACGAGAGAATTGAAAATCTTCTGTTATTTATTTGACAAATCACTTTATTTAACGAATGAATAAAAATAAGGCTTATTTCTTAGTTTGAAATCTGGGTAACATATCACTATATTCTAATCTATATAATATATTTTAGGCATTGATTTTTTAAGTAATTTATATATAATATTCAAGACTTAGAAAAGATTCAGCTGATAAACCATCAAATTAGAAGTTTTTAATTTATACCACTTTTTAGCCAAATAAGAAGACAACAATTTTGAAACTCTTTTTGGCTTTTGAGTAATATATTTTTGTTGTATATTTTTTCTTTCTATATTATGCTGAGGCTCAAAAGTAAAGTCTAAAAAAGAATCTCAAATGCAGTCATGTATCTTGTATTTAATACATAGTATACTCCAGAATATGTGCCCTAATGCGGAGGAAGGGCAGGCCGGATAAGAAAACAGTCGGATAGACCGGAATTCTATTTCTTTGCCCACTTATACCAGAAGGCAAAGTTTTTATACCAAAACTCACTGTTTTAATACGTATTTTTTCGCTTCCTATTAAGTACTAAGCCTCCCATTTATTTCAAGCCACATGGAATGTAAACGCGGTCGCGGCTGATTATAACTGCACAGTAATGTACGTACTGTGCAGTTATAATCAGGAACAATAGTTTAAAACCGTTACACACTGATGAAATAATGAACAACTAGCAGAACGCTGCTCTTTTTCTGTCAGAATTTGTAGTTTGCATGCGACATATAGGAGGATCGTATATAGTAGCAGACTTCCTCCCTCTTCCAATGCCACGCCTTGCTTCCCTCATTTATATACTATAAAAGAAAACTGGATCGGATAATCGCGAAGCGGATACTCGGGAGTGTACTGTAGATTTTATTCGCGTATCTTTTATTTGTCATAGTTCAATTTAAATCGTGTATCTTGTATTTTGGTATAGTTTAATTTAAGCATATTAAAGTGAATCTAAAGACAATATATTATACTTTTTACCACGATTATTAAGAACTATGTTCGTTACTTTTATGATAATTTGAGATTCCTAAGCTAGGAATGACAAAATATTCTATGCCGCTAATTTTTATCATAATTTTCACTAATACCTGTTAAATTCTTTAACAATTTTTCGTTTATTTAACTGTATATACTAACCTGATCATTATGAATTAATATATTATTCTATTGGGTGTTTCAATAGCTGTGCATTGAACTATTTTTAAAATTTTTAAGCAGAACTCTCCCATCTGACTTGAAGCCTACTGATGCCGATAGTAACGCTTCAGAAGTCAACCTGTCCCACTGACCATCAATCTCCAGGATTCGACGGGAACAGAATAACCATAAATCATAGCTTGCGGAACTCTTCTGATATCACGTGATGTATCTGGAGACTTAATTGTGCTCTTTCATTTCTTCGATCTTTCAAATCACGCTCTGCTCTGTCAGACTAATATTTGATTTTAAATACCCGTACGAGTTATCAGAAAATTAATCAAATTAATCTCGGAATATTAAAATTTAATCAGATGGAAAAAACGGTATCGACTTTTGCATTTACCTGATTTGACGTCAAACCTAAATGAGTATTTTAGATCTATAAAGACAATTCTACCATATACCATATACCACATGCATGGCGGGCCCTTTGTTCAACTCATTCTTAAACCTCTGATTCCTATATGGAGATGTCCATATCCTGCTATCCTAGTCCTTTGTTTGCACATGTGTTAAGTGAATTAAAAGGTAATGAAATGTTGGGGAAAAGATTCAAGTTAGAAAAGAAAATGGGAAAATAAATTTTTTTCGTAAATACGAAAGAAAATAAATATTTTTAAATCAAATGCCGCAACTTTGGTTATAAAAATACATGAATTCATAACGTTTCATCATATTGATGAAATGGTGGATTATTTAAATGTATATTTCCGATAAAAATAAAATTTGATTCCAAGATGAGGAATTTTTATATGCAGTTTATCTATATAAAAATTTAAAATAATTAGATCTGGTTGCAGCATTTTCTAAGAAATATAGGAAATTTTGTGATTTTATTACATCAAATATATATATTACCGTGCTTTGGTTAATTCAATAATTTCGTTTTGAAAATATTGTATGGAAAGGCAACGACCAGCATTAATACGAAAATATATTTATAATAATTAAAGGACAAAACATTACTATACAAACATAAAACACATAAAGATACATGAGCGTGAGCTGTACGTCTTACAGACTCACTGCCCAATTCTCGTCGGCCAATAATGGCGGGAAAGCATCATGTGATTAATAAATGTGACGCAACATGGCGCCATACAGGATACGGGATCTGTCAGCACTTCCCACAATATATTTATATTTTGATTAAATTGGAAAAGCCATCCAATTTAATCAAAATATCATCAATCGACTTTAACCATCGAGACTTATATTCATGATCAATGGTTGAACCTACAACACATGGATCATATTTGTACGCGTTTGTCTCAATGCCAGTGTCTTTATAATGGGGGTGTAAACGCATACAGTCGATAGTCACTAATTAGTTTTGTGCTGACTTTTAAACTAGCATCACGAGGTGAACCTTTAAGTTTGGATGTTATGAAGAATTCTCAAAACAGTCATAATTAACTTAAAGCCAGATAGTAAAAACATTCTTCGATATATAAATAAAAAGTGATATTATATTAAAAATTACAAAACAGTTGCTAGTGTTTCATATCACTCGTAATTATAGAAAAGCCTTCCAGTTGAAATATACTTGCGACAACAATGCAATAAAAGTCTAGTGCCGAGAAAAAGCGAAAAATATAACAGCGTAGAGATAGCAAAGTGCATCGAATATATATATATTTGATCCATCTGAGATTAATATATAGCTGGCCATTATCACAGATCATGAACAGATGTCGTTGGAAACTGATATAGGAGACAATACTAATATAAAGACTGATGACAGCAAAGTTGCGTCGCCAACTGAATATGTGTCGAATTTGCAACCAATTCGATTGCGAGAATATGCTACTTCATATGGTTTAAGTGCAATTTAAAGAAAATAAGGTTTGGCATCACACTTTATGGTAGAGACATTTTTTAAAGACTCGATGTCGGAGGTCGTCATAAGCAACAGCAGTACTATGACCCTCGATTATAGAAGACTTCCATGATGATGATCGAATGATAGCTTGCACTCACATGGCAAAATAACTTGTCATAGTAGGCACTTAATATTTATTTCTCAATATTAAAAAAAAAAGAACATATGTCAATATGTAATTACTAGTTTAGAAATGTGATTCATGATAATGGTTAGTTTTAAAGTAATGCTATTTTAATTTATTTTATTTCATTGACTATATGGTATATGTCAAAAGCGGCATCATACAAGGAAAAGCTCATTTAAAAACAATAACAAATTTCGAAAGTAATAAAGAAACATTTCTTCCATAAAAGACACGTACTAATATGATACATATGAAAATAGAGAAGAAATAATAAAAAAAGAGCGCAAGCAAAATTCTTTCCATCACACAAAATTTTAATTTTGAATAAAATAAAATAATATAAAAAGTAAATTAAAGTTATGAAAAGGAAAATAAATAAATTAAGATAACTAAACTAAAACAGAAAAAAATAAATGAAAAACAAGAAAAAAAAACTTAGGAATGTTTATAAACTTGTAAGTGTAGCAATGAAAAATTCTATTCTAAATTTGGAGGAATAAGTCTGATTGATGCGCACGCACATAAGAACTCACCTTGCACGCAATCTGGATTCGTTTATCAGTTCCTTTTTACCTATAACTCCACAGAAAAATATTCCTATTTTTATATAGTTTTGAACAGTGGATAAGAGAATGTGTAGTGGTTTATATCATCATCGATAGTTTTCTTTCTTCAGCAGCTGCGGACTTTAAGTTTGAAGTGGCGCAGATAATAGAGAAAAAAAACTATTATGATTAATAATTAAAAATTAATATTATTAATTTTCTTAAATTCAGGACATAGACAGAAAGTAAAAATTATAAAACAACTGAAAGAGTGAAACTGGAATAGTTGCAGCTCGCGCATGCCACATCAAGGTGAAATTATAATAACAAATGTCACATATTAGAATGTTAATAATTATTAGTTTCTTTATCATAATTATTATACACATGATCATAATGTTTCGTCTGCCGATATAACTTTACTAGCTTTTCGCATACAGCTCATCTACATGAGTGACAGAAATCATAGACAGAAATTAAAAATTATAAAACAACTGAAAGAGTGAAACTGGAATAGTTGCAGCTCGCGCAGACCACATCAAGGTGAAATTATAATAACAAATGTCACATATCAGAATGTTAATAATTATTAGTTTCTTTATCATAATTATTATACACATGATCATAATGTTTCGTCTGCCGATATAACTTTACTAGCTTTTCGCATACAGCTCATCTACATGAGTGACAGAAATCATAGATAGAAATTAAAAATTATAAAACAACTGAAAGAGTGAAACTGGAATAGTTGCAGCTCGCGCAGACCACATCAAGGTGAAATTATAGTAACAAATGTCACATATTAGAATGTTAATAATTATTAGTTTCTTTATCATAATTATTATACACATGATCATAATGTTTCGTCTGCCGATATAACTTTACTAGCTTTTCGCATACAGCTCATCTACATGAGTGACAGAAATCATAGACAGAAATTAAAAATTATAAAACAACTGAAAGAGTGAAACTGGAATAGTTGCAGCTCGCGCAGACCACATCAAGGTGAAATTATAATAACAAATGTCACATATTAGAATGTTAATAATTATTAGTTTCTTTATCATAATTATTATACACATGATCATAATGTTTCGTCTGCCGATATAACTTTACTAGCTTTTCGCATACAGCTCATCTACATGAGTGACAGAAATCATAGACAGAAATTAAAAATTATAAAACAACTGAAAGAGTGAAACTGGAATAGTTGCAGCTCGCGCAGACCACATCAAGGTGAAATTATAATAACAAATGTCACATATTAGAATGTTAATAATTATTAGTTTCTTTATCATAATTATTATACACATGATCATAATGTTTCGTCTGCCGATATAACTTTACTAGCTTTTCGCATACAGCTCATCTACATGAGTGACAGAAATCATAGACAGAAATTAAAAATTATAAAACAACTGAAAGAGTGAAACTGGAATAGTTGCAGCTCGCGCAGACCACATCAAGGTGAAATTATAATAACAAATGTCACATATCAGAATGTTAATAATTATTAGTTTCTTTATCATAATTATTATACACATGATCATAATGTTTCGTCTGCCGATATAACTTTACTAGCTTTTCGCATACAGCTCATCTACATGAGTGACAGAAATCATAGATAGAAATTAAAAATTATAAAACAACTGAAAGAGTGAAACTGGAATAGTTGCAGCTCGCGCAGACCACATCAAGGTGAAATTATAATAACAAATGTCACATATTAGAATGTTAATAATTATTAGTTTCATTATCATAATTATTATACACATGATTATAATGTTTCGTCTGCCGATATAACTTTACTAGCTTTTCGCATACAGCTCATCTACATGAGTGACAGAAATCATAGACAGAAATTAAAAATTATAAAACAACTGAAAGAGTGAAACTGGAATAGTTGCAGCTCGCGCAGACCACATCAAGGTGAAATTATAATAACAAATGTCACATATTAGAATGTTAATAATTATTAGTTTCATTATCATAATTATTATACACATGATCATAATGTTTCGTCTGCCGATATAACTTTACTAGCTTTTCGCATACAGCTCATCTACATGAGTGACAGATATCATAGACAGAAATTAAAAATTATAAAACAACTGAAAGAGTGAAACTGGAATAGTTGCAGCTCGCGCAGACCACATCAAGGTGAAATTATAATAACAAATGTCACATATTAGAATGTTAATAATTATTAGTTTATTTATCATAATTATTATACACATGATCATAATGTTTCGTCTGCCGATATAACTTTACTAGCTTTTCGCATACAGCTCATCTACATGAGTGACAGAAATCATAGACAGAAATTAAAAATTATAAAACAACTGAAAGAGTGAAACTGGAATAGTTGCAGCTCGCGCAGACCACATCAAGGTGAAATTATAATAACAAATGTCACATATCAGAATGTTAATAATTATTAGTTTCTTTATCATAATTATTATACACATGATCATAATGTTTCGTCTGCCGATATAACTTTACTAGCTTTTCGCATACAGCTCATCTACATGAGTGACAGAAATCATAGATAGAAATTAAAAATTATAAAACAACTGAAAGAGTGAAACTGGAATAGTTGCAGCTCGCGCAGACCACATCAAGGTGAAATTATAATAACAAATGTCACATATTAGAATGTTAATAATTATTAGTTTCTTTATCATAATTATTATACACATGATCATAATGTTTCGTCTGCCGATATAACTTTACTAGCTTTTCGCATACAGCTCATCTACATGAGTGACAGAAATCATAGACAGAAATTAAAAATTATAAAACAACTGAAAGAGTGAAACTGGAATAGTTGCAGCTCGCGCAGACCACATCAAGGTGAAATTATAATAACAAATGTCACATATTAGAATGTTAATAATTATTAGTTTCTTTATCATAATTATTATACACATGATCATAATGTTTCGTCTGCCGATATAACTTTACTAGCTTTTCGCATACAGCTCATCTACATGAGTGACAGAAATCATAGACAGAAATTAAAAATTATAAAACAACTGAAAGAGTGAAACTGGAATAGTTGCAGCTCGCGCAGACCACATCAAGGTGAAATTATAATAACAAATGTCACATATCAGAATGTTAATAATTATTAGTTTCTTTATCATAATTATTATACACATGATCATAATGTTTCGTCTGCCGATATAACTTTACTAGCTTTTCGCATACAGCTCATCTACATGAGTGACAGAAATCATAGATAGAAATTAAAAATTATAAAACAACTGAAAGAGTGAAACTGGAATAGTTGCAGCTCGCGCAGACCACATCAAGGTGAAATTATAATAACAAATGTCACATATTAGAATGTTAATAATTATTAGTTTCATTATCATAATTATTATACACATGATCATAATGTTTCGTCTGCCGATATAACTTTACTAGCTTTTCGCATACAGCTCATCTACATGAGTGACAGAAATCATAGACAGAAATTAAAAATTATAAAACAACTGAAAGAGTGAAACTGGAATAGTTGCAGCTCGCGCAGACCACATCAAGGTGAAATTATAATAACAAATGTCACATATCAGAATGTTAATAATTATTAGTTTCTTTATCATAATTATTATACACATGATCATAATGTTTCGTCTGCCGATATAACTTTACTAGGTTTTCGCATACAGCTCATCTACATGAGTGACAGAAATCATAGATAGAAATTAAAAATTATAAAACAACTGAAAGAGTGAAACTGGAATAGTTGCAGCTCGCGCAGACCACATCAAGGTGAAATTATAATAACAAATGTCACATATTAGAATGTTAATAATTATTAGTTTCATTATCATAATTATTATACACATGATCATAATGTTTCGTCTGCCGATATAACTTTACTAGCTTTTCGCATACAGCTCATCTACATGAGTGACAGAAATCATAGACAGAAATTAAAAATTATAAAACAACTGAAAGAGTGAAACTGGAATAGTTGCAGCTCGCGCAGACCACATCAAGGTGAAATTATAATAACAAATGTCACATATTAGAATGTTAATAATTATTAGTTTCTTTATCATAATTATTATACACATGATCATAATGTTTCGTCTGCCGATATAACTTTACTAGCTTTTCGCATACAGCTCATCTACATGAGTGACAGAAATCATAGACAGAAATTAAAAATTATAAAACAACTGAAAGAGTGAAACTGGAATAGTTGCAGCTCGCGCAGACCACATCAAGGTGAAATTATAATAACAAATGTCACATATTAGAATGTTAATAATTATTAGTTTCTTTATCATAATTATTATACACATGATCATAATGTTTCGTCTGCCGATATAACTTTACTAGCTTTTCGCATACAGCTCATCTACATGAGTGACAGAAATCATAGACAGAAATTAAAAATTATAAAACAACTGAAAGAGTGAAACTGGAATAGTTGCAGCTCGCGCAGACCACATCAAGGTGAAATTATAATAACAAATGTCACATATCAGAATGTTAATAATTATTAGTTTCTTTATCATAATTATTATACACATGATCATAATGTTTCGTCTGCCGATATAACTTTACTAGCTTTTCGCATACAGCTCATCTACATGAGTGACAGAAATCATAGATAGAAATTAAAAATTATAAAACAACTGAAAGAGTGAAACTGGAATAGTTGCAGCTCGCGCAGACCACATCAAGGTGAAATTATAATAACAAATGTCACATATTAGAATGTTAATAATTATTAGTTTCATTATCATAATTATTATACACATGATCATAATGTTTCGTCTGCCGATATAACTTTACTAGCTTTTCGCATACAGCTCATCTACATGAGTGACAGAAATCATAGACAGAAATTAAAAATTATAAAACAACTGAAAGAGTGAAACTGGAATAGTTGCAGCTCGCGCAGACCACATCAAGGTGAAATTATAATAACAAATGTCACATATCAGAATGTTAATAATTATTAGTTTCTTTATCATAATTATTATACACATGATCATAATGTTTCGTCTGCCGATATAACTTTACTAGGTTTTCGCATACAGCTCATCTACATGAGTGACAGAAATCATAGATAGAAATTAAAAATTATAAAACAACTGAAAGAGTGAAACTGGAATAGTTGCAGCTCGCGCAGACCACATCAAGGTGAAATTATAATAACAAATGTCACATATTAGAATGTTAATAATTATTAGTTTCATTATCATAATTATTATACACATGATCATAATGTTTCGTCTGCCGATATAACTTTACTAGCTTTTCGCATACAGCTCATCTACATGAGTGACAGAAATCATAGACAGAAATTAAAAATTATAAAACAACTGAAAGAGTGAAACTGGAATAGTTGCAGCTCGCGCAGACCACATCAAGGTGAAATTATAATAACAAATGTCACATATTAGAATGTTAATAATTATTAGTTTCATTATCATAATTATTATACACATGATCATAATGTTTCGTCTGCCGATATAACTTTACTAGCTTTTCGCATACAGCTCATCTACATGAGTGACAGAAATCATAGACAGAAATTAAAAATTATAAAACAACTGAAAGAGTGAAACTGGAATAGTTGCAGCTCGCGCAGACCACATCAAGGTGAAATTATAATAACAAATGTCACATATTAGAATGTTAATAATTATTAGTTTCTTTATCATAATTATTATACACATGATCATAATGTTTCGTCTGCCGATATAACTTTACTAGCTTTTCGCATACAGCTCATCTACATGAGTGACAGAAATCATAGATAGAAATTAAAAATTATAAAACAACTGAAAGAGTGAAACTGGAATAGTTGCAGCTCGCGCAGACCACATCAAGGTGAAATTATAATAACAAATGTCACATATTAGAATGTTAATAATTATTAGTTTCTTTATCATAATTATTATACACATGATCATAATGTTTCGTCTGCCGATATAACTTTACTAGCTTTTCGCATACAGCTCATCTACATGAGTGACAGAAATCATAGACAGAAATTAAAAATTATAAAACAACTGAAAGAGTGAAACTGGAATAGTTGCAGCTCGCGCAGACCACATCAAGGTGAAATTATAATAACAAATGTCACATATTAGAATGTTAATAATTATTAGTTTCTTTATCATAATTATTATACACATGATCATAATGTTTCGTCTGCCGATATAACTTTACTAGCTTTTCGCATACAGCTCATCTACATGAGTGACAGAAATCATAGATAGAAATTAAAAATTATAAAACAACTGAAAGAGTGAAACTGGAATAGTTGCAGCTCGCGCAGACCACATCAAGGTGAAATTATAATAACAAATGTCACATATTAGAATGTTAATAATTATTAGTTTCTTTATCATAATTATTATACACATGATCATAATGTTTCGTCTGCCGATATAACTTTACTAGCTTTTCGCATGCAGCGTATCTACATGAGTGACGACTTCGGTGATTTCAGTCTACTCACGTTACTTACTTCATTAAATATATGACTAAAAATGTCAAAAAGTAATGCATGCAATTGTTGTATTGAACGCATGAAATTTGTGATCAAATAAATAATAACCTTATTTAAATTTATTAAAGAATTTTTACAATTTGCTTGAAACAAAATAAGATATATATATTGTTATATATTCACAAAATAATTTAGAGAACTTGTTCATGTGTACAGCTGACCACTCCACCACCACAGAACGAGGCAGTATCGACAAGGTTTATTGTGGCCGAATGCTGTCTTAATGATTTAGAGAACTAAACGAAATTGAAATCAAAAAATAAAATTAAGTAAATTTAAAAATGTACTACATAAATAAATTCGAATCATATATGTTTGAGTAAAAATAGAAGTTGTAGGAACAGGAATGTAAAAATATAAGCAAAGCAAAAATTAAAGTTCTTAAAAAATGTAATTTGAAAAGACAAGAAAACCTGATCTTATAAGTTGAAAAACATTCTCTCTTCAAGAATTCTATAAAATTCAAATATTTATATTTTGAAATATAGCAACAAGTAAATAATTTCGCATCAAAATTAATCCCTATATGAATTTCAATGAAAAAATAATAATTTGTATAAAAAAATGAAATTCCATCTAAGAAATTCATTAGAATTTGAAATTCTGATCCAATCTAAGAAAGACATCCTAATTCCTACTAATATCTAAATGTGCGAATATAGTTCTGATTATATAACTTTATGCTAATATTTATTCTTCTATAAATGAATTAACATTCACTGAGGATTTAAATATATTATAAATATTCCATTTCATTCATTTTTTGCCAAATATTTCAGTTGTTAAGAAGAAATATTTGGTTTTATGTTGTTTATGGGTGAAATAAATACAGGCAGTTCATGATATACAATTAATTTTCATGCTCTCAAAGATACAAAATTAAAATATTTTGCACATTTATTAAAATAAGATATTTAACTTTGATATCATAAGAATTTGTCTTATTCCATAAGTGTGTCCGAAATTCAAAAACCGTTTATTTGGATTAATAACATCTCCAAAAGAATTAATGAAAGACAGATGCAAATGCAAATTACTTAAATTATATTCATCATTAATTATACAATATTATTCATTAATTATCATATGATGGACATGAATTGTTAATATTTTTCTGTAGTTAAAAATTTTAAAGAGAATTGCTACAATCTAATAAACTATTATTCGGCAGAATGTAGGGATATATATATATATATATATATATATATATATATATATATATATATATTAAACATAAGATGGCTTGAAGTAATGCTTAGAAAAAAGTCATAATTGGTATTTGTTTTCACTTTCAAAAAAATTACCAAGGATGCTTAAAGATAAAAAAAAAATCGCGACAATCATTGATTATAATATTATTCAGGAATTTATTATGGCTGGCATTAAATATGAGCAAAAAACTGCAGATCATTAGCATTTTTGATCAGGATTGAGATGAAAACAAAAGCATTATTAAAAGTTAAATATTAATGATAGAAATATTAATGATCAGGATTGAGATGAAAACAAAAGCATTATTAAAAGTGTAATTTTCATAAACCTTGAATACATATTTATTCTCTTTCAAAAAATATTTAGGGTTTCTTAGAACAAATATGCATATATTTGCATTTATTTTTCTACTTTTATTTGGCCAAAAATTATACATTCTTCAAGCAAAAACTCTAAGAAATATTTTTCATCAAAATTCATTTACAAGTTATAATGGCATATATTTTTTTATATGAGTGCATTACATACGCATGTGTCTTCATCTTTCATATTTAAGAAACATTTAAGGAAAATATCCACAACGCAATTTTAAAATGTTGCCGAAAATACGAATTATTCTCAGAACTACGATGGCCTGATTTTTTTAAAACTGGAATTAAAAAAATAAATATAAAAATCAATATCCATTTTATTTTGACTTGAGGGTAAATCATAGTGAATTGATATGCTAGATTGCAAAAATCACAAGAAACATTAAATTTTTCATAAAAAAAGGGAAATATTAATGGGTAGAGGTCATTAATTGAGAAAACGTGAAATAGTTGCGCGTTAACATTATTCTTTTTCCTTTTAAACCGTCAATTTCTTGAACTGCCTGAGAATAACAAAGGCGTCTAAATAGACTACCAAATCCTTCATTCAGCTGTTTTAAAACTTTGTCATTTTTATGCATGAAAATAACTATGCAACTGTCTTTTTAAATTAACAGAATACTATAATATCATGTAACAAAAGTTCTAGTTTAGAAATCTTAATTATAATAGCTCATACTAGTTTAAACTTTATATTGTTGCTTTATGTTATATGCTGCAAAAGAATAAAGTTTCGATGCATTTTAATTGCTTAAAAATCTAGTTTACACTTTGAAATTTCCGTAATGCTCATTTACTATCTGTAAAATAACTACGCACAAGATAAAGCAGTTCTACAACAACAACCTCCTTTGTAATCTTTTAAACCGTCTTTGATTAAAGCAATTTGCAATTTCCAAATATCATCAAGCCAATAAGCAATATAATATTAAAAATTATTATTTAAATAAGAAAATTAATACATCACATTTTGAAAATGGACCAAAAGATATAAAATATTTTTTTTCTATTCCAAAACAGAATTTTTAAAATTAGCAATAAATAGTTTTCAGGGCTTAGGAAATTCATGGGGCTAGGAAATTACATGGTAGTTATAAATATTTGTGGGTGTAGGTGAAAATATTTCATATATTTTAATCTATTTTAAAAACATGGTATATTCAGTTTTTTTTTTATTCAATAATTATTTTCTGCTTTTTAGTCTTATGTGTGTGAAATTACAATTAATTTTAAATTCACTTCCCGATGAGCTTTTGATCTTCTTCGACTTGTGCCATGAAATGAAATGTTTTAATCGATTACAAAAGTTGTACCAAACAGACACATAAATAAGAAAGACAATTAATACTGCATCATCATCTAGTTCTGAACTTTGTTTAAAGTCTCCAACTTACCGAGAAATTAGTTTAAAAATCGATTTCAAAATTAGCACAAAACAGAAAGATCAGAAGACAAGTTAATAAAAACGGATTAGTAAAATAATGAAATTGTTTTCTGCAAATTAAGAAATAATGATGAATTGCCGAAAAATATATTTGAAATGTATAACTTGGAAGGCGGAGACTAGATCGTCTGTTTAAAAGGTTAATAAGTGACTAGCGGCCTGAATTCTATAATTTTCAGCGCGGAAATAGTTAAAAGTTATTTGATTTAGATTCAAATAGAATTATTAAAAGTGAGTGAAGCTTTTTTTCGCCAAAAGATTGTGAATTAGTCTTAAACTGTTATCTAGTTTTTTTGTTTCTTTCCCTTCAAAGGATTTTCTTACGCAGAACCTAGGAAAATATATAATGAACTCTTTCCATATAATGGAAATAAATTGCATTCGCCTTCTAATAATGCTGCCATATGAAAGCAGAAGAATAAAGAGACCCTGTATATATATGACTTATAAGTAGCCTTTAAAGATGATAAAAACAATTTGTTTATTTTCTTTTTCGTTAAATATATTTGTTACTTTTTTTTCTTCGTATTTGTGTAGAAACATGTTATCATCATCTGTAAATCATTTTTCATTGCAGTACTCAGTATTCGCGAAATGTTTCGTATACTTTATTTTGCTCTTGGATACTTACCATTTTTCTTGGTACCAAAAAGGGCTTAGCATAATTTCTCCAGGACATTACATCTTACAGAAGATTTATTGCGTTTTTATTCTGTTTCTGTTAGAGACAAAGAAGAATTAATCTGTAAATATGCAGTATTATCTTAGATCTAAGTCGATTATTCCTAAATCTCATAACAATTGCAGCAATGAATGTTTTCGTTGTATTTTGGAACTTTGTCTTTGAATTCTCGGATTGCAATTTGAGAGTAGATACTGGTTATGAATCATGTTGTTTATAACTAATTTTGTTTTGGCTTGAATAGATCGATAGGTAGATCCATATATTTCAGTCTTCATGGTTGAATAATCATAAAAAAATAACTTTTATTTGCATTTTTATAAATTAAAAGAGTAGGACATATGAAAATAATTTTTTGTATGGAGAACAATTTCATAATTGCTAATTTATTCAAGACTACAGGGAGAAGGCAGAAAAATTCATATTGTATCTTAAATGCAATTGCTCTCGATACTTGAAAAAGTATAATTACCCAGGATCGTAAAAGAGCACCTCAAAATATTTATCTGTAAACATTTTTTTATTAGATGCAACATTTATTAAGCTATTTTTGAGGATATTCACCAATAAGGCAATTTGTCGTTAGGTGAAAATTAAAATTCCTACTTAAATCTGCCTTGTTGAATAAAAGCCAGTGTATTGGGTACTTCCTTGGAATGCACTTGGCGCACAATTTTACGATCTGCAGAGGACTTTAGACGGTTTCTAGTCTCAAATATTCCCAAATGTGTGATTATAAAAGTCAAATAGGTGTTCCCCTCAGCAACTGCTATCAACAGCTCAATAGAGCGACAAAAGTAAAGGAGTACCACCTCCTTTTATTACCCTTGGGAATATTAACTGTGTTAACTGCTATGACAAGATATTTATCTAAAATTCACAAACTTCCTCATAGTTTGCAAAAGAAAGAACACTTGACGCTATTCCCACCTATTTCAAAGTCAGTATTTCTATCTATTAGAAAATATGAATTCTTCCATGTGACATTTCTGCTCTGAATATTGTATCTCAGGCATGTACAACTGTCTCACTGATTTCTCATGTATTGGCAAAGAGGAAAATTTATTCTTTACCTGTATTCCGTATGCGTAGCAACTTAAAATAACAATTAGTACAGAAAAAAATATTCGGGGTGTAATTACACGAATGATATAACCAAATTAGAAATAAATAGTAAGTTTAAACTGCAAAAATCGTAAATAAAACGGAATAAATAAAGTAGAAGATGATGAATCCAGCCTGATGCCTTTATCATAGGTCACCGTAAGGCAGGGATTCAAACTAGGGATTTTTTTTTTTTTTGTCCAAGTATCTCTTGTGAATCAAAAATCCGAAGACATTGAGGTTTTTGTAGAATTAATATCAATAAAGCAATGACATTAAGATTAGACAATAATAAGCAGTATATTATTTCGAAAACCAAATTCAAGCAAAACCACAGATAAATTGAATCAAACCAAACTACTATAAGGCAATTATTAAACCGTAAGAAAATATGAATAAGATATAAAGGCAAATAACAAAACAGTTGAATTTTAAACATACTCCAAAAGATTTTTATGAAGAAAATAAACTTATTTCAGCAGATAATTATACTAAACTAAATCCAATTTTCCCATGCTTAAATCTGAAAAAGGCCTACTACGCTTGGCCAAAGTACCTCGTCATCATATGAAATAAATTCAGATCTGTTCGAATCCGAAACAGATATGTTTGCTTGCACGAAAACAATGTATATTTACTCGTGCACGTTTAGCTTGAAATGTTCTATTGTGTGTAAAAAAGATATGGAGATATGGTTTTGTAAGATGGCTGAAAGTAATATTTTACAAATATCTATATAATTATTCTTTTTATAAATGCCCACAAAATTATTCGCAAGATCTATAGAATGTGGAATAGATACAAGGAAATTGTTTTTTAAAATGGCTGGAAGTAATATTTTGCAAATATATATATATCCTTTTTATAAATGGCCACAAAATTATTAGATTTTTTTGCCCTTTTTTTTATTTTCTCGTTTCCGAATCATAGAGGAAATATAGTAATCTTCAAGAAATTCGAAATTTTTTTGAAGAACCTCTAAATTTGAGAAATAATTAACGGTTAATAAAACGCTTTGGCTTTATGTTTGTCTGTCTGTCGGTGAACACAATAACTAAAAAACGATTTGAGCAAGATGGATGAAATTTGATTTACGGAATTATGACTAAATTTGCAGATTTCTGTGAGATGTTGAACGAATTTCATCTGTCTATAAAGCTTTTCAATTACAAATGAACTCGATAACTACAACGCAAAGAACAGATAGATAACATTTCACACACAAGTTTATATCTTAAAATACAGATTCTTATTAAATTTTGAACCAAATGATTGCCTTTCAATACATTTGCATGAATGTCAAGACAGTGATTTAACCCTTAACTGGGGACGTGAGGTCTGTGAGACTGCTAGTGATGGATTTTCTGTCACCTCTTATTCTATTTTCAGCTCAATTGATTGGATTTACCCTGTAGCTTCCTATTTTGTGACCTTCAATACACCGCATTTTTTCAACCGATTTCACCGGATGCTTTTTAAAATAATTCAGTTATTTCTTTGAGCGCGGTCTCTAAGATCGCACCTCCCTGTTAGTGTCCCAGTGATAAATAAGGCTTAGCAGATGGCGATAAAACTTGGACCCCGAAATATCATCCACTTTTCGGATCCTATTATAAAGTAGTGTTCCAGACACTTTTAAATGAAGTAGAAAGTGATTTTAGTGATAAGGACAATTGTGCAGAAGAGTTTTTCGATGAAAATTCGCATTCAACTGATTGTGATATGTATAATCAAACATAATTAATTTTTCTAGTGATAATGTATTTTGAAAAAATTTATAAAATATATTAATATACCAATATATACATTGATTTTTACACTAGTTTTTATCCTGTATGTTTAAAATGCCCTAGAAAATCGTGCTATGAAAGTCACACAAGCCGATAAAAAAAAGGACCAATGTTACCCATTGTCATTTTTTTTTCATATAATTGTTGAATTTTACATTATATTTTCTTCTATGTACCTTCATATACTGTAAAAATAAATATGATTTAAAAAGTAAAAAGTAATATGTTTTTTCAAGAATATTATTGATTGTAACATGTCATTTGAGAAGAAAATGTATGTTCCAACGCATTTACTTTTTTCAACGATAATATATTTTGAAAAATTTCTGAAACATATCTATATATCAAGAAAAATATCTGCAAAATATATTGACAGTTTTTCGTACTAATACATTCATTAGAAAATTTAATCTGAGTGTAAATGAAATGCGGTCTCGTAGACCGCATCTCCCCAGTTAAGGATAAAATCAATAAATTTGGCATGTTCTTTTATAATTACAACTGTAGTTTTGTATCATATTTTAAAGTCAATAGATCGTCCAAAAAAGATCTCCAAAATACATACCTTCGTGATAAATTCAGTAAAATCGCTAAATTCATGCCAAGTGTTTATATTTCTTAACTATCATAGACTAACACTCTGCAAGTTATTCGTGGGTTTAAAAAGATCCAAAATGTGATGTGGAGGAAGGGAGATAATTATCAATATTATTTTATTGGTAATAAGTGAAAACGTTTATAGGAAAACATTAGCAGTTTTACTAATTCCACCTTAAAAACCCACAATGTTATGAAATCTATTCCTCATTCCATTGTCCGTAGATAAGTAATAATATCATGTAAAATATCTGTATTCTAGTTCGTTGCTTACAGTTGTTAAATATTTTTAAAGCATTATTTTCTTCACGGGATTTGATAATTACATGAAAAATAAAGCACGTGAAATAGAAAAAAAAATTATAATTTAATTATAAAAATAATATTAAAATAGTCAGAAATACTGCTAATTGATAAAATAGTTGATAATCATGAAATATTTGAAGAAATGAAAATGATTTCTTAATTATTAATCTTAAATAATCAGAAATATAATTTGTAAAATCAATCGAAAAGTGAAAAAAATATTTTACAAACATTTGCACATACAGTTAATTTCACAGTAAATGTATATTTTAATCATCACTAATTCTGAATACTTTTTTATTTAAGAGATTATTGGGAAATGAGAGTATTTATATTTCCAACTGATTGAAGGTATATTTTATTAATGCCAGGGCAATATTTTAAAATGTTGCTTTATAAATGATTTCTTTTAGATTTCTTTTAATATATACTATGTATGTCTTCTCTTAACTCGAATTTTTTTTTTTCCAATTTAAAACGTAATTTTTTTTTTAAATCTAGATTCAAAATATTTATTTTAACTTTTTTCTCCAGAGTTTTATTTGGCCCGGAGCCATGAATGCTGATTTATATTTTAGTAAAAACTAAGATGTTGAGCAAAATGTAAACAAAGTTCTTCTATTGGAAAACAGCTTTTTTTATGATCCAGTGGTTCTGTGAAAGAAATATTTCTGAAAGAAATTCTTATAGTTTGTAAATATTTACAATGAACTATAGTGCAGATTTATACAATAAAAAAGAAGAAATTGTTATTTGTTTGTTAAGAGAAAATTGAGAGAAAGAGAGTTTTTGTTGAGAGGAGTATGCTTTAAAAAATAAATCTTCAATAAAAAATAAAATTTTAATTCCTTGCAGTTTACATTCATTTCATTTTCTTTCAAAATAGTTATAATTAAAAAATAAATTTTGCTGTTTTCGTAACTTGTGTTTTCATTTTCATGAAACATGATTAATCAGCTGCGAGGATAAATTTTTATTTATAAATAACAGTGTTTTATGTATCAAGTTTATATTAATCATTCACATTTCATATGAGAGTGCATCTACTCTATTTCAATTTAAATTTTATTTTCATTTTTATTTTTTGCAAACAACTGCACTATTTTGTACACTTTTACTAAGTTATTGTGGGTGTGAAACCTGAGAAAAAGTATATCCGTATAGTATAAGAATATCGAGACAAGAACGCAGATATATTCATTTTATGTTTCATAGCAAGAATTTGGATACTATTTTTTGCTGCACAGTCTTATTTTATGAAAGAACTTTCTAGAAAATATGCATAGAAATGATATAAGACAGATGAAATGAATATCGAAAATAAGGAAAAATTGTAAGAGATTTCGAACAATGGAATATTTATTTATTAACAGTTTACTTTTCCACTTTATAGAATGCTAAGATAAAATTCATTTAACATTTTATGCTTTATTATGTATACATCAGAAAATATTCATTTTGTAATTTTTTTTTCTAAATCAATCAGTCAATGAATTATCATAATTAGGAAATTCATTCTATTTTTCTCAATTTCAGTAAGTCATCAGTGTTGAGCTATCTCATCTCCATTTTTTAAAAATTAGTTTTAAGAATCATTGCAATATTCTGTTTAGTTATTAAGAGAACCTTAACGAAAACATAAAAACTAATTACCTTTTCAACAAAGAGGATTACGTTTTTAATCGACGTAGCTCGTCTTGGTGAAATTACGTAAACAAAATTTTTAATCATGTAAATGTGTTTCATTTTATTCTCCAAACAGTAAATAAGGTAGGAAGAAAACAATATAATTCGATATTAATGAAATTTTGTCAAAATGGATTAGACGTTATTAGCAGTTTAAACGAAATAGTTATAAACGAAAACAAAATATCTTCTATTAAAAACAACGAGAGTTACTTCTAATGCATTTTAAGCTTTAAACGGGATTAAATGCAATTTTATGCATTCTTATTTCTGGCTCACTCTTCATAAACCAATTTTCGAAAAAATAATTAAATATCAATTGAGCCGTTTTTTTAACGTCAAAATAAGAGCAGAATAATTTTGTTTTACTTTTTCAAAGGAGTTCTTCACGTAAAAGAGTGCACACACTTTAAGTGAGACACCCAAAGATCCAAATTAATTGCATCGTTTGAGCGTTTGCCTTAAATTCTTTTAATTTTCTTAAAACTCTTAATTTCTCTTGAGGTTAATTTCCGAAGTTGTGAGGCAAAGCAAAATAATTAGCAGATGCCAGTCTCAGAATGAACTAAAATTTCCATTAATTCTTTTTTATCCTCTGTTTCGTTTGAGATGAAAGGTTCGTGAGGTGCTTTTCAGAATTACAAAGCATATCCTTTTTCATCCCACTGCAGTACATCAGAAAATATGTTTTCGTTAGAATATGCAAATGTCACATTTCATCATTTAAATTTATTTAAGAATCAAGTGTTAAAACAGTTTTTTATCAGTGGTAACAATATAATTTAATAAGAATCCATGAAATCCCTCCCATATTCCGCTATTTATTCAGATACATATAATTATATGTATGTATGTATATGTTTATGTTAGGGGCAGGTATATATTATGTTACTTTCAGCTCTTCTTTTTATTTTGCTTAGTTATTGCTCAATATTTTTGTATATTACTTTATACATATTCTAATGGTATAATCATTACATTATTATTTTTTATGTATGAAATGTACGAAATTGTGCATTATTAGTCAAGGTTATTAATAAGATTGGGATTCATAGTGTGCAAAATTAAAGACAGTATTTACACAATGTCAGAACGAGTTTGATTAGAAATAAAAAAAAAAGCAAATGATATGGAATAAACCTTTTTGAAAACAGTTTGTTGTTTTAAATGAAAAATATTGTGTGCTACTTTTAAATTTCTCTTCATTCGAAATGTCGTATTCAAATAACATTTGGATTGAAGGATCTGTTTCTGTACTTTCCAATGAGAAACATTTCTATTCCATTACACATAAAATGTGTAAAGTATGGTACAAAAACTTTTACTTGGTACATTATTTCTACTTGGAAAGAAGGGTATGTATTTTTTAAACATTCCTAATGTGAAATCTTCAATAACAAGAGAAAATCCGCCGGTGTAGAAATCAATCGTAAAGTTTTTAAATGCACCTGTAATAATTCTAAATAAAATAATATATCAATATTTGCAACTTAAGAAATCTGACAAATTAATATTCCTCGGTTTCTGCTGAGGGATTTGGCTCGACGCAGAACATTTTGCAGAAACCTGCGTGAAAACTATTTAACAGGAGATAAACAGAATTGCATTGATGGAAGGGTTTTGCCAAAATGGGACAACAACAGAAAAAAACCTATTTGTTATCGGAAAAAATGTATTGTTTGTTTCTTATGGCACTAAGCCTGAGGGGGACGTCTCTTATTTTTTTATAGCAGGGCCAACTAGGGCCAAGAGTACGACTTTGCCACTTCACGCCTCATTCATTCGCTTGCACAACCCCTTTTTACAGGAGGGCACATTCACACATCTCACAGATAGAACAACAGAAGAACAACCATGCCCAAACCGGGACTCGAACCCGGGACGCCCAGATCACGGGGAAGACGCGCTACCCCTATGCCAGGACGCCTGCGA
This sequence comes from Argiope bruennichi, assembly GCF_947563725.1. Classification (NCBI taxonomy): domain Eukaryota; kingdom Metazoa; phylum Arthropoda; class Arachnida; order Araneae; family Araneidae; genus Argiope; species Argiope bruennichi. The sequence continues at coordinate 145,105,842 of NC_079151.1, forward strand.
AAAAATGTATAATTCTGCAAAGAAATTTTCATTAAGGCGATTATGATTATTGCAAGGTTTCCTACAATAAAATAAAAATAAGAAAAAAAGCGCGAGGAAATTTTAAAATCAACTCAAAGTACTATCAAGATAAAGTTTTATGCCCTATTATTACAGAAAAAATTCCGTTCCTTTATCCAATAATTTCCAAAGATTGTTTATGCCCTATTATTACTTCATAAAGGCATACTTCGAAATGTACTCCTGCCTTCCAAAAGATGAAGATTAAAACATGTACTGCATGTATACTTTATCAACATATTAAGGAGGAGTCCCCTTGCATTTCACATATGGACTGTTGTGCCTTTTGTCTGCTGAAAAGAACTCTTTTTAAGCGCAAACTCACCAAGAAAGTATTGGAAGAAAAATGGCAATACTCCTGGAAGGAGTCCTTATAACTCAGAAAAAAAACGTTATCATATTGATAATTTAAAAAGATCGTATTTATATTTTAAACTTTAAGTGAACGCACCCGAAATTATTTTAATAGTATGCAGATATTTTCAGTATTTTATAAAAAAAAGTTCTTCGTCCACTTTTTAAAAAATTGTGCTTTCGTATAGCTTCTAAAAGCATTGAAATTGCTGCAAAAAATTCGAAATAATTAATTGCAGTTTTCAAATGATTTATTTTTATTAAATTAAAATTAATTATTTTTAATAAGATAATATGTTAAAACCTAAGAGGATTTGTGTGACGTGATCAAATTTTAATACTGATATAAAAGAAGCTTATCAGTTTAAAATAAGTTTATATTGGAAAATAAAAAAAAATAAAAAATTATTTACTGTTCGATCTGTTGTATAATTGCACGAAATATCACTTCGTCCTTATAAAATAAAATTTTAACATCATTTAAAGAGTTTCTTCACGAGCTATTTTCATTGGATATCTGTGTCCTTTCTGTTGAAAATATTTGAAGCAAAAAAATAAATGTAGATGTGAAAGAAATAAGATATCATTCTCAGAAAATAAAGAATATAAAGTGATATAAAATGTTTCAGAAACTAGTTCTTAAAATTCCGGATCGTAAAGAAAAAATAATTTGGTTATCGGAAGTTTCCGAATAAAATTATCTAGGTTACTGAAGGATAATGCTGAAACGATGTATAAACGATAAAAACGCAATATCCATAGTGTTGTATAACATCGAAAAATCATTATAGAGCATTTTATGCAACTGAGAAGATGAATTTGCTAAAAGCATTGATAATATGAAAAATAACTGACACGAAATTATTTGATTAGTGAAAAAATTTTTAGAAAGATGGTAACATGAATAAAACTGGTTATGGCTTCTTTCTTATTTAGTTTTAGTTTAATTATTTTAACATCGCGTTTTAAAGCAACACTAGGGTTATTTTGGAATAGACCTCGTCATTTTGAACCCCGGTTGGATGACAAGAATAATACATGAGCTGGCACCTCGCCCTGTCTCCAAACTTCTAGGCTTCTTTCTCATAAGAGTGTTGTTAGTTCCCGAAGTAACCAATTCTTCACTCCAAAAATTCCTAAATTGTACTTTCTTTTTATAGTAATTCTCTTCTGAAGCTCTAACTATAATTTATACCTAATGTCTGAAAATGCTATAAGAAGTTTTCCACACATTTACATTTCACCTGTCAGAGTAGTAATTAGTTGCATTCCCTTCCAAAAGAATCAATCTACGATGACTAGTTCCGTCCTATTACTGCGGAATCTGCCATTTCAATGTTTATCACAACCAATGTATTAATTTTTAAATAATCATTCAGCTTCGGAATGAAAATAGATGGAAATGTAGACCCGAGATTCAGTATACAACAACCTAAATCTTTATTCCACAATTCTGAAAAGAAAGGAAACCAGAAAATAAAATTATTGATTTGGGTTGACGAGGATTCAAGAAGAATTCAATTTTAACCTTTCGCCGGACAAGCGAATTTTCCTTTCACGACCGGGCGCGCGTTGTAAATTGTACAACAGGTGAAAAACATTTAATTTTAACTGCTTTATTTTAATTTTACAATCAATTTTGCAAACAAGTAACATATAATTTATCTCTGATAACAATTTAAGAAAATATTGTACCATACATTTACATTTATTTTGTTATAGTATATTAAAACAGAAGTTTAAACGTATGAAAAAGTAAATACTGCTACAATTACAAAAAATATTAATGAATAATGAATAACTAAAGAATTATAAAGTATTTTTGGACTTGCAGAATCAGTCGGACATTTCACATGCATTATTTGCTTCACATGGCAGGCATAGGATTTGCTTTTTTGAATGCTGTTTACATATGAACCTTACGCATTTGTTACACATTGTAGAGGAGGAATATTTAGGAGGAATTATATTTTTTCAGATAATATTTAGCTTCTACTCCTTGTATATATTTATTTGTGCAATAAATTACTTCATCAATCACACTCAGATCAATCAATTTCAGAAAAGCGTCAATTTCGGAAGCAGTTCCTTTTGCATATGCAGTTGGTCCTGGCAGTTTCTTTATAATATTTTTGTTCTTGGTTTTGGAGGTTTTTACGATTTCTTCTTTTTTCCATTTTGTGATTTTATCCTTTCCCATATAACAATTTTCATCACTATTATTTTCAGTAATTTCATCATCTGATGCAGTTATTTCAGAGTCACTCCTGTGATTTTCCTGTTCTAAATTTTCGTCACTCAAATCTGCGTCATATTCAGGAAATTGTAGATCATCTTCGCTATCAGCTTCGTAGATCATCTTCGCTAAAATTTTCATTAGGTAATCCACCGTTTCTTTGTGATCATTAAAATATTTTTCGTTTAGACATTATTTTACCTCAAATCCCATTCAAAATACTAACAATTTCGCTTAGAAAGATTCTGTCGAAAAAGAATTTCACAAGCAGGCGCGCGTTGCATAAAGTACAACACCGCAGATGTTTAGAGCTAAAAATGACAGTTACAGCTGATTGCGCAATCAGAAATGCAAATAACTTTCAGGAAATGTGAAGGAAGATTCAATAAACGAATACGCATGGTGATTAACGCCCTCTATTGCCAGAATTATGTTTTAAAGAAAAAACAAACCAATTGCACTTTTTACAACGGCGCGCCCGGCGGAAGGTTAAATAAAGGTTTTTCGTATAACTGAATTATATTTGTTCAAAAGGAGAGGTTATATTATAATATTTGAAACAGGTGTTTCATCTTTTAAAAGAAGCTTCCATAAAATTATATTAATGTATGAAAGAAACGAAAAGCAAACGCTTGTAAGATGTCATTGATTTGGGCTGAAGGAAGGTTCAAATAGAATTCGATTTTAAATAAAGGGTATTCGTGCAAATAAAGTATTTTTTTTTTCAAAATGAGAGGTGATATTATAATATTTTAAACAAGTGCTTCATCTTCTAAAAGAAGTTTTCATAAAATTATATTAATTTGTGAAGAAAAAACAAAAACAAATGCTTTTGCGATGTCAAGAAAACAAATAATTTAGTAAAAATTTTATAAGATGTTAATTTTTTTTGAACAAATTATTTATTTTACACCTTTAGAAGAAAAACAAAACAGAACAGAAAAACAATAATTAATCAAAAGTTCGGTTGCTTAATCATTATTAATAAGAATAGGCCCATGGACGAATTTGCAAGTTATTCACCTTAACTACAACATATTACTCACCAATTCATAATTAATGTTTATTTCATGTTTATTTAATTCCATAATTAATAATTCCAATTTAAAATCACAAAAAAATGTTGATTCCTCATATTTTATAAAGTGAAACAAAAGGATTAAGTCTTGCTTTGTTCAGATAGATTCAGTCTTAGAAAATATAGCTTAAAAAACGGTGTGAATTAATATAAAAAAATAATTCTTTTTGTCTAGAAGTAATATCTTTTTCCAAAAATATGTTAAAATAAGTCGTTTTCAGAAATATCTTTGAAATAAAAATTTCTTAACAATAGGAAGAAATGTTACCTATTGTAATGGTTTTAATAGTGCGATATCGGGAAAATGTCATTGCATATATGCATATCATAATTAAGATAAAAAGAAAAAGCGAATCAAGGCAATGAAAGGATAAATTCCTCATCAGGGAATAAAATCAAAGTGGATCTCAAAAGTCCCTTCGCATTTCACAGTGTTTTAAATTTTGAAATTCTACTTTCATTGAACTTTTTTTCTTGTTTATAGATATATATGATGACTAGTGTAGACTAGTATAATTTGAATTATATTTGAACTGGAGAGTTAAGGTGAATAACTTGCAAATTCTTTTATGGGCCATTCAACTCAAAAAAAAAAAAAATGTAAATAGCGACAATAAAATTTTCATTTCTCCCTGATTTCTGTAGTATTTCAAATAAACCGATATTTCAAAGTAGGCAAATAATCGCCACTTTTATAGAGCAATTTCTGCCCTAAAATCTTTTTTTCTTAAAAGTTATAGACAAAAGTGAAGCTTTAAACACAAATTTGACTGTCTTTTACTTATGCATACGATACCTCGTTAAAAAGATCTAATTAGCTGCAGTCTCTTCCACTTTCTTTCCTTGCCATAGGTCTAAAACTTAAGAAATCAGAGAAAAAAATGTTGGTGTGAAAGATACAATTTTCCTTGTCTTAGTATTCTATTGACTAAAAGAATCTACAAATGCCGTATAGAATTTTTTTTTTATTAATAGTGTAATAAACATAAAAAAAATATTTTATATGATTATCAATTAATTTAGCCAACAGCCACATTTCAATATAAACTATAGAAAAATTCTAAATTTCACAAATTTTATAATCAAATGTATTACTAAGGACAGATGAACTCCCGATTAGATTTTGAATGAATAAATGTTGGATTTATTTACAATGCAGTAATGCATATAATTAAATCAGTCTTTATAAAAATTATTAAAATCATCATTTTAATTTAGTTATACCTAAATGAATCCGAAATAACATCTTCTTAAAACTTACTTCATAATTTGTATTTGAAATTACATGCAAAGAAGTGTATTACATCAACTATATGAAATGTAACTGAAATTTATTTTACTGTCGATCTTAAAGAAAAATCCAGAATTTCACTGAATCCTGATTTCAGATCAAATAGAAAATATTGCATGGTTATGAAATTTTAGATTTACATAAGAAAAAATAACAATAAATCTAAAAAAGAAAACCTTCAAACCATTTCTTCAAAAGAAAAGAAAAATCAGGCTTTTTCAGTTGTATAAGCTTTCCAATTGATTTCAAAATGACGTCGATAAAGATGGTGAATTTTGAAGATTTCGTTGAACTTTCGATTAAAGGGAAAAAAACTGATCAATGGAAACTTGATAGTGTTCCCTAAGTTTTATTCTCTTACAAGGGATTATGTTTGTAAGTCGATGGGATTTAAAGGAAATAGGCTTTTCTCTCATCAGAAACTCACTTCGGAAGTTACTCAGAAGATAATCGATTATGTTCTATATAAGTATTTAGGAGCTCTCTCGGTTGACAGACAGTTTCAAAAACTTTTCATGTTTTTGTTGGAAAATAGAAAAGTATGTACACAAAAATACGAGACAAAATATATACTCTACAATATTTCTCTATACATCATTCAACTTTAAAAATCAGTTTAAAAATAGTGTTTTAGAACATTTGTTTGGTTACTGATCCATCTATTTTATATTTGAAAATTTTCTAATTTTGATATTTGGCTCCATTATTGGTCAGCTCATTATAATGCAGTCCACTTAAATAGTATTTAAATTTTATTTAAAATAATGATTAACTGGCAATGATATTTTTAAAATATGGAAATAGTGTACAGCCATCAAGAGCGTGTGAATTCATCAATTTCAAGTTGTAACGAATCTAATGCACCTTAATCCTAATGCCAAAAGTGAAAGGCGTCTAGACTTTCATAATTTTAATATCACCATGTATTTAATAATTTTTAATATTTCCATTCATTTTATTTATTTCTTTTAGTTTGAATATTTCCACACATTTTTATTTAACTTCATTTATTATTCAAGTGATTCAAATCCTCAAGGATCTGAATTCTAATTAATTAATGAACAAAAGATCTGAATCTCTAACCGGACGGATTTTTAGTAATTATAGAAAGTAACGGATCTTCAGTAATTAAAATAACTTTACACATTTTGAAATAGAATATAAAGACTATATGTTCGTCCAAATGTAATTAGATTTGATTTGCACTATATTAGCTGTAGGATTTAAATTTGTGTAAAAAAACTGGCTAACTGCGATATGGCAATAATGTATGCTATAGAAAAAATAAAAAATCATTTTTTTAGTAAATTAAAGATTAATTGATACAGCCAAATGAGTCACTGACGTATAAAAAATAATCTATAATGAAATTATGATTTTTGCTATTGACTAATAGATTAAATTAACAGTTTGTATAAACTGATATTTAAGTCAATGTCAAAAACTTGATTTTTTTTATAAATAGCAATCGCAATCGCGTGCAACTCAAATTCGGTTAAGCTAGACCGAACAGTTCCTTTTTCTACAATCGAATTCCAAATCTCTCGCTTTAACTGGCAGCCACCCTGCACTTGTTAACCATTAATAAGCTTTGATACTTAATATTAGCATTTAGATATAAAAATACTTTCACTTCAACTTTTCACTTATACAACTCACAAGCGTACACACTAAAGAAATGAAATTTGAATTTAAAATAAGATCTTTCATCTGTGTATTCGTTTGCAATGCCTATAATAGAACTGTGATTCATTTTATAACTTTCTGAGCAGTATAAGCCATTTGAAATGAAAATAGTGGCGAAAATACAAAGCCACATTATGACCAGTTTAATCAGCAACGAAACTAATTAAATGACTAGTACTAATCAAAGTGCACTTGTAAAAGATGTAAACTAATTTATATTTTTTGGAATAACGGATACTCCTTTACTATCTTTACTAGAAATTCAAAAAGCAAAACGATTGCAACTTTTGTCACATTTTACAATAAATCTTTCAACTTCTAAGGCGATATATAATATAAAATCTATCCATCTTGATTTCACTCTCTCTCTATATATACATAGACACACACAAACTCTTCTGTGGGACCTTCTGTGGAATCTCCGTGACAGTATAACACAGGTCAAACAAGAAGCCCTCGCCTATGTTTTTACTCCGTGTCATCCTTCCGAGGCTGTCACCGCCTCTGAGATGAAAGATGCATGAAATGAGGGCTCAGATGCATTGAACTTTATCGTTAGTATTAGTTTATTTGTCTTCGATTTCTCTCTTCCCAAGTCTGTTTACATGCACATCAGACTCCGGTGCCTTGACATTTCAATTCTCGCAGTCAAATATTTGCCTCTCTGCCACTCAGCTATGCATTCACTTTCCACTAAAACAAGCGCCCAGGAGCTTTTTTCTCTCCGTTCTTCAAGCGTCAACGCGAATCTCGGGTTTAATTTAAGGGCCTTCGCAACTGACGAGTCAGCATTCAGTCAATGGTTATAGGGTGCAAGTATTTTGGCACGTGGTTTATTGTGTTCGAAATCTACAAAAGTAAGAGTTAAATTTCACTTCAATATTTCAACTAAATCATATTTTTTTAAACTTTGAAATAAAATAGTCTGTAAAGATAATGCAAAAGCATTTTCAGTTTTAGAATACTGAAACCATTGCAGCTCATTATAAGACAGAGAAAGTAAGAAGAGGCAAAAAAATATTACTTCGAGAGAGAGAGTTGGACAAAAAAAACCTGCACGCTTTTCATTGATTGATTCAAATATAGTGAAAAAGTAAGATTTCAAGAGATTAGGAACTATGAGGGATAAAATTATTTCTGATATCAACAGATAACTGTTTAATTTTAGGACACAAGCATATATCAATAGTTTTAAAGAAATATTAAACGTATCTTTACAAAGAAGTAAAAGACCGGGATAGCCTGCTTGGAAGGCCATCAGAATCATATCCTTTGGGTTGTTAATTCGAACCCCGCAGGCTAAAGACTCTCTGTGAGCATTGCAGCTATCGCGCGTTTAAATCTGTCGTAGACGCAAAGTCTTCCAAGTCGAGGCAATACTACTGGGGGCACTGGATAGGAGGCGATCTTTCTCTGATTCAGCTCTAAAATTCTGTCTGTGGATGAATGAAATCCACCCAGCGAAAAAGGCTGTGATGTATGAGTAGCTAAGAAGCACTATTAACCCTAGATGGCGCTCTGAAAAAAGAGACGCTCAAACTCGGCTGAAAATCGCTAACTTTGTCAGCAGACTTGTCTATGACAAGTGTCATAACAACAAACACAACAAAGTAGAACACATAACACAACATAAAACATAACATAACACATAACTCAACACAACAAAGAAGTAAAACTGATAGAAGGATGCCGGAATACTACATATTATTTTTTATGGCATAATATATTATAAAAGTGCAATATACGCATTTAGGTATTGTTTTTAAAAAATTTATTTGGAGTGAAATCCGTTAAAACTCCATTAATATTCAAAATATTTCTGCAATTTAAGTTTAAGTTATCATTTTGTCCTTCTAAAAAATATGCACCGATGTTGAATAATATTTATAAATAGATTAATATTGTAAATAGAAATATTTTTAATTTAAAATAGATCTTTTATTGTTAGCTTTTAATTTTGATACTTGTATAATATATGTTAATTCTTACTAATCAAAATGATTTTGTTAAACACAAATCTGCGTGTTCATAAATAAATCTCTTTTTCATATCGATTAAAATAATTTTTCATGAGTTCCACTTTAAATAGTTTGTTTCTCTGTATTTTAGAATGATTTCCAAAATAATATGAAACGAGAGAATAATTTTCACTGATTTCTTCCGCATTTTTTTCTTCTTATTTTTAAGCATCTAAATAATTATAAGTCTATAGATGAAAATAATATATGGGTTTCTTGCTTCTAAATGACAATAAATGTCTTCAATTTTATGCAAACATCATGCAGGCAACTTGCTTCTAAATATGACTGAATGCTTTGAATTGTATGCAAACATCATGCAGGCATCTTGCCTCTAAATATTATTGAAAGCTTTGAAATTAAAAACACATTATTTATTTATTTTAATGAGCAGAACAAATTTTGTTTAGGCATATAAAAGGAAATCATTTAATGTTAATTCTGGGAAGAAAAACAAATTTTATTCCAGTTCTGCTAATTTATCTGGGTCTATTTCGAACTGCTTAATAAAAATCGATTACAACTTTTCTAAAAAATATTTCGTTATAGTTAGGGCAGATGCTGCGTTATTTCTCTAAAAAGGATTTCCTTTTATTCATATATTTTCTATAACAATCTTCAGAATAGTATTAATGTATCATTCGAGCCAATGTTATTTGATACTGCTTTTTTTAACTGTATTTAAAATATTACATTGTATAATGCTAATTTAATCAGAAAGTTTGCAGATAAATACCTGTAATAAATTTATTTGAAAGATAGCGCATGGGTATTTTTCTTCTTTTCGTTAAATTTGGAAAAAATGGCTCGAAACTCCCCTGAAATAATTTTTTTTTCTAAATGAAAATGTTACAATTAACCAACAATTAATTTTGACAATTTATTAATTGTCAAAACAATTAATAAATTGTCAAAATATGGAAATAAAATATTGTATTTAGGTGACAGTAGAATTTAATTTGTTGCACAGATTTGTGCTGGAAAATAATCCATCCAAAACAGAAAAAAATATCAAGGCATACGAGTTGTAAGTGTTCTCACACAATTTACAGTATAAAATGAAGAATTTGATTATTTCATTTCCAAAACATTAGGGTAAATTCTAAAATTAATATTACTGCGCTTGTTGCTAAATATAATATAAAACCTATATTCATGATTAAATAACAAACAAAGAAACAGAATATTCTCCCAAAATATAAGAACCTCATTCACATGAACACAATCCATCATAACAAAGCAATTACAAATCAAATAAAACCTCTGAAATCGTATTAAATTATAACATCAATGAAAGAGCTGTGGAAATTTTATATGACATTTTGATTACAAGCCTTTATAATTTCCTGCACAATAATTATTCTCTAGAGATCAGTTTATATCAAATGGTTTGAAAACAAAATGTTCAATAAAAAGACATTTTTTTTGAAAAATTATGCAAATTTAAAGAAATTCAGACAAGTCATATCCCTAGTTATATATATATATATATATATATATATATATATATATATATATATATATATATATAAGGATAAAGCTTTTGAACACAGGTGTCTGAAGTTAGCACATAATAGGGCATAATGTTTATATCTCCTTGATCGCAAAGTTACATTTGTATGATAAATTAGAACAGAATGACAGGATTAAATCTTTTATATTTAAAATATGTAAAAAAAGGATATAGCGAGAAAGTCTTCATAACAATTAGCAAATTGAAATGAATTTAATAAAGTAGATACATAAACTTATCCATAAGCATACTTTTAAGAAATGATAAAATAAAGTTTTTTTTTAATTTGTCCAATAATAATCACTTGATGAATTATCCTATTTTTATGAAATTTCAAAATTAAACAACTGAAAACTAACTCAAATAAAATTTATTCTGTTGTTAGTACAATACTTGAAAAATAGTTTTGAAATCATACAAATTAATAAAGTATTTCCACACTTGAAATCTTAATTAAAATTCTCCTTTGCTGAAAATCCTCAACAATAATTAAAAATTCCCGACCAATAAGCAAAAGCAATAAACAAATATTATAGATGGCTTATTTTGCAGAACAGCCTTCAATTGCATAAGGATAAGAAACAAAGAAATACAAGAAACAAAATTACCGCTTCGAGACACCACGTTTCCCAACTCCAACTAATGTAAGTTTACAATCCCTTCTCTAAGATTTCAAATTTATTAAGTTTTGATCGAAAACTCTGCCAACTGATGCACGCACATTCATTCCTTTCGTAATTCGCCACGAATTTCTCAACTTCTCCCTATTTCAATCAACTACAACCCAATAAACGTCAACTTCTAAGATTAGAATGCATATGAGGCGGTGGAACTTCGGCAGACAGATACCCTTCAACCAGTTTGTTTCCGGCAAATATCCTCCAACGAATCGAAATGAATTGCAGAGGTTGGGACTGTGGACCGAAATCCCTCGGAGGAATGAAACGTCACTCAAACGGAAATATGACCCTCGCTCGGAGAGTGGTCTTAAAAGTTTAATATTTTAGCTCCACTTAAAGAGGAAGGAGGAGGATTCTTCTAGGACTTCTTTGGGCCCTCAAGAGGCTCGCAAGGAAGTAGTTTCATATAGATGAAGAGACAGCTTCTGTCTTGATTGCTCTTGTGCGTCTGGTAAGAGCAATGACGATGCAAATTAATCTCTTCTTGAGAAAAGTCCTTGTCTGGATCATGTGCATTAATAACAGAAGAATATTCTTAAAGATTAAGAAATAAAATGGAGTTTCTCGTATCAGTTTTTGTGATCCATTTTATTTTTACAATTGCATATTTGAATTGATGTTTTTTGAATGCTATGCACCGCGTCATTTAAATTTGTGAAACCCATTGACAAACTTTTGGCTGACAAGTAAACGGTAATACGAGTCCAGATCTGACTCCAATAGAAAACCAGCATGACTGGGTATGGAACCTTTTATGTATTATACTTGAATATAGAACTCTTTATGTATTTACGGGTCAAACATTCCCCCTTTGACTTGGTGAGAAAAGTAGAAGAGAGTGCATTGATTTATGTTTTACTCTAAACATCATAACAAGGCTCAAAATAGGGATAATATTCTTATAATAGTCTTCACGTGGACAAAAAAAAATAACAAAAATAATCTATTAAATTGCAGTAAAGCAGTTTTAAAACAAGATATATAAGACTAGTATTAAATATCCAGTATATTTTTTAATCTGTACTTAAAACTTTTTTTTTAATTTTATGTTACCAAATAGAGGATGCAAATATTTTTCTTCAGTTCAGCTCATAATTTGGCAACACACCTGATTTTTACCAAGTTTTAGAATTAAAAAAAGGTTGATTGTACTAGGAAATTAAAGTAAAGTGATTATTTTTTGGCTTAAATAATATTTATTAGAAATAAAGCTATTAACTGAAAATATTTTTCACAATATTTTTGAAACTGCAAAAGCTGAACATTTCATATTTATCTGACGGCTTCAAAGATGGAATTAACCGTTTAATATTTAAAACATTCTACACATTTTGACTTTTTATCTTGATCTGTTTTTAGCCAGCATTGATTTATTTCTTCATTTACATTTCATTAATACCAAAGGGCATATATCATTCATATCAGAGTATTTGACCTATATAGCAAAGAAAACAATATTATATATCGAATTGTATTGATTCTCAAGCTGCGATTTCAACTTTCTGTTCTAGAGATTTCAATCTAGAGCTCTTTACATTCGTTTTTCAACTTTTATCGCATTTTTCGAAAGAAGTAGAAATGAGAAAAAATTAATATTATTAATTAATTAATTAATATAATTAATGTATTTAAGTTTTGAAAATTCTATACAAAATTTCTTTTTATAAAATTTATTATCTCCTCTACACTGTAGTGGGTGAAAATTGAATGTTAAGCAGTTATGTAATATGGAATATAACGATAAGACTTGGACTTTTTTTACATTATTTAAGATGAATAGTAAGCAATTATTTCAGTTCGAAGTAATTTTTTTTTCTGTGTTTATTCAAAGCTGAACTAAATACCACTTTATGAAAAATCTTAATAAATTCATAATTATAAAATTATTAAATAATTTCATGAATTGACATATGTTTCTTTTTTATTCAGCACAATATATTCTGTTGAATTGAATTTTTATTCAAGAAGAGTCCCGGAATTGTTTTCTCTTGTAAAATTCATCAGTTTTAATTGATTCAGGTGTTTTCAAAAATATTGCAATTTAGGATATTTTGAAAGCAATCGTTTTTTCAATTTACTGTATCATAATAACAAATATATCTAAATCTTCACAGACGTAAGTGCCAAATTAATCCCTTAAAATGGAAGCAAATGAATTTAAACTTGAGATTAATAATTCGGAGAGTGCGAGCAACTTAAAAAAATATTTCCATACTAATACGAAATTAATGACTAGAATTTCATGAATTCCTTTCTTGATGGATAATGCATTTTTCTCATGCAGAAAATTTTCCATAAAAGAATTCTATTACATATTTGAAAAGAGCTAAAAAAAATATTTCTCCACCATTTCTCTTTCATAAAAGGAAGTAATTATATAAAGTCCTCTAAAAGTGCCTTGCTTATTTGGAATCAAATTAAATGAAAAGAATTTGATTATTACGATTCTTTTTACGAAAATATGTTACTTCCTCACTTTTCAATGTTTTAAATAATTTGAAAACAAAATTGAGAAAATTATTATATTTCAAATATAAATAAAAACAGTGCATAAAAATTGTACCTTTCATATGCAAAGATAAGCTCTGCAAATACTGTAATATCATAAATGAATGCAATATTTAAAAATGTTATGATAAATTGATTAACCTAATGACTATTCATAATCGCCATTAAACTTATTTGCAATTATAAATAATCGCCATTGGACATTATGAATAATCACCGGCATGCTTTTGATTTTTTATGAATAATCACCGGTCAATTTTTGATTTCTAATTTGTAATAGCACGGAAAAGTTGCATTTTGGTGTAAATAAGACAAATAAAAATTATAAAAAATATTAGAACATATCTTGAGGTACCACAAGGACGTTAAAGTTTCATAAAAACACACTTTTTGCAATTTTTTAAGGATTTTTTCGTGCCTTGATTATGAAATAAAAAGTTTTCATTAGGCATTGTCATATGAATAAAAGTATAAAAACAGTTTTAAAATTGCATTGGCATGCCACTCAGTCGTCGCTGGCGCAGTTGTTATTGAGGTGTAGGGGGAAATCTGTCTGCGTCCGGTGAGAAGGACAGGGCTTGTTTCAAATCAGTAGCTTTGCTATGTTCAGTTGAGTTGGCGTCTCCCCTCCGTCTATTGCGTTACTGATTAACGTAACTGATTTATTAGTTTGTACTTGTGTACTTTGCTGTGAGTAAAAATGGCTCAGTCTAAAATAGTGAAGACAAGACAAATATCGGAGTGTTCTATTTTTGGGAAATTTAGTGGTTTACTTGAAGTTGACACACTACTGACGAATATAGTGCTATTGTTATATTAGATATAGTCTCAAAATTGCTTCAGAAAAGGATCCTTCTGTAAGTGAAATATATGACACTTTAGTTCCCGTAATAGAACAAATAGGGTCAAGATGTTCTATTTCCTTTGCTTCTTGAAAAAGAATTTCACAAATGATAAAAGCTTATCATGCTAAATACAGGAATTCATTAAATTCTAAAAGCAGAAAATATTCATATAAGTTTAATTTCAACCTCACAGAATTTAGAGAAGAAGCTATATAAAAATAGGGCCATTTATGGAGCAAAAAGGTCTAAACCATCAATGCTTTAACAGGAAAATGGTTATAGGTAATATTGACATTGCTATCACAAGCGCTTTGAAAAAGATCCACTTTGAAAAGATCCATCAAACAGACAAGAAGCGATAAAATTACCAAGTGCCTGTGCGATTTAACATTAAGTTAAAACTTTATACAGAAGACATCTGAAGTTGAACCAAATAGTATACGGGACTCGGTTATCGACTTTCTCTGGCTCCCTTGCTACTTGCAAGCAGTGGAAAGAGCTGTGGAACTGTTGGCCGCATCGGTTCAAAATGCATGTTGTTCAATCGCAAGAAAAGCATGCAAGAGCAAAAATTGACTCCCATGTGAATATGCCAAAATTCAATAAAAAAAATAATAATAAATAAACAGTTTAAAATGGCATTGAAGTAGAAACAAACATTTTGCAGCTGAAACATTTGTAATCATTAAAGATACAAAAGTAAGAAACGCAAATTTGGACATAAAAAATATATATTTTTGATTATACTATGTAATTAATAATTTTTTTTTCCATTTGTAATGCTTATATATGCATTTTAAATTATTTTTTGTAACATTATATGAAAGAAAATTCATAAAAACATTTTATCAAAATTTATAATTTTTCATTTTTTTTACAAATTTTAAGCTTTTTTCGGCACCTTGAAATATTGTTGTATTGTAAACAGAATTGCTTAAATTTCTTTTTGAAACTAAAATCTAACTTTTCACCACTATTGCCAAACTAAATCTAAAAAAAAATTTAAAGACCTTTTTTAAATATTTTTTTACAAATTTCAAGCTCTTTGCAGCACCTCAAGATAATGTAATATTGCAACAAAATTTTTAAATATTGTTTTTGAACTTAAAAGGCGACTTTTCCCCACTATTACCAAACTAAAATCTAAAAAAAAAAAAAAAAAAAAAAAATTAAGGCGATTTTTGTTTTATCCTAATGGTTATGCATAAATGAATATTATGTCGAATTAATCTCTTAAAGTGGGAGCAAATAAATTTGTATCTGCGATTCATAAGTCGAAGAGTGTAATAAACTTTAAAAATAACCACATTAATATGAAGAAATCATCAGTGATGATTACGAATAATTACCATTGGTGATCACGTCTAATATTCATACATAATTTATATATTTATGTATAATTATTTGATGATTATGAAAAATCATCATTGAATTATGAATAAACATCTTAATCGAATGATTATTCATAATCATAATTCTCCATGAATTATGAATAATCGCCGGTAATTATGCATAATTACCAGTTTATTACATTTATTGTAATATATATATTAAATTTTATTACATTTATTTAATATATACATATTAATATATATATATTATTGTATATAGCTAATTTCTGCTAGATCATTCTATCGTACTGTAAGTGCTTATTTCTCAATGCTAACTATTACTATGCAATTATAATGTTTATGATTTTACTGTGTTATATTGCATTTATTTTCTAAATTATTTTTTTCCACTTTATTTTTATTTTTATTCTGATTTTCTTAATGCTATCAAAAAATATTAATCAAAACGTTGTGTACAGAAAAGGGGAAATTAATCCATTAAATTAAAGGGCCTATTATCCATTTGAAATTAATACTTTATTCTGGTATTTATTTATGAAACAGGCTATCTTGACTTAGTCATTTTCGTTTCAAAAATAGAATTGTGTTAACTAGGGAGTTGTAAATTTGCGAGTAAGTTTGATACCCGATCACCTTCAGTCACTTACCGATAGAACATCTTCTTCAGTTTATTTTATTTAAATTAAAATTATATTTATTCTTCAAAAATCAACAATGTTGCCAGCATTCCGAACTTCTAGTAAAGATAAGCCAAATTGCTAATAACTATTTTACTGAAATTGATTCGCTTTTGTTACATTTATATAAATAATATTAACTTATGTTTTGGAGTTTCATAATATTTCTAAAAGGTTGTTTTTCAAAATGGCCGTTGATGTATAGACATATTCTTGACTGATATATTTAATCCATTGAAGAAAATACTTTAACTTTCATTTTAATTTAGCAGTTTAATTCTAAAACACAAGTCCTTTTTTGTGATCATGGTTCTCCAGGATTAATGGGCGCTAAATTTCAATTAAATATTTTATGTAATTTAGTTTTTAGCAGCTACTTGAGCAAAATATTTTTGAGCTACAAATTTTAGTAGTCATACAAAATAATATCAATGCAATACATATTATTCTATAATATAATCAATATAATTCTATAATAGCATCAATATAATATATACTTTTATAGATACTTTATGCCATTCTGTTAACTGTGTGATGTTTCTCTCTGATTGGCTGTCAACATTCGTAAAATTTGAACTTTAAATAGAAGCTGAAATGATTAAACTTGGTCTAAAACAAATCTCTTTTTAGGACAAAACCATATATACATATTTTTTAAATGGTAATGCAGAAACATGAATCGTTTAGCATAGAGTCATATGTGCATTACATATTTTTTAATTTTTTTTTAATTGTCTCAAATAATTATTCTATAAAAAGTTCTCTGATTCATAATAAATTTCAATTTTTTGTTTTCGTTCAGAAACATTTAAATGTCGTATATAATAACATTTTATTTGGTTTTAATCAATAAATATACTTCTGAAAATATTATGAAGTCTAAATTTTATAAGTTCTTTGGTCCTATTTCGCAATATTCAATGAAATACTCATTGCACACCAACTTTTAAATGGTAATTTCTATCATTTGCGACTGAATCTGACCTAGTTATAAAGATTTTCATATGACTATTTAATAATTACAAATTTCATAATTTTAGTGTAATCAGCCTTCGCAAAATTCGGGGCGCTGTTTGGCTTATGTTTTTTGAGATGTTGATTCAGTGGTCAAATTTCGCACATTTTTAAAAGAGAAAAATTTTCCAGCATGGTCGAAGAAAGTCCAAAATTTTGTTTAGTGTCTAATTAATAAAAAATTCAAAAGATAGCTCCAAGGTGCATATTTTCCCCCTCCAAAGTTTATGTAGTCAAATTTTTTAGGTTAAACTGTTGGACCTATAAAATGCAACGTACATACAGGCATCTATTCATCTTTATTATTAGTAGAAATTTAAAAATAAAATTATTTCTTAATTTAAATTATTTTCAATTTTTAAGCCTTACAATAATATTTTATAATTATATTTAATTTGGAACTTCAAATATTTCTTTCAAAATTCTCTATAATCTCCAATACCTGGTAATATCAAAATATATTTAAATTAATCGATTAATTGACAGACAAACTCAAAGCAATAAAATACTGTATTATAATCAAGAATGCGCAAGTTTGAGAAATTTCAAAACTCATATATATCAGAAAGATTTAGTGAAAAATAAATTAGTAGGTTTCATCATTAAAATCATTAATTAAGTCAAGTTAAATAAAAAATTATAGAAAAGGGGAAAAAATTAAAGGTCTTAGTCCTGATTTAAATATAAATTTCTTGATAAATTTGCTTTAAATATTATTTTTTTTAGTAGCACTTGTTTCAATGTCCATTAATACATGAAAGGACAACAGAATGAACATGAATCAAATTTCAAAACAATTTTAATTTCCTTCAATTTTTGATCTATTTACTAAACTATATGTTTGTTTGTTTTTTCATTTCTGCAGTTTTATCAATCTTTTCAATTTGCCGCGGACTTGGTAAGTCCATTTTTTTAAGACACAGTCTGTAAAACTCCAACGAATAATCTTTTGAAAATGTTCAATATTATTTTTTTTTGTATAGATTATATAAAAATAAATAAAAAATATCATAATTTACATATTAGCATTTTTTAATAAATTTAACAAATTCCTTTAATAATAAGTGAAATTGATAAATCTGCTGATAATTGCAGATTTTTCAAATTGAGCTGGAGGTATACACACAAACTATATTTTATCAAACTATCCAAAACCTGACTTCATGTAAAGTGGCAGTTGAAATGTGATTATCTGAGCTGAAACATTTTTAAGTGTGCATTTATATTTTTATAATAGTCAAAAGTTAATTAATACCAAGGTATTAGCTTTTGTTTCAATAAATTATCCGGATAAAATTCAAGATGATTGTCTTCTTTTAAAGCTGTAAATATAAATAGAGCAGTGACATAAATAGATTTTCTGTTAATTCAGAAAAATCGAAATTATCACTTTGAAAGTTTATTTATCAGTATAAGTAATACAATATGAAAAATGATTTTTTTAATATGCCGCAATCTGTAAAATTGAATTAAAAATGCAAGATTAATTGTGCTTGGAATTATTTAAATTATATAATATCTCACGAAACCCTTGCGAAGAAGTTGAAACTCATTAGAACTCAGAGCCTTATAATTTATGAGTCACTATCATGGTATATTTAGTTACAACCAAGCACAATTAATCTTTTTAAGATGAATGAGCGAAACAGCGAGTGTAAATATTAAATTCTATAAGTAGAATAAGTATTTTTAAAAATATAATAGAAATAATTTAATTTAACATTTTACTACAAGCATCATTTTTCATGCCATTCATTCATAAATGCACTTGACGAAAAGATTGATTTATTATTTCACTAGATGATATACTAGCTCTGGTTGGGAATAAAGCCCTTTCAAGTACAACATTTTAAGGAAAAAAATCTACATTTCTTTAAAAAATTGAAATTCTTTCTAAAGTCTGTAGTGTTAAATCTTTATTGTGTGATATTATTATAGTGGTATAGTTTAATTGTCTGGAGTATTTTAATGCAAAATTATTTTAAATTTAAGATATAAGTTGCAGCGATTTATTTTAAAAACCATTCATAGCTATTTGTTACATAAATTTCAAATATTTATTATATTAGTATTACACAATTTATTCACAAATCTCGAAACTTAAGAAAGGTTTAAAGAGCATTTTGTGAAATAATTCATTAAATAGTTATTTTTCCCTAAATAAAAAAGAAAACTAATTAAATGAGTAGTTTTTCCTGATAAAAATTGTTAATCGTCTTTGCTTTTAATGTTTTCTTATAGAATTTTACTCGTATGTTCTGTAAACAGCTCTTCGCGAGTATTTATATGCATCTATAATAATAAAAAAATATATTCCATCTTTCACAAGAAATATTTACTTTCAGGATCTTTTATTAAATTTGAGTTGTGCATTTACGTGTTCCTTTACACATCATTAAAGCACTGTTACTTTTATTTATATTAATAGGGAAGAGAAATTTCCAAAAATAGTGGTAGAATTGTTCAAGATGTAAATGTTATTTAGCAAAGGAGTATCTTTTAATTTCTTTGTTTTATAATTTTCAGCATTACATTAAAAACAAAAAAAAATAATATTGATTGAAGACGTTCCTCAAAATTAAAAGTTACATCTTTGAAAATGTAAAGTTTTGAATTTTAAGACCATATAAAAATGTATTTTCTGGGATAATTTTCTCAGCAATGATAATTTTTTTCACAGCTTGCAGCTGATGCTATCGTTAAAAATTTATTCTATTTGATGGCAAAACCTTTACGTTTTTTGTCTCCATCTAAACTTTTGAATTATGGTTACTTTGGCAATTCAATATCATTAAAAGCGATAGCAAAGTGTATGTATGAAAATAAAAAAAGATATCTAAAAAAAAATACCAGTAGAATAGTTTAAAGTCTTAGTTTAGTCAAGTAAAGTCTTACATAGAAATTTCCTTATTTCAGAATAATATATATATATATATATATATATATATATATATATATATCCATATCCTTTGAAGTTTCTGATAATAAAAGGTGAAAAGAGGGCTGGTCTTTTCACAATCTGAAAAGACTGCTGTCTTATCGGAACATTTCTGTTGTAATTTATCCTATTTATTATCTTCGTCTAAACGATTGTCTTATACCAGTTTTCAGACAGCGTCGAAACCAAATAAAAAAAATAATTTTAAATTAAAACAGAAATTAAAAAATAGTGGTAGAGTCCAAAACTAATTTATTTCTTTTTTTGAAAATTTAATAACAGTTGAAAGAAATATTGTACTAAAAATTGAATAGATTTAATCAAAATGGTGAAATTTCGAATTTTAGAGCACATTAAATATTTCTTGGAAGATTATTTGCTTCGAAGTTACTACAAAATATGTCAAAATTCTGTTAATTTCTAATTCATTAAATATATAATTAACTTTTTTGCGATTTAAATACTTGATAGTATTCTTTCTCTTGTTTTAAAGAATAAGTTGACAAAATTTGGTTCAAATCGACCCAGAGCAGAAATTGAATATACATAAGCGGATATATAATCACTGTGGTTTTTATTTGTATTAAGGTGATATTATAAATACATATATCTGTTCAGTATTAAGCGTTATGCATATTTAAGATATTATTAATATAATCACTTTGAAAAAAAATTGCGCCGGCGTCCGGGCATAGGGGTAGCACGTCTTCCCCGAGATCTGGGCGTTCCGGGTTCGAGTCCCGGTTTGGGCATGGTTGTTCTTCTGTTGTTCTATCTGTGAGATGTGTGAATGTACCCTCCTGTAAAAAGGGGTTGTGCAAGCGAATGAGTGATGCGTGAGTGGCAAAGTCGTACTCTTGGCCCTAGTTGGCGCTGCTATAAAAAATAAGAGACGTCCCCCTCAGGCTTAAATCGCTGTCTTCATAACAGTGGGCTTGTCAGTGGTAAGTGCCATAAGAAACAAACAAACAAACAAACAAAAAAATTGCGATTTCTTAGAATTGACAAATAGTTGTTTTTAAAAATAATATTCAGATTTCTGGCTTCATACTTTAGACCAGATTGCTTACTATTTCTCTGAAAAATTTAATTTAGTGTAATTTGTTTTCATAACAGGAATATAATGATGCACTTTCTAAAATGTAATAGTTTATGGACTTTTTGGTCAGACTGAAAAGAATGTTTGAATAAAAATTTGCCTCCGTATAATGTTGGACAGATTAATTATTCTATTTATGTGCAGCTGACTATAAGTTTACTTAAAATTTTTTAATAAGCAATTATTGAAAAAAAAAATCTCTACCAAATGGTTTAAAAATATTACACATTGTAAATTGTTTTTTAAAATCTGATACAGTTGCATTATATTTATGGAAACCGAACTCAGAAAATAATATTTTCTTCTCTCATTTTTCCATGCAATTTCATGAATCCTGCAGCTCCACATTGTATTTCTAGATTACATCAGACAGAGTTAGAATTAAAGAGAGATTGAATAGAATTTTATGCAATGGTTGTCATTTATGGGATATAAATCTCTTATAACAATACGGTCTCAAAAATCTTCACTTTTAAAGTAACGCTTTTTAACACATTCACCATAAAGATGTCATATGGATTCGTCTATTTGATTAATTCTTAGTGATTTTTGATAAGTTGTGTTGCACACTGCATGTATTCTCTATTGAAACTTCAATTTCTTGGCGCCATTTTAAAGATGTGAATAAAAAAGTTTTTTTTTTTTTTTTTTTTTTTTTTTTTTTTTTTTAATGCGGTAATCTGTTCAAGTAAATTGCAACTTTTCATAATAAGTTTAACCAAATTTCAGAAAAGTTTTCTATTCATTTATTCAATATTGCCCACACGTGGTTGGAAATTTTATATCCGTATTTAAAGGAATAATTAGTTCGAGTAATCAGTTACAATGTCTTACCTTAAATGGTTTTGCTTGTAAAAAATTGAATTTTAGTATGTGTGTTCATATTATAAATTACTTTGTATTATATCATATAGATTTTCTTCTTTAAAAAAAACTAACTGCATTTGAACAACCAGCTTTCTCATAAAGTTTATTAGCATTTTAGGCAGTAAACCAATTAATATGGAATGCATTTAAAAAAAACAAAAAAAAAAAAACATTCAACTCTCTATTTGATACGACTGAAAGATATGAATTTAAATGAATAGTAAATATTATATTAAAAATGACTGAGGTGCAAATTAAAATGCACATTCTATGAACTAAATGCAGAAGTGAAAATCCAACTTCATAAGTTATATCTAAATAAAGCAAATTTTTTAATTTTAACTCTGGCGAAATCAAGCGATTGTGTCATTTGATGGATCAGTTTCGATTTCATTATAACTGGTTTCTGACTGATTCCGAAGTAAATGAAAAACAACTGAAGTATAGAAAACGGAATGGCACGGAAATAAAACTGATATCATTAAAAGGGTAACTTCTGAATTTTAAGATAATGCAAAACTCATTGTTAGGAAATAATCGCATTGGAAAATATGAACATCAGTTTTATAGCGATTATCCATCTATCGAAGGTTAAACCTCGCTTAAAATCAAGCGTTTTTTGGCCTTTATTTCTAACTTGACATTTTTATGTATAATTTTCCATTGACTAAATGAAATTTTTTAGCAACAAGCAAGCCCACGCCTAAAAAAAAATTCTAACAAAACTTTGCAGTTCCATTTATTAGTTAAACAATTTGTTGAATTTAATGTATACGTTAAAATCCATGGAAGTATTCTTAGATGTTAGTATGATGATTTGTTTGACCGTTGTCATTCGAAAGGAATAATAAGAATGATTTCTGGGCCACGTTCGTTAGCATTTTATATATATTTATATAGATTTCTTGTTTAAAATACATATATTTAAAACACTCCTTAAAAACCTTTTTAATAAAACATCGCTACATGTCAAAAAATAAACGGAATGCGGCACATTATGGCAGGATTTTACTCTTAAAGCAATGCTTTTCCTATTTCAATGTTTAAGACAAACGATTAAGGCCTCCTTCGGAAAAGCAAACATTTGTTTATACTAGCGACAAGAACAAAGAAAATAGCCATTTCCACTCGCGATCAGAAAAATTTAATCTCGAGTGAAATTCCACGAAAACTTTTCAAATCATTATAAATATTGAAAGAAGACACGAAATTAAATTCAATTTCACGGTTTGCACTGCGGGAAGTAAAATAGGAATACGGATAGAATACTCAAATATTGATCGACAATGGGAACGCAATATATTTCGTGTACGGACGAATTTATTTCTTTCTGCCAATTTCTATTTAGCTTTTATTTTATCTAGGTGTCTTTAAAGTAATAGATTGCAAAGCTCTTTTGCCGATTCCGTTTTTGTTCGCCTACAATTTTTCTTCGCAATTTTATTCAAATGTATTTGGTTTGGGAGAAGATGGATTCTCGTAATTTATTTGTCTTAGATTTGGCAACATCAGTGAGAACAGAATTCTTCTATTGAATTTCGAAGGAATTAAGAAAAAAATACAGCACGTTATTTTATTTTCATAAAAATTGTTTTTGATATCAACATTTAAATAATTTTAGATGGAAAAAAACATTTCTTTCTTAAAATAATTTAATTCATATAGGAGGAAATCAAGTTACGAAGCGAATTAATTTATTTTATGATCACGCTACTTTCAATTTTTGATGTTTTAAAATTAAATAAGAAAGACATTTTAAATTGAAGAGATGCGAGAGTTTGATCTTAAACTTCACCTGAGAATTTAAACTTATTGTAATCTGTCGTTTATAATCTAAACATCTTTCTCTTGAAAGTAGAACTTTCTTTTCGAATTTAAAATAACTAAGGTATTTCTTTAAGAATAAATAATCCTAGCAAAAAGGTAATTCAATTAATTTATTAGTTTAGTTTTGATTTCTGATATAAAATTAAGAGACAAAGAAGATAGGATTTAGCAGCAATTTCAGTGGTTTCTAAAATATATGAGCGTTATGTCAACTTCGGCTTGCTTTGAGAGACGTTTCAAAATTGTATATGTTCTTGAGTATGTAAGAAAATATTCTCTTAAACGTATTTAAAGTCTTCTTACTAGGTTTCTATTATTTAAATCATTTCTAAAACTACTTATCATAATACAATATTTATTTAAAAAATACGATGTATAAATTTACATTAAACTTTTCTTTCTTGCAAAGTTTGTCTCTTTTTGATTATTCTCATTGAAATTAGAAAATTCTCATAAAATGTGGTATCATTTTCAAATGAATGTTGGATTTCTAGTATGTCTTTTCATATTTACGGATTTATGATTACAGATGCAATTCAGCTATTATGATGAGTTCACTATATTCCATTTTATTTTTAACTTTATTATGAAATTATAACAAATTAATTTATGAAATTTTTTAGTTCACTCAGATTATATTAAAACGATTCATTGAATGTTGAAACTGTATTTTATTTATCTATATTAATTGATCCTGATTCCTTTATATTAACTAGAAAATAAAAAGATAAAGAATAAATTTTCGTGAATTGTTTTAGAAAAGATGCAATACTTCGAGCAATTCGAAAATTTTCAAAGCATATATAAGCTCATCTTACTTATTTTTGCAATATGAGGAAACGCTTAACATTTTAAAGGTGAATCATCTCTGATAATATTATTTTAAAATATACTTTGAGAATGGAATTCATTTTAGAATATAAATTCATTTAATTTATAAGATAAAAATAATTTTTAATGAATTTAATCAGTCAATAATTAATTTTAAAAAATCAAGAGAAATAGTTAAGATTTCAGGCAAGGAGCTGTAACATCTAGTTATCAACATTCAATTTGTCAAATGTTTTCTTTACTGTAAAAATTCTTAACTTTAAGGATTGACTCTCACTGTTGCAAAAAAAAAAAAAAGTTGCGCCATATTATTGAATTGTACATGTAATTATTCATAATTTCTTTCTTTCTTTCTTTTAACTCAAAACCTCTAGAATTTCCTGTCAGTTAAATGAGTATAGGCTTCAAGATTTATTGAGAAAAAAAAGGAGAAAGAACATATTAAAGGCTACGGTAAAATACACAATATATCACAGTATAATTATACAAAATAGAGTCTATTTGTTGAGAAAAAATAATTTCATAAAATGTATAAAAAATTTTATTGATTATTTATTTATTTATTTATTTGGAAATTGACTTAATTGTATCGATGGAACAAATTATTCTTGGCAAAGATATGGGAAAAACAGGTATTCGCTTTCCCAGGATATACAGATCTTTAATAATTATAATAATTATACAGATCTTTATTCTTTCATAACGCTGCTTTACAAGATTGCTTCAAAGCTCTTGGTGGCTTTATTACGGTGAAAAGACATGACTAGTGAGAAACTAATGACGTAATGTAGCAAATTGCTTATTTTCCCTTGGCCAAAATCTCTGTAAGGAATTAACTGGAATATGAGGAGAATGGGCCAATGCATTTTACAAACATTATGTTTTACCTGTTTCATGGTACAGCGTTAAGAAAGACTTTAGGCATAATTTGGATGAACGTTTCTTCTAATGTTTAGCATTTTCAATAATTAATCTTATTTTTTTCAAGTAATATTTTTCTTTGTGCATTTATACTTTCCTTTTAAATGTAATTTCTAAAAGTAGGATTGCAAAATTAACAGAATTAAAAAAATTATTTGTTATGATAATCGAGCAATAGTATGAGTCTCTGTTTTATTAAAATTATAATGATAAAAGTTATTTAATAATCAAAAGCTCATGCATAAAGTCTCGTATTTCAAAAAATAGTTTAGATATGATCTGATATTATTTTTTTTTTCATAAATTTGTGTATTTTATAAATAAAAAAAATATTTCTACTGAGATTTTTCTAACTTTACTAGCATTGTTTATTTGTATGTGTGTGTGTGTGTGTGTGCGCGTGTGCGTGTGTGTGTGTGTGTGTGTGAAATTTTTTTCTCTCAAAAGAACAGAGCATTATGTAAATTAGGGATTCTCAAAATGTTCAGAACATTCCTTTTACAGATTTGTTCAGACAAACGATTGAGCTCAGCAAGTGACCAAAGAGATCACTTCTGACCAGGCATAAAATCTGAATAACCGGACTACCGTGGCAGCATTGGCAGAAACTAAGGTTGAATTCAAAGACTGATCACCGATCACGTTTTGACCCCAACGAAGAAGACACCTTCAATGAGTGATTGGTGGTAGCTCTCACAAATTTTAGCTCCCCTAAAAATTTGCGCATTTACCACGGTGGGGAGAACTCATTACTATACTGAAAACTTTTTATTCCCATGTCGTAGGTGTCGTCCGGTGGTATAAGTTTCGCAAGGATTCAGATGAAAAAAAAAATAAGAAAATTAAAAAGATTTGAAGGTTAGAATAAAAGCATCATTTAAAAAAATTAATAAAAAAAAGAAGCAAATTTTTTATCAACTATAAATTTTAATATTTTATTATTATAATATCTTAATAAACTAATAGTTCAAAATAATAGACAAGAATATTAATAGAAATCCTTAAAAATCTTAGAATGTGTCTAAGAAACTCCATGAATAATTATGCTCATTTTTCTTTTCTTTTTTACATTACTAAGCTAATAGGTCAGTATTCAGCAATCTTCTTGGTAGAGGGATGAGATTAAAACATGCACAAAAAATGAAACTTAAAGATTAAAAAGTTACAAAGTAAGTTAATACAAAATTATAATAGAATTGTCTTATTATTAAGGTTTCTTTTGTTTGAATAAATGAGCCAAATGTTTTGTTACCTTATGTGTGTTAATATCTGATAAAATTTAAATTCAATTTACGACGTTAAAAAAGTTTTAAATTTTTTTGTTTCCAAGGAATAAATATAGAAAGGTCGCAGTTTTTATCCTTTTAAAATAATTCCCTCAAAAATTATGCATTTCCTTTGGCAATTACTTCTGTGTCTTTATCGTTGCACTTCTTTAGAACTTAAGAATCGTTACCTTTAAAAGATTTTTTTAACTCATGAAAAATATTACTCCGATTAAGAGTAAGTGGATGAGTATGTTTTATGTTTGATATAGGTTTGACATCAGGAAGCACGTCTTCTCTTGATGAAGTAACCAGTATAGGAAGTTGTGAATGGCTGTATTCATGAGCTACTTGCATGAATTGAATTTAATCTGAGTTGGACAAAATCAGATTTGAGTAATCAGTAGTCGTCTGATGCTTTTTATTTCTCCTGTGGGAAACAGTGGCATGACTTTGCAATTATAAAATGTTTACAAATCGTCAAAACGTATTAAACGTAAAGATATAATAATAGTGCAGTGTAAGCCTGATTTTGCAGGGTCCTAAACTATAGCTGGAATTGAAAATGATTATATTCTTTCATCATCTATATTCAAAAGTCTCGATAAATATACCTTAAAAATTAGAAGATGTGTTTTCATTTCAATTAGATTTAATAAAAAATAAGCACTCTTAAGATTTTCTAATTTATTTACCAATAAATACTAAAATATATATTTAATTTCATTTTTTATTAAAAATTCTTCAACTTGTTTAATCTGAACAACTGGAGTTTTCATAAAAAATGTGATTCTATTATATTTTAAGAAATATTTTTTAAGGACATTAAAATAAACTGTACAAGAAAAACATTCATTAAATTATGCGTTAAATTCCTGAGCTAAAGCTTTATATTCAAAATCTTCATAAAAATACCCTTTATAATAGTGCAAAACGTTATAAATTATTTAAGAAAAACCATTTTGCTTTGTTGAAGAGCATTCCGGTTTCCCTTATCACCTAAAACTTCATGAATATTTATCCCAAAAGTCTCAGCTTTCATTGTATTAACTACTGTAAAACAACCATTCAATGTTTCATAAAAATGTTTACAGATATATTTGATATATTTATATTATTTAATTGAGTGATATTTAACAGCACAAGAAAATTACAAATACTGAAAACATCTCTCATTTTATCCGAGCCACGAAAGTTAACAATTATTTGTAAAAATCAAACATTCCTATCTACAAATCTCAACCAATAACTTGACACTGGAAACGATAAGGTTCAATTCTATTTCTTGTTATAAAAATTCAGATTGGAGGAGGAAGCACACCCTCACACACACTCTCTCTCTTTCCATTCAAATTGAAAAAAATAATAATAATAATAAATAGAAGCGAACTTTCAAATTCGCCAACGCACGAATCTAATCACACGAAACATGCTTCGAAGAAAGGCAATTCTATTTCGCGTTGCTCGCTCTTCCCGCTGCACCTGATCCTTCATATATATAGTGAGATTTATATATTTAGAGGGGTATTTTGCATACTTATAATACAAGCCGGCTTCTTGGATCGGTGGAAACCAGTTTGGCGAAAACGGACTTACGGTTAAAAGGAAATGAGAATGGAATCCGGTTTGAAATGAAACCCGATTTCTCCAAGTTTCTCCTATTTTTATCGCTGCAGCCCGCTATTTTATTCCTTCCCAAGTATTTCCCCAGGAGACGAATAGTTTGTGCTCCAGAAGTATCGAGGCAGGATGTTGGTTTGTATTCATATAGCGAATAAATTCAAAGAAGATTGAGGATGATAATAATGTTTTGAACTCTGGGATTTCTTATAGAAATCGCTATTTTCCTTTTGTTACTCTTATTTCGATTGCTGCAATATTTTTGTATGAAAAGGAACGCACTTGCAAACCATGTTCATAATGTAGTTTAGATTTTAAAACTTCGCTGTTTGTATTTGAACTTCCTACTGATGGTAAGAAATTCTACACATCTCTGTTTTGTTACAAATTCAAAGTGCCATTTTGATTCGTTTTGCTATGACATTATCTATTTAAATATGATCTTTACGTCACATTAAAATGAAATTGACATCAAACTCTTTTTTAAAAGGGCATCTTTTGAAAGGTCACCATATTCAAATAATGAGAATTAAATCTGAGTTATCGTCCACCAGTAAATCTTTCATGCCACACTTGTTTACTAATGTTTAACTCAAAGCAAAACTTAATGTATATCAAGGTACAACACGAATATTTGCCAGGATTGGATTCTTCTCCGTAGTCCTGTGATCTTAATTGGATTTCCATTGTTACAAATTCAACGCAACCACAATTACGATATTTTAATAATTGCTTAACAGATTTACTAATCATTTTTTTAAACCACAACTGAGAATTTTTGACATAATTCTTCAAACTCAATATAATCAAAGAGAAAACTACACTGAAAACTGAACTGTATTCTATTCGAAAAATTTTGAATTGGAAGTATTGTTATATCAATATATTACAAATTTCTCGGCCGAAACCTGTTTTTCAGTTTATGCATATTTTTCTATCTGTCAGTATCGAAAGTAACTACAAGCTAAAATTAGAACATTTGGTCTGAAATATCACCAAAAATATTGGTATTCGCCAAATTTTGGACGAAGTCCATTAATAAGAAGTTTGATCGACCGTCATGTTCATGTCAATATATCTCAAAAAAGCAAATGGTTTGATTTGAGATTTTTATTATATTCTTATTTTTTTCCAATAAACTTACTCCAACTAAAACTGAATAATTTAATAATAATAAAATTGTAATGAGCCAATTAGTATAACTCATAAATGTAAATCCACATTCATATTATACATTTATAAATTATATTCATGGACATCAAGTAAATTTAATTTCATACAATTTTGCACATTGAATAAACAAATAAATGGAAAAATGATTTCACCGATTTTATTTATTTTACAGTCTGAAAATATTGTTTCTTTGAAATTATATTCTATATTCTATAACTAAATATGACACGTACACAATAACTTTAAAATATGCAATGTGCAAAATATAATTTGTAGTTTCAGAAATTATTTCTTTTTAAAACCATTTAAATAATCATTAAAATTACCATTCAGAAAGAAATTTACATATTTAATGAATGCATTCAAGAATTTATGTGACATTTTAGAAATCAAAACCATATAAAAATGCATAATCTGAAATCCAGTTTCAGGTTAATTTAAGCAGTTAGTTAATTTGTTTCGAAAGATTATACAGAAGTTTACAATTGTTTTTAACTGTGTTTGTCCATTAATATGTTAAATTATACCACAAAATTAGAATGGGAATGCACGAGTATTCGTTTAACATTTATTTTACTATCTCTAATTAGATTTGCAAAATGAAATTTATGGAACTCTTACTTTGATCAATCCAAAAATTTCTTTTAAAAATCTAGAGGTATTTGTTTTGTCAAAGATGTTAAATTATTAGAATTCATGCCTTTTCTTAATATATCCGCTTCACAAAGATTCCTGAAACTTTTTCGGAGGTTCATCCACCGCTTTGATAGGATTTGAAGAAATCGTCTTCTAAATTCCAGCATGCAATCAATAGGAAGGGATTTCTAGGTTTTTAATTATATTTTCATAAAAATAATTGCAATTAAATTGATTAGTAAAAGCAAAAAAGCTTAACATTCTCAAATGAGATGTATTTTTTTTTCTTTTTCATATATCTTAATGTCATATGTCGAATATTTTTTGTAGCTGATGTTCGACTATCAAGTATACTGAAATAAATACTGAAAATAAGCATCGTCAAAAGAATTCTTCCACTTGTACTTTATTTCAATAAATCAGTATATTTTTAAACTGCATTGAATCATAATAATATTTAAAGCATGTGCAGTTTCTTTTATTCTTACAGGAAAATGTAAAGATCTAAAAAAATGAAATTTTCATTAATTAGTTTGCGTCTAGACATGAACAAAGATTAAAATAAACCATTTGTTTATATGTTTGACTCAGTAAATAATTGAAATCAAATTTTTATATCTATATTTGCACACATGAAAAAAAAAATAATTCTATTTATTATAGTCCTTATTGCACTTCAGATGGAAATGATTTTCATGTATATCCCTCTCGATTCCAGCGGGGCGGTTTGGGGCGGTTTGAGAATTTACCCTATAACATCCACGTGGGGCGGTTTGGGGCGGCTGTAAGCCGTTTTAGGGGTGATGGGTATTAAAAGAGGCTACTCTACAGAACACTCCAGGAGGTCCTCGTTATCTTTGACAATCGCGGCTTTTTCACAGTAGTTTCCCCTGTGCCTTAGGGCGGTAGGGGTTGAGGAGGAATTCACTAAATGGGTTGTTGGCGTACATTTTGTATTTTGAAAGGGTTTTAGTTTCTGTTTTCACGTGTTGTTAGCTCAAAATTGGAAAGATTTTATGGCCATTTATAAAAGAAATTTTCCACTGAAGTTCTCTGGTAACGATGAATGATATATAAGGATACCGACACGTTGTTTATTTTTCGGACAAGCATCAGAAGCCCTTTTCAGTAGTAAGACTATTGTAATGATATAAAGACAAACCATTGCATTGTCAATGCTGCCTATTAACATCGCAGTTTTCTCACAAAATGGGTAGCGACAGTTGTTACTATGCAAGGAAGTCGTTTTACACTCCAAGCATCTTATTCTTTCATCAAAGGACTGTCGGAAATTCTGAGGCCGTGTACAAACTACCGCTTTTAAAATAGAATTAAAAAAAAAAAAAAAAGATTGGATGTATCGCCCTCTTCAAAGAATGAGATAAGTTATATAAATACTGAGTTCCTTTTTAGAATGCCATTCTGAAAATTTTTCTTCAGTTGTGAATTTCTGAATCTTTATTTTATGTACTGTGAATCGGATGTTTGGATTATCAGAGTAATTTTTCTATTGAAACGCTTATTATTTCTTCATTATGAGTAAAAGAAATCGTGAACACACTGAAGAAGAAATTAAAGCAATTTTACTTGATTCTGATGAAAGTGACAGTGATCTATCAACGAAGATGATGGTTGGTTAAAAAATGATACTTTAGCTGATCTCTCGTTTATTCTAAGCAAAGAAGCAGGAGATGAAACTAACGAGGGTCAGATGAACGAGAGAGATAGAGATGAGGAGTAAAAAAAAATGCTATATAATGTACATATTATAAAATATTTGCAAATGATTCCCTCGTGTGGAAATTTAATATGAAGCTTTCGTTCAAAAATTTATCTTGTCTTAACAGTACTATAGAAAACTTCACATAACATTTTAAAATCTGAAATTCAGCTTGAAAAATTCAACATGATAGTTCATACTAAATATGTAATATTTATGATTAATGTAATTTTAAATGTGTTAAATCTTCATATTTAGTTTATGAAGAATGTAATGTTTTAGTAAAATGTTCAGGCTGAAAACTGAAGGAATGTATTTTCGAAATATATTTCGCTGAGTAATTTTTCCCCCGAATTTTATTTCGTTATTAAATGAAGTTTTAAAAATATGTTATCTCATCTATCGAAACAATTCGATAGATGAAATATATAACGTTTGACGTAATATATTCCCTTGGTTAGAAAAATAATTTAATAGTTATATTTTAAAAGATTATTAAAAATAAGTGGCAAAATAAAGATATTTTTGGAATTTATATTTACCCTACATTCTTTTTCGATTATTTAATGTAAAAGCAAGAATGCGTAAGGTTTTGGAGAAAAAAATGTGAAAACTTCTTTAAAAATTTAATTAAAGTTCTAAAACTTTTCTCTTAGTATCACTATCGAAAATGCAAGGTAATATTTTATATTTAAAAATTCAATAAAGATAATCGTTTATACTAAAAAAAATGCTAAAGACAATAAAAAAAAAATCTTAGTGAGTGTTGAAAGAACATATTATTTTCGAAACATCTTTCAAAAAGAGCAATAACATTTTTTTTTCCAACGATTGTTTTTATTTCGGTATTAAATGAAGATTTAAAACATTATCTTGTTTATCACTGGAAAGTATTGACATCTATACTATGTAAAAAAATGTACTAATTGCATTGATATATGTATAATGTATGTTTTACATTACTATGTAAAAATTTTTTACATGGTAATATATGACATATTATTTAATTTTGGCAATAAAAAAAGTGTAAAAGCCTATTGAGAATTAAATGGAACATAAAGATGTTTTTGAAATTGCTAGTAAAGCCAGTTTTTATTGAAATGGTTTGGAAGCCTAACATGAAACTTACAAAAAAAAATTTAATTATAGAATAAATTTCAAATTTTTTGTAAAAAAATATACCCCACAAAGATGATGAGCGAAACACTTCACACTAAAAAATATAAATACATTAGAATAAAATTCTTAAGCTGATGGAAAATGAATCTCGTTGTCGAAAACCGCAAGGCAATTATTCAAGGTAGAGCGTCGACAGTTTTATTACTTCAGAGTGCGGGGGGTAACTGCCCTTCAGCTAGGAAGAGTCCATGTCTTTCAGAGACACGTTGAGAAAGTCTGGATGTTAAAGGGAGTGCCACTTGAAAAGTGATTGGATGTTAAAGAGATATAAAACCTTTCATTGTATTATAAATTTCTCAGAGTTGTATGTTACTTTTTTAATCAATGAATAATGTATTCAGTCCGTAAATTCAATATTTTACATAAATAATTTTTGTGAATTATTATACAAATAGGCTTCCTAATATTCTAGGGACGAATTTCAAATTACAAATTCTTTATCGCCGCTTATTATTCCTCTAGTTTAAGATGAAAATATTTATCTATAAATCTTCAGTGCAGTAATAAATAGTGCTTTATCAATTACAAATAAAATAAAATTATTAGAATTTGTTGTATATACAAATAATTTTATAGACCTTCTTTAAATTATAAATCTCTTACTACTATTTGATATGCATTATAGGAGGATAAGAATTCAAAAATGTAGTTGCTATAAGAAAAATTTTGGAGACATATAATTTTATCTGAGTAAATAATAAAAATGTGTTGAATTAATAAACTAAATAAAACCATACTTTTGTTCTGACTTTTAAAAAAATAAATGCATAATAAACTATAAATACTTCAATTAGATAAATTTGTACTCGTAAGAACTTGCGAAATATCAAGGGAGAACTTTATATCAGTTTCTACCTGAGAAATAAATCTCTTCTATTTTCTTTACTCTCGTATGATAAATCTTATTCTCCAGTGACTTTCAAGATAACTGAAAGACCTGAAACAAGAACACACAAAGCATAAGCGGCTAAATGAATATGATCCTTCTTCGATTGGCTACTCGAGCGGTAAAACCTTGAGTACAAATAATTCCATCCAGGATCCTACTCTCGGAGAGAGAGAAAAAAATATCTAAGCATAGATGACAACAAAGCATGACAGATATCCTGACCTTAATTGTTGTTTGTGACTGCAGAGGGAAAATGCCTAAAAGTCACAGAGAAAAAAAAGGCAAACGTCAGCGCTACTTATATTTTTCTTGGGGACATGGGATAGAAGGAAGGAGTGTGTCCTTCAGGAATCCAGTCACCCTAATAATACCCCAGCCGATCATAAAACATGTTGCTACTGGCAACAAAGCCTCCACATGAAGATACGGTTATAAATTTGGCCGACATTGCTTTTGATTCTGCCGTATTACACGAACAAATTATCTATAGATTACGGTATCATAGGAACAGTATGTGATGCAGTGAGATGATTCTGCGAATGGAGACTGTTATGAAATATTTTTGTTAGATTATAGTTAATATAGAAAAGATTTAAGAATATATTTCTTGGATATATACAGTAGACTAAGATGTAGTTTATCTTTATATAATACTTAGTTTTCTTCAAACAGATTGCGTAAATAAAATTATGCAAAATTATATATTTGAGGCACAAATTTTACTGAAAATAATAAAAAAAATGTTAATTCTTAATAACTTTTAATTCAAGAATTTTGTTTGCATATTGTGATTTTAGAAAATGTATTTTTTTGTATAATAATTTCATATAATTATAATAGCGTAACAATTATATTAATGATTTTTAAGAAATCTAATTTCTTGACTTTATAAGTATAGAAATTGTATTAATTTAAAAAAAATCTATAATATGATACATATATGAGCTATTTAAGTATATGAAACATGTCTCTAATATACAGATATTAACACACGCCTCATCGAGTTTGATTGAATAAAGATAAAGGAAAAAACCTTGCTAGAAATTAAGAATTTGAAAATATATACTAATTAATCTTATTAAGAATTTGTAGAATTTGGATTACTATAATATTAAATGACATCTTTAAGATGCCATTTGAAAAAATGCACTTTTTAATGATCCGCTTAAATAAGTTTCATGAAAGAGTTGCTTTCTTATCGTTCGAATGTCTCTTTCTGTGATCTATTACACGTATAAGAAGAAATTGCCTCTACTATAAAATCCATTAAAGTCTTTAGTCCGTTAAAATCCTTTATGATTTTCAATCCTCTTTTAACTATATTTTCAACAGCACTGTGATTCCAATATTTTTTTCGCGACTTTAACTAAGACTCATTCCTATCCATTAAGATACAGAAACTAATGACAAAACCTAATTTTTTGAAAGATAATTTTAAACTTTTCTGAGAAATGGTGCCTTCTTTTTTTTATCCGAAAAAGAAACAAAAAACAAAAACAAAAATTAAATAATTATTTAATATCATTTCTAGATGTTAAATGGATCAATTTGAAAGTATTAATTAGAAAATCTTGTAATAATTGAAATCTAATAATTGATAATCTAATAATTTAAATATTACCTAAGAAAACCGGAACTTTAATTGATCAGTGTCAATTTTCAGTGTCAAATATTTTCACTTCAAATTCTCTATTGTGCTCTTTTTGGATGTAATATTAATATATTTATCAAAAATTGTTAAGTGATTAATTGCATTTTTAAAATATCATAGACAGTGTAAAATTTCTCCAAATCAGCTTACGAAATATCGTTATTACGTTTTCAATTTTTTTTAAATTTTATATTATTTTTTCTTTAAAACCATTAAGTCACTAAATGGAGTACGAGCAATAGATAAACTATGTAACCATGCTTTAAAATAACCATGGAATAAATAAAAAAAATGTTATTTAAACCCTTTCATTCATTTTTTTAAAAAAAATTTTCATTTTTTTTTTCTGTATAAGAACGTTTTATTGGAGTAAATTACCTTTGTCATTCAATAGGCATAATGCAGAGTCCCTTGTAATCTGATTTTAATAGTCGAGTCCGAATTTCTTCTTAAACTATATATAATCGAACGCACACTCAATAATCGAATATCGTTTTATTTATTTCTTAAAAATTATTCAATACTTAGTATTTCACTATCACTGCATATTTTTCAAGTATTTATACAAACCTATAATATTTTTCTAAATTATTCCTTATTTCCTTAGACTGTTGTCCAAATCTGAGTTACTAGACACTTCAGGTAACTCAAGCTTGATAACTAAAACTTTGTAAAACTAAGTAATAATGTATTCAGATATTGTCGGCAAGGAAAACCCTTTACCTCTTCATCTGCATGTTTCTACATAAATGAAATCGACATTTGATACGAAAATTATTTGAGATAGTATGCATAAATAATTAATATTCACATTAGTGCCCAACATTTATGCATAATTAGTAATAATGTGTATAATGAAAGTTGTCTAAATCTAAATAGTAGGAAATGTGAAACTTCAATGTACAACAGTTGTTAAAACTATTGCGAATGAATAATAGTAATAATTTTTACTATCTGAAGTAACAGTTTAAAATTAAATTGGGCATAACAGTAGCCCCACATTAAAGAAAAAATAAATTATATAAAACTAATGCGCAACTGAGGTCTGAAGTAATAGCTGACAGCCAAGCACTCTGGGCTACGACTTCTCATGTTTGTTATGGCAGTATGGATGACTTGTTTGTTCAAGCAGTTCCAACTTCGCGATGCTATCTTCAATTCTGAAACTAAAATGGATGGGAGCGGAATGGTAGCAAGTTGTCTGCCCAACATATCTTGCATATTTTCGACAGGAATCTTGTCAAAAGAGAGAACAAACGAACATGACATGTGTCGGATTTTTTTTCTGTATTCAGGAAGTCATCCGAAGGTTCAAATGGTGACCAGACGTATTATCATACATAATGCGCACTACTGTCCTATATTATGCTAAATCTCTTGAAATAGATGACTATAAAATTCAAGATCTTCATCTCTTTCGCTCTTAGCAGTTACCAAAAATAAATATATGTCTGAGGTTTATATGAAATTATAAAATAAACCTTATTTAGAGTACTTTGAATCATTTTTACAAAAAAATAAACATTTTTCACCAACAAATAATTTTTGCTTATATAAAAATATTAAAAAAATCCCAAAATATCAATATATCACATTTTTACTTGTTTGTGGTGAATAGCGATCTATAAATATGTCTTTAAAATCGAGAAATATTATTTGCATTATATATTTTTTTCCTATTTAAGATTTCAATGAAATGAAAAATTTAATCAAGAGACTCCTATTGGCCTTTTCGAGAAAAAATTCTAAATAACATCAAAAGAATATCACATAAACATACAAATACTATTTTCCTAATCAATAAAATTTCATAATGTCTAGGCTAAATAACAGAAAAAGTGTATAGGAATTTATTATTTCGTATACTAGTAATTGCGCTTGATTCATTTTTTTTGTATAGAAAATTGCATATGTTATATAGAAAAAAAAAAATTATAGTAATTTCCAAATTTAAAGTTTCAACTATCCTGAATTTTAATTCAGCAAAACATTGCCTTTGAACAATTTATACAGCAAATTTCGATTTAAAAAAAAAGGAATATAAACACACATATTCTTCTAATCTTAATATTTTTTAAATTACAAAAGAAAGAATAAAAGGGTACATATTTATCTTTATAAAGTAATAAAAATATGTGATAAGTGCTTTACTTTTAGTTAATAACTATTAGTTCTTTTTCAGACAAATTATAAATTAAACAAATATAATAAAACACACATTTTCGTTTTATTTAGAAATTATTTAATGAGCAAACAAATCTGTTAATTTTTCAAAAGCAAATATTCATTTGAAATAAATGAATTAACAGGTATAAGAATATTTTTTATCGAATTAATAACTAATCAAATATTCATTAGTGAGCGAATTTTCAAATTAATTCAATGATTAAGAAAAAGTTCTCACTTTATTTGAAATTAGAAAAATAAAAAAGTGTTTCTTTTGAGAGTATTTAGATTCCAAATATTTGTTTGAAGAGATTGTTGATGTTAAACTCTTTAAAGAAACGAAAAAAAGAAATCAACTTTATGCGAATTTGATTATTTTCAAGGACTGCAGAAAACATAGATAACAAAGCTAATTTTCAATTCGAAATATAGAAACGACCCCCATTTTTGAGATGACCTCTACCCCTACATGGTCGTTACCGTTTCGGCGGCCAATTGTGTAAAAGCCAAGTACCTTAGGGTCCCAAAGAGGAATTTTATCACCCACGAAATGGGGCCCGGGCCCTACTTTCCAGGTCGTCCGTCTCTTTCGATAGGACTAATATGGGCC
Organism: Argiope bruennichi; assembly: GCF_947563725.1. NCBI lineage: Eukaryota > Metazoa > Arthropoda > Arachnida > Araneae > Araneidae > Argiope > Argiope bruennichi. Next base: position 145,144,546 of record NC_079151.1, read on the forward strand.
CTAAATATTTCGCCTCCAGGGAGGTCGTAACTGCTATTTCTAGCATTCCGCGAGTCGCCTATTTATTGTTTGGGAAAAAGGTCGGATAATGAAGGCCCCGAGGATTAATGGACCCAAGGAGGGAGGAGGATTCTCGAGATGTTTCAGTTTGAAGGAAGTTGAAGAGTTTTGCTGTAGATTTCAGATATTTGTGAAATGGGTTGCGCTGATATCACTTTTGCTTGTCGGTAGTAAATAGGCCAAATAAAGCCTAAATAAACTATCAGATCAACTCATAAATTTTTAATACAGCTAATAAAAGTAATTTTATTTCAACGAAAAATGAAATTTAATAAAGCCTATTCAAATGATGTTATTTAAAGTATAAATACATATACGCATGTAAAAAACATATTGCATTAATAATGCTCAAAAACAAGTATGCTACTATAAGTAAGCATAAATTTTATATAAATGTCAGTTATGGCGAACCGTTTTATTTCATTTTTTAATCTCTGGAACATTTTAGCATCTTACTTATCTTTAAAGTGATAAATTGAAATCATTATGGATTAAATATTTCTTTATATAAAAGTGCATAGTCAAGTGTCTATTATCAATAATTATAATAATAAAATAAGTAGCGATAAATCAATAATTCTGTAATGTTAAAGAGTCATCAACATAATCCTAATGAATTTTTTTAAAAAGCTGATATGTTTTAGTATAATTTAGTTTTTAATGCCATTCTCTGTGTTAAAAAATTCAATACTTAAAAAAAATTGTAGTTTAATTTAACTTTCTTTTACAGTCGATAGACTAATAAAAAAAATCTACGTCATCTAACGATGACTTCTAATGGATCTGAGATGTCAATTATTTAATTTACATTATTTTTTTTAATATAAGCCAAAATGTATACTTAACTGCTTATACTTAATAAATTAATAAAATCCTTTATTAAACGAACATCTTTTTTTTTAAGTTATGTAAATATTAACTTCGATAGATATTTACTTCATTAAGAGCCCTTGAGAAATGTTCTATAATAATAATTACATTTATTTCAATGTAATTATTATTATAGAACATTTTAATGAGAATTATATTATATCTTAAGAAATGTATTGACTGTAAAAAAACCCAAATGGAATAAAAATTTTTAATTTATTTGTTATTTAACGCAGTAGCCACAAGAGTTCGCATATTCCCAGTTGCATGCAGTGGACTAGTTGGTGTGAGGGAAACATAAAATTTATGCGGTTAGGTTTTTAATATCGAAAAACATAAAAACACAAGATAATGGAATTAAAAGTAGGGTGTATATTTTTGTTTTTCAAATTCCGTGTAAAAAAAACTGAAATCTTATTAGGCTGTAAAAGAAGAGATTTGAGAATTTAGTTTCAAAGAAAAGAATATTAAATATCTTTCACGGAAATAACACTTTTATAAAGAGTATAATCTTCTTATGCACATCTTTTAAACAAAAGTCGTAATAAGCTAAACGCATTTTAAGATATAAATTTTTAAGTGGAACTATTTTTATAAAGTTCATTTATATAAAGCAAGCACATATGACATTGAAATTTTCTTCCATTTGAATGCATTTTTTATATATTTATGCAAAATTTTGTCGATTATATTTTCATTTTATGGCGTAGAATTTATCCTGTTTTAAAATTTGTCCCACAATGTAAAACCAAAAATAAGCTATACAAATGTTATGAGTTAATTCATATAATTCGACTTTCAAGATATCTAAAATCTATCTATCAAAAATGTCTACTTTAAGAAGATATATCATTGGGAATGATATATTTAGGATAATTTAAATAAAAAATAATAAAAAGAGATAAAAGTAAAAATGAGATAAATTCGTATCATTCAATTTTCAAGATATCCAAATCCTTAATGTTATTAACAATATCTTCTTTGAGAGGAAATATCATTTGGAATGATATGAGAGTTAGGATTACATGAAAATGACTATGGAACTAATTAGAGAAATGCGGGAGTTGGGAAAGTCTGGAAAGGAAGGGGAAAGAAAAATGTGAAAAAATTGTAAAGAGTTTTTTCATAGTGCATTTCTGTTATGAATCTGATGGCAGCCAGATATCTTATGCTTGCAAATTTTATCACTGCACTAATAATCTACTTGGAGCATTTATTCGTTTTCCTCGACTTTCCATTCTGTTTCTCCTCTTTCCCTAATCTCTTGTTCTAACGAATGCCCTTTGCAGTTTCCAAACGGATTTGCTTCTCAAAATTTCGGTCGAAGGACAGTGCGTGAGAAACCATTTCAATCTTCCGCACGCATTTCTTTAATCTACGAAGAGAAACAGATTTTAGGCTCAACTGAGCGAATGTACTTTTTGGTCTTGGAAAGATTTTTCCCATTCCATCGAATTTATGTTTGCCAGTAATGAGGAACAGAATTGGTCACGGAATACATAATCTTACTGAAATTTGCAGAGAGTATTGCAGTGCTCTGCATCGAATAATCTTGTTCTTTACAAAACTTAACTCGAAATTTAGAAAAAAGAATGTCGATACGCTTATGTCGTTCCGTAAATCAGCAAAAATATTTGCTTTAATCTATATCATACTGCAATTTATTTGAAATATAATTAATTATTTCTTATTTAGTTTAACACTATTTTAGTTTTACCTTTTATCCTACCTCGATCTATTTTCAAATAAAAACAACAACAAAAAATATTTTTCACTTACAGACAGGAGTGTTTCTTTTCAATTGAAATGATGATTTTTACACTGAAAATTCTCAATAAATATGCTTTTTTTTCGTATTATTTATTTTAAAGGAAATGGGAGGATGTTAGCATAAAACGCAATCTTACGTTGGCAGGTTTGCTCAAAATTAGATTATGGAATACTAAAAATTTATTTATTTATTTCATCGATGTTTGAGTAATTCAATTCATATGATCCCGACACAAGTCTAAAAAATGGTTTCTCAAATCATTTATCATGCATAAGAATTCAAATTTTCAGACAAATATTTATAAAATTAAAATGTTATTTGTATTTTTGCATCTTATACAGTAAAGAGTATTAATTTATTAATTTTAATGATGCTTTATTGCAGTGATTATCATATTTGAAATATCCTTTATAATTTAAAATATAATAGCTACCAATGAAAACAAATACAGACAAGCTAAATTATGTTAAATTGTAATAAAATAAACATTCGATTATTTTTAGAATAAACACCATAAAATATTATAAGTTCTATGTATGCTTTGCAAATTGCAAAGTAATAATAAGCATATTATGTAACAAGCAAGTACTTAGCATTTAAAAATTGTTACTCATAAAAAAATACACACCTTTAGAATAAATTTTAAAAAGCCAATTTTTTAAGACAACCTACGTATTAAAGCAAAAAAATAGGAAATTCCAGGATCTTATGCATACAAAGAACCTGAAGCATAAGCCGAAATCTACACACAGCTTAACCCGAAAAAAGTGAAGCACCTGCCGGTGACAGGAAAAGCAGAACAAAAATTCTTATACATGCCTTACCGAGTCTTCGGAGAAAGGGGAAAAAATTCCCTACAACATTATTCTTTGTTAGGGCCTTTGCCATACATCTTCCCTACAATAGAACACTTATTTATACTGGGCATATCTTTACTCTGCTACACCCACATGGCATTTTGAAAACAATGACCTAACTGCATCGGCGACCATTGAGTTGTAACGCGTTGGTAAAACTAAGTTCTTTGTTGAAAACGGCTTTCCCGGGCAATATCTTTACTTTGGAGGGAAAAACAATGGAAAACCCTTCCAGTTATTTGCGTAGTTAAGTGTAACAAAAGATTTAAGGCAGTTAAGTGTAAAGCCTCCCGCGCTTTAATGTGCTTGTTTAAATAGCGAGATTGTTCGTTCTTCGGAGCTTTGGAATATTTTAGTCATGGAAGCGAGATTTCTTGCTCGCGAGGGAGTGTGTAAAATTAAATTAAACATTTGCATTGTATTTAAATAAACGAGAAAATAGTCCATTCATTCGTATTTAAAAACAGCAACAATTTGCATTAAAAGTTGTTATTATAATGAGGCACATTACCATTGCGTTTTATTATTAGCATTTTTGAAGCTAAGCATCATTGAGGCATATTAATACTTGTCTCGAAATTATTTTTTCAACTAGATTTCATTCAAAAAGGATTCAAAAAGTATCAATCTACAACAAAAATTACATAATTAATATTCACTTGTTTTTATAATCCAATGAATGTATCATGGATTCGGTAAAAGTGTAAACTATATTAATTTGAATCATAATGGATCATTTCTTCTATTAAAATGTCTCGAATAAATAAATAAAAAAATAATAATTGAATATTTTAAAATCTTAGTAAATATATTCTAAATTCTTGCACTGTGCAAATAAAATAAAGCGCATTCATTCATGATGCTGTTAAAAAATGCCTATTCGTGACGTCAATAATTTAATATTTTCCTTCTTCTATTGCAGGTTATGGAACTACAGAATCTGTAAAATATAATTATATCTATATTCAAATTAAGCGTTAACTAAAATGAATGGTGAATAATCCTTTATATTAGACATAGGTTAGACTGCATTTAAAAATTCTTGCAGACTTGAACTTATATGATCGCTAATAAAAAACGAAATAAAATGTTAAAAAGAAATGGGAACTAGTAGCTTGAATACAATTTCTAAAAAAAAATCCGGTTTTGTTCCGTAATTATTTTAATTACAACCGATTAAGAGATTATGTTATTATCATGTGCACATGATATACTTAATAAAACGAAATATTTAATAAAATTAATAATAATTAATTAATAATAATTTATTTAATAAAACGAAAAATTTACTATACGGAATTAAAACTAAAATTATAATTTAACGGGTATGTTCAATTTACGATAATCCATATTTATAACATTTTAAGAATATTCTTATCTATTTTTATGCTGCTGGAGCTCAAATTATTGTCTAGCAACTTCCACAAGAAAAATTTTTTCTCCTTTGAAGGATTTTATTCATATAAAGCCAAATACATTGCCTAGAAGATTCTGTAGAACAAAAATAGCTTTACCTTTGATGTTAAATTAGAAAATATATCAAAGCTGAATCCAAAATAAAGCAAAAGATATATCGAAGAAGATTATTGGAATTTGTTATATTTCTCTGACATGGTGACTCAGCGAAAACCATAAAAATGGAAAATGTAATCCTTCTTTCTATTCATCCATTTATCATGTATTTTGTAAGAATTGTGTCTAAAATGTTTGATCTATTTACACGAAAAAATTTATTTTAGATTTTCAAATAGTATTTATTATCATATATAAGTTACAAAAATTAAAACATCTTTCAAACTTTAATTAGTATTATATTTTTATTATAATTTATTTTTATTTGAGAATTTTGAAGAATAAAATAAAATTCTTTACCATTATAAATTTATAAATATGCTGAAATGTTTCTTCCTGTTCTTTAATCTAGAATAATCTCTGATACGTTCTTAACTATAAAACAAATTTAAGATAAATTCCTGAAATAATTCTTATAATCAAATGAAAAAGAGGCATTTTACCTTTAAAGAATCAGGTAAGTTTTTCCAGAAACTTGCTCTGAAATTCTTTGGGTCGTGACTTCTCTTTTGAAAGATGTATTTATCCTTGTTATAGTAATCCTTGTATTTTAGGTGAAAAATGTCTCAAAGTCTTAAAGAAATACGCGAGGGCTTCAATGCTGTGAATATTTATATAGATTTTGTACTTGGAAAAGATGTTTGTATAGTTAAATATTTTGTAAATGCCAAACGTGTTTACACTTGTTAAAACGAATTTTCATTCAGCGTGAAAATATACTTGAAAAAATATTGAAAATATAGTTTAAATATGCTTTGATTATTTATTCTCCAACATAAGCATTGGAAGTTTCTCTTTTTTTTCAGATATCAATTTCATTTTCCTTAAAAATAAATTTGCCTAAAATACATGAAAATTAAGTATTTCTTCAGCCATCATAATGATGAAATACTTTTTTTTTTGTGAAGCTAGTTTATTCTTGTCATATTATGTTTGAAACAGCTGCCTATTATGATATTGGCAGTTTATGTAGAAAGCAAAAATTTGTGTTATGTCTTTTTCCAATTTGAATTTTATCACATATTAAAATATCAATATTTGTTTATAGTATTCTCAACCTCTGGAAACACTTTTAAGAATATATTTTTATTATATAAAATATGCATTTTAGGAAATGATTTTAGCTTCAAAACTCTTTTATTCCAAAACATTGATATCTACAGTCAACAATTATAGTATTATTTAAATATTATATCATATTTAAATAAAAAATGTAATTAATTTAATTAATTAATTCCTTAAAATTAAATAAAAATTAATTATAAGAAATGTGTTCTTTATTTATTAAGATTGGCTTATTTGGAGATTCTATCACTGTATTGTTAAAACAATTTATTTTATTTGGCTTAAGCAAAATATATTTAATTTTAATTGATTTCATTCATGATGATTTCTTAATGAAATTTAATCATAATGATTTCTTGTAAGTTTGATTGTTATTGTTATATCAGTCGCATTTTGCGACCAGCTTGTACGCTAGATTATAAACTTTTCAGGATGTTGCATGAATAATATAGAAAACAATTTTTTAGAATTTCGTCTTGTTTTTGTTGTTGTTGTTAATACTGAAAAATATGAATTTTATTTTATTCAGTCTAGATAAATGTCTTACCTGTGCAAATTAAGAAGTGTGCATACTAAGAAACAAAAGCACGGATGAAACTCCTATTTCGGGTTAGTGTCTGACAAAAGCACACGACTGAATGTTCTGATGGGTGAATGAATGAATTAATTATACTCACTAAAAATATTATTACAAAATGTGCATCAAATTAAATTTTTGAAATCTTATTGAAAAAAAAGAAAAATTATCCGGAAATTCATCATTAGAAAAGTATATGTTTTAGTTTTAAGATAATGCAAAAATCCTTTTTGTACATAATTTAATATTTTGGAAAGATGTGAAGAAAGAAGAAAAAAGATAGAAGAAGTGTATTTGTGTACCCAGGAGTGGTTTGTTGTGTTTTTTTCCCGTTCTTTTCCTTCCATGTTCAGCTCATCCAGCTAACTAAGTATTATAGCAACAGGGGAAACAGGATGGAGTTGTTATGCCCCAATTTAGATATGACGCATTTACGCAATTTCCAGTTCCTTGGATTTTTCCATCTGTGTGAAACCTCATTCCTAGGAAAGATAATTCTGCCACTTAACATATCACCCATTTATGTTTTCTGAAACATACTTCATTGATGGGTATTTCAAAAATCCCAAAGAAAATGCTGCGTGGTAAACAGCGTGGCAAAAATAAACTTCCTTCTATGTTAGAAAAACTGAAGTTTTTTTTTTTTTTTTTTTTTTTTTGAACACTGTTTGCCAATACTTTCCAGCATTGCATTAACAAGAGTGGTGGTGTTACTGGTTAGAGTTTTATTGCTAAATGAGGCTGCTTCTGTCTGTGGCATGCTGTTTAGGCAATATTCTGGAGAAAGATGTTTCAATCAACGATGAGGCAGAAGCACTTTCGACTGTTTCTGGGATTTCAGGAAATTGGACGTAGGATGAGTTGAAGGGGTGCAAAGTAGAGGAGCGTGTTCACTCAATTTGCGGAGAATTTGAGTGCTTTGGAATACTGTGTGAGGTCCAGAGAAAGGATTTGTCTTTCAATTTTTGAGACTGAGTGAAGTTGGCAATAATTTAGTAAGAGACATATAATAAATGTGTATTTGGTTATTATTGGTGGAAGAAATTATAATTCTTGCAATAATAATTTTACTAATTAGAGTATAATCAAATGCGATATTTGAATGGCTGTATTTGAGATGCAATTTTCGAGTTCTTGAATTGCTTCATTATGCATATCATATAAGTTATGAAAGAATATTTCTGCAGTTCTTTCACGAATTCTTTAACAGTTGGGGTATTCAAGACATTTATAATCTCTGCGTTTCTCAAGAACCTTCTATCTCTTGAAATTTGTCTGAGAAGTTTGTTTTGGCAACTAAAAGTTTTGCTCAGATTGGACTTCTGTAACTGTACAGGTCGTAGAATAAAAAAAAAGAATAAACATTCATATTTTATTAACATTTAGGTGCCATTGCTTAATTCGGAATTCTGAGCGACAAGGAAAAAAATCTTTCAAGAATTATCACGGAATTTTTAGGCTATGCATATAAGGAGGTTTCTATCCTCTTTTCGCATCTAATGTAATGCTCAAAATTTGGTTTCCTAAGATCATGAATGCTTTATGCTTTGAAAATAGAATGAGTTCCATTTCTATAACTTTGATGGCAGTTTTTCGTTTTGGGAACCATGTTTTCATACGCAAGGTGTAAAATAAGAACTTTTGTGATAAAGTTGAGGTTTTCGTTTTTGATTATTTCTATAGTCGTCTGCACGAACACATAATTTAGTCCTATGACTCTGTGATATATCATTATTTAAAATGGATCAGAGGTCGGAGTGTAATTTTGAGTCTTGAAGCAGGTCGGTTTCTATATTTTGAAGCTTGAAAAGTGAGATTTAACGCGATCAATGATATCTCTGTTGTTCAAAAACGCTGAAATTAGTATTTTTTTTTCTTTTTTTTCACTTGATGAATTTTCATATCAGACGATTTAATCCAACATACTCTGTTGAAGACTTTTTGAATATCAAGGAAGAAAGATATTCTGCTATATTTGTATTGAAATTCAGATGTAATGTGCTCAATTGCTCTCAACAATAATTAAGTGATGGAAAGTCTGTGCTTAAACAAAAATTGGTAGTTGATATGCATTTTTTGTCTGAAAAGGTAGACTTTAATTTGTTGCAGAATAAAATGATCACTAATTTTATTGAGATTAGGAAGTGATAAAATAGGTATATAGTTTGTGGGATCTTTAGCTGGTTTCAGAATGGAAATGACGATAGCTGCTTTCCAAAGTTTTGGGAAATACTTTGATTTAAAAATATGTTCAATTATGATAATTAATTTTCGTAATATCGGGAATAAGAAATTTTTCGCTATTTTATATGTTATTCTGTAGTTGTGCAGAGCTTTGGATATGTGTGTGGGGGGGGGAGGGGGGATGCGTATGTGATTAATAGCCTCAACGGCTTTAAATAGGGATTTTGTTGAATTCGGTGTGTGTGTGTGGGTTTTGGCGCTCTACAGGGCAGACCGGTTGACCTACAGCTACCAAATTTGGTACAGGTATACCTTGAAAATCGGGAATGTGCACCTGGGTTCCGTTTTTTAATTTTTATTTAAAATTTTAATTATTAATTAAAAACTAACTTTTTTTAATTATTAATTAAAACTAACTAAATCTTTATTTCCCCACCGCCAAATGAATAAGGCTTCAGTGTTTTTCCCCGCGCTAATGAGGCTAGGCTGAACATTTTTCAACCGATTATTTCAAATGATGCCTTTAAAATTAAACATTGTTAATTAATTGATATTTGAGATTCATTCTGAAGTACTTTTGAATTAAAATGAACAAGAATAATAGAAATTAAAAATTTCTAATCTGCATCTGCTGTTACCCCAACTGGCGTGGAAAAATTCACGCATTTGCATTACCATAACTGGCTTGAAAATTCACGCATTCACATTGTGTTCTGATTGTTGACAACTATTTTCAACGGATGTGGACTTGATTAAAATTATTTTTTGGTTAGTTGTATGCTTTTGTAATTAAACTGTATTTATATTAGTTATATAAATTTTGTGTATATGCTTATAGTTTTAAGTGCATCATTTTTAAGTAAATTTTTTTAACCCATTTTCGACCGATTATTTTAAACTATTCTGTTTATTTTCTTAGTGTTTGATGCATTTAAAATTAAACATTGTAAATTAATCGATCCGTCCATGATGAATCTGAGAAAATTTAGTTGACAAATTCTTGAGATATTACATAAATGAAGAAAGATATTCTTTAGTGCTCATAAGGTTTAAATGCTCAGCGACTCCGCTTTCAGTAATCATATTATAAAAAAATTCTTTGTTTCAGTAAAAATTTTATTATATTAATTGCAGATTAACCATTTCCACTTCAATTTAAAGCATAAATTCTACGGGAGCTAACAGAAAATTAGAGAGATACATATCACGTTATGACTGAAGGCCTTTATAATATTATGAGTGAATTATATGACTATCAAAATTTGAAGTTTTAAATTATTTTGATGAAGAAGCTATTAAAGTAGGAATTACATAAAATACTTAATTATTAAAATTTTAACTAGCATTTAACGAACCGGCTGGTCGCCAAAGGCCGCTAGTATTTAATATACCTACTGTAATAAAAGTTTGTTAATCGGCACAAATAATTCTGTACCTTAAGAAATTTTGTATGATATTTTATTCCATACATCATTCTAAAATGAATGATGAATCAAAGCATATGAAGAAAACATACTTTTTTATAAAATTACAAATATATATATATAATTTTAACTCATAACTAGAAACATGAATTTCCTCACGAAGCCAGATACATGGAGTGAAAATGACATGACTCCATTGCTATTTTTCTGTTTTTTTTTTTTTTTTTTTTTTTTTTTCCTTTTGTAAACATTATTGAAATTTATTTTGGAATAAAATACAATCTGGAAATCATACAGTTACCAAAAATATTAATATTAAAAATGTTCGATTTCATAATATTAATTTTTGGAAGGATGTCATAAGAAAAAAAACCATAAACAATCTTTTAATGAGTATTTCGTTTAATTATGACTGCCGGAATTTAACAAACAAAAATGAAGAATACAATATTTTAATACCTAATTTTAAGAATATTTCTTTATTCTTTTTGCTTTATTCAAATTAAAAGCAGTTTTGGAGATAGGAATCCATAAATAACAATAAAATTTTTGAAAAAGATTAACTAGGTTATCCGTACTTGTTCATACTCAAACTTTTGCTATCGTACTGCTGAAAGAACAATTTGAAGTTGCTGAAGAGATGATTGCATTCAAGGACAAAATATCACATGATGACCAGAGCTAATGAACAACGTGGAGTCATTTTGACTCCCGTCTCCAGTTAAAGGTTAAAGTTCCTCCAATTCAAGTTTCCCCATTGCATATAAGCTAGTACGCTAGTTATTGTCTGTGAAAACAATACATATCAATAGTATAGTTGTTCTTTTGATGCATTCTGATAAGGAAGGTCATTTAGTTAATGCCACTTTATTCGATAGTTTCTTCTTTTCTTTCCAATGAAGTTTCTTTAAAATTAGAAATAGTCGGAAATGTAGCTTCTAAAAGGAAAATTTTAAATAAAAATGAAAGGGTGATATACAATTCGAAAATAAAATTTAATACATGTCAAGCAATCCAGGGAAATAGAATATTTCCTAAATTTAAAATAAATAATTTTATTTTACAACTTCAAGGATAGAAAAATAGTTTAGAATAATTAAATGCATACTTTTCTTAATTTTAAAGAAATTATGTGGTGAAATGAAGCAGAAAAATCACATATTTATTATTTTAAAACAGATAAAATGTATTTTCAAAATATGCGTGTTTTAAATATCGTTCTAAAATAACATCGTAGATGCCAGACACGAGATTTGCTTGCATCAAAATTGAAAAAAAAGTGTATTAGAATCAATGCTCTGATAATTAAAAAAATAATATGTTATTAAAATTGATTACGTCGCATTATTATCCTTTACATCAAGTTTCAAAATTAATTATTTAATATTGATACTCAGAATTTAAGTAATATTTTAAACTCAGTTTTCAAAGAAAACTCAATGTTCTAGAAAGATTTCGAACAAATCTAATTAAGTTAATTTAATTCCCATCCTTCAGTTGACAGAAAATGTTTTTAGTGAAAAATTTGTGACATCAATTTAAAGAAAAGATGATTTCACAAAGCTTTTCCGCTACGGAATTTCTCATAAAGGAATCTATCTCAACTATCAAAAGAAAGTATTCACCGAATAAAACGCGAGTTCTTTATGTTAAATTGAATTTCGAGAAAAGGAGATTTGTGAAACAGAAAATCGTAATGTTTACTTTTAAATTAAAACAGATTCTGTCAATTAAACAGCAGACCAAATAAATTTAATTTGTCATCTGAAACGAAAGATATTTGAAGTGTTTACATATGGATGACATTTCAACAATATTGCTTTGTTACTTGAGATTTGCTTTACCAAAAAATAAATATTATCGCTTTTATTTTAAAAATGGAGAATTCAAGGTAGCTTAGAAAAATATATTAATTTTACAACTGAACGATTTAATGGGTGATGAAATTTATCTTCCAAATTTGATTATTTTGATACAGTGAATTCATTTCTGTATATTTTCAATCTGCGTTATTTGATGACTGTCAAATTATAGAATTGATTCAGCTCCTTAAAATGGATTTCAACATTCTTAAACATCCTTCCTCGTTGAATTGTGAGTAGCATTCGATTTATTTAATTAAATATTGAACTGACCCTTTGTAAAAAGAATAGTAGCATTTTAAATCGGTATTTGGTATTCTTAGAATTGCACCGAAGTAAAGGCGGAAATTGAATTGTTGAAGCCATTTTTGTATTTTAACTTTCTTTTATACATTTAGAATAATGCTTTAGTTTAGTTGTTAATAAATGTTCATTAACTGTTTGTAACACAAAGATTTAAAGAATCTGACAGATGTTTGAAGTCGTTATAAGTATAAAATTATTTTTATACTAAAATAATCTGATATAATTATTAAATTTATATACAATACTAGCTGACCCGGTAAACATTGTTCTGCTTTATAAATTATTTCTATTGAACATTTTGGTTGTTAACGAATGTATTGTAAGTGTGTAGGGATGGGATCTATGACAGAAAGAGGAATAGAGCACTATAGACGATGATCGCCGATAAAAACTAAAAAACACCAACCATTTATTTTCTCAATAAAATGTATTTCACTAACGTAACGAATATATAACAAACATATACATTGTTTGATCTCTTAAAAGTTAAACGTAAAGTGAAAAAAGTAATATAGTTTTTGCCCTAAAGTATAAAAATGAAATTAAGAAAATCAATATTCATTTTGAGGAGCAATTGAGTGTACGATATTTTTTCTCAGTCCGTCTTTAGCCAACACAAATAAGCTCGATAGTTTGCCCACGCGAGAACATGCCACGTGTGAAAAACAGGGTGTGCCCAAATCTAAGCCGCAAACAGACATCTTTTGGCCTTACGACTTATTGATTATCACTGCGAATGCGAATCTAATAGAAAATTGAACACGTTTGAATTCGATTGGCACGTCTGTGAGAATCATTGGAATTCGTGGCAGCAAAACATTTTCGGCACGGAATTTACCATTCAAAATGGTAGCTTCGATAACGTTTTTCATCATTTTTTTTAATGACTAATCGCGTGTCATTGCACAACCATGGTGGGTTCAAATTCCGAAGTAAAATAACCGGAGATCCAACTTTCAGTCGTAGAAGGTGTGGTGACATGCCTGGCAAATTCAGTGAGTTCAAAATCTCTGTTGAATAATTTAAAGCTTCGTTAATATCGCAAACTGTATCGATCAATTTGTATGATACCAAGTCGCCTGGCAACGCCTGCTGTATCTTGAAGTTTAAATCGTTGACGTCCACATTTTTTGCTGCCAAAATAGCTCTTTCTGCCAGCCACGCATGATTTGTCTATTATGTGCGTACATCGGGAAATATGCGGTCAATGAGAGCTTTTTGCGAATCAACGATAGTGCAGAAATTAGTGGGCAATTTTATGCATCCAGTATTTTCATAGACATCAACTTTTCCATCACCGATATCTAACAATTGCTCCGATAATGTGTCAGCAGATGGATCTTGTTCCATTTGGACGCGCGTGTTTATTTTTAGCTGGGATTTTTCAACATTACGTCACAGTGGCAATGATTTCAAGCAAGCGTTGATCTCCTCATCGTACGATGTACGTGGATAGGAACACCTTAATTACCTAGCGTTGTGAAATACACTTTACGACCTATTCTCATACCTACCAAATATACATAAAAAATTTCATGAAAATCGGTCGAACCGTTTCGGAGAAGTTCGAACACAAACACCGTGACATGAGATTTTTATATATAAGATTTGTCTAAATAAATAATATATGCTGAATATTTCTTTTGAAATTATTGATGGATTAGATGGTTTTGTATAAAATTTGAAATATAAATTATTAACATTTATTTTTAGCAAAGTTGTTTTTAATTATTTTCGCTTCATTAAAATCATAAAATTTTCAGAGCTTTTTACGACACCTTTGATATAAGGTAAACCAGAAAAATGATTATCATTTAAAGTAAATATTAAATAATTTCATTTTTAGCAAGATAATTCATCAAAATTATTTCACGGAAATGTACTGAATGTAAGATATAATTTGAATATTTAATAATACTATTGAATTTATTATAATATTCTCTCATAAATAAAATCTTTATTGTAGGTGTGTAAACTATTGGAAAGGCCTTCGTCTATCTATTATAAAATAATTGAATAATTGAATGCAAATAAGAGAAAGAACGAAAAATTCGTATCTGTTAGTTGATACATCAGGAGACCGTAAAAATAAATAAATTCATGATCCGTGAAAATAAATTATTTACCAATTTGTAAAAATGAAGGTTAAATAAATCTGTATATTTTATCCATTTCGAAATCAAATTCAGAAGTAAAAACTTATATAAATTTAACAAATTTCATTTCATTACTAAATAAATTATATAATGCAATTAAATATCAACTTCAAAGACAAAATTAATTAACTTTTGGGCAGAGATTATTAAATGGATATTTATTGCCCTTATATTTTAGAAAAGTTTCCAGTGAACAGTCATTTCTAAAATGAATTAAATTTATTCTTATAAATCTGTATCAGATGTTGTCACAATAAATAAATATTGAAATAATTAAACCTAATGATTATTGTTTTTTAAGTGCATCCTAAGAAGAAAAAGGGAACATCTCTAAAAAATATGTGCATAGTTTATCATAGAAGTGCAATCTTTGATTCCTTTGAAAAGTGGATAATATTTTAAGCTTCTGCGAGAAAGTTGTTAGACATTATGTAAAACAAAAATATTTTGTATTCTAATAAAATATTTTACTATTGCTTACGTTTTGTTTGGTTTTCTTTTGTGTGTGTGTGTGAATTTTTTTCTTTTGTAGAAATTAAAGTTTTTTCTTTCAATAATTGCAATATTAATACACCTTTGTAATTGATATCTTCTTGACGAGTAAGGAAAAACCAAATTTTATTTGCAAATAAAATTTGTGGTATTTATCTGCTCTCTTCTGCTAGGACCAAAAATGAAATTGCGAGAAAAAATTATGGTAAATCCAAATTTCGGAACATTGTAGGACTACAATATTTTAAGATTATTACGTTTATCTTGTCTTCGTTTGACTGCAACAATTTTTGCATTTTTTAAGTTCAAGTTTCTTATGTCACGAAATTTCGAGAATGCCTGTCTCAAATTTTGTCAGTATAAAAATTCGACACATTTTTTTATATAGAAACTTTAAATTAATAATAAGCTGAATCACGAAACATTTCTATGGTTAGTCACACAAAAATAAAATATTCACAATCTTACTATTTTTTTTTATCAAACACTATTATATGAAAAAAAATATTTAACAATATAAGTTTAAATATTTTTTTCAGGAAATCAAAAAATTGGAAAAAAATACCATGAAATAAAATTGATATCAATAAAAACACTCATTGTTTTTAAATTTTAAGAGGTATAAATATGGTTTTGTACTATAATACGCTCCGAAGATAAGAAGAAAATTCTGAAATGCCGTCAATATTTACTTTATTTGAAATCCAATTTTAGTGAGGGTTTGCTATTCAAAAAGTAACTCCGTGTGAAATATAACTTACTTTTAAACTAAGGACTCAACAAAAATAAGTCTAACAAGTGTGGGATGTTTTGAAAGCTTTGTGCAAATTCATAACTCCTAGTGCATCTTCCAATTTGCAACCAATATCCAGGCTATGATTTTTTTTTAAAAATTCAGGTTATGAAGTTTTGATAACTTGTCCTTGCATTAAAGTTCTTCCTAATCTAATGATTCTATTCTGATATTACAAAGTCATTGCCATAACTAGATGAAAATGATTCGTGATGACATATTGAATTATTTAGAATTTGAGTTTTATGATTTAATCATTTTTTAACATTTGTACTAGTTTTTTAAGAAGTTCGACTTGCAGATGTACATTGCTAGAAATCTAATAAGCTCTATAAAGGATAAAAATGCTTTATTCCCCAGAAATCATGAAACATAGATGGCTTAAATACAGTCGGTGCGTGCCCAAAAAATAATCTTTGCAGAATTTCATTACAAAAGCACACAGAAATTTGTTGTTTAGAAAAAAAGCAATATCTTTTATGTAGAGACCTGACTCCTCGATCAGCAAAATAATAATAATAATAATAATAACTCAATTGACAGGCTTTAGAACGTAGATTTTATATAAATTCTCTGCAAGGAATAGAGAATTCTAGAATAATTGCTAAGTCTCTAATCCTGATAGAAATATATATTATATTTTTATATATATATATTGTATTTTTAGTACATTTGATAGCAAATTTAGTTTAGTTAAGTTATATTTGCGTCCTATTTTAAAGCAACACTAGAGCTTTTTCTTTGCTACGGACCTCGTGAATTTGAACCGTGGTCAGATGTCGAGGACGACACTTGTTCTGGCACCCTTATACAAACTTCCACACCACACCAACGGAAGGGCGTTGGACCGGGGTGGATTTAATGTGCACCAGACCCGCTTGTATGCCGATTCTTCGGTGAAATTGGATCTAGAACCTGAAACCCTGGGGCGGTAAGTCGAGACCTTACCATCAGGCCATCCCGGCACATTTTATTGCGAAAATAGGCAATACACAAATTGC
The DNA here is from genome assembly GCF_947563725.1 of Argiope bruennichi. Taxonomy (NCBI): domain Eukaryota; kingdom Metazoa; phylum Arthropoda; class Arachnida; order Araneae; family Araneidae; genus Argiope; species Argiope bruennichi. The sequence continues at coordinate 145,161,536 of NC_079151.1, forward strand.
AAAGTGGTGTGTCGCGTATTTAACAATCATTAAAAGTATTTATTAATCTTTCTTCCTCAGTATGAGGCGCACAGAGTTAATAATATTTGTATCGCTGACCTCCTCAGAGAAAATTGCATATTTCAGAAATCTCAATGTGTGGAGTTATGGTAACCTCGTAATGAGATAGCTGATTAATGCGAATAATAGTTTCTCCTTCATTCTGAATTAATGAAGAGTAAAACTGCATTAAATCTTCGTTAATTGATAATAAGGACCTTGTTTTGGTCTGAACAAAATTCAATGAAATTAAGTCGTAATTATTTCCGAACACTAACGAGATCTCTATATCATGCATATAAATTAATTTTCATACAATCTTTTATAAAATGATCCATTATTAAATCTATATAATTGCGTTTTCTTTGATTTTAGAATGCTATATAATTTAAGAGAGATTGTAAAACACGCCAATTTTTTTTTTATTTTATTAAAATATTTGTGTTGTTTATTCATAAAATTGATATATTCAAATTTCACACCTGAATGATAACATTTATTTGAAAACTAAATTTCATAAAGTTACACGGAAATTGAGCTACATATATTCTTATTCTTTAAATCATTATTTTTATTTAAAAGAAAATGAGAAAAAATTATTTCAATTTCGGACTGGAAAGGTCTATAAAATAATAAAGATATTTTAAATTGCAACATTTTTGAAGATTTAACCTAAAAAAACATAAACTATTGATTTTGTTTGAAATATTAAATTTGATTCTACACTTTGTTTGTTATTATTTCGCAGAATGATACAAATACACATATTGTGTATTCCTTATTACATCTTAATTTAATCAATTTTTAAATATTTAGAGCCAGGGTTCAAAATACCTTTTAAATATTTCAGTATAATTCAGTATCAACAATTTCGAAAACTACGTAGACAGAAGAAAACTCTTTATCAATTTAATTCTTCAGTTATTTTTATCTTTTATAATCAGATATACAAACTGATTTTGAAACAGTATTTTTAACTGTAACCATGAAATAACAATTAAAACAAATTCATAGATGTTTAACCGTTGCATTCGGAAAATCATCCCTTTAGCATTAGAACTTTTATTGATCTCACTTCAATAGAATTCCTCATGAAATTATTGTATTTAATTCTTTAGAAATTATATAACGCATTACATAAGACAAAATCACATCATATCAGTTTATTTCATTCTTTCTTTTATCTTAAGTTTTCATCATTTATTGTTTCGAATAGTTTTCTCATATTTTCTTTTGTGTTACTTAATTATTATCTCACTAAAATTACATATAAACAAATTTAACAACAACTCCTATGAATTCTTTTATTTAAATAATTTGACAAAAAACGAAGGTATTTCATTAGAGGTGCATATAAAAAATTTAGCAACAACTCCTTTTATATATTCCTTTATTTCAATAATTTGATAAAAAAAAAACGAAAGCATTTCATTGAAAATACATATAAAATTTAACAATAACTCCTTTTATAAATTATTTTATATAAATAACAAAAATATTATATCAAGACGAATCTAAATTCCTTTCTGATTTCATATTATTTTCCTTTTCTCCTTGGAAAAAATATTAATTTTATACAAGTTTTTATTGCTGTAATCTGAGTAACGAAGTGTCATTCAAAAAATATATGCATCCAAATTCACCATATTATATCAGAGAGTGATTCAGAACTCTATTAAAATATAATATTGAATGACTTGACAACTTATATGACTTGATGTACAAATAAGGATTAATTTAGAGTATCTTAATTTGTTCAAATAAATAACAGCTTTAAATAGTATGTGCATGAAAGTAAATTTCATGAATTAGGCCTTAAAAAATATATTATTTAAATTGAAAAAAATAAGAAAATTGTGATATATCTTTTAATCAAAGACCATCTTTTTTAAATGATATATTACAATATGATATTTAAAAATAATATATTTTCCTTCAATTCCAAAAAAGCAAATATCATTATAAATGGTAGTAATATTTAAATATATTTTCATTACTGAATATGGAAACAGTGAATATTTTCAAAAATTCAATATTTAATTTTTTTTATGAATTAAAGTTAGTGTAAAACATTAAGGGAAATTTTACTTAATCAGACAATAATCTCAGGAATAGAAAAAAAAACGCTACTCTTTTCAGCTCGGTTTAGCTTTAAGCTTTATGTCAATAAAAACAATGTTTTTATAATCAATGCATCGCTTTGAGCTTAACTTTTGGCTTACAAACTTTTGGCTTATCAACGTAAATGACAGCAACGACATTTTAACGTATCTCTCATTAAGAAAAAATTCGTCATTTATGAAGTGCATATCAGTTTTCCATTAAAGTCGCTGCCGCTGCTTTCTCATAAAATGTCGACAAACAAAATAAAGCTGGGAGAATTTAAAAAAAAAGAACTTACTTCAAAGCCGCAAATTTGAAATATGTCACATTTACTTTATCTTAGACAAACGAAGTCACAGGGCAGTGAATCAAATTTGCATCTGGCTGCTCTTCGGATTACTGCGAATCTCCAAAATTGATTACCCTGGTGTAATTTTTTGACGCTTAATTTGACGGCAAGAAGAAAAGTGTTGCGAGACCCCTTAATGTTTCATTTTTGCATACATGAGCAGCGCGGGGAAGGAGTCACTTGACAGATGTTTGGATGCGCGGGAAAATGGATGTTCCCAATCCGTCGTTCACTTGTTAGATTATCGAAGAAGAAATGAAGGATGGGGAAAATGAGAGGTAAAGGAGGATATTAACATAATTACATCGGATAAAAAAAGTAGTTTTCCCGAATATTATACGATCGTTTTTCTGACTCTCTTTCTCTCGATCTTTCTGTAAAACAGTCTTGGAAAGTGAGTTATGAATGTTAGCAATGCTAATGACTGTAAGAAAGAGAAATGTAATGAGAAACAAAAAAGAATGTATGAATCTGATTTGAAGTAGCATGTTATTTATTTATTTTATCTATCTGTTTATTTTAGAAGAAAGATTTATGATCAATTACATCTTATAAGAACTTTTATTTTTTTGAGATATTCCGCACCTTAATTCAATAATATGTGATTTAATTGTAAAATATAACGCTCACTTCTGGGTCATATTTTCATTATAGCGCAGATTGGCGAAATTTTAACATTTCATTCGAGTTATTTTAGTTAATTTTTTCTTTTATCCTTACTTTTTTTTTCTAGCAAGGATAACTTTCAGGAAGTAATTTATATAAAAATCAGTCTGTTTTCATTTATAAGAAAAATTATGAATTACTTATCTCTCTGCTAAAATTGGAATTTATCATTAGTATCAAACACAGTTTTGCATTTTGTTTCAGTATTGTAATATCCAGTCAAACTAAAAAGAAAAATGTGATCCAAAATTATCTTTATTTTAATAATATCGCTTTCTTTCTGGATATATCCATTATTTATTGAATTCGATACAGAGTGTTAATTACGCTAGGTAAAGTTTACCAAGAAGATTTTTTTATTGTGTTAAAACTTATCATTAACATTGAGACATGAGTTTAGGTTCCAAACAGGATTCTTAAACTTAATCTCATCTCCGGGGGTTACTGCAACTCCTATGCTACGATGTTAACACTATTTATTTATTTATTTTTAATTCTATGAATTGAGAGAGAGGGAACATTTTAAAATTATATAAAATATAATTTACAACTTGAGAACGCAAATACTGAAATTCTCAGCATTAAAGTCATTTCTGATCTAATTACACATCATTTCTTATCTTTTGAGGAATTGCCACTATGTAAATGCAGAATACTGAGTTGTGAGCTTTCAGTTTGATTCATATCTTCGAAGTAAAAAATTGGTGGAAAGGAGGAATACAGGAATACCTAAATATACTGCAGAAAATCAAACATTAGTTCCGTATGTTATCTAGAATAACGTGACATTGAAATCCGGAAACTAAATTTCAAAATCTAAACCTATAAACAAGAAAATCACAAATACATAAATAAATGGAAAAAAAATAGGATACTGTACATAAACTCAAGATATTTATTCATGCAGGGTACGAATAGAATCAGTAAAAATAATAGAAAAACATCAATAATCAGTAAACATCAGTAAAACAGTTTCTTTAAAAAATAAAATGAAATAATAGTAATATGAAATAAAAATACTTTCCTGTGTAATAAATTGTAAATCTTTATTAGAGAGAGTGATATTGAATTAGTTGCATATAATTGCATTAATCTAAAGATTTTAAGAATACCATAGAGTAAATGATAGAAAATAACATATGAAAAAAATTATTTTCATGAAATTCTGAGTGATTTATTTATTATGAAGCGAAATTTAAAAATAAAGATCAACATCAGCAGAAATTCAATGTTTTTTCCGAGTTTGTATTTGCGTAATGATGATAAATTTAGGTTACAAAAACGGAGCAGCTGCTCGTTGGAATATATGCACTGCATCAGGTTGTGTTCTGAGTTGTTGTTCTGAGAAAAGATTCAGAAGCCAAGGAATTTTATGAATATTCTATTGAGTTTGGAAAGAGGAGAAGAATTGGCATAGTGCACGAGAAACCTCCCTGGATGCATTCATAGTTTTTCGAATCAGCCAATCTAAATCTGAAGAAATAACTCGGAAATAGGCCACATTATTTCTAAATTAGAGTTAAAAGAACTAGTCTTGTCGAATTAAACAGTAAAGAATTTCGAAAGAAAAAATAATCGTTATTCTAAAGAATGCTGTAAATTAACTCATTCATCCCCTTTCATATAAGAGATACGGAAAATTGCTTATTTTCTAAGCTATAATGGAAGAAAGTTGGATTTCCAACCATTTTAAACAGAGATTAAACTATTTTTATTTAAATGACATGATTAGCATACACTATTCTAATTAAATAATCAATATCCAAATGAATGCTCGAAATAAACACATATATCCCACTTCATATAAGGGATGCGGTAAAGTACTTATTTTCGAATCTCTAATGGAAGAAATTTGGATTTCGGATCATCTTAAATACAGAGGAATTTCTTTTATTTAATTGCCATCATCAGAATACATTTATACTGTCCCGGCTCTTACTACAAAAACATTGTACAATTGTTTCAGATCATAAACTGGTTGACTGCTTATATATATTTCAAGAATTTATTTAAAAGGCAATTAATTACAAATTTACATGAAGCTGCACTATTTGGCTTTTGTTATTGCTTTATTTGTTTTCTTATTTCTCAATTCAAGTGGTGATTTTTATTTTTAAGAGAAATAGTCTTCAGATGCTTTCTACTTTTCGAAAGAGATATCAACATTGTACAAAATTTAAAAAACTCTGATTCGTATGTTTTAATCCCATTGTGATTGTACTTTATTTATTTATTTTTGTAAAAGTGTATGAGCAATTATATATCTAATACCAATAAATTTTATGAAAACCCTGAGGAAGCTGTGCTGCCTAATCTTCAAAGTTTAATTTATGTTCCCTCATTCCTCTTGTTTCATTTTAAGGAATACTCTTTAAAGAATATAAGGAATATTCCTTTCAAAGTTTTGCTTAAATAACAGTGCATGAGTGAATTTAAAATATGTCAATCCCCTGCACGCATTTTTTTTTAATTCACAAAGACAAACAGGTTTTTCATTTGAACTAAATTAACGTAGTTTCCGCATTTGAGAATTTCTTTTACTGCATTAAATTTTCATTTGCCAGTGATGAGAAAAAACATTGGAATCAATCTGTATGGCATTTCATTGTGCAATGGCGAAGTAAAAATGTGACTGTTTGATAAGAAATTCTTATGTGGTTACAGGAGTTTATATTAGCATGTTAGAAGCATTTATTAATATTAATAAATATATTAGTAATATTATTATCATTCATACGGTAATCGAATAATGATAATAATCGAATAATTATTACAGTATCATTCATACGGTAATAATTATTCGATTATATTTAATGCGTAATCATTTATAAGAATCCTGCGTATATCTATAATAATAATTTTATGTTAAATGCAAATTAATTTAAATCCACATGCTTTATCTCCATTGGGTTACAACCTCTACAGAAGTCACTTCTATAGCGTTGGAGTTAAAAATGTGACAATAATAATATTAGAGCAATGAAGCAAATTATTTACTTTTAATAGGGATTTTGCTTTTGTTAATATTATTGCCTGTAAATCATCTAACAAAAATAATTAACAATATAATACCAAGCCAAAGTATTTGTCCGGTTACTGGTTATAGGATTTTGAACAAGTTTTTATGAAGATAAGAATTTAAATATAAAAATCTTGTTACTTTTTAATGACAAATTTTTCTGTTTTCAATATTTTTATCTTTTCTATAATTTAAATAAATGATACTGCTTTGACTGAGTTTAAAGTAATATTTATTAATATAAATTTAATTACTATTCTTTATTAAAAAATAACAGATTTTTAAGAATGCATATATAAAATTACGAATAGATACTGCAGTTAAAAATATGGAATAACAAATTATATTTTGAAATTTTTAAAAAAACATTTGATATATTGACTTGAAAAATCCAATTCCATTAAAGTTTCCAATGATTTGGTGCAAAATTTAATTTGTTAAGATGTAATGCTTGAGAGATTAACTTGCTTTGAGCGTATTTGAGTTTTTTCAGATATTTATCCTCACGAAAGAAAAATAGAATATGCATATTCCGCTTTCTTATTTTATCATGAAATCATGAAAATATTAAGGATTTATTACGAAGTTTGATTCATATAAAAATATCTATTATGAAATAAATTTACATTGATGACATTGTGGGTTTGAATTTTTCTTCCATATTTTCTGTCATTTAGACTTTATTGCTACTAAGTTTTATAATTTAATGCAAATAGCTAACTTTTAATATAATTTGTAAATATTGATTTTCATATTTAAAATCTTCTCATAAATATTATTTTCACATTTCACATTTGAGTTTTTCATTTTTGATATAAAATTTATTCTCTTATCATTTTTTTATGAAACATTGCTTACTTTTATAAGAACCAAATATTAACTATCAACTTGTGAATTTAAAATCATCTTTCCTATGAGTGACTTAAAAGGATTTCCAGATAATTTCGAACAATACTATAAATTACCTATAAATCAACTTTAAATATAGAATTCATTAGAATTCATAATTGGGACAAAAATAATCAAGTGATCTCAGATGTACCTTTCTCAAATATAGAAAAAAATACCTAAACTATAAAAAACTTATCAGCGCTTCCTATAATATTTAAATTACTAGATTTTTACTTTAATGGGAAACTATTATTTAAACTTCCTTTCCTTTTTCTCAAAATTCCAAATAATCATAAAATAAATATTTGATAGAATTTTACGAGAAACGTTGCATTATAAATAGAGGTAAATCACTTTTTCAGACATTTTGAAAAAAAATGTTTATTAAACAATTAAAAAAGTACAAAAGTTGGAGCTTATTAAATAAGATAAGTACTATAATAATCTAGAATATTTCATATTTATCCATAAATAAATTTCATCCCAATTCCATGAAGTTTTATTGAAAATAAACAAAAGAATTAAAAATTTTAGAAAATGTCCATTTGATCAAATAATCCGTTAAGAAATTTTAAAAGACTTAAGCAAAAATTTTTACTCGTTATAATAGGTTGTCATTTTGAATAATATCAAATTCGGCGTTTCTGTCGTTTTTGTCCTTATATTTTTGTTGATAAACGGAGTATGTTTGAAGAGCTTAAAAGAAAATACACGAGCGTTAATTTTATAAAACATAAATTTTGGATATATGAAAATATGCATAATTTAACAAGGGAATTTGTAATACTATACCACTTATTCCTGATGCAACAATTGTTTAAATGTAAAACATTCTTTTACTTTTTATTTCCATATATATTTTTTTTCAGTTAAACACTTATTGATATTTTCAATTATCCCAAAATTGCAAGAATAATTCCTTGAAGATTAATCCTAAACTTGAAGAAAAATGGATTTTATGCCTTAAGTCGTATGAAAATGTAATAAAAACAAGAAGACAGAATAAGAAGAAGATGGTCAAAGTACATTTTTGAAATATTCTTATATTTAAAATGCAATGGTTCAAGATCTGTTTGGCTAGCTATTGTGAGTCTTGTTTTTTTTAAACAAAAAACATTGCCTTTTTGTCTTCAAATTGGATTAATTATTGAAAATGTGCCCATTAGTATTTATATACAAGGTTTACAGTTAAAACATAAAGAATTTAAAAAGAGATCGTCAAAATACACCGGCCTGGTTTAATGAAAACGTTTTTGGTTGCAGATTGTCATGTCCTGTCCGAAGACTTTTGGTTATCTGTATTATTTAGGTGTAAATTTGTGTAATTCAATGCAGATTATTCAAATTAACTTAATTCAAACATTTCATTCGTGAGTTTTATACGGAATTGCTATCAAACAGTTGGCCGTTCAGTCATTTGCATACTTACTATTTGCATCTATTCAACGTGACGATATTATTACATGCCAGTCGTCTTCGGCGACCGATACATCCTCCTAAATAAATTAATTCTGCATGATTTTTAATAAATATACAATTTGATATTTGTTGTAATTTCAAAATATGCATAATGATAAGAAAATAATCTTAAACTTTAAATTGTGATGTATATATTTACTCATATTTTTGGTGGTTTTGTACCTATTCTGTTCATTTTCTAAATGCGCTTTCTTCATGGCGTCAAGAAATTATTGATGTCATGTAACATTCATGTGTATGATTCATAAGTACGATCAGGGGTAATTTTGCTTGTTTAATAAGTAAAATATACACAAAAATTAAACATGAAAAGGAATTAATTTAGTTACAGAACATTCTACTTATTTTTAACTCGTCAATATTTTCACTACGGTACAAAAAAATTAAAAACCATGTAAATAAATTACATTTACTTTTAAAATTGTGAGGGTACACAGATTACTGATTTCTTAATTTTAGCTGATTTATTAATTATAGGTTTAGAAACATATTATTGTGTAGTTTTCATAATTGTTCAAAGATTTGCTACCTTTATATTCATTTATTTACATTGTTCACATTTGTGGAAAATAATCTCACAAGCATCTGTTTTTTTTTCTATTAGAAAAGGAAATTTTGGAGGGTTTTGATGAAATATATTTTTGTATTCATTTGTGAATAGGGAATCTAATACAAAGGAAGTGAGAAGTCAGATTGCGCGAGAAAATTATAATAAGATGTTTAATAGCTCCTTCCCTCTTCTCACTTATCCACTTATTTCAGGTTCTGTGTGCACCTTATGACAGGCGCATTCCGTTTATTTATTAGTTAAATAGATAAGAAAGCCATCAAAATAAAGTGAAAAATGTTTTTTATGGGCATTTATATTTAAATTACATTTGTAAGTTTTTTTTAGAAAAAGGCAAAAAATATAAGCGCAATAAATGAGAAAATAAAAAAAAGTTACTTTCAATTTAATTGGATTTCCAATCAAAATGACCGCCGCCATAATTCTTGTGCTTGCATCTTTTCGCAAACTGAAGCCTGCACCGGTTTCTCCATTCAAATATGCATTTGATTTAAACATTAAAATAACTCTAAATTGAATTAAAATACGTGGTTGAAACAAAGATGCAAAGATATTTAGTCATAATCATTGAAATTATAGAATATATTTTACACATATACTTAGTAAATTAGAATACGTTGTTTACTCATTTCCATTCCAGAATCAATATTCTTCAAAATCCAACAACGAAATCTATTAAATAATTGTAGAAATAGTTGAAACAGTTTGAAATTCATTTTAAGTATGAACCATATTGTTATAAAATACACAATTATTTTAGGGCTAGTTATATTAACGCTCCATTTTTTTTGAGCAACACTTGGGCTATTTTGGGATGGATATCATTATTTTGAACTGTGGTCAGACGACGAGGACGATATCTGAGATGACAGCCCCTATCCAGGCTTCCACACCACACCAGCGGGAGGGCGTTTGACACCGATGGAACAAGCGTGCACCAGACCCGCTTATATGACGATTCTTAGGTGGAATCGGGTCTCGAAGCAGAAACCCTCCGGTTCCGTAGTCGAGAACTTACCGCCAGGCCACTACGGCCTGTACGGGTTTTAAGACAATGATTAGGCAGAAATTAAGAGAGGTTAAAAGTTTTACAGGTATTCTTGCATTAGACGAGAAGAAAACATCAGAATCATTAAAAAAATACTATATATAGTTCATGTTTAACTTATTTTGTATTCTGTATGCAATACAGAATACAATGCACATACAGAGTTTCTTTAACTTTTTCAATAAAATAATCATATTCCATAGTTTATTGTCGTAAAGCTGAGACCTTACCATCTGGCCACCACGGTTACAGAATATTTTACGAACATAATATTAAAATTTGGATAAGAAGAATAAGCGTTAAATTCAGACCGAAAAATACAAAAAATTCATATCATTTAAAAAATAAAATTCTAACTAAAATTAGCAGAAAAAATCGTCTCGATGTCCACAGTATCGGCTCCTAAAACAAATCTGTGCCAAATTTGATGATTGTAGATAAATAAAAAATCATGCCTTGCATAGCGCCACTATGCACATACGCATACATTTTCCAATTCTATAACTACTCTACTTATTTTTTAATTTTCTTCCGTTTACTACCCCAGCGTTCATTTATACTAATTTGAGGCATCTAGAAACTTGATACACGGAAATTAATTGGGAAAATTTTGGGAAATTGCCAGAATTACAAACAAACAGTGACTAAGCAATAAAGTGTTTTGAAAAATGCTTTATCTTACTTCAAAATAAAAAAAATCTAGTGACTTACAAGTGAAATAATAAGGAAGGGCCTTGACAACTTGCTTGTCAAAATAACTTAATATATATGAAAAGAAAAATAGGACAAATATATATATATATATATATATATATATATATATATATATATATATATATATTTAATTTACACAAGATTCAGTTAAATGTGCAAAAATCATTTCAATATCGAAATTCAAAAACTACATTTTCATGCAAGGGCTGAATATATGAAAAAGGGCTGAATATAGACTAAATATATGAAGCATAATTTGAAAATGTACTTTCAGATGCTCCGGCTAAGTGCTGAATAAAATATTCAGAAAAACGAAACGAATGAAAAACGAAAGCAGTAATTTTCAGTGAGACCGAGCAGAATGTATTGAAATGAATATCCTTCATTTATCCTCATTTATTAAACATTTTAAAATGCATTATTTGCATTATAACAATAAAGCATTTCGTTACGTATGATAAAAGGTACTTCTATGTTATATTCTTAAAATTATGTAAAGTGGATATTACTCGATGCAAAAATGTATTATAGAAATCGTTATATTTCACTTTTTTAAGTTTCCATCTCATTTGTTCTATTATTGATCTTTAATTTGATCATTTTATTACACTATTATCTTATAATGACATTCCGAAAGCTAATTGGAAATCTTGAATATAACTGAATAGAGACAAGGAAGAAAAAAATTTCAATTCAATTTTTAAAAAATTAGTTTAAAAATAAAATTAGGCTTTACAGCAAACAAAGAGATTAAATATAACGCAATTTAATTAATTATTTCTTAAATGAGAAAACTATAACATTAAAAAAATCTATAACATATCCAGTAAATTCTCATTTCTTTATTTTTTCTATTATTTATATTTGTGCTATTGAATATGATAAATAATAGCGCAGTTGATAAGATGCTAATTAATTGCATATTGCTGGTAATTTCGCTGTATAAATATATTAAACACTTAAGTTCTTTATTTAAAAAGATAATAAAAGCGTTAAAACTGTTTACAAAGAACTACTCGTCTGTAGAAAATACGTTATTTAATATGGCTGTATTTTAAAATTATTTTTTAAATAAGGTTTACTAACATTTTACACATTATGTATGAATTTATAGAAAAAGCTTAAAACATACGAAACGGCACAAGATTTAATGATTTTTAAATTCATTATTTATAATTGTAAATTGAATTTTATAAAATAAAAGTTTTAAAGACAAGATAATTTATATAAAAAGTTTTAATATAAATTTTCAAAAAAATTTTTTTTTATATCTATTTTTTTAAAATTTCCTTCAAATATTTAAAATTATAATCGAAAACTTTTATGTGAGAAGAAAATTTAAATTTTTGCTGGATTTTATGATTTGTTTTGAAAATTTATTTTGAAAAAAAAGTGTTGATAATCAATAAGTAATAATATCATTTTTCAAATAGAAGAATTTCTTATTCTTACCCCGGAACTTATAATATTTTTCTCTTATCAACATAAGTGACAGCAACGACATTTTAACGTATCTCTCATTAAGAAAAAACTCGTCATTTATGAAATGCATATCAGTTTTCCATTTAAGTCGCTGCCACTGCTTTCTCATAAAATGTCGACAAACAAAATAAAGCTGGGATAATTAAAAAAAAGAACTTACTTCAAAGCCGCAAATTTGAAATACGTCACATTTACTTTATCTTAGACAAACGAAGTCACAGGGCAGTGAATCAAATTTGCATCTGGCTGCTCTTCGGATTACTGCGAATCTCCAAAATTGATTACCCTGGTGTAATTTTTTGACGCTTAATTTGACGGCAAAAAGAAGAGTGCTGCGAGACCCCTTAATGTTTCATTTTTGCATACATGAGCAGCGTGGGAAAGGAGTCACTTGACATATGTTTGGATGCACGGGAAAATGGATGTTCCCAATCCATTGTTCACTTGTTAGATTATCGAAGAAGAAATGAAGGATGGGGAAAATGAGAGGTAAAGGAGGATATTAACATAATTACATCTGATAAAAAAAAAGTAGTTTTCCTGAATATAATACGATCGTTTTTCTGACTCTCTTTCTCTCGATCTTTCTGTAAAACAGTCTTGGAAAGTGAGTAATGAATGTTAGCAATGCTAATGACTGTAAGAAAGAGAAATGTAATGGGAAACAAAAAAGTATGAATTTGATTTGGAGTAGTTTTCTAAGTTAATTATTTTATTTCATCAAACGTTATTAACTTTTAACCATTTCTAAAAATTTAAAATTCTGAATAAATGTTTGTTTCTAAAATTCAATATTTTTTTAATTGATTCTGTAATGTAATGAAATATTATTTTAATGCTCTAATTTCCTATGTCATGTGCAGATTCTGGAGGTATTTGAATATTCATTTGGTTTTAATTGCTTTTTCCTTTTCTCTTGTTTTTATTTAGACGAACTTTATTGGGTAGTGTTTAGAATCTCATTTGGAACTAAACCATGGAATGTCATTTTATTGGTTTAATATAGTTTATATTTTCTTATTAATTATTAAAAATTTTTAGAAGTTTGCTTATAAACTTAGTTCGATTTGTATGAAAGCAAAAAGCTGTTGAATATAGCAGAAGCTGTTGAATATTGTATTATCAATACATGGTACAGCAATCGCCTTCGCTCTCACTTAATTTGAAATTTTCTGTCATCAGAATTCTGTAATATATTTGAATTTTTTCAGAGCTTTAGTTTTCATATGAAAATGTTCACAAATATGCTGGCGGAGGGGTAGCGCGTCTTCCCCATGAGCTGGGCGCCCTGGTTTCGAGTCCCGGTTTGGGCATGGTTGTTCTTCCGCTGTTCTGTCTGTGAGATGTGTGAATGTGCCCTCCTGTAAAAAGGGGTTGTGCAAGCGAATGAGTGATGTGTGAGTAGCAAAGTCGTTCGTACTCTTGGCCCTAGTTGGCATTACTAAAAAAAACCCTCCGGTTTAAAAATCTCTGTCTTCGTAACAGCGGACTTGTCCATGGCAAGTGCCATAAGAAACACCAACAAATATGCAACTGAAAACACGTTCTGTTTTGTTCCCAGATATTTTAGCTATAATTTTTCAGGTAATATATTATTCTAATAGTCTTACTGAAACTTCTTTATTTTTAATTTAATTTAATATCAATTTGTTTTTGAAAATAAATTGTAGTATTATTTTCTCTATATGCACGCATTTTTTTCCATGAGCATAACATCATGTGTAATTGTATGGTTTTAACGCCCTCCCCCGTTTTGCAATTTTCACTTAACTGTTATAACATTCCTAAGGAGTTCAACATTCCCCTACAAATACAAAAGAACTCAATAAAAATTCTTGAACATAAATGCCTATACATTTAGAATATTTTGATATTTAAAATGTCGTAAGTCTGGAAACCCAGAATCTATCTATCTATCTATTTATCTATCAACTGGGTGTTACCGTTTTCTGTATTTCTTGCAGTAAATTCGGAGGAACGCGCTGCAAGAAAGCAAGGTACTTTGCACTACTGAAGCGTTTGTGCAGAAGATACGGTTCCTAATAGATTTTCGAATGTCCAAATATAGGCATTGTCCAAATATATGGATTCATCTGAGAATAAAACTATAGCAGAAAAGAATGCATCTTTATGTGTGGCATCAAGCATTCAGCGCGCGAATTCCACCCGCAGCGGGTAATCATCATCGCATAGAAATTGGACTTTCTGCAGTTGGAAGGGGTGATGTTTTCAGCACTTATAACCTTACCGTTCTATATCGAATACCCAGTTCAGTTGCACCTAATCGCGTGCTTGTTGATGGAGTATCGGCCAAGCAATGCAAAACTCTGTTTTATGTGTCAGATGTGCTCCCACAGTGTTCTTGCCCTGCATTTGGCCTCGTTATTTTGATCCTTAAACGCGCTACAGTGCGGACAACGGATATTGCAATTGGTGTATTCTTTTTTGCTAGGCGTCCATTGTCATCCGCTTGGCCGTAAATTAAATGCCTATCTGCATATTTGTCATTCGTGAAATCTGACATATGGTTTACGAATGAAGTTTAACGACCATCAATTCGACAATGTTCATTAATGAATACTTGGTTGCTGCTTTTATTTTACTCTAATGCATGAAAAATTTACATACGAGAAGGCTTCTTCTCGATTACCTTGTTCCTAATCCTTGTATTCATAGGGCCATTCTCTTCGCCAGGTCATTGTCTTTTCGACGTCTGTTTTTACGATTTTCACCGGATAAACGTATCTGTGACTTAATGATTTCTCGTAATTTTCCATCTCCTTAGTGCATACTACCCTCGCTCTGAATTTATTTTTTTCGAAATTGACAGCGCCCTCTACAAACGGGCGCCCTCTACAAAAGACACCAGTGTTTTTTTCTGGTGTCTTTTAGTTTTTCTTGAATATCTTAAAACCTCACTCAGTTTTCATACTGCATGCTTATATTAAATTAAGGAGTATAAAATTCCTTACCTTTTCAAGCCTTTATTTTTCGTCAAGTTTTAGTATTTTGGCAGTAAAGGCTTATAAACTAATTTTTCGTTTTCTATTATTTACGGCTCCATGGATCATACTTAGTTTTCATACTGCATGCTAACATCAAATTAAAGAGTAAAAAAAATTCCTTACATTTTCATGTTTTTTTATTTGCCTTTAAAATTTTATGTTTTTGCAGATAGGAATTCTAAATTTCACTTTCGCTTTTTGTAATTTTTTGAATTTGGATCCCCTGGATCATCAAATTAGCATGTTACCTACATGAAAAAGAAATTTCTAATAATGTGCTTTCTATTAAAAATACTCATTTTTTATTTTTATTTTTTTATTTATTTTTTGCACTTTCCAACAATTCTCGAGCGCCTTATATTTTTTCGATTTTTACCTATTAAACGTCGTTTAGTAGGTAAAAGTATGGAGATTTTATTATTTTTTATTTAAAAGTAGGTAGGTGTGGTGATTTTTTATTCCTCTCGATGCCTACTATCACATCTCTGAATTTGTCGGTTGAATTCGGCAAATCTCTCTCTCTCTCTCTCTTTATATACATAGCGCTTTCCATACCTTCAAAACTGTGTCTTTAATATTATAGAATAAAAATTCATTATGCATTGTTTATTTATAATTTTAATATTAGTTAAAACAATTAAGTTACAACTTTTCAAATAAGATGTTTTTGAATAAATATGGAGCTTGAAGTTATATAAAAGGATTCCATGTTCTTATGATTCGTTAAACGATTTCAGCAATTTTATTGACGCATTTAATAACTTTAAAAGTTTTTGAACAAAATCTTCAAAAATATTTTTCAGCAAACATTTGTTTGTTAAATATACTCTAACGATTTCCGTGTCCTGTTCATTAAAATACGTTATTTTAAAGAAAAAAAAAGATACAAATTATTGGTCATTAAAATAACCTT
Organism: Argiope bruennichi; assembly: GCF_947563725.1. NCBI lineage: Eukaryota > Metazoa > Arthropoda > Arachnida > Araneae > Araneidae > Argiope > Argiope bruennichi. The sequence goes on from NC_079151.1 coordinate 145,177,812, forward strand.
AAATTCTTCAAGATACGCCCCTTTAATTATCGCATCAACGTTCAAGTCTTCTTAAAATATGAAATTTCGATGATCTAAGCAAATATTTATGCAAGAAAAGCAAGCATGTTTGAAAAATAGAATAACATTTCTCCATATAGACAGATACCGTTAGTTCCTGTCACAAGTTTCTGCAAGAGGGAAAAATAAAATCTCAGAATTCACTTTTCGATTTCAGTTAAAGCGACTGTCACGCTTTAACTGAAAATAAGATTTCTGGGTTTTCTTGACTCTGAGTTCGAAGGTCTAGCATGTTATACATCCGTCCCTTTTCTTCCCGGCTTGAAAAAGTAAACAAGGTCGTAAGGTATTGCTTTCTCAAAGTCATTTCGAAGAGCAAACAGTTGAAAGTGAGCAAACTGAACATTTGGAGAAAGATGAATATAGCAGCTTCACAGCACATCTGATTTCCTCTTTTATTTCTCTCCGTGTTTCGCCTTTCTTTTCATTTTGACACTCCTTATACTTGTCTCATTGTTGTCTCAAAAACTGGAGTTTTTTCTCTTGTGTAACCGTATCATTCTTTGAACATGAAAAAGGTAGGTACGGTTGCAAAGACAAAAAGTTATTTTTCCAGGGAAGACAAAAAAAGTTTAAATTTTGGAAATGAGATTCTTTTTTGTTAACAAAAAAAGAATGACTTTTAGTTTTACTCATTTTCGTGCTTACAAAAACTGACTTTTCATTATAAGTTGCTGAGTAATGAATAATTTGAGAATATAGTTTTAAAAAATAACAGAGTATCCTATACCAAAAACAGAAATAAGGAATATATTTGCTTTTGAATTTTAAAGCATAAAGGGTACTTATGCTTTAACTCTTGCATAAGCTTGAACTCTTTTTTTCAATATGAATTTCTTAAAACGAAAGAACAAAGAAAAGCAGTTTAACATATCATGTTCACTGTAAGAAATAGTAAACTTACAGCTTGAAAAGAAATTCATATTCACAAAAGAATTTTTATATTAAAATTGAATTTTCTATCATAAGGTAAAAGTAGATATGTAACGCAAATATTGGCTGTTAAAAAAGAGTTTATGCTTTATTCTAATGCAATAATTTATTTTATGATTATTAAAGTAGAGATATCTATCATAGGATTTATTTTATTCAATAAAGTCTATATCCAGAGAAATGTATTACAATTGAATTTCTGTTTTCTGGAATTTTTATTAGTAGTAATAGTAATAATATCTAATATGCACAGAAAATTCCAACTCTTACTTTAGAATTACTGTTTAATAGTTTAAATGAAAGCGATTTACAATGCATATATTGAGCTAGCAATAATTTTTCAACATTTTTATACTATGTGGCTTTAACGATCATCTGGTTTATAGGAAACATAAATTATGTTTAATATTAAATAAAGTAAGAGTCACCAATATTAAAAATTAATTTTAAAAACCTTATAATTACGTAATAAGTTTATAATGTGAGTAAACATTTTAATTGGAGTCAAATACAAAATATATTGCGAATTAAAGCAGTTCTTCGTATAAATTAATTAATCCATTTCTTTCATTGTGTTCACTTTTTTATTCTTCACGTTAATTACGCAGATAATATATAGAATCTTTTTTCCTTGGATTTCCTTCTTTTCCTTTATTTTTCATGTTTTCCCTTCAAGGTAAAACAATCATGTGCTTAAACATTTGATGACGCACTTTAAACGGTGTGAATTTCATTCCAACATGGAATAGTATTGTAAAATATAATATAATGTTAATGATCATGTTAATAAAATATTATTATAAATCGAGAAAAATGTAGGCCAAATAATCTCATATCACTGAGAATTAAATATTTTGAAAAGGAAGACGGTATAAAAATAATTTCTGTGCAGTAGCATTTACGAAAGTTGAAACAAAAAAAGGCCAAATTATCTTTTTAATTTTTAATTAATTTAAATCCTCTCATACTGGTGCATATACCCAAAAGCAGCAATTAATTGTGCCACAAAATGAATAATTAATTCTAGATGCAAGATACAGACGCACAATAAGATTAGGTAAAGATAGAAGCATTCTATTCATGCATGTAAAAGGCAAACCTCATTGATTGATAGAGTTACTCATCATGAAATGTTCTAATCACGATTAGGAACTTGAAATTCGGTATGTAGTGGCTTCTTGAGTTTAAAATTATTAATTAGAATTTTATTTCATTAAAAACTACCTTTAATTTGAACTGTTAAAATAATTTTAATAATCTTGGAACATATGATCATAACATTAATATTTTATACTATCTTAATTTTTTTTTAAAAAATAATTAATGTTGGAATGGCAGCAAATTCCCTTACGTTCTATAATTTCTTAAAATTTTAATATGGTTACAATTTTTTTTTAAAAAAAGCTATTTTTATACTTAGTTTGGTTGCATAACAATTTTACCCATATTTATTCTTTCATTAAAATCTTTTACTCCCAAACTGACATTTTTTAATGTTTTGGAAAAAGTAATTTTTTTTTATTGAAATTTTCTGTAGGAAGCAATCTTTTTACATAATTTTCTGTGAGATAGAAACAGGATAATTGACCAATAATAAGACCATAACAATTCAAATCAAAACAATCATCTTAATAGTTGATGAAAATGGCAGTAAGATATTATTATGTTATTTATGCCTAAGAGAATTGCTTTTACCTTTCAAATAATTGAAATGAAGCTATAACATTTAAAATAAGAAACGCGATTTAATTAAAATTCATTTCTTGGTATTTTAAATGGCATCGAATTCGATTTCTTAGGCGAAGCGGATATATTTAATTGAGATTTCAAATAAGTGATGTTTACGGTCTACAGTTGCCCAAACATTTCTGTTCTTTCGCAATATGTAATTTGATATTAAAAGAAATTCACATTCATCTGATTTCATATTTTATTTGCTAATCATAACTGAGTTATTTGTATTATATTCACAAACAAAATTTATTTAAAATGCCAATTTTATTATGAGACAAATATTGTTTGAACACTATTCCATTGTCATCGTTAACATGCTTCATGTTATCAGTATTTCTTTTATGAATCTTTTGCTTTAATTTTCATATTTTGTTTAAGATTACAGATAAATAAGTAAGTGCATGAGCACAAAAATGAATTCAAGTCCACAGCTCCAAAAATAGAAAACAAGCTCCAAATTCCTGGCACCGGAGTTTTTCTCTGTGTACTAGAACAAGAAGATACTTAACCCGATGATCTTAATGTGAATTAAAATAAAAATTTTGAGAAGAATAATTATTACTCTGTCTCTATTTTTTAAAATTATTATCTATTGCCTTTCCAACGCTAAATATTATTTCTTTTACCATTTGTTAACATATAAATGGCCATTGTTAACATTATATGTCATTTGAATAAAATAAATATGAAATCCATATAAATTGTATAAATAGATAATCCATAGAAATTTTTGCCATTCAAGTCACTCTCAATCATGATGGTCTTGGAATTTATTAGGAGTTTATTGATAAATAATTTTTGGAAATTTTGTTGGCCAAAAACTTAAATCAATCCCAGAGCACCCCCCAAGAAGTTACGTATTCAAATGTTTATGCTTAACGTCATCACCATTATAGCTATTATTTATTTATTTTCTGACCTGAAATTAATTTAATACGGTAAAGATTAGATTCTATACATCTGAATTATAATAAAGAAATCAAAAACGTAGTGCAGATTGATATTGTTCTTATTCAGAATTTCCATCTAGTCAAAATCAGACTTTTTTTTTTTGTTTTAATGCAAGCTGCAGCGATTATCAAAAAATATTTTCTGTTACAATAAACAAAGTGACAGAATTTAAAAGAAGTTATTAAAGAGCACGCTTTTTTTTTTTGTTCAGAATTAGTGCATTGTTAGATTATATTTATAAGTAACCAGTCTAAAGTAAGAAATATTTTGAAAACGAAACGAAAACGAAAATGAAAGGAAATAGTTTCGGAATCGCAACTAACAATTATTTCTTATTCAAACTAAAACGAAAAAAGAACAGGGAAAACATCATAGTATTTAGAGAGCGCAAATGCAGCTACTTCTAAAACACAGATGAATTGAGACAAAAGTAATAAAAATCAAGTTAATAGGAAAATCAAATTAAACCAAATAAAAAAAGAATCCGGCCTGAAAATTATTTCAAGGGTCACTCTCAGGCAGGTATTCAAAAAAAGGTGATTTTTTTCGTTGAAGGATTGCAGACTACACAGTCTAATAATAATTCCTCGTGACGCGAAAATCCCCTGAAATTAGGAGCAAGAGATATACTGTTTTAACAGAAAGGAAAATACGAAACAATAAATTAGAATACATCCACTTATAAGCAAAAATACAATAACAATAATAACAAAAATACCATATAACACTCAAACCAGTAATGCAAACTAAAAGGAAAGCATTTACCAGCAGCATGCAAAGAAATTTTACGCTATCGATTGTGATTCGCGCTTTTTAACACCTCCAAGCTAACGCATTTAAGGTAAAAAAAAAAACAATTTTAAAGTCCTAGCGCCATTTATTGAGCAATCTAATATGCAGGGAAAGTTCTATTTTTATTTTAGGTAAAGGATTAATCCCAAATCATACCTTGCTTAATCAAAAAGTTGATATTACAGTAGTTTCTGGAAAATTCATTATTAATTAAAATTTTAATGAGGTTATTTGATGTTTCAATATAGGAATTTTTATTATTACAAACCCTTTTAATCCTGCTAAATTGTGAAAAAATTAGATTTTTGAAAATTTTATAGTTTAAATTGGAATAATACAAACTTTTGTTATATATATATATATATATATATATATATATATATATATATATATATATATATATATATATATATACCATGTGCGGCATAAATTCGTGCAAAATTCAAAAAATCATAATAAAAAAAGAATGCTCGAAAAAAATTGCAGTTTGCAGGAATATGTTTAGAGATCCTTTGTATTTCGTTATTTCCATTAAAAAATGATTTAAAAATGACAGATAGATGGCGCTCACACCGTCATACCGAGACGGTTTGTGCAAATCAGAAAAGAGAGCACAGTAACATTATAGAACCTTTTATTTTAAAGCAAACGATTCTCAACATGACCGCCAAAACAAGGTATTAAGCAAGTGAGGCACGTAACTACGCCTATTACAGCTGCGTGTAACATCTCGGCATCGATGCCACTAACGGCCAATTGAATGGCATCTTTCAGTTCCACCAAAGTGGCAGGAGAGTCCCGGTAGATACGAGACTTCAGGTATCCCCCAACCAAAAGTCCGCTGGAGAAAGATCTGGCGATCGTGAGGGCCACTCATTTTTACATCCTCTACTTATCACTTTGTCCTTAGTGAATGTGTCTAGGAGGAACGTCTTAACGGAACTAGCAACGTGGGACGGCGCACCATCCTGCATGAAGGTGACGGAAGATAACGCAAGTCTTTGCTGCAAAGCAGGCCTAATGTTGTCTCGCAAAAGCCTAACATAGCGTTGTGCAGTGACGGAACAGGTTTTCCAATCGGATACAGATCAATGCTCTTCAAAAAAGAAAGGGCCTAGAATGGAGGACGCAGTGAAACCATACCAAACAGTCACATGTGGAGAATGTAGTGATTTAGTCGTCTACGCACGAGGGTTTGATGCTGCCCAGATACGAATGTTTTGTGTATTGACGTCACCATGCAATGAAAACTGGGCTTCATCTGTTCACATGATGTTCAGTAACCATTGTAGGTCATGTTCCATTTGTGCGAGCACCCATGTTGCAAAGGCTTGTCTTTTTTCGCAATCTGCGGGTAACAACATGGTGAAATGCCTCTATCTAGTTCGGATGCAGTTTCAAGATTTCGTGCAGAATGTATAGGATCGACCTTTCCGGAATTCCTGTTATTTTACCTGCTTCTCGTGCACTGGAACTCCCCATTGAAGTCTCGGTTGCCACATTTCTCATGATCCTTTGGACAACAGGGGCGAGGTCAGTGCTGACGGAAGGTCTGCCACTTCGTGGACGATCCTCTAATCTTCCCGTTTCCTCAAAACGGCGAACTAAATTCAATATATCATTCAATGAAATTGGGTTTTTCTTCGCCTTATTTCCTTTTACCGTTCGTGACTGTCGCAATGCTTTAGTCGCGGATTCACCGTTCTTATAGAAAAGTTTAACCACTAATGCTCGATCCGGTAGCGATTGCATGCTACTGGCGTCGAATGACAGATCTATTTCCAGCCTTGTGTTTTGTAGCTATACTGATTTGCATAAACAATCTCGGTATGACGTGTGAGCTCCATCTATCGGTAATTTTTGAATACATTTTTAATGGAAATAACAAAATTCGAAGGCTTTCTGATCACATTGCCTCAAACCGCAATTTTTTTCGAGCATTACTTTTTTTATTATGATTTTTTGAAGTTTGCACGAATTTATGCCTCACCCGGTATATATATTGTGCGAGCATAGGTTTTAATTAATCAGCAATTTTGAGCTGAAATAACTTCACAAACTTATTATTATGAGAGAATGATTAAAAAAAGCTGTGTAACGACACTCCCACTATCAAACCGTCTTATGGACATGCAAAGTACTTTGTATTGTTAAACACTGCTAATTTTGCATTACAAATTAAACTTTGTTTTTATAAAAAGGGTATACAATGTTTGAAAACAGAACATAGCTCTTAACAGTGAGATCCAAAAACATGAATATTTGGAGATTGAAGAGGTTTTGTAGTTCATTTTAGTTAGTTGGAGAGTTTTTCTAGTATAGTAAAGTGATATTTTGCAAGTATTTGTTATATTTCATGGGAAATATAATTGAAATACCATTAAGCATTCATGCACAAATTGAAGAAAATGCACATATTTAGTCCTTTTCCTTATTAGGAATTCAATATGTGAGAGAAATTTATAGTTCACATAAATCTCTCCAAAACTAAAAAAAGATATGTTTAGAGGTTAAGTTTGAATGTCTTCCCAACTTCAAAATTAAACACGAAATTGATAATTAAGGATCAATTGTTATTCAATCAATTAAGGTTGCCAGTTTGAAGTCTTTGGACATTGAAGAAACATATGTATAGATTAATGGAAGATCACACTTCCGATTCGTTAATATGGAGTATAATTGATAACGATTTAACCCTTGAATAAAGTTTAGAATTCAGTGTCAATTGAATAGATAATTTGTCAAAAAATTATGAATGAATATAAATTATATTCTAGAATTTTATAGGACGTTTTTAGTCGGGAATTATTTTTACATTTCTAAATATTTTTGATAATTTATAACAATTTATTTATTTAAATTAGTAAAAATATTGATTGAAAGCCTCAATTATATTACGCATGATGGCTGCTACGATAAAAAACCAATTACTAACGAAACATGTATAATCAAAAATCTGTGTTATGGAGCAATTAAATGAATAATATGACAGAAATCACACAATAACGTTCTTGGAACATTTAGAAAATTGTTTTTATCTTGGTATCTATTTAAATAAAATCAGGTACGATTATTCACCTTTAAAATAGAATTTCTTTTAAATTTTGTAATTGTAAATACACAATTATAAGCAATAAATATAATAAAATAGATAAATTTGCGTCACAGAGAAAAAAATTGGCAATGCCGGAAACGCAGGTGGTTTCTCAGCCGAATGTACTATATTTCGCGCTTGATATAGTACTATGTTGACACAGATCGAGCACGTAGCGGTTTATAACAAAAGAAATACAACCTCTCTCAATGTTGAGTGTATTCTAGAACAATCATAAGTCTGTATATGTAGCCTTGTTTATTTTATTGGCTTACGTCTGCGTGCTATTTGTTTTTGTTCTTTCGCCTTGTTTGTCTTTCCGCCCTTCGAATCGACCAACTTGAAATGCGGGTTCGAGCAAAGCGGCTTATGCGGTTCTTATGCGTATTTGTCATGGAGTATTCAAAGCTGGTCGGAGTGTGGCTTTGCAAATGCATGATTCGCTGCGTTTTTATAACCGGATCGTTCCTTTCTGTTCTTGTGATGTGTAAGTTTTAAACAACGGACGCAGCCAGATGGGAGTTTTCTTGTGGATCTTTGGGAGTTGGGATACATTTAAATCCGGTTAGGCTGAAAGTGGGGTTCTAAGATAACTCACTTACTAGCTCTAGAGGGATTGTTGCATATTGATCCAATGATTTTTTTCCTCTGCCTTTTTAGAATATAGCAAATGCATTATATATAATATGCATGTACTACTTGTTGAAGAATATCTTATAAGTCGTAAGCACTATTCTTTATTTATTGGCGATTAACCCTTAATTGGTAAAGTGTGGTCTACGAGACCGCAGTTTCTTTACACTCAAATTAAATTTTCTAATGAAAGTATTAACATGAAAACCAACCAATATATTCTGCGGATATTTTTCTTGATATATATATATGTTTTAGAAATTTCGCAAAGTATATTATCATTGAAAAAAGTAATTCCATTTTCTTCTCAAATTTCATGTTACAATGAATAATATTCTTGAAAAAAAATATATTAATTTTTACTTTTTAAATCATATTTAATTTTCTATTATAAAAAGGTATATAGAAAACTATATAATGAAAAAATCACCAATTATACGAAAAATAAAAATAGAAATTGGCAATGGGTAAAATTGTTCCTTCTTCTTATCGGCATCATTTATACGCATAAAGTTGTGAACATTCGTTGCATAGTTTCCGTGGGCATTTTAAACATACAGAATAAGTACTAATAAAACAATCAGCCTGTAAATTCTGTAAATACTTCTCTTAATATATTAATATATTTAAAAAAAATTCAAAATCCATTATTAATAGAAAAAAATTAATTATATTTATAATACATATCACAATCAGTCGAATATGAAATTTCATTGAAAAAATCTTCTGTTCACCACTAAAATCACTTTCTGCTTCATTGAAAAATCTCTGGAGCTCTGCTTCACAATGAGTATCAGTGGGTTAGATGTTATTTCGAGAACAAATTATGCCTAGGCCTTGTAATACTAGAACACTAAAAGAGAGTGTGGTCCCACAGATATGGTGCAAAGAAATAGCTGAGATATTTAAAAAAGCATCCCCTACAATCGGTTAAAAAAGTGTAAGTGTAGTGAAGGTCACGAAATAGGAAGCTACAGGCATTCTATCCATTCGAGTCAGCTAAAAATAGAATAGGGGTGGCCAAAAAGCCCTCCCTAATGGTCAGAGATACCGCACCTCCCTGGTTAAGGGTTCATAAATATCAACGAGATTGGAAAAATCAAAACAAATTTTTGTGTTGAGAGATAATTTCAAGGAATGTTTTTTCAGAAGCAAATATACAAGCATGGAAAATAATGCATTATCAAAATGTGTGTGTATGTGTGTGTGTGTGTGTGTGTGCCTGTATGTTTGTTCAATATCATCCGATATATAATTTTATGGGCTTACGAGATGCTGTGTTTTTGATTTTATTGGACTTAACGTTTTTTTTTTTCTTTTCAAATAATTAAAATGGAATAGCAAGTGGGCAAAACTGGGCACTGCTGGCAAATTAGCCTTTCATATGTATCTAAGTTGTTAGACCGTCCAAATCTATATTTTTATAAAGCTCAATGTGTGTGTGTGTGTTGGCGCTCTACAGGCCAGACCATCAGACCTAAAGCTACCAAATTTGGCACATGCATACCTTGGAGGTCGGGAATGTGCACCTGGGGTCCCTTTTTTGAATTTTTAATTAGAATTTTAATTATTAATTAAAAAATAACTTTCCCGCCAAAAAAATCTTTTCATTTGCCCACCGCCAAATGAGTAAAGCTTCAGTTCTTTTTCCCACGCTAAAGAAGATTGGCTAAAGGAATTTTCGGCAGATTATTTCAAAGGATTCTGTTTATTTTCTTAATGTTTGGTGCATTTAAAATTAAATATTGCTAATTAATCGATCTTTCAGATTCATTCTGAAGTACTTTTGAATTAAAATAAAACAGAATAAAAGAAATCTAATCTGCATAGCGTTACCTCAACTGGAGTAGAAAATTCACGCCTGTGCATTGTGTTCTGATTGTTGACAACTATTTTCCATGGATACGGAGTTGGTTTTGAAAGCTTATTATGTTTTTGACAGATTATTTCAAACGATTCTCTTTATTTTTTTAGTGTTTGATGCATTTAAAACTAAACATTGTTAATTAATCGATCTGTTCATGATGAATCTGAGAAAATATTGTTGAAAACATCTTGAGATATTATATAAATTAAGAAAAATATTTTTTGGTGCTCATAAGGTTTAAATACTCAGCGACTCCGTTTTCAGTACTCATATTTAAAAAAATGCTTCGTTTCAGTAAAAAAAAAAAAACAAATATTATATTTAGTGTAGTTTAATCATTTCCACTTTAATTTAAAACATAAATTCTACGGGAGCTAACAGAAAATTAGAGAGATACATATTACGTTATGGCTGAAGGTCTTTATAATATTATCAGGGAATTATATGACTATTAAAATTTGAAGCTTTAAAATATTTTAATGAAGAAGCAATTAAAGTGGGAGTTCCATCAAATATTTAATAATTAAAAATTTAATGTGCATTAAGATTGGCGAACCGGCTGGTCGCCAAAGGCGGCTAGTAATAAATAAAGCCGAAAAATACTTGGAATTAGTGTCAAATCATTAAAAGTGAATAGCACCTTATTCTTATAAATATATATTTTGTAAACGAAGAATAAAAGTTTTCTCGCCATTAAAAAGTAGTTATCCAAACTTGTCAGTTTTCTATTTGTGTTGTTGTTTGTAATGGCTCTTGTCCTAGACAAGCCCACAGACTTTAAGAAGTCATTTGTGGTTTCAAGCCAAGGGTACGAATCTTGTTTTTTTCATCTAGGCCCAAGAGACCGACTTAGCTACACATACGTCACACCCCTTTTTACTGGGCGGACTTCATTCATACATTTTATTCACAGATCGTAATCTAGACCTGAATTAAAGAACGATAATCCCTGATCTAGTATCCCCAATGGTATTACTCTCGACATGGAGAACTTTGTGACCACGATAGATTTATACGCGCGTCAGCCACCACACACTTGGGGAGTCTTCGGCCTGCGGGGCTCGAACACGCAATCGAAGAGATGCAAATCCAACGCCCTACCAATATCCGGCCTTATTTGTAGTAAGAATTTTTCAAGTAAATTTGAAATAATTCAGTTTTCTTGACCATAAAACATTTCTAGATGTTGATATTTTTGTTTCGGTCCAAGTAAGGGTACAAATATACAACGATGTATCTAATATTTTATCATTGCATTACATTACACACATAATTTTTTATCGGATTTATAGCTGTTCATTTGGCCCAGAATTACTTTGTAAGCAATATTGTCAATAATAAAAGGCTTTTCTAAATTTTGATTACACTTGTAAATAAATAAAATTCATTGTATATTTAAACCTTTTTCGAAAAGGTTAGCCCTTATTACGGCATAAAAACTACTGTTACAGCAATTTTAATTATTTAATTAGCCTTTCAGTGATGCCAGTTTTATTTCCATACATCTCTTTATATAATGCTAGTAAATTTTTGAATATCGATTTTAAACTGAATAATTATGAATGAATTTTATTGATGCCGTAAATTCAAATTTATTTTGTTTCATCATATATTTTACTCGCGTTTATTTGCCAAACAAAAGTTAGCATCACGATAAGAAATAATTTTTTGCTCATTAACTTTCAATTAGAATTTCCCCACTCGTCTTTGTGAATATTAATTTTCAAGCAAATATTTCTCCCTTAAAGAGCGGGATGTGAACATTTTTGCGAAAAAAATGCACTAGATTAAACCTAATTCATTGCAATGATTTTTAACAGAGGTTCAACTATTTATTATTGGGTAAATTAATTTCCGAATTTATTTTTGGCCATCCATATAAACTAAGTAGGAAAAAAAATTCCTAAACTATCCTATAGGATAAAAATGGTAGAAAGTGTAGCATTTATGTTTTGTCAATGAGGGTAAAATATATAACTTCTAATAGTATAATTTTACAGTTCATCAAAATGAAGGCAAGCAATTTTGCGATTTCAATTTAGGAAGAGAAAAGTTAAATAATGGATGGTTTATTTTAGATTATTAGTTACAATAAATAATTAAAAAGTTCATTTTTTTTTCAAAAAAAAAAAAAAAAAAAAAAGAGGAAAAGTCATCCTTTGAAGTTAGTTAGTTCCTTTAACAGTTTGAAAAATAACTGAATTTAAAAAAATATTTTCCCTGATTTTTTAAAAAGATCTGAAACACATATTAATGGATGAAAATAATGATTTATTTTATTGTAAATATTAGTTTTTGTTTAAATAAAATGCTATAATGACAAAAGAAAGTTGCCACAGAACAATAATCGAAAGAAAATGCATATTATCTTCGTTAAAAGAATTTAACATAATAAAATTTCCTAGATATTTTATTTTTTTGCAAACATGATAACATTATATGATAAAAAATGAGAACCTGGATGTGCTCAAACATATATTTAAGCTATTTAATTCATAATATATCGATATTCTGAAGATTTCACCTTTTAATTTATTCACAGATTTTAGATAATAAACAAGTGAATTGTTTCTATGAAATGATTGTTATATTTTATTTTATCACTTTCAATAAGAAGTATGTTTATAATAAACAACAAAGTTATTTATTCAGAACTCTGAGGAAATACAAAAATGTTTATTTTAAAGAACTAAACAGATTCTATTCGGTATTTTTTTAAAGAAAATTTTAGACATGAATGCACAAAACAGGAAAACTAAGTTTATTAAATAATTTTAAACTTTCAACAGATAAAAGACTATCTTATATAAATATACGTAGTTTCTATATTCCCAATATTTATAAATAAAATACAATATCATTGGTTTGATTAAAATTTCAGGGAAAATTAATAGAGTTCCTGGTATAACTATAGTGGTCCAGAAACTGTGAAGTAATGCTGATAATTTGAGCGTTCGTTAAACGGAAAGATTCGAATATCCCACTCCTGGGTCTTAAGTTTTTGTCGTTCTAGATACTAAAAATTCTTTTATTTCTTAAATCTACATTTCTTAAATTATGATTCCGTGTAGGAAGATAAAAATATTATATTGCTACAAAAGTAATTTCAACAGCATACGAAATACTTGCTCATTTGTCCACTTTTACCTCGTTTTATGATGTCTGCGATCAAAGGAACGAAAAATAAATAAATCAGCTTACTTATAAACCGTACGTAATTTCGTATTCATTCTATCAACATGCCCGATTTTGTAAACTGAAAATTAGCCATCAGACTTCTTATTCTGTCTTGATCAATCCTATGGTCAAGTAACGACATTCGGCTTTTGTTCTTCCAGCATATCATTAATCTTGACATGACCTCTTACGAACAATGTTAGTGTACCAGAATCTGTTCACTAGGACATAAATTAAATTATGAGAAATCCGAAAAAGAATTTTCCATTTGTTTTTGAGATGCATTATCGTATAATGGATCCTTATTAGCACAAGATATAATGCGCTGTTTGTCTGAGGTTTGTACGAGACTAAAACGATATCATAAGAAAATAGTCTGCTTATATTGCAGGGTATCTTGTGCTACTAGCAACTATCGGTTCGCCAGTTTATCAATTATAATGATACATGATGCAGAAACATTGTTCGTAAAATATATTTCGACAAACCCAAAATAGAGAAACATAAAGGGGATGCGTGTTTACTAACAATTTCCTTAAATTCTAAAATTTACATATTTTAATGCCATTGGTGTTGTTTTGTAAAATGAATAATCTTTTAATGTTTTCAAATTAACTTTAAAACATTAAACATTTACACATTTTACACATTTAAAAAAAGAAAAAGAATGTGGCAGGAAAGAATCATGTAACCTGAATTTTAAAAAAAGGCAGTGTTTTTATCTTTCTCCAACTGTGCATTTCAATAATATGGATAATTCATTAAAATTCAGATTCGTGACCTGTAGCACTGGCAGTTATAATTATTATACGGGTAAATATTTCTTTAAATACTTAAAAATTATCCTGGACAAAATAAAAGATGAAGACAACTTTATTATTTCTAGTAACAAAGAAGTATTGGAATTTCTTAAAGATAACAACATTAATAAACTTAATACTTTTGATTTCGAAAATTTATACACCAATCTACCTCATGGAAAATTAATAAAGGTCTGAACTTTTATATATGACGAATATTTAAATGAAAATATCATTCCTAAAAATAACTTGCTTGAGTTATGTAATTTTAATATTACTGAAAATTACGTTTTTAATGGTATCAATTTTTATAAACAAGTTAAGGGTATTCCAATGGGAACAGCTTTCTCAAGTGCTTTAGCTAATATTTTCCTACATTATTATGAGAAAAAATAATTAAATATAATTTAATAAACAGGTGGAGGTATATTGATGACCTAATTTTGATTAACTTCGACAATACTAATATTGTTACTAATTGCTATCCAAAAGATTTAATTCTAACAGAAACAAATAAAAATCAACTTGAGGCTACCTTTCTGGATTTAAAAATCGAAATAGCTAATGATAAAACAATAGTTGGTATCTACGATAAAAGGGATGAATTCAACTTTAAAATAACAAAACTATGTAACTATCATTAAAATCTAAACTTTAAAATTTTCAAAAATCTAATTTTCTCACAAGTTAACAGGATCAAAAGGGTTTGCAATAATAAAAATTCCTATATTGAAGCATCAAATAACCTCAATAAAAATTTAATTAAAAAGGAATTTCTTAGAAATTACTATAATGTCAATTTCTTAACTAAACAAGGTATGGTTTGGGATTAATACTTTACCTAAAATAAAAATAGAACTTTCCTTGCATATGCAATTGCCTTGATCACTCAATAGATGACGCTGGGAGCTTAAAATTTTTTTTACCTAAATTACCGTTAGCTTCGTGTTTTTTTAAAAAGCGAGAATTACAATCAATTGCTTAAAATTTCCTTGCCTGATGCTGGTATATGCTTTCCTTTTTGTTTTTTTCTGTGTTCCTTTGTGTTTTTAAGTGTTTTAAGTGCTTATTGTTATTTTTGTTATTGTATTTTTACTTATTAGTGGTTATTTTCTTCTAATTTGTTGTTGTGTATTTTCCTTTCTGTTAAAATGGTATATTTCTTGGGCCTAATTTCAGGGGTTTCTCGGGTCACGAAGAATCATTATTAGACTTTCGTGTCTCCTTTCCTTCACAGAAAAAAATCACTTTTTTTGACTCCCTGCCTGAGGGTGACCCTTGAAAAAGTCTTCAGGCCGGATTGCTTTTTATTTGGTTTATTTGTTTTTCCTATTAACTTGATTTTAATACGTTTGTCTCAATTCATCTGTGTTTTAGAAGTAGCTGCATTTGCGCTCTCTAAATACTATGAAGTTTTTTCCTGTTCCTTTTTTGGTTTTAGTTTGAATAGGAATTAATTTTTAGTTGCGATTCCGAAACTATTTTGTTTCGTTTTCAAACTATTTCTTACTTTAGATTGGTTACTTCAGTAATATGGATATGTATCCTATTGCTTGAAATTTATTTATGGATTATCTATTAAATATTAGCACAATAATATTTTAAAATTTCTAAATCTTCCGTGAAATGCATGATGTAACAATCATTCATAATGCTCTACATGGCAGACTTACCAAAGCTATTATAATTTTTTTGCATCATTTTGTCTTGGGTAGTAGGTATTCACTATAGAGTTCCGAAATTGTCATTAGAGGTATGATTAATTATAAATATTTCATTGAGTGATTTTTAATTAAAAATTATTAATAAATTTATTTTTAAAATATCTAATTTCAAATTTAATTTTTAACTTCATTGTTTAATTTTGTTTCAAATTTCTTAAATATTGCAAGCCTTTTATATCTTATTGACATAATTTTGTGAATCTGTGAATTATATAAGAAATACGTCGAAATTGCAGCATAAAAACAAAATGTATGAAATAAATAATGTATTTTAACATTATAATATTTTCAGTCTGAGATTTCTTCTGTTATTTCATTAATTCAAAAATATTTAACTCACAAGACGCACAACCAATGCAATCAATGAGGTTATTCTAGAAGATTTCAGACAAGAATTCCGAACTTTTTCATTTTATTTCAACGAAGAGCATTCTCCAATTCTTTAAAATATTAGCACTTTTAATAATTCAAATTATAATAGAACCTGCTTAATTGTGAATATATGTATTTTATATGAATGTCAATTAATAATATGTGCATATTTTAAATTCCCAATCATAAAATCAATAATTTGATCAGTTAGTGGTTTTAATAAGATTACAAAAAAAACCCACAAAAAACTCTATAGAACGAAAAATAATCCAACACAAAAGTAAAACAAAATCGCAATATTTTCCACTTGAGAAATGAAATAAAGCAAGACAATAAATTAAAAGATAAAAAAAAAATGTTGTTTCAAATTTGAAACAATACATTTATTCCTTTTAAGGCGAAACCATTTCACCAGAAACAAATCTGCTACAGAAGAAAAAATATCATTGATTTCACTTATCTTTGCATATTTCTTATTTTTAAAACCGTAACTTCCTTTTTTCCGCCATATTTCAATCAAATAGATTTTCTTGCGTGTTTCCTTTTGGCCAGAGGATAATTCCAAAAATTCTTCCCACAGTATTACGCACGAGTGCTTGTGTGCTATGATTATTAATGACTTTTTGTTCGGAAACGAAAGAGTTGATTGCTTTTAAGTCAACCTACTGTTTCCTATGAATTATTAATATTCTTATTTTCGTCAAGCAATAGATTAATTTTTAGACGTCGAATAACAGTTTTTTTTTTTTTTTAATTTTCAGCTGATGAAAGAAAACACTTCTAAGCACACTATAGTACAAGGGGATAATAAAAACATCATTATTATATGAAAGTTTCAAATAGAAATGTATTTTTTATCAAGTTTAACAGTTTTGAATGGCTTATTATCACATTAGATGAGTGTGGAATGGATCAATTTCCATTTCAATAAGTCCCTGGATATTTGACTTTTTACATATAAATACTTTTTTTTGTTTGTCTTTAATTCTGAAATTGAGTCATATGGTATCATTTATGATTAAATGTATTCATTTATTCTTTGAGACGCTATTTTATTCCAAAGGTTATGAACAGGTGTTATTGTTTGCTTCAATCCGTTCAGTGGTGCACTTTAAATCCTTTCTAGTAAACATGACGTTAATAATTTCCATTTATTTCTTTACTTATCATAAAGATGATTGTGTGTGTGTGTGCATGCACATGTGTGAGCGTGCGTGTATGTGTATGTGTTTGCTTATGTTATACAGACCAGTACGTTTTACTTGTGCATGTATGAGTGTGTGTCTGTGCTTGTGCGCGTGTTTGCTGATGATATAGAGACCAGTACGTTTGTCTTAGAATTAATATATATATATATATATATATATATATATATATATATATATATATATATATATATATATATATATATATATATATATATTATAATATATATAATATATATATATTATATATATATATATATATATATAATATATATATATATATATATATATATATATATATTGTGGGCTGAAATGTGCACTGTGATCGATTATTTTTTTTAATTATATAATCATCACTTGAAAATTGAAAAACTTTTAACGATTACTGTATAATATCGACATTTTCCAAAATGGTAAATTTTAGAAATTATAAAATAAGGTTTCACATATAGCATGAAAGCATTTGTATTTCTTCTTGATATATCCTAAAATAATTCGATTCTTATATTAAACAAACATTTCTTGAATTCTTTGAGCGAAATGATGATCAATTCATCAATAAGACTGCGTTTAACGCAATAAATATTTATACAGAAAAAGATAATTCCTGATTTTTAACGATTGAAAGGAATTGAACCGAGTATTTTTATCGCGGTCACAGATAAATAATTTTGGAGTATTAGAAATGCAGAGGGTCTCAGTACGCTTCAGGATGGGCAGATTGTATAAAAACAAAAGCCCTCCCGTATACTTCACCAAGGTTATGGCAATTATGTATAAAATGAAAATGCAAAAAATTTAGGTATTATGCTCTTGAATATTTTTATACATTTTTATTATCATAAAATGATTCATGTGTGTCAGAAAAAGGAAAATGAAATCATACTTCTTCTTACTCTAAAAAATGCTAATGCTAATCTTATATATATATATATATATATATATATATATAGTATATATATAGTATATATATATATATATATATATATATATATATATACATACATACATATATATATGTATATATGCTATAATTATTGCTAAAAAAGTTTTAAAGTTTTAAAGATTGTTAAAAAATGAAAAGAAATTCTACATTTCGGTGCACAATTTTATTGCAATTTTTTAAAAAAATTATTTCATAGTAGAAACGAGAACAGTTTTATTGTCAACATTTTAAAGTTGAGTTCGTAGCTTTTCTTTGCATCTTGGTGATAGTAGAATCATAAAAACATGATATTATGAAACCTTTTTTCTTAATTCCATTAAATTTCATATTTGTAGATTTTAATTAATTTTAATTTTATAAACAATACTTTTAATTTGATTATAAATCAATTGAGATTTAATTAATTTTGCATTTTAACATATTACACTTAAGGAATGCTAGTGATATCTAAAATTCCCATGCCTATTTTTCTTAAATAATAAATCTATTTCAAAATGGGAACATCTTGGAAATAGTTGAATAATTTTCTTACGATTTCAGCTAGACTGCCAAAATTTCTTTATAAATTTTAAGGATACGCCAGGCACAATAGAATTCTGCAAAAGAGTGGCATTCTCCTTGCACAGCATTCTCGTAAACTTTTAAAATATTGAGTGCGTGCGTTTTTTGTGAAGATAATTATTTATACATTTTAGATCTCTTCTTTTTGAAAAAAAAACAAAATTAACCCAAAATGTGCCACCAATTTACGTTTTTTTCTATAATATCGTAAAACAAATTCATTTAATTTTTTTCTGTTTCTGTTTCATTGGCCTTTTGATATCCCCACGAATGGTCAAAATTTGATATAAATATTATAATCCATTGATAAAAACATACCGTGTGATAAATCTTATAGGCCTATTTCTTTACATCTTGAATTATCATATTCATAGGAATTTGTAACACAGTGTTCATATGAATTTGAATTATTGCGCTTGTAAAGAGATTTCATTTACAGATTTTGTTCAAAAGTTATGGAATATCTGCCATTTTGTTATAAATACAACCCCTTGTTTGTTATAAATTCGTCACTTGTTTCATTACATGCTCATAGACAGATACAGATTGTAGAATTATTTTTTTTTCAGACTGAAAGGGTGGATTAAGTCTAAAATGCGAAACATTACTGAATTAATAGAGGCAGAAAAAATTGATGAAAATAATACTTCATCTGTAATTCTGATACATGAAAGTCGTTGCATTTTTTTTTTGTATTTAGATAGTAGGATTATTTAATTTTTAAAAAAGTATCTTTAAAGCATTTTAAAAAATTTTATATGGTGATCTGCTATCATGCATGGATTGGCTAAAAATAGTTTAGTTAGAAAATTTCAAAATATAAAAGAAAATGAAGCCAACAGTAGGAACAAATATTGTAGCTGAAATTTCGAAGATATAAATATTGTTTGCAGCCCAAAGTTCCTATGCTCACGAATGAAAAAGATTATTTCTCTGCTTTAGATCATCCATCATCCGAACCCAGAAAGCAACATGCTATGTGTCCTTTCTTATGTTTTAATGGATGGAATGGCAGTTATAACATAATGTTTTGCAACAAGAATCACTCTATAAACTATTTGAACAGTTTCTGGTGGTTTCCTTGTAGTAAACATCTTTATCCATTGCTTGCACAAGAATTTTATTTTGAAGGATACTTTTATTACTTTTTTCATGCAAAGAATTGAATTTAGATTATCAGGAAACACAATGTTGCATTTGTTCTTGATCTAATAATAAAGATATTTCTATGAAACGATTCTAAAAGATTTTAGTTAGTAGGTGAAAATCGCAAAAATATAGGGTGTTCCAAAATTGTTGGGAAATGTAAAAAAATTGATAAAAAAAATAGCAAATGATGTTACAGATATGATTTTTTTTTTCAAGTGAAAGCACATTTAAAAATTTTTTTTCTTGCAGTAATAATAAAAAAATAAAAGTATGGAAATTTAAAGAATTTTTTACTCTTTAATTCTATATAAGAATTTAATATAAAAACTGATGAATGTTTAAGATTTTCAAGAAAACGAAAAGGAGCACGAGAAAATATCGTTGCAACATCGGTGCCGATATTTAAATCATCTCTCTGAATTTATCGTTGCAAAATTCAAACGATAAATTCAGAGAGATGATAGTAGGTATTAATGATATGAAAAATTACCTTAAAACATAGGATCGCAGGTAACGTTTATTAAGTGAAAATCTCAAAAATTGACGTTGGGATACCAATGAGCCGGCGAAGAGAATGCTCCTATGAATCAGAGGATTAGGAACAAGATGTGTGTATATGTGTGTTTGTACTGCATTAAAGAAAGGAAAATCCAATAAGCATCAAATTTAGTATAAGCTACATGAAGAATGCTTAACCGAGATATTCATCGTGCATCCATTTTTTCCCTTAACATTGTAGTTGTGCAACACAATGAACTGTTCAAATGATATGAACTTTTCAAATTTAGGAAATAATTGCATTCAGGTATTTTTCGCGAAACTCTCCTCTTTGAAGATATTTACTCGTTTTAAGAAAAAAGTTTCTTTTTTTTTAATTTCTTGCTTTTGCAAGACAAAAAGATTAAGCGGATGAAAATGTAAAAGAGTCATGAGTGAGGAATAATCAATTTATCTATTAGCTTGAAAATCAGCCATCTTTTTGGCTCTCTCTGTTTGATTTTGGGCCAGAAATATAAAGGGCAAATGAAATCTGGAGTATATTTATCATATTTTTTTTTTACTTAAAAATTAAATCAAATATCAAGAAATAATTCCGTTTAATTTTTTTTTCTAATTTTTATTTTTAATTTGTGATTTATTATTATAAATGAAATGACATATTGAAATGAATGTTTTCTAAAATAAAGAAAGCCCTTTTTGATTAAATAAATCAATTAATAATTAACTTGATCCTGAATGGATTCAATTTCTTATTATTCTGATAAAGTTATAAGAGCAGAAAATTTTGGAGCTATACTGCATCAAGAAGTAAGTAAAAATTCGATTACAATGTTCCATCTTAATAAATTATTTATAAATTTGGAAAAAAATATTATAATTCTTATAATTCAACTAGTAAAGCTATTAGGCTAATGAAAATTTATGTTATTTGTTGACACATATAATCAATAAATATTAATAGGAAATTATAGATCAGGAAAGAAAATTTGCATAAAAATGTAAGATACTATTCCTGGTTTCATCTGCGTATTTGTGTGTGTGTGTGGGAAATGCAACTACCAAACATATTTTCAAGTGATAAATAAAATGTTTATTTTATTACATTTATTATTTATAACCAAACATCATTTGAATGTAGATCTTTCATTCATAAATAAATAATGAAAATAACTCACCTAAACCTTATTTATTTTCATAAATAAAACATCAATTTCTTTAGAAAATAATGCTAGTAAAATAAATAGGAGGAAAAGAATATGGAATATGATCTCTTGAACAATATGGAACAGGTGAGTGGTTTTCAGTATAAAGCATTTACACACAACAACAGCGCTGCTCAATAAACTGCTTGTGCCACAGAATGGATGGATAAAAAAACATTACACCTCCAAATACGAAAACTATTCCTCTTTAAAAAAAGAAATTCAATAAATGTTGAATATCATTCTTCTCTTTGACAGTAACGCGTGAAAGTGTCTTTATTGATACACAGTCCAGTAAGATTCCATATTTTTTAAACAGAAAAAGAAAGCACAAAATCGATTGTGAACTCCATTTTTATAGCGTTTTCTTTTTCCTGTATCTCCCAGTAACAAGCAGTGACAACAGTAGAAGGAAAGAAATAAAAGAAAGACTGATAAGGGTTGAGACAAACTGAATAGAGTAAGAAACAGAAATTAAACTGCTTATTCAATGAGAAGCAGGAGCATTATAAAGAAGAGTGTGACTGATAGGTATGGAGGGAGTTATCTATTTGCATTTACGTAAAACACTGAAATCGCTTCTTATTGTCTAGTGATTTTTAAACGACTTCAGAGGGTTACAATTGTCCCAGTGAAGACACTTTTGTGCTGTACAAGATAATCGTTCCGTTTGGGAGAATATTCTTTTGAAGTCTTCTGAGAATAGAAGATTAGAATTTTAAAGATAATATATTTTCTATATCTTCAACAGGAAGCTTTGATTTGCACTATTATAATGAAGCGCTGAAATAAACAACAAACAGATATTGCAGAGTAGCTGATCAAGATATTAAAGTGTTTGCAGCAACTAAGAGAATAAAATTTGCGCAATGGAAAGATTTGCCAAACGTATACAGAGTAAATGTTATTTCTACTATTTTACGTGACAAATTAAAACATTTTTTGTAAAGAAGTCTAAAAATTATCTATCTCGTCTAAATCATTAGGATTGTTTTTTATGGTGGTTTTTTTTAATATATTAATTATAATTTTTTGCAAATTTTAATTTTTTTTTTTTTTGAAATTTTTGTATTTTTACTTTTTATTATGACAGTCATTTAATAGTTTTCGAATATGGGTAACACGTTTATTTTACACAGTTTGTTTTAAAATGTTTAATCTTTTACAGAAAAGGAAGTGAAAATAATAATCAAATCATATATTTTCAAAACTGTTCTTTCTGACTGCATGGGTATTACGCGTTTTACTACCCACTACATAATCTGGCCGGCAAGAACTTAATATTTGCTTCATAGCTCGAAAGAATTACTTCAACTTGTTCTATTAACTTTTTTATGCTTTGTTCTTTTGTATATAAAATAAATCTACTCTCGTTCTTGTTAAAAATGCCGTAGCGTTTCTTGAAACTCTGAACATTTTAAGTGGAGGAATCGTATTATAAATTAAAGATACAAAGTCTCTTCACTGCTTCGAACCTGCATTCTACTTAAACCAAAATAATTTTACACACAAACACACGCACACACACACACACACACACACACACACACACACACACACATATATATATATATATATATATATATATATATATATATATATATATATATATATATATATATATATATATATATATATATATATATATATATATATAATATATATATATATATATATATATATATACAATGATGGAAAATAAACAAAATAATGATGCTGCCATTTTAATAAGCTGAATTAAAGCTATTAAATGACAAAAAATTATTTAACATAATATAGAAATGATTAAATAAATAATAAAAAATTAAATAAGTGTTTACAAATATAGGACAAACTATTCTTAAGAAATAGGTTACATTTTGATAAATTGTATTGCGAAATTTTTCTTTAAAAGAATGATGTTAAAAAATCTATATAATCTTTAAAACAAACTTTAAAAATAAGACTGTTATAGAAAAGATAATTCTAACATGCATCAGGTGAAAGAGTTATAAATAAATTAAATATCTAACATCGAAAATTTCCATCAAGTTTTAACATTTAACTTTACAATAATTGATTCTTTCACCATTTTAACATTTCGAAGGAAACGAAATAAGATTTGTTTCAAATAAAAGTAAGAATAATGATATAAAGACTCTAAATAATATACTTAAAAAAGAAATCTGTACACTCAATTACGGTTTATTTGTAGAACAAAAATTCATTGAATGTATTTCTTCTTACTCGAACGAAATGGCTCAACCCATTCCGTAAACACATACAATATCGCAAGCAGTGACGTGCATTAAAAACAAATTCGTCCCACTTGGTTAAGCAGAAAAGAAAATTTTGGTTGAAAAAAAAAGGAGAATCTTCTATTTAAAAGAAAATTTATTTCTTTACCACACAGAATTCTTCGCTTATCACGATAAGACTGAAATTGTATTTGTTTAACCTCTCAAAATAAGTTCAAGGAATTGTGATTTCGGTCACAAAAAATATTGATTTTTGAACTAAAAAAAAATTATAGTTATTTGCACTGACTGATTGCTATTTTCGTATTACAGCGTGTCAGAGATCTCGTCCCGCCATCTGGCGGATGCTCGGAAAGATTGGGGAAGCGACGTTTTAGGAGAAAATAGATTTTTCTTAAAAAGAAATGTCTCGACGTTCAACTTTTGTTTAACTAATGTAATAACAGAAAATTACACCTAATGTGCAAATCATTTTTTATGGAAAAAAATTACAAAATCAAAACAATTAATTTTTTTAAAGCTACTATTCTGAAAATGTTACTTAATTTTTTAAAAAAATTTTCAAAATAATGTAAGGAAGGAATATATTGACAGTAACTTTTCAAAAATTTATAATTTCATTTTTATTTTCACTGCAGTCATGCAATAGTGTTTATCAAAGATATAATATTCCTGTGTAATACAAATAGTAAATATATATATATATATATATATATATATATGAATTTGAATTTCTTCCCAAATATATATTCTTTGAAGTAAATGCTTGGATTTCTTTAACAATATTAATTCTTCAGGATTATAAGTAAATAAACACTTTTTTTTTCTTTATCAAGTTTCCTTTGCTAAAGAGTGATGAGCTCCGTGCTCTGAACGAATTCCAAAGTAGGAAGCAGGGAAAAATGACCACTAGGAAATAGTTTGATCGTATACTTTTTTAGAAAGGAATTAGGCGAAATAGTATTTTGGATGTGTGGGAAAAAATTATCCTACATAACTCAGAAATTGCGCCGAATTTCGAAAATTAGGAAATTGCTCACCTTTGTATTTAAGCTATCCCATGAACTAGTTTAAAATGAAAAGATTATGAATTATGCAGCATTGAAAAGAAGTTTTGACATGTAAACGAAAAATAAATTCGATATGTTTTCTAATGAAAAGTGATAGCTACTTAATTATATTAAGTTTATACCCATATGGCAGGCAGAAATATGCCTTTCACTGTTGATGCAATGATTCCTCATTATTATCAAATAACAGGCTTCATATATTTGCGTGTGTGTTATCATAGTTTGATTAATTGGTTAGTATGAATAGTTACTCGCTATTGTGATTGATTGGTTAATCAATTTTACCTATAGTTATTCATGGCAACTAGATAATCACATTGGCAGCACACAGAAAGAGAGAATTCTTTTCCTTCTGAATTGTTTAATAAAGTGAACAATTTGTTTTCACCATAAATATCAACTTTGGTTAATTCCAATTCTAGGCACAGAAAATGGCAATTTATTTTATATTAGATTCAACTACTTATCAGTAAAGAATAGTGAAAAGCGTGAAAAGGTAAAATCTTTCTTGGAGTTGAAAGACAAATTTCTAAAAAACATCAATTTTTTTAAATTCTTAACTTTCTCCTTCATAGGCAAGCAAGTATCTATAGATCATTCAGTATAATCGTATTAGTTTAATACATAATTCAAGAATATATGATCAGTATAGATATTATATAGCGAAGATTTTCTTTATGAGGAAATTAAATTGTAACAGAGCAGGTTTTCAAATTTAATAGAATTAGAATATTAAAATTTATTTTTGTAAATTTTCAATTTATATCTTTTGATATAAATTGAGAGAAATCTTAGATATAATTGAGCAAACTTTTCTTTGGTATATACAAACAGTATTTTTAAAAACATGTAGAAATTCTACAGATTTTCTATTTCTATGACATTTCTGGGGAATTTCTATACTGTTCCTATTTCTCTAGATTTTCTTATATTTTTAATATATTATTTCCATGAATAAATTTTAAATTGCGGCATAATCTTTCAAAAATTTTAAGCATATATTTTGCATCTACAAACATTTGAGCAATGAAATAAAATGTTACATCATAATGTAGTCTAAAATACATACATTTTTTAATGTAACATAATTTTTTCTATTGCATTAATGTTATTTATGTCAGGAGTATGAAGATTAAAATTATTAGGTTAAATCAAAACCGATTTTTTTCTATTAATAACATTTACATTTCATAAATCATAAAAATAGAATATTATAGCAAATTTTTATAAAAAAATATGTGTGTTGAAATATAAAATTATTGTAAAACATACATTAAATAATGAATAAAGAATTCTTATTAATATCCTATTTTCACATAACTAATCTCGACATCTCTCAAATTATAACATTATCATCCCATTGAATTTTAATTAAAATTGAAGATTCTTCTTGATAAGCTTATCTTATTACAGCTTCTCATTACATTCAAAACTTCACGGACGAGAAGTGTCAAAAACACAAACAACTCATTAAATTCTTAGAAGGTGCCATTATACAGAACATCATTTCGAATACACCGTCCGAATTCCCAAAAGATTAATTTTACTTCCACTCTCGTTCCGGGGAAACACACGTCACGTAACGCGACGAAGAAACAGCAACTTTCAAACAATCTCGATTATATTATTTTGTTCTTAAACCTTCATTAAGAAAAGTCAGGGGGGCTCCTTAATGACTCCAATACAAACACGTAGAGGGGCTCTTGGGACGAGTAGTATTCTTGGCGTAATTGAATTGGTGCGCTAAAACGAGAATTAATAACCGATCATTTTGGGGCAGCGATTATATCTGTTTTAGAGGTTTTAATGATTTCGAATTTCAAGACATGGGCTTAATGACAGGATGCCGGTTATAGTTAAAGGATATTTATTCTTTTGTTTTGAATTATTTATTTATGACAAATACTCAATGACTTTTGCAATAACAGTCAAGTAAAAAGTGCTTGAGAAGAAAAGGGATGTCGTGACTTTATAAGAATTGTTTCAAATAATCTCTTTTAACACTCGAGAAGTCAGAATCGAGAGTGGATATTAGTAATTATGCTCCAGAATAATTGTTTCAGTCTTGTCAATCTTTAAGGAGGAACAACTCTCGAATTTCAGGATAAAAGGTCAAAATGTTAGTGTTTGGTCTCCCAAACCACCATAGTTAGAAAAAGACATTCCTAGTTAACGAGCATCTCAGATATCCGGACATTTCCCCAGCGATGAAGAGGTGAAGGAGTCTTATAGCATGAGGTGCTTTTAATGGGAGTTATTTTGCAGTGGGCGCAGTACTACCATTCATATTTCCTAGCCAGTCTTCGTACTTCAAACTAGATTTCAAATTTTGTGGATCCATTATTCCATTGAGAACCTGCGGGAATATTTAAATAGAAAACTTTTATATTTGGAAATGCGTTAGAAAAAAATAAACAGAAATGATACAGAATAATATTAATTAAAAATAATTACAAATTTAAAACATTCTATTTACTTGCTAATTTATTTATAAATTTATTAATAATAAACCCTATAAAATTTATTTCTCCCCCAAAATAATTGATAATTTAGAAAATAAAATTATTAATTATTTATAAAAATTTATAGCACCGGATACATCACGCGCCACTGAGCTTACTGGCAGTTTTTTTAGCAAATTATTTCATAATCAACTAAGAATCAATGTTCAGTTATTATCTGGTTTATATTATCTATAAGAAAACGTTTTTGTTAGAAATCATATTATTGATCATTATCAAATTTGATCTTCCACTCTTCTCTTTATCTTTCATTGTGACATCAAATTGTGAACACTTTTATTATTCACAGATTAAAAATGATTTAAAATTATTTCTGTATTCATAAGCAACAAATTCAAATATATGGCATATTATAAATGAGCAAATGATATATGATTTTTCTAGATCAAAAACATCTAGTGAGATGGAAATTATACTATGTAAACCAGATATTTCAGTGAGTTTGGAAATATAAAATTTCTTATGAAAATTTTTATACAGTAAATGTAAATTCTAATATTTTTGTATTAATAAGTGAAACAGTTAGATTTTAGAAGGGATATTGCACTAAAAATACACTTTTTTGCCTTTTATAATACTATCAGAAAACATATTTTAAATGATGTCTTAAAAATAAAACTCAATTTATGGACTGAAACAACCATCTATTCAAATTCAATATGTCTTAAAATCTTCGAAAACAATTTAAATTCTTTTCATAAAGGTTAGCGTTTATAATATGAATGCTTTCCAATCGTGCATTTTCCTTTAAACAAATACTTGAAAGCAGCACAATCTTGAAGGCTTTATTTTTCCAGAAGAAACAATTTTTAATCAAAACGGCGATGAATACAGAAAAGTGCAAAGAAAATATATGATGAACAATATCTCTTCAGGAGAAATATCTGATATGGATTGATAAAAATTTTCTTAACAATGATCAATGCATTTAAAGAAAATTCAGAATACAATACATCAATAAATATTTATGAAAGTAACCGTAAAACTTTTTTTAACCTCATGGATTCAGAAAGGCATTTTATTCAAATTATCGATTCCATCTTCATGAAAATGTGTCATCGTTATCATTTGTATTCTTTTTCTTATTTCTTCACACTCTACAGGGAAATCTATGATGGAGTTGGATTTCATTCTTTTCTTACTATTGTCATTGAAGAATTTCAATAACCAAAGCCAGTTTACGACGGAAACCTCCTCTTTCCGATACCTTGCTGTAGATTGTTCCAGAAACAAAACTTTATTCTAGACATAAGATCTCATTAGAAAACTGTTTTTCAAATAATTTCCCGACGGCAGAAGAGGGAAAAAAATATTGATTTTAATGACTGAACGAATGGAGCTAATGTCCTTTGTCCATATTCTAATCGATTTTACATTTTGAATACCAGAGAACTGAAGTAGGGAGTCGGTTCAAACTGACGAAAAAAAATGTTTTAATAAGGAAATTGTTTTGAATCGATTCAAAGTATAGAACACCCATTTCTGTTTTATTTTTCGCTCAAAAGCAATTTACAGTGACTGATTAATGAGGGAAAAAAACTAAAATATAGCCGCACAACAATACCCGAAAAATGATTTGTGTGAGATGCAATTAAATTCGCGTAGGAAGTTGTTCTGTGAGTTGGATACAAAAATAACTCCCTTGGGTGTAAGGATTTAATGTCTTTCACGCCTTTGTTACTTGTGTTTTTTTTACTTCCTTTCAGTTCTTTGAGTCAGTTGTCATTACTCTATTTAAAATATAAAATAGTTCATATTTTGTGTTGAAATTATTAATATTGAAATAAGTTTGATGAATTTAACAAGTAAAATTATTTCGCTTGCGGTTAAAAAAAAATTAGACAAAAACGAAAACAAGTTCATGTGTGAAATATTTTTTTGAAAATCCTTGAAAAGATTATTGAGATTCAGAATAGATAGATTATTAACAGAGATTTTTAAAATTCTTAATATCTTTATGGAATAAATGAAAAACATTTCAGTTCTAAACCAATGTATGTATTTTAATATAATAATATTTGTAGAATGATAAATTATTGGTAATGTGTGGCATTCATGATGAAAGATTTGTTCAAAATTTGAACATTAATTCAAATTGAACATTTGTTCAAAATACTTTACAATACAAATTACTGTATCTACATCTATCAAATTTAGTACAAATTATTTCTCAAGCTAAAAGTATTTTCTAAGAATGTTTTTAATTGAATTAGAGTTTTATTTAAAATTTATTCAGAGTTTCAATAGTTCCTCAATAATTTCGGATCATATTATTGCTCAGTTTTGCTTTCAGACTTCTGTTTATTTCTAGTATCAATTTTATTTCAGGTAAAATATTGCTTTTAATTTTTTTTTAAATAAATATTTGTGATATATAATATTTTTCATTATTTCAGCTTCAGAATTTCTACTCGCAATGCAATTATATTAAACATATTATGTATGTGTATCGTATCATTAATACTTAATTACGATTTAATTTTAAAAACTATATAGAAGTAAACAAAATAAATTTTAAATATTTTCATTTTACGATATATTGGAACAGAGTCTAAGTTTTCAGTCAGAGTTTTCTTCAAATTATTTTTTTCGTATAAAAGCCTAAATTTTTAAACAGGCGTGGTTCAAAATTATTTAATATTAGATTACATTGATTTTTTTATGTTTTTGAGCATATTAAACAATATATTCTAAGTTTATTTTGCTTATTCTTTTGATAGATAATGAGAGACACGTTTGTACACAGACATCAATGTTTTTTTTTTCTCAGAATGACAAAATGAGCAAAATGATCAGTGAACCATACTGATAGAGAAACTTTTCTCTAAGATGGTCACTAATTTCAAATTTTAAACAATCGACTTAAATAGTTTGATATCCTGATTCTTATTTGTAGAATCATGTGATCTTACAAATATGCAAAAAATAAAGTCTATATTGAAAGAAACTATTAAGATTTGTTAATGAAGTTTGAAATTTCTTTACAATTTCAGTATAAAGTTTTTCCTTGTTTTATTCAATGATATTGTAAAATTGTGTGATGAAATGTGTCCATAAATATTACAGTTTCAAATCAAAGAGTTAAGAAAAAAATTAGTGAAAATCTGCATTTTGATCGAATTTTGTGAGTGGCTAGATATACAGTTAGGATGAGTCTTTCATAGATAATTTTGTTTGTTTGCTGTTCGCTTTCGAGCACGTAGTAGCAGTCATTTTGTATTATTGAATTCCCTAAAATTGAGTTGGTTAAGATTGTTCTTTTCAAATAACAAATTCTTTTCCCGACGAATGGACTGCACTTAGGTTATCTACGAGTGTCTAGTAAAGTTTTGAGAGATTCAGCAGTGACGTTTCCGTATTCGGGAAATGAAAAGTCGAAGCCAACTGGAAATTACTGAATCTTCAATTGGCGGTATAGAAAATGTCGAAAAGGCCATTACGCTTCAAAATATATATGCAATACATTTGACATAAACTCCATAATGCATAGAGATTTTCTAAACTCTTGGTACATGCTTTAACATTATATCAAGTATAAATAAACAAGTCATTTATAAATAGTACATGAGGTCGATAAATCATAAAAGGACCACTACTGGACTATTTTACTCTAAATTAAGTAAAGTGGATGAATATACCAATAAAAATATAATAAAAAAGTTTGATGGAATACAAATTTATAATAGCCCAACAACGCAACTGCACGTTCATGAATATTTCAATGTTTATTCTTATTGAGACAGCAAGTTATTTGCTTTAAGTCCCCCAAAGGTACTGCGTTCTACTTTTCTTCGTCACTTTCATCTGTGTAAGCTATGATAGTGTCATCCATGCTATTGTGATGCTATATTATTTTAAATTGTATTCCATTAAAAATGTATGTGAAATATTGTATCTGGTTTTATCTATTTTATTTGACGTATTAACTCTATTTATTTAATTCACAGTCAAACCGATTCCATTTTCTTTTCCAAAATTGTTGGTTTCTAAAGGCGTGGACTATCTTTTAAGTATATCCCATGATTTCAGAATAACTTTTTATAACATGAGACTCTTTTCGGAGGGTTACATCAAATATGGAAATGAGACTTCGCCGTATAGATATGTGTTTGTGTTAATCGCATTTCCGATAAGGGGGGATATTAGTACACATATTTATATTTATCCTTTTGTAACTGATAACAGAATTTAGTGGTGGGATTTCGTCGGTCACGGAGCATCCGCATGAATTGGTTGAACAAGGCTATGCAAATTATTGTTATATAACATCTACATATAATTTAATATATGAAATTTGAAAGCCATATAAATATTAATTGGCTTGATAGTAATAGCCACATTTCAATTTTATAAATTTACAGTTTTTTTTTTAATTTTATTTTTGATGCGATAGTTCAAAATAGAAAAATTATCATTAAAAAAATTATCATCCAACCGTTTTCTCCGACGAAAATAGCTATTTTCTTAAAATTTTGCCTGCTGTATATTTAAAAAATTGGAAATTTACATGTCTATGAAACAATTTTCTATGAGTCTCATAATATAAACAACAAATGAGAAAAATACAAAAGTATAAATAAAAAAATGGCAATGATAAGGTTTTTGGATTTTTATGAATGCCAGGGAATAATATTGGATAAAAGTATAAATGCAAAAGAACAGAGGAATATATACAGAAAAGGAAAGGAGATTGGCTTAAAAGTAAGTTGTTTTGACCATTTTGGTCAAATATCACTGCCATGAATTTTTAAAGAATATAGAAAACATATGCCCAATATGAGTCTTTCAGAAAACAGGAAATGCAGCAAAAGAAATAAAGAGGGATTTATTTGAAAATATAAAGAATGTCCTACATTTATTCAGAGTTCAGTTTGAAAAAAATATATAAAAAGAGAGTAGATCGTTTTATATTATATAAAAAATAAATATTATTTTACAAAATAATAACACTTTTCTGTTTTGGAAAAATGCGGCAGAAAATTTTTATTAAGGAACTAAACTGATTATTTCTTAAAATTTTCACTAAAATATGGATTCTTTGAAAATTTGTTGTAGAAAAATAATAAATTTTTACAAAAAACAATATTTTTTTTCTTTCTTATTTCTTTCAAGTTTTGTCAACAAAAATAGAAAATTAAGCTCCTTTTTATTTAGTAGCGATATAATTTTTATAGGACTTAAATATTTAATATTAGTATTTAAAATGAAATGCATGTTATTTACGGCAGAATGCTTAGGTTTCTTCCCATCGATGTTAAATCTCTGCTGCGATATTTCCTTCTTAAAAAGGCCGGCGTCATGGCATAGGGGAAGCGCCTCTCCCCTGGGCGTTCTGGTTCGGGCATGGCTGTTCTTCATTTTTGTTCTATCTGTGAGGTTCATTTTTGTTCTGAATGTGCTCACCTGATTTTAAAGATTTCCTGACATTGTATTACATAAATAATAATAGCATCTTAAATTATGCCAATTTAATCACTATTCATTTTTTTATGATTTTCAAAAATGTTTTTATGCAGAATTGCCAGTAATATTTTTTGTGGCAATTAATTTCTGTTTGTTTTCATAGCTTCTATAAATATTTTACAATGATTAAGTATTTGATTTTAATCTGTTATTGAAAGATAAAGAATAAAGATTTTGTTCTAATTTTCATACCTTTCTTCAATGGCATCATGAATTTTTACTTTCCTAATTTATTTCATCAGATTATTACACAGACTCTTTTAATAAAATATTTTGAGATATCAAATAATATAATTGATAACATGAAGATTACATTAACTATTTTTCAGTTTCCTTTTTAGCTGTTTCGGGTCACATAATTTAGAGATTAGGTGAACTTAGGTGCTAAATTAAGTTAACAATTAACCCTTATCTGAGGGATTGCGGTATTTCAGACCACTAAGGATGAACTTTCGGTGACCCCTATTTTATTTTTAATTCAATCGAATGGATTGGTCCTATAGCTTCGTGACCTTCACTGCACGTGTACATTTTCAACCGGTTTCAACGGATGCTCTTTAAAATATATCAGCTATTTCTTTTCGCGGCATCTGTGAGACATCATCTCTCTTTTAGTGCTCCAGTATTATATACAAGGCTAACAAATGGATCTAAAACTTGGTCCTCGAAATATCATCCAATCTACTGATTTCCGTTATGAAGCAGAGCTCCAGAGACTTTAAAATTAAACTGAAAGTGATTTTAGTCATGAGGAAAATTCTACAAAATATTTTTTTGATGAAAGTTTACATTCGACTGACTCTGATATGTATGTTCATATGCATCGGAAAATAAAAGGTAAAAAAAAAAAAAACGGTTTCTGAGGAAATAAACAATGGATTTCAAGTTAAAATTACATCGCTCCATTTGGGTTAATTTCTTATAATGATTTATAAAACGAAATATTTTGTCCGATTTCTAATAATTTTACTATCTTTAAAATACCATTTTTATCTATCCAAACTTAAATCTGGGCTAAAAACTCTAACAACTATGAAAGAAACATAAATCTACTAAGAATTCTACAAGGAAGATTTAGACGCTAAAAAAATCCCAACACCATATAAAAAATGTTCTTTTCACAAGCCACGCGAACAAATTTTTTGGGTTTTCCACATGGGTTGGCAGCTTTGTAACGTTTAGGATAGCGGTTATTACAATAGCTTATTCCATCACTGTCAGAACAAAGAAAAAAAGCTGAAAGAGTATTTTTTTTAATAATACACCTTTTCAAAAAAAGCTTAAGCTGTAGGATTACGAAAAAAAAAGATGCCTTTCTTTCTCAATTTGTTTATTGAAAAAAAAATATCGAAATCCGGGTAGGAATATATATATATATATATATATATATATATATTCTGAAATCTTCGCCCCAAATAAGCTGTGTCCTTACACCTTAAAGCCTTTTTTCTTCCTTTTTTTTATTTCCTTTTTAAAAAGTAAACAATTTCATAAGTAATTATACAATGTTTGGTAGAAGGTCTTAGATGAAGAGTTTGATGAGGCTTTAATCAATCTAATTTTGCAGTGACTTAGAAAAAAAAGGAATCCCCGCCTGTGCTTAGCTGTGTAAAAAAATGGATGAAAAAATCTACAGCGGTGTGTCATCTGCAAGCTAATCAAAGCAAAATATACATAAAAAAACAGAGATTAAGCATTTTCTTCTTGGAAAATGATGCCAAAGAAAAAATTATGGTTTTATGTTCTCCATAGAAAATCTTGCTGCCACTGATGTAATCTCCAGAAAGAAAAATAAAAGTTTGAAGTGACTCTAATTATCTTTCTTTTAATAAACCTTAAGATACTATATCGTAAATTTTGAGACAAATTAAAATGAGTACATGAATTTTAGTTAATATAAAGAATGATTATTTGAATAGATGAATCTGCAAATTTAAGGTACTTTAAGTGAGGCAAATAAGAAATTTTAGATAATAAATATCTTGTGTTCAAGGAAACATTTATGTGGATGATTTAATGTTTTCTCGCCCCTCTTTTTTACCCTATTCAGATAATATTTTAATAAGTATTGATCATACGATTTCATTGTATCTGGTTACTTATATGCAGGTTAGCTCATTCATTTAACTGTCTATACTTTTATTTCACGAATTATAAAATGTGCAATCTTAGGAATTATAAATTATTATACAGTATAGGTCAAAATATACAGTACTGAAACTCTCGCATCTCGAACACGTGGTTGCGTTTGTCGACGAGGCATAGCTCCAGTTACACGTGTTCGCAGTATAAAAAAAAGTTGTGTTGTGCAGTTGTTGTTGGAAATGGGGCTCTCGACGGAGGAAAAAGTATTTATAGTTAAGCATTATTTCCGCTCGCGAAGGTGCACCGAGTTTGAAAAAAGCTGACAGAACAATTCCAAGAGAAGTTTAATAAAAAGGTTTAATAAGTGATCGAGCTGTTTCTTCAGAATTTGAGAAGGTTCTGTCGTACAAGGAACATTCAGATGTATAGACAGTGGTATCAACAGGATGGAGCGATCAGCGATACCACTCAAGCACCTCTAGCCATGCTGCAGGAAAACTTTCCAGGACGAATCATTTCACGTTGTACTTCCTATACTCGTCCCATTCTCGCAATATGACATCATATGATGCTTACTTGTGGGGAATGTTAAAAGAGAATGTGATCAACTGTGAAAATCCACCAAGAATTGTGCCTCTATTACGTGAGAAAACAATCTCTTTTTCAGAAGTCTGCAGTAACCTTTGATTCAGGATAGGCTTGAGAATCTGCGTGAACACTGTCTACAGCAAGGCGGTGCACACTTTGAACACTTTCATTACGCATACTGTGATAAATCAACACGCTAATAGTGTGTATGTATGTATGTATGTTAATTTCTTTTGAGGAAAAATAAACTCGCAGATGACAATAATGTAATTTTGTTCGTCTTGTCATTTTAGTATTTCATATTTTGGAGCTTACTGTACTTGGAAAAACTGTATGATGAAATCCAAACGATTTCCATCACATGAGTATTACTAACATTTTTTTTTTATTTTTAATTCTAGCTGTGCAAGTTAAATAAGTTTTAAAAAATGGCATGAATCTTTTCAAAATAACTATAGTTAAGATAATATTTTGTAGTTATATTAGATATTTTCCTCTTATGTTTCTTATTTTTCTCACAATTGTTAATTTAAATTTCATTGAATAATAGTTAGACTAGACTTGATACACTGAATTAAAAAAAAATTACACAGCAATTGTAACTTTTATAAGAAATGTGCAATTCAAACGGAGCAAAATTGCAAATGAGTTAGCATAATGCTATGGAGTTTTTGAAGTAGAACCTTTCATCGAGAGAACCATCAGAAATGGAATAAGAATTTTCTTATAAATAATATCCTGTTCCTTATATTATGCATTGATAAAAACGATTATATATCCTTCTCAAAATAAAGATTAGGTACTTTAAAAATAGTATAGTAAGTGGCTACAGTTTATACTAGAAAAAAAACAAAAAAAATATTTTTAAAAAATGGATGCACTGGTCCTTTAGCTAAATATTTTACCTGTATGATAATTGATTAGGAGATAATATAATAGGTTAGCAGGAAATGAGTCTTTTATTTCTTTATTTCAATCTCCCTCTTTTTTATATAATGGAATATTTTCCATTGGAAGATGCAATTTCTTCTTGTCAAAGTTCCGCATCAGACTAATAAATAGAAAAATAAATTTTAGAGCTGTATGAAACTTTTGATTGCGAGATTAGCGAATGTAACATCTTCATGGTGCCTCTTGAATAGGAAATATAATCTTTGCATTGCAACTTGCTTTATGAAATTTGAATGAAGAATATATTTTCTATGTTGGGCCACATTTTTATAGACTAAATATATTGGTAAGAAACTCGATGCATTAAATAAAGTCTTGCTCTATTTCATTAAATAGAGTCTTGCTCTATTTAATCAATCAATTTTCTCCAATAATTTATACAAAATTAGAGAAAAAAATGCTTCTCAAGAGTTATGGTTTGTTATTTGTAAAAGGAACAGAAATAAAGTATTAAGCAATATACAATTATTGTTTATTTATTTTAAATAAGAATTAACTCCTTTTTTGAAACATGTTTAATTCATTCATCACAGTAAAAATATTACAGTATTTTTTTTTATTAACCCCAAAAAATTACGAGAATCCTTATCCCTTTTATCAACAATGTCACAGCACATTATTTATCAAGCATTTCTTCTAAACCTATAAAATTTCTTATAATAAAACACAAACAAGACACTTTGAAACCTTTGACTTCATCCCCTGGACACCTTTAAATTTTATCCGCGTCAAAAGAGGTTAAGGTTACCAGAGCTGGGTTATAAAATCTCCCAGATTCAATGCAGCATAAATCTACTGGTGTAAGCCAGCAAAAAAAAGCTGGAACTGTCCAACCTTCTTCTCTCAGCTCGCAAATTCAGGGCCGAAAGATAATTATCCGTATATAAAATGTCAGGAAGACTGCCAAGGGTACACGAAAATGCTTTCAAGCGATTCGGAGTAACTCGGCCAGCAGTTTACGGGGCAGATTTGGAAGATTAGAAGAATGGAGGAAGCTATTATGCCACCGTATAACATACATCTACATGGATGATACAATGTAGAGTGGGAAGAACAAGTATTTACCATTAAATATCTATGCTTTTATGCCTACGATAACATGTATTAATTAAACGTGATGTAGAAAGGATTTATAATCACATTAAAAGTTTGCGTCTTTTCTTACAGGAAAACTTTTTTTATTTATTGCTGAAATTATAATTTAATTTGATAAATATTATCTTCGATTAAAGGTTTTCAGATATGAATAAATATTAAATTATCAGAGCTAAATGCAGGCAAGGAATTTTTATATTTGTGGTGCTTTAAATAAAAAATATATTTTAGTAATTTTTATAATATTGAATATGAAAGTTTTTTTTTAAATTAATTGCGGTGCTTAATTGTAATGTACAGGATCTCTTCAACAAGCTGTTCCAGTTCCAGCGTCTTTCCATGTGAGAGTTCCCAAATTGAATTTAACGCTATTTTCACTCAAAGGAGTTTTTCTATTTAATGTGACATATATACAAGGTGTATAATCAATCACACTTAAGGTGAAAAAATTTTTTATCTGAATTAACGACTTCGTTAGAACTTTGAAATTGCTTTTTCAGAATTACCTTAAATCATTTATAGTTGAAAGGTTAAAATGCTTTCTATTTTCAAAATTAATTATAAATCAAATCTTTATTAATACGACTTTTCTTAATTTACTTATTAAATACGGGGGGAAAAGACCTTCTGATTATTTAGTTTTAATGAAATAAGAATATGTTTTGTGCAACATAACGCCCATTTAATATTTTTAAAAAGAAACTTTATCTTCACAATTCTAAATAAAAGAAATTAGTAAGCACACATGGATATGTGACAGATATAAACATAGCTAGAACATAAAGATCAGTCAAATCATATAGGTAAAACATAAATAATACTTATTTATTAAACATTTAAAATCTTCTGTCGCTATTTCAAATGTGTAAACTTAACATAATACATTTATTTAGAAATTAATTGTGTATTTGTTATTAATATCCAATTGCGAATAGGAAAAAAATGAGGAATGTATAAATGTGTGTTGTTAATCATTGTTTTAATAAGGCTAACTTTAATTTCACGAAAACTTGTGTTCAGATGGAAATAAATACATGTAATGAAGATTCAAATTTAAAAAATCGCAGCTTAAACTCATCGGATTCTGTATGTTTATGACTCATAATCATACAGAATAAAGTTATTGATTTTTAGACATGTGGCATTTAATAAAAGATTATTTATTTTTCAATTTCAGTCTGGAGAAAAATATTTCTCTTTTATCACTCCCCTTATGCAGTTTTAAATTTATTAGATCTTTTTGGGTTGTATTAAATTATTCCGTACTAAAATAATAAATAATGTATTGCACATTTTTGTTGTTTGGTAACGTAAAAAATAAAATGATACATCAAATTATTGGAAAGAACTTGGTATTAGTTTTACTGTCATGTTCCTCATTAAAATTATTATTTTTATGTCAAAAATAAGCTTTAAAGAAACAGAGAAAAAAATTTCTCTTGTATAATCTTAAAGAAATCATAAATATCGGATAATTTCAAGCCATGGATTAACCGATCATTAGGCAGTGTATTACAGCCAATTCACATGATATAGCAATTACGAGATAATCACATCTATACAGCTATTTAGTATTTATCTAGCTCAAAATGTATCTATCATAATATATTCATGATTATAGTTTCATGTTCTTGTTTTCTTAAAATTTATCGAAATGAAATTCAAAATTAAATGGTCTCAATAGATGTCTAGCAATTCAGAAAAAGTAGATTACTATAGGCAGTCTCAGAATACATGGCAGTTTCAATCTGTTTATGTTATAAAGATATAAACGCGATAATATAGAAATATTGTTTCGTTTCATCAAGGTAGTCAATTTAATTAAAGACAAATCATTAAAAAAATTCAATTAAAATTATATTCTTAATTTTAAAAATTGTACTACGCAGCTTTAGGTTGTTTAGCAGATTTATTTCCGTATCTCAAGTCAACAATCTATTGAAGGGAAGCAAATTTCAAACGCACTAGATACTGATTAAGAACTTTAACAGTTATTGAAAATTGCTTATAATTTTAAAACAATCGTTTTTGATACATGCTTTCGATAAAGCAGTTCCTGTTTATAAAAAAAGGAACACTATAATCCATTTTTTAATTACTTCTTAAGAATTGTTTATAAAATTCTGTACTATGTATACTGGATAACAATGCGCAATTTTAATATTTTTGGAATTTAGTTGTTAGTTACTGGCTTGATTCAATGCGTATAAATTAAATGATACTGAAATTAAGAATTTACAATAATATTGGTATTGGTAAAGTATAACGTATAAATTAAAAGGTTGAAAAATTCTGATAATAAAATTCTACCTTTTATTTCACTAATTAATTTTTTCACCCTCCTTTAAGCATTGAATGTTTCGCGCATCATATTAAAGGTGGCTAAATGGATGATAATTCTGTTAAAAATATCACAAACTAGCAGTAATTGACTTTCGTATTTATAAATCAAGTATATATATTTATGGTTCAAATATTAAACAACTAAATCAGAAGCACACAAAACGTGGATTCAAATAACAATTCTTATTCACTTTCATTGTTTTCACCAGTGACAATCAGCTTTGTATTTTATATTGCTGTGTTTTAAACATAAACAAGTACCATTGTCGTTTATTGCCAATGGCGTCCGTTTTCTTTTCTTCATACTTTAGCAAGATTGTTGAAATGCTGCTTTCTCAAGAGACCAAGCAGAGTCAATTTCAGAGAATGGCATTTTCTAACTTCGAAGTGATGAAGCATTTAAGGATCGACATTTTGTCATTACACAACCAACATTGAGTTAGGTAAATAGCAAAGAAATATTCGAGGTCTTTCATTCTGTTTCTGTTACCACTAAATAAAATCTTGATATTTATTCTAGCTATGTTTTGCCTTACTTAAAAAACTGATATGTCCCAGCTTTAGTTATTTATTCAGAATAATAGAATAAACAAATTTTTGCTACTAATATCGACACCTCGTTTGTAGCGTTATAAAATTATAATATTTTCTTTTTCTTTTTTTTTCATTCCGATTGGATAGTATAGATACTCATTGAGCTAATATCAGGTGTTCAGATTTTAGACTACTGTTTTTCATTAAAAGGAGGAAAAAAATACATTCCTATAATAAATATTTTTTATTAAATTATCACAAATTTATACAATTTTAAAAAGTAAATAAACTAATGGAAGTGTTTCCTCCAAAATTTTCGCATGTAATCGATGTGTATTTCGCATGTATATATATATATATATATATATATATATATATAATAACGAAATATTAACTTTAGCATTTTTGCTGAATCTGTTGTGTCAACATTGGAGTGTTTTTTGGCAATAAATCTTTGGCTTCCGAATAATTATATCTAAAAAACGAATTTATGTTATTGACGCGATTTCTCAATCTACTGAAACAAAAAAAAAAATTGACCCAAACTAATTTATAGTCACAAAATCACATTCATATTTGATATATTTATATTTTTGCATTTTTGAGCTGCTGTATTTATATGTTTCATGATCCATCAACCTTTTGTTGGATTCGGTTCAAAATTTGACGAGTGTCTGCAGATGTTTCATATAAATGCTAAATTTGTGCACCCAATTTTATCTACAGAGCTCAATCCGCTTCATAGTTATTGTATTAGTTTGTATTCGAACAGCCGGCCAGACAGACTTCCTCTGAACGGATTTTGTTCGAAATTTGATGGGAATCTACATACCAGTGAGAAGACCAAATATCAAATTTCATTCGTCAAACTAAAATTTAAAAAAAAAAAAAAAAAAAAAAAGCTCATTCTTTTTTGTTTGTTTTTTTCACAAAAAGACCGGCAAGCTGGCGTAATTTAAAAAATATGTTTTTCGAACTCAGTTTTCTCAGTCAAAATATGTTTTTCGAATAAAACAAGTAGAGTCAAAATCTTGAGTTCGAATTTTATGACGATTTCGATAGATTCTCTAAACTTCGTATGCGAAAAAAACATTAAAAAAAATAGAGAGAAGGTGAACAAAGTTGCAAATTCGGGGCTGTCTAATCACAATTACCTTTCAGGCACTTAAATTTGTTGGAAAATGACTCAAGCTAATTTATCTCCACTCTATAAATGGACAGATGAGCCAAAACAATAGACGCAATCGAGTGTAAGTTTATACCATTCATTTCGAGTTTTATTTTTATGTTTTTAAAAATATTCGAAGTTTAGAAAAAATTATAATTTAGTAAAATAATTAATTTCATTTACTTTAAATTAGATAGTTTTTTGATGATAAAAGCCAAATTAAATGTAAAAAATAAAAATTCAAATGCATAGAGCCTTTTAAGATACAATTTTCTGATTTTTGTTAACATATTTTATATAATAAAATTTGATGAAAGTTTAAATTTAAGTCTGTCCTGCTTTATTAAACTATAAAACTGCATAACTGAGCTCAGCAATTGAAAAAAAAAATCCTTAAAAGAATCCAATCAGGTCATTAGTGTTTATAAATTCAGATTACCAATTTTAATTATTATTTTTTTTAAATTAAAAAAACAGCAATTTAATTCAAAATCATTATACTTCTGGTAAAAAAAAAGCGCATGCCATTGAATTGAATACTGTTGCCAAATATAAAAATTAAACAAAAATAATCAAAAAAACGTTTTTTTCAAATACCGGGTGTCCCATAAATTTTTAAATGCTTTAAAAATTCATAAAAATTGAAGGAATGAGTATATTTTAACGCGGTTTGCAAAACTGTTATTCTCATGAAGAGGAATTTTTTTTTCATACAAAAAAAAAGTTGAAAATGTGTCGATAGAGGGCGCTAAACACAAGCAAAACATACAATTCTACGGGAAAAATACTTTTATTTGCATGCAAGCAATTGTTTACATGCGTATCACACCAGTACTACAGTACTTGTTCTGTGTGTCCGCCATCACCACAAATAACAGTTTCGAAGCGGGAGACAACATTGGTAACTGCATCATACAGCATATCCGGATGAGTGCATGCGATTTCGTGGCGAATGGCTTCCTTTAGCTGCACTAACGAAATTGGCCTATGGCGGTACATCCGAGACTTAAGGTAACCCCATAGCCAAAAATCAAGGGGTGTTAAATCTGGTGAGCGTGGGAGCCATTCATGTGTAAAGTGAAGGCTGATTATCCGTTCTTCAGTAAAAGTTCTTCTCAAAAATGCCTTCACTTCGGTGTCGATGTGAGGAGGTGCCCCGTCTTGCATGAATGTCACTGTGTCAAGGACATCGTGTTCCAATAAGGACGGTATCACTTCCTTCTGCAACATTTACAAGTAACTTGTTCCATTAACTGAACATATCTTCCATCCTGCTTTTTTACAGGGCTTTTCAAAGAAAAAAGGACCTACAATAATGGATGCAGTGAAACCACACCAAACAGTAACCCGTGATGAATGCAGGGGCTTCTCAGTGTAAGCATGTGGATTCTCATGTGCCCATATTCTACAGTTATGGGTATTAACTGCTCCATGCAAAGCAAAATGAGCCTCATCTGTCCACAATATTTTCAGCAGCCATCGCGGATCATCTTCAATTTTCGCCAAAGCCCAATTTGAGAATTCCAATCTCTTAGCTGTATCATTTGGTAAGAGCTGATGTAGCGATTGCAATTTGCTTGGGTACAATTGCAATACACCATGAAAGATACGGTATACCGAAGTCTTTGGTATACCAGTTATTCGTGCGCTACTGACTGCACTTGTAGACTGTTCCCTTAGCGTGTCCATTTGCGAAGAGACATCGGGGGTACGGACTGTTGTTAAACGAGGTGCACCACTGCGTGACCGATGACACAAACTTCCAGTTTCTTCGAAACGGCGCACTAGGGAAACAAGTCCAGCAGGAGTAATCGGACCTGAACCTTTCTTCAATCTTTTCTGGGTCCTAAACTTTCGTAAAGCTTCAGCCGCCGATTCGTTGCTGACATAAAACAACTTTACCAATAGTGCTTTATCCACCAGTGTCAACATCTTAATACAAACCTTATGCAAACCTTTAGAAATGATGTGTCAATCGCTCACTCTGCCTTTCATAAGACCTTAATTTGCATATTTCCACTGATTTGCTTGTGTGCAGCGCCCTCTATTGACAAATTTTTGATTTTTTTTTCTGTATCAAAAAAAAAAAATCTCCTTTTATGAGAATAATAGTTTCGCAAACCGCATTCAAATATACCCAGTCCTTCAATTTTTATGAATTTTTAAAGTATTTACAAATTTATGGGACGGTACTTTGTATTTTCTTTTTTTATATTGATTTAGGAAAAGCGGAACTTATGTTTGAAATTTATTTGTCTATGTCTAAAAGAAAAAGAAATAAAATGAAAAAACAGCGTCATTTGATTTCGCTGATATTTGAATGTATACAGACGTATCTTATACATTTTTTTGTTTGAATAATATATAGCTGCCTTTGTTTGTTTCCCCTCCTAGTTTTATTCAAAACACAATGTCAATCACACACATTTAAAATTAAAAATAAATTTTTTGCTTATTATTTTCAGTATGCTCAGTTTTTCTAAGAAATTATGTATTTCTTAAGATACTTTCAGTTTTATTATTTCTGATATGTGTTTTTCTTATCATTATCTACTTTACTATAATGCGTTTCTTATCTCAAATCAGTAAATTGTATTTTAAATACCTTACAATGAATTTCAAAGTCCTTATCTGCAACAACTCTGAGAGAAAACTCATTTTTATCTGACACAGAATACACTGCAGAACAACGATAATTAGATTCTTGAAAGAACATAACAAATTCTTAAATACATCAAAAAATAACACTCCACATCTGCCTATCTACTAATAATAAAAGTAAACTTACTTAATAAAATCCACTTAAAAGGCGATAATATCATTAAGTGAGGCACCCTTAAATCAGTTCACACACGAGAATAAAAAGCGCTATCGTCGCCATTTTTACTACAAGAGCTGCATCTAATACGCTATTATCCATTTATTTATTACTCCGAGAGACATTAGTGATTCAGGTAAAAGCAAGCAAGAAATAATTAGACAGTGAATCCATAGTTTAATGATAGTCTTTTCTCTCTCTCTATGGTAGCTTATAAAGAAAAATGAATTTCTTATTAGGAAATAATCGCAACTTGCTTAATAAATTTAGATAATGAATACCTTTCCTTGGAAAATTAAATTTATCACATTTATTCTTAGAAA
Organism: Argiope bruennichi; assembly: GCF_947563725.1. Taxonomy (NCBI): domain Eukaryota; kingdom Metazoa; phylum Arthropoda; class Arachnida; order Araneae; family Araneidae; genus Argiope; species Argiope bruennichi. The sequence goes on from NC_079151.1 coordinate 145,222,710, forward strand.
CAATGCTCTAAATCTCTAGTTAATTTATTGTTATTCCTTAATAAGTAGCGTGTGGTAAAGAATTCTATAAAAAGAGCAAATAAGAAAAGGCATATTTTCTCCAATATTGCTAGATTTTAAAGTAGTTTCTTATTCTTAATTGAATTTTCTTTTATTTTATGTCATTTGTAAGATCTTTCATTTTATATCTGTAACGGTTAAATGCATTTCTATCTATGAAATGGCAAAATATGATAATTATTGATCAGACTTATAGTCATATCATTTGAAATCCTTAATTGAGTTTTTAAATGGGAATGGAAGTCGCCGCCGTTATATTTGATTGAAATTACCATTACTGATTTTACAAGCATTGCAAAATTCCATCAATACATTATAATTTTCTTCACGCTCAAACAGTGAAATTATTCTGAAAATATTTCTCGTGGCTTTTTATTCTTTTTCTTTCATTTTCTAAATATGCGTTTATTAACATACAGTCGCTCCAAGCCAAACTCGGACACCATAGAAAAAAATCTTATTTTGCAAAAATACTTTGACTAAAAGGAATTCAAAAAAAGTAAAGATGGTTTTCTAATAGTGAATTTATTGCTCTATTAAAAACAAACCAAATAACGCTAATTCATAAGTTATAATGACAAATTTAGAGATAAAAATAAAATTGCGCAAGAAAGAGAGCTCAAGCCAAACTCGGACATTTGACAATAAAGCGCCAAATAATTGCAATCCTGAGTGAAAATTGTAGACAACTTCATGAAAAACATTGTAGTTGTTTAGCGGAATTCTCGATTTGACGTTTTTTCATTTATTGCAGAAAAAAAAAACTTAATTTATTGAAAATGTCAAGGCAAAGGGGCCAAACGAGCATAGAGTTAAGGAAATTGATTATTAAGCATACTGAAGATAGAAAGTCCGTGCGAGAAATATCGGAGATTGTCAAAAGAAGTCATTCCACGGTTCATGACATCATAAAACGCTACAAAACCAATAATCAGGTGGAAAATAAGCCTAAAAAAGCCCATAACAAGATTTTCATAGAAGCAGATGAGTGATATTTAGTGAGGAAAGTGAAAGTAAATCCCTTCCTTAGCGCTCCAAAAATAGCTATTATTGCTGAAAATGAATTAGGGAAAAAGGCTAGTTCATCAACAATTAGAAATGTGCTCCATAAGAAAGATTTCAATGGAAGAAAAGGCAGACAAAAACCTTTCATAAGTAAGCGAAATCAAAAAGTAAGACATGAATTCGCAAAGGAGCATGAAAACAAGGATTTTTCTTACTGGAAACAAGTATTATTCACTGACGAGAGCAAATTCAATATATTTGGATCAGATGGCAAGCCATATGTTTGGAGAAAATCAAATGAGGAATTGAGTAGAAAAAACTTGAAACCAACTGTGAAGCATGGTGGCGGATCATTTTCAGTGGCTGGCCCAGGAACTTTGCATTTCATTGAAGGGAGAATGGATCAGAATGTATACCTTGACATTTTAAAAACAAATTTGCCACTATGTGTGCAAAAAATTTCTCTTGGCAATAATTGGAGATTTTATCAGGATAAGGATCCCAAGCATGAAGCTTATAGAGTGCGTTCCTGGCTCCTATATAATTGTCCTCACGTCATGGAAACACCACCCCAAAGCCCAGACATAAATCCCATCGAGAATTTGTGTGCTCATCTTAACAAAAGAGTCCGGGAAAACGCTGTTTCAAGTAAAACTGAGTTGAAAAGACTATTATTGCAAGAATGGGACAATATTCAGCCTAATTTTTGTGAAAAATTGGTGCAATCTATGCCTAAACGCCTTAAAACGGTTATAAAAAACAAAAGATTACATCCAAACATTAATTCATTTGAAATATTAACTAGTTTTAAAATCCTTTTAGCCGTCCGAGTTTGGTTTGTGCGTTAATTTTTGTTTTGTTTTGTTTTTTACCATAATTTCTGGTTACAATGTAATAATTTATATGTTTTGTTATCTGTTTTTAACACTGCAATAAATATATTATTGAAAAAGCATTTAATTATTTTGATAATCATTTTTATTTAAAATTTTTTTACTTAATTAGTAGATTTTCTTTGATGTCCGAGTTTGGCTTGGAGCGACTGTATATATATTAAACGAAGTAGGATTACAATTATATTAATAGGCGAATTGTCATCTTTCAAATAAATTAAAAACCATAAGACAGTGGCTGTAATTAAACAAAAAATATTATGATTTATTACAATTTTTTTTAAATGGCACGATAAATACTGATCAGTTACAATATTAAAAGCTTTTACTCATTTTTTAAAGAAAAATATCATATTAACGATACAATTAAAAACAGACTGAAAATCAAAAATAGATTCATCATCTGAATTAATATTTTTAAACTACTTCCAAAACTTAGCTAAAAACAGCAAAAGAGTTCGTATTGAAGCAGCTACAGAAAACGACTTCATTGTTATTACATAATTCGGCATTTATTAAAAAAATGAATAATATTAAGGCAACTAATGTTCTAAAACTAAAACACAAACAGATTTGCTTCAAAGTTTAAAATGCATTAATGAGAAATTTGGAGATTTAAAGTAAATACCGAAAGATTTCATCAGCCAGGAAGAAATAAAAATGTATTGTCTGCATTTTAAATATATTAGAAGAAATTAATTTTCATCTGCAATTATTCATCATTTAGTTAAAGACATAGAATAATGATTTAAAGCATGGACTTAATGTCGGATTTTTCAATTATATTATTAAAATATATTATTTGCTTTTCTTAATTAACATTGGAATTAAGATATTTTGTATTTTTGAATATTGCAATCATAACTATTAATTTGAATAAAAGCAAATCAATTATCTGCTTCCTTTTACATAATTGGGTTAAAGGTGCAACGATTGCATTTTCACAAAACAATAATGCGTCAAAAATCAGACGGAATGCATTTTATTAAATATAGACAAAACAAATGCATTTGCACTATAGCTTTCAAGATAATGATTATAGTAAATACATTCGAAAGAAATAGTGTACAGTTTCTGAAAATTTCTAAAGTTGGTCAGTTTTAGTTAATAATGCCCATAAATCTTTCTGTCCATTTATTTTTCATTTAATTAGCCTTTTTTGAAGCTATTTAAGTTTAGTTCGGATATATTTAAACAAATTCAATTTAAGGAAAGGAAGTATACTTAGAAGTTTGAATTCCTTTTTCTTTTTTTTTGAATTTTTAAATAAAGATCATGTTCAAAATAACCAATGTCGTTGCTCGGAAATTACTTTTTAATCCCTAACTATTAAACAAATTAAAATATCAAAAATTCGCTTACATTTTAAGAAAATAAAATTTTAAAATATTTCCGATGTACTCATGCTTCAAAAGTTTCCTAGAAACGTCAACGGTGTGATCACACAGATAAAATAAAAACATTTCCTTTTATTATAATTATAAATATACATAAAGTCTATTTAGGAATTAAAACTTTATTTTTCGAGATAAATTAACTGTTAATTTTACAGCGCTCTCATAAAAACGAATATTTAAAACGATTTTTCCATTTGATTAACGTTTTCATGCATTCATTCTGATCACTAACAACTCAATTATAATGCATTAGAAAACACTTTTTCAGTTAAGCTCTTATCTTCATTTTGTTTGAAGTATAATGTAATTAGAACCAATATCTGCCTCTGCAAAAACTAAACGAAAACTCATTTCTATTTAACGGCGGAAGCACTTCTTTATGCTCTGCTGAACACTAATATTTTGGTATTTTTAATGAACATAATAAATTCTTACTCGCTGCAAAAAACAACTGTCCGCATCTGGCTATCCACTAATAACAAAAGGAAACTTATTTAATAAAATGCACTTAAAAGGCGATAATAGCATTAACTAAGGCGTTCTTAAATTAGTGTACATACAAGGGTAAAAAGCGCTATCGTCGGCAGTTTCACTACCAGCTCCATCTAGCACGGTATTATCCATTTATTTATTTATTTATTACTCAGAGAGGCATTAGTGATTCAGGTAAGACCAAGAAGGAAATAATGAGTCGGTGAATCCATAGTTTAATGGGAGATTTCCCCCTTTCTCTTCTTCGCGCGGCTTATAAAGAAATATGAATTTCTTATTCAAAAATAATTGCAACTCGCTGAATAAACTTCAACAGTAAATAATAAGTTAAATTATTACGTTTGAGAAAGCTGCAGTTGATTTATTTGTTTTTCTAAATAAATTGTTTTTGTTATGAATTTCCCCGAAAAGTGCAGTTAGGAGGGGCATATTTCACTCTAATTGTGATTGGTTTCGTGTTTCAGATATTCATTTTAAAATTGTCACTCCATCTATTTAAAATTTCGAAACAGATTCAACACTAGCACCTTATAATTTATACGCTCATTTGAAAAATAGTTGTAGTTTTGCTGTCGGTAAGTTAGAATCGTATATAATTTATTATTCTATATTTAAAATTTTTACCGCAGCTTCGTTTCTAAAATTCTTGTATAAGTCTTTCATCCCAAGTCTCACTTCGATTCAATGGGCATGAAATGGACAAAGCTCCTTAATATAGAAATTTTGTCTCCAAAAATATAAAGAAAAAATATACTGATTTTTGCTTGTTTTCAAAAAAAAAAAAATAGATGTACTTTTTCTGTAACAAACAGTCATATAATTTGTTCTTTTTTTATTATTAGTTATAAATTTAAGAAATATGCGTTCTTTATTCCTCCAATTGACATCGGAATAATCGATTCCTTACGAAATGAGGAATGTAGAAATTATTATTTTTTATTTTTTACAGTAAATTATCATTAGAGATGTGGCAAGAAAGCTTATAAAAATGATAAGAGCGAAAACATTAAATAAGAAAGTATAAGTTTAAAAATAAGTACGCAATGGAATGACGTTATTAAAATCAGCAAAAAATTACCAAAATGGGAAATTTTCTTTTTATTATCATCTCCAAAATATGTGTTTATTTGCGACAAAAGAAACCTTAAAAAGTGTACCATTGAATAAAATGTAAGCAGAAAAGTAAATATATATTTAATAACATTTTCTTTAAATTATGTGCCTTTCAGATTTAAATGGCTTTGAATCGTTCAAGTTATCTTAATTTCAGGAGTTAGTAAAAAATCATAATAAAGATCCCTATTAAACTATTAAAAAAATATGCAAAATGCGTTATGAGTTTTTTAGGTATTCAGTAGTCAAATTTAATTCAGAAACAATCCAATTTCCTACGAAAATTCAGTTCATGCACATAAAATTATTTATCAAAAATTAGCATTTAAATGAAGTTACAAAATAATATCTAGTTTTCTTCGAAATTTATTTCTATTTGATAATAACGAAATAAATATATATTATATATATTTTTTTTAAAATATTAACCTTTCTTTTTAGTAACTTACTTTGTTTTAATGAGTTCTTAGTCATATGTAATATAATTATATCCTAATATGTATGGATAAAAAATTCATTCAGGAAACAATTTGAAAAAATGCCTAAAGAAGTCCTTTGTTCTCTTTTATTTTACATATTTCACTTACTTTTTTTTAATTACGTTTACAAAATAAATATGAATTTGTATTGGGCATATAGACAAAACTTTAGAAATGAAATTCAAAATATGAAATGAACGATAAAGTTTGAAATATATCATCAATGTTGTGTACAAACCATTTTTTCGAATACACATAGACACAAATGAAAGAGACATAATTTTTAAGAAAATAATTTTGGACTGGAGTTGTTTTAAGACATTGAGATGCATGAAAAATTGGGAATATCCTGATATGGGAATATATCTTTCTTGAATATACAATAATAAAAATCTGAAAGAAAAGGAATATTATATAAAAGAGGAGACATCATATTATTTTACACAGATGATTAGTTAAGCTTAGACTTATTTGAATTTAATGACTTGCTACTGCATTACTATTGCAATATTCAAAGTTCGTTCACCCATTAACTTGTATTCTTATTTCATGAAGAATACAAGTCAATGAATGAAGGAAATTTTGTCAAAATTTTCATTACAAATATGACTGAAAAGTTTTGTTTAACCTGCCTTTTATATTAAAACTTTGATATAAGCATAATAAAACAAGTTAAGCGTGGTACTGTTTTTAAGTAAAAATCCAATGCCAGTTTCGGAAATAATGCAATTTAAGAATACTTTTCTAATGATTTTTAGACGTATTTTGTTTATTTTTCCTCACTACATTTACACTTATTTCAAAGCCAATTAAATGCTCCTTTCATTATTTATTTAAAAGTAGCCATATTACATTTTCTAAAACATCTGAATTATGAATTTATTTTTGTATTCATTACTCAAAATGGAATTTAAAAGCAAATCCAAACTCCATTTTTGTGAATAGAAAATAAACTGAAATGCACCTCATTAGTTCTGGAATATACATCAGTAGTTTCGAGCCTTTATTCAATATCAGCATTAAGCTTTTAAAAACAGTCGAATAAACAAATAAATCACAGAAAGCAAATTAAAAGATCAAAAAGATAAAATCTTATGGAGTTACGAAAATAGAATAAACGCCTCAGATAAAGTAATCGATATTTTTAAAACTTCCTCTTCTTTTATCACAAGTTGCCTCTGTTATATCTAAAAATGAGTTTTTGATTATCACCCAACAAGTGAACCTGATTGGTCTTCCGCAACAAAGGTTCGCCACGAACCTGTCAGCAACAAAACAACGGATGCAATGCTGCTGCGATACTTCCGAACAAAACTGTGCACACACACACAAAAAAAAAAAAAAAAAAAATAACAAACTAACTCTTAAAGCCATTTAACAAATTGGTCGGGATACACAGAAAAAAAAGTCTTTTCCTGTAGATTATCAGTTAAAAACCGGTGAAATGGCAGCTCTGTTTACTTTTGCGATTCAGGAAGAAAAGATCAAAATTCGTACTTCCACTGGGGGTAAACCGCGAACTGTATAATAAGCGCCTAACAAAAGGAATATCTTTTTACACACAATTACGGAGTTTACAGATTCAATTCATTATCATAGCGTGGTGCGATAGGAACTACAAAAAGGGCAAAGAATTTCCGTAATGAAGTTCAAAAATTGTGAAAGAAAAAAATAAACATATAAATTGGAAAACGGGGGAAAGGATTTCAGAGTCGTTTGCGGGTTTTAAAATGTTCCGTTATCTTGCTTTTGGGGATTTTCTTTCAATGTTTGCGATTCAAACTCGGATTTTTTTCTTCCCGTTTCTTCTTTCTTTATCTCAATATTAGGGGAGGAAATTGAAAAGCGCTCTGACCGCAAAAGGATTTATTCCTTATTCCGGTCCCGAGTAGCAGACGAAAGTTCGTGGTAGGAGTTGGGGAATTCCTGTCTTAGTCCGCTTCTTCTCGGGCACAATGAGCGCTAATTAAGAGATTTATCAAAGCTCTCCAAGGGGCTTTACTTCCATTGCATGCGGAATTTGCTGCGTGAATGATCGCCCAAATATGATAATCAAAGATCTCGATTTGCTTTCAAAAATAATCATTCATCGGTCCCTTAGCCATCGCAGTTTAAATATATCCGTATTTGACTAAGTAAGTTAAAAATATTTGAATAGTTTTTTTGCATTGATGCACAGTAATGTTATTTAATTTTTGTAATTTTACTTTCAAATTCTGTATAATTTTACTTATTTGTGGAATTAATTCGGAATATATTCATTTTGCATAAATCCTGACCAATATATATTTTTATTCTTTTAAATCCAGAAAAGGCTTTCCTTCGTTCTTTTTAAAATTTTCTTTTCATAATATTTTAATGCTTATACGTTTCTTATTAATATCATGATATCTCGTATATCCAGTGAGCAAAACTGATTCTGTTTCAAGCTATTAAACTCGATTATTAAACTTCTTCAAATATTAATTACAGTGCTCCAAAGCGATGACCACTTTGGTTGATTTCGTGATATTGAAATGTTTTGGTGAAATCATTAAAAACTATATATCGAATAAAAGGCATACATTGCCCTTGCTTGCGAGCAATTTAATTATATTTGATGTAACATATACAATCAAAATAATAATATATTAAGCGGAATGGCAGTGGGAATCGATATCACAGTTATGCACAGAAAACGAAGATATGCAGCAACTAAAAATGTATATTGCATTTTTATACAGCATGAAAGGCTATAAAAGTATTAAAAGTCTCTATACATATTGTCCTATTTCATGTTATAGCTTTCTCTTTAAGTGCATTTCTCTGTCCTTCATGTTTTTTTATAACAAAAGTAAAGATATTTACTTCATTTAAATACTAATTTTTGAAATTAATAGTGATATAGAATTAAAACGAAAATATTAAAGTAGTAGAGTAATGAAATAATTAAAGCAGTAACTATTTCGATTTGTTGAAGCTTTATTTAATTTATGAAAGACTAAGACAATTAATAACTCTGTAAAATGCAGATCAATGACTTTTTAACTTATAACATCATTATTAAAAATTTTAATTTTTCATTGCATTTTTTTTAAATATGATTACGCGCATTGTTTCAGGGTAAACGAGAAGACAAATGTTTTCATTTTTCTCAAGGAACGTATTAATCATGCATGCTGATATGATTTCTGCTAAAACTAATAGTACTAAAAATTTTGATTTCAAAACACTAAAAAGTTTTCATATTTTAAAAATTAATACTTGAGAGAAATTATATGTGCCTTTAAATTAAGAAGAAACCGTTGCACAAGAAGTAAAAGTTTCTAACGATATTCACAATACATCCAAAAGTTTAATGATGTATTTGAATTAAATAAACAATGAAAAATTTAATTAAATACCGCTGAATAATGTATTTTATGAATCCAGTGAGCAGTTCGCTATATTATACTATACATGCTGTTATTGTGAAAAAGATGCATTCAATGACTAAATTCAGTTGCAAAAGCAAGGGAATCTTTTCCAGTTCAAAGTGTCATAATAATTTAAATTGTTGCGATAAATAAGATGGAATAACTTTAATCACATAATTTGTGTGTAAATTTATTATTGGTATTGTTTTCTTTTTAATATTTGTTCATTTTAGATTCAACTGTTTATTTACATGTGTTATTATTCAAATTTCTTTTTCCTAACGTGACATAAAATATTAATTTATTTGTCAATAAGTGCGATTTGCAATAATACATTGTCATTTTTAAAAAGTGCAGTTTTTTTATGGCAACAAGTAGAATTTTTAACTTTCACCATCCGTGCATATGGGTGCTGGAATTTGGCAGTGTAAATGAGATTATAATGTATAACAAAATATTTTTACTTCTCCGACGAATTTGGTATATATATTGACATTCACTGGCTAATAATGACATTTGCCAGTTTTTGATTATTCATAGTAACAGATACATAAGTCTGTAGATATAACACATAATGTCACAAGACAGGAAAAAAATGAATTTATCCTGAATCCTGCTGTAAAACATCAATTTTGCCTTGTGTGACATTTTGCTATTAAACTGAAGAATATGCGTATACATATATATATGAATGCTGAAAATCAGACTAATCCAGAATTAATATTTAACAGAAACTAATTAAAAAATTTTACTGTGTTTTCTTGTTACTTTACAATACAACTTTTATTCATATTAATACTATAAAAGTAATTTTCGTGAACTATAAGGAAGAAAATATTATCATGCGGATTAAATTATTCCTTAGACATTTCCGTACACGTGTTACTTTCTGTGCTTATAGTAGTGTTAGACATTAAATCTAGACACGTTTATAAAGTTTCCGCCTGAAAACATTCTCTTTCCTTCACATTTGATGGATCGGGTGATAAGAAACTCACATTTACAAGAGTAGAAAAAACGTTCTGGATATTTTTCCAACAAATATCTTGAAACTTGGAAGTCGATTTGGCCAAGAACACTTTATTTTCTAACACTCAGTTCAGGCAATATTGAAGGCGATTCCGATTTTGTTCAAGTGAATAATGTATAATATAATTTTGTTGGAAACAATTTGATCTACTGAAATGCTTTCCTACCTCAATATATGTATGATGGTTATGCATTATTTCAGCTATAAAGATGGTATTAAAAGACATCAACATTTTATTTGTTACAAAATATGCAGATATAAATTGGTATAAATAAAATTACTACTCATTTTTGTAAACTGCAACTATCAAAGTAATCCAATTTATAAATTAATCTTATTAAACTATTCTGCGTATGAATTACAATTTTTTTGAAGCGGATGCTTCGAAATTGATGCTTTGAAGAAGAATTAAACTGTAGATTCTTGAAGTTCTTTAATCAATTATAGAGGCCATTCAATAAATAGGTGCCAAAAGTAAAAAATAATTTTAAGTATAAAAAATATTTAAATTTTCTACATAGTTTCTTTCTTCTCGTATATATTTATCCCAGTGATCCTGAAAGGTTTTATGTAGTATGATTTGACCAATTCTTTAAACAGACAGTTTTTCAGCAATTACCTCAATCATGGTAGAAAAATTTCTTTACTACCAGACATTTCTTTATGTTTAGTAATCTAAAGGTGTAAAAGTAAAGAAATATGGTGCAGATACGCAGAATTTCGTTGAATAAATAATGTAGTTTTGCGTTCAGATTGCAGAAGCTGAGTTGATTCATTCATTATCATGGTGGAAAATAATATTACTTAGCACTTTCTCTTATTTATTCATTTAAATGATCCACCAACGAATCAAAATAGTGTTATTGTGTTGTTCTTTTCCCAAAATGTCTACTCCATTTGTTCTGAATGGATTCTTTTGATCTGAAGGAACAGTATTATAGATTTTGAGGATAGGTTCTCGCTTGCAGCCATTTGTTTTAAAGAATCTTTTGATTAGGGTTGATATTAATGAATTTAAGACTGATATAACACTACCCAAAATGTTCTCTGAATTTTATGCAAGCTTATTCAAATTTTTTTGTCAATACCTGTTTGTTTGAGAGTCAACATTCACAGCAGGCATTATGCAGAGGATTACCTCATGTGTAAATTCTCACACAAATTATTATGTGAACAAGGATCTGATTGGATCTTAGTTATGACAGTTGGACGTAGTATCAAACATGGATCATTATTTCTTGGATAATGTGAATGATTTCTTGAAGGATAACCTCCACAGAGTTTCCAGGGTGTTTAGTGTTCCATTCCGACAGTTTCCAAATCTTTTTTAATCTGTTCTGATTAAAGATAAAAAACTGGTAATAACAAGCTCAATTTTGATTTCAATAAATAGATATCCTTTTCAGAAAATAATTTAAGTGGTATAATTTTTATGCTTCTAACCTAAGATTCAGAAATTACAGCACTTATCCGTTTCATGGCACACACAGACTACTGTATACACCCGAAATTGACACAGCATTTCATTATGCTACGATTTGCATTTTCATAATCTTATGATACATGGAAAACACCAGCACCAGGCCTCGAACAATAATGTCGAAAAGTGTCATCAACAACTTTTTCTTCAAGCAAAAACTCCATAGGATAATTAAATTTATCCTTGAAAATGGAAATAATTCTTGTTTCCCTAGTCTCGTACATCAAGTGTCATGCATTCAATGACCAAAGAAGAAAAATCCCTATAGATTTTTCAGTTCCCTTTGCATCTGTATTTTTCTTTTTAAAAGAAGTCTTCTTCCTTTGTAGCTATATACGAAATTATTAAATGACTTTTTTTTCTACCACATTAAGGTGATAAATACAATAAGCACTGAACCAATTGATTTTTTTAAATGCATAATATCGTTCTATTTATCATCAATCCTGATGCTTTTTTTCAATTTTATTTCAAGGTGGAAAAAAGATTATTAAACAGTTACCTGTTACTATCACTTCTTTTTTGTATAAATGATCATTTTTTTTATAAATGATTGTAAAATCTATAAATATTTATTTATATTTATATTTTCCGTAAATATTCTACTTTTAATATAATTACTTTCTCATACCAATCAAACTTTTCAGTTACAAAATTATTTTCAGATATGGGGTTATAAGACTATGCTTTATTCTGTACGCACCTTAATAAAATTTTATATGATATTCTTCACAAGTTGCAGGTACTAAAATTAATCCCAATACTCTCTGATGCCGCCAAATCTAATAAATTTTGTAAAAGATGTTGAACATTTCAGATATATTTTTCATTCAGAAAAGCAATTCATATAAATTAAAATTACTTGCACTTTTTTATTTTCCAAGTCCACGCATCTAAGAATGTTTAAAATTTAAATCTATGTAAAGTGAAAAGGAATTTATTTCTACAATTTCTAAAAACATTTGTAAAATAAGAACTCCAAAAGTAATGAATTTTCAGTTTCGCATGTATTTATTAAAAATAAAATAAGTTAGCCATTAAATTTAAACTTAATGTCACATCCTTTTAAAATTTGTATTTTGGAAATCATAGATGACTAAAATGGATACATTTCATTAACTCGTTAAAAAACAGAATTTTCAGAGGCGCGTTTGAAGAAAAATTCATTGCGCATCCATAGTCTATTTTTTAAAATTGGAATTCTCAATAAATGCTTATATTTAAGAAAAAAAAATACTCAAAAGTTTTTTAAAGTATTTTTTAATTTATTGTTAATTACCGTTTTGGCTGCTCCCATTGGGTATTTTATGAGAAAATGTTAGTCCCTAAATCACCTAAAATCTTGAGCTCTGTTTATTGTTAGATGTAACAAAGCTTGATATTTATATTCATTCATTATGCTATCTTAATTAATCATAATTGCGGCTGTTAATAGACGATTATAAGAAAACAAATATAACAAAGATTTTAATACAGATAGAGATTTGGTTACGTGTTTTTTTTTTTTTTTTTTGGTCTAAGACTTTTTATTTAGCATTTATTTCATAGTAAATTTACCACTATTGTACAAAACACAAATGATTACATTTTTGTATTCTAATGTGTATGTGTGTCTTGATTATGTTTATAATTGACATTATTTATTTAATATAAATGTAGCTATACTTTTTATCATCTTTTTAATTCTTGTATCACAACAAAATGTTATTTATTTATTATTGTCAATAGTAAAAAGTTGAAATGAAACTGAAATGCTCCTTTTCAAAATTCAATACAGTTCAGATATTGCAATAAATCAGCACATCCTTAAAATAATCACTTTACTTTGACAAAGGTCATTTTACTTATTTAGAGTTTTGACACTTTTTGAGAACGTGAACAATACCGAACTAAAACGACGAGGTCTCTGGAGATACATAAAATATCCTCCGCCAAAGAAAAATTTTCAAAATTTTCCTTGTTAATGCCGAAATGGTAATATTTTCGTTTTATACCGATCGCAGGGGGCACGTGCTCATCGAATTCCGGGAACATGGAGCTATAAGAAATGTTTAGCGAATATTTAACAATTTATGAAAGCTTTCAAGCAGAGAATTTTGTGACGTGTGTCACATTAGGAGAAATACTTAAACTTTTTCAGACAATAAATTTGAGTCTCGTAGTATGATTCCTGAGAAATTATTATTCTTCCTAATTATTTATTGACTATCCCCAACATTAAACTTATTATTATCAAGGCTTCGCAGGAAAATAAAAAACGAAATGAGTCTTTCATTATCCGAAACCACCATATGGCTGTAAAACATATTATATATTGATTATCGTAAGATTACGTCCTTAAGATTACAAATAAGTATGTAAACTTCAACATCAATATTTCAACTCGCGAATTACAGTATTAGTTATAGTTTCTTTTTTAAGGATTAATTTATAGGTTTTATATTCACTAAAATGCAACACCCTCCAATATTTTCGTTCAAATCACATTAGTAATATATTTTATTTCATTTATCTTAAAAATGAGATGCATTTCTTCAAATAAATTTATACTTTGATACAGTTATATGTCCTATGTAGTTATTTGTTTGGATTTTTAAAGTCTCAATAACTTTTAATTGTTATTATATGCTATTCTGAAATATACTGCACTTTTTTTAAATATTATATTAAGCGCTAATATTTTTAAATCTACGAACCATTTTCCGACAGACTATCAAACTATTTTTAACTTCTCAAGTCATTTTTTCCTTTTATTTATACGCTGTACCACCAAATATTAAAATATCAAATTCCCTGTAGAGTAGAATTTTTCTCCCTTCTCAAGTCACCCAGGAGATATTTTCTACTTTCCTATACTATCTCCCTATTTTTAATGAGTATATTCACTCATAATGAAGAAAGGGAAGAATAAGCTAAGCAATGGCAGGAGATAAATGATAGCGGTTCTTCCAAGGATTTTAAAGAAAAGAAAAACCAATATTATATTTTTAGAATTCCAATTTAAATAGAGATTATGAGTTATAAGCTTGCTACAATTTAAATTCTAATATTGGAAAACGTTCTGCATGTGATCAATATTATGTATATTATGCGCCATTAATAATGCTTAATAATGAATAAAGACAAATTTTTACTAAGAAATAATTTGAATGATTTAATTAAGTGTTTAGTTCACATCCTGCATTTTCAATGAAGTAGAATTCTTAAAATGTGGTTCTTAACTTTAAAAATAGTTATGTATAAGAATTTTGAATTTAAGAAATAATTGGCATCTTATATTTTTGGATCAATTTTATTCGCAAAGTAGAAGCGAGAATAACCTAAAAAATTCTTTATTCGTAAACTTCAATATCAGATCAAAGAACGAAAGACCATTTCATCACCTGAACAAAAAGTAGATCGAAAGAACCAAAGAGACGGAAGCCTTGAAGGAGCCAGTACATTTCTGTTTTTTCATGAAATCTTAGTTCATAATCTTGTTTATATGCTGAAAAAAGAGGAATTAACTCCTTTATTTCAATAAATTTCTGAATCATTTTATTGATTTCTGAATCATTTTATTGATTTCTGAATCATTTTATTGAATCATTTTTGACTGATAAAAGAATTGTGATTAATTTTGTCTCTCTTTTAAGTTGCACTTATACCTGCTCCTTCTAAAGTAGAATAAAGTTGCGGAATCTTTCCATACTGAAAAAATTTTATAATGAAACCAACTTTTAAAAAACTTTCCAACAAATGAGCAGGTGTTGTTGCATAGAGAAACTATTAACTAATTGAGTGAACATTATATTTCACTTGATTATTACGAGTATTCTCCAAAACAATAGATTAAAATTGATTTATGCATTTACTTCATTATAAATGAAATGCTCCTGCAAATTCCCAATAGCCCTCCTGGCGACTTTAGTCCAATACACAACGGGACTACATTTTGTACACTTTCCCCTTCGCGTTTTCCCATTCTCTTTTATCAGCAGTTGCAGTTAAACTTCCAAATAGCGACGAGTTCTATTGTGTTCAAGTTTCTGGGAACAGATATTGCAGTCGCACTCTCTCTCTCTCTCTCGTTTCAAATCTTACAATGTAAATGCCCATAACAACTCTGTTATTGTGCAGCTAATCTCATATTTCGAGCTCCAGGCTTAGATTAAGAATCATATTTCGCTTTTGTGGCCGTATTTTTCGACTCGGGAATGGAAGGGTGAAGTGATAATCCTCTATAAATTTATTCCAAATTAGCATTGTAAAATATTTCCCGGTGTTTGAAATAATACATTTATCTCATGCTTTGGAAAATGACTTTTCAAGAAAAAGAAAGTAAAGTCTTTGACCCATTAGATGAAGTTTGAACACTTAAAATATTTATCTAATAAACTGTTTCTAAAATTGAATAAATTAGTTTAAAAATTATTAACTTGTATATATACGAATTATCTGTATTGTGTATATATATATTGCTTTCATTTTTTTAATAAAGCCAGAAATGATTTTATCTAGGCTAGAAAGTGTGATAACGCCCAAACGAAATAGCAATAGTTAGTGTGATAGGCTAACGAATAGTTATTAATGGTTTCCAATAATATTTTAATTTATTCCATTTTACCTTTCATTACTCATGTACCTATCAATTTCCTTTAACATTTTATTGATTGATATTGACATTTGGATTTCAGGGTCAAAGACTCGAAATTTGTTAAATACGTATTTTAGGAATAGTTTTGTTATGGAAGACAATGAAGAGAAATGCTGGATATATTATCTAAGCAAAATACGTTTTAACAGTTGTTGAAAATGTAATAGAAATATTCGAGGGCTTTTTTTTGGTTAAATAATAAAGTTATATCCTCTAATTTACATATTGCTAGAAAAGAATGTAAGCTGAAGTAAGAAATTAGCTGAAAGTAAGAATAGTCCTTCTTACTTTCAGCTAAATCATATATTTTTACGTTCAATCATAAGCAATAAATACATCTATTGTGTGTGGGATTATACAAAAAGAAAGTAAGGAAAGCCTTTATCTGCAAAGTCATTAGAGGAATAAAGACATAATATCTTTGATATCCTAATGGCTTAACGATTCATGCGTTATGGCATGGTATACATAGAAATAAAGTTATTCTGTACAACATTTATAGTATCTATATATATATATATATATATAAAATGGTCTTTAATAAAAGCAGTTAGTAATTCAGTCACAAAAAAAAAGAATTGATAGCTCTAATCAGTTTCTTCATTTCATTTAAGTGTGTTTTAATTTGCTTTCCTTTAACTCTAGAATAGTGTCTGTGAATTTCCGTATTCTTGAGAACCAGGTTCTGTTAATCAAGTTTATAATTTATGTAATTTGACATTTTAACACGAATAATAATGTTTTCAATCGTTATACAATCAGTTTCGCTTTTTGAGAAAACTTTAGTAAATCCAAGCGATTACACTGAGATATATTTTTAAATTTACGAATCAGTCTATGTCGTACAATAAGAACAAAATCCAAATTTTTTTAATGATGTGTATAATAAATAATGGAAAGTGTTAGTAAAATTAATATAATTAAACTTTTCATAAACAGATATAAATACACCGAATTCCAAACGTTGAATACAAAGATCAAACATGTATTTTTTTTATTTATTTGATTTAATTTTATAGTATTTTAAAATATTTTATTTAAAAAAATTCTGATTTTTATTCTTAAAAAATGATAAATTCTGATTTTTATTCTTAAAAAAGATAAATTCTGATTTTTATTCTTAAAAGAAGATAAATCCCGATTTTTTTCTCAAAAAATCACCTTAGAGTTATCGTGAATTTCATAAAAACGTTAACAGTTTTCTGGAGAATTAGATTTTTTCTAGTTTGATATTTTTAATTTTCATTGGTTACAATTTTTTGCATTCCTAATATGAATTCTATTAATTTCATGATATTTGAATTCAATTTTTAAAACACCTGATAATTTTTTAATTTTTTTGACTGTACGTAAGACATTTTTAAATTCCTTACTCGTTTATTTTTAAATATTTTTAAGATTTGCTGCTTATAACTTTTATTATATTTTGTTAGTTTAATGTGTCATCCACTCTGAAATTGCATTTTTTATATTGGCCATTTTTTTAAATATAGTATTTAAAACAAATTTGAATCTTTATTTCGAAATACCGTAGAATAATAATGTTTCCCGCTTGTTTCGTCAATCATTATTTAATGTCTAAAATTAATTTTAAATGCATGCCAATGTTAACACGCAGAGAGTAATGCAACTGACATCATTACAACCTTTCTAGTACGAATTAAATAATGAAAATTATTATTGTGGAATATATATAAAGATATTTTAAAAAATTATTAAAATTGAAAGAAAAAATTGTATTAACTGTTATCATATAAAAGAATTGTTTTTTTTTCACTTAAAAATTGATATAATAACATTTTTTGTGCAGTAATCAGCTTCGAAATTATTGAGGAAAAAATGATTAAAATGTTCCATATTTTAAATTAAATCTAGGGAAAGTTCTGAAAATCTTTTTTTGGTAAATGCCTTAGAATCTAGTAGAAACCACATCTCATATAGAATAGCTCTAGAACTCTTTTGTAGCATCAAGAGAAAAAACAGTTTCCATCCTGGAACTCATTCTACGAATATCATGAGACACAATTTATTGATATATGACAACTATAAATTTTATTATATTAAGAAATAAAACACAAAACTATTATTTCAAAAGATGTTACACAAATACTCGAAATAAATATTTCTGAATGTTATTCAAATAATCTGAACTGATGTGTTAACCAAATATCTGAATAAATATTGCTCAACCTGATATTTACATTCATCTAGAAACATATTGTTTGACAAATGATTCAATTAATAACTATAATGAAATGATTACTCTTTGACACCTGCATTAAATGGAATTGTAAAGTATAATCGAGTTTGAAAGTTATAAAATATCAAAATCTGAACAAAATAATGGCTTCACTTTGCAAATGTTTCAAGAATTAATACAATGATCATTTTGCAAATTGCAAAATCTGGTTTGCAGCCGTGCGAATAACAGCTGTTTGTAGATGCCACAATAGATAATTGTTCCTTTTCATTTAACACACTAATTAGTCCTGAGGAGAAATAAAGATAACTTTTCGCTTTTAATTAACATTGAAAACTGCTGCCTCTTATTCTTGTTTTTCAATGTCTCCAGTTTCCTGTTAAAGGAAGATAATTGCATTTAACATGCATGAATTGAGATCAATTTTGTTAATTGTAAAAATTGGAAAGATATAAATTTGTAATTGTTGAAAATTTTATTAACTTTAAAAAAACTGGTTGCATTTTAAATATATGATTGCAGTAAATTGAAAATTACATTTTTTTTTAATTCATTATAAAATAAGAGTTATTAAAATTCATATTTTTAAAACTAAGCACCGAAAGTCTATGCACATTTATGTAATATTAACACAGAAAACATAATTGAAAAATAGTTTAAATGTATATATAAAATAATATTAGTTTTGCCTCCATCAACTTCAGTATCATTTGTCTATTTCTCATAAAATTTTTCATTTCTTTTTGAAAGAAATTTTTCGTCTTTGCAACCGAATATTCATATATTGCTGTTTAAATAAACTGTTTTTATAAAGCGAAATGTTTCCGTAGAGAAAATGTTGAATGGATCAAAATAGGTAATAAATGTGAATCTGTCATATGTAGACTATACAATGAAAAGAAAAGAACGTTTAACTTCGCTAGGATCAGTCGTGTGGAATACGATCAGTATTAATTAATTGTTCTGAAGAATACAGGAATACTTATTGACTAATGAAAATTATTTGACCCATTAAACCCTTTTCAAATTATTTGCCTTAAGACAATAGTTAATAATGAATTAAATCTCCCATTTTTCCGCAATTCAAGATCATACCATTCTGGTATTTCAGATCTGACAAAATAGCTTGAAATTTGAAATGATAGTTGCTATTGACATTCAAAAACCGAAATTGAATATATTGTACAAATCTTCCAAAGGTTTATATGAAATATTTTTGTAGTCTTATTGAAGCTTGAAATAAGCTGTTCTTTCAATTCACCTAAAAATATATTTTAAAAAAAAGCATTTTTGAGATATTTTTTGTAATCCAAATGTGTGTTGTATCATAACGTTTAAAAAGGGCTTCCAAAATACAAAAGTATAGAAACACAACCACCTAATGCCTCTATAAGGAATTGGCAAATAATTTGAATGATTGTGTATATACAGGGTGGCCTCTTAAACAAACCTGCATGTCTTGAAACAGAATATAAGACAGGCTGTTATGAACACCGAAACTGACAGTTTATACGCAGGTGCGAGAACGTCACCTGCGTTACATACAACGTTATATACAGGGAAGGTCAGAATATTAAAAATGTTGCACGGCGTCAAGGAGCGTTAATATTGATGAATTAAGGATTATTCTCTGTGAGTTTCATAAATTCATTCATAATAACTATACTCCCACAGCTCCAGTATTTCCTCTATCGGCAACTTTTAGTACTATTATTTTTCTGCTGTAATTCATCTTCTGATGCCTTTCACAGTCTGTTTATGAAATGTGGTTTCATTACGTTCATCCGTATAAGCTGCAGATGTTGCCAAATAGGGGAAGTTATTTTATGGCCACCTTACATATGTGTGTGTTTCTATCCAGTTTCTATGCAAGCAATATTGTTTTAATTAGTCACTTGTTTACATTACATGTAGTGCGTTAAGTAAAAAATGATTATATTATGAAAACCTTCAAAGAAAATATTTGCAGCAAAGCAGTAACTTCGCCAATTATCATTCCAGAGAATTTGTGCTAGATTTTTTTTCCATTTCTTTAATGAAAATATCCGAATGAATATAAAAACACTCAAGATATTCCTAATACTTCAGGAAAAGAAGAAATGGAAATAACTATCAGATTTTATGTCTATATTGGACATTACGCATTACTGTGAAAAACTTTACCTTAAAAATCTTCTAAAGAATACCTGTCGCAAGAAGAATACTTTAAGATAACAGCATTTACATTTATTCAGTTCTATTTTTAAAAATACTCTTTTTATGACGCAGATGTTGCAAAAGCGAAAATTTAAACGACCCTCTCTCTCTCCTGCACTCTCCTTTCTCCTGAAGTTTTAAAACTTTTGTAAGTAAGGAGCATTTTTTAATCCCATTTAAGAGTTCACCTCCAACAAAAGAAAATCCTCCCTTTCCGAAAGAAATTCGTTTTTTCAAATTTAATTTTTTTAGACGTTGAGAAATCACAGTTTTCCTATGAGTGCCACGAGAAAGCCCGAATGAGTTTGGATAAAAAAAAAAGGAGGAAAGGGGGGGATTTTTTTTTACCCTTCCTAATTTAGAGTCCCCAGAGTGTCATTTGGAGACGCACAAATGAGTTTAGCCATCAACATTCCTAAAAAATCTGTGCCAAAATTGCGTCTATTTGCTTTCTCTCTACCCCACCTTTCTTCGCCCTCCCCAGGGATTAGCGTAAATTTCTTCATCTCGATGTTTTCTCTTCATTTGAAAGACTGCTGGAATTTCTGTCATTTCTTTTTGGTGTATCATGTGTGTGTTTTTTAAATATATTTTTGACGTAGAATATATTCTGGGGATGGTCAACTAGTTAGGAATATAAGCTTGAAACGTAATACAATTAATTTTGTTTCTTTGAAACGTTAAAATGTTTAAAGGATATGGGAAAATTTACCTATATTCATTGAAAGTAAAAAGTGCCGAATTTCAAATGTTCCATTTTTGATTATTTTTACTTAACTTCGAATGTTCCAGATTTGTAAGGATTAAATTGTGTAATCTATTTTCCATTCATTTCGGAGTTTTGAAATTTTCTTCGGTTTGGTTCTCGATTAAAATAGAATATTTCAATTATTGTAGAGCTCTTAATTCCAATTAATACATGAATTTAACTGAAAATTGACTTTAAAAAATTTACGTCACTAAGAAATTATTGTGAGAAATATTAATTTTTAGATTCCATTGTATTTATAATTTTGAACTGTCAATACAATTTAAAATTTCTGCAAAATAAAAATAATAAGAATAAAAAGGTTTTAAATTATCTTTTATTTATACTGAAAATAAGAGAAAATAAAAAAAAAAAATATCTGAAAATCCAACAGAATTTCAAAAATAATTGCGATATAATGGAAACAAAATTAAATGAGTTCATCCATTAAATTTTAAAATATAACATAAAAGTGTTTAAAGTTTCAATTTATTTTGCGCATTTCTACAGAGTACTAATTGTTTTGTATTGATATCTGCATTTTAACTTTTCAAGTGGTATGTTTTTTTTATTAATTAATTGCATGACATCATCCGTTTGACCGTGTGCTGTCTTATTCATTAAATTAAGAATGCATAGAATTATTAAGATGTCGGTGGATTATATGAAATTTTGCATCGAACTCTGAAAACTGTGAGTCATTTAACTTTTAAAAGATGCAATTCTATTTTCATATAATTCACGTGCACAATATGATTAAGAGGTTAATAAGAATGTTTAAAAAAAATAAAGAATATTATAAGAAATTGAAATAAAAAGTCTCAATATCTTAAGTCGGAGAAAGCAATAAAGGGAATAGAGCTTTAAATTCAAACTGGATATTATAAAAAAATAAAAAAATTCCAAACGTGCATAATACAAAAAAATAACATACATTTACACTTAATTAACTTAAATTTTTCTATGAAATAATTAACTTCAAGTATCGTAAGAACTAATTAACTTAAAGTTTTGCATGAATATTTCAAGTTTTTTTTATAATATTTTGATAAGAATTTTCCTTGTTTTTAATACAATGATTATGAGTAGCGTGCAGTTTTACTATATTTCTGTTATTGATATATATATACATGTTATTTTATATTTTTCAATGGAGGCAAAGTCTCTTAAATCATATGATAAACCACAAGATACAATTAAATGCCAAAAGGTTTAATAGTTTTGCAGTGGAATGTTAAATTATAGATAATAATATGCTGCAATTACACATACGATATTTGGCTCTTTGAATATCGGTATTCGTAAGTTATTTTCATTGCAAAATAAACCGAATCTCGTAAAGTTAATGTTAAAGCTTTACAATTATTAAAATAGTTTTTTTAAAGACTCAGTTACCTAGTGGACTTTAGAATCAGAGAATTGCGGGTTCGTAGCTCAATCCCACCAAGGTTCACTTATGAATGTGCACCTCGTGTAAGTCACATCTGCCAGGTAGGATTAAATGTTATCATGTTGGTGCAGCTTAGAGGTAAATGAACAATTTTAAAAGTTGTAATTGAATTTACTTTTGATACCAAATCTAAATTATGGAGTTCTGAAGAAAAAAATATTATCATAAATTTATATTTAGATGCCGGTTGAGTTTAAAAGTATTAAATGTGCATCATAATATATATATATATATATATATATATATATATATATATATATATATATATATATATATATATATATATATATATATATATATATATATATATATATATATATATATATATATATATATATATATATATATATATATATATATATATATATATATATATATATATATATATATATATATATATTTGTATTAACAATGATCTATTAAGAATACATGGGATTTTGAACGACCCACAAATTAACGATAATACAAAATGAAAACAAGGGCACTGGAATATTTAATGTTAGTTGATTTATTATATATTTGGAAAATCAGTTTATTTTTTAAATATTTGAAATTAATCTTTATTGTTCAATTGAATAAAAAACAGGATATCTATTTAATTTCATAAACAGAGGTGGTTTACTTTTAGTAGGTTCGAAAGTTCAACAGCTAATTCCATAGACTTAACATGAGCAGAAAAATCAGAGCCTGTTTTACTTAAAATCGGCCGGTGAAATTTTCTGAAGTATATGCGACATAATTTTTTAAGAATGTGGCTCAGGAAAATTCATAATTTTCATTATTGGACCATTGCTTGAAATTACCAAATGTAATATACAAAATTGATTTCATGGAGCTTCAAATAAAACGCTAATTCGTTGTTAGTTAAACGTTTATAATGTATCTAATCGTTGAACAAACAAATTCCAAGCAATCAAAGAAAGGCCATTTGAAAAATGTAAATAATTTATTTATTTGATTCCTTCTGTTTTAAAACTAATCTGAGTAACAAGAAAAACCATTCCCTTATTTTTCATTCTTAACCGGATAGCTGGATTGACACTTATACAGGCCACATCTCTCTGTTTTCCAAATTTAAATAATGCCATTTGTTCTGCAGGAATAAATTTAACATGTGCCATGCTATTCAATTCTGGTGTCCAAACCAAACCTCAGTTGCTGAATGATCTCGACTCTGTGGAATGTAAAATAATAAATAATAAAAAATAAATTAATTAACTCTATGTATAACACATTTCACATAAACACAACAATAACAAAATTCAAATTGTAAAAAAAAATAATTTTAAGAAATAAAACAAAAGTTTTGCCTGGATGTCAATAAATATTTAAACTATTCAGATTGCTGAATGAATTAACTACTTAAATTAACTCATTTTTCATAATTTAACAGCAACATTTTGTGATCAAAATAATAAAATTTGCTTTAATACAATTTCAATAAATCTGAAAATGTGGAGGAATCTATAGGAAATAAAAGAAAATCTCGTCATCACTTTATTGCCTGCTTTTTACATCTTCAATGAACCTATTTATAAGCATATATAGCATATGCTTGGGAGAATATTCGTAAACTCGAATCGGAATGTTTATTTCTTTCGAAAGAATAATTTAGAAAACAAATATGCGAGCGACTTCGGATCATCTCACTCTATTACAATAATGCCTGATAAAATAATCGGATCTCCTCGCAAAAAAAGAAAAACAGCAAAAACATCTCCAAATACCTTTGTTGTCTTTGTGCCTCACCTTTATGTACTTCCCCTGCATCTGCTTATTGTTAAAAACAATCTATTAAAAAGTTCCTGCAAAAGAAAGCACGGAATTCTAAAGAGCATAAAAACGAATTTTTCTAAAGCTCTGTAAACGCAGTGACGTTATTACCGTTCCCTCGAGAAATTCGCAATCTCGATGTTTACTTTACCTGAAGCACAATTCTCGTCTATTAACTTTTGTGAGACCGGAGCTTGTTCCGGCGGCGCGATTTGCGTCTATCCTCCTGCGCCAGTCCTGCACTGCAAAGCAGAAGGAAGTACCCGGATCAGGCTAATCACATTCATTTGCTTTTCTGGGCAAATCAACAAAATCTTTTAGGTTATTTGAATAATTCACTTACGAGCATGGATGTCTGGAATACTGAATATGCAGCAGATTTTTCTTTCTTGAAAAAGAAGAAAGATATATCTATATATGTTCTGAATGGTGAGACGGTGATTTGTCGCTGAAAGAATTTTATTCTTCTGGAAGATTTGTAGTATCTTTTGTAATTGGATATAACAAAGACTGTGTTGCGCCATGTTTGTACACAGTTCTTAGCACATGAGCATTAGAGTGTTAGAAAAATAAGAATTTTTTTTGTTCAGGTTGTATTCATTTTACTCTTTCTGTCGACTATGCAGTTCAAAATATTTCTATTACAGTAACAAATGTGTTGCTGTCATTCAACTTGCAGAATATGAATACATTCAGTAGATATGCAAAATATGATGCATTCAGTAGATAGTGCTTATTTTGTAAACTTGTGAAGAACAAAATGGAACAATGTTCAAATAAGCATCATAAAATTTATTGTCAACACAATTTCAGGACTTTTATTAGATAAATTGAATTTTTAATCAAATGAAACTGCGATATGCTACCAAATATGAATGGAAGAAAATTCAATTTGTTATCCGAACCATCGCAGTATATAAGGTTCGTTGATTCATTTATTTTATTCTTACATGACTTGAAATCGTCAGTCGTTACATTCTGTGCATAAAGGTTTTTACACGCAACTGAACAAAATGCAAAATTGTTTTTTGAAATTAATGTCCACAGATAGCAATTCAATTTTATTACAACAGTGGAGAAAATATTCTGCTGAAATATATAATGAAATATTGATTTGACTTTCATTACAAATATAGAACTCATTATGAATTAAGCCAAAAATTTATAAAAAGAGGATTAATATTAATGAAAGATTGCACGAAAAGAAAATTGGTATCAATAGAATGCTAATATAATGAAATTTTAAAAAAGTTTTAAAATGTTATTTGAGCAATGATATCCCTCAAAGTATAAGAGAAAAAAGTGCTTATGTTTCGATTGATTTTTAATTTCTTAAAAAACAATTTACAATTTAGAAAACTAACTATTAATGAGCATTTATTACAAAATAAATTAGCTGGTAACTATATGCCCAGCGGCTTGTTCAGTGAAATAATATATTTTGGGTTTAAGCATCACGTAATTAAAATGTGAAATGACAAACTAAAAATATTGTCAGGTTTAAATCATCGGGAGTGTCTCCAAAAAAGCTTTCCCTCATACTCACCAACAAAGATTTTATTCATTCTCCATCCGCATAAAATTTTTGACCTTACGAAAGATTGTAATTACCCTTAGTAGTCCGACTTTTATTTTCAGAGAACATTTGCACATGAACATTTTTTTATCTTAACGTAATAAATAAAACTGGGTATGTAGATAAAATGGTATTGATACAAAACTGAAATTTTAATAGTAAAATCACATACTAAATGCCATTCATAGAAATATTTGTGTTTTAAAATTTGTATATATATCTGTAGATGTATAGGGCAATAAATAGTAAACTCTTTAATAAATTTGGCTTAAAATTTTTATAAAAATCTACACTTTAGATATTATCACTGCGAATTAAATTTTATTTACCTAAATCGGTGTGTTTGTTTACTGTCTTTAAATGCATGCAAAAGTGCAGATCGAGAGACTGTCAACACCCTGACGAATTTGATTCAAAATTTACTACATACAAACACTTTACAGTATTAACTAAATCCGCTTACCAAATTTTATCAATATAGCTCATTAAGATATTAGTTATCGCATTCGCTTGTTTTTAGACAGACAGGCAGGCAAGATATCTTGAGAATGAATTTTGTTCAAAATTTGATAAAAATCTATAAAATCGATGCACTTAAATAAATTTCATTTATTTATTCCAGAGCATTTTTTTTAGTTCACAGATAGACAGACAGATATACTTCCAAAAAAATGGTTTTCGGAATCAGGCAGCCACAAAACTGAATAATTGTCAAAATCTCGGGTTCGAAGTTTGAATTTTTTTTTTTTTTTTTGAATAATTTATATGCTAGAAATTGAAAAATACTAACTGCTGAAGATGCATCCACATATTTTGACATCTAGGTTATGTTTGAAACTCTTGAAGTATTCGCTTGTGAATGCTTTCATTAATCGATGCAATTCATTGATATAATGAGTAATTATTACTACTTTTCTTGGCAATAATAACATAATTGTGTATTTAGAGTATTGGAAAAGTTACTGGTGATAAATGGATTGTAAATGTAAAGGTTTCCCTTTCAAATAATATTTCACATGATATTTCGCAGTCGACTTCATGAATCGATTAATGTTTCTTTCATATGAAAAAATAATTCACGAGTCTTAACTATGAACAGATTATTGCAGTCCCTCATTATCATTCAAATATTCCAGAGATTCCCAATGTGGGGGCCGTGTACCCCGGCAGAAAAGTAAAAATGCTGTTAATAATGTTAGGAAATAAATATCGCAAAGAATTAAATGTAAGAAAAGAGTTACGTACTTTTGTGTCTCTTCAAATTAGAATGAAAAATGAAAAAGAAAAGTAAAATTCAATTTTCTCAATAAACCTGAAATGAAATGGCATGAAACTATATGGCTGCATTCAGATTTAATTCTACAAAATGCATCTGCATAAAAACCAGCTTACTAATGGCATTGAAACTGTTTCCCATTTGAGTCGTTGAATATCATGATCAGTAATGCTCATGATGTGAAATGAAATTCTTTCAATTTTTTTAATAAACTTCTTTGGTTATGAAAAAATACCGTTATAATAATAGAATAAAATGTAAAATAAAATTTAAAAAAAACTTTAAAATGTTATTTGGTTAACTTGAGTCATTTAACTTTCGAAATAACTTTAACTTATTATTGATAAAAGAAACATTTCGTTTCAAAATGCTGTTTGGATAATAAAAGTAGAGGCGAAATCAATAGTAAAAGGATAAAGGTCAAGTGAGAAAAGAGAATAATGAAAACTGCTAATATTTTATGTTGAAAAATACAATAATTCCAAGGCAGACCAATATCCAGAAAAACCAATGTGTAAAAAGTAACTGATAGTTTAGATGTTTGACCTCTATGACTAAAGCAGCAGTAAAAGGAGAATTTTAACGTAGCAGCATACATATGGGAGCAAGTTTCTTAAGAAGATTTTCGGTAAAAACTGAGTTGTATTATTATTTCACTTCGAAAATCCAAGAAGGCGTCTAGCTGCAACTCTTTACTAAGATGCACATAGATTTATAAGTGTCCACTATTGCTGGATAAAACAATACATGCAGAAAATCGATGCATAAATTACTCGATAAATTTATGCACTTTTCTGATACAAGTGTGTTTGCTTTTTTTTGCTTTAAAATACATATTAATTGGAGAAATAGTGAATTATAGCAAGAAAGACAACCTTCTATAATCTTACAAAATATAACGCTAATTTAAGGCAAATGTTTATAAGTAAATTTAAAAGATAATATTAATTATGCTATTATTATTACATATTGAATAGCTTATCTTTTCTTATTCTTTTGAGATCGATTGAAGGATTATCCATTACAGTTTTTATTCTTGCTTTTTTTATGCTGGCAAAAATATTTCTGCGAATGAATATAAGAATAGGAGATTTAAATCATATCTCAACGAGCATGAGCCGGTTCTTCATTCATGTTTTCATTTTTTTTTCAAAGTATCCTACTAATTGTTTTTATAGATTCACAAAATGTTTCAATGATATTGCAAGTAGAAATTCTGTTTTTCATAAAAAAGAAATTTGATTAGCCATGATATTATATCTGGGAAGAAGAAAAAAAACATTCCTCCGTTCAGCTTTATTTACATTATATGCAACTGCTAATCCCGCTACAATCGAATTGCGTAGCATATAGAAGAATGATGTGACATACTTATGCGTTAATCATCAACAAGCTACATCAGCAACCAATTCCTCGGATATTGACAGTTTCTGTGGAAAGGTCTGCTCTGTGGAAATATCTGCTCTGTGGAAAGGTCTGCCCCCATCCATTCTCTTTGGATGTACTATGTCAAATAATCATGCGTCCGAAGTCAACATCCATTGCTAGCTCTTTCTTGTTTATGGAGGTTAGTCCGTAGTCAAAAGCTTCAGTCGGAACTCGACCAGCTCATCACTATCAATAATTGGAATCTCAGTAAACCAAGAACCACATACCTGCCTAATTACTTGACTCCATTTCAAATATTTCCTGATATTGTCCACCAGTAGTCACAACCCGATGCTAACCTCTTTCAATATCGTTTTACTAACTCTTTTAAATTCAAAAAACTAAGAAGCTCCAAAATTTTAATCCTGCCCAATAGCAGGACTACACAACTCTCCAGCTTTCACTACCCATATACCAACAACACAGTGTGGCACTTGAACCTACATATCAAAAAGACCAAAATTGAAATTATCAATAAACATACATGGGAAAAAGAAACTATTAACTTTCTTTATAGGACTTGAGAGCCATTTCAGCGAGCGTATCCAGCTCACTTCTTCATCATTATCTGTCCCTTACCAGATATCACAATCTCCATACTTAATCTATCGCTATCAAGTGCCTTTATTCATGACCGGCAGCAAATACTTTCTGCAAATTCTGATTTTCCAGATATTATAAGCAAACGTTCAATTTGAGCAACATGCTCCGGTACAGTTACGAATAGATCTGTCTTTCAGGGTCCTGCAAGTCCAGGTCCCCAGTCTTTATCCTTTGCCAAAGTTTTCTACTTTTGGTTAACCCACTGTAGTAAACTATAGACTATCATGCACGTATCAGTTCATGCCATCAAATAGCAATAGCATCAACCAATATGTGCCCTAACCATTGACCGGGAACAACTTCTCTCCTCCAAGTTCCATGTTTTTTGCCACAGTCTTTATCTGGTAACCAAACAATACTCCCCGGAACCATTAATAATTGATGAGTTCTTCGTACTCTGAGGATTGTTGATCCGAAGCTGTAAGACCATCACTCAAACATCAATCCATACCATCAAACATCAATCACTCCGGCAATTCAAAAAAATCACCACTTGCTCTTACAGAACAAAGATCAATCTATCAAGTCACCGTCTGCTCACCTACACCACTTCAAGATGCTGAATTTCTATTCTTAGGGCACAGAATTAAATGCATGCCTCTAAGGTGGATAAAAATAGCCTTTCACTATCCAATATGGAGCTTGAATTCTTGCTAGTGGATTGTTCCTACCCAAACATCATCCAAAAGGAGAGGAGAAAAATATTCCTAAGTCGGAATTAGGACGCTCGTATTTAAGCTAAAGGAGATGATTCTTTGGCAGCAGCTGATTTAGAAGAAAATATTAAAGAGTTAATATGTTTTTAATAATAGTTAAATTTTTCATATTTATTTTCAAAGGGTAATATTTTTTCTTTGCAATAACAACTGTAGTTCTGATGCTATGATGATTGAATGATATTGAAATAATTGTATCACTTTATTGTCTCTCTCTTAAGATACCAAGAGATCACAAATCTCTAGATAACAGATTCTGACTTTTTTTTTGGTGGAACGGTATAATGAGGTTTATTGTCGAGTTACTTCCAGTTTTTTTTTTTTTTTTTTTTTTTTTTTTTAAGTTTTTCTTCTAATTGGAAGGGTTCGGTGATGGCCTTTAGGACTCAAATATCAGTTTCAGAGAAGAGGTTGTAACGAATATCATTCAACTTAACCTGGTTGCCTAAGTAAGGAACAGTTCTTTCCCATATGATATACTATATGAAAGATTATATGATTTCAAATATGATACCTCCTTCTACAGAGACTTTGAATATCGGAAAAGGGCTTAGATATCTAAAATAATTTTTTTCAGAAATTAAAAGTTAGGATTCTCAAGCATCAGTTTTTCATTGTTGTAACTTAATGTAATAATTCAGTTCGCGAGGAGTGAAACATTTTAGTCAGTACATAGTTCTAAAATGAAATATAGAAAGCTCATATTATTTCACGATTTCCTCTATGAGGTAAAGTACAAAAATTTATAATGACAATTTTCCATTTATTATTTTAATATATTAAGAAATCTACAATGGTAATAAAGACGTGTGAGTGTGTGTGTGTGCGTGTGTGTGTGTGTGTGTGTGCGTGCGTGCGTGTGTGTGTGTGTGTGTGTGTGTGTGTGTGTGTGTGTGTGTGTGTGTGTGTGTGTGTGTGTGTGTGTGTGTGTGTGTGTGTGTGTGTTTATTCACGCTGTAAACTTTAAAACTACCAAATTTGGCTTATTTATACTTCGGATGCTGCAAAAAAATTTTCTACGATTTTTTTTATAATTTTAGCTGGAATTTTAATTAATTAAAAATTAATCTAAATTTTTCAGTTTATCTGCGATGACTTCAGAAAATATTACAATAATAAAATAATTTTTACATCATCTTACAATTGAAAAAAATATTTTGTTAATCTTATAAATTTGATTGCCGTACAAATATTTCCAGATTTTTAGCAATTTTTAAATTTACTTTTTTACCAATTTTCAACAATATATTATTCTGTTACCCTGAAATTCATTGTTTCATCCATTCAAATAATGTTTAATTGTTTCGTCCGAAATTCCATTTTCATTGTTTCATCAAATAATTAGCGGTATAATTTTGAGAGCTAAAGTAATATGATTTTATTTAATACTTTTATAATTCACAAGACGAATAAAATAACGAACATACAATACTAAGAAAATTAGATAATAGATTTACATTTTTAATAGCTCTATGATGATATGGAACTGGTCTCCATCAGAAAAGTTCATACATGAAATAAATTTATAAACAGAACTATGTAAGATAACACGGCTTTAATATCTAACAACTTGGCGAAATCATGGACATGAATCTATATCTAAACGACTTATTTGAAATTAAATATAACGAATATTCCCAGCAATCTAGCTGATCGCCAGAGGCGTTCTCTTCTAATGATCAAAATGATGTGTGTTTGTGCTTGTGTATCTATGTGTTGACGCTCTACAAGAAAGATTGTTAAATCTAGAACTACCAAACTTGGCACATAAATATTTTGGAAGGTGAACATGAACAGTTCGGAGTGATGTTTCCAAAATTTTAATTAATCAAAAATTAAGCAAATTTCTGGAGTTTATCCGTTATATATCACTAAAATATTATAGTAAAAATTGTTTTTTTTTCAACCTATTATTCAAGCAAATTATTTATATTTAATCCCAATCGCTATAAAAAAATTCTATTTATATTCAATTTTAAAAAATATTTTAAGTACATTTTCCAACAAGATTCGCAAGAGTTATGTGCAAAATATTAAACGTTTTACGAGCGGTAATACAAAAAATACAAGAATTCTAGAAGAGCATTAAAATTATTGATAAAAGTTACTATTAAATTTGCAGATATTTTTCTTCTTTTTTTTTACATGACTAATTATTGCCCTGTCCTTTACATATATCATTATGCCCAAAACAGGTTGGCAGATTGCAGAAAAGCAGAAATTATATTTAATTAATTTTAGGAAGAATACAAAAAAATATTTAAATTTAAAATACTATTAATATGAATGAAAAGGCCAAATTTTATATTGTTTTAAGTTATAAAGTTATAAATTAGGTTATAATATTTATAATAAGAGATAACCAAGTGTATAAATATTTTACTAATAAAAAATAAGAGAAATGAATTGTAAAATGAACAAAAGTCGTCTAAAATAGTATAAATTATTTATCTATGAAAATTGAAGTTTAAAAATATTTTTCTGAATAAGCTATTATGATTAAGTTGCATAAAATATTAATTAAAAATTTTAGCAACTATTAACAATGGTGAACCAATTAGTTGCCAGAAGTGGCTTCTATAAAATATCCTAGTATTTGTTGCTTGCATAAATGTGAGAAAAACTTTCTAAAATACCGGAATAAAAATATTTACAAGTGCAAAAAATGACGTTTGCTAGAATTTCAAATGCTGAACAAGAAAATAATTTATGCTCTAATTACATTAATACTGGCGAATATCTGTAATAATGCAGATTTGAAAAATATTTGAATACAAATGGTCTCAAAATACTTTTTATTTATTTCTGTGTATATTAAATTTAGTATACAGAAATTTAAATCTACAATTTTTATAGATGGATTTCTGACATTTACACAGTCTGGATCAAGTTTTTCGAAAATTCTTCGAATAAATTCTTATGACAATCATGGTAAAAGAAAATTAAATATGAGCTGTATTATGCAATAAAGGGTTTAAGATTTTACAAAATTAATTTAGGTGTCAATTTTGTTTTATATTTACATTTAAAATCTTAAGTATCGATAAATAAAGCTGAAAAAAACAAAAAGTATTAAAATTCCAGGATTTTCATGAAGTATTACGTTATGTAAAATAAATTCTGTAATAATTCTTTAATTCTATAGGATGAATATACAATGAAGCTAGGGTAAAATAGCGTGTTCTTAAAAGATATCTTAAACATTTAAACAAATAAAATGCTGAGGAAGTTACTCAGAAAATAAACCAAATATAAATAATTTGATATCTATCTACTCCCTTCCTAAATAACCTACTATCTCTATGTATTTTGTTATTTCATACAATGCATTAAACATTATCTTTTACAATAAATTTTGAACTTAATCATGACAGAGACTGTATCTGCACCAGACGTATAATTTTGTTATCTTTTCCTTTAAAACTTGGAAGTAAACAATAGACCGTGCCACAAGATTAAAGCCCGTCTGCTGAATAAATGAACTTCCCATCTCTTTCCTTCCTTTGCCATTTTGGAACCTTCTTCCTAACCGTTCGAACAATTTTATAACTGCTTTCTTTTCCTGGCTGAATGATATGAAAGCAGATATTTTGTTTTCATTCTGTGTTATCTTTGATGTAAATTAAAGACTTAATTCTAATTTTTTTTCAAGCGTATAAAAAAAATGAATTTTTTTCAATGTTTTTAATGAAGAATTATTGTTAATTTTCCTTTTATACAAAAAGTGTTTTTAATACTCTAACTGGAATATTTATTTTAAAGAAATGGGTGCCCAGTGTAGAGATGTTAAAGTACAAAATATTTTCCTAAAAAACTTTTTCATAAAAGTAATATTAGAATGGTTTAATTCACTTGATAATTAATTTTATTTCACTGTATAAATTAGTAAAAAATTCTGATTTCTATATTTATCATATTAAATTGAAATATAAAAATTTTGAAGAGTTATAGGATTTATTTAAACTATCACTGAAATTAAGCAACAGTCAGATCTAAGCAAAAATAATGAATCCTTTTTAGATACCACCCCATTTTGAACTTTATCACAGACTATTAAGACAAATATACAGGAATATAATATACAGAATGCAATATACAGGATTTATCAATATACAGGATGTAATGTACATAATCCATGTAATGTACAGGATGGTCATAATTAACCTGATAACCTGGTAATTAACTAATATTCCGTTCATTTAAAAATATTTCGTCATTCCCAGTTAAACAGGTTAAAGTAAAAATATTTGAAATTCAGTTACAGAAAGAAACTGGCACAAATGAAACACCATTTCGAAGATATTCTTCCTTAATTATGAGGAATCGATCTCGGAAAAAAATAGTTGATTTTTCCAAGAGAAAAATGGCACGGAAAACGAAATTTCACAATAAAATAGGCGTGAAAATCAACAGTTAAGTTGAATTCTCATGAAAGGTACCAAAATATGAGAAAAATACTTTATAGTAATTTTTTAAGTTTAAGTTATTAACTTGCTTAATCAATCTTAAAGTGATTACTAATTCTTAAAAAAAGGCACGTTTCTATAAATACTTTTCATTTCTTTTTCATATTTAGGCAAAAAGTTTGCCATTTCAGTTAGTTATGGATTATAATAGAAGATAATCACTGGGAAAACTTAAATGTCACTTTCACATCTGCATTAGTTTTTGAAGTCTTCATCTCAGTTAAAAAAAAAAAAAAAAAAAAAAAAAAAAAGTCGTCGAAAAATGCCCACTATTTTTTTTTCTGTCTGTCACAAATTTCAAAGTAAAAAATAATTTATTCTAAAAGTGTTATTCAACAATTTCAAAGTCAGTTTTCAAAAAGAAAAAAAATAAACTTGGGAAAAAAACTTATTTTTTGATGTTTCAGTCTTGAAAAATATTAAAAAATAATGTTTTCGACTATAAGAGTCATCGAATTGTGACAAAATATTAATTTCAAATTTAATTTTTCTAACTTTTTTTGAATATGAATTATTAAGATACCATCTGAAATCTAAGAATAATACTTCTAGAACAATTGTTTTCTTGGTTCGCGTATTTTGATTGATAAAGATCTACTGACTCTTTTCAAGGATACCTTTTTTTTAACATAGTCGAAAATTCAAAAGAAAAAAAAATGATGCAGATGTTGACATCAAAATTTTACCAATTATTTTCTTCCATATAATGTGCCCAAAATTATTTTAAAAAAATTAAATAATAAAAAAATGTGTTTCTAAATTTATACTTTTTAAAATTGTTTTCTTGATATAATTTTACTATCAGCACATTTTATAGGCTTTTGATTCTTCTCACCTTAATTTAAAATTTTCCTCTCTGGTGAACAGATGTTTTATTGAAATGCAAAACACCGTTGTTAAAACTTCCATACACTCTAACCTATATAACATGCTCCCATTTTTCCATGCATATCCGAGTGTAAACTTAGAGACCAGTTTAAGATAGGCAGCACATTAAGTCAATAAAAAATCTATCATTTTTCTAAGAAAAAGTATAATTCGACTGTATTACTGATTAAAAGGCGTTTTATATAGTTAACTAATGTTTAGTGGAAATTTCAACACAAAACACATTTTTCAATAATTATATTTATTTGTTCAATCATTTACGATTTTCATTCACAACAAAAAAGGTGTGAATATTATTTACACAAAAGTTTCTTCCACTAGTGTTAATTCTAGTGATTTTTATTTTATGACGATTTAAAATGGCTTGGTTGCTCAGTAAGTGAAGTGAATTGAAGCTAAAATAAGAAATTACATAACACTTAACATCAGACAGGTCAGTTACATTTGGGAATCTAAAACAGCTACAGGCACGAAAATACTCTCAAACAGAATTTATAAATCAAATTCCATCTCCATTTTTTTTACATTTTAATTAAAAATTTGTAAAACGCCAATATCGATATTTTCCCTCTGATTAATCGATTTATTGAATCAATAACAGCAATTTAATTCATTTTAATTAATTTTATTTGCATCAATATGTGTTGAATTATGACGATTTCATAAAGGAAAATAACAGGTAATAGCTTAATTAAACGCAAGGAAAATTAAATGGCATCCAAGCGTTTAAACAGCTGTAATTTCTAAGAAAACATCTTGGGCTACAGGTGGATAATTAGTGTATGATTTGTGATTAGAATTACAGTGTTGCTATCCATTTACAAAGAGATGGTTTGGTTTAGTTATATTAACATCCCGTTTTAAAGCAACATTAGGGCTTTTTTGAAACGGACTGGCATCCCCCTCTTCAAACTTCCACACCACACCAGCTGGAGGACGTTTGGCCCCCACGGATTTAACGTGCACTAGACCCGCTTACATGACTGTTCTTCGTTGTTATCGGGTCTCGAATCTGAAACCTTCCAGGTCCGAAGCCTAGACCATATTATCAGGTCTCCGTGGTCCCCATTTACATCGAGAATCTATACTCACAAGTTAAAGAATGCATTTTTAAAAGTCATATGACATATATTTATTTAAATCTTGCTATATTTTCTAAAAAAAATGTCTGGGACCAATGGTGTTCTGAAATCTATAAGATATCGGATTCGTGGTTAAAAGATCCATTTACGTGAATAATATATGATTAATGGATGAGTGCATGCTAAATCTTTTATAGAACTAATCAATATGGTATGCAGTAGAAGATGATTTTGGGTCATCTCATGTTTCATCCAAATTTGATAGTTAAGAAGTTCCTCTAAAAACCGCTCTCGTATACCTTCAAAACGAGATGAGCATCTAACTATACTAAACTGAGCAAAGAAAAAAAAATGTTTTGGGGCAATAATATTGTGACTGAATTTAACCAGTTATAAAGTTCTTAGAGATCATCTGAAACTCTTTCGAAAAAGTGAATATAGAATCAGACCACTTTTCTTCAGAAACCGAGAGATTATAAACCGCACCTCGCAATTACCGGAAAGCTCACATAAGCAATCAAAATAATGGAAGGCCATCTTCGATTAAAACTAAAATAGAAAGCTCTGAGCATCGGCACTTCATCAGGCCTAATGGCAGAATATTAGATTCCGCTGCAGCGTCTACTGAGCAAAAGGTGTTTTATCCAATTAGCGAGGAGTAGCTGGAAGAATCTGAGCGTGCTCTAGCGACTCGCGATTGAGACACTGTGATTGGGTGAACAGCGCATGCTCTCTCAGCAAGGCGATTGACGAGTAACTTTATTTAATCTGGCTTTGTCTTGAATTGTTCATTATAGTGGTCTAATTGGAAAATGTCCTGAAGGAAGAGCACAAAATTCACTTAATTAGAGCGCCATTATGAAAGCAGAAATTCATGCAAAGTGCTGTATAGTGGCATAGAATTTCATTTATTCTAAGTAATTTCGAAAGAAGTAAAAGAAATATATTTCAAATTCTCCTTGTTGCTATTTTCTAATATTATATTGTTTGGAATATAAGGTAGGGTTTGGGATGTCCCTAAAAGTTCGAGAGAAGTGTAACGTTTTCATGCTTACGCCATTTCTGAAAAGTTTTCAAAAAAGATCCTTAGGGATAAATGAAAACTTATTAAGTCTGACTACATTAAATACTTTGGACTAAAATAAATAAATGAGGGTCAAAGACGATGGTGCTGAAAATCAGAGAAGAATTTAGTTTTGTCAACTCATGCATAACTAGCAAATAATTTATTGGTCAAAATTAACTGGATTCGAAACAAAATAAAATTGCCGAAGAGAAAGACAGCAAGAGAGCTTGAGCATGGTGTCTTTTCAAACGAAAAAATAAAACAAAATTGTAGGCAGAAAGTATTGAATGTTGAGAATTTGAAAGTTTATTATAATGGCAAGAGTTCAATATGGTTTCACTATAAAATACGACACATTGCAAATGCATCATAATTCTAGCAATAACAGATAGTTGCTCAAGGTCTTCCGAAAAATTCACAATCTTCCAGAATGCAACTTCCTTCAAATGCTTTAACAAGACCTCTTAGTTATGTAAATATTAAAATCCCATGTGTTTATTCTTTTGACACCGAGCTTTCATAATATAAATCGACATCAATGCCCTGATTGAAATTTAGAAGGAAAAAAAAACATTCACAAAATTTCGCTGCGTTTGATTGCCATTTACAAATTCATCATGTGACATTATTTATGACAAAGCAAATGCTGAAATTATAGCAATCTCTCTCTCAATATATATATATATACTAGCCGCCTTTGGCGACCAGCCGGTTCGCCCATCTTAATGTTCGTTAAAATTTTAATAATTAAATATTTTATGCAATTCCTACTTTAATAACTTCTTCATCAAAATATTTTAAAACTTCAAATTTTGATATATAATTCACTCATAATATTATAAACGCCTTCAGTCACAACGTAATATGTATCTCTCTAATTTTCTGTTAGTTCCCGTAGAATTTATACTATATATTAAAGTGGAAAGGATTAATCTGCAATTAATATAATAATATCTTTTACTGAAACAAAGTATTTTTTTGTAATATGATTACTGAAAAGAGTCACTGAGCGTTTAAACTTTATGGGCACTAAAGAATATCTTTCCTAATTTATGTAATATTTCAAGAATTTGTCAACAAAATATTCTCAGATTCATCATGACCAAAACGATTCATTAACAATGTTTAATTTTAAATGCATCAAACATTAAGAAAATAAAACGAATCGTTTAAAATAATCGGTTGAAAACAGGTTAAAAAAAACTACTTAAAAAACGATGTACTTAAAACTATAAGCGTATACAAAAAATATATAACTAACTTAAATACAATTTAATTACAAAAACATGCAACGAACCTAAAAATAATTTAAATCGAGTCCGCTTCCGTTGAAATGTAAACAATCATAATACAATGCGCATGCGTGAATTTTCAACGCCAGTTGCGGAACGCAAATGCGTGATTTTTTCTACGCCAGTTGGGGTAACGCTATTCAGATTAGAAATTTTTAATTTCCTTTATTCTGTTTTATTTTAATTCAAAAGTACTTAAGAATGAATCTGAAAGATCGATTCATTAACAATGTTTAATTTTAAATGCATCAAACATTAAGAAAATAAATAGAATCGTTTTAAATAATCAGCCGAAAAATCTTAAGCCTAGCCTCATGACTGTTGGGAAAAAAATTGATGCCGTACTCATTTGGCGATTTGAAGATTTTTTTGGCGGGAAAGTTAGTTTTTAATTAATAATTAAAATTCTAATTAAAAATTCAAAAAAAGGGCTATCCTATCTTTTAAGTTAGATCAAACTGCACACGGTGTGCAAATTTGATTAAAATCGGTTAAGTAGTTTAGGAGTCCATCGCGGACAAACATCGTGACACGTAATTTATATATATATATATATATATATATATATATATATATATATATATATATATATATATATATATACAGGGTGTTGCCGAATTCGACAAACATATTCAGAGGAGTGATAGTAGGCATCAAGAGGATAAAGAATCACCATACAACATGGGGTCCCAAACGACGTTTAGGGGGTGAAAATCGAAAAAAAATAAGGAGTCGGCAAGCTTTTGGAACCTGTAAAAAATTAATAAAAAAAATAACCAAAGGTGTTTTAATTATGAATTTTTTTTAAGTGAAAGCACATTCTTAAAGGCAATTTTTCATGTGAGTAACATACCGATTTGATGAACCAGGGGGTCATAAATTATTGAAAACGAAAAAGTAGTTTAGAACCCTTATCTGCAAAAATATTAAAACTTTAAGAAAAATAAAAATTTGATAATATAAGGAATTTTATACTCTTAAATTTGATACAAGTCTGTAGTGTGAAAACTGAGGAGGGTTTAAGACATTCAAGAAAAACTAAAATATTTGCCGGGAAACATCACTGCAACATCGGCACCAATGTTTACAAAAGGTGTTGCAAAATTCTATTGAAAAATTCTGAGGAGTAATAGTAGACATCAAGGCGATAAGAATTTTCAAAGAAATATAAATTCACAAACGACGGTGAAAATTTATTTGCTGGACTACAGATACAGCATACATTTGCAGCACAGTCATTTTAACATAAGAAAGGAGACGATGAGAAACTTTTATAAAAATTGCTCAAACTTTTCTGCCGCGAAGGTCATTACACAATCGACACCGAAGTTTAAAGGACCACCGGACGCGCTCAAACATACCAGATGTGCTTGCGATTTCTCCAGCAGCGACGACGATCCGTACTACGAGATCTTTCAATGTATCCAAAGGTGTCTGATAAACAAGATATTTTATATGGCCCCAGAAGAAGAAATCGAAGGGATTAAGGTCCTGGGAACTTGGAGGACAATCAACAGGTCCACCACGTCCAACCCACGTCCCAGGATATGTATCATCTAATTAGTTACGCGCAGAATTCAAAAAATGCGCTGGTGCAGCACTATGCATTAACCACGTGTTCTGGTGTCCAATGGCCGGTATTTCCTGCAATAAATCCGGAAGGACTTGCTGCAAGAAAACAAGGGACTTTGCGCCACTGAGGCATTCGGGCCCGGAATTTGGCCTCGTTATTTTAAAGGATCCTGTCTCCCGCAACCGTCTATTAATATTTGCAAAGGTGCTGTGGCGTGGACAACGACTACTTGGATATTGATATTGATATACTCTTTATGCTAGCCGTCCATTACCATTCGCTCGGTCTTATATTAAACATATCCGCATATTCGTCATTCGTGAAATCTAACATGTTGTTTGCGAATGAAACTTATCGACTGTCAATTCTGCACTGCTCTTTAATGAATATAAGCTGCTTTTATATTCCTCGAACCATCAATTCTACAATTCTCGCTGCTTTTATATTCCTAGAACGCATGGAAAATTTACATACGAGAAAGTTTCTTCTTCTCGACTACCTTGTCCCAAATCCTCGCATTCATAGGGCCATTCTCTAAGCCAGGCTAATTGTCTCTTCGATGTCTGTTTTTGCGATTTTCTCAGAATAAACATCTCCGGCGACCCTATGTTTTATGATAATTTTTAATCTCTTTAATGCCTACTATCACTTCTCTAAATTTACCTTTCGAATTTGGCAACACCCCCTGTAAACATCGGTACCGATGTTTCCTGGCAATTATTTTAGTTTTTCTTGAATATCTTAAAACCTCCTCAATTTTCACAATACAGACTTATATCAAATTAAGGAGTATAAAATTCCTTATATTTTCAAGCTTTTATTTTTCTTAAAGTTTTAATATTTTTGCAGATAAATGTTCTAAACTACTTTTTCGTTTTCAATAATTTACGACCCCCTGGTTCATCAAATCGGCATGTTACTTACATGAGAAATGGCCTTCAAGAATGTTCTTTAACTTAAAAAAAATCATAGCTGAAACACCTTTTGTTATTCTTTTATTAATTTTTTACAGTTTCCAAAAGTTCCCCGACTCCTTATATTTTTGCGATTTTCACCCCCTAAACGTCGTTTGGGACCCTATGTTGTATGGTGATTCTTTATCCTCTTGATGCCTACTATCACCCTTCTGAATTTGTCGGTCGAATTCGGCAATACCCTGTATATGTGTGTGTGTGTGTGTGTGTGTGTGTGTGTGTGTGTGTGTGTGTGTGTGTGTGTGTGTGTGTGTGTGTGTGTGTGTGTGTGTGTGTGTGTGTGTGTGTGTGTGCATGCGTGTGAGTATGAGGGTGTGTGTGTGTGTGTAATTCAATTTTTATTTCAGCAACATAGTCCTTATTCATAATACAGCTTAACCGCTTAATTTTACATTTGCACTTTTGTATTATTTCATTGAAAAAGGAAAAAATAAAGAAAGTATTTATGGAATACTTAACTTCACAAGCAATTTTACACTCCAATTATTTCTCATCTTTTTATTGAAATGTCTGCAGTTATGCTGTATATTATATATTTCATATAATAAATTGCCAATGCGCATTTGAAATATTTCCTATTCAGATATTATTCCAGTTTTCATTAAAGACAATAATGTCAACTGCCAGAATTTTTTATATTTAATTTATAATGTTGGAAAGTGAATGTAAATTCCGTTCGTCCGAAAATATATGAAATTCTGTCTTCCTAAAACAGCTCCTATAATTTCGTAAGTGTTGGAATTTTGAGAATGAAACAGAATAGAAGAATGTGGAAGTCATGAGAGCTTTTCAAGATTTCAAAAGCGTATATTAATATCCAGCTCAAATTCTGGAGGACCAATTTCCCACCCTTAATATCTAAGCTGACATAACTATCGAAATCACTACAAATTTTATCCTTTAGGACTAAACAACAATTTACCTGCCTTATTAATCTTTCTACCGTCAGACTTCAATATGATTTGTGAAAATTAAAGTATTATCCCCTTCCTTTTCCACTTGTTTTCAGTTGATTACCCATTTACGAACTCATCCAAGAATTCCACATTCCTTATTTCTGTATTTCCATTCGATAACAAAAATCAAGATTACTTCTGTTATCGTGCTCAGAATTATCTCTCTCTTCATACTTTCTCACTATTGACGCAGCCCAAACAACCGTGTAAATTTTATCCCGGCACGACAATTTCAGTTTCAAACGAGGAGTGAAGGATGTACAAAACAAGTTGACAACAAGGATGTTCTCACTTTACATCCTGCACCTCTTCAAAGAGAAACTGGCCCACCGTGATACAATTTATATGGTCTATTGGGCAGGATCAGAAGTGAAAGTGTTTCTATCTGTCAATCTCTCTCTGTCTCTATCTATCAATCTATATATATATATATATATATATATATATATATATATATATATATATATATATATATAAGTGTTTTAAAGTAAATATGATTAAATGCTTAATTATATTTTACTAAGAAGTGCTTATTATTTTACTACGAAGTGCTATCAGTGCTTATTATTAATACTAGTAGATTAATTACACTTACTATAAAACAGACTCATATGACATCATGCCAGTGGATGTAGTTGAAGGATATCATAAAGAAATGGAAGTCACTATAAAATGTAGATTCCCTTTATTGCAAATAAAACATTCTATTTAAAGAAACAAACTTAATTTAAAATAATGATCGTTCTATTCGTGACCGAGGGAAGATGCAATATTGGCTAAGTGTAAGACCAGCTTGAGCAAGAGATCTTCCGCAGCTTTCTTCCAATCCTTTTGTACTATAGAAATTAGACAATAAAGTCAACTCTTTTTATCAACTAACACTAGCTTATGAAAATTGCTTTACTTAGCTTCTGACAATATTAAGTAAGACCAAATTCGGAGCAGAAAAAAAAGATTTATCATTGCTCGATTGCGTTTATTCTAGATCACTCGATGCTTTGACACAAAGGCTTTAAAAACTCGGGATGCAAGTAGTGAGTGGTTGAGGGTATTTCCATTGCCAGAAAGTGTCAATGAGTAAAGCGATCTTCTTATAGTTATGTATAAGGACACAAACGAAATTTCATGCTTCCGTAATGTTGCTAGGGTATTAAAATTTCTTGGACAGTCAATTTATTGACTTAAATTGCTTTTCCATATCCTGGATCAATGTTTGATAGAGACTTTCACAATAATATTAAGAGATACATGTCATGAACATGTTATACATGTCATGAAATATTATTAAAAGAAAAGAACCAGAAAATAATAAAGCCTTTAATTTTCCTAGATCAAAAAATAAATGTATCATATAATATATTAATTGAAGTTCTTGAAACTTGTTCAAAAGGAACACCATCGATAGCTATACAGAGTTGCATCTAAGCGACAGAGTTCAATCCATGTGATTGAAAAACTTTTTGAATTCATTGACAAAGATCTATAACTCTTGTCAAAGCTGATTCACCCCTTAATTCAGATATTATACCAATCGAAACTTAATTAATATACCGACCGACATTCAACATATTGTTTACAAAATGAAACCAACTCATTATTTTCCAAAAATGTCATAAAAAGGGAGACTTTTATCATTCCAAAAGTAATAATTTTGAATATTTATATTTTTATCTCTATTAAGGTAACAATTATTCTATCAAAATCACATTTCTCAAAAATAATTTGATTTAACCTTAGGTGGAGCCGAAGTGTGTTTTTTATACATGTCGAATGGACTTTTATACATGTCGAATGTCCGTGGACTGCATGAATATTGTATGGATGCCAGTCATTGCGTTGAAATATCTGCATATCATTGTTTTGATTGGAGCTTTGTTGACTATTCGTGCACTAGCTTAAGATGACTATAAAGATAAGACAGAAGATCAATTTCTGCGTCACACGTATGACGTAAAATATTGAGATCAATATCAAAGGAAACATTAAAACTAAAAAATGAAATTTAAAATATTATATTAATATATATGTAAGTTTAAATAAGAAAACACCATATAACTGGCAAAAAAAGTATTACAAAATAGCAATTTAGGATTGTCAGAAAAAATTTCTCACGTTTCATAAATAAAGCATGAGTTGTTT
This sequence comes from Argiope bruennichi, assembly GCF_947563725.1. Taxonomy (NCBI): domain Eukaryota; kingdom Metazoa; phylum Arthropoda; class Arachnida; order Araneae; family Araneidae; genus Argiope; species Argiope bruennichi. The sequence goes on from NC_079151.1 coordinate 145,267,092, forward strand.
TTTTTTCAAGTGGAATTTTTAAGCCAACACGAAAGTTTTGAGAATAACTATGTCGATTGTCATTCTTGTTTTCTCACTACGTTTCAAAATTACAAGATAAACCGGAAATACTCGCGTGATGCTTACAAATGAAACATTAAAATGAATAATTTCAACAAAGGCCCCATATATCACTGTTTATAGATTAAACTGTTGAATTATGTAAATTTATATATATTTCTCCATTTATTTACATTTTACTTCGAATACCATAAAATTTTTTACTAAACAAAAACAAAAAAAGCAAAATTATGTTTTATAAGAGTAAGAAATAATATTGGCCTGCAATTTTTGAAATACCCTGCGTTTCCCCTATACATATAAGGCAGTAATTACTTTCAACACCGTCAACAGGAATACAAGTTAACATCTCTTACATTGGCATTTTAAAAAGGAATTTAAATAATTATATTAAATCCTATGTTTTAGAGAAATATCGACTGTAACAGACTCATTTTCTTTGGCGTTGAAGGAAATATAATTGAATAGAGGCATATCATGTTCTATTATTTTTACATGTATATTAAATTAATAGTTCTTATAACTTCAGGTGCTATTAACATAGTTTTTTTAGATTACTACTTAATTCCCAAAATTATATCCATTTCTAAGTGTAGAAAACTGTAATTGAGATATGCTTTTTTTTTACTTATTGAAAATGATTACATTTTATATAGGAAAAAAATTAGCACTCACTTACTGATAATGCAGTTAAAACCTTAATATCTTGCATTAATTCAAATTTCCTATCAGTTCAAAAGATCTATGATAATTTGAATATGGATTCATTAAACGCATGTAAATATTATTGAAGAGAATTAATGTTTTTGTGAACACTGAGAATGTGAAAATGATTGCATTTTATATAAGAAAACATTTATTTAACATTCACTTATTGAAGTTGCAGTTAAAGTCCTTATGAATTTCCTTAATATCTTGCAGAATTTCAAATCTCCTATCAGTTCAAAAGATGTATGGATAACCTAAATATGGCTTCGTTAAAGGTATGTAAATATTATTGAAGAGAATTCAAATATATACCTCTCAAAAGAATTTTATTAAAAAAAGACTATTAATGAATACAGAGACCATTAATGATAACTTGCAATAAATGCAATTTCCTAAACTGCATCGGCAACTAATTGAGAAACTTTTAATAAGCAGAACAAGCGCTTTTTTGGGAGAGAGATGCATAGCTTAATTTCCCAGATCTCCAAGCAGATGTCTACAACCTATTCATAAATCGTTCAAAGGGCCGTGAATGGCAACATTTTTTTATCTAATTAGAATTGAAATGTTCTTAGTATCGGACGCAACTGACTTCATCGGCAGTAAACACAGCAAAAATTATTCTCTTAGACTACCAAATGTGGGCCATGTTTATCTCGCACTCTGCCTTAATTTCATCAGTTGAAAGCTGTTCCCCTAATCGCATTTAACGGCGCTTTGACTAATTAATTTCTTGCAGGCATTAAAGCTAAAAAGAGGGGTGGGAGACGGAATAGAATGTCATTCCTTCTCGATCCTGATGCATGACCCCACTCTCCTGCTCCAAATGGATTCTAATAATCGAATTATATGATTAAAAGTCCGTAAAGGGGATGAGTTGGAGGTAGGAGTCAACAAAAGCATTGGGAGCGTTGAAGCTTTAGTGCCTGACCTGAACCGAATGTTTAGTGGTGGTCTTGAATTAGTGATGACGATGAGGGGATATGTGGGATTTAGAGATGAGTACGTTCCACGCCACGATATGATGAACAGTAACTAACATTTTCTCGAGAACTCTCCGCAGATAAGCTGGGTGCAGTGCTGGAAGTGGACCGGTTTGCATACGTTTAGAGATTAGATGTATTGCGAATACATTAAGAGATTATACGTTTGTAATCCTTTTGAAGCAAACTTAAGTTCATTTAAATAAGGCTCGTTAAAATAGATCTTGCCAATCCAGATACGTTTGTCATTGAAGCATTTTACCGCTCACAGCATAGATTATGAGAATATTTTATAAGAAACGTTTTAATACAAATCGCTCGAATTAGAATATGTTTGAAAATGTATTATGTTTAAACTTTGCAATATATTGAAATGACCCATAGTGCTATATGAAAATAGTAATATTTAATATTCCATCGTTTTCAAGTCCGATGGTAATTATAATTTCTTCTAGATTTTTTTATGCTTTGATTGTATATAATTTATGCAACTATTGGGATAATAAAGTAAAAAATATATATGTACTTACTTATTCTACGCATTCAGAAATTGTGTATTCATATAATGCTTAATTTATCAATCCTTATACACTTGCATACATACTTCAAAAGAGCATGAACAATATCTTATCACCCAAAACCCGTACAATTACTTAAGAAGTTTACAGGCGATGTATTAAACATGTAATAATTTAAAATAGTGCTTATAGAATTGTTCTGAATATATTTGTAATTCAACAATTGAATCAAACACTATAAAAGTTTTATCATTTTATTGTTGGATAAAACACTGATTCCATATATTATGATGTTAAGCAGAGTTCCCTTTTATTGAACACCCTGTCATACTATTAGGATATTTTACTTAAAAACTAATCTCAAAATGCAAAGAAAAGAAGTTAGCTATGCAGTTGTGTAGCTAAGAATTCATTTTACCTTTTCAAAAAATTTTCTTATGTTCCATAAAAGCTAAAATTATTCATTCGATATTATTATTTGTTTTCACTTGAGTTTTCATCTGCTTTCATAATTATCTCTACTGTTAACAATTCTTCACAGTATTAGATTTTTCTTTTCGCGTCTCGATAGATGATGCCAACAGGACACCGTAAAATATAGTTTCGCATGTAGTATGCTGATTTTTATTCTAATGGATACCCGTAAATCAAAAAAGCGTTTATACTGAAAACAGCGTTGTATGTTTGCTCAATTTTTATTTCTCAATTTCTTCGAGAATCAATAAACTACGATATTTTTATATGTTTGTAAGTTTAAGACTATGCGTTTCATTCATTCTCTATCCACCTTTTGTAATCAGCTTGTTCTCAGCGAGTAATGCTCTCACGTAAAACATTTAAATAAATGTGTGTGTTTTTTGTGTGTGTGATTTGGTAGCTTAATAGTTCCTTCAGCAAAATATTTTTTATCTTCAAATTTTGATAGAGCGTAATTTATTCTATTATAGAAACTGTGAAACCTTATACGGACCTGTTCGTTGTATTATGTAACTCTCCAATTCTCGGTCAGCTCTCGTAAAATTTGAACTTTGTAACTCGTAATTAAAGTTATTAAACTCCAACTAATACAAAATAATTTGCTGAAGCCAAATATATTTTTTAAAAAATATGAGCATAGAAAATTGAAACGTTATGCACCGAGGTTTCATGTGCACGACAGAATATTTTTCTGCCATGTATGCAATATTTCAAGGAATTATTCAATAAATATTTCTCCGATTCAACATAAAATGCAGTTTTAGTTGTATTTTTAAAAGGATTTAATAATAAAAGATAAAAGAATAATTGACATGAATAATATTTTTTTTTTTTTTTTTGCTCCAAATGAATTATATTCAGTAAAAAAAAAAAATGAATCTCCAACTTTTAAATAATAATAATACTAAACAAACTTCAACGACTAATGATAACTGAGTTATTCAACGACTAATGCTAACTGAGTTATTAAGTTTTGATTACAAATATTTTAGGCAACAAAAATTTCATAATTGAAGGCTTTTCAACCATCGGGAAACTAGGAGTACTGATTCCCATATTTTCTTTCAGACGATTAATGAAGTGCTAAAATCGAGCGTTTTTATAAAATGATAATATTTAAATTGAAATTCACATAGTTTAAATTACATGAAAGTGAAAACATTTTTTTATTTATAATATTAAAAAATATTAAAATTTTATAAAATAATATTAAAATAATTATAATAAATATATAATATAATAAATATATAATATAATAAATATATATTAAAAATTTATTAAAAATATTAAGAAATATTATTAAAAGGTCTTAAGATTATTTTATAAAATATAATTCATGAGATCTGTATAAATAAAAATAGTTATTTAGTCAACTGAGCATTTATTGATTCACATTGCATAAAATATATTTTTTTTAAATTTTTTTACATCATTTTTACTCTTAGATGCTTACACCTAATATTCGTTTTTTTAGAAATTAAGTGTTGGGATGAAATTAAAATGGGCATGCTTTCTATATGCTTTCCATAAGCCTTGCTTTCTTTAAATGCGACAGAATTATTGGATTGCATAGATGCTTTTTAAATTCATAAAAATTTTTTTAGTACTTATCTCTCTAGAAAATCATTTTTTAACTTTATTTAATTTCTTACAGACAACTGAAAATTTCCCTTTTCTAACTTTAAGTTACAATAACAAATAATTTAAAATTTTAATTTGAATTTTGTCAAAGTTAGTGCAACACGTTGAAAAAGCCAATTCTCCCCATATATGCATAACGAGGTCTCATATGTTGTCTTGTCTTTATTTTGTGTTAAATAAATTGTTAGGAAATAGAGCTAAAAAGTTTTGAATAAAATTGAATAAAAATTGATGTTTATATTAAGAATGGTATCAATAAAAATATAAATTTTTGAGCTTTACAGTACTGTAAAAATTATTACTGTACTGTACTTTTTGTACTGCTTGAAAATGCCGAAATTTCGATTAAATTTTAATTAATTGAAATGTAAGAAACCCTTTCGAGGTGCGCATTCTCACTTTTTAATGTATATATATGCCATATTTGGAAGCGGTAGGTCAACCGGTATAGACTATTGAGGGCCAATACACACAGATACATATACACACCGATCACGCACACACATATACACATGGAAATAAAAGATTGCTTCATTTTTTAAAAATTATATAATATTAATTGAAAGAAAATGATCTTAAACTTGTGTACATATTTAAAAAAAAGAAAATCATAAGACACTTATCTCCTCTTATTGAATTCTGAGCGTCACTTTATTTCCTAAGAAGCTAATGAAAATATAATCTTTTTAACATTCTGAATGTGTGTGTGTGTGTATAATCAGAATCTTTTTTTAAGACCTTTAAATTTAATATAGAGCCTCGTATAGCCAAGTATGTAAAGTAGACCTGTAATAAAGTGTCTATGCTGAATTCATTGAGAGATGGATCGAAAAAGCCCTTTAGGAAACGGAAAGCTATATCATAAAAAAAATAGATTTCATTATCTATAAAATATCTGATAATAATTGATAATTATAAGGACTTATCCAGAATTTTATAAAAATCATTCTGTATACATTTTGAATTCTAGCATATATATTTTTTAAGTTTTTAATCAAAAATTTTGAATAAAAATAAATTTACATTAAATAAAAAAATTCTTCTTTTTGTATAGATATTAAAATATATTCCTCATTAAATGTGCTGTAACATCTGTGATTTATCAAAAACAAGGGAAGCAAACGCAGATAAGAAAAAGGTAATGTATCCTCTTCCCTAAAAGCACAGAAAGATTAAATTTCTTTGCATGCCTACCACTTTCCGAAACAAGCTGAATGACTTCATCCATTTCAATTTACAACTCTTTGATAAAATGTAGAAAATAGCCGCAAAACTAGTTGGTAAAGAAACAAGACCTAATCTGGAATGGTGGTCCATTTCATCACCGTAAACGATAAGTAATGGATCCTTTGTTCTTGGCTACAGACCCTAGTCTGCCCTAAACATGTCAGGGAAATTCCCTAATTTACAAAATTCTATTCTTCGCCAGCAGCACTCGGTCATATCTAATTTTATTTCACTTTCAAATGCAATTTTACTGTACAGCCTCTCCCTCTCAAGTTACCATTTTCCGTAAAGGAGTGGGGAGTTTCAATTTCTAATCTTTGAAATTTTATTCATTCGGGGAATGAAAAAGGACCTAAAAGCTGCATTCTAAACTCTCTCGGCTTCTTTTGGCATATAGATAACATTTAAATGGGGAATGGTGTTTTCATTTATCCCAAAATATTTTAAATAAATATTTCCACACCATTTTCCATTGTGTTTCATTTTTTATAGATATAGACTTATGGTATTTTTTTTAAAAAAAATAACTAAAAAATTTTTATTTTTATTTTTCAGATAAAAATATTTTAACGCTTTTACTTGATTCTGTGTTAATAATGGCAACATGGAAAAATCTGATTACTATGTTAATATCCAGCTTAAAATGAACATGAAGGATGTTTTATGATTGTCTTATAAATCTGTAAATTGATAAGATAAGATTAATGAACTTGGCCACTACTCAGCGGATAAATGTTTGGAATTCAACTCTAGGCTCTTATTCATGGTGAATCTTCGATGAAATCCAGTTTTGAGCTCTGAACCCTCTCGTTCCCTAGGTAGAAATTCTACCAGATAGCTTGACTGCAAGTCTTACCTTGCTCGAAATGTTGGGAATCGTATATCGGATGCCATCAAATATTTATATCCAATTTAGAAGAAACACAAGGGATATTTTATGATAGCCTCATCATTCTACAAATTGGTACGATGACTAAAATGAACATAAGACTAATAACTCCTATATATTCTTGCGGATGGAAATCTGGAATTCAACAGCATGCTCTAGGCTCCGTTTGTTGACGAATCTTCAATGAAATTCAGTTTCAAGTTTTGATTTCCTTCCTTCACTACGCAGAAACTTTATCATAAAGACAGTGTCACTTCATGTCTCATCTTGAGGATGAAAGATTGGAAAATCTATATAGGATATTGTTAAATGCACTCCCAATAAACAGATTTAATGCACACTAAATTAAGATAAAGCTTTCTAGATTGTAATACTGAAAGTATAAATGAAATTTATACTTTCAGTATTACAATCTAGAATGTATGAATACAACAATTATGTCATCATCGTCTCCTGCTAGTGATTAGGATTTACCATTGATCCTTTCGAAGCTTATCTTTGGAAGATTCTAGAATTTCCGGAGCTTATTCTTGAATTCTGCACATTACGATTGGAAAATTCTACAAACAAATACATGGTTATTAAGTAAGCGTCATCCCTCTTCTGATGATGTTGTTTTCGTTGCAATGAACATTGTGTGCTATACAAGAAGGGCATGGTTATTTAATACATTAATCATCGATTTTGAGTAATCTCTTTTTTAATTATTTGATGAGGAAATCAATTTCCTGTTTCCCAACAAAAATCCAGATTTGTCTCAAAATGTAAAGATATTTTTATCCATTCTAAATCAAATGCTCATGTGAAAGTAAAAATTAAACTCTTCCATTCAATACATATACTTAAACTTTCATATAAACATCATCAAATAATTTTAGCAAAATGAAATTCATATATAAAAAGTGGATATCATTGTTGAAAACATCATAGTTCAAAAACTGTCGACAGCCTTTTATTTTAGATTCAATTGATATTTAGATTAATTATTTAATTAAATCGAAATATTTTTCTGAATTTTTCTTCTGCATTTTTTTTGAATATTTCTCTGAATATTCAATCAATATGACTTATTCTTTCCTGAGCTTAAAAGTTCGCAGAACTTCTTTGTTCATTTGTTATCTAAATATAGCTTTATAGATTCCCAAGTACGACAAATTGTGGAAAAATAACACTTTATATCAATTTATTAAATATTTCCTCCAATATTTAAATCCTTCCTGCGAACATGGTAAACATAACGTATTGTATGCGAAGCTCATTATCGGGCATATTTGAAAATGTTTCCAAAGCGAAACATAGCTCATTAGTTAAACAAATAGTCAAATGTCAAATATTACGATTCAATCACCTTATTGTCATTTCCATCTCTTTGTAATACCCAAATAGGGGCAATGTATGAATTGCAGTGGGCGAAGTTCATTTTATCGGAACTTTCTCAACGTCTGTCAACTGCTTTGTCCAACGGCATTTATAATCCTGACAAATAAATAACGCGAAATTATCGTATGACCTTGTCAGTGAGTTGAAATCAGTGACTATTTATTCTCAAACAGTTATTCTGGAGTAAAATATGTGTTAGAGCTGTAGCTAATTTCAGGAATGTTAGTTAGTAGGCGATATTGATTAAGGTGCCAATAAATTTTCATAACATTTAAGATATATTTCAACCATTTGAATATCTTAACAATAATTATTGGCATTTTATGATCATTATTATGATAATATCTACTTATGTATGTATATTTATATATATCCGTGTGGGAGTACGTGTATATGTATATGTGTTATGGCTCCTATTTTTTTAATAATTTAAATACAAATCGTGTACATTTATTTCCTTTTATTTCAAATTCAAATAAAATCTACTCACTCTTTTGTTCAAATAAAAGAAGGAGACTCCATGCCTCATCCCGATAAAAGCGGAGAATGCAGGTAGCGACTTTTTACTTTCTAGCGTACAAATTACAAAGAAAATATTGTAATCGTCAAAAAATTCGCATTCAATATCTTGACAAATCTTCACGGTTTAAACCTTCCTAAATCTGAAAAACATTATTTGAAAATGTACGCCCATCTGTCTGTCTGTGACAAAAATAATCCAAAAGCGCTTTAAGATTAAATGCAGTACATGGTCTTTGCACCAAATCTGTTGATTTCTATCAAATTTTGAGCAAACTCTATTTAGATGAAGTCCGTCTGTCCATCTGTTCGAATATAAGTTAACACGATAACTACAGTACGAAGATAGCAAGATGGATAAAACTTGGCATTTGTATTTAAAATTGTAAACACCTATCGTATGAGCCAAATCCAACAGGCGCTTCAACTTCTGTCATTTAGTACTATCAGAAGTATGTAAACACGGCAACTGAAAAACGCAATGACTTAAATACATCAAATTTGGCATGTGATTTTGAGATTGTATTTGTAGTTGTGCATCAAATTTTAGTTTCAATCGATTGGAAAAAAACGCTTCTAATACAAAAATTCACATTTATTAGAGAAAATCGGGAAAGATTTAAGGAGACTAACACTGTTATTCTTTCATGTAGCACTCAAATCTTCGGAGGCCTCTCGCACTCAACCTGTTCCAATCGCAATCCTAATCAACGAGTGATATTATAAATTTTAATTTAAAAAGTGATGATCGAAATATTTATTTATAATTAAATTAAGTGAATTAAATTAACCAGCAAATACCACCATTGCCCTTTAATAATTTAACACAGATTAAACATGCCCTTGAGTAAAAGCATGAAAAAAGGCATTATAGAGAGTCAGGGAATATGAAAACTGGTAGGTTAAGCTTCATAGTAGTTTGAAGATGTAGATACAAATTTTGGTCAAGCAAAATGAGAAATCGTATGCTTTCTTGAATTCATGATCATTGGATGATGTGGTCTGAACAAGTAAGTACATACGACAGTTTTTCTGTAATAAATAGATTTACATCTAAAATAATAAATATCTCCATTTAACTTTGTAGTGATACAACAAATTTAGAATACATCCCTACAATATTTGTAGACAAAAATATTAAACTTTATATGAATGTAACATAAATATTTTAATAAGTGATACGTTTATGCTATATGAATTGTATTAATATTTTTTTAGCGTTTTATAACTTAAATCTACAGAAGACAAAGATTTAATGCGATTGTACTCTTTATTTAGCAAAACTTTGCACTCAGAAATATATGTTTATGTTCAATATATATGTATACAGGGTATCCTGAACAATAATTTGTTTTCCTGAATATTACAATTAGAGACGCACTTATAATTACAAATTTTCTTTAAATAAAACATGACATTCTAGGAAAACTCTTTAGACTTCTGTAAAAGTTGAAATTAATGTTTTTTTGTAACGATCTGAAACATTATGCAGTTGCATAATGTTTCAGATCGTGAAATTTTTATCCTTTAATTCATCTAAAGTAACAAGCTTATATTTACAATATTTGCAGATATTTGTTTATTTATAAATTTACAGGGATTTATCACAAATATACATATAAATATTTATTGTGTTGAGATTTCGATATAAATATCCTTATATATGTATCGAAATTTGGGAAAGTGAAGATTAAACATATTTCTCAGAAGTAGTGGGATACCGAAAAATAAAAGAAAATCTTTTTGCTATCAATTATATGGGTGTTATTCAGTTTTTATATATAAAATGCTTTAATAATAATGAATGTTTTGAAATGCTTATGTTTATATTGTATGCAATTGTAATACCATTCGAAGATGCAGAAGACTAGTAACGTCGCTTTCCAAGTTTCCCCCCCATTCTTCTAGAAAATATATTTATATAATGGTTTAGCAGTTGGAAAGTACAGAATTCTTATCACTCGGTAAGAAAGAAATTTCATACAAGTGATACAGAAATTGATATTTTTGTTTATTTATTTTTCTAGTTATCTTCATATAGCTGCTACTGTCATATAGCTTCTTGTGCAGCTACTGATTTGCCATATCCTTTTCTCAATGTTTAATTTTCTGTGATTTTTCTTATAGTCATACTTTTTAATTGGCATCAAGTACTACGCCATCTATCGATCAACTTTTGAAATATTTTTTTTTTCTTTACCAGACAAAGTTTTATTGCCTAATGTAAATTCAAGTGCAATTTCAGGTCATTTTGAAGTGAATCATTTCCTACAGAATTTCAAAAAAGAATTTTAAATATTATCACTCTCTTTCAAATTTTCTTTTTTTAAGTTTAGAATTTTAGACATGCAATATTTATATTAAGAATTCATTCATAATGCAATGCATGTAATATGTACATGGCTATCATTGTTGGTTTTCATAGCTTCTAACTAAATAAATATCCCAAGGAAATGGACACTAGATTTTTGAGTTGCTTGATACCAAAACAGAAATTTGGATTTGAATATCAAATAATGACACAGGCCAGAGAAATGGGAATATTTTTATTTCGACCTGCGTTGCAGATTTCGCTAGGCTGTTACATTATAGCTTATGCAACAAATATAAGCAAAATTTGAATAAATGTGTAGAGTTCAGATAGTAAAATAAAGTTTATTCTTCGTAATCAATAGAGTATATAAATTAACATAATCATAGTCCTACCGCTATTTATCTTTCCGCTAACTATTAAGGCAATAAAATATTTCTTACATGCATTAGAAATTTAAAATCCTTTTCTGAAAGGCTAATATCAAGTTATTAATTAAGAGTTTTAATTATTAATCATTAACTGTAATAATAGTGTGCGTAACAAAGTCAACGCATTGTGATTTCAAATGCCACCGATTATTAAAATTTATCGAAAGTTATAAAATTTATTTAAAAAAAGGTAGCATTGTGATAATGATGTTATTATTTTTATGTGCAATCCAATACTTATTTATTAATAAATGAAATATCTTCTCTGTTATGATACCAAACACTATATGTATTAATAATTTTAGTTTAAAAACTAATGTTTCTGTATTTTAAGTTTAAAGTAAAGTCTAACTTGCACGAAAAACAGATATGATTACTTTGCCTAAAAGCTGAAAAATGCTGTTTAACACTCTAAAGGAACAAAACATTAAATGAGCACAATTAAAAATGTTCACTTATTTACAGTAAAAAAATTAATATATTTAATATAAAATACTTTGAATGCGAGCAATTTAATAATAAAAAAAAAACTTGAAAATAAACAATAAATCATAATTGTTATTTTAATTATTTTATCTATATTTTATGAATGTAAATATTGCAGACTCCTGGACTTATTTTTCATTATCAAATTCCGTTTTTAATTATTCTTTTATTATTTTTTTAAATTTTGCACTGAATATAAATATGAATTAAATACAAATGAAATTATTTAAATTTTTTTCAAATTTTTAAAAATCTAATTAATATTTTCGAATCACTTATTTAAGGTTCTAATTATAAAAGGGCCGTATAAGCAGGCCACACCTCAGAATATGTTCCTTCACAACTTCTAGTAAGGTAGAGGTAAATACCCATTATTATTAATGACCTTTATATGTCAGATACCCCCATTGAATCAATAGCAAACCCAGATTAGCGTCATTACTTTGTATAGAGAGGTATGTATCCAGCGTTATAGATACAACCATTTGATAGAGTTAATGGTTGTATCTATAACGTGGAACTCAGGATACCACTCAGGAAACTCAGGAAATTGCGAGGGCAGGAAGTATATAAATTATGATTTAATTTTATTCTATAAAAGAAACAATTGAATCTATAGTTAAATAGCTCAATTGCAACTGATCAATTGATGAAATAGTAACGAATGCAGTACTATTAATTAAGCAGTAAATTTGTTGCTTAATTAACAGCATCACAGCGGACGAAGGTAATTTCCATATTTACAATCTTTTTCTCTGCTTTCTTAATAGCCTTGAAGTTTGTCTTTTTTACTTTCTAGCATTCAAAGTGTAAATAAAATACTGTAATCGTCAAAAAAAATACGAAATCGAGATTTTGAAAAATTTCCACATTTGAAACCTTACTAAATTTGAAAAACACATTTTTAGAATTATGCTGTCTGTGTTCAAGATAACTCAAAACGGAATACAGCTAGACAAATAAAATTTGGTATATGGATTTGCAATATATATATTAATTTTCAATCAAGTCAGCTAAAACTTTAACCATCCGTCGGCCTGTACTTTCACAATAATACTAATAATGCTGTTTCTAATTAACTGTAATAAATCATAATCGCAATGACTTAAATCATTGAATTTCAGAATGAGATTTTATGACTTCAACTGTCATTCCGCATCAAATTTGATTTTCATCGTCCAACATATATAGGTTAAAAATTCCTATTCTCACGATAGATTCGTTAAAAATGCTATATTCACAACAATGATCTATACTTTGTAACTAGTGTTTACCAACGCCATGCAAAGTATTCAGGGCTTCATCGAATGTTTGCAATTTTAGGTGGAGGTGGGAGTAGACGGATAAAACGTTTATTGGAGAGTATGAGAGAATATTTAGGAGAGTGTACCCCACGATGGGCCCCTTTTTTTCCCCTATAGTTATATTTTTTGGAAAATAACTTTCGTCTTTAATAAATAAAATATTTCAGTTTCATAAAAATGAAGCAACTGCACTTTCTTGTGAGTTTCAATTGCTCCAAAATCAAAACTTTTTGCAAGTGTTTTAGAGTTAAGCAATTAGAGAGAGTACAAATGAAATTCCATAAAAATAGTGGAATTTTTAACATATGAATAAAATATTTTAATAAAAATATATCTGAATGAAAACACTTCATTAAAATGACCTCGATAATATAAATAAATATAATCTGGATAAACTATATTTAAATATATAGTTGGAAGTATGTAAAGTGACTTTTTTGATACTCTCAACAAATCAAAAAAGAAAAAAAAAGAAGAACGTAAGTAAAGTTATTTCAAGGTCATTTTCTTATTGTTGTTGGCTGGAAAGAGAGTAAGTAAATATTATATTGCTCATATTTTTTATCTCGTTTGGCAGATATAGAGCCATATACAATGAGTTCGTAACAAAAAGATAGCTGAATAACAAGAAAAATTTAAAATATAATCCAATAGTTTATAATAAGAATAATAGAAAATTTCTTTCTCAAGAAACACTTAAAAAAAATCTAATAAAGTTGCTTCGAAGAAAACTCAATGAATTAAAAAAATATCCAATGCCCACAGGCGAATAAAATTTTACATAGAAAATTGCAAAGTTTCATCAAAGGTGGAAGATTATTTTTGCTTAGGACTTAAATCAATTTTCTTATCATTGATATTGTGTGGATATTTTTATACTTGTTAATTCTTCAGGAATAAAAAGATATAATTTTCATATCAAGTATTCGTTGTATCTTTGGATGTAAATTAAACTTTACAACGGAAGTGAATAAGTATAGCAATGAGTAGCGGAGATAAATTATATATTTTCCTAAAAACACTACTTCCAACAAAATGTATTCTTCCACGGAAATACGGCAGAGAATTAATATCAAAACTAGGTCACTTTAGTCCAACTCAATCTACTCCTAACTAAAAAGACATAGAGTATGTCACATCCTTTCTAGTAAGAGTTTCCAGTATATCTGGAAGAAAATTCCAAATTAAAAAAAATAACTATTTACCTTACATCGAAAATAAACGGAGACAAGTATAAAGAGCAAACTGAATTCTAAAGCGACTGCCTAAAATACATCAACACGCAATGTCATGATAATGTCAACAATGGAAAAAAAATCGGATTGTGGTCGGTCATAATTTATAGTTGTAGGATGGAGCAAAAATAAAGCATCTGAGATGTTTAACAGCTGAATATATTATTTGGCGCAGCGGGGATAAAATAAAGCAGACACACATATTTCGAATTCGTGGCTTCTCGCATTTATGGGGACTCATCGATGGAATCGAAAGAATGGTAGCTTTGTGACAGGGGAAGAAATTCCCTTTGACGAGGCGGACGCATTGAATTTTTCCCTCCTGTTCTTATTTATTATTTTCTGAAGCTTCTGAATATTTCATTTCCAATCAAACATTGCTGTCAGTCTCACCTTTCTACTCTTCAACTCTTTTTTTTCTTCGTCCGATCCTCTCCGGAAAAATACTCTTTTGCGGTTTTGGGAAAACGAGGAAAAAATCTCTCTCCAGCAGGAATGGGGGACCGAGCTCAAAACAAAAGTGGTTCAAGAAACATGCGACGATCGTATTGTATTCCACGCTTTGTGGAATAATGTCACTTTGGCCGATTTAGTAGAAAAATGATTTATGATAATTAGATCAAAGAATAAAACTCATATAAGCAAAATCATATTAATGGCTAGTATATAAGCGAACCTTTCATAAGTTTTTTCGTGTTCCGTGCGCCATCTGTTAAAGGCCGCTCAAGAGTTTTCTTGTGTTCACGCTTTAATTTCGTGTCCTAAAATACATTATGATCTATAGTTATAATGATTTAAATAATAGACAAATTGTCCAAAATCATGCAGTCCCTGACGTATGTTTTAGAGATTTCTAGGCGGTACGCAATGTGTTAATGAACAAATTGTTTCATAAGATCATTATTTTTATTTCATTAATAAATAAATAGTTGAAAGTATTCCAAAATGATCTTATTTAGCTTCGTCTACTTGTAAGCACAATATTAATAAATTTGATAAGTTAATATTTGTGCTAAAAACATATTGAAAATTTAAAAAAAATTCATAATTTCATTCACATTATTATACTGAACTACCATTTATCCCTAGAAATACAGGGTGAGACGATTGCATATAATTAGTAAAATGATAGATAAATGGCAAAAATAAATTCAAAATTAACTTTGAACAATTTTGATTTATATCAGAAATCCTTAATTTATAATTATGATTTAATAAGCACCAGAATTTTTCAATTCAAAATTTGTTAATTTGCATTTTATCAACATAAAAAAATCGATATTTTTTATATTAAAGGCTTCTTTTATCTATTTGTAACTGAAAATTTCTAACAAATTCTTTTTAACTAAGATAACATGTGCTTCAGGCTATCAAAAAGACTGTTGTACCACCGGTTTATAAATATTGTATCTTTCTATTTCTTTCTCAACCCTTTTTTTTTATATAAAATCTATGGACAAAAGTTAACTTGGGCAAATAGGGGGAAAAAAAACATGAATTCTCAGCATCGTTCTGCTTTACATAATAAAACGTTTAGATATGAATTCCTATTTTCGTTCCAAAGAATTCTGCTGACATGAAAAATAATTTGTATTTCACAAATTTATAAATTAATTTTCTTAAATCATTCTATATAAAAATTGTGCATTCGGTGTCGTTTTTTTCTATTCGAATAGTCTGCATTACATCAGCAAATAACTTTCAGAATGGAAAGTAAACACTTCAATAAAATTATTGATATATATATATATATATATATATATATATATATATATATATATATATATAATTGCAACAATAATTTTTAATTTTTATTTAAAATGCATTAAGTTAACATATAAATTAGGTAACAATAGTATGCAACTTGATTACTAGTTTACTCAACATACTAGTTTTCAAATAACTGCATACTTGCACAACAGTTGAAAATATGCCTTTAATAAACTTTAAATATATCAGATTATTATGAGGTCCAAACATTGAGATTGAATAAATGAAAAATATACTATAAATAATCCTACTTATAGTATATAAGTTATAAACCGGTGGTTTCTTCCTACTTATAGTATATAAGTAGGAAGTAAATTAGAACATTCAAACAATTTTCGTTAGAAGATGCTCCATATATTTATTTAATATATCAAAATATTTCTAAATAAATGGATGAATTGTGGAACTAGCAAAGATATTCAATATGTATTGTATATATTTTTAATCACTTTGGAGTAAAAATTTCCGTATAATTATCGTAATTTGCTTCATACTTACTTAAATATATATAATTTTTCAGTAATGAATTTATGTAAACTTACCCGCTTGATTTGTTAAAACAAAATATTCAATGAAGGCAATTTGCTTGCTAATTTAGTGCTTGATGGTGTTTAGTTATTGCCATTGTTAATACAAACATTGTGTTTGTATTTGACATTAGTTTTATTTATTATTTACAAAATCAAATTTTGTAAATGTAAATATTAAAAATTAACCCAATTTTGAATTCGTGTAAGAAAATTGTATGTACAGCACATTATATAATCAAAATAAGGAAAGATAAAAGTTTTATAATGTTTTATTTTAGATATTACACATAATATAAGGAATACTCGACTATGAAACAGTTTGTAATTCGCGATGTTACAAAAGCCTATTATTATCTCTTGTAAAGCCATTCTTTTGAAATAATCTGTTAATTAATGGTAGTGCCTTATCAGGAGTATGTAGCGCCCGAGGTAATTACTGTTACTTTTTCACCCTTCTCTAGTCATGCCATTGTGTTTTCATCATGCGAAGTAAATGTGTTTTAATTTTGTGCTCTAGATGTTGCCCTGTCCAGTTTAAAACTCGTGATTTAGAAATCACCCCCCATTAAAAACAAACTTTTATTAAAATACTAAAAAGTAGAATTTATTTCCTCAAATATTTCATAATTCTATATTTAATACATATTTTAATATATCATTTTATATTATTAATATATCAGAATTTCAATGTTCCTTCGATTTACCAAGAAGATTACCACTTGCATGGATTTTAATTTTAATTAATCAGTCGATTAACCAATAATTATTCAAAAGATGCCCAATTAAATATTAACACCATGGACTCAGAAGTGTACACATTTTCAAAGGATTACTACATTTGAATTAGAAAAAAATCTATTACAAGATTTAACCTTCACAAATATGAAATAAATAGAAATAAATAAAAGAGTGTAAGAACTAAGTTTTTCCTGCAGACATTTATTTCATTGTTACTTCTGAATATTTCGATTGATATTTTGATTTATAGTTTCTGAGGTAACCTATTTTTTCGTGCAGGCATTTCATTATTATATCTGAATATTTTGGTAGACAGATATTTTGATTTATAGTTTCTGAGGAAACTAAGTTTTTCATGCAAACATTTCATTATTATGTATGACTATTTTAATAGATAGATATTTTGATTGATAGATTCTGAGGTTCTGACCTTATATTACTAATTAAAACTCCACAACAGCCCCTCGTCCACCCAAAATGCAAGATTTTTGCGGCCCGAAACGGTGAAGAGGTTCACAGATAATAAGAACTGTCACTCTCAGCGTATGACAGTAGGACAGTGGACTAGTCACAGAAAAAGCGTTTCGTCTATACACTCCGCATCCAGGCAATATTCCGACCAATGAATGGTTGGTGAAGTTTCCCTGACATACTTCCCGAATTTTCCCTTTTATTTCTGCATTTAGATAAAGAACTTCAAAAGTGTGTTGGAATATTGCTTTTTTTCGTTTCCGGTTATACATTTTCTATTCCTTCCCGCCCTTCATTTACAAACGGAAATGGAAGCGAAAGCCCTGAGATTGAGAAATCTGGTTTTGTTTACACAATAAGTTAAAAGAGGAAATATCAAAAACAATTGAATGGAGGAACGGTGCAAAGCGGGTGAAATTCGATAGAGAACTTACTTTTAAAGGTTTGATTTTGAAACTTCATATCTACATTTTTTTTTAAATAATGGTATATTAATTTCATTTTTATTACTATTCTAAAAAAAGAAATAAAAGATCATTTTAAATTGTTAAAGGACACTTTAGATTTCCTTAAAAATAATTTTGATAACGAGTTAAATTTTATTTAATACATTTGGAGTTAAAATATTTATTCAAAACTGAAATTCTGTAGTTGCTTTTTAATATGCCACATCTTAATAAAAGTATCATATAGATTAAATATCTATAAGATTGTTGATAATGAAACAGATTTATGATAATGATTATTATTTTATGTAGTTTTACTAATTTTATGAAGTATTAATATTTAATGTGGTACAATAACTTTTTATATACATTTTTAAAGTGACGATCACTATTCCCATTACACTAAAGTAGCTTTCAAAAATATATTCTACTTTCATGTAATTTTAATAAAAAAGCATTATTTAACTTCTAAATTAAAAATATATTTTCCATTCTTAATGTGTCTAGAAATAATTTTAGGAGTTAAAAGTTATTTCTGAAAATTTTGGAAAGCATTTTAAAGTATAGAAGACGTCTTTTTGATATTATTTATTAGATTAGAAAATATATCATTATATACAAAGCGTTCAATCTCAGAGAGTCCTTAAATCTGTTTCTTTGATTACAGCCCTTGAGCCTGATTTCTACGCCTCTAAAATAGGCATACATTTTCAGTTGGAAAATTGATTTAAATGTTGTAAAAAACAATTTTTGAGTCTGTCATTGTACTTCTGAAAAAATAGCGAAATTTAAATTTTTATAGAAATTACAACCTTTTAATTATATTCTTTATGATATATCTGAAGCAGTAATATTTTAAATAAGAGTTCCATTTTTTGAGACTATTAATTTAATAATCTAATAACTAGTTCTGCTGACTTGATTGCTCACCAGTAATATTAGTCAAGTTTTAACCCTTTGCACTTGTAAAAGTAATTCGAAGGAAAATTATTCAGCAAACACACGTACTTGCTTATTGCTCTGAAAAGTAAATATTTATTAATGTTTTAAATTTAATTTTCTCGGAAAATGAATCGATATCTTCTTACTATTCTCTGGCTATTTTTAAAAAGTGAAATGAAAAAAAAAAAAATGAAACATTAAAACGATGTGCTGTCTTAAATAGTTCCTGAGAGAAGACTTCCGAGTGCAAAGAGTTAATATAGTTAAACTAATGATGAATTAAAAAAAATAGTGAAATCCATAGAAATTCTATAATGTTTGTGTAATATTTTTAGATTAGTTAAGTTATATCAATGCTCGTTTTAGAAATAACATGAAGGTAATTTTAGTTCAATCCTCCATGTTTTGAACATGGTAGGCACACCTGAAAAGTTACTCTTATTTAAAAATCTCAATTCCACAGTAGTAAGAGGACATTTTGTCCTTAGTGGCAAATTTAATATCAAACGATCCACTTTTAGAATGAAACTTTGATTGCATTAGTATCGGAAATCAGCTCCAGGACTTAACATCCCAGTAAGGCATTTAAGCAGCTTGAGAATATAATTATTTCATCAAATGAGAACTTTGGGTAATTTGTATTTTTTAGTAAAACGATCCAAATGAATTTCCTTAATTTTGCAGAGCAGTCATACGAAGGAAAATGATATCATTATCAGAACGATTGGTTTTTTTATGAATTACATTCTGATTTTAATCGCAACTCTTCTTATTTTTCAATTCTTCTACATAAATGATATGATAAAATATTTTTATATCTTATATTGCAAAATTTTTTTAAATACTAGCTGCTTTGGGGGACTGATTTGTTTTCTCAGAATGCTATCTTTTTAAACAATTAATAAAAAAGTTTAATTATAGTAATTATCTATCTGGCAAATGTTTAAATTTACTTTGGCACTGGAAAAACTTTCTTTTTGATACCTATTTCTTGATTTCTCTTGCATCTTGTTTCTTCTAACTAAACAGAATGCAGGCCTGTTCAAAGCATTTCTAATAATTTTTTGCCGCTCCAATAATTAGTAAAGCATTGAATTAAATGCAGCTATAAGAATTTTTAGTGAAATAGTCTGAAAAGTCAGTGTAGTCATTTGCTTACATTTGACTGTTACCATTCAGCAATAAGAAAAAGAAGAAATTATATAAATTAAATCCTACTAATTAATTTCTAAATTTTTATTTTAATTTTACCCATATTAACTTAATTCTAAAATGGTCTCTTACTTCCTATTCCAATTCCACCTTTTTTATTTAATTAATGGGACACGAACTCAGTAAAACTGTTTTAATCCGCAAATTCACACATTCCAAATGAAGGGATAAAAATATGTCATGTTTGCAAATTCTTTTAAAAGATACCTAGATTTTTCTATCTGAAATCGAAACGTGTACAGAAAGCCCTATCAGAACCTCACAGTATAGAACCACCAGGAAAAATATGTCTGTCTCTTTTGCTCTTGTGCCGTGCTGTAGATTGACGTTTCTCGTCGTATTGTACATAAATTATACCTCCCGGAATGAAATAAAAGCGAAGTTTAAAAATTCAAAGTGCCTCCGGCCACAAAACTGCTTAAAAATTTAAAATTATATATATATATATATATATATATATATATATATATATATATATATATATATAGGTGTTCAGTTAGAAGAATTGTGTTTTTTTCAGTTACTTTCAGTAAGGACCATGATATTTGATCCTGTAGACAGGCAGATACTTTACAAAATAACATGAACATTCACAAACCTACGTGAATTGAATTTTCGCCATTATGTAACATTTCCTTGTTCGTGAAAAGATCATGGAAAAACTGTTATTCTCTACTGAATGTTATTTTTCCATTATCCTTCTTACTTCCCGGGCTCTTTCAGGAGAACTTCCAACAGCGGCTTAAAACTCTCGAAATGTTTCTTTCGGCACAGGAGAACGGGCAAAAAATACTCCGAGTTCACCTATCGTTGACACCCAAACTTATTACGGAGGAACAAAATGGTGTCCCCAGAGTTTTAAAGAAAAAGCATAAAAATGCGGATGTAGCCGAAGGCCTGGAAAAAAGGAACTATCTATGTTTCACAGTAACTGACCCTTGGGTCTCCCTTTTATTTTATCCTTACGAGTTTCTTGACTTTTTGGAGAGGAAATTCGGCCTCCAGGCAGAAATATCTATGAATGAAATGAAGCGGCGTAAGTCAGAATTTAGGGTTAGTTTGATACTAAGTCGCAAGGTTACAACATTCAATTCAGTTGCTTCATACCCACGGGGAGTAGAAAGAAGTAAAATTAAACATTAAATTGATTATTAAACAGCGATTATATAAGAAATACTATAATGATATTTCTCATCAAATAATTGATTGTAATTAATAATTAGTAAATAATACTTGTTATATCTGAAATTCTAAAATTATTGGACAACGGATACATCTCACTAAAACAAACATTTTAGTACAGAGATGCATGATCGGAAATGATGTGTTGAGGTCCTGTCAATAGCGTTGGAATTTATGTGTCAAAATATTTACTTTACAGTTACAGCTCCATTTGCGCCTTCCAGCAATATCACATCTATAATAGTTTCGATCGAATTTTACAATTTCAAAGATACCATGCATTTCACGTAAACATTCCGTGCAATATATATAATTCGAACAATGAAATACATCCAAAAAATATATAAAAATCACTCCACTAACATTTCTATGAACGCTTTACTTTTGGACGCAATGTGTCAGTAATTAATTCTACACTTAGAAGCAATGTTTTAGCAATTACTTTTATATTTGGAGGCAATATTTTTAAAAACTTCTATAAAGAACCAATAAATAATAAGTGATTCGTGTTTACTTGTATGTCTATTTGTCGAGATTGCGTTTTAACTCTTCATTTCTATGTATGCATTTGTGAAACATGCTAAACATGTTTCTTTTAATGACTTGGAACATCAATTATTGTCACATGATTCCACAATCACTTTCCATGCAAGTTTACTTTAGTTTAGCGACATTCATGTCCCGTTTTGCAGCAACTCTAGTGCTGTGTTGAGATGGACCTCATCATTCTGAACCTGAGTCAGTTGACGAGACGTCAACTGAGTTGGCCCCCTTCTCCAAACTTCTGCACCACTCCAACCGGATGATATTTGACCCCCAAAGGATTTAAAGTGCCCCAAAACCGCTTGCTTCCACGATGGTTCTTCAGCAGTCTCGAACCATGAATTCTCCGGTCCTAAACCGAGACCTTACACCAAGCCCCGTGGCCAGCCACTCTCCATAAAAAGTGGCAGTCCAACGCCACTGATAATTTTAAATTAACACATTTATTTACAAATGCTTTAAAGTGAGTTTTCATATCTGACACCTTAGAAATTTTGATAGTATGAATGTTACCATGAGAACTCGGCATTTTATTCTTTTTCTAACTCTATAAATATATTTTTAAAACTCATAACTAGAATTAAAACTTCATTGTTTGAACTTACCGATTGCAATAAACAGATAAACATTCTAATTTAATTTATGACCAATCTATATCTTTCAAGTATACCTAGTGCAGTGGTTTTTATATTCAAAATGAAATCCAAAAATAATCAGTAAAGATATTTCATTTATTCAAAGATGTGCAAAATTATGTATTCAAATTTTTCAGAGAGATAATGGTATTTTCTTTTAATTCGAAATTATAGAATAAATGTGAGCTGTAAATAGAATGAATGTAATTCGCATCTATACAAAATGATACATTTATTTTTATTGCTTGTTCTATGCCCACGAATGTTTCTTAAATTGCTGCAAAATGTTTTTTATCCAGATTTTCTACAGAGTTTTGATCAAATACAAAATAATAATAATAATATTAATAATTAAATAAACGTAAACTTTCATTTAAAATTTTGATAATTTCTTAAGAAAACTATTCCTGAAGAACGAACTAGACTTTCATCCATTTCAAAAATTGTTAAATGAATGAAATATATTGAAGCGCACTTTCAAACACTTTTAATTATTTTATAGTTGTGGTAACAACTGCTCATTTCTTTTCTCTATTTGAGAGCATTTTCGAACAAAAACTAAAGAGCAATAAATATGAGATACATAATTACCATTCATTAAATAGTTTTGTATAGGATCATTGTGTTTTTTGAAAGTCATAAATGTATTTAAAACAAAAGATAACATTTCAATCTCTGAAACCACTAATGGAAGATGTATTGATAATACTGTAAGGTTATATATTAAGTCATTCAAAAATTTTCATTTAGTTCTGTACTTAGTCAGTGTCTCGGATTGCTTTTACACAAATGAAATTCTGAAATAATATGAAATTGTCAGAGATAATATTTTTACAGCAATTTATCACATTAGATTTAAACTTATTTTCAGTATCAGGAAGTTTTTATTTTTGTATTAAAGCAAATGATTTAAATGTTATACATCGCAATGACATTTTTAGCAATGATACATATAATGATACAAGCAGTTACTTTAAAACTTTTTTAATGGCAGAATCTAAAATGGTAAAATGTAATTTTTGTCTCGATTGACATGATCGAATCTGTGAGAAATATTGTCTTCAGGAAATGATGAGGTACCCTATTAATTATTAATCTATTAAACATTTAATTGTTAATAAATGTAATTGCATTCCCATTATAGCTTCAACTACATTACAAAGATTGAATGCATAAAATACTTATTTTCAACAGTTTATAAATATAATTTTACATTTACTGAAATACTAAACTGATTTTACCTATATTGCAATCTAGTTCTTTTTTTAGCAAACAATGACATAACATTTTTACCAAATAATAACATAAACTTTAGGTTACAATTTTTTCAATCAGAATAATGATAGTTTCCTCTTCCAGTAAATCTCTCTGAACAATCTTGGATATTTAATCATTCTTCCAAATAAATTTCAATTACGTGTTGGCATATGCATTATTATGAAGCAGGCAGATTTCATTCACAGCTTGTTTTCACTAAAATAAATTATAAAAATTTTATTACTTTACTAATTACAATTAATTATAGAAACTCACTGCATGATTGTTTACATTTAATAAAATTCTTTTCACATAAAAGTTTTCTTTTTGTTATATTGCCTACCTTATAAAATCAATAGAACTATTCAGTGATCGATTTTAGTAAGAGTATTTGAACTTGAGTACTTAAAATAAGCAAAAATCTAATTAGCGCCGGATTATTTAATTTAAAAATGCTTTCTGTAAATTGTATCAAAATTATTACCATTTCACATTGTTTAAAGTTGAAATGCAATTTTTGCTCAGGTGTAGGAAGAATTTTTAAAATTTCTATGAATCTTTTTTCAATCTATGAACTGCAAATTAAAAGCCTGAAAGATAAAAATATCTCGATAGTATTTGCATTTGTTCGTGGACACACGGGCATTTATGGAAATGAGCGGGCCGATTGGCATGTAAAGGCTGCCATTACGCGCAAAATTGACATTGTCGTTAATATTCCTAAATCCTTTTACAAGAAGATTACGAGAAAAAAATGGATGAGTTCTTGCAACCAAGAATATTTTATTTCAAATAAAGGGAGCGTACCAAAGAAATTTTTTCCATTCATTAATAAAAGACTGTCATAGTTTAGTTTTTAAAATAATTACAAAATAACCCAATTTCTCACTGGTCACGGTAACTTTAAAAATTATTTGTACAAATTTGTCTCCGTCATGTTCCTGCGATTGTAATATTGGTGGCGAGGAAAATGTTGAACATGTGCTCCTCCTATGTTCCAAGTTTGTCAAAGAAAGACAGATCCTAAGATTGGCTCTCAAGGGCATTAATATAAATTGGCCTCCATATTTTCAACAACTTCCACCAGAAGTGCTTTTGTAAAATTTTGTAAATTTATTGTTGACATTTGTAATCCTTCATGACTCTTAATTTTTCTTCTTTTTCTTTATGTAATATGTTGCATATTTACTTCTGTGAGCCCTGTCTGATACTTTGTAGTGCATGGGGTTTTTATAAATGTTTCAATGAAAAAAATCTGTGTTGTAAATTTGTATGCTTCATCTTCATCATTTTTAATAACGCTATTGATTTCATAGAACTATAAATAAAACACTAAAATTTATTTCATTTTGTTCTATTACAATCTTTTCTTATGATAAGCACCTAAAGTTTTTATATATAAATTTTAATATGAGAATCCGGTGTTCGTTACGGCGTCATCTCTGTTATTTCCCAGCACATGCAATTTAGATGACTTCCCCAAAATAGCACTTTGAACCTCAAAAGAGGCGTCTATTTTAATACGCCTAATTTTCGATCAATGACCTGACGATAATTTTCGATCAATGACTTGACGAATGAAAGTATTTGTTCTTTATGAAGTTGATTTAGCTTAAAACTGAATCGAAATTGAAATTTAATACTCAAGAATTTAATTTTAATGATATGCTAAGAACGCCTTCCGAAGGTGTATTTCTCGGAAGCTTTTGTAGTCACATAAGAACAAAAACATATCTAAGTATAATTTTTAAGTTTTTTTTTTTAAATCATATTTGTAGAAAACACTACAGAAACATAAATCATGTTTTCATTATCAATTAAAATGAAGATTTTTCTATTAAACCGAAGATAAGATATAAAATGAGAATGAAAAGAATCGAAAATATAATATACAAATTATTGGATTATTTTGATGATTTATTTATTTTTATTGTGCCTTCATTCACCAATATACTCTTTAGTTACTAGTAGGCTATTTTGCAATCGATTTCTGATTTTCTTTTCAACTGACGGATGGAGTTCTTCGCAGGCGAAAAATGTTTAAAACGTTAAAAATGATATCCTGAATCTCAAATTCACTAGTACAAGATCAGAACACTCTTCTTACAGCTTATCTTTACTTATTTTTCATCCGCTTCTTTGCCTTGAAAGATAGATACTATCTTTTATTGACATGTTCTAAATCGATCGAACACTCAGCGTGAAAGGAAGTTCTTCCCCACCCCCTTAAGGCTAAACGCTGAGTGATTCTTTCTGATTAGCTAAAATTGATCGTGTCACTTGAAGGAAAATCTATGTTTCTATGCCAATATGCATGAAAAGGAAGAACCAAAAATAAAAGTTTAAACATAAACAGGATGTACTGACAAGATATTCCAAAAATTACCTGCCAAATGGCATGCTTCTGCATCACTGTACAGCTTCCAGCACTTTTGAGATTCTTTGAAATATCGTTCATTGGAAATTTGTCTTGCGATTGCCTCTTGGGATATTTCTAGAAATTGAGGGTGAAATAGTGAATGGGGGAGTTAAAATTTGTCATCACAGTTGCAAATGTATTTATAAAAATAGTAAAAAAAATGTGAGACAAAAACAAGTCGTAATTAATTATCAGAAATGATATGCAATGACATATAACCTGCAGAGAGTCAATGCTTATCGTGGTCTAAAGCTAATTTCTGAACTATTAGAAACATAATATAGATCCAATTGGAAAAAAACAAACATTTAAATGAAAGGAAAAATTGTATTTTATATTTCCTGTATCAACAAATATCTCTCTCAAAAAATACAAAATCTAAATTTTATACATTTATCCGTTCTCATCAATCATATTTAATAAAATATTCTTGACACAGTAACATTTAAATAAAAATTTATTCTTCTTCGACTGATCGATTATTAAAAAGCCGAAAATCCTTATTTTAGTTAATTTTACTGATAAATTCAGAGCCTCAAAATTAGTCCTAAGTGATCATTCATAAACTGAAGTTATGCATCCATTTTTACTTTTATCGAAACGTTTTTATAAATTTGTATATGGTCCCTATTTAGATTAAAGAATTTTAATCATATGGGATTTTCTTAGGTATGTTTTAAAATTTCAACCGCATTTTTTACTAAACATGACTGATAGGATTGAAGGACTGTATAAAATGTTATATTTCATAATTTTTTTCTAGAATACATACTCTTTCAAACATGATTAAATGGAATTCTTCCCATCATTTAAAGCATTCTTCCAACTGGAATTGTATATTAATTAGAAATTAGCAATTGGGACATGATAAGACAGAACGTCATTGATTATAATTCCTTTACTTGAAAATTAAAACTCTTACTTAGCTCTATTACATTCTAAATACTGTTTTCTTTATCAAACATCTTGATTAAAAGAATAGAATAATGCTAGTGACAAGGAAATATGCTCTGAGTAGCAATTATGACTGTTTTTTTAATACTTTCTCCAAAAACGTTTGAGTTTCGACAGCTATTTGTTTTATTTCTACTAATAATAATTACATATAGTTTGTGGAATAAGTAGTAATTTTTTTGCTTGCTAAACACTTTTCTCATTTTTTTTCTCGTTTCTAGATTTTCCTGTTTTCAGGACTTCAAAATCTTCCAGCCATACCAAAATAATGAACAAATACTTTGAATAAGTATTGAATGAGCAATTAATAATACATTTAAAAGTTTGAAATGAATCAATATAAATTCAGAACCTCCTACGAAGAAACGATAATTCTCTAAATGTTAACGGGTACTCCTCAGGCATTCCTTATTATGTCAACTGCTGAAATTGCAAACATTGAACAATGCGCGACTTTGGGAAATCGGTTGGATAAAATGAATAGCAACATAATTAAAATTGGCTAGGAAGTGAATTTTTCACAATTTATAGAAAATAAAGTGAACAGTGCCTTGGTAAAATTAAAAAAAATGGTAAAATACTAAGCCTTTTAAAAATATTAAATTATTAATTCCTTACAATTCCTTAAAGCACCACTTTCAGGCTTTCCGAATTTGAATTTTCATTTCACACCGTAGACAGTCAGTAAATTTATTTTGAATTTGAACAACTCATAACAAAATGGTACGAAAGTGAATAGTTTTCAAACATTCTATTATTTATACAAGATGTCAAAAGACTCTAATACGTGTACCATGTTTTTCATAATTGTCTTATGGTTTTTTAAAGACTTTAAAGTTGTATGTTGTGAATGGATTTTGGAAGAATATTTATAAAGTTTATAGCATCGAAATTGATATTTTCATATTTTAATTTTTTTTCTTCTCATTTATAGTTAGCAATACAAAACTATATATACTGAAATGTTATGTCATTTACCATAAAATTCAAATTATTGCTGTATAAAAGAGAAATTCTTTCTTATTCTGAATACATTTGATATAGAGAAACCCATTTCTAATTTTATTAAAACGATATATCAAAAACTGAAAAAGCGAAGTCTTCGAAGTATCTTCACTTAAACAAGAAAATGTGCAAATAAATGTTTTTGAATTCCACTCAACTAGATAAAATTGTTTCCGAGATAAAAATTTATTTTGTTGTTAAATGACAAAAATTACTCTTCGATATTTATATTACAAGTTCTTTGTTTTTAAAAATCTTATTAAGAAATATCTTTTGCATCTAATAAAAAATATACTCAGAAATTATAGAAACGAACTTGCTTACTTTTGATAATTTAAATATTATTTTCCAGAATAAAACTGCTTTTCCCATGAAATAAAAGTATTTATTACTTTGAGAATTTTAAATGAGGTTGATTAAAACTCTTCCAGTTTGCCTTAAAAAAATCTACAGAGCATCTTGTATGAGGAAAACAATACGATATAGCAAAATTATGTAACAGACATCTCGTGAACTAATTTTACTCATCCTCATATAAACTGACAGAATATAATAAATTAGCGATTAAATTTATTATTGACGCAGAGGTAAAATCTGTTAATTACAGATGTGTATACATATATAAGAAATGTGTTGCAGTGTTTCTAGGAAAAATAATATATATTTGTTATTTCATTTTTTTTAGTTTATGAAAACCAAAGTAGTGCTTTAGTTTCTTAATTTATATTCATTTATAGATTTTTGAATGACATATGAAACATTCTGTTTCTCATTTGAAATCCTAATTTCATAAATCCAAAACTAAACCCTATTCAAGAAAATGTTGATATTAAAAAAAATAATATGAAAAAAAATTTCAAAGCAAAAATAGAAGTTTCTAGAAAGCAACAACAAGCATGGTTATTTATTTTCTGAGAAATATAAAATAGCCGATACTGAAAAATGCATCGACACATCCAGAATGTATAAGGAGAAAAAGTTTGTTACTCACACAATTTTTAATAAGTATTTGACTAAAGGAAGGATTCGAATTAAGGAAGAATTAATATATTTGCATCTTTTCAACTTCAAATTACAAAACGTTTTAATAAAGTGATTTTCGCTTGAATTTGTGTTATTATATAGTTAATATCCTCATTGCTATAACTAAATACCTACTAATGAAATAGGGTTTGATTGTTCGGAGACTCTTTGAAAGATGGAATATATCTTCTCATAAACAAATGTTTTCATCAATGCATTAATATTCGGAAAATATATTTAAAATCCAGTAAATGTTGTTATCGATATGTTTTTATTTTCTTTGCTGGTTTATTAAATTTGAATTTAAAGTTGAATTTTTAATTTTATATGCATCCCAAATTTAAAAAAAATTAATCCTTTGTAAGCTGTAAAACATAATATTGGTAATATCTTATCAATTATTCCTTTCTGTCAAACACTTAATATTGAGAAATCTATCGTTATATTAATGTAATTTATAAATCGTTAAAATACAAACATCTATGTAGATACAGTGTCGGGAGTTTTAAATTCTAAAATTTAGAAACACTAAAATCTTATACCACTTTTAACCGAAACTTTCCAAACATGAGAGCTTTACTTTCGTGGAACACTGCAAAGAACTTTTCAGCTTGTTTTATTTTGCAGGAAACTGCAACTGAACCCTTTTTTTCTTGTTTTATTCAACATTTTTGCCTCCAATAATAGCTCCAAGACTAAAATTCCTTAGTTTCCACTATCTTTTCAATGGCTGGAAATACTCCCTATCTGCTTATTTTTTACTTTATTTATAAAGCATTTTCCTTTTTCTTTTTTGCATTTCATTTTTATTTGCTCGTAGCCTTTTTCTTACCGCTTCGACTTCTTGGCGGACTAGCGCCAAATGAAATCATAGCGTTTTCTACAGCCGAGTAACGTGTATCGTTCGACCATGAAATGGTCATCAGAGCGTAGAATGTGGGGAAAAGAGAGAAAGAGCAATTTTCCCTCTCTCAAAGCTGCACACTTTTCGTTTGGAAAAAGGAGGGGGGAAAGCCCCGTAGTCGTATGATTGAACGTTTTCTTCATTCCATTTTGATTTTTTATTTCGCAGAAAACAATCTCAAAAACATCAGTCTTCGTCAGGCCAATTCTTTATTTTAGTTGTATGGCATGAATAATACTCTGAGGTACATCTCCTTTCCTCTGGAAAATCGGAAGAAAGTTTTTTGACGAGTCTGATGATATCTTTAAGAATGGATGAAACTTGTATACACTATTTATTGTTTTCGAGGATGCGGATTTTTCTGAAGTTCATCGCAAACTATAACTGACTTGAGTCCGAATATATTTATTGATTCGGATGTACAGTTTTGAAAATTTTATTTTTCATTTGAAGAAATAGTGGAAGGCTTTTATAAGCACTATGTTTCAAAGTGATAATCGATAAACGTTTTTAGAAATTCTGACAGAAAATGGTTTTTTTTAATGTTCGTACATAAATAGTTTATCTACATGATTGATCAAGATAGATGGGATATTATATTAAGGAATAATGATTATATTAAAGGTTCATGAATCTCATTTCAGTATAATATAAAAGAGAAAAAAATATGCGAACTACTAAAATTATATATTTATTGATTATTACTTTTTAAAACAACATGCCAATTCCTCAATTGATTATATGCTTATTGATTTACGCGCTGCAATGTCAGGGGAGCTGTGCTTAATTCCGTTAAGAAAGACAGATATTAAGTATGAAGCAAATGTTTATCTTTCGCTATTAGATTCTCTTTACATGGAAAGACGGCATCCTTATGACGTCTTGTTCATTCAAATATGTATGTAGTAAACCTTCCTCACGGATAACGTTCATAATTCCGCAAACTCTGTTAGAGTGTATGATACCAACCCAGTGGCAGTTTTCGCATATACGCTAGAGGCATTCGGATTTTACTTCTCAGTACTATGGAGAAAGAGTTTATAAATTATCTTACGAGCACGACAATGCTAACTAATTGAAAACTAATGGCTTAGAGAAATAAAGGAACCTCAAAAACTTTTGCATCTATGATCTCATAGTTTGAAAACTTTCCATTACAACATCCAATATCTTATACAAAAGAAAAGTGAATATTCACCTCTAGAGTGATTCAAAAAGTTGTAAAATAATTAAGTGGCTTAACTATGTTGTTACATGCATATTTTTCTTCGTTAGAACTCTAAAGCGTAAAAGTGATATTTGTATTTTCACATCAGAATAGGATTAAGTATTGTAGTTTAATGGTCTACAGAAATGTTTATAAATATTCGATACTGAAACTGACATAGATTTTTTTATCGCAAAGTAGCATCATTTATTAAAACCAGTAATTTATTTATTCTATTTGTAAGCTGTGGAGAATTTGAATAAAGTAGGTACGAAGATATATTGAACATACAGAACGACAATGAATTAAAAGCCATTGGGTTTTCAGTTATATGTAATAATTGCAGTAACAATAAAAAAAAAATATACTATGTAGCAGAATGTAAGATCAGACGAAATTTCTGTTGCGAGAATAAATTTGGCATTGTTAATAATTTAATTTGCGCCATAATCTATTTATCAAACATTCTGTAAGCTCAGAAATAATTCGTAGCTGCAATTACTGAATAAAGTAAATCTATTTAAATTTAATTCATTTAAGTTTTTCAGAACGAGATAAAATATAAATGTAGGTTAATTCAGTTAGAAAGATAATTTTTTCATGTAAGAATATATATATATATATATATATATATATATATATATATATATATATATATATATATATATATATATATATGGCATTTATTTCAGAAACTAAGCGAAATTAATGCTCTTTAAAAGCATAGACGGCATTTCAGTTTTCCAGGAAAGAATCAAAAGGTGGAGAGATTGATTTGCACCAAGAGTGGAGAAAGGGAAAAGAGATAAAGGACCATTGATAAAATTTAAAAGTTTTTTTTTTTTTTTGTATGATGCAGTGTGTAAGTAACAAAACAATCAGGAATCCGCTTTTTCGGCAGAATAAAAGGAATCAAAAATATTTCAGAAAGTTTAATTTATTATTTGTTTATTGTAATGATGCGTTTACTTTTTTGTGTAGATTAATTTTCACCAATACAATTTATTGAATTATTATATTTCAAAAATTTATCATTTAAGTTAAATCCATTCATAAAATTATAAATTCGGTTAACTTCTTAGAAAAACTAAAACTAAAACAATTTTCTGGAAACACCATAGAGGGGAGGAAAAATTAACAAATTCATAATTTTATTATGCTCGAGAATGGGCAGAGTTTTCAGCATAGAATTTTTTTGGTATGGTACATCAGTTTCCAAAAAACAAAAACAAAAAAATCATAGAATCATATCAATTAATTTTGAGCAGAAAATTGGTATGTTTCAATAATTTTATACTGAATTATTACATGTATTGTTATTTTAATTTTATATTGAATATATGAGGAAGAAGTTGAACTAATTATTTTATTATAGATATTTATTTTATTATAGAAATAAAAATTCAAGGAGAAATAAGAAGCGTATAGGATTTGCTTCCCTGAATATTTTTTCATCCTAATGTATCTCTACTAAGTTTTAATCTTCATTCTAACTCTAGGAAACAGTTCAAATTTAAAAATAATTAATGTTATAATAGAAAGAGAAATATAAAAATGTAAATTATGCATTATAAAAGCTTTACATTTACGTACTCGTTTATCTTTATCCTCATACTGAGTCTTTAATGCAAATTCTTCAAGTTCCTTTTCATTAGCAGCAATTAAGGCCCATATATAAAATTAAATTGTCCAAACAGAGTTCATCAAAGTAACTTCCTCTATTCATGCGTTCTAAAGCTTCGTGATTTATTCGGGATGTTAGCATACATTAAATTATGCATAAACGTCTTAAGATTGAAGAGCCAGATTAAAAATGTTTCGCAGCAAAATTAATAATTTTTAGAAAGGATGTTGCATGTGTTAGTACGTGCTTTCTAGTCTAAACGTTTCGCAATTATTTTGGAATTAGAATTTGGACGAAGCACCTGAAGAAAACTAATTATACAGCTTTCTCCGTTCAATCATCTTGAAAAATTGAAAGAAATATTTTCTTACTATAAAGACCGAGGGAACTCCTCAATATTTTAGAGTCTTCTTTATTTTAAATAATGCGTTATAAAATATTTTCTCTTCGATCATTTTATAACTTTTGAACTATATGTTTGTTGGAAATTCCATACATAATGAAATAATTTTGGAAAAATAATGGAGATTATATTCTCAAAAACAAGTGGACAAAAAAGGAAAATAAGATTAAATGAAGAAAAAAAATCAATTTTTCAGTGTATAAAAAAATCAATTAGAATGCAACAGAAAAAGCAAATTCTTCAATATTGTTAGTAAATTAAGAAAATCATTACTTAATTATACGGCTTTCCCCGTTCAATCATCTTGAAAAATTGAGAGAAATATTTTCTTACTATAAAGACCGAGGGAACTCCTCAATATTTTAGAGTCTTCTTTATTTTAAATAATGCGTTATAAAATCCTTTCTCTTCGATCATTTTATAACTTTTGAACTATATGTTTGTTGGAAATTCCATACATAATGAAATAATTTTGGAAAAATAATGGAGATTATATTCTCAAAAACAAGTGGACAAAAAAGGAAAATAAGATTAAATGAAGAAAAAAAAATAAATTTTTCAGTGTATAAAAAAATCAATTAGAAACCAACAGAAAAAGCAAATTCTTCAATATTGTTAGTAAATTAAGAAAATCATTACTTAATTATACGGCTTTCCCCGTTCAATCATCTTGAAAAATTGAGAGAAATATTTTCTTACTATAAAGACCGAGGGAACTCCTCAATATTTTAGAGTCTTCTTTATTTTAAATAATGCGTTATAAAATCCTTTCTCTTCGATCATTTTATAACTTTTGAACTATATGTTTGTTGGAAATTCCATACATAATGAAATAATTTTGGAAAAATAATGGAGATTATATTCTCAAAAACAAGTGGACAAAAAAGGAAAATAAGATTAAATGAAGAAAAAAAAAATCAATTTTTCAGTGTATAAAAAAATCAATTAGAAACCAACAGAAAAAGCAAATTCTTCAATATTGTTAGTAAATTAAGAAAATCATTACTTAATTATACAGCTTTCTCCGTTCAATCATCTTGAAAAATTGAAAGAAATATTTTCTTACTATAAAGACCGAGGGAACTCCTCAATATTTTAGAGTCTTCTTTATTTTAAATAATGCGTTATAAAATCTTTTCTCTTCGATCATTTTATAACTTTTGAACTATATGTTTGTTGGAAATTCCATACATAATGAAATAATTTTGGAAAAATAATGGAGATTATATTCTCAAAAACAAGTGGACAAAAAAGGAAAATAAGATTAAATGAAGAAAAAAAAATAAATTTTTCAGTGTATAAAAAAATCAATTAGAAACCAACAGAAAAAGCAAATTCTTCAATATTGTTAGTAAATTAAGAAAATCATTACTTAATTATACGGCTTTCCCCGTTCAATCATCTTGAAAAATTGAGAGAAATATTTTCTTACTATAAAGACCGAGGGAACTCCTCAATATTTTAGAGTCTTCTTTATTTTAAATAATGCGTTATAAAATCCTTTCTCTTCGATCATTTTATAACTTTTGAACTATATGTTTGTTGGAAATTCCATACATAATGAAATAATTTTGGAAAAATAATGGAGATTATATTCTCAAAAACAAGTGGACAAAAAAGGAAAATAAGATTAAATGAAGAAAAAAAAAATCAATTTTTCAGTGTATAAAAAAATCAATTAGAAACCAACAGAAAAAGCAAATTCTTCAATATTGTTAGTAAATTAAGAAAATCATTACTTAATTATACAGCTTTCTCCGTTCAATCATCTTGAAAAATTGAAAGAAATATTTTCTTACTATAAAGACCGAGGGAACTCCTCACTATTTTAGAGTCTTCTTTATTTTAAATAATGCGTTATAAAATCTTTTCTCTTCGATCATTTTATAACTTTTGAACTATATGTTTGTTGGAAATTCCATACATAATGAAATAATTTTGGAAAAATAATGGAGATTATATTCTCAAAAACAAGTGGACAAAAAAGGAAAATAAGATTAAATGAAGAAAAAAAAATAAATTTTTCAGTGTATAAAAAAATCAATTAGAAACCAACAGAAAAAGCAAATTCTTCAATATTGTTAGTAAATTAAGAAAATCATTACTTAATTATACGGCTTTCCCCGTTCAATCATCTTGAAAAATTGAGAGAAATATTTTCTTACTATAAAGACCGAGGGAACTCCTCAATATTTTAGAGTCTTCTTTATTTTAAATAATGCGTTATAAAATCCTTTCTCTTCGATCATTTTATAACTTTTGAACTATATGTTTGTTGGAAATTCCATACATAATGAAATAATTTTGGAAAAATAATGGAGATTATATTCTCAAAAACAAGTGGACAAAAAAGGAAAATAAGATTAAATGAAGAAAAAAAAATCAATTTTTCAGTGTATAAAAAAATCAATTAGAAACCAACAGAAAAAGCAAATTCTTCAATATTGTTAGTAAATTAAGAAAATCATTACTTAATTATACAGCTTTCTCCGTTCAATCATCTTGAAAAATTGAAAGAAATATTTTCTTACTATAAAGACCGAGGGAACTCCTCAATATTTTAGAGTCTTCTTTATTTTAAATAATGCGTTATAAAATCTTTTCTCTTCGATCATTTTATAACTTTTGAACTATATGTTTATTGGAAATTCCATACATAATGAAATAATTTTGGAAAAATAATGGAGATTATATTCTCAAAAACAAGTGGACAAAAAAGGAAAATAAGATTAAATGAAGAAAAAAAAAATCAATTTTTCAGTGTATAAAAAAATCAATTAGAAACCAACAGAAAAATCAAATTCTTCAATATTGTTAGTAAATTAAGAAAATCATTACTTAATTATACGGCTTTCCCCGTTCAATCATCTTGAAAAATTGAGAGAAATATTTTCTTACAGTAAATAAAGACAGAGAGAAATATCTCAGTATTTTAAATTGCATTAAATTATTCTTTTTCTTTGTTTTCTTTATCAGTTCTGATCTAGATGTTTGATCTGATGATGATATAAATTTAAAATATATGTTGATAATTTTTATAGAATGGATTATTTTTTAAATAAAAAAAGAACAAAGTGCATCCATTTTTTTTTTTTTTTTTTTTTTTTTTTTGCAATTCAAAAAAATCATTCTTCAATATTTTTATGGTATTAAGAAAATTATTTGTTAATTTTTTGAAAGCTCCAAGAAGTTTTTATTTTAAAAATGATTTGACTGCTTCGCTTTTCAATTAAAAAAATTCAATGTTTTGAGACCTACATTCGACTTTACTTTAAAAATTTCACATTTTTCTCTACATAATTCCTTTTTAATTTCACCTTTTATTTAAATGTATTTATTTCTTAAATAATAAATTAATATTTTTTCATTTAATATCCAATGTTTTAAAAAATGTAAAACAATTTTTTTTAAAAAATATGGGAAGAGCAGTTTGAAGAATCGACAATATTTCCACTATGGAGACTACTTTTCAAAAAAGATGTCTTCAACAAATTACTCATAAAAATAAAATTTGTTTACATTTTTAATTGTTAAATTTATAGTATTCGTTTCTATGGTACACAAGCATTAGTTTCATCTCTGAATATTAATAAATTATTTTATACTGCTATCTTTTAATCCAGTTTATCGTATTAAAAATAAAATGAAGAATATCACTATTTTAAAAAAATATATATCAAAATATGAGTTATTTATTTACAAACGAATTCTACGTCCACATCTTTCATTCCTTAATACTGATTTTTAAATTACAATAGTAATAGTACAGAGTAATATAACAAAAAAATATATAGTTTATTTTAAGTGAAGTGAATAATATGTTTTCTATGATTAAAAAATATTATAAATAATTTCTGAACTTAAAATTTCCAAACTTAATTATGTCCACACTTTCAAAAACAATTTTAAAAACACCTTTATAAGGAATTTAAAATATATATTATTGATAAAAAATGCATGAAATAAAAATTTGATTGATTTAATCCGAATAGCTGTCTCAATCTCCAAGCAAATAAAAAAAAACGTTAAAATTATTAAAAATAATTTAAATTTCAAATTATAAATGTTATCTCTTGACATAAACAGAAAACTGGAATAATTTTTGTTTCCCTATTTTTTTCTATGATGAAAACGAAATAACGATTAATAAAAACAATGAAAACAGAAAAATATTTATGTAAAGCTGAAAAAAATTTCTTGAACCCAATTATTGTTATAATAACAGTTCCTTAAACAATTTTTATACCAAAAAATGACTTGTGTAAAATTTCTTCTATCAGAATTCTTTCCCAGAAGAAGTTTAACCTCAAAGAAAAATAATTATTTTTCCATTCGATGATGTTTTTAGAGTCAATATTCAACGTCATTCTTTCTTAATTTCTTGCACATTATTTAAAAAATGCTACTTTTATGGAAAAAAATTCTAATGCATGATAATTAAATTCAATCAAAGAAATATTTTTCCGTTAACATAAAAAAAATCGATCTCAAGTATATGAACCACCACCATCTGAAGTATTTCTCTTTTTTATAAGTTTTCTTTTTCTTCCTCTACATTCTTTCAGCGGTAAAAAAAAAGAAAATCAGCAGAAAAAAATTGCTTGACTGTCGAGAAATTTAAAAAAAAAAAAAAAAATGTAAGAAAGCAGCTCTCTTTTCAACAAAGAAAATGTTCGGGTCTTCCGACGAAAATGAAAACAGTCTTGTTTACCAACCAATACTCCTCTATTATCATCGGAAAAATGAACCAACCGGCGTCGACCCAAACGGCACAAATGGTTTTTATTCTTTCAAAAATATTCTGAGAATATTCAAGGAAAATCGATAATTTTAATTAACGAGTGTCAGAGTCTTAATCTGGGAGCAAATAACTCCACAATGGAAATTAGAAATGGGGTATTATCAGCTTTAGAGAGCGTAATTATTACATAGACGCCATGCCGTAAAAATAAGGCGGTTCTTAGGGAAATGTGAGCGCTATTGAAAATTAATGCGTAATCAACGTTAAAGCAGACAACAAGGGCCCAAACTAAAGAAATATGACTTCTACGGAAAGGAAGTCAGAAAATTACCTAATTAAAGTTCTACTAAATCGAATTTAAGGGTAGTTAGTTGCTAAGAAGTTTCCTTCAACTCGAGCTTAATGATGTTTTATAATTAACCTTCTAGGTTTGAAGAACAGGTAAGTAGTTTATTTAATAAAAGATCACCGACCGCGCATCATTATGGAATAGTTTTTCGATGCATTATCGTTTCATTGCGTTATCACTTTCATTATCAAGATACGAGGTAAGTAAATAAATTTAAGTTACTTCCTTCCGAAAGTTTTCGATTTCAGTTATGAAAGTAGTTGAAAGGGAGAATGGTGAATTTTTTCAAACCCTTTTATCAATGGAAAATATAAGTTAAAGCGGCAATAAATGAAACAATTATTTAATCAAATATTAAATTTTCTTTTCAATGTTTTGACAGAATTTATTTATTTTTTTATTTAAAATATAAAATTC
This sequence comes from Argiope bruennichi, assembly GCF_947563725.1. NCBI lineage: Eukaryota > Metazoa > Arthropoda > Arachnida > Araneae > Araneidae > Argiope > Argiope bruennichi. The sequence continues at coordinate 145,306,033 of NC_079151.1, forward strand.
CTTATTATTTAATTTTAATAATTACACATTTAAGCAATTGCCTATAAAATTATTAAAATTAGATAAATAAAATTGCATTATTATAATTTTTTTATAAAATATAGAAAAAAGAAGATAAGAACTACCTAAAGGGATTTCTTGAGAATTGAACGCATCAAATACCACCAATAAGCAACGAAATCTTTTTAAAAACAAGATACAAAATTAATCAGAAATAAATATAGGAAACAGCAAACGAATGAACTTTTTATATTATAACTTTAGTTTCATTTTTCATCAACTGCAAACGATAGGCAAGAAAAATTATTCATAATCTTTATTAACTGGAGCGTTTAACGTTTCTTGATTTTATATAGTACAATGGTTCATATTTCGTTCATTATTTTTTGCCTTTTTAAAACTGATTTCAATTCCTAATTATTGACAGTCAAATCATTCTTTTTCGACTTCTTATTTAATTTAGCAGATATTTTAAATCAAAAATTTTAAATTAAAACTTTACGATCAAATTTTATGCACAACATTATTTTTCTATTCTTCCATAAATTTATCTAATGTGATTTATACAAATGAATTTAAACCAAATAGAATCTAGAATATATGTGTAAAATAAGGTCAGGTTAGAACCATAAAAAATAAAATATGCAATTGTGCACAATAAGGAAACACAGAAACTTCTCCTTACCTTCAATGCGTTTCCATCATATCTTCACGAAACTGCATATCTTTTATAATGGTTCTAAGGTAACTTTCTGACGAGAAATATTAAGCGACTTCTTATCCTATACTAATTTTTCTATAATGGTTAACGGTTCTATAACTGTTTTCTTTAACGGTTTGACAATCTTATCTGTCTTATTGATTTATTACGTTACATATAATCTGTTTACTGTTAATGACAATAGTCATAAAAGGTTCATTTATATTCAAAAATTTCATATTGCGACTTAGATTTCGTAATGCTTTTCAACAACTCAATTTGCACTTAATATGTGAATCGCATGAGAATTTTATATTATGCTAATTGAGAGGAGATGCAAAGTCTTTTCGCTGAATGTCTGTAAAACGTAATTTTTCAGGGTTTTTTTCGTGGCGGAGAAAATGGTGGAGCGTTCTAACCGTAAAGTAACTAACTGAGGATAAGTATGGCGATTTACCACTAATTTAAAAGAAAATATAAGAAGTGCGGCACCTATTTCACTTATAGATAAATGTTCAGATTGAAATTCTCAAATGTAAGCGGGTGGGCTCAGCATTTTAAAAACGATATTACCCCGAGGTGTTTGCTTGGAGCTTCGGAAGACATATTGACCAGTAGAGGAAGTTAGCATAGATAAATCATGTGTTAACGAAAATCAAAGACAACACTCGCTAATCTTAATTTGAGTTTTTATTCAAGGAATTGAACCTTACATCTGTTTTTATCTACAAGACGAAATGACTAGAATCTTCCAGATTTAGAAATATACAGAAATCATAAGAACATTCTAGAACAAACGGGAAATAACAGAAAGTAAAACAATAACAAAATACCTTTTAGGTAACTTGTCTGCAGTCAGATATTAACTTGCGAACTGTCGCTTTCATCTCATAGGATTTTACCACTGAGCCATTTTTCCCTAGTGCAAATAACAATCAAATGCTTATTTTAATCATTTTTATTCTTAGCATTAAAGTTCACATAATGTCATTTTGCACTCATCAATTTTTCATCCTCCTTCTTTCCCACAGTTTCTACCTGTACTTTTGAAAGAAACGCTATCTTCGATATTTATCTCAAGAATTTATTTATCTCATGCAACCAAATCCAACAGCAAATATCTATTTACTAAATGTAAAGGGTGTTCCAAAAATAACGCGAGATTTGAATTTGTCACCATTCATGCAATAAAGAGTTGACATGCCTAATAAAAAAAACATTTGACAGCTGAAAATTCAGGATTAGTAAAAATGGACCATTACACGATAGAACGCAAATTTAAATTAAATAAAACTACACATTTTTTAAAAAAATTGTTACATTTTTATTGAATTGTAAAGTACACAGGGTAGTTTATGTACGGAATAACACACAGGGTAAATGACCACCACAAATTTGCTGGAAAATACGCACTCTTTTGTCGAAATTTTCCATGACCATTTTGTATAAATGTGGCTGAATTTGTTTGATGCAGCGTTGAATTTCCTTCTTCAATGCAAGCATGCTTGTAGGTTTGTTGGAATAGATCTTTGACATGAAATATCTCCATAAATCCCATGGTGTTAAATCAAACGATCTAGGAGACCAATTCACAAATTTTCGAACTATGGCCGCCAGATTTTCATTATTTTTGAAATATTGTTCAACAATGAAAACACGTTGTTCTATCGGGTAACCCATTTTTTTTTTTTTTTACTAATCTTAAACTATCAGTTATCAAATTATTGTTTTAATATAGTTGCCAAAACATTACTGCACAAATGATGACAAATTCAAATCTTGCATTTAGAATACCTTTTGCATTTGGGATACCCTTTATGACTATATGTCATTATGACTATAATTGTTATCATTTTGAAATTAAGACAAAAGAGGTTAATGAATTTTTTGAAATTTTATTTATTGGTCAAGAACTGAATGTTAGACATTCATGTTTTTTTGTAAACAAGGCGTTACTTTCCGATTTATGTTTTATGAGAAAACAAATTGCAGGAAATTCACTAAACTTCTTTTCATTAAGAAATTTCTATTAAAGAATATGCCCTTAATAAAAAATGGAAAAATGGTTTTAAAAAAATATTTTTTCATATATTTAAGAAAATAAAGGCATTGCAGATAGCAAAATTAAAGATAAAAAAATCGGGAAATGAAATATAATTTCTCACACATTCACACACCGTTGAACCACAAGAATAATAATTACCTTGAAATTATAAAATTATAATTACTAGAAGAAAATGTTTGATACACTTATAGTATCTTTATTTAACTATTTAACTTTCGTTTCTATGAAAAGTGTATCAGTGTGCAAATATTGATTATTGAATGTCTAAGCTTGCAGAAATTTTAGATCGTTGATATTTATAAAATCAATGCTATAGTTCTATTGAGCTGAAGCTAATATGTATGAATGTACATGCATTCAACATTTTTACAAGTGAATCATGCTTCCCAAAACAAGTTCAACCAAATGGATGATGCTACCTCGGCCAATAAACACTCAAATAACTGTGATCATTAAAGAGCATAAATCCAGTTAAAGTTCGTAAAATAAGACAGGGCTTTCTTTTTCCTTGGACTTCCGAACATAAAATTTTAAAATGAATGTTCTCAACTCTTCCGTAAGATATAACATTACTTTTCGGAAAGACAGAATTTCATAAAATTCGAATTCGAAAGATGCTTTTATAGTTCGGTGGACGGCATTTTTCACACAAAATGGTTGTATCCGGATGAAGGTCGTTACTGAAACGCTCTTCGCTTTTTTATTCTTCCAGAACATTATTATACATCATATTTTATATTACTCTTTCTTCGAGCTTTTCGGCGAGCTATAAATTTGGTGTGTTGTTATTTAGGTGACCGTCTTCATTTCTTTACGGAAGTTGGAAACCATCTAACTGCAACTGCATACACACAAAAATCCATTTTTGAATGACGTCTAGGAAAACATTATTAAAAGTAATGAGATTTCTTAATACACGTCAGATTTTTCTTTTTATTTTTGGAGGGGGGGGGATGGCTTTAGTATATAATCTTTCTCAAAATCTGACCTATGTGATGTTTCAAAAATGTTGAAAAATGTAGGGCTAAATAAGGTGCTTTTATCCAGTAATTTTAATATTTAGAATTTTTTATTATTTATAGCAAATGTAAATGCAAAAGTTTAAGATAGAGAAAATCATAATGGGGAAACGATTTCATTATTAAAATAATAAATTATAAAATAGGAGCATTGAAACATCCTAAAGTTTCCTCTTGAAATTGTTACCAAATGAAACAAATAAGTTAGATTTAAATCATTTCATTGAAGATTATAAATGAAAGAAAGATTTTGATTGAAGATAATAATTTGTTTTTGGTTAAAATATTCTTATAATGTTTATACGTCACATGAATACCTTTTTTTTATTTTATGAAAATAATATTTATTTTTCAGTTATCACTGTGCTACATAACAGAATTAATTTTCAATACTTTTCTGCTTTTCAGTCTTAAGATTAAAATTCATTATTATAACTATTTTTGAATGTTCAAATCAATTTATTTAAATTCTTACGATTATAGAGCTAAACTTGTTATATAAACAGTTGGCAGATTCATCAAGTTTAATTTTTCAGTTAACCTCCATTCTGATGAATTTGCTAAGTAGCTGATAATAAAAATATAAAATTTCTGAATATATGGAAAAATTGTACAGCCAAATTTCAAAATTTCAAAAGTATACAATGAAATGAAATGAGGAAAACGATATTCACTTCACTCAGTACAAATGTGGAAAGTGTGTAATGATAATCCTCTCGATAAAAATATAAATTAAGATCGATATAGGGGCAGTAAAAAAACTTAAAATGAATTTATTATAAGATTCAATGTAGTATTTTGCACATTTTAATCATGGATTATATCATACATTTATTATTATTTATCCCTTATTTTTATTCCTTTAATATAAGCGGTTACATTCAATTATTAAAATTAATTTTCTTACAGTTTTTATTAATTATAAAAATTTTGTAAAGTGAAACATCAAAATGAGTTTAATTTTTCTGACATATTTTAAATTTTGCAGATAATTTTGCGTGATGTAAAACGTAGAAAAAAGTACGGTCTTCTGCGATTTAGTTAAAGAATTTTTTTTAATTATATTTTTAATGTGTTTTTCCCCTTGACTAAATTCATTACATTTTAGAATTTTATTTTTCTTTTATAAAATGATTTTTGCTAGGCATGGAGCAAATCCCTTTAACTTTATCGTGCATTTAATTATAGTGTACTAAGACTTGATCAAAAACCCATTATAAAATCTTGGTTAAAAAATTTTTACATCTCATTTCTGTAATGAATTTCCTTTCGTAAAACTTGCAAAAAAGAGCGAATCTAATAAATAATCATCCTATTGGGAATGTTTATAATTATTTGTTCTTACCGTATATTAAGTTATTGTTTAAAGGTGTTTTTTTAATCATTTTGTTTTCTTAGAGTTAAACATTTATTTCCATAGGAAACAAATATTTGGCTTTGATTTTAAGAAATAACGCAACAAATTCTATTTGCTGAAAAATTTATTAAAATATTATTATAAATATACTTTGAAACATAAGAAACAAACATGTGCGAAATGTCTACTTTCTGAGAGTTATTCCAAACAACTGCACCGATTACATATGGCAATAATTTCCTTGTAGCTAATGAGAAGAAGGATTATTTTTTAACAAAATAGAGAACGCAAGTAAAAAAATTGTTATTAAAATCGTAGTTGTAATCATAGGCTGACAACTCAGATCCTCCCGAAGATACACATTGTAAAACCTGAATGACCGAACCGCCGCGATAGCAACACTGGCGAGAACTACGGTTGATTCCTAAGGACCATTACCGGCTACGGCGTAACCCTTCCCTAAGGAAGTACATCCCGTCGTCGGTGGGAAGTAGCCACTCCCAGCCTTTCGTATACCCACAAGGGTGGCGAGAACCAACCACCATGCCTGAATATTCTAATTCTTAATTACGAGATCCCCCCCCCCCCGCCGTGAGACAAATCATGATTGTAAAAAATTTGAATGAAATCCATTGAGTTATCTATTACAAGCCATATATTATGTAGCATACTCGCGGTGAGTTCGATGTGAGCTCGAAATCCAATGTGTGCTCTTCATATGATTATCTTTATCTTCAAAAATCATTTCTGATATCTCTATTTCACTGGGGTAGATAGTCACCAATTAAAGCCTCTTTTGAGTCAGCATTAAACAAACTTAAGATTCTTATGGAGAATACTTCATATGAAAGTGAAATTATTTACTAGATAGATGTTGCGCGTGTGACCAAATGAAATCACATAGAATAATGAATGCGCAGTCAAAAAATACTTTAAGCTTCTGTCTATAATTGCTCATATTTTTAGCACTGTTTATGAGGCAATATAGCAGTTTATGATTGCTACAATCATTTGAAATTAGATGCCATATTAGGCATTGCCAGAAATTAAAACCTTTTCACGTACAATTCAATTAACGTAAAAAGTACCTTTTAATATATTATAATCCGTTCATCGTCTGCACTTCTGAATTTGAAGTACTGTGCCTTTTGCAGTTCTAATAAAACGATGTATTTTTACTGTCTGAAATTTAAAATATCGACAAAAATAAAAAAAAATAAAAATTAACAATATATTATTTAAATGCAAAAATTGTTTAGGATTTCAAGAGATTTTTAAACCATTTGTGAATACCATTTTAAAAAAAAAAGGAAAACACGAATTAATAATTATTTTCAATGTATTACCTCAAAAATTAGTTAGTTGAATTCTAGTTAAAGGGAAAAATTATCAGTAATAAAATGGAGAATAATTTGTTTTGTGAAAATGTTCCAAGAAAATGTCTATACAATCTTTCAACGCATTAAGTGTATGAAAATTTTTTAACTAAGCAGAAAGCATATTTCATATTATTGTAATTATCTATCAAAAATATTTTAATTATATTATAAATTGAATTAAATTAAATATTTTAATTAATTTAATTTAATTAAATATTTTAATTTTAATTATAAGATATAATTTTATATAGATATAAAAATTATATCTATATTTGAAACAATTTTATATTTTATTTAAAAGTGAATATCTAAACAGATATCCGAATTTTATATTTCGTGCAATTTTATTAAATTAAATTGCATGAAAAGAAAAAAATAAATGCATTTAAACAAATTTTACCTTAAAACCTTTACAATATACTATTTTATATACTTTGATTATGATTATAAAATTTTAAAAGCGTATATAGCTATATATAACAAACTTTTATATAATAAAGTCTAAAATATTAGAAAATGTGAATAAGAAGGGATTTGTTATCTTGTCTCTTGTGCTGGTTGATCATCATGGACAGTTGAGCATTTACTATATTCAATTTTTTTTAAATGCATGCAAACCACTTTTGCAGTATTTAAATTCATTTGTCCGTCAATTAGTAATTAAATAAGGAAAAAGTTTCAATGTCTTTCTGTAAATAACTCGAAAAAGGATAGTTAATCATTTTATAATTTTTTGGTTTATTCTTTCCTGCACATTCATTAATATTGAATCTTTTCATACCATCACAATTTTAGGTATTTAGAATCCCCCACAACAAAACTCAATTCATCATTTCCGGTATTTGACGCAAATTGCTAAACAAAGCACGGAATTTACTATCTTCGCCACAAAAGCATCAACTCCGAAGGAATTCTTCGTGATTAATTATTATACTGATTGTGTTTCGCGACTCGTCATTGGAAAAAAAATTATACAACTTTTAATTTAATGGTAAGAGCAGTGTTTGAAAAATGGTCCTGGTGGAAAACATTCTCCTCGTTTATTAGTCATGTTCATTTCTTCTGCTAGAAATTCTTTGACTCTAAATCGCATTTCAACAATTTTTAGAGGCTATTTCGAAAAAAAGGAACTGATTTTAAGGAATTCTGCGCTTGACATAATTATTGCACTTAGTGAAAGTCAAGAAATAAAAGAATTGATATTTATTTATTTCAAGTACAAAATAAATTAAATCCCTTGAAATGCAACACCAATCATGAATTCAATTCATTTCTATTTCCCAAGAGATTAGATATTGTTCGGAAAATGATCTTTAAATCAAATTGGATTAATAAATCATACATAATATAATAAATGGAGCTAAATATTAATATGATATTCAAACTACAAGTGTTTAAAAAAAATGATGTCAGTTCACGCTCGTATATAATTTTGAAAGAATGTGATAAAATTACTAGTGTCTGAAAAGTAAATAGTAGAATATTATCTTATATATTTTTGTTACTGAATTTCAGTGTTAATTTTTTTAATAACTCTGTATTTTTAAATAAAGTAAGGCGCTTGTTGATAATCTCTTACAAGATTTGAATATTATTTTCTACTACAAATCTGATGAATTTTTATTTTATTTTAATACCTAGTGAGAGAACATCTCTTATAGCATAGAATAAAATTTTGGAATCATTATCTTCTTCAATTATAATTTATTTTCTCTCTTAATTTAAAGGAGACCATTTCATCTTTTAATTCGAAACTTAATGTTCTATAAAAAATATACCAATTCAAATTTATAATTCAATTATAGCAATAATTTTGTAGCTTCATCTTTGTCATAAAACAGTAAATGTCTTTGGCGCAGTGTTTGATTACACCAAAATATTCTTCTTATTGTTTTTTAAACTGTGAGAATTTTTAATGAACATTGATAAAGTAGTCCTTTTTCATTGTTTTCCATACAAATTAAGAATTCTTTGTATGTCTCTATTAGAAATATATATTGTTACGAAATTTCCCGGTTCGTTTGGATAGTGGAAGTGATATGGTGTGGAGAACGCTCAATCAGCAGTAGAAAAGAAACAACGACGTTTATTTACACGAAGACAGGACAGCACAAAGACGACAACTATATACAGCATAGAGGGGACAATTATCCTCAGCCGAGACGTGCACACAGCAAGACTCTACAGCAGACAGTAGCGCACAGCTTAGTTCAGCACTAGCTTGACTCCGTCACTGCTCTGCTAATCTCTGGAAGACTCGTCCTTTACCGTCGTTTCCGACTACTACTACGGCATCTGCAGACTGCCTCCTTTTATAGGTCTCAGGAGGCGCGGCTAGAAGCCTCTCAACCAATCAGGAACGTTCGAGGCGTATCTCGGTTCCTAATGGACGAATCGGGAAAATTCTCGTTGTTTCGGGTATAAGCTATTTTGGTGCCAAAATCGCCAAATTCGTCTCTAAGTCGTCAAGTTTGTCGCCAAGCTCTGGAACCTCCGATGCAAAACCCGGACTCCGTCCAATACCGATGACTATAAAACAGTCTTTCTAATGATGGAACCAACGATTTCAGGGTCAGGATAGTCTAGTTGGAAGGGCGCTGGATTCACGTCCCTTGGGTTGGGAGTTCGAACCTTGCCGGCCGGGGACCCTCCATTTACATGGCGGCTGGTGCACGTATAAGTTTGTCAAAACAACAAATCCTCCAAGTCGAGACAAGGCAATGCAACAGGGGTAGCGGATCAGAGGTGACCGTTTTCTGATTCAGGTATTAATTACGATCAGTAGAAGAGTGAATGAAATATATAAATGATGTCCGCCCCTTGAAAAGGGCTGTGACACATGAGTAACTAAGATGCTCTCTTAGCCCTAGATGGTGCTACTGAAACAAGAGAACGCTAAAACTCGGTTTAAAATCGCCGACTGCATCAGCGGGCTTGACTTTGACAAGTGCCATAAGGAACAACAACAAGGGAGTTTTTAAATGTAAAATGATCCTTGTGTGCTTCATAATAAATTACCACTAAATTATTGTACTTTCTTTCTGAATAAACTAGTACAAAAATTGTTTTCTCCATGTAAGCAATTGCACGACTTATTTCGCCATATTTATTATTGTTTTAAGTTCTATTAAATTATGGTGCATCATGAAAAAGTTGATGCATTGATGCATTAGTGATGTATTCACTCATTATATATATTTTTATTATTTAATAATTTAAACAATGATCAGAAAAAAAAACTAAAAAAAATCATCTTTGCAATATTGGAATTCTTACATGTGCAATTTAAACTAATTTTTTAAGCTAATTATCTTCTAAATTCAGAAAAGGAACATTAAAACGATTCAAAGATTGAAAATTGATTTCAAATATATAAGGTTTTCATCAACAGTCAATTGGTTATTTTTTTTCTATAAAAGATGGAAATTTCTGTATTACTTTATATGATTCATACAAAATAAGTTTCAAAACATGAAAGTACCTTTTCCTATTGTTCCTCTTCCATCTATTTAAAAATACCTGGAAAAGAAAGTTTTCCACAATGATGAAAAATAAGAAGAAGAAGGACAAGCTTATGTTGAATTCGTGTTATTCTAACAAAATGGAAGTAAAAATTATAAATTTTAACCATCAAAGATCGGAAATAAAGGATTTTTTTTCAATTTTTTCAATTAATATGCATTTAAGATATATCTCATTCATTTCCTTAAGTTTTGTATTTTGTGACAATATTGCATATATATCAATAAAAAGTAAAATAATCAAAATCATTTCAAAAACACCATTTGTATTGTGTAATTCGTTTTCTTTCTTTCTTCCTAGAGTATCTACATTAACTTAGAGCCTTAAACTTGATTTATTTGACAAACAGATGCTCATATAATGCAAAAGTTTTGATTTCATGTAAAAAAAGTCCTGTTTGGTTTTCATTATTGTAACATAATTGCTAATATATCATGAAAACCCTGTAATCGGGTTCAATAGCAAATCTCTAAAAATATGTATACATTTCTAGATGGGAATATGCTTTAAATAAAGTAAAAATATATATTTTATGTTGTCTGACACAACAAATATAATATTGAAAATATTATCACATCATACTCCCATCATCATGGATTCATAACGTATCCCACATTTTAATTGCGACCTCCAAATAATCAGGCAACAGTCCAGATAAAAAAAATCCGTATAAAATTTAGTAGATATTAAAGAATTATCGAAAAATAATGGCTCAATTAAAATAAATTTCTGTATTTCATCTCAAATATTCACAACTCATTCGTCTGTTACCAATTTAGTTACATGTTACAAAGATACTCTCGCAAATGTATGTTTGCAATTCATATTTATCTTTAAAGCTTTTATTCAATACTTTACTCAAAGAAAAAGAAAATGTTAATGGTTTCCTTATATCTGAAATATGCTTACATCTAACTTTTACGAAAATTCATATAAGAATTATCATTGGAGAAAATTACAAATCAATATTGGAGTAGCTGTGAAATAGGAAAAAAAATCAGATCATTTTCTTCTTCATCAGTTTCTGATCGGTAGCCTAAATGCTGCCAAAGTTTTAACATAAAATCTGACATTTAGTGCAGTTTTATGTGGTTCAAGCTAAATGATTGTTCATTTAACCTTTTGGGAAAAATTAAAAAAGATATGTAAATTCGATAGCACCCTATATTTTTTATCATATAAGATGTAATGTTATCATAAAGGAAATATAATATTTTTCTTGTAGAATGCAAGACAAGTCGATGCTAAAATTATATTCCAGTTCAAATTATCGTTTAAAAAATTGAACATTTTAAACGCATTTTTCATAGAAAAACCGAGTTGTTTAAAAACCTGATGAAACCCTGAGTTAAACTACTGTTTTAATTCTAATACGAATTATTATAACAAAATAGAAATATTTATTATTATCATGTAGTATAAAAAAATGTTTCAACTGAAATTGTTGAGACGCCATTGCATTATTTCTTATTCTCGAATGTGTCCTTGGTCACAACTGTGACATCACAATCCTTACGGTAGAGATAATTTGAAGGCATGTGATGCGGTGATGTCTGATTGGTCTTCCATTTCATTACTATATGATGTCAGAATTTTAGCATAGCATGATCTGATGTTAAAAACGCTACGGTGTGTTTCTGTTTGTGTTCTTTTCATGTGTTTGGGCTCCTTTCATGTGTTTGAGTTGGTGAATGTCTCTATGCTGTTCGTCGTTTTAATAAAGTGATTTTTATCTCGTAAGAAATGAGTAGATATTATTCCAATAACCAGAACATTTGCAATTTAAAGAACCTATACATTGCAGTTGAAACAGAAATGTTCATTTCTATAAACGAAATTATTTTGAATGGATTCATGCTATTCGATGATGAATAATGAGCAAGTAGATGTGAAAAATAATTGAAGCAATGCAATCTGTTTATTTTTAGCAGTAATAATCTTTTATTTAATATTATAGTTATTAATAAATCATGCAGCACATTTCCATATTATAAAACTCAAAACTATACTAACATTTAATACTAGTTGATTTTATCTAGTATTTTTATTCACCAATAATAAAAGGAGTATTTTATTGTAAATTTTATTTATTAATGAAATTATTAGAATATTTGTATAGAGATAAATATTAACTACGCCGAAGTTTGCTGATAAATTTTCTTTCCAGAAAGAATTAATTTATCTAAAATACATAATTTATGTTGCACTTATAATGTGAGCGTAGTTTCTTTTCTCTTGCAACATTTATTTTCGTTTTATCGGAAAGCAATAAAGTCACTTTCATTTACAAAATATTTAGAAGTTGAAGAATAATTACCGCAAAAGCACATAACAAGATAACAAATTATCATGACTTTCATTAAACGCAATTACCTGCTACAAGAGCCAGATATAAATATAAAAATAATCATTGTTAAATTATAGGTAATTACAAAAAAAATAAGTCTGTGACATCGTTTTCCATTTTCACTTATGGTTTATTGTTTTTACTTTTGGTTGGAAAATTTTGAATTGAATTTGCTGCATTTGTCAATGAATAGACTATTTAATTAAATTTTAATTTTCTATAGAAATTATTTAGTTCATATTTCGAACTATCTAAATTATTCTGTAATGTTATTTGTAATCTATTCGGTAATGTTATTTGTATATTGTTAAAGCTTTTTACATTTAAAAAACATTTATAAAAATTATTTTTTCTTTTTGGCTAAATTAAAATTTTAGAATAAGAATTGCAGATGACGTTTCAAAGAAAATATGGATTCAGTGGCTCGACAAAACTATAAGTAAGAAACAATATTTCCTGGTACAATAAATTAAAATATAGTAGTTTTAATTTCTTCGAGGAGAAAGAAAATAAATAATACCCTTTTTTGTTAATATTGGCCTTTTTTTAAACACAAATTAAAAAGAAATAATTCTCTAACAGTAATATATAATAACCCGGTTCACAAAGCTCAATAGAAACTACAAAACATAAATAGAAAAAGAGATGACAAGAAACGTTTAGCCAAAATCTCTCGACTTCATTTTTTTGTATTTATAAGAAAATTCCCAAGTCTTTTAGATCAAATCTTTTGTGCTGAAAGAATTTCTGAGTTTCATTTTACTGTAATAGTATTTGGCAGACAGCAAAAAATATTTAATGTCCGTAATTAATAGTTAATAAAACATTTTCAAAAAATGCATTAGATTTCAGTTCAAGAATTCTGTAGAAATTAATAATATTTAGTTTTAAAAGATAAATACTTATCTTAGTTTAGGCGAGCTGAAATTCTTCTTAAAAAAATGAATACTAAGAAAGAAATTTTTTTTATCATAATTCCAAACAATTTGTGGTGGTAACATCATAAGCCAGATAACAACTTCCGGAGAAATGTGTGCACTTTTGTCTATTGGCTTTGTTACTCGGCTATGAACCCTAACGTTGCAAGTTCGAACCTCAACCCGCACATTGGTGACCCTGGTTCTGAACAACCGCATCCTTCATTCAACTGCCGTGGCTCCATCTACCGGCAGCAACCACTCACACACACTCGCCGTCGCCCGCCATAACACTTGGCGCCTATAACAACGTTCGTCGCTCGCCATAACACCTGGCGCGATAATCACGTTCGTCGCTCGCCATAACTGGCGCGATAAACTCTACCGACTCACTGGTGGGAGACTCTTGTGGTGGTAACATCATACGCCAGATAACAACTTCCGGAGAGGCGTGTACAGTTTTGTCTAGTGGCTTTGTAACTCAGCTATGAACCCTAACGTTGCGAGTTTGAACCTCAACTTGCACATTTTTTTTAAATTATTGTTACCTGATTTCATTCGTCTTTAATGAAGTAAACTGCAAAGCAGGAAAAAATAATTAGTTGCTCCAAAATGTTACTTTTTATTATTTTTATAATTCTAATCTTTCTCTATATTAAATTTTCACTAAATTGAAATGATTGTTAGAGAAATGATTATTAAAGATTCACAATATCAATGCTATCGCTATATTAAGCAACACTAATACAAAAGTACATGCATTCAACTCCTTTACAAATCTTTTATGCCTTCCAAAACACGTTCATCCAATGGGTGATACGTCCACGGCCAAAAACACCGAATAACTGTAATGATTAAAAAGCAAAAATCCAGTTAAAAATCGTAAAATAAGACAGGGCTTTCATTTTCTTTGGACTTTCGAACATTAAATTTTAAAATGAATGTTCTCAACCCTTCCGTAAGATATAACATTACTTTCCGGAAAGACAGAATTTCATAAAGTTCGAATTCGAACGATGCTTTTATAGTTCGTCGGGCAGTATATTTCACACAAAATGGTCGTATCCGGATGCAGGTCGTTACTGAAACGTTCCTCGCCTTTTTTTTTTACTCTCCCAAAAGATTATTATACATCATATTTCATATTACTCTTTCTTTCCTCGGCTTTCAAGCTATAAATTTAGTGTGTTGTTATTTTGATCACCTTCTTCCTTTTTTACAGAAGTTGGAAGCCTTCTGATTGCTGTTGTACCTGCACAGAAATTCTTTTTTCGGAAGTGTTATGAAGTAGATAGTTTTTTTTTTAAGAAATAATTTTAATCAAAATATCATCTTATATACTTTATTAGTTTTCTTGGAAAATCTGACAAAAACAAGAAATTTTTTGACGCTGTTTTACTACTTCCACAAGGTTATCGTTTTTCATAAGTATTTCAGATCAAATTATTTTAATGCAAAAGTTGTATTTAAAATAAAAGTTATGGAATTTTACAGAAGAAATATTTTTCAGTTATCTAAAGACCATTTAAATTTGGGATTCATGCAAATAAATCAATTTTTAATATTATTAATAATTGTTGATGCATTATTCATGGAAACATAATGAAATTTTATTAAGAAATAATATTTCTGTTATTTCTGAATTTTCTTCGCTTATATTAAAATACCATGTCGTAGTTTTTAAGGAAAACAAAATAATATTGAATATATTCTATTAATGAGATACGCATGCTCCTACTCACTTCCAAAAGTATTATTTCATCGAAACATCCATTCATTTCCAGGAAATACGATAAAAATATTTTAGGTTAACTTAAAAAAATTTTTTATAAACTTCACTAGAGATTATAAAATAAATTTCATGAAAGTTATTAAAATGAATAATCTTAATTGAGTTTTAAGGAAAATTAGTAATATAAATAATGTAGATTTTTTTTTATAATATGAGATCTAATTTGAGTTTTAAGGAAAATTAGCAATATGAATTATGTAGATTTTTTTTTATAATATGAGATCTAATTTGAGTTTTAAGAAAAATTAGTAATATACATTATGTAGTTTTTTTTAATAATATATATATGTAGAATATTATGTAGAAAAATATCATGTAGAATTTCTTTGAAATTTCAATAGATATTTGTTATCTCCAACATTTTAAGGCACACTTAATTTGATTGAAAGGAAAGAAAGCACTTTATTTATAGATGGTAAAATTTTTATTGTTCCAAAATTACCCAAGAAACTAACATAAAATTCCAAATGCATTATATAATAGAATAACAGTTTAATCAAAATAAATAACTTCCATATCATCCTATATTAATACAAATTAAAGATGCTAACATATATCATTGGAATCCAGGATAAATTCAAATTTGGATTATGCATAAATTTGATTAAATGAAATATTAATATTTTCATTTGAAAATAAAAAATCTTATCAATTCATAATAACAAATTATTTGTTATATAAGAACTGTTCTAAAACTATAACTGATTAATAGAAGTAGATCACATTTAGTAATAGTAAATATCATTTTAAAGAAATGATCTTCTATAAATATGAAAATTCATTAGGTATTGTTTCAAATATGTACTCTTAAATAATAAAGATTTCAAGATATTTTTCTTCTGAAAATGTCCTGAGATAGATTCTA
Source organism: Argiope bruennichi (assembly GCF_947563725.1). Classification (NCBI taxonomy): domain Eukaryota; kingdom Metazoa; phylum Arthropoda; class Arachnida; order Araneae; family Araneidae; genus Argiope; species Argiope bruennichi. The sequence continues at coordinate 145,321,996 of NC_079151.1, forward strand.
AATCACTTGCTGAATTCGAAAAAAAAAGTGCATGTAGGTGGAGTTTTGTTTTAATTTTTAGGATCTGCTCATCAAATAAAAATGGGAACATTGAATTATTTGTATCTTATCCTTTCTTTTTTTAACACTATATCTTCTCATAAAATTTTATGTATTGAATCTCCCATAAATTAGACTTATCATTTCCAAAATTCAACTCAAATGATTAAATGAAATATAAAATTAACTAATATCCTTATAAAATGAATATTACCATCTTATTGTGTTTTTTGTGACTCCTGAAAGGACAGTACAGGTCAAAATATGCAGTACTGAAACTCTCGCATCTCGAACACTTGGTTGCGTTTGTCGACGAGGCATAGCTCCAACCACACGTGTTCGCAGTAGTGAAAAGGAAGTTGTGTTGCGCAGTTGTTGTTGGAAATCGGTCTTTCGACAGAGGAAAAAGTATTTATAAAAGTATTTACAGAGGAAAAGTATTTATTGAGCATTATTTCCGCTCAAACGGAAGCGGCCGTGAAGGTGGGCCGAGTTTGAAAAAAGGTGGCAGTACAATTAAAAGGGAAGTTTAATAAGACGACACCAAGTCGCCCAGTAATGCTGTTTATTGTTACGAAAGATAGCCGTTCTGGTAGTGTAGTGTAACAACAGAAGGGGAAGTCTGGTCGACCAGTAACTGTGAAAGGAGAGTATATTCATCTGTGCATATCCACCAAGAACTGCTTTAACGATATGAACACTATCTACAGCGAGGCGGCGCATACTTTGAAAACTTACATTACGCATACCGTGGTAAATCAGCACGCTAATAGTGTTCATGTATGTATATTAGTTTCTTTTGAGGAGAAATAAACTCACAGATAACAATAATGTAATTTTGTTCACCTTTTCATCCCAGTACTGTATATTTTGGCGCATACTGTACATAAAAACCTACAACTTAATTTAAAGATAGAAAAGGAATTAGAAAAATTACTTTAAATATTAGAAATATTACAATATTGGAAAAATGAATTGAAATAGTTTTGAATATTAACATTTATTGATACATATTTTATTTTCTAGAAATTCTTTTACTCAAGATTAATAATTAAAATATTTTTTGAATTATTTTAAATAAAATTCATTTTTGAATATGTATTTGCGGTAAATAATTATTGCATTTAATGAATATCAAGAAAGTAAATAATTATCCTTCATTTATTTTAAGATGAAAATAAATGAAATTTTATGAATTGTATATTTAATTACAAGTTCAATAATTTTGCATATTCTGAAAGATAATACATGTTTGTTACTTATTAAGAAATTCTAAGTTTAAATAATCCAGGAATTTATATAATTAATGAAGTGTTCTTTCATTAACGCAAGAACAATTCATGAAAGCGATGTTTTATCTGCAAGTATTTAGAAAAAATTAATTGGAATCAACCACATTCGTCAGCACTTTTGAATGCATATATATGAAAAAGAAATAAGTATTCAGAAAGAAAAATAGAAATTGCTTAGGTTCTTTAAATATTGCATTTCATTGTTAAATTTCGCCCATGAGATTTCAATTATGTTTTATTATTAATAAAACTGCACATATGTCGATGATTTAATTTAAGAATAGATTGCTATTTTCTAACTAAAATATTTTAAATATTATTTTATTTGTTAAAAAAATATCTATCTATGGATTTAAAGCGATGGATTTAATTAAATTCTAAAAATTATTTTTAATTTTGTTTCAAAGGAGAATGGTAAATCTTTTAATTAGAAATGCGTCGCTGTTTCAACAGCGGAATGATTATACTTCCGAAATTTCGCTTATATAAAAAAATGCTGTAATTTTATATCGTTTCTAAATGGTTATGTAGATATGAAAGAATGTGTGGAAGGATGCCGGTATTCTCTTCTTTTTTTCAATAAAAGAATAATGAGATGATCAAAATTATACAACGCGAAATTCTTTTGTTTGTTTTGTTTTCTCTCAAACGAATGAAATGAGGGAATAATTATAAAGCTGGGCATATCTGTAAAATAATCTCCTAAAATGTATTTCTTTCTTGATGTTTTGTAATGCTTATGGATTAGTAGTATCATTTAAAAATTTAATTTGCATAAATAATCTAAATTGTAAAGGATTAAATTATGTGTATAAAATATCCAGTATTACGATTTCAGAATCTATTTTCATACCTTTTATTTTAAACAGAAAAATGCAATATAGGCTGCTAAGTCAGGATAATGTACAAGACAAAAATGTATGGTGTTTTAAATAAGCAAGAATTAATTTCGGATAAGAGCAGAAACGAAATGAAGCTGATTTGTTTTTCTCATTATGAAACATACATATATATTATAAATGCATCATCTCATATCTTTTACCTTAAATTACTTTTATATTTCAATTTAATTCATCAAAGATTAATTTGTGCACAATAAAAGATTTTAAATTTTTGAATACAGGATGTGTCAGCATTCTTAATTCAAGAATTTTATGAGTGGTTCATAAATTAAAATTTAATTTTTCTTACTCATATGTACGTATTCGAATATTCCTTTGAAATATAAATTCAACAGATAAACAGGCATTAAATAATATTTATTTATTTATTTAAATATTATTGCACTAAGTTCTAGTATTTAGATGGACTAAAGTTATAAAGAGAAAATCACTTTAAACAAAAACAATTTGTTTAGTTTAAAATTAAAATTATTTTAAAAAGTTACTTCATTTCAATATCAATAATAAATTTGCATCCAAATGACATGCCTAAAACCGTCATATTATATCACATTTTTTTTTCTTATATGCCATTTATTCATAGAGGAAAAATGGTAAGCAAAGTAATATTTGTTTAAACATTATTCATTATTATGTGCATAGTTTCGAGATGCTAATTCATTTCTTAAAAATTTAAATAAGAAAAATTTTAAAAGAGAATTTTATGAGACATTTTATGATTTTTCATTTTAATGTTACCCTCTAGCGCCATGAAAATATCCTGAAAATAGGAAACAAAATATTGTATATCTCTGTAATTTGACTTGACTTGAGAAAACTTCAAATTTCCATCGCTATTTCGAGGTATTGCGCCTTTAAGGTTAAGTTCATTGTATGATCATCAAATACAAGATAGCTATTTTCAAACTTTTCAAAGAGCTTTTCCTTTCCCAGAACTTAAACTTTCCTATAAAGGCAGGAGAACCCATTGAAAAGATTTGAGCGAAAATTCCTACAACACAAAATGGAGAAGGACGCTTCCAAGCATTAAGAAATTGCGGGAAATATTTTATAATGAACCAGAAAGACTGCGCTGAAGTTGATGAGAAGGTAAACTTTTGATTATTATTAGTTACTTGGCGAAATTCTTTAAACTTCTGTATTCCTGGAAGATCTGAACTGCTTGAGATTTCCTAAATAATATTTCAAATAAATCTTTAATACATAATATTATAGTAATGCACAGTAATAAATTTGAAAATTTAATAATATAGCAAAATATATTCAGATTCTATAGAAACGTGGTACATAAAATACATACGTTATATATTCATATCTATATTGTGTCAGGAATTACATCATTCTGTTCATGAATTAATTAGTAATGACTGATGTCAGCAGTCGCCGTCTTTCTATTTATTCAGTTTTATTTGAAATTTCGTCGTTGTCATGTATAATAAATGTATTCATAATTAAATATCTTTTAATGTGACACATATCTTCTGTTTTAATGTGAACATATCACGGAAGTTAAATGAGTACATCAGATAAATGTCAGTATCTATGATAATTCCAGCAAGATTGTCTGTATGTATGAAGCTTCAGTAGCAAAAGGCTATACTATGTTGCAACATTTTATTTAAGCATATTATCGCTTGCATAGCTTTTTAGAATATTTCGGATTATTTTGAAAATTTATTTTTAATGTATTTCTCTTTATCTAAATTGATATTCGAAGATAAAGATACTTCATTTTTTTCAACTTTCTAGCTTCTCTATAAATTGTTTTAATACAATTTTTCATTCCAGACATGAATATTTTTTTAATTTTAAATATCGCAAAAGGTCTTTTATTTCACACTTTAAAATAAAAGCAGTAATAGGTTTCTTGTTGTATTTTGATTTTAAACAATTGTCGTAAATAAATAAAATAAAATATCGAAAAATATAATTTAAAAATTTAAGTTTTGCACAATATTCAGTGTCTTCCAAAAAGTGGAGTAAATGCTTAGTTTCTCAAATATTGCACCAGAAGTATATTTATGTTTATAAAGTTTGATTTAAAAAGGTGGGCAGTTGGAAGGTGAAAATGTTTTGAAATCATTGGGAATTGATAGTAAAAAGTTTAAAAAAATTAATAATTTTTTTATAAATCTCTTACAGTGAAATGTCCTGTTAATAAAACATTTTTCTTACACTTTTTTATACGTACACAAATTTTAATAATGAATAAATATAATAATAACAATAACTTTTCAAATATATTGAAGGCCAATTTTATGAACTTTGTTATACCTCAGATTGTTATTTGAACGAGCTTTTCTTTCTACTTTTTAATGATAAAACCCTTATCAAGATAGGTATTTTAAGTATCAGAAAAATGTTAAAGCATTTAACAACTCGTATTAAAATTCAAAAATTGTTCAATAATAGAAGAATTAATTAAGTATTACATATATGTTCTTGCATCTCGGGTACTTTTACTAATAGTATTTTTCGAATAACACTTGACTGCATGTAATCCATTTTATCATTATTTTAAATTCATTATTTCAAACACAATGCACTTTTTAAAAAGCACTATCTTATCGGTCGCTCTTTATTGTACTAATGCACAGAACAGAAAGAAGCAACGAGAATTTGAGAATGTTGCATCAAACGTTTCAGGAAAATTATCATGCTTTATAAACCCTCCTTATGAATAATGGGTATTTTGATTTGTATAATGCTAATAAATAAAATGTTTTAGACGTGAACCCGAATCTGAGGGGAATATCCTTAAGATTGTCAATTTAATAATGCCAAAGATGGATGTTGTCTGTTCAATGCAAAATGTAAATAAAATAAATAATGCCTTTTTACTTCGCATTGGATATAAATTCTGTAGATTGTCTTGAAAATTGATACAGGAAATTAAAATGATATTTAATACCAAAAACCTGCATTTAAAATTAGGATTTGTGATTTCTGTTTTAAATATTTCCAACTTTTTTCAATCACAAACATCCTACTTAGTAATTTATAATTAATTTCTAATCGATATGAATATCTTCATAAAAGTTCTAAAAAATGTCAAGATTTTGAACAATGTATAATTATATTACTTTATATGCAGAAATAAAATATGATCTTTCTAATAACAACTCATTTTTTGAAATAATTATTACCAGTGTGAAATACTGCAAATATTTTTATCTTTTCTAATATAATTTTAGGTCGTTTGAAGATAATACTTCATAATTTATATATAAAGTTCTCACTAGTATGCACTACTCCTCCCTCTTTAGGCTATGGATTAATCGATTATACAACTTACAGTGCCATCTATCGATGAATTTTGGAATTAGTGGTCCTATCTACTAAACGGTGAAAGATAGAATAAAAATACCAAATAGAAAGTTGTAGAACACTTTCGATTAAGGGCGAAAATATACCTTGGGTACATTGATGCTCAAAACAGAATGTAAAAAAAAAGAACATTTGTTTAATAGTAATTTTCAATATTATGGCGTCAGGAAACTTGAGAAAGGTTTGCGATTTTATACAGAACGGATGTGACATGTATTTCGAGAAACAGTGTCGTGTACTCGCCTATGGTAGACGGGTTCTTTTACTGTGATTGAAAAAAACTACTCTCCTTCAAAAAATAACTATAATATTTATTTCTACGACAAGACAAGCTATTCTATATACATATTAAGTTTAAATGACTGCATTTCCGAAAGAAAATAGTAGTTCAGAATCTTTTCAGCTGCTGATCACAACGCTGTTCCGTTTTTCAAGTTTTATTCCAAGTTGTTGCTGTTTTCAATACGGAGTTGAATTGTTACTCGCTTCGTCGAAGATTGCGGATTCACGCTACACTCCCACCTTTTGGGTTTTTCTTTTCAAGAAAATTCAAAATGTTCTTTAGTCCAAACAGTTCACAGGTCCAGACGTTTGGGAACTTGAATCTTTCGGCCGAAACGGGTTTTCATGGTATTTAGATTTGGCAGAGACGTTTCGTCCGATTCTGGTAGCTTCTCAGGATGTTCAACATATTGCTGTTGTACTGCCACATCTTTCTCATCTTCAATTTCCGATGCTCTCTTCTCTAGTAGATTCTCTACTGAAGGCGTTTGAACTTCAAGTGCGTAGAGACGCTGTACAGGTTGCAGAAATTCGCCGTTCTTCGTTTTTACTTTCACAAGGCGAAATGAACCGTCCTTACCAGGGAATACTTCTGTTATTTTCCTCAGAGGCCAATTCCAACGTTTTTGACCGGTTACTTTGACAATAACGTCTCCCACCTTGAAATCGTGGGAGTTTATCATTTTCTTGGTTTGTTGCCTCAGCTGCCCCAAGTATTCCAGTCGGAATCGATTTTTGAGTTCTTCTTGCAGTTTACACCTATACAGTCTCCGCTTGCGAAAATACTCAGGAGATAGTTCCAAGTGGTCAAGATCTGGAATTCCATTTTTCCTACGTTCTCTGAGGAATGAAGATGGGGTTATAGGTTTCAAATCATCGTGTTCAGAAACGTAGGTAATGGGTCTTGAATTTACGATGTCTTCGCAATCGCATAGAATCGTATTCACTTCTTCGTAACTCAGGCATGCTCGGCCTAGAACTTTCTTCTGATAGTCTTTTACTAGGGCAATAAGGCGCTCCCACCATGGAGCTGATGGTGGTATAAATTTCCAAATAATTTCCTTCTTTTTCCCTTTTTCTTCACCTTGACTCAGCTTCATCCATCGAGGTATTTTGTCCTCTGAAAGATTGTTTATACCCTTCAGCCAGTTCCAAAATCTTTTGGATAGATCTTCTGGCAGGGCATCATCCCATTTAAGTCCAAGATTCCAGGATTCTTGCAGCATAAACTTTGGAATGATGGTTACGGCAGAATATATACCCAAAGGGTCAAATATACTCTGAACCAATGAAAGCAGATCTCTTTTAGCAAGAACCAGATTTTCATCCTTCGGACAGTTTATGATGCAAGACAGAGTATCTTGTTTTAGGTCCCAGTTTAGGCCCAATAAAGATACAGTTTGGTGTTTGTTGGGTTGATCGATAATTTCAAGTGAAGCATTTGATCGCCAGCCTCGTAGATTGAATTTTCCTGCTTCATCTATATTCTTCAAAATTTCCGCAGTATTCAAGAGCTCTTTAGGGGCTTTTTCCAGATAGTAATTCAAAGTTGCCGCTAAAAGGAATGGACTGCAGGTGACACCAAAACACAACTCTACGATGTCTATAGATTTTCATTCCCTTGTCTTTGGTTTTCCATAAAATTCGCAGATAATCCTTGTACCTCTCTCTGATTCCGATCTGAAAAATTGCCTTCTCAATGTCTGATGTTATTCCAACAGGAAATTTCCGGAAACGATTCTGTAGGAAAGGAACAAGTTCAATTAAATTAGAACCGCTTTCTAAGCAGGCATTCAGTGAGATTGTACCCTTTATATGTGCGGATGCATCGTAAACTGGCCTCACTTTCTTAGTAATGCTGCTCTCTTTAAATACAGGCCTGTGTGGGAGATAGTATTCATTTAACTCTTTTTTTTTATCTTCACTTTCTTCAATGACACAGTCAGCAATCCATTTTTTAAAGACATCTGCATATACTCCAAATTTCTCGGATTCTACAATTTTTTTTTATAAACAGAAGAAAGTTCCGAAATTTCCGAAAGAAAATAGTTCAGAATCTTTTCAGCTGCTGATCATAACGCTGTTCCGTTTTTCAAGTTTTATTCCAAGTTGTTGTGGTTTTCAATACGGAGTTGAGTTGTTACTCGCTTCGTCGAAGATTGCGGATTCACGCTACAAACAGAATATTAAATACCATAGAAGGGTCGTTCCTAGTAGCCAGAAAATCTCGAGATATGCTGTCGAAGTTCAACATCAATGACGCTGATCAATTATTTCTTCGTGCCGAATTTTTAATGGCAGGCTCATTGGGCCAGTATTTTATAGGGAAGTTTTAACCAGACAGCGGTACTTAGAGTTTTTGCAGGATGTGATAACCGACTTTGTTGAGAATCTACCGTTGCATAAATTCCTAAATGTATAGTTCCAACGTGATGTCGCCCCTACGCATAAGATTTAAAACGTTAAGGCTTGCCTAACAGAGAATTTTTGAATCAATACATTTGGCACACTGTAGCTTCACTCACACTGTCAGCACTCACGTAACTTGACCCCATTTGGCAGTTTTACGGCGACAAATAAAAGGAATGGTATGTGCAAACCCTACGTCAATAATGCAGAACTTTCGACAGAAAATTATTGATACTTGTTTTCCGCAACACCTGCCATGTTGCACATTGCGCAGTGAGAAATTTCGTCCAAAGTATAAATGCCTACAGAAGCTAATGGAGAGCATTTTTAGAAATACAAATAAATGATCCTGAAGACAGGGGAATATCTCAGTTTCTTTCTTCAACAATTAATGGCATTTCGATCTTCAAAATCGAGTTCAAATTTTCAGTTTTTGTATTCTGTTTTGGGTATTAATGTGGTATGTTGTTTCCTTAATAATATTTGGGTGCGCGAAGTATCGTAGAAACGCCAAAGGAAAGTCATGCAACATTTCCTATTTAGCATAAACATACTAAATCGTCAGTACTCTGTAACTTTCTACTCGACGTTTTTATTGTACCTTTTACCGTTCACTAGATAAGGCTTTTAATTCTAAAATTTGCCGATAGATGGCCTTGAAAGTTGTTTCATCGAGTAGCGCTTGCTCTTTTTTTCAATACTTATACGCCGATTTTATGGCTTAAGCTAACATCGTTTAGATATTAAGAGTGGTGGGGGAGAAGTAACGGATATAAGTAAGAATCCTGTATTTCTCTGACATTATTCCAGTCCCTCAAGGATTTCTTTCTATTTTTATTGATTATTTTTTCCAGAGTGCAGAAGAATTCTCCTTAATATTATTTGTACCTTAAATGTTAGCATTTAACCTTTAACTGGGGAGGTGAAATTTTAGGACTTAACTGGGAAGGTGCGGTCTCCGAGACCGCATTTCATTTACACTCTAATTAAATTTTCTAATGAATGTGTTAGTATGAAAACTGCCACTCTATTTTGCAGATATTTTTCTTGATATATAGATATGTTTTAGAAATTTTTCGAAATATATTATCATTGAAAAAAATAAATGGGTTGTAATATACATTTTCTTCTCAAATGACATGTTGCAATAAATAATATTCTTGAAGAAACATATTAATTTTTACTTTTTAAATCATATTTATTTTTACAGTATATGAAGGTTACAGTATAGAAGACAATATAATGTAAAATTCCACAATTATATAAAAAATTAAAAAATTGACGATGGGTAAAATTGGCCCTATTTTATCGGCTTGTGTGACTTTCATAGCACGGTTTTCTAGGGCATTTTGAACATACAGGTTAAAAACTAGTATAAAAATCAACCTATAAATTCTGTATATATATATATCTTGGTATATTAATATATTTTATAAATTTTTCATTTCATACATTATCACTAGAAAAATTAATTATGTTTGAACATACATATCAGAATCAGTTGAATGCGAACTTTCATCGCAAAACTCTTCTGTACAATTATCCTTATCACTAAAATCACTTTCAGCTTCATTTGAAAGTGTCTGGAGCACTGCTTCATAATAGGATCAGTAAATTGGTTGATATTTAGGGACCCAAGTTTTAGCTAAGCCTTGTTTATTACTGGGACACTAACAGGGTGGTGCGGTCTTAGAGACCGCGCTCAAAGAAATAACTGAATTAATAAAACAGCATCCGCTGAAAAAGTGCACGTGTATTGAAGGTCACAAAGCAGGAATCTACATGGTCAATCCATTCAATCGAGCTAAAAATAGAATAGGGGTGACCGAAAATCCATCGCTAGCGGTCTCACAGACCGCACGTCCCCAGTTAAGGATTAAAATCAGCGAATCAAATTTAATTAAAATATCCGATGATTTAGAAACCTTTCTAAAACTATGCTAATAAAACTATATTTCTTTCGTAATTCTACAGTTAATTGCTTCTGCAATGTTTATAAAAAAAAAGTTCTTTTCATGAGATATTTTCTGTTGTTATTTCATTTTGTAATTATTTCTTTTTATTGGAAAAATCCCTTCAAATTCGCTATTAAATATTGATCCCAAGCATGAAATATTCATGTGAAAATTTTCAATAGCTTAAAATCTAAAAACGCGTATTTCACTTTCATTTTTTTTAAATGTCTCGCTTTTTTTAATCGAAGAAGCCTTTTCAATAGACTTGAAGAATTATTGACAGAAATCTTAACATACGGTCGTGACATGCTTGATATATTTCTAGATTTGGGTACTCTTATTCAAGTATATTTTCATATTTTTTTAGCAGAATTAAAGAAAATTCAGCACAAAAATAAATACTACATAAGTATTAAAATCACAAAATAAGTAAGATGTCTCAGAATATTATTTATAATTTCAGAGAATCCCTTATAGCAATAATATAAATGCATAGTTAGCGGATTATTAAAATCGTATCCATTATATTAAAATTAAATACTCGCTTTCGAAATCTATAAATTGCAAACTGCAAATTTTATTTGCATTTGATACCAACATTCGACTTTTTTCATGTACGTAATATCATTAAAGTTGTGAAGATGTGTGAAATTTTACACATAAATTAAAATGTTTCAGTAGGACAGCAATGTCTCATTACCAGTAATGAATATGACTTGCCAAAAATAATATGTTTAAATAGTATTATAAGTTTATCTATGAGATGTGTACACTTGATTTGAATGCGTTCAAAGATTGATAAATTATACCATTGCCATAAAAATTTCCTTTTAAAAAAATTGTTAAGTATATTTAAATGTGAACTACGTAACTATGCTTTGAAGATTGAAGAAACCGCATCCAAATATTGTTTTCTTACAGAATGTAAAAATTAAGACAATCCTTTAATAACTTGTATTTTCCACAGAAAAATATATCTTATATAAAATCAAGGAAAACCATTAAGCAAAAACAACTCAATCGAAATTTAGGAATTTCAGTATAATGTGAATAAGATAATATAATTTTGATGTCATCGCTGAAAATCATTTCAATCCAAAAATTGTAAAGAAAGTTAAAAAAACAAAGTATTAAAATATTTGTATCGGAGCATTTATAATTATATATTTTTAAGATAAATTATATAATTCCAAATTAAGCATAAAGCATAAGTAAATTTAGCCTCATATATTGAAATGTGATAAAGTATTTTAAAAACTAAGCAATATAAACGGAGTAATAATTTTTTTTTCTTTCGTAAAGTTCCAGTAGAGAAACTAGCATAATGCTCTAGAGGAATTTTCTTGGTGACTAGAATAGAATCTTCCAAGATCAAAAAGAAGAATCTGTATAAAATGGAAATGTATGTTTTCTAGTGAAAATTGCTTTCATAAAAGTATTTCCGTTGACTTTCAGAGAGCTTTTTATTAGAAATTTTTCAAGTCAGTTGTGGTCCTTTGTTTCGCAGGACATGAATTAAAAAAAAAATGGAATTAAGTATGGATGACAAGCGAATTGTAAGAATTATGCTAGACAATAATGGTGTTTTTTGACAAACATTTTTCAATTGAAAATACTTTTTGAGTAATATCATTTTCTCCTATGTTCTTATGTTATATACGTCCACATAAACTGCTCATAAAAGCTTTCGTTTTGGAGACAAGAAATAAACTCAGAATTGCATTCAGTGTTCATTAGGAAAATGCATCTATAATAATATGGAAAGAGATACCACTATTTAAACACCCAAGCATTATTATACAATAAAAGGAAAACATCAGACAGAAAAGTTATGGCACATTTTTTCTGCCATACATACATATATGCTAAAAACTACTTTGTATTTTTTGAAGGGAGAGTTAAGATTAACCATCTGTCAAATCATAAAATCAGACTCTGCTATAGATAATTGTGTTCTTCTGTTGAAACACTAATAGATCACGGGCACTTTGTGTATTTACATTTTTGCAAATCAATATCCTATGATTATATAATAAATGATTATTCAAATGCTTGCATGAACTGGAACATGCGAGTCGGTGAAAAAATGAGTCCTCCAAATATCTGTTATCAATCAACGATTTTATATTTTATCTCATGCTTTTCTATTTTGAAAAATAGAGAAGCTGTCCTTTTACTCATAGTTTGAGAAATTTAGAATTGAAACACCAATTAATTAACCGATCATTAATTAACACCAATTAATTAACCTCTGCAAAAAGTAAATGAAAAATGCTAAAATAAGTTGATAAAGATGAACATTGAAGCATACATAAAAACAGTTTTTAAAAAAACGGGCTTTAAAATGTATTAAAAATCAAAACTTATTTTTGTTTAAATGATCTATTACTCTTTAATTTTCATTTTATAATTCATAATATTGTATAATAAAATATAAATACATAAAATTAGAAAACAATTTTTTCTCATATTTAGGAATTTCCATTTCTGCGGAATCAAAAGTGGATTTAAAAACTAAGTGATTAATTATTAATTAATTAATTAAAGCCTATATAAATACTGAAATGATATATTTTAATCAAGGCCCTAAAATTCATACAAATGCATACTATCCAAAAATTCTAACACACCAAAATCGAATGCAATATTCCATTTTTGCAAGACAGAGAAATAATTTTAATTAGAAATGTTAAAAAAAAGATGGAAAAACTTGAAAAATGTGAAGAAAACAGATATATTTAATACAAAGCTTATTATAAACTTGTATTTGTAGTTCTTCATATGGTTCATTAAAACCTTGAATATCTTAAAGCGAAACGCAGTTTTTCTTGCGGAAGAAAAATTGACAAAGCAGATATCAAGATAAAATAATTTATATCCTCTGAAATGCGATATACATCAACAGTTTTATTTCTGTTGACTGCGATTCTTTGTTTAAGTATTGTTCAGTATAAAAAAAACCTTCATTAATTTGTTTTATCTAGAATTCAAAAAAAATTATTATATTCTCTTTTGTTTGCTGTTACTAAACTTTAATTAATATTACATCGTTTCAGTTCAACACAGTTTTAGATAGTCAGTTTCCCGAGCAATAAAACTCTGTCATCTCTTCCGGAATTCGATCAAATTGTTAAACAAAGCGTGAAATTTACTGGCCTGTTTTACAAAAACTTGAACTCTCGGGGAATTCAGAGTGATTAATTATTATCTTGATTGTGCTTCACAACTCCTAAGAGGGGAAAAAATTCTACGACTTTTAATTAAATAAGAAAAACCAAGTTTAAAAAGTGATTCTAAAATACTTGAAATTTATAGGTTATTGATAATTTTATTTTAAAGGAAGTCTTTATTAATATTTAACTTTTTTTAACCTTTCGAAAAAGGGAGCATTATTCATTATGTGAAAAATAGTTATTGGTATTATAGATGTTAAGAATTGTAAAGACTGTTGGTAATTCATTACACGCAGTTAATAAATGAGTACTCATAATTACATAGAACGCTATCTATGAATTAAATTAATCAATTTATCGCATGAAAACAAGTCATTTTTGATTTTCATACGTTGAAGATTTTTTTTAATTATTTAGGAATTCATTGATATAATAAATCACGCTTTTACATAAGAAGTAAAACTAATTATTTTAAAGACGCTTTATATGGAAATGTTTTTAAACAAAATAAATTTAAATCTCAAGAGAAAACACATAATAAGTTGATTTTATAATCTTTATATTTCGAGCATATGATTTATGAAGTAAAATAAAGTATATTTTTTCCAGAGAAATTTTTCATTAAATAATTTTTCATTATTTATATTTAAAATTAATTTTTCTGTAGTATATTTTTTCATTTAATGCTCATTTAATGACGAGCAAATGCAGATCATTTGTTCAAAGGATTTATTGTTATTTTTATATTTGAAGCAAGATTATATTATATGTCGTTGATATAAGAAAATATATTTCATACTTCATTTTGTTTATTTAATTATTTTTGAGATTCATGAACTTTTTTAATCATAAATTATTTTCTGTTTTTCTTTATATTAATCCTTTAATTAGAAACTTCATATTGCAAAAACATTATAATAAATATATTCCTATAGTCAAGTTATTTTTGATACTCATTTACGATAATAATTATAAAAGGACAATTTTTTTTGAAAATTATAATTAAAATAGCAATTTTTTGTTATACTACATTTTTATTTAGACAATAAATAGTAATTTATATAAAGATTCCTAAAAGATAAAAGATAATATCTTTTATTGCATTTATTTCCAATATTTAATAAACATAGATTATTCCAGTTAATGGAAGCGAACTGATGAAATTGGCATTGTATCTTTATGTTTGAAAAATGTTTCTTCCTAGGTGCGTTGCGCATCAAAGATGTTAGCTACAAAATTATTTTTTTTATTTGTGCAATTTATGAAAATACGAAAAATAAATGCATATTTGCTAGCTAAATTACATATGAAAATTTTCATGACATATTTATAAAAAGAAATAATTGATATTTATGGAATAAGTACAAATATGCTTTTCAAAATAATCCATCAATTTTATGATGATTATATCCGACTTATTCAGCAAATATGAGGATATGAAATACAATAAATCCACAATTCTTCTTGGAAATTTGAAGAGTGGGCAACAACGGACAGAAGAATTCTATAGATAATTATCGAAATCGTCGAAATAGAACACAAATTAAGATAAAAATGTTGTCAAACAACTTTTATTGATAGTTGGATACCAAAAGTATAATTATGACTTAATAAACAATAGATCTCTCTACTTACAATATTACCTCATATTCTCTTGTGTTATTGGGAAAATACCGGAATATTTTTTAATGCAGCTGTGGATAAGATTCGATGATTCATAAATGAATTTAGAAAAATAAGCATTGTTTAATGAGTTTTCTGAAACATGATTTTTCATTCATATAAATTACTGAATTATTTCCTTTTTATTACTATTCTTCTGAGAGCCTTTTAAATCAAAGAAAATGACTAAATGTGCAAAATTCATTCTGAAAAACATCTTACATTTACCTTTTACAATGAAATGCCAATAAAATCACAATCCGAAATATGTATTATGTCAGAATATTTTATTGTAATGATTATATGAAATTCTGTAATGGAAGTTGAAAAGAGCAGTCATACATAATAAAGACTTAATTTTAATTTAAACAAAAACCAATGGATTCGGACTTAAAACAAGTAGGCTTTGGTAAAATGGTTTCAAAGTATTTTTTAAAGCTTTATCCCTTGCATGTATAAATGCAATATTTTTATATTTAATTTGCATCAATTTTATATTTAATTTGCATTGTCAATTTGAGTAACTATGATATTTTCAATACATTAATTTTTTTTTTTTGGAATGAGTGATACATTTTACTATTCTAAATTTGCTGTCTGGAAATTAACAACTTAATCATAAATTTGCGCTTTACACCGTTAAAATAGTAAAACCTATCTAATTAATAATGAGACAAAAAATATACTATAACCAAAATATCGAAAAAATGAACTATATCTCAATGGTTTTAATAACAATACAGTTATTAAAAGAAAATGCATTCATCCGCCCATAATATAAAATCAATAATGAGGTTTTTTGTAAAAGCATTAATGTCAAACAATTTTTCTTCGGCATTTGCAACAAAAGGATTTTGTTTTTCTCCAAATAAGAACTAATTTAGTTAATAGTATAATGCATGTCATATTTGTTAGTTTAACGCAAATTGTTTCCCAACCATGATTAGTTATTTCTTTATTGGAAAATGATCAAAAACTTTTGCTATCCAAATCAAGCTAAAATGGCTAGTAATTAGTCTTCAGTAGAAAAAGGATTTATAAAATCTCTTAGTAAAAGTCATTATTTTATGAAAGAAATACATATGTATCGAATCAAATATATTTAGCTATAAAAATACACCTACTTCGCCGTCTTTTAATATCAGTTACGTTAATGGGGTTCTATAAATGTTTAAATCGGGAACTTATACTATATAACAAATTACCATTCCTGGAAATAAAAAAGATTATTAAATTGCTTTCAAAAAAAGAATTTCAATTTTCCATTGATTAAATAGAGTTTAATCATCGGAAAATTACAAAGTGTAAGAGGAAATTGGAAAGCGTTTAATTTATAATTAAAGGTCTTTTGTTCCTTTTTAATTTTCATACCAGATTCTTTTGTACTTAACGTGCATTTTATAATTTGTAAACTTTGCATAATTTAAAACTTTGTAATTTATAGTAATAACAAATAATATCCAGCAGTGATCTTTTAGTACATATTGCAAATTAATTTTTGTTTCTCCTTTTGAGAGCTAATTAACTAAAATATGTATCCTCTTTAATAAGTATGCATTGTGAAATTTTATCACTTGATATCAAAATATTCAGAAAGAAAATTTCTATTGTCATTAAACTTTTTAAAAAATCATTGAACAAAACATAAGATTAAGCACCATTTGCATAATTAATTTCACAGTTACTAATTTTTGTCTCTAAACTAAGGAACCAAGATTAATTTATTAGCCATTTTACCACAGATATCTCAAAAAGAAAGAAAAAATGTCGTTAAATCAATTAGTGCTTTAACACTTTAGTCAAGACTGTTGTTTTATTCATTACTTCCAAACACAAAACACGACACTTTAAAAAAATGTTCTTTCGGTCTTTGGATAGTGGAAGCGAAGTAAAGCAAGACTTTGATTTGTTATAATCGTTAATATGTTAATTTTATTTGCATTTAAGCATTTACTTAAACGAAGAACTATAAAAGAAAATGCGAATCCTTATTTTAAGTTAAAATTCGATGAAAGATCGAATGACAGACCATGAAAAGTTGAAATAGGCTTCTTAGTAAATTACCCCACAGATGTCTTAAGTCTTTCCACTTATATATATAAGTGGAAAGACTTAAATACTTTAAAAACGTCTTTTAAAACGAAAGGATAATACAGGTTCGAAGATGTCGAAGAGACATGTTATATTTTTTACTTAATTTTTATATCGATTTTGTAAAAGCATAATCATTTACAAGCAGAGACGCGGACAAGGCACGTCCGCCACTGATCGGCACAAAAGCAGAAGTAAGAATATAACATGGGATTTCCGGCGACGCGCCAATTCAATACACGTGTTGACCTTGAGAAGGGCAACGGAAGTATCACTTTACCTCGATATATAGATTGATGGCGCAGTACTTTTTACACAGCTTCAGGTGAATTAATTAAACCGGAAATGGAATTGGATCAAGAAATAAGAAAACGGAATTACTATGGGCAAAATTAAGATAAAGCTTTTGGAAATTAATTTGGTTTTAATTAAGAGTTTAAAATATCATTACATATATATATATATGTGTGTGTGTGTGTGTGTGTGTGTGTGTGTGTGTGTGTGTGTGTGTGTGTGTGTGTGTGTATGTGTGTGTGTGTGTGTGTGTGAGCTCATTATATATATATATATATATATAATGAGCATTTACTTAAAACATTGTTTAATACTTGTTGGCGTATTAGAATTCTTTTCCTCAGTTTAAAAAATGTTATAAATTTATTTAGCCAGAATTTAAATTTTGTTTTAAGATCTTATTTAAGTTTGGTCAAATGATATATCAAGAATTTATTAATTATAGAAAGAAAAGAATCATAACAATAGCAAAAATTAACATAAAAATTTCGAAATTCCAATTTGGCATGCTGGGATTTGGAATAATATTATCTGCGACATGAATTTTTTAACGCAAAATACAGAAGGGAATTTTAATTTTGAGACTTAAAATTTTATAAGAAATTCCTTATAACAAAGATAATGAAAAAAAATAATGTCCCCTATGTAATATCAAATTATAAAACACAGTAATTTTTAACGTAATTATGCACTACTTTCTTTATTAGTTACTTCCCTTGAACAGCTTTATTATTTTTAAATTTGTTTCTTTAAGACATAGCAAATTCCCAGTTATTTTATCCTCAATTTAAATATTACTTTTGTTTTACATTTAATTTTGGTATACGTAAAATTTTAAGGCAAAGACAGTAAAAAAACCAAGCAAAAATATGTTTCCTATTTTCACTTTTAATTTATTTTCCTCCATAGAGTTCCAAAAACAGAATATTTTTGTTATTCTTTTGCAAGTTTTAACTATCGGTTTTTTTTAATGCTACATATGTTTTTTTATTTTTTTACATTAGCATTGCTTTCCTGTATAGGAAATTTCCATGTGACCGAAAATAAGCAAACAATTTCAAATATTAGGAAATAAAGTACAAAATTCCAATACTTCAAGAATTGCCATCATGTAAGGTTAATTTGGAAAACGTAGCGATTCTCGAATACCAGATATATTTTCTTAATGTAATATGAATAATCTATTATAAAAGTCATGAATAATGTACATGGATAATCTACTTGCATAAAAGTCGTTGCAAATTTTTACCCATGTACATATTTTTCATATGTATATATTGAATATGTTGTAATAACTTTTCTATTTTGATTGAATAAAAAGCAAGTATTATCATTATAAATGACTTCTAATAGTAATATAATATTATGTTTACCAGCTTCTTAAAATAATAATTCTTCCTTTGTTACACTATGCAACAGGATGCTTGTATTAGTGCTCTAAGTTCATATAGTCATTCGGGTGTATGTTACGTTCTAATAACCTGATTTGTATTTCTAATAAAATAAAAATATTTTCCAGAATTTTTACTGATATAGTATTGTTTATGAGAGGATAAACCACTTTTTCAGTATTCTAAAGGATTTGTTTTCTTTTGATATAATAGCCTACCCTTAGAGAAAAAAGCACTTATTAAATTACAGTAATAACAATTAACAAAGTAAATTACAGTGGTGGCCAAAAGTGTGGACAGTTTCTGAAAGTTTCATGTTTTTAAAGTTTGCGTGTTTGTAGAATATATTAATTTTCACTTAAATACAAATGTTTATATATTAAATTGAAGGTAATTTAATGTAGAATTTAATAACAAAAACAGTATTACAATATCTGTATTATAAAAAAAGTTACGCTCCTTTTAGTAGAACATACAAACACAAATTGTTTTGAATAATGACGTGTTTTGTAATAAAAGCGTACTAGCCAATCACAAACACTGTTCTGAGGACCTATCAAATGTGTGTAACTATAGTTTAGGTTATTTGCATGGTAAAAGAGTTATTGTTGTGGAAATATTTTGCGAAATGATGCATACTAGTACAATTAAATAAAATATTGCTATTTTTGAATATTTTAAATCTTTTTTTTAATTAAACTAATTTTAAACAATGTCACCAACAAGAAGAACTGATTGGACATCGACAAAAAGAAGCCTAATTGTCATATTGAGAGAAAATGGCCTCTCTTATGCTGAAATTGCTAGACAAGTTGGTGGCTAAGTGATTTTTTCTGGTGTACGAAAGTTCTGTTTGAAAAAACGAAATCAGTGGAAAATAAGACCAAATCAGTCAGAAAAAAATGCACAAGTGCTACTGCCGATAGAAAAATTAAACGGCTATGCCTTCAAGATAGAAAAATTTCATCAGAAGCCATTAGATGTGAAATGAATGCAGCGTGTATTGCAGTAATTTCAAGAACAATAAGAAGAAGGTTATCAGGATATCTAGAATTCCAAGGAAAAAACCATATTTAAATCAAAAGCAACGCGAAAAACTAGTTAAGTGGGCAAAAGAACACATTAAATGGTTAGACAATCAATGGAAGCAAGTAATCTGGAGCGATGAGACTAAAATATTGCTCTTTGGTAGTGATGGAAGAAAATAGGCAGATGGTAGAGTAGGTGAAGCGCTTCATCCTGATTGCATTGAAGCAACTATAAAAGCAACAACAAATGCCGTGATTTGGGCATGTATGTCTGCAGATGGTGTGGGCCAAATTCAAGTGATTGATGGCATCCTGAATGCCAAAAAATACAACGAAACTGTCCTGGAACCAAAATTGATACCTTACATCAGGGATTTCTTCTCCAACAAAGCACCATTTATTTTTCAGCAGGATTCAGCACCATGCCACACAGCAAAAGTATGCAAAGCATGGTTTCAAATTAAAGGCATAGATGTATTACCATGGCCAGGAAACAGCCCTGATCTCAACCCAATTGAAAATTTGTAGCGACGTTTGAAAATTCTTGTACGAAAAAAACGTCCATCCAATAAAAGACAACTTATTGAATCTATAATTGATTCTTGGCCCCATGCGATTACGAAAGATGAACTCCAAACACTCGTTCACTCGATGAAAAGACGCTGTGAAACTGTCTTAAAAAATAAGGGTTATCCTAATAAGTATTGATTGTGCAAGTATCACTTTAAAAAAAGCAAATCTAAGATAGATATAACTAAAATGAGCGTAACTTTTTTTGTAATACAGATATTGTAATACTGTTTTTGTTATTACATTCGACATTAAATTACCTTCAATTTTATATATAAACATTTGTATTTAAATGAAAATTAATATATTCTACAAGCACGCAGAGTTGAAAAACATGAAACTTTCAAAAAATGTCCACACTTTTGGCCACCACTGTATATTTAAGATAAAAATAAGTTAACTTAATATGGACATGGCATGTTAACGATATTTATGATTTGTCAAATATATATGATTTATAGTATGAAGTGAAAAAAAATGTATTATCCACATAGTAACATTTGAATTAGATCTTTTTAGATTTCATATATTACATCTTCTTACCACAGCTTAAATCGGTGTTTAAATATAGTTTAGTAAGATATAGTTCAGGTTTAATTAAATTGAATTTTTTTCGCCAGAAATGTTATTTCATTAATTTTTTTCAGAAATTTTAATAGTATTCTTCTGTTCTATTAATAAAAAAAGTTAATATATGACATTTATTTAAAATTTTGATTTTACAAAAATAGTTATATTTCATCCAGTATCTAATAAAAAAAATCCTTTATAATATCAAGGAATCACATTTTTGCCATTTATATGCTAAAATGGAAGAATTCAAATCGATAAACCTATCTACTTCAATTTCTTTTAATAGGTGTTTTGAATTTCCGACAAACGAAAGAATTAAATACTCTTAACTATCAGCTTTATCTTTGCTTATCTTTAAAATTTATTCTATAGCAGATTTCGAATGGAACCCCGATCATGAATGGAAGGCTTACATGTTTTATGGCATATCTATAAAATTAGAAAAAACAACTGAAGCAAACAAACTGAAAACAAATCCTACGGGCTTATCTATGTATTACAGTGTCACAAGATTTCTCTGCATAAAAGGTAAGGCAATTATATTTTCTTTCAACAATTTTCTGCAATTGTAACGAATTTACTTGAATTTTTATAGGATTATTTATATTGCAAATGAGATGAGACGGCTGCATAGTTTTTATAAAGAATTTTAACAATAGAAATTAACAGTTTTGGAATGTTAAGATGTAGAAATCATTTAACTATATTATAAACTATTAATTATTATTTATACATTGATAACAAAAATTTCAAAACTCTTTCAGAAACCTTTCCACTGAAAAAAAGAAGATTGTTAACTCAAAAAAAGCGTGAATTTCAATTAATTATTTAACATATATTCTGACGCGTGGCTGTTTTTTTTTATTAATTTAAGTTATTTGTATATCTATTATTTATACAATTAGAAAGTCCTTTCATTTTATTTAATTTACTTGCAAAATAACATTCAATCATCTTTTCATTCTATGCTCTCATTATTTTTTAGGTGATCACAATTCTTGATATTTATAGTTTCCTGTATAATAAAACTTTTGTCATCGCTCTTGGAATTCGACATAAGTTGTTAAACAAAGCAAGATATTTACTATCTTCATTAAAGGCTTTTTCTTTCAGGGAATTCTGGGTGATTGATTAATTGTTATTTCAATTATATTTCGCATACTTGAAAGCTAAAAATATAAACAAAAAATTATTCTAGGACTTTAATTTAATGGTAGCATCAGTGTTTGTAAAATGGTTTTAGAAGAAAAACACTGGCAAGGCTTATTGGTTTTTATTATCACTTTTTTTTTGTTTCTTTGTGACAGAAAATAGAAACAAATGAAATTAAAAACGTTTCTAAGTTTTCAAACTTTAATTGCCTCCAAAATTTCTTTTTAAATAAGAGATAGAAGTATTATTTATTTACTGCAGAGTAGTTAAATAACAGTTTTTAAAATTTATTTCAAGAATTAAATAAATGGAATCAGTCTAATTTCTATATTTCAGGCCTCCTTTAATCCTAAAAAAGGCGTTTTTGAGATTATATTTATTTATCAATGAACACGATAACTAAAAATTGCTTTAGGCTTGACGTATGACATTTGGTATGTGGTCATTAAAATAAATATGTAGCCTTCTGTAGATATGTTGAAATTTTGAACAAAATTTGTATGTAGAGTTCAAATGAACGCAATAAGGTAAAACTCTAGATTCATGAAATTTCGTATAAATAATTAGTATCTAATCTAGAATTAAGCCCATACGTAGACTGATTATCTGTCGGTCTGTACATTATCAAGAATGTAAGCTTCATGGCTCCAAAACGTAACAATTATATTTTATATGTGGCCTTGTTCCAAAAGTATATTAACTTAGCATCTAAATTTGAATCCGTCGAAAAAGAGGCAACTAAAATACCTTTATTTTAAGGGGCGCGGGGGTCCTTTACTATGGAGCACAGAACGTTCGTTACGGGACTCTAAAAATAAAAAATAAAAAATATTATTGGTTAAAATGGCTTTGATAATGTTTCTTAACATTAATGCAAAGGAGGGGAATAAAATTTTCATTAGTGGGCACTGGTAAATGTTTAGGGTTCACTAAACTCGCTGGTTTTTCAAACGATTAAAAACTAATCATTTCCATTTTTATCTTGTTTATAGAAACTTACATTTTGTCTATTTTGTCCATTATCTTATATCCATTTAATTTTAGATTTCAGTACATATGAATATTAAGATAAAAAATAATTTATAAATGGAAAAATTACAGCTACAAGTCGAAGGATCGATGAGACAAGTTGTCTTGTGTCTTAGAACAACCATTCTTATGCTTCATTTTTATTGCTATTTGTTCTGTTTTAAGTCTAGATACAACTGATGAGGACATAATATCAATTGCGCATGTTCGAGATTTTTAAAGAAATTTTCAAAACTGTTATCGTTAACAATTTTGGCTTTCCTGAATTTTTTTAATAAATAATTTTGTAGCGAATCTTTGTCAGAAATACTTTCAAATATTCTCAGCCACTTTTTTCCTTTTTTGTCTTCTTTTCCCTCCATTTTTATTTCTATTCTCCAGGTCCAATTTTTTTATTGGGTTATTGTATATTTATTAGACAAATTTCGAACTTCTTTCTTCTTCAATCCATCTCTGCCACTTTGTATATAGATTCTTAGAAACAGAACTCTTTCATTTTCATTAAATATTCTAGAATACAGAATACAATGTCTGAATTTCTCTCTCCTATTCTCTTTCTCAGATTTCTTAAAAGCCATCAAATGTCGAGTTAGTAATGTAGATGTTAAATATTTCACATGTGTGTGTGTGTGTGTGTGTGTGTGTGTGTGTGTGTGTGTGTGTGTGTGTGTGTGTGTGTGTGTGTGTGTGTGTGTGTGTGTTATAAAAATATTTGAAAAGGAGATAATTTATTATTTTCCTATCTATTAAACTTTGCTCATCGTAATTCATTAATTTTCTAAAATAAGTACTTAATCTTCTGCTTTTGTTAAGGTATTAATCAAGCAATTATTTTCCATTGACTTGTTAAGTGATGAACGGCATTTCTAATTATTTCTCCATTAAGGAGGAATTGTGGTCAGTCCAGTGTAACTATAAAAGAAAATGTGAACTTTTCTTTCACCTCCAGCAAACAGAGAGCAATAAATCCGCATATTTTAAATTTATTTATTTTATGATATCTTTTTAATGGTAAATACTTCATTGATTTCCTAATTGATTAAATATTTATTTTTAAAAAAGAAAATTAAATTAAAAAAGAAAACGTAAATTTATAAATTGATTAAATTTTGAAATAAAACATAATTCATGCTGAAAATTAGTACAGTACTTTTCAAAAAGTAAATTGCGGCGGTCTAAATATATCCCTAGATAGATATAATATAGTAGCGAAACCGTTGAACCATGGTACAGTCGGCTGCGCGCTAGACTTTCGACTGACCATTGGTTCAAGTTCTGTTGCAGTTAAAATGCGTTGTTTTTCTTTGTTGCTTGTTTGTTATTATGCTGTTGACTTTCGTTTTTTTCTTCCTTTCAGATTATTATTTTATTAACTGTAATTAATTTCGTTCACTGTAACTATATCTGATCTCTTGAATATTCTAAAAATGTCTACTATTGTTTATTCTTAATAATATTATTGAGTCCTACATGATATGAAATATCACATTAAGTTAAGATAACTGCATTAAGAAAATGAAATAAAAGAAGAAATTCAAGAAATTTTAGAAAGCAATGTTTGAAAAGTTCATATGCTTCGAAATAAAATTTCTACTTTGAAGTTCATGTAAAAAGAAAGCAATTTTCATTATGACTTGACAATCTTAATCATAGCAGATGGTAAAAGATACAGCGGAGAAACTCCACAAACTTTAATATTCATTTAACTGGCCTTTTACTTAACATTGGGATTCTGATTCTTTACTTCTTGAACATTTTTTTTAAATCACCACGTAACAAGACTGACTATAATCTGTAGATTTGAATAAGAAAGATATACACGCACTTTGCTTTATTTTGATAGGGAGTAAACATGAAAATATATTTTTTCCTTTAATGATTTTAATTGGAAGAAAAATTTAAGTAAGATAAGAAGTAAGATTTAAATAACATTATTTTTTAAAGCATTTCATTTAATGTATTTTTTTTTTAATAAAACAGCCCACATTCCGGTGACATATTTGTAGGATTGATAGTTACTTGCGTGTTTTAAATAAAATCATAATTTAATTTTACCTTTATCTGTTATTGATAAAATGAATTTTTCTGTTTAATTTGATAGATTTAATTAAATTTTGTATCTGTCACCATCCTTCAACACAATTTTTTTCTTTTTCTTTAAAGAAGAATGCAAAATCTTTTAATTAGAAAAGAATGCAGTGAGTATATTTTTTACTAATTGTATTTTCATCATCGATTAATTAAAACAAATATTTTAATTAATTTTGATATTTTTCTTCAAAGGATAAATTGATGCGAGATTGTGTCCAATAAGATTAATTTAATTCTTCCAATCAAGGAATATCATATTTTTTAAATAGAAAAAAAAATCGAAATGATACGCAAGCAAATTCTTTTGTTACAATTATATCAGTTTTTAAAAATCAACAGATATTTCAATTAGTAACCTGTAATAAGAGAGAAATTTGTGCTTATTTATATAATTAAATGTTTAAGTACAACTAAGGCCATTTCGAAATTTTATCTTATATATGAATCGCTTATTACAATGAAATCGCATAGATATCAAAACTGTGCTGATTACCAGTTAAATCAAGAAATAATACCATTTTGTAGTGCATAAAATGTCTAGTAAATCATAGACTGACTACTCCGATTTGCCCAAAAGACACACGGAAAAACTAACACTGGCGGGAACTATGGTTGAGTTCTAAAGGCCATCACCGGCCACAGTACAACTCTTCCCCAAGGAAGTGCTTCCTGTCATCGATGGGAGGTAGCCAACCACCACCTTTTCGTATACCCACAAGGGTGGCGAGAACCAACCACCAAGCAGGAAGCTTCTCATCCTCAGTTGCGAAGTGCTCCTCTCGTGGGTCAACGGTCTAGTAAAAATATACTGAATCAGCTATCATTGTCCTAATTAAAAAGTGCAAAAGAAATGCTTTCTAATGTGCAGAGTAAAATTAATATGCAATGAATGTTATTTATTCATATTTTATAAAAAATGAATAAATAACATTCATATTTTACGATAAAAAGCACATATAAATTTAAGCAATTCCTAATTCATTCCGATAGCTGTTATTTCAAGTATGCTTTAAATTAAAAAAAGTATAAATAAGATGAAATGTTTGATACATTAAAAAGAATCAGTGCCCAACTTTGATGCAAGTTAATACAATTTCAAATAATATACTAATGATTCTAATTTGCTCAATTAATCATTAAAAAGGAAATGAAACACTTGATTTTACACTGTTCTCTATGAGCACAATTCTTTCATCCAATATATAGATATAAATTGAAACCTTCGTTATCTAAATGTACAATTTCTTTGCAGCACTGGCTGCTGTCGCTATTTAAAATGCAACAATCAATGAAATGTACACAAATATATTTGCTTAGCCTTTAATCATTCTTCGCCAAGTTTGGTACAAAGTGCATTTAAATTGTTGGTATCGATATTTTGCTATTTATAACTCACGATTTATTAAAATTGGAATACTTCTTGTTGGTACATTCGAAAAGATTAGTTTATAAGATTCAGATTCAAAACCAATCTGCTCTAGATTTATCGTTCCAATATTAGCTCACTTACACACTATAATTTTCTGACATCTTTGGAATTTTCAATTAGCATTACTGAATCAGTCGTATACTCAAATTCTGGGATACTTTTAAAACTTTTGTTAATATGTTGTTAGTAATTAATCTATTGCTCTTTTCATGATTGTTTCCGGTTATAATGTCCAGACCAGAATGTTGTATCCCATACAATATGACTTCTACATTACAAACTATATTCTCTTCTATTTACTCTCCGATATAAATTAACACTCTGAATAATATCTTACGGAAACAACAATAAGAGTAAATAGATTCTATAAACGCATGTGTCTGCATCTGTCTCGCATCTATCAGTAGAAAGAAAATGAAATTCATAGAAATAACCGACTGCATTCACAAATTTCAAATAAGTGTCTTTAATCCATTAATATTTATGTAACTTGATTGCAATATAATGTCAATGATTGATTATAAGATGCCATTGAATGGTCAATGAATTTGTTCATAAAAAAATTGGTGTGATTAAACTGTAGAGTTCAAGCATTTAATAGCATATAATGAATATAAGATTTCCTAAAGTGTCCTAACTTTCCTAAATGAATGTAAGAGTTCCTAATTTGGCCAGAAAACAAAGTTAGAGTGATTAAAATGTTAAGTTCTTGCAATTAATAGCATTTAACATATATAAAAAGCAAAAGCAAAGCTGATTTTCTAAGATGAAACATTTTTCTCATCAATACTTTGGGTTAAAATACAGTATTGAGAATTTGTTTGAGCAAAGGCAAATTTTTGAAGCAAATCGCATCCAATATTAGAAGAAATTGCTTTCACAGAAAAGTTACAGATAAATATGCTCTTTTTCCAAGGGTGCCCTCAATTCAAAGATGAAAAGATGCATGATCTCTTAGATGTTTATATAGGGAGTATCTTATCAGGCATCGCTACCAAAACTTACACTAAGACTGCTATCCACCAAATATACAACTATTCTACTTATGCAACATTAGAAGCATTCTGATTTGGTTCGGACAACATGATTTTCCACCCCTACATTTATTGATCAACTCCCCTGCCAATAACGTCATTTAGAAAATCAGGAATGAGTGGGAATTCCCTTCAAAGAGACGCATTTCCTGCCCACAACATCAAAGGAAGAATAGATCAAAAGTACTTTTCGATTTTACCTAGCTTACTATTTATATCGTAATCCGCAAGGTCTAAATTGTGATCGGGGAACAGGAGGTTGAATTAAAAATTATTTTTTATAGATTCTGCGTATATTTTTAATAGATTTTAAATAACAATATTTTATAAACAATACATTAAATTGTCTGGTATTTCAATTTCTTATTTTTTTTTCTCTTGTAACTTTAAAACCTGCAACGAAATTGTTTTGTTTTTAAACTAAATGTATTTAGATTTTAAAAATTAGTATTTAGAAGAAATCAAAAAGTTCCTTAGATGTTTCGTAATCCAGTAGATAGCTTATTAAAATCTATCACATGAGTTAATTTATTTTTGCAGATATAAATGAAACAATATAAATAATATAAAAAAATAATCGCAAAAAATTATTTATAAAAAATTATGTTTAAATTTCTTACAGGAGTGAATTACACAATTGTCAATTTTTACAATTTTTATTTAAAATTTAATTTGAAAAAAATTATAATGGTATTTAAAAAAATAAAATTAACAAATATTTCATTTCTTCAAAGGAAAGTTTTATATTTGAAATTAAAAATGTATTTGCAAAATTATGTTTTATTCAGTTGAAATAAGTTTATCTCATTTATATTTGAATTAGCAATGATTTTGATGTGTTTTAATAAGGGTCGTTACTAAATGTCATTGATTTACAGTTAATTATTGGTCGTTTGCGCTAAAAAATATAATACATTTTGGACATCATGATATATTCCCATTCCTATTAAGAAGTATAATAAAATGTTCCTTTCATATTTCCCTTTCTTCCGATATATATTTGTCAACTAGGTCAAATTTCTTAAATGTGATAATAATCGTATTCATTTTGAATCAACAAATATCAATAAAAAATAGCTTAATTATACAACATAGTATAGCCGAATAGTATCCGCTAGTATCGATTTATTTAATACAGATAATTCTTTTTAAGTCTGTTAATTTTTTTTTACAAAATGCGATTTCTTTTTAATAAATATTTAGGGATTTAAAGAAATATCAAATTATTATAATTTTTATTTCACTATAAATGATAGTTTTTTTTTCATTATAATTTCCTTTCATATTTTGTAAATATGCGACTTGTATCAATTTTTGTATTCCAAATTGCAGAATATTAAGGAAATAATATTATTCTTAACACTGATGAGGAATAGAGAACCAATATTATATTTATACAAATTAAATTCTAATATGTTTTGAAAATCAGGAAAAAATCATATTAAACTTTTGTCAAAGTGTAATTCAGCGTCTTCTATAGTTTTTTTCTTATTTATTATCAGAAACGCATCATATTATTCTGAACATAGCATAATATCCGATTAAATCTTTGAAATACTAAAAGATTCAATTTCTATAATAGAAAAGAATTAAAAAAAAACTTTTGAAAAGGGCATATATTCTTTATACGGTTGTTTATTGGGAAAACTCTAATGAAAAATATTTATTTTCTTTTTATAAAGGAAATACATAACATTGTAAATTTATCAATTGGTCTATTTATTTTAACCTATCAAACGAAAGCAGAAAGATATATTTACATATATTATGAGATATTTACACACTAACAAGCAATATAAAGTGGACTCAGTTCAAGCAAGAAATAAAATGCATGTACATATTTTAAAAAGAAAAAAAAAACAGTAATCTTACCAAATCAAAGACACATTTTCAGTTTTATTAAAAAATGAATATTATGAAATTCTACAATTTTTATACCCTAATTTATTTCGCAAGGAAAAATATTCAAAGGGAAGAAGAAAAAAAAAATACCATCAATTTCATTTCTATTGTGTTCATAATATGTATGCTCAAAAATTCTAAGCGACCATGAATCGGTTTCAATTGAATTTCTTTTTGAAACACTTTCAGATTAAAATTCCTATTCACACTTTGTTTTTATCCTTGTGTAAAGGTAAGTATGATTTATTAACTCAGTAAATTCCACAATGAATTAAAGTACGTTTTTTTATGAATAATTAACAACAGGCATGTCTTTTCTCTTGGGAAACTTAGATTAATTGAATTCGTGGATATATATACCTTTCCGAGAGATTCTATTTATTTACAGCTAGAAATAAATTAAGAACAATTCTTCATATTCCTGACATTCATTAAACATTACAATTATATTTAACAAAGACTATTTTAAAAATAAAATTTTCTTCGCCGAAAATGATTCTAAAAATTCTTTAATTGTTGGTTTCAGCCAAAGAATTTCTGCTAAAAAAATGGCGTCAATGACTAATAAATTTCGGACATGTTCTCTTCCACAATTCCTTTCCAAGTGCTGCCAGTCTCATTAAATTAAAAACTGTTTTTTTTTCCTGGAATCGAGAAGCACAATGAAAACAACAATTAATCACGAGGAATTCCTCGGGAATAAACGCTTTTATGGAAGGTATTAACTTTCGGACTTTGTTTAACAATTTAAGTTGAATGCGAAAATGAGGAAAGAATCTGGTTACATGAGAAAACTAAATATCTAAAATTGGGATCCTTTGTAAAGATGAAATATTAATAGATAGGAATAAAAATAATGAAATAATTATTCTTTATTTCAAATAAGCCAATTGCACTGCATTATTTGATGACCAATAATCAAAAAAAATATTTAATCAGTGCAATTGGGATTGTTTTGATAAAAGTCATGAATGCAATCAAAATAAAATATTTTATATTTACATTACTCCATCAAAATGTTTTCAACAATTTCAAATATTTTCTTAGTTTTATTTTCTTTAGGGTAAAATATTTCTAATATTTAATTCTTTATTATTTAATTATTTAAATCTTTTACATTTGGGAAGTTTGAATTGATTTTTTTTTCAGAGTAAATATATTGTTATTTTTATTTATCGTATATTGTTCCTGCAACTTTCGTAATGTTTCCTAGAATTTCCTTACTTTGTACTTTTGTCTCAGTAAAATTCATATAGTGTTAAATTATATGATACTCACAAATCTAGAATGTTGTATATAAATTTTACAACCACAAAACTGACATATGTAAATTATACTTTGTGGGTCGTTAAAGGATTCAGTAAAGTAAGAATTAGTGTAACATTTATTTACTTTCAGGTTTCGTTACAACAGACATTCTATGTATAAAAGGTGGAATGATTTAAAGAAATTCAAATAAGAGAAGGGATCAAATCACATAGCACATGCCATCGCCTGATCTGAACTGAATCAACGCCTCCAGGCATCAGAGGACACTGTCTCTGCGGTTAGTGTTACAAGAGTGGCTACAACTTTTTAATGAATATGATGCATATGAATTTATGCTTTTAGTATTAAGTTATAAAAGCCTGATAAAATAAATGTTAGACAAGTACTTAAAATTCATTTTTATTTAATCACTAATTCAAGTATTTCTCAATTCTCCTCCTATTCAGAATATTATAGTAAGGAAATTTTTTTCCAGAAAATCTTAATTTTAAATGCATTATATAATCAAACGTAATGTGCCTACAATTCAGAAAAAATTTTAGCTTAAGAATTTATATATATCTTTTTGTGAAACCGAACAAATTAGTGGATTAAATTTATACTAGATCGCTTAGAATTTAAAATAGGATTTTTATATCATAAAGTAACTATATTAGAAACAGTAGAAATGTCGCTCATTTTCCAGCGAATGCACATATTATGATTTGAATGAACACTAAAAAGAATTTTACATTTTTGTAGTTTCAAAGTTGATGTCACATAACTTGTCAGGATATCTCGTGCCATCGACGCACGCAAAATCAGATAAAAACTTTGATGGTTTTTCTTCCAAGCACCCCTATGTCGGCCGTTATTGTTTCGAAACATTTTTCCAAAGTGTGTTTAATACTTTCTAATAAACTTTAGATAATATTGTGTCAGCGGAGTAAAAAAATGAAATGCACAAAAAAGGCTTTTAGAAGCTGCCATCCGAAATGTATGTCTTTTTTAGAGATAATCTGTTATGTTTCAAAAATGAAATATATTGTCACGTACATGCTATAGTATAGAACTGAATGGCACACACAAGAGGTAGAGCTAAACCAATTTATTAACTGAACTCAGAACGAAGAATACAGTGATTGACAAATCTTCTGCTTTTATAGTGGCAGGGAAAGTTCCAAAATACTTTTCTGGAGACAGTAAGAAAAGTCCAGAACACTTGTCTGGTAAAGAAATTGCCAGTATCTCCTGAAACATGAAATAAAGGAAAACATAAAATCACGTTATTAAATATTTACACATAGTATGAATCCCATTGTCTCTAGCGGAATTCGAACTCCAGGCCTCTTGATTATGAGGCCAATGCCATGACCATTCGGCCATGCAGATTCGACTGTCTTTCTTCAATGCGGCAATATAATCAATATTATTCTTTCTCGGATTTGTTTACGATGGATTTACGGCTTTATTTTGATTCATGAATAACGGATATTCTAATATATTTTTGTCTTATTACCACTCTCTTCTAAACTCTTTTAAATATCTTAGCTTCAAAAAAAATAATTTTATACTTGCGCATTTTTATAACTTCGTGAATTCTCAATTTATGAATATTTTTGGAGAGGAATATTATTATTAATAACCAAAAAATTAATCATTATTATTTATATTATTTTCCATCACTGTTATGAAGACAACTTTGTTCAACATCATATTCTGTATATAAATAAAATTATCAATCCTTAGTGAATTTAATGCCTTAAGGATTATTAAACTTAGATGTCGAACTTCTGGACAAATTCCAAACATTTAATGTAGAATGCAGGCTGTTTTCTGAAATTATTTAATTGTCAGGAAGAATTGACTCTGTTATGTGAAAAATCGATCATCGGAATGTTAAATAATGAATTTAAACTACAGCTAAGAAAGACTTCTCGGCAAAGTAAGTTGCAATGACATCTTAAATGCATATGCAGTCGGTAAACTCAAGCTGTGACAGTGTTTCTAATAATTTACAGTTTAGCCGTCTCAACATATTAGGTACTTCATTAAAGATAAACATACGAACTGAGAAACTAGCGCTTCCTTTTTAAACACATCTTATATAGGTAAATGCGATAGTAAAAAAGTGGTTCGCAAAGGAATAGGAGATGGTGAATATAAGTGATTCTCAGTTACGTATATTTTTTTTATATGGGATGTATGACACAATTCATTCGTTTTCTAATGTTTACAAACTTTTGTTAATTCTGTCTCACTGAAAAAGAAAGTCTATTTCTTTTTAAAAAATAACTCATTTATAAGCAAAATATCAAATAAAAAAGTGTGAATTAGTACAGCACAACCAATGATTGAAAAGAAAGTTGTTGTTGTTTTGGAAACTCCACAATAAATAAACAATGCGCAATAAATAAATTTAAAAAAAAAAACATCATATCCACAAATTACAAGTAGTTTTTCAGTCTTCCGAACTTGCATATTATTGGATATTCATTAGACTCATTTTAATAAAAAATTGAAATGAGTCTAAGGAATATCCAATTCCCTAGATTTTTTTAAAAACTTTTTACTTATATATTTCTTAGTATTTGCAAATGAAATCAATTTCAGTGAAACTTTATATTCTATAGATATTCTAAGTATATTTATTTGTTTTTCTATATATTTTTTCTAATATATTTTTCTATTTCTATATATTTTTTCTAAAATATACATAGTTATGTACAGAAAATTTTTGCATGTTTAATATAGAAAATACATGTAGATTCATATGTAAATACACATTCTATACATGTTTTAATGTAGAAATATATATATATATATATATATATATATATATATATATATATATATATAGAAAAGCACTAACATTTAAGAAGTTTGCGATTTTCAATTATCTCCCATGATTAACCTTTTCTAAAATATGAAATTTTTATAATAATTTGGATGAAAATGAGTAATTATAAAATAAATGAATATGAATATAATATGAAAAGAAATTGTTTCCTCGAAATTTATTCCATACTCTCTAACAAAAGAGTATTCCGCTGTCTTCGACATAATATTGTAAACCTTGGACAAGGCTATAAAGTCCACAAATGGTCAGATTTGTTTTTCAAAACTCTGCCTTGAGAGTTTTATGCTTCGTTGTATGGTATGCTCACGGTTGCATACAATTACGTACTACACAAGTACTGCATGTTCATATCACTTGTGTAATAGCCACATGCAGCCGGTAGTAGTTACGAAAGATTTTATTAACGAGCAAAATTGGCTCTTTTTTTTTGAGAGGGGAGGGGTGGTTAATCGATGGTTTTCAGTTAATAACTAAATACGAGAAAAACCGAATATATACTTTCGACGTCATTTTTTTCAATCGACTGAAACGAAAATTTGACATAGAATTGCAGTTGCAATTACAGATACCAAATTACATTTATTTAAATCTTGAATTTTTGAATGATTGCGTTTGTATGCATGGAAAAGCACAGCAGTGCACTTTGCCGGATTTTGCTCCATATTTGGGGCATATCCACATTTTTGATGCTAAATCCGTATGCTAAATTTTATCCATCTCGCAATCTTCGGATCATTGATATCATGACAATATTTAATCGAACCACCGGGCAAACTGCATGAAAATCGTTCAACATTTCATAGAAATTTACAAATTTGATATAAAAAGCCCATTCTAAATTTCATAAATCTAGATCAAAGCGTTTTTTGTTTACAGACAAGCAGATGTAATTCCAAATATGTGTTTTTCTGATTCAGGGAGGTTTGAAATAAAAAGATTCAAACAAAATCGCGAGTTCCATTTCTTTTTTTTTTTTTCTATCACCCTACTGTGCTTTGCAAACTTCGTATTCGAGTTAGCAAAAATATCTAAAAAAGTTTTTTCACTTGTATATTTAATGACTGTCATTTAAAAATGAATTCTTTTTTTAAAATTTATTGCCACATTTCTGTGGTAACGACCTACATATATGAAATGATGAAAATAGTAATAAAACTGACCATTTTTATATGATACACAGATTATCAATCTCAATCTTCAGAAATTTTTATATAATCTGCTCGGAAAATTCCTGCTTTGGTAAATGAAAGTTGAATCCTATGCTTTATGAATTTTGATACCTTTAATGATACTTTCAGAACCACTCCTTAAGAAGAGTTTCTGTGTGCACTTACAGATAAAAGCGCCCAACTTCCATAAAGAAACGGATGATTTCTAAAATAATAATATTCGCTATTTAGAGCTTCACAAAAAAAAAAGTAAGGAAGAGTAGTAAAAAATATTATATAAAGACTAATATAGAAACATAAGAAAGAAACGGAGAAAGGCTTCAGTAATGCCTTTCGTCTGGATGTGACCAATTTGTGTAAAATATGCTGTTTCGAAATCTGCAGAAACTCTATTTGGGCCTTGAACTTAGGCAACATTTATCTTTCTAGAAAATACTTTTCGTACAGGAAGGCAGATAATATTTATTTTTAAATTTAAAATAAGAAAGTTCAACAATAACGGAAACCAAGTTTTATTTTATAAGCTAAACTTTTGCTTGAGATCTCTTATATTTGTCCTTTTTACTGGCTATGAAAGTCTTATTGATTGCAGTAACTTACTTAGGGAAACGCATTAAGATAAATAAAGAATCTCTCCTTTAAATAAATTGTAAAAAAAAAAAAAAAAAAAAAAAAAAAACTAGTAAAAAAATCTGTTTTTCATTTTCTTATACACAAAATATGCAAAAAGAAAGTATTGTAATAGTTAAAAAAAATCTGTCTGGAGAGTTTGACAAATTTTCACTTTTCAGACCTCCTCTTTGAGTAAAATAATAATAATAATAATAATAAAAAATAAAATATGGCCTTTTTTTTTTGTTAGGTCTGCTTACCAGTTGGTCTGTCTGAGAATAGGATACTTCAAATTTGTTTTGGGCTAAATGGAAAAAATTTGATATATGGTTTCTACACCAAGTTTGTAAATTTCCATTAAAATTTTGAATAAAATTCAAAAAATACTATCAGTGTGCTTGTCCAAGTATAAATGAATCAGATATTTACAAAACGAAAAATTTGTATTAGTTACATTATCGTCCTGTTTTAAAGCAATACTAGGGCTATTTTGACGGTCAAATGACGAGGACGACACCTGAGTTGTCACCGCCATCTCCAAACTTCTACACTGCACCAGTGGGAGGACGTTTGGCCTCGACGGATTTAACGTGCAACAGACAAAATTTTTGAACGGATAAATCTTGTTATTTAACTCAGTTTTATCATATAAAGCTTGTATAGGGATTAATTTCAAATAAATTCGACCAACAGTCTTCTTTTTTTGTCTGTACATTCACATGTATAAGAACGCGATTGTTTGAAAGCGCAACTACTCAAATAAGTGAAATTTATCTTATGATCTTTTTCTAAAACTTCATCTGTGTCACATTTTGCTTTCAAACAGTCGAGATAAAAGCGTCCAAAATCCATACTCTTTTTTTCCATTATACGTAGGAATATAAAACTGAAAAAGTAATCTAAGTGTTCACGGCGGTCATGGCCTTTCCCAAGATCCACGATTATTATGGAGGTAGAGGAAGAATAGCACCTTTATTAGGGAGTAGGCAAAGAAGTTTCCAGGAGGCCACTCCAGCATATTGTGTAATTGTTTACTTGTTGAAATCTAATCAAGGTGATTTTTTAATAAGTTCCTGTATTTCCCACTTCATTTCTTGAGGAGATTGAACTTTAATTGGGTAGGCGCGGTATCTCAGACCGCTAAGGATGGACTTTCGGCCAACCCTATTCTATTTTTAGCTCAATCGAATGAAATGATCATGTAACTTCTTGTTTCGTGACAGCCACTACACGTGTCCTTTTTCAACAGGTTTCATCGGATGCTTTTTTAAATATTTCAGCTATTTCTTTTCATGTCGTCAGTGAGACCGCACCTCACTTTTAATGTTCCAGTTTTATACAAGATTTAGCAGATGGATCTAAAACGTGATCCCCGATATTACATCCAATCTACTGATTCTTGTTACGAAGTAGAGCTCCAGCGACCTTTAAATGGAACAGAAAGTTATTTTAATGACGAGGATAGTTATACAGAAGAATTTTTTTCGATGAAAGTTCTCATTCAATTGTTCATAATATCGAGTATAATTAATTAATTCAAGTATAATTAATTTTTCTAGTCAAAATGTATTTTGAAAAATTTTTTAAACATGTTTATATGCCAAGAAAAATATCTGCAGAACATATTGGCTGATTTTCATTTTAATACTTTCATTAGAAAGTTTAATTTGAATCAAAGGAGAATGTGATCTCGTAGACCGCACCTCCCCAGGTGAGTCCTAAATTTTTACCTCCCCAGTTATGGGTTAATCATTATAGGAAAATAAAGTTTCTTGTGAAGTCAGAATTTCTTAGCTCATGTAATTGTTTGCGAAAATTCGCAAACAATTATCGATTCGGTCAACCTGATAATGGGTTGAGAAAGAATCAGGCACTTTGAGAAAGAATCAGGCATTTTGCGAAAACAAATCCGAAGAAATTCTTTCTTTTGACTTTCTGAACCCTTAATGTCAGGAATTTAATTTATCTTCTGGAGAAATCCTTTCGGAGGTGTGATGTTTTCTTGGGGTGAAGAATGTCTGAAACACATTACTTCCTAGAACTGTACCTATTTCGAGTTTTCATTTCTCTATAATAGGATCTTGGGTTTATCTGATTTAACCTTTTGCGCCCCACCTGGACATATATGCTCCACTGATATTTTTAAATCATCCAAAGGGATAAGTAAATTGAGAATTTATTGAAGCGCATATCCCAATGGTTTTCTGTGACATTCAAATGTCAGTGTCTTTTTTAACAACATCTTAGTAATAAAGTAGTAATAAAGGAACCCGAACGAAAACTGCATATACCATGGGTAAAGTTGCACACTGCAAAAACTGTTTTGCAATGTATCATACAGGGAAATGTCATGAATAATATTGGATATGTAATTGGTAAGAGTTTTCTCGCATTAAAATAGTGTGAAATCTAGAGACTCAAATTTTCCTTGTATTTTATTCGGTCACCTCAATCCCAATAGGACACATGTGTCCCATTTAAAAAGAACAGTGGGACACATATGACAGACCTCAAAAATTGTACCTATAGCTAATTTTTGTTTTCATTTTAGCAGAATATAGCTAGTTATGCTTTTTTGACCCATTAGAGCCCTAAATTGTCTTAATTTTGGATAAGAAAAAACTGGTATTGAAAGGGTTAAATTTTTTAAGGAGAATCAACATGATTAATTTTGACCTATGTTGACATAATAATTTGGTTAGCAGAATGAAAAGAAG
This sequence comes from Argiope bruennichi, assembly GCF_947563725.1. Lineage (NCBI taxonomy): Eukaryota > Metazoa > Arthropoda > Arachnida > Araneae > Araneidae > Argiope > Argiope bruennichi. Next base: position 145,360,227 of record NC_079151.1, read on the forward strand.
AAAAAAAAATATTGAGAGAAAATAAAATCTACAGTGAATTCAATGCAAAGGTCATTCACCTTAGCCCATGTTGATGAAAGAAATTTGATAATTGCTTTTACTAGAAGCAGGTCCAAGTTTATCTAACCTATTGCTAAGAGCTGCACTTAAGATCTCGCTTTCTTTGCCGATAAGTATAAATAGTTTCTGGTCATGTTGATGTCCTATGCAACCCTATCATCTTAGGCCATACAATTTTACTCTCTGACCGGAAGGCTACTACAATTTAACAATTCCCAATCCGGTTTAGTGTCTGGTCTTACGCATTTCAAGTAGGATGAAATATCAATTTTCTTGAAACGGCATTAATTTCCTGCAAATTAATTTGGTCTGCCTATCAGCTACAGACTTCATCGGATACATTTAATACGAATCCTTAGAGCCTTTTGAGTATCTTTCATCATAGTAATAAGTGTTAACGAGATTTTGTCTATTTAATTCTTCGAAGATAAAAGATGAAATGCGTCGATATCATAACATGACTCTATATTATGAACAATTATTATTTTTTATTCATATGTTTTTAATCAAATTAATATTAAGTTTAATCTCAAGTCGAAATATTCTTAACTGATTCATCTATGAAAAATGTTAATTTTTCGTTTCAAGGTATGAAATCTACCTTACCTTGTTTCTTTATAAAAAGTGTAAATATATTTACAAATTATTTTTGTATACGAAATTCATGTTTTAAGTTTAAAACTTGAATTTCACCTTGTTATTTAGATATTGAAGCATTTAAATTGTTTGAAATATGATTATTTAATGCATGATAATCGTATCTGCTCTATTTTCAAACCGGAAATCCGCTGTGTTAATCGAATGAATGCTATGTTTCCAGCTACATTATTCTATTGCATACATCATATGTTTTTACCTATTTTTTCCCTCCTAATGGGACAGCTATGATTAAAAAAAAACACTTGTGAAAAAAATTGCCGGAAAGAAAAATATTGAAACTGGTTTCAAAATGCTACACTGAAAGGCATCATTAATAGAACAAAACAAAAAATAGATTTATTTCTACCACCGCTTATAAAATAAAGCTTATAATACTATTTTTAATGCTGTACTAAAAGAAGTAAATTATGCGGATTTCCTGGAAGCAAAGCTTGTAATAATGTATTTGTAATAATAGTATTTCTGGTATTGTAAAAAGACTAGAAATAAAAGTTTTAATAAAAAAAAATGAATTAATAAAAAATAAGCGATTTAATCCTTAAAAATCTTTCAGACTAGAAGTAATTAATCTTCTTTGAAAGCAAGGGGGCTCGATTCTATAAGGTGAAGAGCAATTATATCTTAGATCTTAACTTATCAAAGTTCTACAATATCTATAAGAGATATTAATAAGTTCTAAATATTAATGTGCAAGAAAAGTTAAAATTTCATTCTCTTTTGCATCAGAATTATCATATTGTCGATTTATGTGCAGTCAACTAGAAACAAGTAAAAAACATAAAGGAAATGGGTATCAAGAGAAGATTAATCTAGTCTGAGAATCAATTGCATATTGAAGATGAAGACTTTTTTTTTTTTTTTTTTTTTTTTACAAAGCTTAAATACGGTAACAATACTGACATTTTTTTTATGTGTAAATAATGAACACTTTATTGTACAGCGCAAGTTTCAAGCTCATCAGGAACTTTCAAAACTATAACTGAAGAAGTTTCACGAATGCTAACTCTACCATTTGTAGAAAATATCGTATTAAAAATGTATAAAATATCGTTAAGCATCAGTTTGTCAATACTTTAATTTTATACTCAAATTTCATTCTAAAATTTCTGTTTTTCTTAAACTTAATCAAATGAGCTTCAAATGTGCATAAATAATAAATGATGTTAATCTGAATGCTGTGTACAATGTTCAATGTATTATTCACTAATCGCACGAATTCTCAGTTGTCTATTATTTACTTCACTTTTGTGAAATAATACTGAAAATAATTAGCAATTCTTTTCGCATATAAAATGTTTAAAAATATAATAAATTATTAATATAATGTCTCTAACCATTTAAACAATATTAGATAAAGGTTTATTTTCCATCCTATTCTTTTCTATCTAATTTTTTTTCTATCATCTATTTTTCTATTCTTTTCTATCATCTTTTCTTTTCTATCTATTTCTAAATTCTTTTCTATCCTATCAAGTGATCAGAAAATTCTTGATGTAAAATAAATACAGCATTTATCACCATTTAATTTGCGTAAAATCGTTCATAAGGAGATCGATTAACTTAAAGGAAAACGTGAAATCCTATTTTTTCGTAACAAGGTTTACTTTTGCATTGTACAGTTAGATGGCAGCACGAACAATCCGATGAGATTTCGCTATTAGAAGTATGACCTAGTAGTATTACGAGTTGTTATGATTCGTTTTAATATTATGCATTAAGATTATTACCATATTATTATGATACTAACAATAAACAGCATTAGAACTCATTTACCCATATTAAAGGGTAAAACGGATAATTTACAAATTTATTAAAAGCCGATTTAATAGTATTATTGATTTTTGAATGTGCCTGTCGAGACGGTGAATTCAATCATCTAAATAATACATAACTATGATGATCAAATTACCTTTCATTTGAACTTTTATTTCTTTGCCTTTAACTATAAAAATGAATGAAAAAAATATTTATTTATCTTATTATTTCGAAGCATTTCAGATCAAAAGAGGGATATAGATAAACCGAGTATGAATATTTATCCATTAAACCTCTCTCTCTCTCTCTCTCTCACACACACACATATACAAATCTAACTAAAAAAAGAGTCGAATAAAGGAATAAACTTCTTTCAAACAGAATACCAATTTCTGAAAAATATTCGCCCCATTTATTAAAAATCTATCAGGTTTCCTATTTGATAGCTGCTAAGATTCTTATTTTTCATTGCAAATGTTAAAAATTCTGAAAGAATATATATTTATATATATATATATATATATACAAAAGTATTAGAATCAAGTTAATAGGAAAAACAAAAAGTCAAAAAAATTAAACCAAAAAATTATAAAAAATATAAAAAAAGAATCCGGCCTGAAGACTTCTCAAGGGTCACCCTCAAGCAGGGATTCAAAGAAAGGGATTTTTTCTGTGAGGAAAAACAGACATTGTCTAAAAATGATTCCTCGTGACCCGAAAATCCCCTGAAATTATGCTCAAGAGATATACCATTTTAACAGAAAGGAAATATAAAACAATAAATAAGAAGAAATTAACCACAACAAAGTAAAAATACAATAACAAAAATAACAATAAAAACAAACAATAGCACTAAAATTAAAAATTAAAAACGAAAAGGCCAGTACATACCATTAACAGTCAAGAAAACTTTAAACTATTGATTGTGATTCCCTGTTTTTAAAAAACTAGCTGTAAATTATGTAAACAGATGTAGGCTCCCAGCGCCATCTATTGAGTAATCCAATATGCAAGAAAAGTTCTATTTTTATTTAAGCCAAAGGATTAATCCCAAACCATACCTTGTTTAATTAAAAAATTGACATTACAGTAATTTCTAGGAAATTCATTTTTAATTAAATTTTTAAGGAGGTTGTTTGATGCTTCAATATAAGAATTTTTATTATTGCAAACCCTTTTGATCCTGTTAACTTGTGAGAAAATTAGATTTTTGAAAATTTTAGAGTTTAGATTGGAATGGTAGTTACATAGTTTTGTTATTTTAAAGTTGAAATCATCCCTTTTATCGTATATACCAACTATTGTTTTATCATTAGCAATTTCGATTTTTAAATCCAGAAAGGTAGCCTCAAGTTGATTTTTATTTGTATCTTTTTGAATTAAATCTTTTGGATAGCAATTAGTAATAATATTAGTATTGTCGAAGTTAATCAAAAGTAGGTCATCAATATACTTCGACAATACTAATATTATTATTAATTGCTATCCAAAAGTATGACCTACTTTTGATTATAAACTAAACTACTCTAAAATTATAAACTAATCTGGAATTGAAAACATACTTTCAATCAAATATCTGCATAATATATTGTATTGTAGTACATCATCCGAGCTCTTCAAATTTGTATCAAAGAACTATAGATACCGTACTGTAAAGAATCCGTTGCCTGTGAAAGCCTGCAGGAAATATTTATCGATTTTGCATTGGTCAACGAGGTTCGCATTTTTATTCTCATGATCCTGACAAGTGATTTTAAGCATTCGGATTTATTTTCTTTGGACAGATCAATAAAAAAATCACAATGATAATCCTGCAAAGCAAAGAATCACTGATTTATCGGAGAAATAACAGCTTAATTATCGTGGTAGCAATAATACTGGGCATGTGGACAATACTGGATATGAGAGTGAATTTTATTTACATATTTAAATGTGAATATTGAATAAAATATTAGGCAAAATTGTATGAATGTTCTTGTTTGCAAAAAGTAAAAAGACTTTGTAACATATATATATATATATATATATATTCTTTCATTATATTCAGAAATATATTCAATAACGTATGACCATTCTGTATATGAACTCAAAATTCAAAAAAAAAAAATTATAATTATAGATTTCATTTCATAAGTAATATTTCTAGAGCAATTTAATTTATAAAATTATTTTAGAAACAAAGATTAAGCTTTATATTACTAGTAAATTGTATTTCTGAACTCATTTTACTTTTCAATTTCAATGTAGAATTAGTATTTTCCTTCTTAGATTCTAAAATAAAAATTTATTTCAAAATTACGTACTCCAAAGTGAAAGCCTACAAATTTCATTGCAGAGTTTTTTTTTTCTGTTTTTCCTGTTAGATTTCCTTCCATTGCAAATGAGTGTTGAAAAAGAAATGAAAAAAAAATCATTCTCATTCGTAAGAAAACTTTCATGTGTTTTTTTTTTTGGTAAAAAAATTAATAATGAGCACATATAGTAGTAACTTTATAATAGGTGTGATGCTTTAAGGTCATAAATGAAGTATATAATGCAATGAATATATAGACAATCCTTTTTAAATATGAAATGAAACATTTTAGAATAAAATAATAGAGCATTGAACTTTTAATCTTTATAAAGAAGCTTTTTTTTCAAAGGTAACACAAAATTTGCAATTATTTCATCGCAACTTCGAAGACTTCTGAAGTGATTGTCAAAAATGTATAGATATTTTGTAGATATAAAGAATGAGACATGCAGTAAATGACATTAAAAAACTTGAAGAACCTAAGTTTCTATATTTAGTAAAATTTGTTTCATCCTGCTAGGGATGACTCGGTAACTCACACTTAAATGTCTGAAATTTGCATTTATTGAATATTATTTTAGAACATTTACCATAAATCTCGAATGAACAGCGTATATGTCAACCGCAACATTAAACGTTGTGCATTCAAAGTGAGATTTATTCCGCCAACTTTAAAATATAACATTTGCATTATGGTGGAGTGGACATTGAACACAATACTTTGGTCAATGCGAAAAGTGCTGAAAACATTATATATTCTTTACCATAATTGTCATATAAGTTATGACAGAAACATTTGAAATGTTCAGGATTCTACGAATCGACACATTCAGTCAAGCAGGACCCTGGACGCCATCTCTAATAGCCTCCACTCATACCGAATTTTCATGATTTTTTTAAAATTAAAAAGCACATGTTCCTCACTTACATGTGTTTTCAATGATTGTTTTTTAATAATATAGAATGTATCAATGACTTTTCCAATCTTGTGTTGCTAAATGATCCGAACCCATCTTTGAACATTCGCAGTATGCAATTCGCGGTGGAATACCCAAGATAACTTCTAATTTACTTTCATTTCCTAATTACATTATATAATTATCTAATAAGACTATGAATGTGTCAATAACCATTGCCTTTATTTTTGTTACTTAATAATAATTTTTAAAAATAATTATCTACACTGAAATATCTAAATCACCTCTTATGTTCCGCATGCTAAAAATGAGCTTTTATTTATTCCTGGCTTCATTAAATTATTATCACTAACGATTTGCAAACATAATAAGCCCTTCTGTTGGCAAATAATTTGTAATTTGAAGAATTCTTTAGCATACTGATTATTGTGTGTGTGTGTGTGTGTGTGTGTGTGTGTGTGTGTGTGTGTGTGTGTGTGTGTGTGTGTGTGTGTGTGTGTGTGTGTGTGTGTGCGTGCCTGGGTGGATGGGTGTAAACGTATTTTAACGTGGTGGAATAGAAGACAATTTTGAAATTTTTAAAACTTAGATTCATTTTATTACGGGAGGCGTTTTCAGCGCCCGTAACAAGAAACGACGATAAAGCTAATGCTTCCATTTACAACGCAATACAAGTGCAAAGGAGACAAATATAAGTTTTTTTCTTCACTAGTTTTGCTATGAGATTTTGATAAGGATTTTTTTGACACGTGTAGTCAAAAAAATCCCTATTCATTTCTCGACCCAAAATTTCGAGATGGTCCAAAGACCTTCCTTCATGCATTTCTTTTTTATACCCAGTTCCCTGAAACCAGTTAGGCTGACCTAAATTTCAGCCAGTGAAGACGAAGTTTCATCGTTTAGCCTTTCTTGTGTTTTGCCCTTTTATTCAATCTACCGTTTTCTAAGGTTTGAGTTATATCCCGGTATACATCCCTTTGTTATTTGTCACCGGATACCGCGTATTTCGCCAACGATTTCTAGATTCTTCTGTCCAAAGTGTGATTTTGTTTGCCAGTTACCCCAAGAAATAACAGATGGGATTCTTTGCGAATTTGTGTGCTGGTCTGCTGGCAATGTCATTGGCGCTTTGTCTAGTATTTGCACAGGTATTCGTTTTGTTATTTTCTTGTATTCGTTTATGACACAACATTTAAAAAAAAGACTTAAAAATATTACTTTTAACTATTCATAAAAAAGGTAAATGTTCTTTGTATTTGTTATTTTATTACATAAGTTATTTAAAAGAAAATTAACTTTCTTAATTTTAGATTGAGAATTTATAATTAAAGGTGATTGGCTCAAACGTAACAGTTAGCTAAAAGATAGAATTGCTATAGTTAAGAAGTTTGGTCACATGTAAGTTAACATTAATGATAATTCATTCGAAAAGAATTCCCTAATATTAAATAGAATTATGATATGAAACTTGGGTTACTTAGTGAAATAAGAAAATTATATTTTACCCCAAATATTAATTAAAAAATACATTTCCAAAAAATGAATTAAAATTATTTTTTTTAATTTTGATGTGACACATTTACAAAAAATTAAATATGAAATGTTGTTGAGATTAAACATCCATTAGTGTATTCAGAGCATGAAATTAATATTTACTCAAACATCTGGTGTTCAAAACACAATCATAAAAATATGAAATGCTGATTGGAATACTGTAATTTGGAGCTCAAATAAATTAATGATATAATTTTAAATTTTAATGAATATTTCGTAATTTCTATCTTTGATGTTCGTTGCTATTTAATATTCTTATAATATTTTTCAGTTCCTCTTACTTTAATAAATTTATTTTGTCCATATTTTTGATTAAAAAAATACCTAAAAATACCCCAACGCCATTAAAACCTTTTATATTTTTATCATTTTCTACTTTTGAACCTTTAACATATTTCATTATTTATCACATTAAATATATACAATGTAATTAATAAATACTTTAAAGATTATGAATTACTGTAATTAATTTTTAAATCAGCTACCAGACTGTACATCTTACATAAAAAAATATAATTAAACTGAATAATTAAACTTATATTCTTTTTGAGATAGAGTTATGCTAAAATTCAGAATAAATGAGAAACAGAATGCAACATTTCAGCCATACAGACATGAAACAGGTCTTATCAAACAAAATACTGAGATTATTCGCAATATTTTTTTCAAAACTGGGAAAACGAAATAGTTTTATTCAATCTGGATATAGATTTTTAAATCATAAATTTCTATGTTCAATATATTTTATGTTAGTAATAATGTTTTAATCATGTTCACTTTTTTTATTTAAAGTTTGATATTGTGATATAATAACGAAGATAAATTCAGTTTCTACATTCGAATTCAATAAGCATTCCATCTTTCAAAAATATATTTGCATTTTTTTTTAATTTCTTATTTACATAGTATTATTTTTTTTGGAATATCTCTACTCGAATAAATGAAATATATGTCATAATTCAACACATATATAATAATATACATGCCATTTATTTATCTTTCTAAATTACATGAACATGTCATAAATTCATACAATGTAGAAAAGAGCCTTTTGCACTCCGTGGTAAGTTATCCTTTAGATTATTCGAAAGTTAAAACATCCAGAAATCGAAAAAATGCGCTTTCCTTTTTTACTGTCTGGAAAAGTTTTATTCTGTGTCAAAAATAATATTTTCAATTTAATCACATTTTTAAACAACTTTTCTCATTTGGTAACTTTTTAAATTGTATTGAAATGTCATTAATATGCTCTAAGTTGACACTTCCAGATTCCTAATCTGCTTTTATTTTTACGTTATTATTATTTTTTAATGACAGATCACAACATTTTTATTTATTAAGTTGAGGTCCTTACTATTCTTTGAATTTTTCTTACTAGTCAGAGAAAATTCTTTTGCTATTTAAGGAATAAATATGCTTTATATATTAACGCCTGCTCTTGACATAAGAGCAGACAAAAAGAATTAGAGCCTCGCATTTGACGTGTTTTAAATTTACTTTTATTTATATTTATACGTATATATAAATATAATACAAGCAAACATTTTCTTTCATACTGAATTTCCATCGTTAATAATTATATGATTGTCTTTGAAAGGGGAACTTTGATATTTCCTTTGGAAAAAAGAAACTAGTTAAATTTATAAAGTCATAAGACTAAAGGATAAATAGTTCATTCCATTCTAAATATAGACAAAAAATAATATAGAGAGAAATATATTAAATAGGAAAGGATATTAGCATAATATTTTGCGACGGTGAATGTAATCTTCTTCACAAAGAAACCATAAGAATAAATAAGAATCTCGTAGCAACGCTATATCGGTGCTTGAGCGTCATATACTTGAAAATTAATAGCAATAAGTTAATTGCGTAATATGAATAAATGTTCAAAGTACAATCATGAATTTAAATACATGCTTGATATGATTAATATTATAACTGTTTTCGAAAATCACCGTCCGACCTTGAAAGTCATCGATACTTATAGAGATGCATTTGGCAATTTCCTCAACTTTGTACATGGGAATATCGATCTTTATCGGTCATCGAAGTTCTGGAAATCAGCAAATAAAGCTATCAAGATTGGAAATATCAGCATTTGCATTATTCAAATCAGATTCAAATTCATTCTGATTGCAAATGCTGATATTTCCAATCTGAAACACTATTGCACAAATGTCATATGTCAGCAATTTCAACCACGGAACCTTTACGAATGTCTTAGTTGAAATGGGCAAGTTCCCCTTCGTGCTGGAATCTATTTCATTTAGCAGTGGTTTTTAGACAAGAAGTTTGTATGAATGTTTCAATAATATTTTTTCCAGGAACATTATATCAATCCGATCTCCCAGAGTATCATAGGCCCATATCTCATACCTAAGACATATATAGCTAAAAAGTTATGAAACATGTGCCTATGCAATTATGAGATACGAATACCTATGAAATATGAGGACATAAACTTATGAGTGTTGGTCTATACCTACGAGATATGGTTTATACATAGGGATTTTAAACCATGCCGAAGAAATATTTATTACGGTTTTTAATTCAATAAGAAATTCCATCATCAAATGCAACAATAAAATGATGTTTATAACATTCAACTAAATTATATCTCTTTTCTATGATATATCGCCAATGGTAGGCTTTGTTTTATTCTTTAATGAAATATTTATCCGCACAAACCGTAAAAATTAATTTTATTATCTTATATAGTTTTTTTTTATGTAATAGCACGATAAATGAATAAATGTGCTGATAAAATCTGGTTCAAATAAATATTTGTCATAAAATTTAAAATAAAAAATCTTTTAGGATTTCTACAGAAAAAATTTTAAAATGATTTTTTTTTTTTTTTTGTAAATATCGATTAGTAAATTTTGTTGGACAATTCAAATTTTTTAAGTGTACTAATCAAAATTAATGATGGAATATAAATGGTTGATAGAAATTATTAACTATCCCTGGAAGCACTATAATGATAAGTATCAGATGTTTAATTGCGAAAGCATTATTAGGCATTATCTCAATTAATCACTATTATCTAGTCTAGAACATCATAATCACAGAATTCGAGAGATAATGTATGGAAGTACAAACGAACTTAATATATAATTACTTTTAGAAAATGATAATCAACCACAGATGAAAGATGACACTTTTAACATATGCAAAATTTTTCTCTGATTCGATCATAATCTTCAGGAGCTTTTTCGTGTCAATATTAAATATTTCATTTAAGTCACTATTTCAATTGTGATATTAATTATTTTTAGGTAATCATATTTTGAATCGTTTTATAAAAATATAAAATTCATTAAACATTCAAAACCTAGTAGCAATTATATTTCATGGAGATTTTGAATCGGTAAAACTATCAATCAGCAAATTTTTGGGTGACAAATTTTCAAATCCTTCCATGGCTACAATTTATCATCGCATTGAATCTCATTCAATAAAAACCAGATTTAAATATGTATTTAAAGGAATCAAAAGTAAATTCTGGAACCGTTATAGCATAATAAAAGGAATTTATCTCCATTTAAATAGGAAAGATTTCGATAACAAGTTTCAAAATTGAAATATATATATATATATATATATATATATATATATATATATATATTCACGTCTTAAAATATTTTTCTTTTTTGTATATATATATATATATATTCACGTCTTAAAATATTTTTCTTTTTTGTCGAGAATTTGTAACGTCATCGAAATTGAGTTGGCTACAAATATAGAGAAGAAATTTAATAAAAATACAGCGGGTTATTCGCCAAGCGAACGATAGAGGAAAAATGTTGATAAATATATTTACTATTTGAAATCACATAATGCCGAAAAAAGAGTAGAAATATCAAAAGAAATTTGTTGAACTCTATAAAAATACGTCAACAAGGAAAAAATTCTATATCCGGATTAACGGGGTCATCGAAGTGTTCGCCAAACTGATTCGACACTTTCGCCCTCAATTTTCCCCAAACTTGGGGGGAAGTTGAAAACAACTTTTTCTACCGATTGGTTTCATTTGACCTTTTTGTGAACAGAATATCGAAAAACAGTAGTAATAAGTCAACAAGGAAACAAAACAAAATACGTCAACAAGGAAAAAATTCTATATCTGGATTAACAGGGTCACCGAAAGGTTCGGCAAACTGATTCGACACTTTCGTCTTCAATTTTCCCCAAACTTGGGGGAAAGTTGAAAACAATTTTTTCTACCGATTGGTTTCATTTGGCCTTTTTATGAACAGAATATCGAAAAACAGTAGTAATAAGAGTTAGTAGAAAATAGTACATTAATTGAAAGATGTGAAAATCGTTATATGTACTAGTCTTCTAAATTTGTTCGACTATGTGCAGATATCAGAGAGGAAACATAAAACTACAACGAGGAATTATTCTTTCTATTTTTGATGATTATATTTGGCACAAAACTTCTCTTGGATTATTACCACTCAATCAGTGATTTCATTGTTAAGAGATTTTTATGATTGGCAAATAAATGAGCATTTAACATTGTAATTAACTTCATGCCTAAAAGGAGTGAGTAATATAGCTATGGTAGCTGGGGGGGGGTCTGTCCAAATCCTTCCTTTTTGTCTTTCATTTTAATATATCCCTCCGGTTATACGTCGCATATAGGGATGAAAAATTATCGGAATGGTGGTTTGTTCTCGCCGCCCTGGTAGATACAGAAATTGGTAGTGGAACTCATCCTTTCGGACATATCTGTAGGGTCATAAATGTCCAATAAATCATGCGTAGTTCTTTTAAAAAAGGGAGTATGGAGTGATTAGTCTAGGTTTGCTAAAATATATTGGCAAGAGTATTTGGCGATCAAATGTATTGGTATTTTAACTAAATTTTAATGCTTAAACATAAGGAAAAAACTTCTGTCTCTGTGTGCATGTGCTGGATCTGTACAAACCAGACCGTCTGCCTATCAAATTTGGTAAATACATACTTTGGAGGGTAAAAAGTGATTATTTGAATTTTTCATTAGAATTTTTATTAATCAAAAATTAAGAGAAATATTGCATTTTTTGGGTGATAACTTTCTAAAATTTTACAGTAGAAAAATAATTTTTACAGCATCTTAAAATACAAAAAAATATTTTTTAATGATACCAAATTTTTTACCATATAATTTTTCTTTCCATACTTAATAAATTTCTTGAAATATTTTAAACGTATTTTGCAACAATATATTTCATAGTTGAAAAGAAATCAAAACCGATCGTAGGAATATTTCATCTTGTCTTTTGTCTTGTTGTTACGAATATTCCATCTTTTTTTCTATCTTTGTGACCAGAATATGAAGATTAGATTTATTTTTTCCAAGATGAGAAGGTTTCAATATTAGATTTAATATTTATTTATTTAATATTATTTAATAATAATTTTTAAAATATTTTCTGTATTTACGACTAAGATTTAAATTCAGAATGAATCAGAATCTAATACAAAATCATCTATCACCTAATCAAACTTTTAGCCTACGTTGAGAAAAAAAGTTTTAGCTATTACATAAATATTGTAATGGAATTATTTTTAACAGTATATTAATAAGAAATGATTCATTTCATTTTAATAACACGATTACAAATTTCTATAACGGAAATATACTAAAGATTTCATCAAAGTTTCATGTATTATGATTTAAAGTAAATTACAAAAATAGAAGTGAATGATGACATTTATAATTATGAAGAAATAAAATATCTCTTTAAAAACGTCTTTAACGTCACAGCAAGAACTTATCCTGAAATGCAATAACAAAAGTCTGACTTTATTTTAATAAAGAAACTAATGTTCTAAATTCAAGTGCTCTTGAAATCTTATATTGATCTCGACAGGACTTCTGCAAACTATGGGTTCATTGCGAAATAACCAGACTTTTTCCATAGCAAAATATCTGCCGCATGAGCATTGTTTTCACGAAAAAAAAATTGCGTGGGAACTTTCAAATCAATGGGCGCATCGAAACGTGCCCTTAAAGCCATTTCTAATACATATAATTAAATTCCCAAGAAATTTGAATCTACAATAAAGACGAGTAATGTCAACAGTCCAAAGAGATTATTTAAATAATTCTAATCAAGGGGGAGAAAAAGGGCAGGGTTACTAAACAAGCAAAGTTGGCAACTACCAAACAGCCCCTCAGCTCTTGAAAACTTTTAGCAGTTTTAGAAAGTTATATAGTTTTATACTTTCATTTAATGACAGAGAGCATGCAATCAAATTTATTGAAGTCAGAATCAAGTATTGATTAAATTAATTTTCAAACATTATTCTAGTCATGACTAAAAATGTTCCCTCCTTTTACAATATTATTTAGCGTGTGTTAAAGGAAGTTGCCTTTTGTTTTTAATATTTTGCTAAAATTTAATTTTATATTTTAACTGTGCACTTTTTTTATATGTGAAATATTGAAATGGACATTTTAGAAAGGGACTTGCGCCTGCAGTTTTTCAAAATCTGTTACTTAAAACTGTTAAATAGAAATGGAATTAAAATCGATAAAAAAAATTTGGAGGGAAATAGAGGCTTTGGAACTGAAAGCTTTAAAACAGTCCTTAACTCTTCTGAAATTGGAAATAATTGCTATATTGCTTATGTTTAAATAATAATAGTGCCTATATTTAAATAACATATTTCAGAGTTCGAACTTATTGAATAAAACAAACGGATCAAGAAGAAATAAAGCAAAAACTGATTGAACCAAAATCCTTTCGTTTAATGAAGATCGTTATATTTATGCAAAATAATGCATTTACTATCTAAAATATAGAAGAAATTATTTTTGTTTCGAAGTGGATACAGTATTTACATGAGAAAATATCATTCGTACTTGATTTTTATCATGCATTTTTGAATAAATTCATTGAAAAGCCATTCATCTTTCATAAACGACAAAAAGAAAAGCATTCAGATTGCATCAAAACACATGAAATTGTATTCAAGAACATGTCATTAAGTACTCAAAATTGCGTTAAACATCATGTTAACTTTCGCCAAATCTGACATTTTTAGATAACGTTTAAAATATTGTAACCTCTTATAGAGCAGATCCTTATCAGTAACGCAACCGCCTTGTAAACAAGACCATTGATTTTCAGTTGTATAACCGGTACAGAAGTGGATCTCTACGGAAAAGTCATACAAACCAGAAATTATGTAAGCTCAGTTTAACTCCTGTCAATGATGAGACGCGTCTCTTACGGGAGAGTTTATATCGTAACCGATGACGGTTCTTAGGACTCAGACTTAGTTCCCGTTAATATTGTAGCGGCGTCCAGTCATTCGGATTTTTCCATGCACCATCGGGCAGGTTAAAGTAACTGTTTATGATTTTACTTTAATATGCTTACTTAAAATATGCAACGTTCTTGGTAATTTTAGTTTGTAATCAAGAATAGAATTTTATCTTAGTAATAATCTTGATAATAGATCATAAATTATGATAGCTTTAACATATCCATACGCAACTGCGATATTACTTCGATCCGCGATGTGCATCGATATTTTGATGAAATGTACCATTAGATTTTAATTAAAATGAAATGACGCGTAATTTTAACATAGCATTAGACTAATTTGTGGGTATGAATTTGAATATACAATGATAAAAACTAGTGTAGACAGGGTTAGCAAGAAATAAGTTACCCACTTCAGTGAGGTCTAAAATGCGATATGTTGATCCAAATGAGATAAAATTTAAACTACAGATTATTCAGATGATGCGCTTTACATTTATTAAATAAAAAATAGTACAAAAATTCACCGTTAGGTGGTATTTTAATACACATAAAACCATTTAATATGGTTTATAATTGCTAAATTAAGTAAAATTAAAATTTCTCAGTATGTCCTCCTTCATTTTCAACAATATGCTCTAATCGGAGAACCATATTTTCTAAATATGACCGGAGTGAGTCTGCCGAAATATTACGAATCTGGCGTCGAATGTTGCCCTTCAGATCTGGTAGAGATGATGGTCTTTGACGGTAGATATTGTCCTTCAAATAACCCCACACCCAAAAGCCCCAAGGGGTGGTGTCCGACGAGCGAGAAGGACATGCAATTGGGAAATGATAACTCGAGCTAATATGAAATGCTGTATTAGCAATCGCTTTACACGACGATCAATACGAGGTGGTGCACCATCCTGCATAAAAATGATGTCTTGAAAGCATTCCCGCTGTAGAAGAGTTAGGATTACAAAACCCCTCAACATGTCATGCTGCCGTTGTCCCGTGACGAAACAGATTTGGATTCCATTTGAAGTTATATCTTCAAAGAAATACGGTCCAATGATAAAGGTAGTTGTAAAACCTCACCATACTGTCACTTTTCCAGAGTTGGAAGGGTTGATGCTGGATAATGTGAGGGTTTTCCTCTGTTCAAATTCGACAGTTGTGGGTTTAAACTTGCCCATGGAGGCAAAAGTAGGCCTCATCACTCCACAGAATATTCCATGGCCACATGGCCAAGTTGTGCCAACCACCATTCGAGCAAGGAACTGAAGTGCAAACTCACACGTATATATATATATATGTGTGTGTGTGTGTGTGTGTGTGTGTGTGTAATGATATTTTAATTCTAATTTCAATTTAATTAATTTCCAAGATTTTATCTTAATTTAGCCCATAGTAACTTCATTCTAAAATATTCTCTTATTTCGTGATCCAATTCCACTTTCGGTTTAGTTAATCCCTTTGTAAAAATAATGCGCAGCCAGTACTACGTATCAAATGAAAGTGATACTTTTGCCCTTGTCTAGGGTCATTCCAGCGGCACGTGGCCGGAAATCCTATGTTATATAAGACTAGTGATCATTTGTTCCGTTCCTTTTTGCCTTCCTTCTTACTTCTGCTATTGTGATGCGCTTCGCCTTCATGTAAATAAAATGCTTTCCCGATGGATTAAAATGAATTTTAGAAAGATAAAATGTATCTTCAATATATATATATATATATATATATATATATATATATATATATATATATATATATATATAAGTAACCAATCTAAAGTAAGAAAAAGTTTGAAAACGAAACTAAAATGAAAACGAAACAAAACAGTTTCGAAATCGCAACTCAAATTTATTACCTATTTAAACTAAAACCAAAAAGGAACTTCATAGTATTTAGAGAGCGCAATTGCAGCTACTTCTAAAACACAGATGAATTGATACAAAAGTATTAGAATCAAGTTAATAGGAAAAACAAAAATCAAATAAAAATTAAACCAAAAAAATTATTAAAAAAATATTATTAAAAAAGAATCCGGCCTGAAGACTTTTTCAAGGGTCACCCTCAGGCAGGGATTCAAATAAAGGGATTTTTTCTGTGAGGACATACAGACATAAGTCTAATAATGATTCCTCGTGACCCGAAAATCCCCTGAAATTATGCTCAAGAGATATACCATTTTAACAGAAAGGAAATACAAAATAACAAATTAGAAAAAAACCACAAAGTAAAAATACAATAAAAACAATAACAATAAAAACAAAAACAGCATTAAAATTAAAATTAAAATTAAAAACGAAAAGGCCAGTACATACCATCCAACAGTGAAGGGAACTTTAAACAATCGATTGTGATTTCCTGTTTTTAAAAATTAACGGTAAATTATGTAAACAGAGGTAGGCACCCAGCGCCATCTATTGAGTGATCCAATATGCAAGTAAAGTTCTATTTTTATTTAAGCCAAAAGATTAATCCCAAACCATACCTTGTTTAATTAAAAAATTGACATTACAGTAATTTCTAGGAAAATCATTTTTAATTAAATTTTTAAGGAGGATATTTGATGCTTCAATATAAGAATTTTTATTATTGCAAACCCTTTTGATCCTGTTAACTTGTGAGAAAATTAGATTTTTGAAAATTTTAGAGTTTAGATTGGAATGGTAGTTACATAGTTTTGTTATTTTAAAGTTGAAATCATCCCTTTTATCGTATATACCAACTATTGTTTTATCATTAGCAATTTCGATTTTTAAATCCAGAAAGGTAGCCTCAAGTTGATTTATATTTGTATCTTTTAGAATTAAATCTAAAAAAAATTAAATCTTTAATTTGTTAATTTGTATTTCCTTTCTGTTAAAATGGTATATCTCTTGAGCATAATTTCAGGGGATTTTCGGGTCACGAGGAATCATTATTAGACTTATGTCTGTATGTCCTCACAGAAAAAATCCCTTTATTTGAATCCCTGCCTGAGGGTGACCCTTGAAAAAGTCTTCAGGCCGGATTCTTTTTTAATAATAATTTTTTTGGTTTAATTTTTATTTGATTTTTGTTTTTCCTATTAACTTGATTCTAATACTTTTGTATATATATATATATATATATATATATATATATATATATATATATATATATATATATATATATATATATATATATATATATATATTAACTAAATACAGTTTGAAGAATGAATATTAATCCAAATTCTACAAATGATTTTTTTCCTATTAATACTTTGTCTAGGAGGAAGTAAAATTGTATAGAAGACACAAATACAGGAAAATATTAGTTATGGTCCCCATGTTTAATGAAAAAAAAATTACTTTTCTTCAAAAAAAAGTATTTAAAAATATTTCGCATTTCTTTTCTCATTCATGCTCTACACTTTTTAACCCTTTTAATTCTATTAAGGAATTCCGTTGGATAATTTATTTTTAATGCTTCATATTTAACTTGCTTAATATTGCAGACATGTTAAGAATGCGCTTGCATTTCAGTTGAACTGAAATATGGAGCATTTAGCCATTAATTACATCCTTGGCGGGAATTTTAGTCATTTCATCTAATTAATTAAAATTATCTCACTGATTTTGAACTATATGAGAGTTGATAAACTAAGTTTGATCATCTTGAGATTTAAATATTTAAATTAGATTGAATATCTAAAATGGTAATTTTTAAACTGTTTGTACATAAAAGAAGACATTTTTAGGTGTTCTAAATTCAAGAGAACTAGAACTCTCAAACTTTTAAATTTGAAAAAAATTTTGGTATTCTATACAGAAAATTTATAAATAATTTTCACATTATAAAATAATTTTAAATAATAACCTACATAAATTTTAGATAGTATTTTACGAAACTTAAGCCTAAAATACTTTTATATTTACTATCTTTATTCAAATAAATTTTGTTCTACATTGCTTCATTTTTAATCTGAAGTATTATTTTATGAATTCAAATATAATACTGTCTAAAGAAAGCTATACACAAAGGATGTCAATGTAATCTTGGACACCTTTTTAATTATGATCTAATATATATTACTTTTATTTTTAGGAGTCTTATCCCACCTACTCAGAAATGGATCTGCCAAAAACCAGCTTCTCATGCTGGGACAAAGTGAACGGTGCATACTACGCCGATATTGAAACCGACTGCCAGATGTACCACGTGTGCCATCGGGACAAAAATGGAAAAACGAAAAGCACACGATTTCTATGTGGCAACGGAACTGTTTTTGATCAGCGACACCTGGTGTGCCAAGACTATAGAAAAGTGAAGAGATGTCAGGATTCGACAAAATATTACAACAATGTTGTCACTCTTTTGGAAAGACTGGAGGCTAAACTAAGATCTGGTGAAACTGAAAAAAAAATTCTAGAAGTGGAGAACTTCGAATTCGAAAGGTTAAATTGAGAGAAATTTAAAAATTAGAAAATGTTTGCTTTGTAATGCTCCTTCCATTGAATTATTTATGCATCATTAAAAGTTGATTGAAAATTTTCTAAATTATGTATTTTTTATATATATATTTTTTTTTTCTTATTCTTATAAAAGTATTTTTTTTTAGATTTTTTTGAACATACGAAGTTTTAATTTTCATTTCATTTCTTTTTGTAAATAGCGAATAAGTTACGGTCTATTCAGATTTTTTTTTAGAATAATATTTGAATGAAAGATAAAGAGATTATTTATACATATTTAGAACGATTTCTGTGCCGTTCAAGTAATCATTAAATTGTGAGGTATATTTTTTTTTTAAAAAAGTGTTAAGTCAGAAATCCTTTTCTCTGGAATTAGTTGTGATTTCTATAGTAGAAAAGCATTTCATAAAATTTTAAGGGGTATTGATTACAATAACTTTTTTCTACTCTCCAAACATCATCAAGTAGGTTTGCGTTTTGAAGGAATTCTTATTAAGAGACAAATTACACTCTACTTCATAGATGTAATTAATACTAGGGACTTCAAAAGAATATGTTAAAAATCTATTATATGCAATAATAATATCAGTTTTTCCAGGAATCCAATAGTGCTTCTCGAAATATGACTCTTAGCATTGTCTTGATGAAGTTTTTCTTGACTAATTAAAATTCATTACAATAAAAAAAAACGAAATTTGTACTGTAAATATCGGTCGCAAAATTTTATCTTGATGATACTCTGAGTTGATTTTTACATTTTTCCCATTCTTAATATTTTTATTTGCCCTTATATAGATGGTTATCAAAATAATGGAAACACATACGAATAAAAGAGACATTTTTGAATGCGCTTCGTGAGCATTAAAATATAATAATAGCCACTAGTGTGTTAGCTTTATTAAAGTTCTGTAATTCTTGGATTTTTTTCAAAAGCGTAAAATGTCAGACTACTCAGATTTTCACAGAGGCCAAAATTACGGCGTCTAATGCCATGACAACATACACACAGTGGGATAAGACCAGTTTCGTAAAGCAAAATAGAGAAGTCCAGTGAAAGAGACGGCGGATATTGAAGCGGATTGTAATGTCTAAAAACCAAACAACTGCTGCAACAGTGACTGCAGAGCTCAATACCCATCTGGATTCTCCACTGTCAGTGATTACAGTTAGAAGGCACCTTCATAAATAGAACATTTATGGCAGAGCAGCAAGCCCCAAGATGTTAATGGTAAACGTCGTCTACAGTGATGTCACATTCACAAAACCTGGTCGATTGATAAGAGGAAGGAAGTAATATGGTGTGACGAATCGTGTTTCACATTTTTCTCTACATCAAGATGGATGCACGTTTGAAGGACACCTGTACAAGCGTATGACCCTAATTGTCTCCTTCTAATGTCAAGCATAGTGGTGGATCTGTCATGTTATGGCAGCCATGTCGTGGTTTTCTGTTGTACCAATCGTAACCCTGAAAGAAAGGATCATTGGGCAGAAGTATAGAGAAATCTTAGCTGATCAGGTCCATCCTACGATGCAGACGTTGTTTCCTGCAAGAGATGGAATTTTCCAGGACGATAATGCACCTATCCATGCAGCAAGACTTGTCCAATCATGGCTTGATGCACGCGAGAATGAAATTACATATCTGCCTTGGCTAGCACAGTCACTATAATTGAACCGTTATAGTACATTTTAGAGTGTTCAATACGGAATAGATATCCTCCACCGGCATCTCTCCCAGAACTTTCACAATATCTCTAGGGAAAATGGTACAATATTCCTCTAAACACTATTCAACACTTGTATGAATCGATTCCTAGGTGAATCCAAGTTTTATTACATGACAAAGGTAGTCCTACACGATTCTAATACAGAATTCTTTATAAATCAAAGGTGTTTCCGTTGTTTTGATAACTGCCTGCATTAGCACCTTGAGAGCACAATCATACCTCCTGATAAAAACTTTCTTTGCATTGGAGGAACAAGGTTTGTGCGGATTTTTTCTTTTCATTTTCAATAACAAAAAGATCTACTTTTGTTGCGTTTAATTAGGTACACCTAGTCTTCATCAAGAGTCACGAAACATATCCATTTAACCTTGAAAATAGTTTTGATTCATGGTTCTACAAATTGTCCTGCATGAACCGTATGCCTCAGTAAAAGCTGGTGAGCATCATAGAATTTTTATGTTATAAAACCGTTTTTATTATTTTATACATGCATATTACAAATGTATTTAAAGATTTTGCAATTAATTTCTGGGCTTATGTATTTTTTTCTTGTTACCAGTGATTTTGCATTCGAAATATATGAAGCAATAGGTATTTTTTCCTATATATTTTTGGGGCTTCTTTTCATGCAAAAGTAATAATTGCCTGGGTTTTTTTTCCTTTTCAATTAACCCGTTTGTTACTTTTGCACATATAAATATTAATACTATATTTCTCGTCATATTTTAAAAATATGGAATAAGAATATTTCTTTTCAGAAAGCACATAAAAATAACCTTCAATTCACAGCTCCTTTATATGCATTATATTCGAAAGATGAATAGCAGAAAGATAGTAGCAGACGATATTTCTCATTTAGAAAATAAGTTATCGCCAGTAATAATTATTTCAAAAGGTTTGCTTTTTTTAAATTTCTTTATCCAAATCTTTCTATAAATGCCCAAATACCCTCTATAACTTTTCACCAAATACTGACATACTGAAATTGATAGAATAGGATCTAAATTAATTCATGCATTCATTTTTCAGTTGTTAAATAATTTATCAACATAATATAATGAATGTTATAAAGAAGTTATCTGAAATCTTTATGCATCAAATTTTTATCAACTAATTCATCAAGAAGTAGTAATGAAATAATTTAATTATATTTAAAAATATATAAAATGTATGTTTATATTAAAATTCATAAAAGATATGCAGCATTAATTCTTATTTAAGATTAAAATGTTTCATTTAATAATTCTTTTTAAACAAAAATAAAAATATATGAGATTTTCTACACACAACTGTTAATGCGGATTCCTAAGCTATATTATATGCTTAGGGAAAGTAAAAGATTTTTTTAAATACATGCATATATACAAAAGAGTGAACGCAATTTTGTACTTCATAAGAGAGCAATTCTGTGACATGTATTTCTCAAAAAAACAAAATCGCAGTATTATTTAAAACGAGTAACTTTGTTTCTATATAATACACAATTTTAATTTTATATCTGAATACAAAGTTGGCTGTCTTAAGTAACATATTTTTTGAATGAGTGATTTCTAATGAAAGAAGGCGATTATGTACTAGGAAGATAAATGGGTTCGTCGGGGCAATATGAAAAGGAAATAAAAACTGAAAAATAGCTAAGAAGAAAAAAAAAGAAGAAAACAGGGGAGCTACTGGAGATTTTTGGGTTCAAAGGTTCTGAAACAATTCTTAGTTAACAGGTGCTAAGTTAGAGCTGTGGAAATTTCAACTCAAACTTCCAGAGGAGGAACCTTGGCTTTTCTTCTTCATTTGCATCACTTAGCTGTGCAGAGTCAGCAAATTTCAATACTCCCTTCAACTATTTAGTGTGAAACAATTCTTTTGTTGATTCCTTTTATTTTTCCTTTTTCTTTGTTTAGATAATTTTTTTTACCATCCCATTTAAAGTAACCAAACAATATTAAGCAGCAAATTGATTTGTAAAACGCTTGCGGCAACTTCGGAATTCTAACGCTTTAGTTTTTATTGTCGTAAAGAACATTATTGAAAAAATGCTGTTTGTTTTATTGGTTTTTCGAAAAATGTACACCCAAAAAATTCTTAACAGATGAAATGAGATTTTGCTGAGGTAGCTTAGTTAACAGGACGTTTTTCTTAGCAATTACTGATACGAGACTTAAATTTAACTTTTTGACTATTTTTTGTTTAAAAAAATGGTTTTAATATACTGCATTGCAATTTTATTAAAATGTTTTAGAAATTAGAACAATTAATAATACGACGTTCGTATTTCATTTATTTATTCATTTTTGTCATAAAACTAATGCCAAAGAAACCGGATATAATTTATACTTCTTCAAATCAAATAATGAATATCCGCTTCTGTGTAATTCCAGCAATGCAACAAACAACAATGCAATAATGTGGCTATTTTTAAACTATTCTCTTCTGCGAAAATAAAGATAAGGTTTCTAATTCTTTTAATAAACAAAATCATAATTCATTTTTAAAACTTGTCATGAATTGAAGTAAAGAAAAGATAATTATTTCTAAAATTTATTTAAAAATAATTCATTTTTCCTTTTTTTTAATTAGAAACATGATTAGTCAGATTGAAGTATCATTTTAAGTAAAGCTGTTGTCGCAATATTTTTAAATCACACATTTATAAGTCATTCAACATTGTTCGATGGGGGGTAAAACATAATTTGAAATTAAATCAATAATCAGGAAAAAAAATTTAATAAAGAAAAATAATATTCTTATAGCTTATTAATATTAATGTGAAAATAGATTATTTTGCGAATAGACTTCCTTAGTTTCATTATAATTAAATTGTATGTAACAACAAATTATATTACAATTTTTTAAAAAAAACTCTTTAGAACGATGATAATGAATATATAGTACAAACAAGCTGAGTTATTGATTTTTTTTAACTTATTTGCATAATATATACGCAGAAAGAATGTATTGCAATGGTCAATAAAAACTGATCAAGAGTTTTTATTGAATCACCGAGCTACAGATACATTCGATTCAAACAATACATGGTTGGAATGACACTTGTCAGTCCATTCGATTATACGTGAAGACGAGAAACTTTGAAAACAACAAATTCGCCACTTGATATTTGATCATAAATGAAAAACTGTAGGTTGGTATCAAGTTTTATATCAAACTCTTCAAAAAAGTATAAAAATCCTTGTATTAATCTATCTATGTGTATTTGTAAAAGATGCAAACGAAATTTGGTTACGTATCTTTTGCACCACATATGCAAATAAATATCTACATTTGGATGAAATTGGTAGAAGAGTAGAGATGCTTCACAAAATTACATACATTAAGATGTATGTAAGCTTTAAATATCAAAATCTACAACAGAAAGCACTATAACAGTGGAACACAATAGAAAGTCGAAGGGAAAAAACTTCCGGATTTTTCTTTTTCAAATAATTCAATTTTCATTATCATGAAAAACAATTATAATTTTTTTTCTTATTATTGAACCATTTTCTATTGCCTGTCTTTTTAAAATTTCTACCGGTAAATTCATCTATAACACCTTCATTGCCAAATGTTTTCCATAATCATAAACTTGCTGAGTTTGAGGAATAATTGTATCTTACGAAGTGAAAAACGTGAATGCAGATGTTGCTCCATTTTCTATCTTTAATAACGATCATTACTCATAAGCTAACAGTTATTTTAAAAAAAAATATTGAGTCATTAAATAGGACTATGGATACTTTAGTTTGCAATGGACAATCAAGCCTGGAAGTATCTCGTACGAAAGTTTGGCTGAGAAAAATTATGAAAATTATTATATGGGAAGTAATTTCCTCCATCCTTAAAGCACTAAAAATTTCTAACGTTATTTTAAATAGTTTATTGGTTTTCTTTACCCAAGATATATTTGCACTTTTATTTATGGAAGGTTATTGATGCGAGTATTGCTCGTAAAGAATTTTGTTTTATTTAATCATTAATATGATACATTGAAATTGTAATATGTCAGCCTTTTATCTGCTTAAAGTGTCTCTCCTGTTTTCCTCGTATCTTTCTTAATGCGAATTATCATTGACCTATTTAGAAGGATTGCATATCGTTTATGTAATGAACTTGAATTGAGCAATGAATGATCATGTGCTCACTGACAAATAAGATCTTTTAAACGCTTAATTAAACAAAAACAAAAAAAAAATATTTTTTTCTGTTACAAATCATCCCCTTAAGTATGTAAAGTACTTCTTGTTTATAAAAGAAATTATATACTACTGTCTATAAAAGATTCATATATGTTGATATAAGTCAATTTTTTGGAATAAATAAACAGAAACAAGTCATGATATTCAAGCAATAAAATATTTAAATGTTAGCACAAAAACATACTCTATTGTATTTGGAGAACTAATAACGAGCTAAAGGTTAAATGAAAGAGTGGCACTTGTCAAAATTCCAGTTTTGAAAGGTTGGTGACCGAAAAATATTTTTTTACGAGAAATCTCTAGCCAAAAGAAAATGGTGCTTATTATTTCTTTCAGTATTTTTCTTTAATTTTTAAAGAGGGTTAATATACAAATATATCAGCCAGATAAATAAGAATAATAATATTTATTATTCTTTCAATAATAGTATTCCGTTTCAGAACGCTTTTTAAATGTCATTACACATGGTATGAAATTAGCCTACTGCAATGAAACTAATCTGAAAGTCAAATGACACTCTCTCATGGATTCGAGAACGAATTTCAAAATGAATCATTGAAATCATAAATATCCGATTAAAAATATTAGAACTTAATAAAAAATTCGATTATGGGAATGATTAATAAAAGAAATATTCATCTCGATTTAATGAATATGCAAGTATCATTTAAGGTCTGAGCAACAAAACAAATGTGTTTTCCTTTTTCCACATGATTTCCTAACAATGGACTATCCGTTGTGATTCAATGATAAAGTCGAATTGAAGTGAAAATTTCATATTGTGATCAGTCTAATGGAAAGAATTTATGAAATTATTTTATTGAGACATACTTACGAGAACAATAGAGATATTTCCTCTCTATCGATGAGTAAACGTTATCTTTAGGAGCAACAAGGCGAGAAAGACTGAATATGCACGTAACTTGAAGCAATCGGCAACGTTTACTTCTATATTTGTTGAATCACTATATTTGTCTCTATATTTGTTGAATCACTTTGAGTCATTTGAGTTTTGATTGGTTGACTCCAAACGTGTAGAAAGAAGGAATCTAAACTGACTCTAAACTATCTGTGTATTTTCCATGGTAGAATTTTAACTAAAAAGTCTCTATGGATCAAAAATTTAATATAATAAGAAGGCTTGAAGAATTCTTTAGTATAGTAAGAATATGATTCGATTTTTCAGATTCCTGCCCTGAGATTCCTATTTAACCTGATTGCCAACACTTACTGTTGTTTTGACTTTAGTAAAATTTGTATAAAAATGCGTTCTAGAACACACACAAAAAACTTCTGGTTGTTATTAATACAACATCAGTAACAACTTAAGTAATTATAAAATTTCAATATTTCTTGAAAGAGGGATGTCATATGAAATATATTTAGCTGTCCAAATTTTTTATTTATACAATGTGATAAATTATAAACATTTAATATTAATCGAGCGGCGAATCTGTCGAATCTTTAACAGTTATGTTGATATCTTTCATCCCTTTCCCATTTCTAGTAAATTCATTTGTAGGTAAACGTCTACTGCCAGTTACATTAATTAATGAAAGGAAAATTTTAAAAATTTACAGAACTCCTTTTCAAAATGTTTATAAGGTTTCATACACTTTCAAGCCACCCTTTCAATTTTAAAACACCCTTTCAATTTTTTTCAATTTATAATCTTTCAGAAAAAAATGTAGATACTTTGATAAATGCCAGTCAGTTATTCTTAGATAAATTAAATATATGTACTATTCGCAAGTATTTAAAATTTCAATTGCAAAATTTGAAACAGATCTGAACATTAAAATTTACTTATTTTATTCCAAAAGAGTAGAAAATCATTTACGGAGAAAAATTGTTGAAAGGTTATGATTTTGCTTTAAATTTGTTGAAATTTGTCATAACAACCCACTATCATACTTAATTGGTTCCTTCTTATTCGATTGTATCTGTGATCTCATGAGTTTGATTCTATAACCATGAACATCGAACAGGTTCTGTTTCAAATTTTTTGAGAAAAGTTTGGAAGAATATGTTGAGATCATCGCATAAACAAATGGCTTCATCAACTGTAAAAACAAAAAGAGAAACTGGACATTTTTTTGTACCTGAGCTGCTCTATAAATATTGCATGAAAAATGACATGATTCCTATATTTCGCAGGGCAAGGCTACGTTTCGCCCGAAGTTTTATAAATTAAACAAAAACTGAGAATTATCTATAACTTTTTTTCACAGTGCCTTTTCTTGAAATATAAAAGTGCACTCCAAAAGTAATCAATTTTTTGTGGATATATGTTAGGAGGTATGTCCTAAAATAATCTTTGAAAACTTCAAAACTGACACTAAGAAGAATCCATTAAGAATTTCTTGTTCAAATATTATTTTGGGGATCTAAAGTTTTATATAATGCAATTTCATGTAAACTTCATTAATTTTATATTATTAGATATTTCGAACATCACTTAGCTGAATTTTTATCGAAACGATTGCAATGGCTAGGTGGTGTGAACAAATTTTATGTTTGATATACTCAATACTGGAATAAACAATGAAGAGGAATAGTGAATCTTCTTGCTATCTCTTCCCTGCAGTTTGATAAAAATAATTTTATGTTATCTTTTTCAACAGATTTGGTAAATTTTATTTTTTTGTAAATAAAAGAATACAATACTTTAATAAACCATATTTGTGAGAAAATATTTTTGTAATAAGAAAAAAGTTACAAAATGTAAATAGTTTCTAAACGAATTTTTACTTTCCCATAATTTTTACTGTTTTGAATTTACTACTTAGCAGATCGTACTTATCTAACTCCTAAACATTTGAATTATCATTTTGTGCTATCCCCTTTGTCTACTTTATCCCCTTTGTGCTACAAATTTTCCCTCCTTTTTGTGTCTCTAATTTGTACTATTCGTGTTGAATCATATTTCTTCATGAATTTTCTTTTTATGTAGACCAAATAAGAATAATTATTAGAAATAAATATTGTTTACAGCCAAAGAATCAAAAAGAAAGATATAATGAATCCGGCCTGAAGACTTTCTTAGGGGTCACCCTCAGGCAAGGATTCAAACCAGGTATTTTTTTCTGGGAGGGGGTGCACTTTTGAGGGGACTTTCGTAAAACAAACTGACCCCTCGTGACCCAAAAATCCCAGGAAATTGAATAAACAAATATTTGGATTTTCTAAAAAATAAAAAAAATTCTAAAAAATATTAATAAGCTTAATACTTATGATTTTGAAAATTTGTACACTAATCTACCTCATGAAAAATAAATAGATATCTGTGTACTATTATATATGACGAATATTTAAATAGAGATATTATTACAAAAAGTAATTGGCTAGAGTTATGTAAATTTAATATTAAAGAAAACTACGTTTTTAACGGAATTAATTTTTATAAACAAGTAAAGGGAATTCCAATGGGAACAGCTTTTTCAAGTGTTTTAGCTAATATTTTCCTACATTATTATGAGAAAGAAATAATTAAACACAACTTATTAAAAGGCTGGAGATATATTGATGACGTAATTTTGTTAAACTGGGATAATCCTAATGTTGTTATTAATTGTTACCCAAAAGATTTAGTTTTAACTCAAACAAACGAAAATCAACTTAAACCTAATTATTTAGATTTAAATATAGAAATTTCTAATGAAAAAACTTTAATAGGTATTTATGATAAAAGGGATGAATTTAGCTTTAAAATAATTAACTTAATAATAAAATAATTAACTTAATAATTACAATTCTAATTTTAAACTCTAAAATTTTCAAAAATTTGATATTCTCACAATTTAAAAGAATTAAAAAAATTTGTAATAATAAAATTTCTTATATTGAAGCAACAAACAATCTCATTAAAAACTTAACTACTAATGAATTTCCCAAAAACTTTTGCAATATAGAGGTTTTAATAAGAGAAAGTTTATATAATTTCTGAGTTCCTCCAGTTTATTCACTTT
Organism: Argiope bruennichi; assembly: GCF_947563725.1. Classification (NCBI taxonomy): domain Eukaryota; kingdom Metazoa; phylum Arthropoda; class Arachnida; order Araneae; family Araneidae; genus Argiope; species Argiope bruennichi. Next base: position 145,389,055 of record NC_079151.1, read on the forward strand.
GAATTTTAATTCAATAGATGGCGCTTCAATTATGGTGACGATGCATTATGATGAAACTAGGTAGGTGTATATAGCTTTAAACGCGAAAAAATTAAATTTAGTTTAATTTAACGAAGTGCAATTGCACTAACAAGTTTTTTTGCCTCACACTGTCTTTTGGAATTGTACTTTCAAATGGTAATTATTTTACTTTCTTATTTAAATTAATTTGGTTCGATTTCCATGGTCTTTTGTTGTTTGATTTGCTGTGTTCTTACTTGGATTAATAAATTTCAAAATGATTTTACTTGTTATTGCATAATTATCTTTAATTTTGTGATACTAATTTTATCTTCAAAACCTCAATTTCCTGGGATTTTCGGTTCATGAGGGGGCAGTTTGTTGGACGAAAGTCAGACCCCTCACAGAAAAAATCCCTGGTTTGAATCCTTGCCTGAGGCTGACCCTTGAGAGAGTCTTCAGGACGGATTCATTATCTCTTTCTTTTTGATTCTTTGGCTGTAAACTTAATATTTATTTCTAATAATTATTCTTATTTGGTTAAATTCATTTGTGTTTTAGTTGTAGCAGCATTAGCGCTCTCTAAATACAATGCATATTTTATTATATAGATTCAGGATATTATATAAGTGAATTTTCATATTGATTACTTTGTATTGATAGTTTCTTTTTATGTAGATGTATTTTCCTCTCTTTTCGGATTTGAATCATGTCTATTATAATTGTAAAAGTTCCCTTTTAAATCTGGGCATACTTTGGTTTTTATTAAAATTTCAATGCATAATTTTTTTAATCTATATTTCACTCTTTCAAATCAACTAAAATTCATTTAAATTAAAGATATTAAATAAAATTTGATAAGAAAAATAGAAGTAAAATATTGAATTCAAACGCCGCCTATTTTTAAAATTTATTCTTTATATTTCGTGCTGCCATCTAGTGACTCATATCATACAAATTGAATTTCAGTTGAGTTTATCTACAGCATTCATTCACAAAATTGTATATTTTTAATCTAGAAAGCTAAAAGCCAGCAGTGACTCTCAAAAGGGAAGAAAACTGAAGCTCTAATTAAATCGAATTATTTTATAATTATGATTATTTTATTTTAAAAATTTTATTTATAATAAAACTTGCTCAAAGAATCATTCAGAATTGTTAAATATAGCATAAAGTCAAACTTTTGGCACCAACTACTACGTAAAACTTTAAATAACGATCAGCACATATCAATAAGCCTAAAGAATTGTAAGTTTTGTCCGATTTTGCGATATAAAATTTAAATACTTTTAACATCTCAGAAGAAATTTCCTAAAAAAATTCAACGCATTCTCAAAACAATGAAATGTTCTAAAAAATATTTTAAACACATGTTGTTATATAAATAAATAATATTTAGATGTATATATTATATAATGTGTAAATAATAGGTAATAATGAGAAATTGCAAATATTCAGATTCCTTTTGAGGATTAATGCGGTGACTTAGCTTCTTTCAATGTAATTCATTAATTTCAAATAAAATTTCAACCTTGATTTGTACTTTTAACAGAATGTTAAGAAAAGCAATGTTAGCAATCAGATCTCGAAAAATGACATATATATATATATATATATATATATATATATATATATAGCTATCTGCTAAAATGATGTTACATTTCAAAAAAGTAATAATTCTACATTTATTTTAAAAATTGATAAAAAAATTCGTGAAAAATTGCAAAGTTAAATAAATACAAAATTTATTTCAATACAAAATTTATTGTATAAACTAAGCACCCACCAATAAACAAATTTTCGGCAAAAGATTATTCTTACTGAATATTAGGAAAACCAGCTGACGTTACTGTGTTGCAGATTTTCGAATGCAATTTCCAGACATGAATGTTCACTGAAGGATTTTGGTGGTAAACCCTCCAATATGAATTTTCAAACATTTGAGGCTTGTAAAATGTTGTTCTATTTGTTTGATTTTCCAAAACGCCTTTTTATCAACACTAATACAATAGAAAATGCTGGTTTTCTTTATCTGCAAGAATAACAAGCTTAGAATAAAAAGCTTGAGCCTGCCATACTAACTATAAAAATTTTGTAAATACGCACAATGTTATAAGAAAATAGTTCCTCACTTTAGAGAGTTTTAGAATGTATTTGGTCCAAATGAGATAAATTATGAAGTAGAGATAATGAAAATGAAGCGTTTGACACTTATTATATAAACAAATTTTAGAACCAAAAGCCACCAATACATAGCTCGATGATGTTCATTTACATGTATTGATGTACATGTATTGAATGATGTACATGTATTGAAAATATGGAATATTATCTGCGCTACAGAACATGCCCATTAGCATTATTCTTTGAATGAAACGAGGGCGTATTCTGCACGAGCATTAGTACTTTCTTTGAATCATTCACACGTTCCAAAAGGAAGCGCCACTGATAGTATTGTTCTATCTGTAGCAATTGTAAGAGAATATTGTATGATGTTGATACGAAGAGGTTTAATCTGCATATAAAATACATAAATATATTATACAAATAAAATTTCCTAACTACAAACAATGCATTCTGAAACACATAGCCAAAATTCTATTAGTATTCAATTTTTTAATCTCCATTTATCTTGGAATGTAAGAGAAAATTCTATTTTCTCAACAAGTTTTCTTTTCTTGTAGATGTTGATTTCTGCAACCATACCATATATTTCATGAAGATATAGATTTCAAGGTGAACCTGTCTTTTATAGAAATTATTTTTTAAAAAAGAAAACTAAATCTGGAAAGATTAAATATATAAAAACTGGAACACGGCATATAAGTTGAATAAATAATTTATTAACTACATTTAACAACTTTTAAGAACTGCGTTCAATACTTGTGTAAGCAATGCATACCTTATAATATTTTTTTATTATTAGTTTTTTTAAGTTGTCATACATTAAGAGGCTGATTCCATTCTTTGTTTAAAAAAATTTCATACATTGTTGGGAAAAGGATGATAATTGCTTTGTTAAAAAATTTTCCTGCCAAATCAGTTCAAACTCTCTCATCGGTGGTATAATAGGAACACCCTCTTTCATTTCTTTGTTTTTATTTCTGTCTGCATTATTGAGACCAACCGTTGCTTTTACAATATTACAATGATAGAGTTTTATGTCCATGGGTGTAGGCTCACAAAAACAAAGTACTTTTGTTTATGAAAATATGCGTAGGCATTTTCCTGCAAAAAAAGAAGTAGGCTATCAAGCACAAAAAGAATTATTTTCAATAGTAACAGAAAAGTTTTAAAACCTCAAATTTAAATAAACACCAATAATCCAATTAATTCTTTGTCATCTATTCGTGCAGTAATCGAACTGAACGATTTCATTGTAATTCTATGTAATATGCAACTGAATAATATGGAACTCATGTAACATAATATGTATGTTACATGAGTAATGCGTAACTTAATATGTAACTCACGATTACATATTACATTCTATGTAACAGAAGAAATTTTAAAATTTCATGTTTTTTTTCTTTTGTTTTGAATGACTTTTAGTATATGATATAATATATAGCAGCATAGTTAAAAGATACTTTACTTTAAAAAAAAAAAGTGGGCAGAAAATTACTTAAAGGAATTATGTACAGAAAAAAGATAGATGATGCTTTTATGTTAAGCAACCATATTAATTTCTGAAGAAAGAATGAAACAAAGCGCACTTGTGGTCACGAAGTATTACATCAAGAGAACAATCGTCAACAATAATTTAGAAATACCGCAAATAGGGGAAAAAATTCGTATTTGCGAAAAATATCGGCAAGAGAGGGAGTGTCAGCTTAATTCTTTTCTTTTTCTTGTTGGTCAATTAGAATAATTTACTCAATTTAACAGACACAAATCAGTTTTTCCTTCAATATAAGCAACAATTATGAGACAAAATAATGGAAAATAAATAAATACAAAAATGAAGAGGTAGTTTCTTTCATTTATTTATCTATACTTATATAAAGCTCAATGTGTGTGTGTGTGTGTTGGCGCTCTACAGACCAGACCATTTAACCTACAGCTAAAAAATTCGGTACATGTATACCTTGGAGGTCGGAAATGTGCACCTGGGGTCCCTTTTTTGAATTTTTAATTAGAATTTTAATTATTAATTAAAAAATAACTTTCCCACCAAAATATCTTTTTATTTTCCCCAGCGCCAGATGAGTAAGGCTTCAGTTTTTTTCCCACGCTATTGAGGCTAGGCTTAAGATTTTTCGGCCGATTATTTCAAACGATTCTGCTTATTTTTTTAATATTTGACGCATTTAAAATTAAACATTGTTAATGAATCGATCTGCTTATGATGACTCTGATAAAATTTTGTTGACAAATTCTTGAGATATTACATAAATTAAGAAAGATATTCTTTAGAGCCCATAAAGTTTAAACGCTCAGTGACTCTGTTTTCAGTAATCATATTATAAAAAATGCTTTGTTTCAGTAAAAAATATTATTATATTAATTGCAGATTAATCCTTTCCACTTTAATTTGAAGCATAAATTCTACTGGAGCTAACAGAAAATTAGAGAGATACATATTACGTTATGACTGATGGCCTTTATAATATTATGAGTAAATTATATGACTGTCAAAATTTGAAGTTTTAAAATATTTTGATGAAGAAGCTATTAAGGTAGGAATTGCGTAAAATATTTAATTATTAAAATTTAAACAAACATTAAGATTGGCGAACCGGTTGGTCGCCAAAGGCGGCTAGTATTAACATAAAAGTACATCAAAAATTCCAAACATAGAATTTAGATTGGTTTGCTTACAATTATCATTTAAATAGGAAGCCTGCGTTGCTTCTTAACCTCACGATTACATATTAAATTCTATGTAATAGAATTATTTGATGTTATGTCAAGTAAATTGAATGGAATAATAGCCTGCAAAGTAAAATCTAATTACCAAAATTTGATTATAAAGTAAGTACATATAAGTATGAAACAAATAAGTTCCAAATCATATTATAATAGGCATTGTTGCATTTAATGTGGAATAATACAGACAGAAGTCATTCCCTTCGCTTTAAATCACATTAAAAATGGGCAGCTCCAACAAACTAACCACCAAAGAATGGGTAGTTGACTTTTACCTCAGCTTCCAACGCCCACACAGAACAAATTTCCTGCGTGCAGACGCCCTTTCCCGGGTATCACCAGCTGAGACCAATAACCACAATGCAGAACGCACCCTCAGTAGGATTATGAATTAGTCAGCACCTAATTACGACATACATCGAAAAAAAATATTTATTTTCATAAAGTTCGTTAACTTGTGGAATTTCATACATCTGAGAACATAATTTGATCTTAGTAATCAGAATGGAGGAATGATTTATTTTCTACAACATATGAAGTGACTATAAAGTTACCTTACTTGTTTGGAAGCATCTGCAATTGAAACGAAAGTGGGAAATGGAACCAAATATCAAGCACAAACCATTAAAAACAGAAAAAGCGAAATCCATTAAAAAATTCCCACAAATTAATTCCCGTTAAAATTTTTTCTCAAAAATTAAATATTAAAAAAAAAAAAAATCTTAGCAAAAGAGAAAGTAAAAAAAAAAAAAAAAATCACTAATAGAAGAGATTTTATTGCTATCAGAAAGAAATCATTGATAACAGGAAAATAAATTCCATAAAATTTTATAAACGTTGAAGTGTTAAAAAGTGCGCATACAAAATTGAATGGTACTGAAGAAAAATTAGTAAACAACAGTACGACTACATTTTTAATGCGCAAATCCTCCTTTCTGTATAAGATACAGAATCAGCAACTTATTTTCAATCGTAGCATTTATCATCCCATATTTGCATCTTATTGTTTCATTCTATTCATTAGTTTTATCCAGAGATGCTTCCAAACAGGAAACATTATTTATGGGTCACTTGTACGAAAACGGAAGATTATAGTACTTTCTTGAAACACTGATATTTAAATTTCTACAGCTATATCAAATATGAAAAACATAGACTAATAGATAAAATCAAAATTTTAAGGTTTCCTTAGAATATTTCATCGTTACATTTGGATTTCGATATACAGATAAATGAAATATTTCCGAATCGGATTTTATCTTCTGCAACACTTTTGTGAAATCCATTATAAAAATAGTATAAAATTAAAGAAAAAAAATCTTCGGGTATGGTCCTCCATAAACTTTCTCGCATACTCCCTGATAAGGTATTAACCTACAGAACGCCTTGCATGGTATTGGTATATTGTAGTTATGAACTATTAGCTTTTAGCGTATATTCAGCATTTTTACTGTATCGAGGGATTCTTGGGGAAGGAGTTTTGGCTATTAATGCCCTGACATGCGGTAAATAATATCAGAAAATTAATTTTTTTGTTTTAGAGGCGTTATTCCCAACCGATTGAAACAAAAATTTGACTCAGAATTAAATTTTAGTTACAAAATCACGTATCAAATATTATATATTTCAGTTGTTGAGTTACTGAATGTAATATGGGATTATTGGTGGGATTTTTTTAAGATTATTTCCTTGCAAATGGTTAATAATATCTCAAAATTAAATCTGTGTTTTACATTAGTTTTTTTAATCAATTGAATTAAAAATCTGACACAAAATTATATATGTAATCATCAAAACATATGCAAAATTTTACATATTTAAGTCATTGCATTTTTTAGTTATCATGTTTACAAGTTCTTTGAAAGTAAGACAGACAGACAGTCATTTGATAGGTTTATACACTATAGATATTCAATTTGTGTACCGAATTTCATCCATCTTGTTCACTTCGTTTTGTATTTACCGTATTAACTTATATTCAATCTGAAGACTTCCTCTGAACAAATTTTGATTAAAATTTGATATTTAATATTTACAAATTTCATGTAAAAATCATATACCAAATTTCATTCTTGTAGCTCAAATAGTTTTTGAATTATCGCGTTCTTAGATAAACAAACAAAAAAAAAAAAACATCAGTCTCAGACAAACATAATTCCAAAAATACGTTTTCATGACTTAAGAAGATCTAAAACGTGGGGATTCATCAAAAGTTAGAGTTCGAATTTTTGACAATTTCAATACTTTCTCTATAGTATAGATACGGGAAAGTAAAGCAATATTCAGAATAAATGTTGTTTGCTTTGTTTAGTTCTATTAATTCTGTGCTGTTTATATGAAAAGAAAATTAAATTCTACTCTCATAGCTCATTGAAAAGATAGAAATTTGAACGAATTCAGGGTTCTCCAGTATCTGCTGAAAATCCAATTAACTTGTGAAATGTAAAAGAAGAACTATTTTCATACTAACAGTAATATTTTATATATCACACTGGCTGTAGTACATTGAATAATAATATATTGACTAATCCAATTATATCTCATAAATGCTAATCCAAATGACGTACAGTAGTTATCAAACGTTAAAATAATACTTTAAATCAATTTTAGTTTATATTTTTTTAAGTAAATTGCTTGTTTCATGATAGGTTTATTGGCGCAAGAGAATATTCCTGCCAAATATATGGTTCAATTATATTTAACCGGAGGGAGTGATTTCACCGACATATTTTCGTACATAAACAATATGTTGCATTTTGTACTTCGTTTCACAGTTAGTATGCATTTTATTGCAGTATGCTCTTCGTATGTTCCAAAATTGGACATAATTCTTATCATAAAATGTCACCTCTCCCCCTCCCTCTCTTCTCTTTTCTTTGTTTTTAAGTTGTTCTATGCAAAAATGGACAAACAGGCTGATGGATTATAATCCGGATGCTTTTCTCGGGTAGCTATTTGTAAAATGAAGGGATTCGTGGAAATCTAGAAAATAAATTTTTAACGATAAAAATGTTCTCTCCTTGTACAAGAAAGAGGAATGAAGCAGCTTCGAACATCAAGAGATGCCTTCTGCATTATAATTAGATCTGACACAGGATTTATTTTTTCTGATCTGACTTACGACAGTTTTATTATCAGGATAATTTTTCTTCTGAATACACCAATATTTAGAAAAAAATCATTATATTTCATACCTGCTATAAAGTGTGAATAAATATTCATATATTCCCTGGATGGAGCATCAAGGCACACATTATCAATTCAATTGCAACTTTTTAAATTATATCAAAATAATTTAACGAATGGATAAATTCTGAGAATATGTAATGCGAATAAATTTTAAAAGTTGTCTTTTATATTATGTTTCAAACAAATAGAACATATTTCAGAGTATCTTTCTGTATGTGACTTTAAATAAAATTAAAAAAAAAAAAAAAACGAAAAAATATTTTTTAACATCATTATATTTCATCATTTTTAAACCTCATTTTCTGTTAATTGTGAGTGTATGAAATTGCTCATCACATTTAATGGGTCAGACTATTGACTTTCATTGAATTTCAATTAAAATGTTGCATTTTCGAACTCATAATATTGATTTTACATAACAATGTTTACTGCTGATATTTCTTTCTGTATATGTAAGAATTGATACGTATAGAATATAGTAGATGCTGCATTCCAATAAAGATATTCAACTTTAAAATATTATGAATCTTTAAGGTTAAACAGAAGTTCGAAATTGAAGTTTTTTCTATCTGCATAAACATAAAAGAAATATTTATTTATTTATTTATTTTATCTTTACTTAGAATAACGATGAATGCGCGAGGAGAGGAGGTGTGGTTCTACGACTAGAATGTTTCAACTGAAGTTGCCAAACTTTAAACATATACTTTGGAGATTGAGAATGTAAACTTCAGGTGTAATTTTTAATTTTAATTAACTCAATTAAAATTGTAAAATTACTTTTAATTTTATTTGATTAAAAATTTAAATTTTAATGAAATAATAAATTTAATTATTCTAAAAAATTATTTTAATTAATTAAAAATATTTTTAGTATTTAATAAATTAAAATTAAAAAATATTTATTAATTTTTAATTAATTAATTTCTAGTTTAAATTAATTAAGAAATAAGCGAAATTTTAACATGTTTTTGGCAATGATTTCCGAAAAATAACTCTTACACTGTCTTAATATTAACAAAAAATATTTTTTTTTCAATTATATCTATCATTATATCGGATTTCTTTTAAATATTAAATCAATTTTTAAATATATATTTAAGCATATTGTCCAAAAATACATTTCAAACAAAATAAAAATGAAATTTAACCTCTATCAACACTTTATGCTTGCATAAAAGAATTTACTTTTATAACGAGTTGATAAAAGTTAAATAATCCAGTGCTGACAAAAGTTCAAATCAAAACATTAATTTAATACAAATCTAGAAAAATGTCATTTTCAACATGTGTCTGTACGAAATGAATAAATATGATGCATGATATTTATTAGAAAAATGATTATAAAAAAAACTTTTATTTTTCTTTTAAAATATCTACATTTTTAATTCAATATTTCTATTTAGGCAAACATGTTTTAATATATACAGAATATTAACTCTAATCGGGGCCTCACAGCTAATTTCTATGACAATTACTAACTATTACTATTACTATTATTAATTTCTATGACAATTACTAAAAGGTATAACATCTTATAAGAAAAATTGTCTTAATGTAGTAAATATTTATATTTTATTTAGTTTGAGTCCATGAATATTCTGATGAATAACATAATTAAAATTTTCTATATAAATCTATGGTTCTATGAGTCTTAATTAATAAAAGAAATTATCAGATATTAATATAGAAAGTTTCTTTCTTTTGCGGCATATATTTATTTCAGTTATAAAAATCTGAATATCATTATTTAAAAAAAAAAACCGTTTGATTTTTAGCCCATTCCGTTGTCCACCTTCAAGGAAACTTCACAACCCCCCGTGGGGAAGGACCTCGAAATGAGGATGAGATGCTTCCGGTATGGTGGTTAGATCTCACCACCCTGGAGGGTGGACAAAAAGGTGGGGGATCTGGCTCCTCCCATCGATGACCGGAAGTACTTCCTTCGTTAAAGGTTGTACCGTGACCGGTGATGGCACTTAGGACTCAACCAAAGTTCCCGCCAATGTTGCTGTTGCGGAGATAAGGTCATTCAGTATTATTTATCCGTGTGCCTTCGGGCGGGTCGGAGAGTCAGTGATATGACTTAAGGAAACTACACCAAGCAGAGCCCGAAATTTCTCGAAGGCAGGTTCTCCTAATATAAAGGTATTCAAAACTTCCTAATATAGTCAGATTTGGTCTTAAAAGATTGAAACCCCTTACATATTTATTTATTTAAAAGTCGATGTGCCAAAAATGTTTTGCTGCATACAATTCATAGGATCGAAGAACTTTCTAAAAAAATTTTCTGAAGTACATTTATTGACTGATATAAAATATATTATTATCAATGCCAATTATATTCTTTTAAAATTAAAACTTTACAATGAATTTTATAATAAATGGAAGAAATTTCTATAGAATAATTCTTTGGAAAATTGTATAAAGTATAACAATATATTCTGTAACACACATAATGTTTCCTCACTGAACGATTCTTTTTTCTATACTCATGTTTTTTTAAAGAAAAAAAATTCGTATTGGTTGAAGTTAAATTATTTTGGTTTGAAATTAAAGTGCACATTTTAGGTGAGATGTCTGAAAATTATGGAAATGTAAAGTACAATGAACAAAATAGTGCTAGACTTTTAAAATGGTAATAATATGAGTTATAAGATTATTAAAATTTGAACCTTAAAATTATTTTACCGACAAATCTATTAGGTCCAAATTACATAAAATATTTCCTTAAAAATTTTGCTGAATATTAATCCCTCAAATTAACTGATCGCCAAATACGGCTAGCTAATAAAATAAATCAAGAGCTTGGAAATGTTTTAAAGAACGTCATTTGTTTCCATTTTTTTTTTTTTTTTCTTCGCCAAGTTTAAAAATTACTATTTCAGATTTTTACTCAAAGCAAAAAACACTAGTCATAAATTATTTCTCGAGTTGCAAGAAATATTTTATTCGTTTCTCGCTGTGACAATTTCTCCTATTATACCTATCTGTTTCTAAAAAACAATTATTTATCTCATTCAATTAGGAATTATTTTTAAGAGAAAAATATCATATTTATTTGAAACGAAACATAGAAATGATTTGTTAGGTGATATCATTCATTAAGTTCACAGAGCTGTCTTGCGAATGAAACATATCAAATGTAAAATATATTTTAATTAATTATTTTTTTGTTTTCTCGTATAATTTTGAAAAGAATTCTCTTCTTCTCTTTATATATTTTCTCATTCAACGGATGTTTGTCCATTCAAATTTATAACAGTAATAGAACAAATCAAATGAAGCCTATAAATAACTTCATATAAAAACAATTTTAGAAATTGAAAAAGAGGACTTTAGAATAGTCTAAATTTGATTTCCATTCATTATTTTCCAAAATTTAACAAAGCCAGAAGGGTATTAGATAAGTGTTTTTGCATGACATCAGATGAGATAGCAGTTTTTATTCTATGTTGTAATTAAATCTATTCACTCGAAAATTATTAATAATTTCAAATTCATTCTGGAAAGCAGTAGTTTCAACTCAACATTAAGTATCTCTTTCAGATATACTTGATATTGCTGCTTGATTGATATTTTCTGTAATAAGAGAATAAAATTAATAAAAACATATAATCCCTAATGAGAAAGTTCAATTGATAAATTTAAATGTCCGAAGTTAATTTATACGGTCCCAAATAGAAAACAGGCATGTTTTAATGTATATCATTGTATCCCGAAAAAGTGGATAAAGCCGTCTGCATTCCCTTCCCTTAATTATTGTAATTCCACATATACTTTCAATTGCAAAGTTTTGTCAGACAAGACGCCGTAATGTATGGATATATTTTGATTTTTATAGCTAGTACAAATAAAAAATTACGAAAATTAAATTTTTTTACAATGATAAAACATCATGGAGTGCATTGTTTTTTGTTTTTTTCTTATACTCATCTATAAGGGCACAAAGCTTCATGCGCTTATCTGTAAAATTTTCTAAGATATTAAAAGAGGAATTTATCGAATTGCAATGTTAAATTGGCAACAAATGTTAAATGAGGATGATAATTTTATAATAAAAATGAAAAGCCATTATCATTCAAATCAAAGTGATCATTATCAAATGAAAGAAACATCTATTCTCTGATTCTTTTCCTCCAATTTTAAATAATGATAACAGAAAGAAAATTTAAGTGAATGCATCTAGAGAAATTTGAACAATGGGTTTAGAGCAATAATAATTTGCCCACTTTCATTATAAAGTGCAAATTTGACTCTCGCATCAAAATATTGTTTTATGAAAAGAATCAATTTTAAAAAAATTAATTAATTATCTGTTATAAAAAATGTTGCTGGACTTTTTAAAAATTTTTTTATTAATTACTCCGCTGCCATTTTCATGTGTTTAATACACATGTTTTTCATAATACAACATCATTGTAAGAACATTCATTTGTATCATCGAATTTGGAAATTTGTATAAAGTAAATTAAATAAATTGATGTAGGAGTGTACGCATGTGATGTTTAAAAAATTTTATAAATAATTTCTTTACATTAAGTCAAAACCTTATTGTGTTTGGAAATGCTAACTGGAAAATATTTTAATAAGCCAACCTATAACAATAAAAATATCCCATTCGACCATACAAATAAATTAATGTAACAAAGGTATCAGTTTAAATTTCTATGCATTAAATTAATCAGGTTTTTAAAATAAAATAAAATTTAAGTTTACTCCTAAACAGATATAAAATTTTCAATGAATTTTACAAATACATCTCTTGAATATAATGATATCAATTGTTAAGATATATTCAAAAGAATTTTAGATATTTTTTACATATCACTTATATTCTTAATATTACTTATAAGAAAGTTAATCCGGTTCATTTGAACATTACAAAAAAAATCGAAAATAGAAAGATTTCAATATTTATTCGGCCCCTGTTTATCTTCTGAACATTTGCAAGCCAGCTGACTTGAAATAAAATGACTCGTAAAATTGGAAATAAATACGCGTGCACTTGACAATGAAGCTCAGAATTCAGCGTTTTAGGCATTTCTCCTTTGGTTTTATTCTTTATTTTTTAGCTCACTCCAACAAGCGTCTGTATCGGTTATTGCGGTTTGAAACTAAAGAAATGATTTAGTGCCATTGCGTCAAATGTTGCAGAAGTTTCTGATTTCTCAAACGACGAGGCTTCCCTGACTTACAGTTTTGCTGTTCATCAAATTGCTTTTATTTCACGACTTTGGATAGGCTATCTCTTCAAATACCACTTGCAAATTGTTGAAACCACTTAGATTTCTTTTCATGCGTTTTTACAATAGGATATTATGATAACTGTGTGTGATGTGAGTGTTCTTAGTCATTTTTTATTTGCATAAAGGCACGCTTTTTCATGATTTTTAGATAGTTTCATTTTAGCCTTTGATATGCGATTTATAGCATGTAAAAATACAATGGATGCAAAAATCAGAAATTTATATATTTTATATCGCTTGCATGTGCTTCGTTAACAAAAATATGCAACTCCGATTTTTTTTTTTTTTTCGTATTTGAAATATTTATTTTTCATATTTTTGTAGAAATAATTTGATAGTACAGTGCTGAAGAAAAAGCTCAATTTAAATTTATTTTAACTGTATTTTATATTTTTGAAAAGTTTTTCCATTTTAATTCAGTATTTTTCAAATCATTTTCACTGAAAAAAATTTTTAAAAAGATGCCTCTTTTACCATTTTTTTTTTTTTAGCTGACCTTGTTTTAAATACTTTATCTTTTCAATGTAAAGGTTCTTCTTTTATTATTATGGAATTTTAAAAAATCCATGTTCAATGAATAATGCGTAAAATATTTTGTAATGTTTCATTCCCAAGTATTATATATTTCATACTTTCGAAAAAATAATTTTCTGTAAAATCAAGAACTATCCCTTGTTTAATTGTATTAACGGGTGTCCCAAAATTAACGCAGGATTTGAATTTTTCACCATTCGTGGAATAAAGTATTGGCAACCTTATTAAAATAACCATTTGACAGCTGATAGTTTAGGGTTAGTAAAATGGAGCGTCACGCTATAGACAAACGTATTAACGCAATATCTGAATTAAACAAAAAACACAGGTATTTTTTCCTTTAAATTGTTATACATTTATTGAATCGTAAAGTACCGAGTATACGGTTATGTAGAATAAAAGGGCCTCTACGGCTTTGACGGCACACACGCACTCTTTTATCATAATTTTCCATGACCATTTTGCATAAATGTCGCTGAATTTATTTGATGCAGCATTGCATTTCTTCCTTCAAAGCACGCGTGCATGAGGGCTTGTTGGAGAGAACTTTGACTTCAAATAACCCCATAAAAAGAAACATAATGGTATTAAATCAAAGGATCTAGGAGGCCAATTCTCAAATATTTGAAATGTGGTCGCCAGACTTTCATTATTTTTGAAATATTGTTCAACAATGAAAACACGTTTTTCTATCGTCTAATACCCCATTTTTACTAAGTCTAAACTATCAGCTGCCAAATCCTTTTTTAATTTTCTTGCCAATACTGTACTACACGAACGGTGGCAAATTCAAATCTTGCATTAGTTTTGAAACACCCTCTAAACATATGACTAATGCTTTTTATCTTACCAAAACTATTCAGCGTATTTACAAATGAAACGAGAACACTTGAACAAAATAAAATAGTTGGTTGAAGTTATAATTTAAGTCTGTATTCATTTTCCATAGTCTCCATATCTTAGAGCACATGCGATAGAACATACAAAGTACTTCCATTCATTTTGAAATTTCGTACGAATGGAAAGATTGGATGCGTATAGATTTTTACATAGAGAACGCCGATAAATCTGATTTTTAATATCAAGAATAATTTTATATGTTATATAAATTAATATACTTTAAGATCTTTAAGCTGATATTTTAGGTATAAATTTAAAATGCATTTCTTTTTCGGACTTAAGACAAAAAATCAATACCGACATTAAAAATTCGTGGAAAAACAGACATAAGGATTATTTAAGGCAGCGTTCAATAACAGCAGCCAAGTTCATTTATTTGCAGGCTTTTAATATTACAAAAAATGTCGTATAGAAATGAAGAATAAAATTCAGCTATCTAATAAGATTTATCGATGCATTTATTTAAAATATTAGTCAATACACCAGTGATGTTCAGACTTAAAACCCTTTCTTGAATAAAATTTTTAACACAGAAACTACATTTTGTACCTTTCCCCAAGACATATATGTTGAAATGAAAGAGGAATAGAAGAAACAGTGATAGATTAGTTCAAAGTTTTAATGTAGCTCAGAAAAAGAATACCTATAATTTGTTTAGTCTTGTTTTATTTCAGAATATTCAGAGCTATTTTTTTTTTTTTTTTTTGAAAAAATGAATCATAATTGAAAGAAAAGTTGATCAAGAATGAAATTAATATGGTTGAAAAGTTAAAAATTGTAATTTTAAGATCACGTAAAAAAAAATGTTTTTTCGAAATGATTTCTATTGGACTTTCTGTCGAATAATAGGAAAGACATTGGTTAATTTCTCAGACTAAAACCAATCCTGCCATCGAATATCTGCTTTATCTGCTCGCAACAGCCTTATTTTTCATACTTCCGTTTGAGCGATTGATTAATCTCTGCTTTTAGGCATTGTTAAGTCACTACCTGGAAACAAAGGAAATTCAGACAAAAAAAATATTCATGAAAATAAAACAGAAATTGAAAACAAATTGTGATAGGAAAGTTAGCTGTTAGTGTGGTTGAATGCAATAATTTTACAGCGATTGAATATTTAAAAATTAATAAGAAATGAAATAAATATTGCACAAAAAAATGAAATTGATAACATTGAAAGATACAATTTTGAATTTCAAAATGGTTTAAAAGCATTTCTCCCAAAATAATTTCCTCTGAACTTACTATGGAAAGAAGGCGAATTTTTTTCTAATTTTTTAATTAATTAAATATCTAACTATTATTTGACTTTCGAAAAACTCACAGTCATTTTTCCTCTTCTTTTAAATAATAACATCGAACTAATTGTAGAGGAGAAGCGAAGCTTACATATGTAGCCACAATTATTTTATTCATATTAAGATAGAGTTAGATAATATACATCAGTTTTTTCAATAAAAATTATCATAAATTAGTAAAAAATAATTGGCGATATTAATCCTCCAAATTTTGATGGTCTTTATCGAAATACTCCCCAATACATAAATTCATTTTCCTAATTTTCTCAGTCTTCATAAACTTTTTGGAAGTCATATTTTTAACATGCCCTTTTAACTCGCCACTGCAACGTTCACTAATAGTTCTGATATAAAAAAAAACGAGTGGTTTTTTTAGAGGTGTTTCTTTAAATTCAGGTAAAGATATAATGTTAAATCAGAATTATAAGAAGGACGGGAAGCGCACAAGATATTGACTTTTAAAAGAGATTCAACAATAACATTGACAACAGGGTGACTTGCATTATCATGGTGTATCATGCTATCATTTTGTGAACTTTTGAAACAAACGTGTCCTTGGTGAGACTCTTCCGCAGCAATTGTTTGTATAAAACTTGTATCAATCCACGAATATCGACAAATATTATGACCATTCTTTTTCCAACAAATGCACCCATTCTTTCTTTCTTCGGTGCTAGTGATGTAAACGACTTCCACACAGAATAATGTTCTTGGATTTAGGATTATAATGGTAAAGCCAACTTTCACCAGTCTTGATGAATTTCGAAAGACGCATGGTATCATTTTGTGACATTGATTTCAACCTAACTACTACTATGAACAGACTACAAAGAAATATCTGTCTGAATAGTCTCGGAACTCGAAATGCCACATGCAGAGTTTCTATGAATAACGTGTGAATAGCAGTCAAGGGAAAGCTCAACTTTTCTGATATATCTTTATTATACAATTCGATGATCTTCCTTCACTAATACAACAATAATGCAGACGTTTAATTCCGTTGGAATAGTCATTCTAGTATCATTTTTCTTTGATTTCCCATTTGATTCCTATTTAAACATCTGAAATCATCTTCCAGCTCTGCTAGAAAAGTCGGACAGATTCCCCATAAACTTTTTGCAGTATAAAGAAATAGTAATTTAAATTTCAGTTGACAATATTTTTAGGCGGAAACAAGCATAATATCTGTCGAGTGTCATATTCCTTTATAGCGAAGGCAAAAGTAAAGCAACACATCTTTGGCTGAGGGCCAAAACCATAGTAGGGAAAGTCAAAACCATGAAACTTCGGCCACCTATTCTTCACAAATCCCGCTAAACATACTGTAAAATTTTTATTTTTCTTGAATTTTTAATCAACTTTAAAAAAATTATGACTATTCTTTAATCAATAGCCCTAGTACCTGAAATATTTTGAGATACATTTGAATTATTGAAATGTTGCTAAGAAAACGATCGGATCAAAGAAAAACCATCCTTATGACCAAATCATCAAAAAATACATTCATATTTAACAAATTACAGAAACTCTCATCTTCAAAAAATATTTGTATTTCTTGAATTTTTTCAAAGCTTTTCCTTAAAATGATACCCTGTTATCTACGCACCTAAAAATACTTTTCAACAACACCATTTACCAGAAACGTCCTCCACACTATCCTCCACCTCCAGATCCCACGCGATATTGCAACACCTTTTATACCTTCGTGATTCTTTTTTACATTTCTCCGGCGTTCGCAGGTAGTTAAAAAGCGAAAGCATTAACTGAAGAAGCAAAAAACAATCACTTTTACTTAACCTTCGCCTCAACCTGTTGTGCTAGAAGGCCAGCAGTGAAAACGCTGTTCACGCCCTGGGCATAAGGACATGAGGAAGAACTAATAAAGGGGTGACGTCAGAATAAAAAGAAAAGTAAAAGAGGCGGATAGCAAAACAGCTGCGAAGGGAAGAGTTGTTCGATTATTTACCTATGGAACGCAAATGAAGATGGTGTCAGATGATCGTGCAATGAGTATTTTTTTTTTAACACAAAGGCTATTGAGAAAATCATACAGGGTAAGAAAAGATTAATAGAGATGTTTCTTCAAAATTAATTAATCATCCTTCAAAGGTGCTTCTTGAACATGACGATTAACTTACAATAATGAAAAAAGCTAATTGTTTTTTCAATTATTTAAATAGTATTTATGCATCAGTAACAAAATATATTTAGAGAAATTGTGTTTTGTACAAGATACGCAAATTGCACGTTGTTTACAATCTTACTTATCGACGACATTACTAAAGCCTTGACAGTTTTTTTGTTTTTTTTTCATTTTGGGGATGAGATCAAGAATTCCTTTTTACTAATTATTGATATGCTAGTTTAGTTTAGTTATATTATACCTCCTTTTGAAAGTAATTTCGAGCATTATTACAAGGCGAATCTTGTTAAAAAGAAAAATAAACGAACAGTTATCACATAATACCTTTTCCCTAACATTCAAACTGCGCTTCGCCACCTTTAATGCATATTTATACCCTTATTTCGAATGTACGCTTTTTAACTCTACCAAATTACAGGTTAGATTTTTTTTTTTTTTTTAGTTTAGTTATATTACCGTCCAGTTTTAAAGCAACACTAGATCTATTTCGAGACGAATCTCGTACTTCTGAAAGGCGGTGAGATGACAAAGACAACACCTGATCTGGCATTCCCCTCTTTAAACTTCCACACCACACCAGGAAATGACATTTGATCCCGACGAATTTAACATGCACCAGACCCGCTTCCACGACAGTTCTTCGGTCGAATCGGGTCTCGAAACTGAAACCGTCTTGTTCCGAAACCGAGATCTTACCGCCAGGCCAACACTGCCTATTTAATGAGTCCAATAGTTTTATGTAGTTATTCATACAACATGGAAAGATGGATGGAAACGCTTCATTTCGAAACAAACTATGTGTATTAACATATAACATATGCGAAACTGTGTCGTATAATTTTGACTTTCATATACAATATAATTGTGCGAGACAAAATACTTTACATAATTTCAAAAGAGGCAATAAAAAGCAAAAATACCATAATCTCTATATTATTTTTTGGTTACGATTTTAGAAAGAAATATTAGGAATTTTGGGTTTATTAGAATTACAATTAGCATAAGAATCTTATTTTATATTCTCTTGACATTTCGACAAATTAGATTTTCATTAGAAAGTATAAAAAAATTATATTTGTTTGGATTCGCGTTTATAATAAAAATAAATCTGTTTCATTATATAATCCGCAGTAAATTTTTTTCATTATTCGTTTTTCAGAAGTTTTCTTCTTTTCACTTTGGAAATAGTTTTTCTAATTTATTTGATCAAGCAAACTGATCTTGGAAAAATCTACAAAAATTCGTTTGACTGAATTCTATATCAATAACTGATGTGTGGGCAACGTGAACAGATGGTTGGGCTAGTGAGGATTTGTTTGAGAAATATTCACCACTCTAAGAGAAAGTTTGAAAATCTCTGAGAAAAATTGTTAAAAAAAGAATCAAATTTCAAAATAATTACCTTAATCTATAAAAAAATGAATATTTTCAGAATTCTTTTTATCAAAGCAAATTACGCGACCATGTTAAGAGCTTTTATATAGTATAAAGTCTAAATTTATTTATTGTTGTTAAACTGTTACTGTGATTTTTTTATTTGCTTAAAGTTTGTTAAATACTTGATCATCTTTATTTATTTTAATATGTTCTTTCCATCATTTCCTTAAATGTAGTGTTAATTGTATGATAAGGTCTTGGGATTAGACAATTGTATGAATGAAGCCAGCTACTTCAGAATGTCCGTCATGTAAGTACACTTGATACTTGGCAATCTTCCTTCAAGGATAGAAATTTCTCAATTTAGAGAGCAATAGAAGCTTGGAGATGGAGATATCAAATCAAATAGTGTTTTCGCTTTTTGGTAACAGTTCAAATTGGTGATAAAATAGTTTACGTGTAATTTCAAGATACGGTGTTAATCTAAGCTAAGTTAAACTATTTTATTTAATACTGAGGTTATTTATGAGCAGGAATCGCGGTGACTTTGTGAGAATGTCTAGACTTATATCTAACGTCGAAGCTCAAATATTCACCCGTTGGTGTAGTGCGGACATTGGAAAAAGAGGAATAAGTTCATTTGTCTCTCTTTTTATCTGATGACATTAAAAATTGTGCGATTCGTTACAAAATATACTTCATGCTGCTTCAAAATGTAATGTGAAATTAATCAAAATCAGTTAGAAGTATGTAACATAATTTTATTTCATTTCCAAATCTATTGTCTCGTCTCCCTTGACAAGATTGAACCTTCCCCCCCCCTAAAAATAGGAGAAAGCTTATGAAAATAATTATGAAGTTTGAATTTATATGAACATCATTTGAATATTTATGTTTGGTGTTTTATGTGCCTCCTTAAATAAAATAATTTGTACTTTGTATATCAAGTTTCTTTAAAATAAATATCCTTAACTGTTGCAACCATAGTTCATATAATTGAAAACTTGTGTTGTTTTTAATTTGTCGAGATTTTAATTCAATCCAGATTTTTTTAAAGGTAAATACCAGCAACTTTAAAAAATATATTCTTCAGTGGTATTGTATCAATATTTCTTTTTACGCGGTGTTCTGTTTGTAAATTAAAATGATTCATAACACTTTTAACAGTATATGAAAAAAAATCTTAGTAAATATTTAACCATTTAATAAAAATCATAATATAATCATATGAAGAATTATTAATCACTACATTCTATATAATATTATTTTGTATAAAAACATAATAATTCTTGAAATCGCATATTTTTATTTTTATTTATTTATTTACTTCGAAGTGGAATAAAAAGTATGAAAAATTTATATCAACACTGAAAACTGAAATCAATTAATTAGAGCCCATGCATGTAATCCAAATCATCATCTGTAAAAACGTTCAATCGCAATAATAAAAAAATGGAAAACTAATTATGCATCTAAAAACATTAAAGCAATATTTTTTTACTAGATTATCATCTAAATCAAAATAAAATATTAGAAATCTATTAATTATGCAATCATAAATTAATTTTTCATGAACAAGATAAAAAAAATTGAATCAAAGCATTTCAATTGTTCAAAATTGAATCTAAATGTAAAATAGTTACACTGTTTTACATTTAGTTTATATTGATTATATTGCTAAGAGATAAACAATCTGAGACATTTTTTTGTCTTGTATGGAATAAAAATGCTCAAATTTATTAATGATAAGCATTTATCAATATACAAACTATTAATCTTGAAATTTTTGTAAACAACATACAAATCGTAAATGTTTTCTTTTCAGATAAGCATCTCGCATAAAAATGGAAAAATTGAAATTATATTTTAGTTCCACTAAAAATGAGTAATTCGAACAATTTTGGCCTATTATTATACTCCAAGTATGGTGTGATCGGAAACGTGTTTCATGCATTTACTTCCTTACAGCAACATAAATGCCGCTATAAATTTCGATCAGACGTGCAGATATTTTTTCTTGACGTAAATGGACGAACTACGAGTCAAATGCCCATTTTGAAAAGTCAGAGTTAATCAGATGAAGTATTGACGTGAATTCCTGATTCATTTATTGCAGTTGATTTATTTATTTCGTGTCAAAGGCTATCTTTTCGAGACAATTAGTAATTTCCATTTGTAAATACTTCGTAAAATTATATTTATTAGAAGAAAGTTTTCAAATGACAAATTTCATAGTAGTAAAGCAAAAATTTAATGTGTACATTTTAGGTACATTTTTCAACAGGTACTTAAGACAAGCTGACATTACTATATTTAATATAAATTCGAAAACGTGATTCTAATTAGAATGATCATCTTAAATCCCATTGGGTGTTAAAGATTTAAAGTGTGTTTTTTTACTTAGGCATACCTTCCTCTGAATATTATAACTCAAAAAGTAAGAAACGAACGAATGAAAATTAATTTGCTGCCTTGACATGGAAATTAAAGATTTGGAACAAATTTTATATAAAATTAATCTGAGGAAATTTTATCCAACCAAAATAATCACCAAAACTAGAATGAGCTAGGTCTTGAATTTGCCATATGGTTTCATTGCTAAAATTGTAGATTTATATTAACTTGTGAAACAGATGTCTCAGGGAGTTGACTTACATGTTTTGTGTGAGGTAATATGATTTGAAAACTCACAAACGTAACTGTCTATATGATATAGTCTAGAAATCACGAATATAGATAGATCTGTATGAAATTTGATTTAAATCTATAAATGGAAAGAAATCCCAAACGCATATATGATTTCTTTTCCTAAATTTTAAGATGTAATACAAAGCGTGTCACATTGTATAAAAATACCAGACATATGAGACGAGAATACTCCAGTTTTTGAAATTAGTGACATTAACAGCTTAACTGTTTTGCCTGAGTGTCATAAGTGCATCGACTTATCGAATTTTGATAGTTGTAAGAAAAAAATAAACCATTCATAATGATTATAATTCAATATTGAAATTACTTCGAATACATAGATAAGTTAAGTATTCAATGGATTTCCATTTGAATAAAAATAAGAAAAATATCCTCAAAACAGCTGGTGTAATCTTATTAGATAGTAATGAAAATAAAACAGTTGAGGGGTTAACATACAAAATATATTTTTTAAAAAGTTTTTAAAATTCATTCACTTTGAAAAAAAGGAAAATATTTTACCACATTTTCGAGATTAAGCGTACAAACTTGTACACAAAATGAAAGTGATCATGAATCATTTCTGTCATATTATACATGAATAAGTATATGCATGAACAGAACAGTTTGATTATTATGATCCGTTCAAAAATCATCAATATAAAGTTAAAGAAATATTTATATCATAAAAGAAGTTTTTTGTTATTTTTAAAAAAATTTCCCATTTTATAATATCCGAAATTTTATATTAATATGTAATTAAATGATGATTTATTTTTAATAATAACTTAATCCATTTGCTGAATTTATTTCTATAGAAAGAAAAATGGAATTCATTATATAGAACAAGACAAACATGACCAACCGAATTTCGACAATAGAATTCAAATAGAGAAAAACAAATCATTAATACAGCTCTTAAGCATAAATATAGCAACAAACAAACTATTATATCGCTTTTCCCGCCATTTCCCACGCCTTCCAAAGGAGCGAATATTGTCTTTTAATGATGCTACTTAACCCCTTTCCCGCCACTATTGTCAAAGAAGGTAAGACTGAAACAAATAAACAAATAAAAAGGAATGATGAAAGAAGGAAAAAAAAGGGGGGGGGACCCAAGAAATCTTAATCAAAGAATTTCCATTAAAACACTCTCCATAAAAATACTTAGCGGTTCAAAACCATCAACATGGCTCGTTGCCAATTTTAATGGGAAAAAACCAACTGTTGTGAACACCCGAATGTATGTCGCAATCCAGAGAAATATCAACTACAACACACTCCCTTACTCCCTTTGTTGCTGGCGTGTAGAAGCGTCGGATCCCAAGCTGTTTTTTCTTACGCAAAAAAGGGCTGGAAAAGAATCCCAATCCTACGCGCTGGCTGCGAAGTGGAATCATCAATAGTTCCGCTTACGAATCGCTTCAACGCAGCTGTAATGGAATCTCATTTGCTGAACCGACTGTGACTCGTGCCTCATCGGTTTACCGTTGGCTGCTGCGTTTGGATACTTTTCAACGTGCGCTGAGAAAGAAAATGTAAACACAGGTGAGAGCTGTTTTTAATATTAATGCATTATTTTAAGTGTGTGATACATCAACACGTTATTCTGAATATAACTCGATTTAAGTTTCCATATATATTTTTGAATTATTTATTAGGTTTCTATATATACATTTTTTAGTGATTAATTAGGTTTCTGTATACATTTTTGAGTGATCTTTTCAGCTTAAATCAATACGAAGAAACAATTTAGCAGAAATAATAGATGTTATTACTATAAAGGTTTTATTTTCAGAAAAAAATATAATATATTAATACCTAATTATAAATTTTTGAATCTACTTTATATATTTTGTATGATTTAACATCATTCTCCGTGCATAGTTGTGAAAAATGTGAATAAATGAGGAATACCCTTAATATTAATATATTATTTTGGATTTGGAATATAATAAAACTTCGAGTTTTTAATTTATTTTTGTTGTAATGAAAATTTTCAATTAAATCACATAAACGTATAAAGAAAATCTCAAATAAGAATTATTCATAATGTTACTGCTTATATTGAAAGATGTATGAAATGAGAATACTTTTAAAGTGACTTTTTAAATTGATTTTGATTTGCAATTTTTTTATATATATTTTCCATTTTTAATATTGATATTAAAGTGTGATTACTATTAAATTCATTTTTATTATTTCCTGAAGACTGGTTTCAAAAAGTAGCATTTTATAGAGAATTTTGTTTTTATAGTTTCTTTTTTTTCGATAAAATAAAAATTAAGTCCAGCTTAGTGCTAATGCGTTACTTTGGGGCAATGATTGGGGTTACTTTGGGGCTCTAGCAATGAATTTTATTCAATTTTCGCGATATTATGGTATTTTTTAATTTCAATAATTTTCCGGAACTTATTCGATTTGAGTATGTTTCATTATTGATATATGAAAATATATTTTCAATATTTAAGTTTTCTTATGTACATTAAAAATATTTGACATTTGATTATAAAATATACTCAAATTAACATAAAAAATGAAAATTATTAAAAAAAATATGCAATTTTATTTAAACAAAACCAAAATATTATGATTGTGATTAATGGAAATTCTAAATTCCAGTTTGCTAATAGTTTAGTTGACGCATAGAAAAAAAAATGCTTACCGATTCATATTATTATGAAATATTTATATTAATAATTACTCTAAATATTCCGAAAAGCACAATTAAATACTTTCACGTCCGATTTTAATATTTCGGAATATTTATGAGCGCAATCCAGGACTTGAAAATGACTGCGATTCTTTGTAATTAAAAGCTAAATTGATTTGACCTTGATTCATGAATCAGTTACATAATAACAATAAAATATCTGGTTTTATTTCAAAGCGAGGAAGTATTTATAGATATTTAAATTCTTTTTTTTTTCTTTTGCTTCATTATAACAGAAGTATAGTTGCCAAACTAGTTGTTGCAAATGAGAATCATTAGTCATTTCTTGGTTAGTTTGACATTCAGTAGTTTTGAAATTTTACTTCAGTCTAAGATGAATATTGGCAAATTATTTCATTTTTATATTTCGAAATTTTTTATAGTAAAAATGTAGTAGAAATAAAGAAAGTCAAAAGTTAAAAAAATTCGTAGATAAAACTGGAAAAATGAATGGAATTGTATAAAAAGAAATAATAGCTGCAAATATACTACAGAAAATGCCTTTTTAAAGAAGAATTTTATTAATGAAACAAAACATTTTATCTATTCATAGGAAATAAGATAATGTTGCTATAAAAATGTGATAATATGATATTTCAAAATCAATAAATAAAAAACAAAATGTTGAAAATACATAGGTTTCATTTCGTAATATTTACAATTCTTATTTTCTCTCGCTCTCTCTCTCTCTTTTACAAACGACTAACAGAAAAAATTATTTTTTCATTGGTTACCATTTCATTTACTCAATTTAAATGCTGTTTTAAAAACGTTGATGAAAAGAATTAATTATTACATTAAAAAGCAAACATATAATGCGCCATATGTAATTTATAGGTTTACCTGTGTTTCACATTGATAAAATTGGACAGATGTTAAAAAATGAGTTCTACTGCCTACAAAATATGAAGTATATCATAAAAATAATCAATGTAATCTTATTTAATAAATATTTAAAATTTGAATCGTATTTTCAACTACTTCATATACTACAAAATTTTCTTTACATGAAATTACAAAAATTACTACAAAGAAGATATCGGTCATTAATCGCAGTTTCGAAATAATGTCAGTGCTCATTGTCACAACAAACAAAACATTATATACGTATTATTAAATCCTCGTCGAAAGTGTTATTTCGAATTTTTCTTTCCTATAATATATTACATTTTAACCAATATTCTTCATATATTATTTCTTTAAATGTGCTCGTATTCGTTTTATAAATATAGAAACAATTATTTCCAACTTATAGTAAAACTTTAAAAACATATAAAAAATTCTTTTATAGTAAAAAGAATACGAAACACATTTTAAACGTTTCACCAATAAAATAGATTTATTATTTTTGCATTTTTATTATAACGTAAATATACGCGTAAGATTGCTTTAAACTGATTTCTTTTCATTCGCCTCAATATATTTGACATTTGGGATAACATTTCCTTATTTTATATAAATAAATGCTCACATTTCAACTTTTATTAAATTTATTTAACTGAAGAGAAATGTATCAATGCCTGAAAGTTATTTTTTAGAATTCTATTATTGCTGCCATTAAACTGATGCTAAATACATGAAAAAATTTCTTCCAAAATTATAAATAATAATATTATATAAATATTAATTAATTATATAAACTATATAAATAAATTATAAAGTTCAAACATTTAAATTTAAATTTAATTTGATAAATAATGAAATCTAATTTTTTACGCTTATTGAAAATGTTCCTGTTCACAGAGCAGATTTTGTGAATATACATTATCAAAATATGTTCTTGTTTCATACGTTGTTGTTATCATTATTCCTATAAATTTTAATCATTCAAGCAAATTTTATAAAATTTGGCTTATATTTATAAACCAACCTTTTCATATAATCAAAAGCTGAAATGCGCTCATCCTTTTTATTATTATTATTATTATTTTATTTTCTCACATACGTGATTCACAAACAGAAAGTATACCAATCGTCAAAAGATTCGAATTTGAGATTTTGACAAATCTCCACGTTTTCTAGAGATCTTCCTGGAGTCAGAAAATTTTCTTGTCTGTCTACGAAAACGATAACTTAAAAGTATTTTGAGGTTGACGGACGGAATTCAACATATAGTTTTTACCTCCAAATAGCCGATTTCTGGCAAATTTTGACTGAAATCCATTCTCGAGTATGTTTGTATGTTTGCCGTAACAACGTATATTAACAATCGAAATGTTCTAGACGAATCAAATTTAGTGCAGGCATCTGAAGAAAATCCAATTAAGAGCATACCGGTATCAAAGTTTCATAACATCTCTCATTATGTATCCTCGCGTGAATATGAAAGCGATGATTCAAAAAAGCAATGGCAAATATTTGAGAATTGACAGCGATCTCGTAACTGCGACTGTATCGAATTTCGGTTTCAGTCAATCTGGATCCTGTGATTGCATTTGTAGATCTATGTCAAATTTTGATTTTTAATCAGTCATCAAAAAAGTGCCCAAAGTATAAATTCGATTTTGCGGGCGCTTGTGTATTGACCGCATCTTAAAGATAAATTGCCAAAGATCACATGACAGATTCATCAAGGATTCTAGAATCACGACACACACCAATATTTCACAATTATTATTTGCCAACTCCTTGCGAAATCTTACTCAAGATGCACAATTTTATGGGGAGAGAGGGGGGGGGGGGTGTAGAATGATAGCACCTTTATTAGGGACAATGCGAAATATATTCGATAAAGAATAACAGTGAAATTATAATCGATAAAAGCTATTGAATATCATGAGTATTTTAGATTTCTTCAGATAAATTTCATTGATTTTATTGCTCTTGGAAAACAGCAAGATCCGAGATTTTTTTTTTGTTTCACATATTCTAATATTAAATTAATATTTATGAATTATTAAAGCATTTTACACAAATCATAGGCTAATCATTAGTTATTTTTATGTTATAGTTTTACATTTAATTTGGGATATAATGTATGTATAGAGATTGATAGATATTTAAATCTAATTGAAATCCTAAATAATTTCCTGTTTTTCATATTAAATTAGCTAAAACTAGTTTATTCTAAAATTTCCTCTTTTTTTTCTAATTCCACTTTTATTTATTTATTTATTTCTAACACGCGTTCTAATGTTGATGATATTGCAATTCTCATGATGAAAGAGCAGAGAGCAAAATCCCTAACGCTCACTGCATTTCTTCCTAATAGTCCCTTTCTGTATACCTATATATAAATATATTCCTATTAATATATATGAGATACATTTTAGAGTTATCGTGTCGGAAAATAAAGCTCGCGTAACTTAGAAATGAAACTGAACCTAGAATTCGAGTGATTAGAAAATAATTATTTTTGGAGCGAGATAAATATATACTACGGAATTGCACATACGCGTGATACTATACACTTTGTTGATAGGAGTTGTGCTCATTTTCTTCTTAACAATCTCAATATTTTGATGCCAAAAAATGTTTCTATAACATTGGCTTTATTACTCTTATGAACACATTGATTGGTTAATGAAAATAAGTAATAACTGTTGGAATAGAAACATTAAGTAAATCTAAATGTTTTGATACATTTAATGATAAAAATATTTTATACATTTAATCTGTAATAACCTGCCGTTTGTTGTTCAAAGTATATGACATTTAGGAGTCATAACGAAAAAGACACCATCATATGTATACAATTGCGCGGGAAAATGTACGATATTTCGAATTTAATGGCTTATCATTTCTTTGTATTTTGTTTATGAAAGATATATGCAAGGCCAAATTCTTCACAAAAAGAAAAGATATGGGGCTTCAAATATTCTAGCGACTGGTAGACATGTGTCTTTATTAGATTTCTATGCAAAAATAATGCTGCATTTATGAAGGTGCACGATAAATTGTGCTCGAGAAAATATTCAGCTGCAAACGCATTATGAGCTGAATATTTCTTGTATCTAGTTTGTAGAATCAGCTTCACAAAACAAAAAAAAAGAAGAAGAAAAAAACGAACTTTCGTTGGAAAAAACAACATATAATAACACTGGGTGTCTAGACTGAAACTATCTGTTTTTTAGTACGATAAACCTTTGATATTTGTTGCTTTGAATAATTAATCAGGTGATGACTCAACTTTCATCCATTGGAATTATTCATATTTAAAATATAGAATGCCAATTACATCGTAAAATAAATTAAATTGGTCTATATTACTGCTCATTCCAAAAATAAGAAATAGCTTATTAAGTGGGATTTGCTTCCTATTTACAATAAATCGAAATTTTTCGTATGTTTTTTTTTTTTTTTTTTTTTTATGTTGCTACACTTTTTTATTGTCTAATTAAAACTTTTCCCCTTAGATAGTGATAGAGTAGAAAGGTTTATTCTTTCTACATGAGTCTATGTAAATTTATGTTAATGTCTTTTATAAAATTGAATTCATTTCAAGCTACGATTATTTTTATTCTTTAAGAAACAAAAATGCACTAATGACATTATGAAATGTGTTTACTTTTATTTATAATTTCAATAAAAACAATTAAACATGAATCTGCAAAATATTTTAAATGTTAAAAAGGCATAGCAAAAGACTGAATAATTATTTTTAAATATTGCTTGCATTTATATTGAAAGCAGACCTTATTTTCTACTTAGAAAAATGTTAAGCATAGGGGGAATTCAAGTTCCATCTTCTATTCTATTTAGAGCATATTTAATAGAAATGCATTTTACCATGAATGTTCTTTAACTTAATAATTTTGCATCTTAATATATACTTGACTCTGACTTTGAAAATTAGATACAGTTACCTTTATTACCAATGTAACGATTTATAAAATACTGTCCCACTCATAGAAACTGAAATGAATAAATTTATATTATTTAATTAGCTTTTTAAATTATCGAGGTTATGGAAGTTTTTGAATCGATTTTATTCTTACTATCAATGTTACACTGTTCGTGTGTTTCAAATAAATTATGAACAGGGACGTTGTTATAAAGCAATACTTATGTGGCGATCCTGCTTCCATCAAAATGACTGTATTCGAAAAACTATTTTCCTAACTGCGCACCGGAAGTACGAAGCAGTTATCTACGATCAAGCGCGCAAGCTGTGCGAATTAAAAAGATCAATTTGCCGGTCTTTCAAAAAAATCTGTTGTCTGTCGATGTGTTAGCGTTAAAAATTAAAAGATGTTTATTTTTATATAAAAAAAGTCGTCGCTCATTCTTTATGTGTGGATGTAACTTAACTATCCCAATTTGCAACCTTCTCCACTAAAACATCCCACATTTGGTGACCCGAAAAGTGAAAGGATAACTTTCCCAGTTTTCTTTATGCATTAAATGGCGCCATAGCGCATTTCTTCCTAATGGCGGTAAGCGTATCGTTGAATATTGTTTCTATTTTCACAGCCTAAATAATTTCCATCGGAACTTCTGTTATATAATTTGGATTAGCATTTTCATATTATTTACTCTGATTATCAGTATATTATTTGTATTTTCGTATTTCAAAGCAGTTTTGTGAAATTATATTTATAACGTGCCTTTGATTTCTTGAATAAAACATGCCAGGAGATACTCCAAATTCCGCCAACAACGACGCAACAGTTTCTCGTGTTGGCGTCAAACTTCCGCCTTTCTGGAAAGCTAACCCTGCATTATGGTTTGTTCAACTTGAGGCGCAATTCGCCTTGGCGGGAATTACTGCTGACGATACAAAATTTAATCATGTTATTTCTGCCGTTGATTCTGATATTTTGAATTGTGTAAGCGATATAATATTGAAACCTCCTGATACTGATAAATATCCAACATTAAAAAAACGTTTAATTGAGTTGCATTCTGAAAGTGAAGCTTCGAAAATACGTACGTTGCTACAAGGCCTAGAACTTGGCGACCAACGACCATCTCAGTTATTAGCTCGTATGAAAACATTGGCGGGCGATACTGTTGGCGAGCCACTCTTAAAATCTCTTTGGCTCGGAAGACTGCCAAACAGCACACAAACTATTTTAACTGCTTTGAATGAAGATTTAGCTGGTTTAGCATCAGTTGCAGATAAAATAAATGATTTGGCTGGCCATTCAAACATTAATTCCGTTACTCCTCAATCTTCGAATAATCAAATAGCCCAACTTGAAAAACAAGTCGCCCATTTGACGACTTTAGTTGGCGAGCTTACTACAACAATGCGCCAATCACGCTCTCAAAGCAGAAATAGAAATCGACCTTTTAAAAACAGTCGTAGTTGCTCTCGTGATCGCTTCAAAAAATATAAAGAACCTGCTGATGGCATTTGCTTTTATCATATAAATTTTGGCACAAAAGCAAAAAAATGTAGTTTGCCTTGCTCTTTCAAGAATTCGGGAAACTAAATCGGCGGTCGTCCACTGGCCTTGGCCACGATCGCAAAATTAATAGAATTATGCTGGCCGATAAAGTTAGTAAATGGAAATTTTTAGTGGATACAGGCGCAGACGTATCTGTTTTACCACACAATTATGCTCCTAAAGCTGATTCCTCTAATGAATTACTCCTCTTAGCTGCTAATGGCACAAAAATAGCTACTTTTGGTAAAAAACGCCTTACGCTAGACTTAAATTTACGGCGAAATTTTACTTGGTCTTTCATAATTGCAAATGTGAACCAACCAATTATAGGTGTTGATTTTTTAAAACACTATAATCTTTTGGTTGATGTTAAAAGTGGTTGTTTGATTGATGGCATAACTAAATTAACCACTCAAGGCAAATATACAAACACAGATTCATTAACTTCTGGTATATCCATTTTGCTTGGTGATTCAGAATTCTATGACATTTTATCGCAATTCCAAGACCTCACTAATCCATCTCAACCAACAAAAAGCAAAGTATCAACTAAAATACATCACTTTATTGAAACAACTGGTCAACCAGTATTTTCGAGACCTCGTCGCTTATCTCCCGAGTTGCTAAAAATTGCACGTCAGGAATTTGAATTTTTAATGTCTCAAGGTATCATCCGTCCTTCTAGTAGCCCATGGGCTACTCCTCTACACATGGTGAAAAAGTCTAATGGAGAATGGAGACCGTGTGGCGACTACCGTCGTTTAAATTCAATTACCGTTCCTGATAGATACCCAGTTCCTCATATTCAAGATTGCACTCAAATGTTTTTCAATAAAACCATTTTCTCCACCCTGGATTTGATCCGAGCTTATCATCAAATTCCTATTAACCCAGCGGACATTCCAAAAACAGCAATCACAACCCCATTTGGTCTTTTTGAATATGTTTATATGCCCTTTGGTTTAAGAAACGCGGGACAAACCTTTCAACGTTATATACATCAAGTTTTGTCAAATTTAGATTTCTGCATTCCTTATTTTGATGACATACTGATTGCATCAAATAATGTAGAACAGCACAAACAACATTTAAAAACAGTATTTGAACGATTATCTCAGCACGGATTGAAACTAAACCCTTCAAAATGCGTCCTTGGGAAGCAATCGGTAAAGTTTCTAGGTTGTCTAATTACATCTGAAGGCGTGAAACCTTTACCGGAAAAAGTTCAAGCCATTTCTGATTTTCCCAAACCTCAAAATATATCTGAGCTAAAGCGTTTCTTGGCCATGCTCAATTTTTACCGTCGATTTTTGCCTCATGCCGCTCAGACTCAAGCTAGCCTACACGAACTTTTAAAAAACTCTAAAAAGAATGATAAGCGACTTGTTCCTTGGACTGACCTCACTACAGAAGCTTTCGAAAAATGCAAATCTGATATTGCAAATGCAGCTACTTTGAACTTCCATTCACCTAACCAGCAATTATCTATCATGGTTGATGCTTCAGACTCAGCCATCGGATCTGTCCTCCATACAACTACGTCTAATGGTCAACAACCTCTAGCATTTTATTCCCGAAAACTTACGCCCTCAGAACGTAAATACAGTACGTATGATAGGGAACTTTTGGCGATATATGCAACTATCAAACATTTTCGACACTTGTTGGAAGGTCAAAATTTCATAATATTTACAGATCATCGACCTCTTACTTTTGCTTTCACCAAAAAATCTGACTCTTCTTCTCCAAGACAACTAAGATACCTTGATTTCATTGCACAATTCAGCACCGACATCAGGCACGTATCGGGCTCAAAAAACGTTGTAGCTGATACCTTATCTCGTATTAATGAAATACAGTTACCAAAAATAGACTTTTCTGCCATGGCGGAAGCACAAGCATCTGATGAAGAACTTCAGACTATTTTGGCAAAGAAGGAACTGTCACTTTGTTTAAAACCTCTCTCAACCGACCCCAATTCATCTAAACTTTACTGTGATGTCAAGCAAAACAAAATTAGACCTTACGTCCCAGAAATTTTCCGAAAGAAAGTTTTTCTATCTTTGCACAATATTTCCCACCCAGGTATCCGTTCCACTAAACATTTGATTTCAGAGAGATTCTTTTGGCCGTCCATGCAAAAGGACATTTCAAATTTCACCCGTTCATGTCTAGATTGCCAAAAATCTAAAATAGCTAGACACACCAATAGTCCTCTTAAATCTTTTCAATTACCTGCAGCCAGATTCGATCATGTTCATCTAGATCTCGTAGGACCTCTTCCACCTTCAAAAAATTGCGGATACCTACTTACCTGCATAGATCGTTTCACACGATGGCCTGAGGCAATTTCCATTCCTGATATTTCTGCTGAAACTGTTGCGCGTGCATTCATAACTCATTGGATCTCACACTTCGGTTTGCCTTCAATAATCACGACAGATCAAGGACGACAATTCCAAAGCAACTTGTTTTCTTTGCTCAGCAAACTCTTGGGTGTCCAAAAGATCCGAACGACCCCATACCACCCAAAAAGCAATGGAATAGTCGAGCGATTCCATCGATCTCTTAAACAAAGCCTCCGATGCCATGCATCTACGAAATGGATCGAATCAATTCCTTTGGTTTTGCTCGGACTCCGAACCGCATTAAAAGAAGATCTACAGTGCACATCGGCCGAACTAGTTTATGGCTCAACCCTTAAACTACCATCAGAATTTTTTGAATCCCCTTCAATTAACGTCGAGCCTCATGAGTTCCTAATAAATTTACGGACCTTGATGGATCAACTTAAACCTGTTGCTACTGCACCTCATGACACCAAGAAAGTATTCGTTCATCCAGCTCTGGACACTTGCTCACATGTGTTCGTGCACCACGATGCTGTTAAAAAACCTTTACAAGCGCCATACGATGGACCATACCTCGTACTCAAACGAACTGATAAAATGTTCACAATTGAAAAGAACGGCAAACAGTCCACGATCAACATTGATCGCTTAAAGCCTGCGTTCTTCGAGAACTCTCACCAGTCCTCTGCACCAGCAATATCACCACCAGTTGCAGTTCCGACTTCACCAAAACCAGTACCTGAACTGTCTCCATCGAGACCTGTGTCACCTACAAATTGTACTCCAGTACCTTATGTGACCAGATCTGGCCGACGAGTTCGCTTCAACACTCGTTACCTCTAACTTCAGTGCCTGCTGCACTACTAGAGGGGGGAGTACTGTGGTGATCCTGCTTCCATCAAAATGACTGTATTCGAAAAACTATTTTCCTAACTGCGCACCGGAAGTACGAAGCAGTTATCTACGATCAAGCGCGCAAGCTGTGCGAATTAAAAAGATCAATTTGCCGGTCTTTCAAAAAAATCTGTTGTCTGTCGATGTGTTAGCGTTAAAAATTAAAAGATGTTTATTTTTATATAAAAAAAGTCGTCGCTCATTCTTTATGTGTGGATGTAACTTAACTATCCCAATTTGCAACCTTCTCCACTAAAACATCCCACACTTATAATACA
The DNA here is from genome assembly GCF_947563725.1 of Argiope bruennichi. Classification (NCBI taxonomy): domain Eukaryota; kingdom Metazoa; phylum Arthropoda; class Arachnida; order Araneae; family Araneidae; genus Argiope; species Argiope bruennichi. Next base: position 145,423,870 of record NC_079151.1, read on the forward strand.
TTTTCAAATAATTTAATAGAATATTGATAATTTAAAATATCAGAATATATTAACAGATTGCAATCTTTTATATTCAAATTAATTCCTCATATACATTTTTAATGAAATTTTAAATTCCGCATAGTAGTAAAAATAAATAAACCCTTTTTAAAACAAAAGTGTTTGTTTCGTGTTATTGGGAAATCCACATTTTGAAATGTATTTATGAAGAATGATATTGCAGTTTCCGGGTAAAATGACTGGATTTTCATGAGATGTGATTGTTCATTTTCACTGTTCAATGTTTATGTTTCGTTGAATATACACGAGAAACCTGCTTTCAAATTAATTTTTTTGTGTTTAAAAAACGATTAGCGTTTCTTACAATAGTACTACTAAATTCATTGTGCTAAATTTATACTACATTCCGGAATTTTCATTTATTTTCTTATTTGTTTATTTATTTTTGCGTCGTTTGTCTTCATTGTGCTGACTGTTTGTTATTGAAAGCTTTATAAAGTAAGTTATCTCGTTTCATTGCACATTTTTTTCAGAAAATAATGATACAAAAAATCCAAAAAAGTTATTCAGAGAATTGCTACTTCTAATCAAAAGAGCATCATGTTAAAATACCTGAAGTTAAGTAAAAAAATTCTCTTTAATAATGCAAATTATTCCAAAAAAAAGACGCAAAAATGAACTACAAAGGCATTAAATTGGAATTAGGTAAATTATTACAATCGAATATTTTTTCCTGTAATTTTTATTTAGAATAATTTTTTTTCAATAAAAGTTGTTAATTTATTCACCTATTTAAAAAAAGTACGTATTCGCATTCTCAGTATTCATTAAATCGGCTATTTCAAATTTGATATTCGCCCAATTGATTATATATCTGAATTAATAATCTCGAATATAAAAAGTAAAAGTGTTTATCCCAGCAATACAGACCGTTTATCCCACAGTTACTAAATCTGGACCGATATAGTTTAAAAATTAGAAATATGTATCTCGAAAAGCTTTTTAATTTTTTTCTAATTTTAATTGATTTAAAATTAAACGAGATTGTGGTTCTTTTCCTCTATAACTCCCAAAAATATTACCATTTCTACAATTTAAAAAATTGCCTTTCTAATTATAGTTTAATTCAACTACTGTTTTTTTCCAGAACTATGATATTTCTTCAAAAATAAACTTCTGTAGAATTTTGTGAATATAAATTTCATTTTTTCAAAGAAATGCAGACTCTTTCATTGTTTAATCAAATGACTAAACATATGACTTTTCACATGTTTGGAAGCTTCACCATCAAAACATTAATAATAAATACTTAAAACAGTGAATATATGTTTACACATTTTTCATAATTATTTATAAAAATCAAAACGATTTCAAACAAATCTGCCTTATATGTCGACTTTTTCTTTAAAAAAAATTTGTAATTGTAGCATTTTTGTGTATTTTCTGCTCTAGTGTTATCGATTGAAATATTTCCTGCGATGTAAGATATGCCAGTCAGGGTAAATAATTACATTGCATTTTGTAAAAGGAAGCGAAAATTCCGATAACTGACCTAAATCAGATTAGAAAGTGAGTCTTCAAAAACTGAACGTATTTTCTTCGAAAACGTTTGAATCTACCGAAGGCTATTATTAAACGCCTACTGTATACTTCATTGGAATGAAAAATTATGAAATACATGTAGGTTAAGGAAGATAAATAGTTACAAAAAACGTCGGAGAAATAAATTAAGATATAATTTTCAAGTAGAAATCTTGTGTTAAAAATAAATTGATAAAAATAACTAAACTTGTTATTTATTCCTTCAATAAGTAAATTTTAGCCATTATCTTCTTTTTGGGCTATAAATGGGGTGTAGTAGAATATTTCTTAGGTATAGAAGTGCATTAGAATGCCTAAGATAGATGAAACAAGACTGTTGCCGAATCATTAAAAGTTCATTTACTAATGCACAATGTAATAGAAAAAAACTGTACTTAGTGCACAACATATTGTAAAATATACAAAAAGTTTACAAATGATTACACTGTATATTTTTAAGTATTGCAAGATAATAGCCTAAATGAGAGACTGAAGGACTATGGGCTATAGTATGAGATAAAAAATTTATAGATTTTATGGTTCATTTGATTAATCGTTTATAATTAATACTAACTGCGATTTGTATTAATAATAATGGATAACTTTTTTCTTGCTATCTAGACTTTTAAATTTATTATGGATAACTAATCGACCAGCATCTCTAATTTTAAAATAATTGCACCTAGACACATGTTCAGCGGTCTTCTATTCTCCACTGCTGTCCAGTTTTCAGAGAAATCACTTTACTGTGCATTCTGTTTAAGTAGAAATCCAAATAGAGTAAGAAAAAAACTAATCCACTAAATAAGATATCTAATGCACTGATTTCGGTTATTTTTATTTCTTATGAAGGTTCATGACTTTTAAATACATCATCAAGAATTGTTTACCTACCCTACCATCCACATTTTCGAGAGATATAACGAAATAGCCTTTAGAGAGAGAGGTCCGAGCCTCAAAACCTGGATTACGTCTATTTTTGTCGGCAACTATTGTAGTCAAGTTAGAAACATAGCTAACCAATCAAAATGCTCTAAAAGTATTGTTCAATCATAATTTAAAATAATAATTTCCTTTATTTTGATAAAGTGTATTTCATCATATACATTAATTGCATTAATATCGTCTCCGAACACAGTTAATATTAAGAAGATTGATTTAGTTACATAGATCAACTTGAATAACAATTATAACAATATCGTGTCCCTATAAATGAAAGTTTTATTTTAAGCTATTACTGAAGTATAATGATAGAAAATTCTGCTTGGTTAGCTCTGCTTGAAATTAATCAAACAATTAGCGACGAAAATTGGCAGAATCGGTCCAGTTACTAAAATTGAGTTCTCTGCTTATTTTATTTTCTAATATTTTTCGAAATGGAAAAAAATAGATAGACGACCATTGATGATGCCTTTAAGAGTCATTGGCATTCATAGAAAAAAAAATATTCAAATTCAGCATAATAGTACTGTTTGAGGACTCTGCAGAGATTTTTCTCCTTAAAATATAAAGAGTGAAGAAATGCTTTTTTTTTTCGATTTTTCTCCGAAATGGACAGCAGTACAGAGAGTGCCATCACTGATGATATATAGTTGGTTATCAAAATAATAGAAACGCCACAAACGAATACAATAATCTTTATTAATAAAGCTAACTCATTCGCCTGGGAATTGAATCATACAAGTGCTGAATATTGCTTTGAGAAGTGCCAATTTTTATGGAGATATGAAAGTTCTGAGAGAGATGCATGTGGGGCATATCGATTCCGGATTGAACGTTCTAAAACAGACCTGTATAGCATTATTGAGGTAGGGGACCTGAAGTACGGATTAAGGCATTATATGTTCCACTTCATCTTCGGGTTCATCAAGCCATGGTTGGCTAAATCCCTTACATGAATAGCATTATCATCCTGGAGAATTCCGTCTCCCTCTGGAAACAAAATTTGCATCATAGGATGGACGGGTCAGCTAACTCTCCTCCATCATCTTCCGAGTGATCCTCCCTTTTAGTGTTATGATTGAGCCAGCAGAAGACCACGATACGACTGCCAAACTTGTTTTTCTTCGCTTTGTGTACTTTTAGAGGTGTGATTTTAGACACTTCTAGAAAGATCTAAAAGCTGGAATGCTTTGTTTGCAGTTGCACCAATTGATCCTACAATTTGGTCTCTTCGAAAGTTTCTGAGGTGTACTATTTGAAGCTTTTGACAAAAATCCAAGACGTATTCCATTTCACTAAAGCTACCTCATGCTACTATGATACATATTTTTATATTAAAAAGATTGGTATTTAGGATTATATTTTAATGCTTACAAAGCTTTTATTCACAGGTATTTCCTTTATTCTAATAACCACATCTGGATAGAAATACATAGCTTTTGTATGAAGCAGAAATTTGCAAAATCGCGGCAGTGGTTAGGGCTGAGTGGCATCTTTCCTTTTTCTGTTAAATATATCGATAATCGCGTAAAATATGAGTCATCTTTGGTTATTATCAAAATCAACCCATCAATAATTTTGACATTTCTTTTTAAAAAGAATTTTTTTCTTTAATTAACCATCGTATCCTTTGGAAGATCTCACTTAATGTTGTGTCAGGGTTTGTATTGTAGAATGGGGAGCATTGTACAGGAATAGCTGCACTTGAAGTGTTTTGATTATTTGAAATATCCCGCAAACTAAACGTCATTCATTCCCTCACTTGTTGTCAAAAGTTGTGGGCATTATTTCTAAATAAAGATTTCAATGAAATACGTATGAAACCTCGATTTCACTTTAAAAGTATTCAAAATTATTGTGAAAACGGGTCAGATAGAGTAACATAATCCTTCTCGTTATGCTGCAGCAGAACACGCAATGCGTGTGTACAATAACAGATCAAGATGAAAGTATAGGTACATTTATTCGATATCAATATACTTACTTAAATAGTTCTGAATAAATGTTAAATCATTTAAAAATAAGGAAAATGAAATCGATAATGGAAAAGAAATAATGGATCAAAGTATAATTTAAATGTTAATAATTATCATCATATGAAGTAAAATTCATTATTTTTGATAAAAGTTTCATTTCTCATAGCTATTTCTAGAGCTCTAAGATGAAGAATTTTATTATATTATCCACCACTAAAGTAATCGCTCATAGCTGTCTTTAGCTAAACAAATCTTTGTGTACTTAGGATACTACTACTTTTATTCATTACTTCGTACACGTACATCTTTTGTGCACTTACGAATACTACTACTACCATCATTCATTGCTGTTTTTGACATGTTTTAAAAATCAGTTTTCCTAAAAATAGATTCCAGTCATTCGAACTTGAATTATTAATGCCAACATGAAAAACATTAGTTTTTTTTAAAACTATTTTTCTGTATCTCTGAAATATGAATCATTTTAACTCCATTATGATTTTATCAATACCAAGAAGCAGAAAAATTTCTTCCTTATAGAGGACTGATGTCAGAACGACATAATAGAAGTTACTGGGCATGTTTTCTCATTTAATTTTCGCATAGCTTTAGTTCACATAACGTCTGTTGACCTACTTCAAAATACTTTTTAAAGTTTTAAAATTAAAATGAAGCATTTGAAGTATATCCTATGAGCATTCATTCTCGTTATATTAAACGGTATTTTTATACTTTTCAATGAATGAAAATAGACATACATACCTCAGAATTACAAACTATAATTTACTCCTTTTTTATATATATATTATAAGATTTTACAAAAATACTGTTTCCTTAAGTTAAGATGGATTTTATACAACAGAAAAAAAAAACTTCAACTGATTAGAAAAGTGAAATTCATGATGATTTCAGCAATTCTTTCAAGAAATGCTTCATCGTTAAGAATGGAAGGGAAGAAATGGAAAATAAGTCGTCTCTAATTAGAGTGAACAACAAATGACACTTGTTGGTATTAGAAAGTCGCACGCTTCCGCTCTGGGGTGCAACCGGTTTAGAACAGTGTAGACAAAAAATTGTGCAGGGGATTGAATAATGAGCGGATTACACATGCGAAGGACAAATGGAGCTAAATGCCTCCCATTCCTCGTGCCTTTTACGATTCATAAATCGAGGCGCACGCTTCAGATTGCCGTGATTTACTTGGCGCGTTCCCGTAACTTCAAACAATGAAACCATAAACTGGCGAAACAATGAAAGTGGAAGACAAAAACATCCTGAAAGGGTTTTCACCGATCTGGCGGCGAGGAAAACCCACAGACACATTTCTCTGCTTTTTTGTGCTTAGCTGCCGTAGACTAAGCGGTCTGGGCTTTGGCCTTAGAAAATATGATGAGCTAATAAGATGATAATGTGCAGGCACGCTTTTACATTATTTTTCTGAGATTTAAAATATTTTCAATTTAACATAATTTTAAAGATTTTCCGAAAGTCACAGAAGTTTATAAATTGTTATCTAAAGGAAAAAAATAAATTAGGGCCTAAAAGGGACTAAACTAGAGCAGAAAATACAAACTACAAAATAATATATGTTAGTTAAGTTGAATTGGTTCACGTCTTTAAAATAAATTATTTTTAAAAGTGCTTAATTTTGTAAAATAAATTATTTCCTTATATAACTTTCGAATAGCGCAAAATTTAGCTTCTCCTAGGGCTGCAAAATCTAAAGATGGTAACTTTCTCTGAAAATAAAGCGTCCTTATTTGCTTCGCCATTTTCATGAAGTTGTTAATTTTATCAAAGGTAAATTCCCGTTCTGAATTGATTAAAAATGACGAATTTGTAGCCAAAGCTCTCTTTCTAAAAAATTTCTATCAAACATTTTCCTTAAAAATCGATCGTGATTCAGACCCACCTTAAATGTCATCTGAAATTGATTGCAAATGTATGCATGTATATGTAATGCAGCGACAATAAATAAATTTTGTATAAATATATATAATAAATGCATATATATAATAAATTATATATATGCATTTACATACATATATATATATATATATATATATATATATATATATATATATATATATGTATATATATATATATATATATATATATATATATATATATATATAAATATATATATATATATATATATATATATATATATATATATATATATATATATATATATATATATATATATATATATGTGTGTGTGTGTGTGTGTGTGTGTGTGTGTGTGTTAATAATTTCTAAAATGAGTTCTTTATGAGCTATTGATACTTATAAATTCTTATCTCCGAGCAAAGGGATAAAAATCCTTAACGCCTACGACATGACTTCAAGGACATCTAAAATTCTATTTTCTAAGTTCAATACGTGTCCAAGAAATCCCTAAAAGAATCTGTTAGTAAAATCAACAAGGGATAATTTCTCTCTCTTTGCTTTGGTGTTCAGATGATAAAATACGGGTTCCACCTTTGTTCTTGTGCATAAATCATGAAGAGGCACGACAGAAGTTTCCCTCTTAATGATTTTACTAAGAGATTAGTTTAGGGATTTCTTTGACGTGTGTCGATTTAGAAAAGGGGATCTTTGGTCTCTTCAAAGTTGATCAAGACAATAAGAATCTAAGAATTATTCGAAATATTTCTAGAAAGCTATGTGGCTTAAAGTGTTTTTAAATCCTCATTGCAATGACATTGTATAAGATAAAAAAACAAGCAATATAATCGAAATAGTTTAGAATATGAAAGTGAAATGTAGAATGTAGTCTTCTAATTATTAATTTAAATGGATATGTATAAAAAACATTCATCCTATTCGCTTTATTCGCTGTATGTTAATAATGAGTTTTTCAGTTAAGTTACATTAATTTTCCATTTCGGAGCAGCACTAGAATTATTTTGTGACAAGTTTCATAAATTAGAGCAGCTCTCAAAATGATGTCACTTGTGTTGGTAACCCTGTCTGCACCTCGCCAGCTGGTGAACGTTGACGCACGGCTTAAGATAGTGGATCCGCATACACGATGGAAGAGGGTTTCGATATGGAAGCCCTTCAATCCTGATATCTTCTCTTTGGTCGCTACGACCCCCAATGTAAGTGAAATGAAGCCAACATTCTAAACATCCGAACTTCAGTTGCTGTAGGGAACTTTCACATGAGAACTAGAAAAATTCTTTGACTGATTTAAATACAATCACTATAATTAATGAATTGGCATTTTCTGAAGTGACACGTACTATTCTAATGATTCAAATCTTATTTCAAGGCTGCAAGCGAATTGGAAACCTTGTTAAACACAATCTGAGAAAATATTTTCTTCATACAAAACACACTTTTTATCCCTGTAGTTTTGGTATACAGTTCAATGATTTCACTTTCAAGCTATTATAGCAACAATTAGTTTATATCCGACAGATGGATGGTGTGACTAAAGCATGCATTTCAGGTCGTAATGGTGTTAAATTACATTTGACACTTGAATTTGCACAATATTTGAATTTAATTTAATCTAAAACTTTAATGAACATTCCCATAATTTTCTAAAACATCAAAAGTTTTTTTTTTTTTTTTTTTTTTTTTTTAAATTTAAGAGTTCTAATTTTGCAACAAATATTATAAGGACCAATGGAATCAGGAGTATTCAAATTTTCCTTTCTATTAAAAGCCTGAAAATAAAACAAATAATTTTTTTTTTGCTTTATTAAATTTAAAAAATATTATTGAATATATTTGTTAAGTTTCTTTTTCTTAGACTTCTTAATAAATTCGTCATAAATTAAATCATCTCTTTCTTTAGTTTATCGCTATGAGTAAATATCATTTCTATCTTTAAATATCCAGAATGTAATTAACGGATATAAAACCTATTCTATTATATGTATATCCGGTTTTGAAATTTTCTAGCACAATAATGATCGTTCTTAAAGTTCATTGCAATTGAGTCTTCTGAATTTAAAAAAAAAATAAAAAAAATGTGAATCCTAATTCAGTATAAAAGAGTAAGCAGATTGCGAGTATTTATTACATAATGGAACTACGGGAGCATTAATATAATAACGATTCATTTTTTAATTTTATTCTCAAAATTTTTAAATCAAATCTCGAAAAAGAAATCCAAGATAATAAAAATAGTATAATTAAATGTGCATCAAGTGCGATTTTATTCTTTTCCTCTTCAAATGAAAAGATTTTGGAATAAAAAAAGCACTCTTTATGGTAAATAAATTCACACTTGTGTTTAAAAAAATGTGGTTATTTTAGAAACCCGTAGCCAGAAGAAATATCATTTTTCTTCTTTTTCTCTCTTTTTTTCCGAAAAAAATATTAGTTTAATCTTTTGTGATAATTTCGAGATTATTTTAGTCACAACTAACTCAATGTTTTTGTTTAAACCAAACTCCATGAACTAGAAATCGTACGTAATTCAATACATCACAAAGCGAGACTCTCTGCCGCCGAATATAAATCAGTCAGAGAAACCTTAAAACTCACCTCAAATGATTTGAAATCCGCGTAGAGGTACCGTTGACGAAAGCAACACAGAGGGGACTTTCTAAAATCGTTGGTCTGCTTTGATGGTTTCCTTGCAGATATCGTTTAAAACTCAAGGATAAATCATTGCAGGTTTTTAATAATCACATTTATTGATAATTGTTTAAATCATTAATAAAAGAAAAACATACATTTAATATATTTATACATATGTACACAAATTATATTACTCTGTGTATTTTAATAACAAATATTAATATCATTAATGTATATATTATATGCTCTTTATAATGTTTTGTTATCACTGTTTCACTGCTTTTTTAAGACTAGTATCGCCACGCTTTTTCAATATAATTTTATGCAGTTCTTTTGCTATTTAATTAGAATAACTTTAAAAGCTAAAGCCTTTTCATGAAATGGAATCAATTCGCATTTATATATAAGAAACAAAATTAACTGTTCTCGCCGTTTAACACATAACTTCTTTTTTCCTATGTCATAAATTCATTTTTCTTAGAATGACACTTAACGCTTTCTAGAATTTAAATGACACGGCCCATTTAGTACGTATTACATGAGCATGCACTGGCGCCATTCAGACGAATATTTTTAAATCCAAAATGCTTAATTGTTTAAAATTCATTTTCAGAATCATGAATTTTTCTTCTGATAAAGAAATCGATAGACTTAATTCTAAAAGTGAATAAAACGTCATTACATTTTATTGAAAAGTTACTTATGACGCTTAGACATAGAGTTGCGATTTAAAAGTAAGATCCATCAACGTAAACTATCTGATAATTTTGATAGAAAAAACAGTAATTGCTGTTCATGCTTTCTGGACCTTTCAATTAATTTTAATAAATTAGTTTTTATATTTTCTTTCTTTAAAAGATATTTTCCCGAAAGCTAATATTTTCAGTTGAACAATCAACTATTTGATAATTTTGATAAATTAATTTTTATGTACTCGGTATTTAAAAATCATTTTCCCGAAAGCTAATGCTTTCAGTTGAACACCAGAAAAATATTTATTTCATGCATTTACTCTTGTAGAATTTATTCCATGCATGATTTATTTTTAATTCACACACACACACACACAAAAATGTAATCTAACATTTGGTATTCAAGATACAAAAAAAAAAAAAAAATGTGTAGATTTTTTTTTTTTTTTTTTTTTTTTTTTAGTTTTTTAGTTTCGTTAATTTTTTTTCATTCCCTATAAGAAAAAAATTAACAACCTCGGGATAATACTAAAATGTTTTCATTTTGTATAGAGAAAGTATTTAAATCTGAAAGCATTTTGAATTCAAGATTGACCTGAGATGTGAGTTTGTGACCGGAATATTATCTGGAAAAATTTTAGAGTCCACTGATCTATGCAGATGTCGTCCACGCATTCCTAGGAGAATAGAATGTTGAACAGCACGAAGCATAAGGAATTAAAATAGAAAATTTCAATTTTTTTCCTCAATGATTTAGTGAAACGGGAAAATGAAAATTGAGAAAGCTCAGAAATCTTATTTAAGAAATAAGAAATCGGAAACACACACACAAACATTTATAAATAGTAATTGATTGATAATGGATTGTCACCAAACAAATATCAATAAAATGGTCCGATTATGCTGAAAAGCTAAACCTTCAATATTCTACTTGGCCATTTTCTTTTAATTATTTCCAAGAAGAGTTATTCACAAATCTCCGAATCCTTTCAAGACTTATTGTTGCTACATTTTTATTTTAAAATTCGAATAAAATAACTCGAACATATTTGAATGCTTTATTTATTTACTAAATATGGAATTAAGATCATTATAAAATAGGGAATGTAAATCATTCTCAAAAATGTTATTTAGTTTATTTGATGCATTTGGCTCTGAAATTCACATTATCTCATAATATTTATAATAAAAACATTTTTATTCTGAGGTATGTTTGGGGGGGGGGGTACTCAATGATAAAAATGAATCAAAAAAGTGCGACTGAAAAAAAAACGAGTAAAAAATAATTGAGAACCGCTGTTCTTTTATGCCTACATTCCCATATGTGTTTCGACGCCATTTCAATAAAAGTAAAAGTGTATTTTATGTTTGATGCAAAATTTTAAAGAAATCCCTTTGTTTCTTATCTTCCAAAGTTAAAAATTAGTTTTTTGTAGCGATAATTGAATTTTCTACATTTTAACATTTTTCTATTTCTACATATTTGTAATCGAATTGCTTTAAATTATTAAAAAGGCAATTATTATTTATTATTATTGCTTTAAATTATAAAATTATTAATTGCTTTAAATTATTAAAATTAATTTTAATTATTCCTCCATATTTGTAAAGGAATTGCTTTAAATTATTAAATTATTAATTTTAAATTATTAAATTATTAATTTTAAATTATTAAATTATTAAATTATTAATTGCTTTAAATTATTAAAATTACTTTTGATTATTCCTCCATATTTGTAAAGAAATTGCTTTAAATTATTAAATTATTAATTTTAAATTATTGAAATTGATAATATTTAATTATTTTGATGATATTTAAATTATTTTTTAAATTATTAAAAATTATTCAAAAAATTTTAAATTATTAAAATTGTTAGGGAAATTCTAAATGTGGTTGCAAAAATCTTTTCTTTTCACAATAAAGGCTATTATTCACAGAAGTTGTGGATAAACAATAAAGTTGTGAATTAATTGTGAAATTAAAACCTTGTTTGGTTGGCACTAATAACTACTTATTGCACTTATTCAAAAATATATAGATATTCAGCGTACATTTTTGTAAATACCCAATTTTATTTTTGCATTTCGATCACAAATATTTTTTACTTCTTTTCACTTAAATACGATCCATTGTTAAAAATAGGCGTTTCCAAAACACTGAGTTCACTGAAATTAACTCATTCACATAAATGCGAAGTGATCACATTTTAATCGCGCGAAGGTCATGCCCAGTGACATCCATGTCAAATGAGTGGTGAAATTTCCGCTGAATTCGATGTTCGGGACGAACCATTCCGAAATAACTATTACATCCTCTTCGCGTGACGCATCACGGACGACACCTTCTGTGACGCAAACGCAACGTTGTTGTGCTTCCGCACATCTAATGCGGTCACGTTTCATTTCACTTGCCTTTGAAAATCCCCCGTACTGTTGCGTGATCATGTTTAGCTTCATTAATTCTTTAATTATCTGCATTCATATTTTATACTAACAGTAAATGTAATGAAATATCTTCGAATATTCATTCTACATCGCAAGGAAGAATTCCTACATCCTCTTGATGGAAATTCCTACATCATCTATGAAGTAGCCGGAATGGCAATTCCTGTTAAATTGTTCAAGATTATGGTAGACCCCCCTTCTTTTTTCATTCTCAACATATTATTCGCATATGGATAATAATAGCTAGCATTTCAGACCGGTTTATGAAACAAACGATAATTCTACATCGCAATTCTACATTTTATTGCTGTTCATAGGTTAGTTAATCCGTCGGGGCCGAAATTCTTCCCGCTGGCGTGGCGTGGAAGTTTGGAGTTAGGGATACCAGCTCAGGTGTCGTTTTCGTTATCTGACCGCTGTTCAGAATGACGAGGTCCACCCCAAAATAATCCTTGTGTTTCTTTAAAACGGGACGTTAATATATCTAAACCAATCATAGTTTATTTATACATTCTTTTATGTATTTTGTTTTTCAAATTTTTATAATGTAGTATGCCTTTATTATTTTATCCTTGTTCTCTTAGTCTTTTGTATTGTTTTAGCATCTTTGTGTATTAATTATCTTTCTTATTTTATATTTCAATTTATTTTGGAAATGCGAAGGCCTTTTTTTAAATAAATGATTGCCCAGAGAGAATAAAGAAGTATCACTGTTCTGATCAATCCAAGATTGATTAAAATATAAACAATCTTGTTATTTTTCCATTAAACAAATGATGAAAATTTTTATCGGTTTCTTACTCTGGCAATTTTTTCTCTTTATTTCTAATCAAACTTTTTATATCGAGTTTGTTAATACTTATTTGAGTTATTAATTTTTGTACGGTGAAAAAAATAGTCATAAATAAGAAATTGGTTATTTTTTAATTCTTTTTTTTTTAATTTTTTAAAAAAAATTTTAGTGAGTGAGGAAATTAGGGAAGAAAATTGTTCTAAATTTATGGTAAGCTGTACATGATAGCCTCAACTACGAGAACTAAAATCTTTAGTTTTTGAAAAAAGCTTTGTCAAAATGTTCTAATGTTACTTATAACATCTAAGAAATGTTACTTATAACATTTCTTAGTAAGAAAATTATTAAGATATTTTTCTAAAGGATTTGGTAAAAGACTTTTCTTTATTTATGCCATTTTGATATTATAATCCATACAGAAAAATTATATTTGTACTTTTTTGAATATTATCGAAGGAAAGCCGAATATTAATTGAGGATTTGTAACCAAAATAAATCAACGGAACCGTCTGCCTAAAATATTCTCGCAAACTCTCTAATAAAATTGTTATCCTTCTTCCCATAAAATTGTTGACCTTCAGTGTGACCGTGAATGTCTTGCATGGCATTGGCGAATAACAGATACGAAATATAGACCTATAGCGTGAATATAGAATTTTTAATGAATCTAGTTTGTAGTTTGACGAAATTGCTGTTTAGCGAAAATCGTATATTTCATTTGAGCTTGCGAACAGATGAAACCAAATTAAATCATTAAGCACCCATCCAACCATCATCTATTTAAGTCATTGCGTTTTTGAGTTATGACATTTACAAGAATGCCAAAGAATAGATCAACAGACGGTTACCCTTTCGATAGCTTTGGTTCAAAATATGATAATAATCTACACATCCTATATCAGATGGTGAGCCAAATTTTATTTATCTAGCTTTTTGCGCTTTGTAGTTATTGAGTTCCTTTATATCCGAGCAGCCTGATAGATTTCCTTTGTAAGGATTTCGTTTCAAAATTTGATGGAATTAAGGCGATTGAATTTGGAAGAATTTCAAAATTCGGTTCATATGCCCCGTCTAAATCACAGCATTTTTGAGTTATCGTGTTCACTGACATAATCCCAGGCATTCTGTTTTTCTGACGCAGAGGGTCTGAAACAAAAAGATTCAAAATGTCGCGTTCGAAATTTACATACTTTCTCTATTCTTCGCAAACGGAAAAAAAAGAAAAGAGGGGAAAAAAACACTTTTTGTGTGTAGTTGTGTGGATTTAAACTTTATTTAAACGTGCCTAGTATATGCAATTTGATTTCATCTATCTAATCCTGTGGTATCTTCTATGCGTAGACTATCGAAAGTTCTTCAGATTAGGTTTGTTTTAATTGTAATAAAAAACTAATTCGTTATATTAACGAATTTCGAATAAAACATCAAAGCTGTTTAATAATGGAAAGGCCATTGCTGCCCTTTTCATATGGTAAGGGCGGCATCTTTTCTGTTAATCCCATGTCCCCTCTCACCGTTTCATACTTCATGAAGCGGTAGGAGTTTGACCATCAAAGAATCCATCGGACTCTGAATGTCTATACATAACAGATCTTTCTCGAAATCGAATGTCGAAGCAGGCACTTTTTCATCAAATCAACAGTATACATCCTATAGATAAGATACGGATTCATTCGCAAATTCAATTAAAAAAATAAACGTACATGCCTGAATTTATCTGGATCACGAACATTTTATTGTAAAAGCTTCACGCCGTCTTCTTCCTTCAAAAGTTGGACTATTTGAATTCCTAAAATCCATTTCAGTTTCTATATTTGATGAAAATTTGTTAGATAACTATTCAACTATTCTTGCTTTTTTTTTTAGAGTTTATCGTATAATTGCTTCGATTTTCCGTATTTGGTTACATTCCGTATAAAAGGACACTGTAACCTTTTAATGTTTAGAAAGCCCTGATATATTCAATTATTAAAAAAGAATTATTGTACTGCAAATAAAAATATATGCAATGTTGAGCAGATTTTATTTTATTGAGAGCTTTTGTTTTTTCCAAAAACTTTTTCATTACAAAAAAATAGGTCAAATATCCATTGCTTTTAAACGCTCTTAATGTCATTAAAATGAATGAGAAGCTAACTGGAGGTACAGTTCTTTTTTTTTTCTTTATTTGGCGGCATTCTGAATGATTCATCATTTGCATAATGAGAAAGCAGCAGAATCGGAAACCGTAACTTACTCCTTCGTCAGCAATTTCTTCCGTACATTGTCGATATTGCGCAAGTTGCGCTTTATCATATTCTGCATTACACCTGTGTAAATGAAGAAAGCTTTTTTGAGAAGTCGAAACTTATTCATTAGTGCTGTTCTTTGCAAGCATTCTCTTTGAGACATGAAAAGCAAATAGGTAGAAGTAAGATAGAAAATAGAAGAATTGGCTTTCCACTACTTTGGAACAGTCTGTTGGAATTAACTGATTTTTGAATGTCACACATTTTTATCACCTTTCTTTAAATATCTCATGAATTCTTTAGCAATTACGGCTAAACATAAGACGGAATTGGTGTAATTGCAAATATCTATGCTTGGATAAGCTTGTTTTCAGTAAATGTGATTAAAAAGTGCAAAAAAAAAGCATTTAAATATAAATGGATAGAGGCAATAATAAAAATAATCACTTATTTTCGTATGAAAATACTAATAAATACTGTATAAAAATGAAAACAATAAAGATTTCTCAGTATCCAGTCATTTGATTTTACTAGGGAATTACTCTTAATGCCTTCGATTTCACCTTTAGATCCCTCAAGGGTTTTTTTTTTTTTCATTTTTTTTATGTAAAAAAGTTTTCAATTTTCATACTATTGAAACAGAAGAAATTTTCACTGATCTGAGTTAAAAAATAATCGTCTTTTTGCGGTTTCTTCCTGAATTTTGGTGGTGCCACGAAGACGTAAAATCTGGGCTTCACGACAGGTGATTTGAGATTCGAAACCCAACTCAACTAAAAAAATCGGATGCACGCTGACTTGGCAAGCACGATCAATCCGTCGGTATAAACGCCTCCTGCTGCAGTGGCGCGGGTTTGGAACGAGGTCCACTATCTCAGACACCGTCCTTGTCATCAATTCACAGTTCGAAATTTCGAGGCACATCCCGAAATTGTCCTATTTGCATTAAACGTTATTGTTTTAAAATGAGAAGCAAATATAACTTAAATAAATCAAAACAGAAATTTTGTAATTTTGTCTTTTAACATTTCAAATATATTGAAGCACTACTAAATATTTAATAGAAATCTTACTGTGTTATTGAAAACGAACCTAAAATTTCTTCCCTTGCTCTTTAAAAACATCTTAAATATTTAAAAAAATGATTTCCGAAATAACATGTGTACTGATAGACTAGTTTTGTAAAAAAATATTAATATTATGGTAGCTTTTAAATTCCGCTTCTTTATAAACGAAAAGGAATATTTATGATGGTGTATACTGATAATCAGTTTCAAGATTTTTTTTCCTTTATTTATTGAACAAAGGCTTTAACTTTATTTCAAAATTCTGCTTAAAATATATTTAAAAATAAAAAAGTAATATCTTCAGCCATCATATCTGTTTTAAATTTGTATGTTACGGCTCATTCAATTACATATTCCACTGATCTCATTGTTTTTTATACTTCTGGACAGTTCTTTCCATTCTTTCTTCAGGTATTGCATTTAATTTCAAATATGTCATCTTAGAAACTGTGCCAAATAAGATAATGTACCTTGAATTCCAAATCTGATACGAACCATTTATTCTTTCCATATTTACCATTCTATTCTGAAGTCTTTGCAGAGGGTTATAAGGATTTGATTACGGAAACAATTGAATTAACACCTTTTATTGTGCTCACAGTTGCGCTTTAATGAACCACAACCTTGCAACGTTGTTACACAAATCTAAAAACTCATCTTCTGTTAAGACATTACCGACCGCTGAGATAAAAATCTTCCTAAATGCTTTATCTGAAACAATATGTGTTACGAAGAACAAAATCTACGCCCTACTGATCATCTCACAATTTGCAGTGGTTAAGTTATTGTGTATTTTCACTAACAACCACCTAACTAGAGCAAGAACGTCGGAAACCGCACGGAAGAGCAGCTCATTCAGGTTAATTTATTTTGATTCATTGAGCCGAGTCCAAGAACATCCCCGCCATAATCAAGTTCAGACTCGCAACGGCCGCTTCCGGAACCCTTAAAATGCGCTTTAATGATTCCTCCCCGGCGATATTCGGAACAAGTGGTTGTTTTTGAAGTTCTTACTGTGAACAATCTCGACTACTTAGGGGCTTGTCAGTGTCAATTTACAGTTTTTTAAGTCGGCGCTTCTGCGTGCCTTCTGCCAGTGTCTGGGAAAGGAAACACTTTAGGGTCATGTAAAGTGGGAAACGGTACTTACGGATGTCTTTGTTTTTCTCTCAGTTGATTGACTGTGTTAGTTTCCTTCATATGTAATTGAGTTTGAGCAGTGTGACCTATTTTGATTCTAAATTTAAAGCCCGTTTGATATTGAAATAGTTTTATTCCTCGTGATCACATCTGATTGTTTCATTTGAGCACTTTAAGTTAGAAGACATTTCACTATCATTTGAATGTTAAAAACAGTCATTTAGACAATTAATTGGAAAATAGCCTTGGATTCTTTAAGGTCAAAGTAAATCTATTTTGTCACATTTAATATAACGCTTGTGTTTTGTGATAACATTTTGACTATAAAATGTAACAAATTTAGAGCTAAGTACAAATGATTATTATTTAAATGGGTTTTCAGGAGTATTCCATGTCATGTAAGAGCTATCTAACACGCCGTTACCTCCCTCCCTCCCCATTTGCTTATGTCTTCTACATTTTTTTCTCCGTCTTTCTATAACTGATTTCAGAAGCGCTCAACTTGCTTTTAGGAAGCTAAAATATCTATAGTAATTTAATCTTCAAGAAAGTTTAATTTTTAAAATGTTCCAATCGTTTTGTTTTTTTTGGAAATGAAATTTAAGAAGAAATACATTTTATATAAATACATTTTAACCAATTTTATTAATAAAATCATATAATACACTTTATATAAATACATTAAATCAATTTTATTAATAAAATCATTTTCAAATTATAGCTGTTATTTCTTTCCCTGGATGAATGATCTTACTTTTTTGTGTTTCAAATAAGATTGTTAAATAACTTAAATAATGCCAATGATGGAATACTTCATTCCTTCTTAAATTCAAAAAGCATATAATGAATGACATTTCCCCCAAACGAGTCTTAACGATGCATTAATACCGTATATTTACGAAACTTTTTATTATAATTTCAAGCGTCGGTTTCTAAAACGGTGAAAAAAATACAATTCAGATTTTTTATACGATTTTTTATATGATAATTGTATTTCTAGTGCGTTTCATTGAATTAAAGAATATCAACTGTTTTTGATATTGGCTTTTTTTGTCATATGTAAAAAGTTAATAAAAATTTACAGATTCAATATATAAAATTGTCTCCCGCTTTTCCACACATTGCGTAACTGAATGATTGATAAGTATTCAGCGAATAATTTACAAAAGAATTGCTTCATTCTATCAAATAATCTTTCAGTATATTTATAAAATGTATTCTTTGAAACTTATGTTATCTACTGAATCCTCAGTTTTTGAAACAACTTTTATTTCGGAACCATATCATTCGGAATGAATAATGATAATGAATATTTAATGAAACCTTCTCTATCATTAAATATTCAGATACAATTTTAGCTATCATTCCATTCCATCGTTATCATTTCGCTATCTCAATAAAACTTTTTACTATGCGTAGGATATAATCCTATACATATCTATGAATGTGATTTGGAAACATGTTCATCTAAATATTCATGTGTGAGTTTAAAATTAAACAATATATATTTTTTCTACTATCTCTGAAGATTCGGCTCACCTTCTTCATTAGCATAATTTTTGTTGACTGTGGTCCATTCTCTCCCTTCATTGCATTTAACATAAAGTTACTAAATTCCGGAGTTCACTTTCACCTAAATTATCTCATGAATTATTAGATGTGATTGGATTTTTATTAACCTTTGGAACTTTCCTTTTACTGTGGTATAAATTTCTTTCATTTTTATTTTTGTTTTCAAAATGTAGTAAATACAACGAGTGTGTTGGATCGCGGTCGTTTTATGTCAAATTTGCAATGCATAACAATATTCTTCGTATGCATATTATGTTTTTGAACTTATTAATTCTTTTAGTTTAACCTCAGTTCTAAATATAGGCGAGATGCTTTCGTTCTTGAACTATACTTGTTATTTTGATTGGTATTTTTATAATAAAGGTCCCTAATTAAACTCGTATCCACATCCACAAATTTCCATACCACACCAATAAAATAAATATTAATAAATCGAAGATATTGGTATCTTCAATGGATTTCAGTCTTAAAGAAATAGCATCTACATATTATTTATTGAATGTATATAGAAAATTTTACAGAATCGGTATTTATTTAAACTTTTTGTTATGCCAACTCCCTATCATTGCAGCCTAAAATATTGTAGTTTATATTATATTTCAGAATACTGCATACTTTTTAGAAGCAACAGTTAATTTTTATTTCATATGGAGCATTCAAATAAAGTACTTAAGTAGAAGTTGCTATTCCCATCGCTACTTTACAAAATTAATCAAACACAGTTTTATTAAATTACCCTACCACATCTCTTTTTAAGTAACGTCTCAGCCTATATCATTTTTCGTTATTTCCAAAGTAAACATTTTTCATGATGTCTAATATAAACGTTGAAGTAAATAAATTAAGGATGTTTCTGTTTCAGTAAAGCAAATACTTTTTAGATCTAATTACTTTTTACTTTTAGAACTAACTACAATTAATTACTTTTAAAACTAATTATTATTATTATTTACTTTAAGCAATTACTTTTTATAACAACTTCGTTATAAATTGCATATTCAAAACTTCAAGAAATACTCATAGATACATTGCTATTTGTAAATTTGTATTTATAGCATGTTGAGCTAATATATCATTACTATATACGATATACAATATTCCATATACTATCACTATATTGAAACGCTTTCGATGACAGTTATTGCTGAATGAAATCGTATCATTCGTGATGTACGCATACTTTCAGCTCATTCGTAATTTTATGTCTCTAGATGTTTTTAATTGCGTCACTGAAAACAGGAAACAGAAACTTCTTAAGCAATTCTTTAATGTTTCGTCTTATTCCTAACCTTAAGCAACTTATTCGTATGATTTAACACAGACTGGGCCTTGTTCCATGTGTTGAGATAACCAATGATATCGTCATTGTTCAAAACCACAAAATAACTTACTTCATGTGAGAATTTTATTTTTGCATTTTTTCTAGGAATTTTGTGAACGGAAGTTGTAAAGCTTCGTTTTTCTCTTCGTGATCGATCCTTCCTGAACTAATGTGATGTCATATTTTCATTTGCCTGCTTTTAAATAAATTTGTGGTTTCATTTAAATGCAATTTTTTTCTTCTATATTTCAATATAGTTCATTTTATTATTTGCAGTATTTTTCTCGTATTTTTTTTTTTTTTTTTTACTTTCTCAGCAAACAACGAACAATAGATAAATAAATAATAAAGGTACATATTTAATATAAGAAACATGCAAACAATAATTCTTTCTCCTTCTTACTTATATTAATATATATTTTTCTAAGAAAAAAGAACCCAAATATGATAAGTTTTCCTTTAAACTGTTTTTTAAATAATTTTTTACTATGATCTGCACAGTTAAGCTATATATTTTTATTCAATGCATATATTTCAGACAGTTATAAATGCATCCTACAAAAATGTAAGTTCTGTCTTGATTTAAACAACTTTTTTTTTTAATCTTCAATATTTTGAAAAGCTCAGCCTGGCATATCAGTGCTGAAAATGTCAGGTAAATGATGACAGCAATTTAAATAATAATTGGAAAGGTGAATTTTTGAATTATGACAAGCTTCTCATAGAGCAAACAATTCTTTTAATTTGGTGCTGCCATCTGCTGGCTAATATAGAAAGTAATTTGTATCTGTAGTTAATTACACTTTTAATAGAGTTTCAAAGCAAAGATTTGATATTTCAAATAATTATTGCTAAAAGTATGCCAAGTCTACAGATTAAATTGATTTTAAGCCATTTTCAAAGACATTAATAGTTGTGCAAATCATGCTTATTTTGTAAAAAAATATAAATTTTGAAATTCTGCAGGATTTTTTTCTGAAAAATCATTTGTTATTGTTATTTGTCTTTTCTTTTGAATTAATTTAGTAATAAATGTTTCTTTCTTTGCTTTCTGATTTTAAATTTGTGATATGAATAAAGTAACTGATAATTCAAATATTTCTTGAGATAAATTGAAGTAGATAGAAAAATACATATTAAAACAAATGCGGCATAAAACATTCATAAAATTCATTGATATGAATTCAATAATAACTTTCTTAGCGGATCTTTTATAAATTCAAAAAGCAATTTCTTATTTTATCCTCAGAATTCTAGGAAACATAATTTTACTTAGTAAACAAAACTGTCCATTTTTATACAATCATCCTCAACCATACAAATAATTTTTTTTAATTCTTAAAATATATTTAAAATTATTAAAAAAATATTAAATAAAATTATTACGGAATATTTTGTTAAAAATGTCTGTGCTCTATTTTCAGATGTCATATCTTTCCTTAAAAAAAGTTAGTTTCTTTCTTTATCGCATTCAGTTAGGTATCAAAAACGATAGTGGTGCAATATTTCAACAAATGACTACGCGTAGAAAGCTGCAATAAAATTATTATTAAATGAATGTTAATTTGCAAAAACGATAAATGTTTTTAAAATTTAATGTAAATTAAATAATTGCTTTTGTAACTAGTTCGTACTTCCACTCAATGTCTTCAAAATAAAATTATAAGTATATTTTAATTTTGAAATTCTAAAAGCCTTTTGAAGATCCGCCGTTACACACATTTTTGAAGTAATAAAAAGTCAGAAATAATGGATTTTTTAAAATTCTGCAATGGAATTCAAGCATTTCATACTTTGTTTCTCTCCATTCATCAAAAGGTTTTCTCTAACGAAGTACTGTAAATATGATCATACCATTATCAACGATGGTATGAGCATACTCTTTTAAGAAGTTTTCCCATCAGCTGACATTTTTCTAAGTGTGCATGTGCGCATCGAGAAGCGCCACAATTCATTGGGCAAGAGGGAAAAAAATAGGTAAATAAAATTTTAAATCAAATTAAAGATATTTTTGTCGAAATAAATAAATTTAATTTTGATAGTTTCATTTATTTAGTTGATGCAAATATTTCCATGAAATCATTCAGACCAAAAACTGCTATTATATCAATTAAAATTATGAGAGTGATTTCTTGCGTAACTGTCTTATTTTTGATAATTATATGTTTAGTAATGTTATAATATAATTTGGAACGCTTCCCAATTATAAAAAAAAACTTATAGCTTTGAATGAACTAAAATCAGTTTTCAGGAAATTACGGCTTGCTTTTTTGTTCAAAAGACTTGCTGTAATTTTTTAAAAATCTTCTTTGCCACTTTCTTTAACTATTTTTTTTTTACTACAATTCGAAATAAATTTCTATCCCCCTTTCCATCTTCAGTTAAATGTTTATGAGGGATTGAAGAAGGCTTTTGCACCCGGATTGCAGTGGGCGAAATGATTCATATTTACGTCAGGAACGCCTTCAAAGCCCGTAATAATTTGCCTTATTTTGAGGCTGGCGAAAACATTCAACAGAGGCTTTAAATTCTTATTGCTTTGATGGCCTTGTAAAGCAGCTGCTAATGAGTGTTCCAGAATAGGGTGTTTCTTTTGAAGTCGAAGATGAAATTCACGCCTTTGAAAGTTGAAAGTTGTTTTTAAAACACTTATCGTCAACATAAATATTGATTCAGAATAAAATATAAGTCTTTCATTACTTAAGCTTTTATGTAGTGAAAATGTAGGCGCTTAAAATAACTTTAAAAAAATGGTTATGAATTAGAACTTCAGAAATATTTGTAGTTCTTATAGTAGTTTTTATTTTATTTGTTTTTCTCATTTTTATCTGATAATATATGTTTACACTTTGACAATTTGAACTTATATTTTTAGCTTTATTATCACAAGAGTGAAATATAACTATTGATGAAATATTTATATGAAAGATGCATATGATGAAAATATTCAAACATTTTCTAGATCTTGTGGCAGTATTTCAGAAAATTTTATTTCCAGTTGATAGCTAATTCGAAAATCAAACTGTCCTTTTCTTGCGTGAATTAAATCAACATTCTGAGAAAGGAACAATCAAAATTAAATGCGGTACTGTGAATCTATCCATCCATTGTCATCCGTGTATTGATGAGATTCTCATATTAGCAAAGAAAGTGAGAAAATATTAAATTGAATTGAAATTCTCAGAAGTAAATTTCTAGTTATAATGAGGCAAAGAGAATTTACATAGAAAATTAAAGTATAAAGTTAATTATAAGCTCGTACAAATCCAATCAAAATTTTTTTGAAATCGACCATAAAGAAATATCGATAATTAAAAAATCAAATAAAAGTCATTCAAAAATTTTAAAAAAATACAGAAGATCATTTTAAAGGTTAAGTGATTTATATTAAAATATTCTTTGATTAATGAGATTAATGAAATTGACATGGCAATTATCTAAACTTTGGCTGTAACTATAATTGATACCAAAGTTATAAAGAAAAACAATTCTTTTTCTGGGTTCTTTATTCTCTGTTTTAGAAAGATATAAATACAAATGATACATTCCGTTTAAGAGAGACTTCCAAAGGTAATATTTATTTCATTTTTTTTTTATTCTTTCTTTTCTATTAATTTTAATCGCATTGGCCTGTAATTAAGGTCTAGGTCGAAAATCGCTATTTAACCTGATCCATCACACATGAAATCCACTAGGTCCAAATATGGACCCCTTGGAACGACGCGGAAGCTTGAAGAGAGAAGGGATAATATTTAGAAGTTCTCCTCGTGTTCTGACAAGTATCCAAAATTTTGAATTTCGTCTAAAAAATAACCTTTATGTAGCTTCTAAACGGGTGTGAATTTAAACATACTTAACAATTCCACTATTTTTTTTTTCTTTCTTATTTCTCTTCTTTTTATGCAATATTGAAATGTACTTCTGACCCTTTTGGTTAATTATTTATCGATTGATTCCTGTTAACACCGAAAAAGCAAGAGGTAATAAATTAGTTATATTTTAAGTTTCTGTATATGAGCCGTTTATTTTGAAAATGGGGCAAGTCCATTTTTTGTTATTGCGAGATATTTATAGGTTTGCGTTTCAATAAATTTAAAAATATTGGTAAGTATTAATAGATATATTTTTTTGTATTTTGTGGTACCAGATAATGTAGGTTTATGATCCAATATTGTTTACAGTGCTGACTAAAAAAATAAGATTTCCATTATAACTAAATGAACTTGCCTCACTTTCAAAATTAAAAAATTACTGCAATCATTCATTTAATTGGGAAATAATATTTCAGTTCCATCAGCCTTTTTTTAAGAATTAAAACAAAATAATATTCAAAGTTTTATAAATATTTATTCATTTGATAAAAAGTGAAACAAAACCAAGAAAAGTTTTGGTAGAAAATATAACATAACAACAAACAATTCAGTTTTATTAAGAATTTTATTGAAACTATATATTTCAGTTTATACGTAGGTATAATCAATTGGTATTTTATTCAAGATTTAACATTTTAAAAAATTGATGATGAACGGGAGGTATATATGTTAATAAATCCATCATATCCTTGTATTTTTCAGATGTAAAAAAATCTCCTATTTTCCTTACATAAAAGATAATTTTATATTTCTGAAATTACTTGGAAAATTAAATTTTAAATTCAAAATCTCGTTCTATCGAAGTTTTGTTGAACATTTTGTATGGTGCATCCCTCGTAAATCTGATCCAGCATATAGTTAATCAATTCACGGTTTCTCCATCGGTATTTTTCTTTCTTTTTAAAACCACTTTTCCCAGAGGTCGGGTTGAAAATAAATTTCCATGTTTAAATTCGTGTACTAAAAATTTATTATGTTTTCAACAATTTTGTATTACTTTATAGTAATCCTAGGAAATATGCAAGGATTTCTGGATTGAATAGTTACTGGATAGTTCCACTCCAAAATCACGATCGTTCGGTAGAAACGAATGTCCTGACAATAAAAATTTGTGATCAATGATACTTATTTCGTTGTCACTGTACTGAATGATCGGTGATGGAAGTAAACATTAATATCGACACACAAAATTAAGATATACTTTTTATTATTTATAAAATACTGTACAACCACCGATTTTCAATATCAAAAATAGATAAATAGAAACACCCTAGATTTCAGGCATGATATCAAACGGCCACATTTCCTTCACCATAGAGCAACCGGAGCTAAATTTTGCCGCAATATATTCTGTCAAATATAATTTCAATCTGAGATGGACTTGCACCACTTTAAAAATAAACAGATTTTCAATACTATTAAGAGCTAAAACTTCCATCTCCAAAATACTACAATCTAAATATTTTTTTACTATAAATTTTTTACTCATAAAAAGATAATAAAAAGTTTTATCTATAATTACCATTACAGTACAATCCCGATTATCCGCAGAATTGGGTGGCGCGGCCGCCGCGGATAACAAAAATCGCGGATAATCCGAAAAAAGCTAAAAACGGGTATAGCAAAAGAGAAAACAGTCATTCCAACTTTGAAAAATCGTTTTATGTTCAATAAAACGTAAAAAAAAACAGCATGAAATGTTTAACTAGCGCTTAATATTTTAGTATATCACTCAAAACTAACCTAAAATGCATTTTATTAATGAAAACTGAAAAGTGTTTTGTACTTACGAGAGGCGTCAAGGATACACAGAAAAATCAATACATATGTACTGTTTTAATACTGTAATGTATTATGTAATTACAAAAGCCTAACTGTAAAACTACACCTTTTTGAAGAAATCAGTCATTTGTGTGTGCTTCTTGCTTTGGAAGCATTTTCTCTTTGCTTGGAAGCAAAAAAAAAAAAATTTAGTGCGGCAGGCGCGGATAATCGGGAGTCTACTGTATGTCCATTTTTTTCAAAGATGGACTTGCCCCACTTTCAAAATAAACGGCTCATATTATGAATCCATTATTTTGGATATCCATTATTTATCCATTATTTTAAGATTTCGTAAATCTAATGAAATGCTTGCAACTGGACTTTGCGAATTACATCTTAAATATTGTCACATATTGTTTTTAAGTTCATGAGCTCAATTTAAGATTCATTATACAATGCTAGTTTATTGATATTGTGTAAAAACCATTAAATCATTTAAAGGTTTAGAAATTTTAGTTTTATTTCTTAATCAACATGGAAAGAAAACATGGAGACCAAATATGTATTATTTTACTAGCATTCATCATTTTACTTTCTGCTACTGTCGTAAAAAAATCTTGATACCATGAATTCCTTATAACGAATTCTGGCATGACGACTCTACCATTCTTGGTCATAAGATCCTTATCTGTGAGATATTGTAACTGGTGAAATCTCTGCGTGCTGTGTTGTCCTTTAATCCTTATCAAAGGAACAAGCAATAATTTTATGGCTGTCAAGAAAATGAAACATAGTAGTGGTTATATGCATTTAGATATTCATAAAGTATTTGTTATCTTAGATGAATGTATCCACTTATCGTCACGCGCCCGTATGAAACATGCGAGAAATACAAATCTTTTGCCTTTCTTTTCTTTCTCGAGTCAGTACATTTTTTGTATCAGTCGATATTATCGCCAAACAGAAAAACGTGAAGAACTAAATTGAGACAGAAAGAGAAAGCGTGTTTCGCCACGACATTCTTCAAGAAGATACGGTGAAAGAGTTATTGTGGATACTGAAACTTCAGCATAGGAATATCTCGCTAGTATGATCTATAAAATGAATGCGAGAAATAATTATAAATTATAGAAAGAGTACTATCATGTTTCTGCATCTGATAAGAAAAAGTTGAAAATGCAGCTCTGAACTGTGAGGAATTTCGATACAAAAAGCTTTCTAATATTATTATGTTACAGATTAATACATTTTATTTGGTGCTTAATTAAGTTATAGATTCTTCACGTTAACTTCCCTTTCATTAAAAAGCATTATTTAAAAGAATCCTATTCTTAAGCCAATAATAAAATTAACTTCTTATTTTATATCTTATATATCACCAATGGTTGCTGTACTATTTTGCAAACCAAATTCTGTAAATTCTGTGATATTTCATATGAATGATATAAAGTCTCTCTGAAGTAATATGCGCGTAATAGATTTCATTACGCGAATCATTCATTTTTAGGCATGTTCCTAAGAAAAAAAATTGTATGGGAAAACAATTTATTATTCAATTTCTTTTCTTCGTATAATTTTCTTCACTTACTTTAAATAACTTTCATCAATACAAATTTCAGTAAACGTTTCAACGTAAAGAGTTTTGTTATCTGTATATTTTTCTTTGTTAATATTTCACAGCATTTAAAATACTTTTCACTAGAATGCAATCTATTAGTTATTCGTATGTAACCGATGCTATATAATTCTTTATTTTTTATTAACTTTATTCCAGTGTTAAAATGAATTTGCATTCGCAAACAGTTTACTTGCAATTGAATGTCACTTAACTTTGAATTCTTTATTCATTTTATTCCAGTGATAGAATGAATTTGTATTTGCATTTACTGACGCTTGAATGTCTTTAATTTTTCTTGTAAATTCGTTTCTAATCGCAAAGTTTCCTGTTAATTTGTATTGAAAGAATATTTGTTGGTAAATACTCTGTGATGTAGATCTCTCAGTAGCAATATTATTCTACATATTTTGTTGGTCCTATTTATTATTTAGCATTTCATCTTTCAAAATCCTATATATCTTATTTCTTTATTAGCATTTCAATTATGAAGCTGTAACTAACAATTTTTATATATATTTCACAATAAAAATATTTAAAAGACATATTTCTAACAAGAAAATTATGAATATTTGTTGAGTATCTGGATACACAAATATGTATCTGTTGTAAATTTTTCATTTATTTTTTTTAATTTTTAAATTATTTATATTGTATCTGTTGTATTATTTTTTATTTTACAATTTAAAGAAATACTAAGCTCAACAGTGATGAGTATTTTCCTCATTGATTATTTTTCGAATATTATGTTATTTTTCTAATCCATTAAATTTGAATTTAAAATGTACATACATTTTTTTTTTAATTTTCAGGATCCCTCTTTCATTTTAAAGCTATCCTGAGAGGAAGGTAATCATTTCGTCAACTACAAGAAATCTCCATCTAACACGCATGGAAGGTGTTGAAGCATTGACGAAATTGACAATACTTACTCAACAAGAGTCCAGCAATGAAACATCTTACAACGCAACGGAGGTTGAAGACATGGAAAATTTCACGATTTCGGATGAAAACCAAAATTTCACAGTTGTCACAGAGTTTATAAATCGGACTGTGCCAGAAGTACCATTTTACCTCAAGTTCCGAGATGAACCGTGGGTCATTCCACTTGTTGCTTTTGCGTTATTCAATGTGGCCGCCATTATGATTTTTGAGATCTATGTCCTTTACAAATCTTGTGGTGGAAGGCGGCATTTATTTCTTGGGCAGGTTCTTTTGCTGGGGCTCTTCTTATCATCTGTCCTTGGACTCTTGTACGTTCCAGAACCTCACTGGCTGTTTTGTGGAATTACTCGCGCTGGTGTTGGTATAGCCTACTCTATTGTGTTTGGGACGCTTCTGGTAAAGTGCATTTTCCTGTTAAAAATACATAATGGAGTATATTTCAACGCATCCTTCCAAGCACTTATGTTGTTTTTCATAATCGCTGTGGAGGTAAGCATTAATATTATTATTATTATTTTTTATTTATTTATTTATTTATTTTTTTTTTTTTTTTGCATTTTAATTTGCTATATATTGAATAAATCTAAATACATCACTGATACGAATTCAAATAATTACTACATAAGAATTTACTATTATTAAATGCTTTTTCAATCAATGCTGTCAAGTTAAAATTTGTTATGCATTTCTATTTATCATGATTTTTTCTCATGTTTGTAAAAATAAAATTTTATTTTATTTTATTTATTTTTTTTTTTTTTTTTTTTACTTTTCGTTAACTTTAAAATATTTCACTTGAAATAAATTCCTTGATTCAATACTACCAATCAATCATATTAATGATTTGAGTTTGAAAAACAATTTATTTAAAAGCATGCAACAAGTATTTGAAATAAAAAACTCTTTCCAATTTAATGCATTATTTTGATTTTTAAACTTTCATAGTTGAGAGAATTTTAGTTGCATGTAAGGATAAATAAACGGTTAATTTTCATGTCAAAATGGGGGCAATAAATTAAATGTCACGGAACGATTATTTGCTTATAAATGAAAACAATTTGAAACACTTTTATTTTCATATAGACATAATAGCACCCTTAAGTAAATCTCATTAATTTCTCTTAAAAGCAACTGCCGCATTTTGATTGGAAACTGCTTTGGATATAATTTCATTATTTAGAAATTGAAACAGCGTGTTTTTATTTGTGGGCACTTCTGATTTTGTTGCTTTTGAACGAATAGATTATGCTTAAATGACTTAGAATACCACACATTTTATTTAGATCCCATTTTATGTTCATCTTGTGTATTATTAGATAGCTTAGGTAACAACCAAAATGAAAGATAACTTAAGATTTCGATTTTAACTGAGTAAAAGAAAATGCTTTTATCTGAAATTGAAATCGATTGAAAGATAATATTTGGGATTCCCTTTGGTCACCTTCGGTCATATGTTTTCATGTTCCCATAGATGCAATAATTTGATATATTACATAGCAGCAAAATCAGGACGAGAAATAATAATATTGTTTGCAGAGTAATTAGAGGTCCACCTGAAAAGCTTCATGACAAGTTCTTAATAATTGTCTGGTAAAGCTTTAGTATCATACGTAAGAAAATTTTTCAGATGCTCGATGATAGTAATGTTACATTTGATCTTAAATATTTATTTATTTCAGATTGCTATCGTCACTCAGTGGCTGGTATATGAACCACCCAACGTGACTTCTCTGTCTTCTTCTCAAGTGGTGTGTGGCAAATCCCCCTTAGATAGAATATTCTATCTGAGTTACGTGATGCTTCTGTTGTTTTTCGTGATCATCGCCTCCATCCGGGCTAGGTCCCTGCGAGAAAACAACAAAGAAGCCGTTTACATCGGTGTGTCCATCGCCATCGCACTTATATTATGGGTAGCTTGGATTTCTGTCGCCATCATTTTCGACAGAAGGTTATTTGCAATATTCTTCTTAAACATGAGTGGTTTTCCATATATTAATTGTTTGTGTCATTGTATTGTAAAAAATGTGTTATTGTAAATTGTTTCCTCCAAATTCTTAGTTAAATATTATCGTTATATGTGGAAAGTAATTGAATTAATTAAAATTATTCTTTAAATATTTATTCAAGAAAATATTTGAATGAAATTGCATAAAAACAAGCGTTAATTTCAAATAATATTTATCAAGTACCAAGACAAATAGGTTAGAAACAATATTAGTCTGGTTAACTTTTGATTCTAATTTGACATATATTAAATGAATTCAAATTTTAGATTCAAAATGATAGTGAATCTTGAAAGAAATTTTAAATGGTCCTATTTGTGCTTCGAAATTCAACGTTCCTGAAATGTACAACTAAAGATGAAGTGCATTAGATATTTTGTAATCATATTTTTTAAATGAAAATTGCATGCAAATATACATTTATATCTTTAGAAAAATATATTACATACTGATTTATTCAGTTCCCCTTTACGTTTTTCAATATGTTAATCTCAAAAATAAAATCACCTTTACTTTATTTCATAAATGGGGTATACCTTGCTCTAGTGAATTATTTTAACGTGTAGGGTTTTAAGAATTTTTCTTCTTCATTTCATTTTGCATAAAAAATTTAAATTTGCAACGATAATTTTTTTTTGAAATTGTATTTATTTATTGGTTTATTTGCTAGAAAATTATTTATATACATAATATTGACAATATTTTGTGATATGATATGACTGTCGAAAGATAGATAGATATTATGCATTTTTGTCACTGTATATTACAATATGTTCTCTGACATTGTTAATTTGCTTTAACAATTGATGTCAAAAAAAAGGTATATGATGGAAATATAAAGTAGTACTAGATATAACTACTAAACCTTTGTAAGAGTTCCATGAGGGGCTATTATACTTAATTTTTAAGTAATTCGAATGAAGTTAAATTTTTAAATAATTCAAATGACGATTTAGAACATTTATTAAGATTCTGTTCATACTGTGTCAAAAATTTATTACGTCAATAGAATCAATCTTATTTGCGACAACTGCTTAGATAATTGCTTTCTGATTAATTTTCATTTTTTCCATCCAATAATTTATTTGAAGAAATTATTTTCTTAAATTATTCTTGCAGATATGAAGCTCCCGCTGAGGCGTTCGGTCTTCTTTGCACATCTCTTGTCATATTTCTCCTCATCTTCATCCCCAAGGCTGTTCATCTGTCGTCTCCCAGAAGCAAAATGGGTACGGGATCTACAGGTGGCAGCCACTCGGTTATACACACCCCTTCCTTCCTGCACCTTCAGCCTCATGCGGTATTACCCAGCTCCACGCAGGGAACCCTCATCAAGCAATCTCAAGTGAATGCAGGTGCGCCGATTTGTTGATGAGTTTCATAAATTTAATTCATAAAAATAAAACACGATCTGATCAATCTTGATTCGCTATTTTATTCCACATACCACAATTCGAGATATCATTAATTTCATATTTATTTATTATAAGTTATCTATTTGATTTCACAGTTTGTGAAAGTAAAAAAGTTCTATCCCCAAAACAAATCCAGATATATTAGAATTGGGGCTTCAAAAATGTTTTCATTTCGTCGTTAACTTTTCGCGTTCGGAAAGTTTGAAAATCAGTCATAAAATGAAGGATAATTGCTTATTAATAAAGCTTAATTAAAAATTATATTATTGATGTTTTTTTGTAAATACAACAGTCCTAAATGTATATTTAGTATCACATTAATTTTTTATTGTTTCTTATTGCGCAAGTGCAATGGATTAAATTGCTTGAAAGGAAATAAAGGATTGTAGAAAATAAAACTAGAATTATTAAATGTTTTATTAAGATCTATTTATTGAATTTACCTGCATGCACTTTAAAAACAACTAATTATTCTTTGTTAATTAATAAATTATCCTAAATTGACAACATTTCATTTAAAATAAATTTGAAACACATCGTGGCCTAATATGTTTCTTTTCATATGTCCCTTATTTCTACAATGCACAAGTCATCATTAATCAGCCCTTCGGTTCCTCTTCAATTATTTTTCCTAATATCGAGTTTTCAAATTATGTATCAATTTTATTAAATTATTAGAAATTTCAATCTCTTCATTCTTTTTATAAATTACACAATATCAATTAAATTAAATTATTGCTCTCATACCATATTTATAAGGAAATGATTTTATAACTCACGAATGTTTTCGTGGTTTAATAATTTTTAAAGCTTAAAATATAAGTATGCATCTTGCAACGTCATAATCAAACGATAGTCAAATAAACCACATGTATACTAGGTGAAATCTTAAAATTTGTTTCCACTACATTTCATTAGCCTTCGATGATAGGGTAATCAAATTTGTGATTGGAGGGTCGTGTTTACCATATCCGGTTTCACAGAATGCTCGGGCAGATGTTTTGGTATTGGCTGAATTTGCCGAGAGGATAAAAGATCATCTGGCTAGTGTAGCGTGTTATCTGGAGAAACAGAATCTGGCTCAAATGCCGTCCTCCTCTTTAGACCAGGGGCTCAGATTTGTGAGTTCTGCCTCAATAAAAATGTGTTGCATTAAAACTTGATTTAGTTATAAAATAATATAACGATAATCAGAGAATTGGTTACACATGTAATATAAATATTATATTATCAATGCAACTTTCGTTTAATACCAGGAAAATAATATGGGGCCAACTTTTAATTGTAAATAGTAATGACCAATTATTGTCTTATCAAAGCAAAATTAAATTTACTGGGTTTTGAGGAATTTGAAATTAATCCCTCAGTTTTTTTTTTATTTGTTTATTTACTTTTTTTTTTTTTTTTTTTTTGTCTCAAGTATTCTAAGAACGCGATTACTCTAAAACTCTGAGTTGTGTAGGATTAAAAAAAGAAGGTCAGCAGATGAAAATATGTTTTGGTTAATAACCCTTCTCGTATGGGAGGGGTTCACTTGCTAATGGAATATCTAATATCAAACATACTTCCTCTATTTCGGCAAGGAAATATGAAAAAGGATGGCGTACCGGTATTCTGATCATCTGGCCTTAGTCCAAAATAACGAAGTCCTCTCCAAAAAACAGCCTGCAATTTCCTATTATTTTATCACTGAAAAACTTTTCCATTTTGGTTTGATGCTTATTAAATATAATATCATTTTATGGGGGAAGTGCTGAAAATCATATTCCAATAAGTGTTTCGCCAGAAACTACCTTGTAGCTTTGAAAAATGGCATAAATCTACACTTTCAAACTCCAATGAAGTTTCAAGTATTTATGAAAATTGTTAAAACCAGATTTAATTTATTTCGGATAAGTAAAAACGACCTAATCTAAACTTGATGAACAATGTACATTCTCTATACCTCTGATCAAAACTTGAGTACTTATAATAAAGTCTATAATTGCATAAAATTAGTAGTAAAGCAATATGCTTTTGAAAGATATCGGATATGTTACAAATAAATAGTATGAATCTTCGCAATATTCCTAAATGCACGAACAAATTATCTTGTAATGAAATTTCAAATGTAGAGGACATAAATAAGAAAAACTTATTACTTTGTAAATAAAGGGCAAAAAAGCAAACAATCTCTGTAAATAAAATGCATTTATGTTACTAATGAAAATGGTTAAAAATGAATGAATGGGATTAATATTTTTCACACAGAAGTATCAATCTAATATTTCATCCAAATGTTAAATTTTTATAATAAATTCATATGTGGTTTCTGAAATTTCGAATTAGCAAGACTCTAGTTATAGAAAATTTAAAACAAAGGGGGAAAATATAAATAAGGCATTTGCTTTATTTAATGGATAATGGCAGACTCTCTACTTTCAAGTTAGCTAGTGAGTAATTTTATTGCATATTAAATGCATTTGAGAATACATAAGTGAGTAAGTATATTTTCAGGTAAGTTAATTATAACAATAAATACGAATTAAAATTCTTTTCATGAAGTTTATTTGAAATAGTTACAGTGAATTACTCTATTGAATAACATGTACTTGGCCAGCTTTAATTTGAAAAAGCATAGAATAAACAAGGTTAAAATTCTTAAAATAGCATTAATTCAATTATTTTTTTAATGGTATTAAGCTGATCCATAAAAATAATAAATTTCTCTCGGTAAGTATTGGTCTTTCAGTGTCTTTAGGATTACATGCATGAAATATAAAATTGAACAATTTTTTATATTTGCATAAAATTTGGAAGGAAAATCGCTAAATAATATAATTTATAGCAGATTAAATATAGTTCAATATTCCGATTTTCTGGCAATCAACCCGATTGTTAATATATACTGATT
The DNA here is from genome assembly GCF_947563725.1 of Argiope bruennichi. Taxonomy (NCBI): domain Eukaryota; kingdom Metazoa; phylum Arthropoda; class Arachnida; order Araneae; family Araneidae; genus Argiope; species Argiope bruennichi. The sequence goes on from NC_079151.1 coordinate 145,458,673, forward strand.
TGAAAAGATTACAAACTTGTAATTGTATTTGTATAATTGTAATAATGCATATTCATAATGAGTCTGATGTGTCACCATTTTCTTAAAAGTTTTATTTTATATTATCATTATTTTATTTTCATAGATTATTGTCGAGGCTTCCCATCACGACTGTGGCGATATGATTATCCAAGTTTCCAACAGATGGAGCCACCACCTTCAGATATGAATTCCATGAAGAAGTCCAACGGGTCATCGTTTAATCATTCCCATTTATATTAAACTGGAACGAAATTTCCTTTCCCTCTCTCTCTCTATAAATATAATGGGGCCCTTTTTGGAAAGCATAGCAACCCGTCGCGTTCTGATGAAGATTGTTCGAATAATTAGTGACTCTTATAAAATAAATTGAAACGTAATAATAGTTTGAAAGAATATTGAAAGGAAATGATTTTCTGTTGCTGAAATGAAAAGTAAATAAAATAATCTACATTGCAATATTTTTGACAATTTTATCCTAATAGTATATATATGTATTTACACTCACATATGTATATATAATATCCGATATTCTAGTATGACTGATATATGAAAGAATTCAAGTTATTTTCGATCGACTAGTGGATATTTTTACATAATTTAAATATTTTGACTTGCATTCTTCCATTTTGAAACCATCAAAATTGTATTTCTATGCTCCCCTGTCATTTATTATTATCATTCCCCTATTATTTTATTTTACACTTTATTTTCGTAAATATTACTCACATTTTAAAAGTTTATTAACATAAATACAAGATTATAAATCTTCACAATAATTTTTTTATTGTGATTTGTTAATAATTGCTAGCTGTAAAGCAATATATGACACATAGAAATGGACAAAATATTTCACTTCAAATAAGTGGAAATGCTTTACCTCATTACTTACAAGCCCTAAAGAGTTTGATTTTGCATGTATATTTATAGTAGCTTTGATTAATGTGTATGTTATGAATGTTATTATATTTGTTGTATGCATGTACTTACAGAGAATAAACTTGATGTGACGTATTTTTATTTATTTATTTATTTTTTTACTGAGCAATTTATCATGTTAATACTATTCGTTAACATCAGTAGTAAATTAAAATTTAATATTTTTTTTTTCTTTCTTCTGCATATTTCCTGATTTTGTGGTTTTATGTTTTATTACATTTCTACTTAATATTCGATTGAAGCATATACTTTCGGCTCCAAAAATAGAGTGATTTATTTTTGTTTTGTGGCATATTAATTATTCAGAAAAAGATAAATCATACTTATAGCGGATAATAGATGCATCTTAGAATATTTTACGAATGACTTCGGGGTCAATCAGAAAATTTTTTCAATAATTTATGTACATCTACAAAAGAGTTGCGTCGATGTGTTCGTGTAAATATGGCGTTCCTTCATTGTAATTATATTTTAAAAAAGCTACGAATAGCTTAATTATTAATATTAAAATATAGAGTTATTAACTCATGGCATTGAATGCGAACATTTTGATTCCCAGACATTGAAAGTCATTTTTTTTCAGGCGGGGGGGGTCATTGTTGTTATATTTGAACATAATATAATCGCTTTTGATAAATTCCCAGCTTTCAAGTTGATGAATCCCAATGAATGCGTTGTTATATTTTCGTGCCATTTACACATACATGATATTCTATTTGTAGATATAAATAAAATCAAAGCTAAAATTAAACATTAATTATGATACGTATTTTTAAATCTTTTGTAAACCAATATATCTATAAAATACTGAAATACCTTATGAATTTTTGAAAATATCATATTATAGCTGAATTATTTTTTCAGCTTCAGAAGATTTATATTTCAATTAAATTGAAATGCAAATATATTTATTTTCAATAAAAATTCAATTTATATTCAATATTATAGCTGATGTTAAAAAATGTTGCGTTTTCTAAATTATTTCAATATTGAATATGTGCAGAAAATATTGTTGGCAAAAATCATTGAATGCGTTCTAAACTGACTTTTGAACAAATTTTCAATTCAAATTCATTAAATAATATACCGAATTTCATTGACTTAAGTTATTGCGTGTACATATATATGCATAGTATAGACCAATAGAGCTCAATCATTTTACAGATTTGATTCAAAATTTGATAAAAATCTATATTTCACATGCTATACTTGAGTACAAAATTTTATCTCGTTCACTTTTCGCATTTTGTAACTATCCAGTTCAAATGGTCGGAGAACCATATAGACAGACTTCCTCTGAATGGATTTTGTTCAAAAATAAAAGCATTCTTAATATTCATAATCGGTTCTAACGTGACAAGTATAAAGTACGGTTATGGCTCTATAAATGTTTACAGCTTTTATTGAGATTCAACTCATTTTTACTGTTTTATATTTAATATTGATTTTTGTTAGCAATAATATTGCATGTACAGGCACAATTATTAACTAATAGGCGTTTAGTACCATAAGTGGAAAAAATCATTCATTTTTATGTTAAATCGAAAGAAATATAGATAAGAAAGATAGATAAAGAAATATAGATAGATATAAATTATTTTCTATTTTTCAAATCTGATATCTGAACTTTCATTTTCTGATTCATTTATGTAAGTGCTAGTTTAAAGAAAATATTTAATAAACTTTTTTATTTAAGTTTTTAAAATATAGTATTAACAAAAAATATCATTTCTAATTCCTTAAAGAAAATGAGAAGTTTTGTAGATGTCAATAGAAATCAACGAGTAGAGTTGTAATATCCCTATGATAACAGACTGAAAAGAAAGAAAAAGTGTCAAAATCAGGAAAGATTAAAAAAATACTGTTGAATATAATATCATATTTTTTTATGATGAGCGCGCATGAAAGATATTGGTTCACTATCCAGAACGCCTATAGCATGCCGGCAAGCTAACTTTTGCGTTTACAAGATATTACGAATGAATCTATATATATATATATACATATACACACATACATATATACATATACATACATATATATATATATATATATATATATATATATATATATATATATATATACACATACATATATACATATATATATATATATATATATATATATATATATATATATATATATATATATATATATATATATATATATATATATATATATATATATATATATATATATATATATATATATATGTGTGTGTGTGTGTGTGTAATGATATTTTAACTCTAATTACAATTTAATGAATGTTCAAGATTGTATCCTAATTTAGGCCATAGTAACTTCATTCTGAAATATTCTCTTATTTTGTGATCCAATTCCACTGTCGCTACTTAATTAATTCAAGAGAAGCTTTGTTAAATTGTTGAATCAGCTAAAATCTAACTTTCCCACACTGCGCGTGAAGAGATAAAATACCGCTGACCAGGCAAATTCTTTTTTAAAATCTCCCTGTGTTTCCCCTACCTTGTCCACCCGTATAACGAAAATCCCCATCGAAATCTCATAATACATTAGCACTGTAAAGAAGTATTTTCCCTATTATAATAATAGGTTATATAAGACCAGGGATAAAATGTCCAAGAGCTTTTTCCTCATTCCTTTCTGTGTCGTTCTGTGTGCTCGTCGATTGTACATATGCTTGTTTCTTCAAAATGAATAAAACGACGTCACGAAATTAAAAGTATCTTCATTGTCTTCAAACTGCATCATGCTTCACAACAAATAATATTATATATATATATATATATATATATATATATATATATATATATATATATATATATATATATATATATATATATATATATATATTTAAGACAAGCAAGAAAGAAATTTTCCCGCGTGCTCATCGTGGAAAATATAATATTTAGAGAAATTTATTATCTCACAGAACATGTTTCAAGAAAATAATACTAACGGATTCATTTAAATTTACTATGAATATACAGCTTCATAGCCACAGTAATAAAAGTGAGAAAATCATAAAAACAAATAAGTTTCTATATATTCTATTTTTATATTATTGACGTTGGAACTTTAAATCTTAGAGAAATTTAATTTTAGGCATTAAAGGTTGTCAGCTCAGAATAAAGTGGAATTGAGAAAAGTATTTCTTAATACAATCGTTATAAAATTTTATGAAAGCAATTTTATCTATGAGTACCTTATAAATGTTTATATAATTATTTTTATATATTCAGGACTCAATGTCATTACAATATTATCGAAGCGCATTTTTTGATAAATTTCTTTAGCAAAATCAAAAAGTATGAATGAAATGTAATACTGTCAATTAGTATAATGATAAATTCCTTTTATTTTTTTAAAATTAAAAATGTTTATATGAGAAAGTTAGAAAGGAAAAAAAAAATCAACAGAAATTACTTAAAAAGTATTTAAAAGTTTTAAGGATAGATACTCGATACAATTTGCCTTTTTTGACAGCTCACATAAAAATGCACATATTCATTTAATAATCTAGATTTGCGTGAGTATAATCATACGTGTGAGTTTAATAATCTAGATCTGTATGCGTGTAAACATGTGTGAGTTTAATAATAATCCATATCTTTATTTTTGAAGATTTTTTAATGAGATGACTTTCAATATCATGTATTAGATAATCAATCGCATGAATGTAACTCCGAGTGGGATCTATGATTCCCACAGATAATCCTGACAAAAAATCCTTATATAAATTAATCTGGTATACCAAAATTGTGTAAAAGAAAAATGGGAATAGTTGAATACTATATTCGAAAATATTAATTTAATTAACAGAAATTTTATTTTTGTTACGAAATTTTTAATATGTTTATCAAAACAGAGTTAAAAGTTAGAAATTGCTAATTTTTAATTATATTTTAATCATAAAAAATTTCAATTTTTAAATACTTCGACTCTTTTGCGCAAATTGATTTATGAACGATTCATATCTTTTCGTTTACTTTATAAAGCTTTATCTTGCAAGAAATCTTCTACAGGCATATTTCATGGTCGAAATTTTTTACTGTCTTTATATAAATTGAGCTTCAGAAATGTGCGAAGGAAGATAAAAAAAAACACCAAAATCTTTTTGAAATGAATCACTTTCCAGTATCCATTGATTCAAATCACTTATCCCTGACGGCAGAATTAATGACTTACCTAATTACTCCCAAAATAACTGGTGATTACGCCGCTTAAGTACCGGTTAGAGCTGGCTAGAGATGCCTTTTGCTGTGGATAGCTTAATTTATTTCTCAGAACCTGGAAGATCCCACCTGTGGTCTGTTATCTCGATTTCTCGAAATTAACTGCTCCAAGTGTTTGAAGATCTTAATTATTTTGCATGCTCAAAAAGATATAAAAAGCTCGTCTAGAGTGCTGATCTCTCAAAATTTATAGTGATTACCCGCTGCCTGCGTCAGTTAAATTGGCACCAATAACCTAAGAAGAATTCCATACTTTTGCTTACATCTGAATGCAAGACTAATAACAGTCTAAACATAAAAAGAACTATGAATTATAGTTTTATGCTCGTTCAAGACGCAGACGTAGCAAAACCGTGTCATTAGACAAGTGACTGAACATTGCATTATTTTTATTGCAATTGATCATTGCATTATTTTTATTGCAGTTGATTTCTTCCATTAACTCTTGAATATATCTTACTGAAGTCATGTGCCATCTAATAAAATTTTAACTTTCAAGATACAGACGTAGCAAAACCGCGCTATTAAACAATTGCATTACTTTTATTGCAATTAATTCATTCCATCACCTCTTGAATATGTCTTATTGAAGTCAAGTGCCATCTGTTAAAATTTTAACGTTCAAGACGCAGATGTAGCAAAACCGTGTCAATAAACAAGTGACAGACCATTGCATTATTTTTATTGCAATTGATCATTGCATTATTTTTATTGCAGTTGATTTCTTCCATTAACTCTTGAATATATCTTACTGAAGTCAAGTGCCATCTAATAAAATTTTAACTTTCAAGATACAGACGTAGCAAAACTGCACTATTAAACAGTTGAATTACAATTGCATTACTTTTATTGCAATTAATTCATTCCATCACCTCTTGAATATGTCTTATTGAAGTCAAGTGCCATCTGTTAAAATTTTAACGTTCAAGACGCAGACGTAGCAAAACCGTGTCAATAAACAAGTGACAGACCATTGCATTATTTTTATTGCAATTGATAATTGCATTACTTTTATTGCAATTGATTCCTTCCATCACGTCTTGAATATGTCTTATTTATTAAAATTTTAACGTTCAAGATGCAGATGTAACAAAACCGTGTCATTAGACAAATCACTGCTCTTTGCATTACTTTTATTGCAGTTGATTCCTTCCACTGCACCTTTTAAATAAATCTTACTGATGTCAAGTGCCCTCTATTAAAATTTTAACTTAAACTATTGTGAGAATTCAATGCATTAAGATACTATTGGCTACCTCCTTTTGTCTATGAATTTATTCAATCTCCTAATTATATTATATACTTTATATGCGATGATTATTTTTATTTCAATCCCAATAATAATATTAAAGGATTCTTGAGGTATTGGAGCCTTTTCAAGTGATTTTTGTATTTTATAATTTATCAATTACAAACTTAAATACTAAGAATTCAGTAATTCAAGTCATGTTACAGACACATCCTTGTAAATGAAGAGGCTTTTAAACTTGAACTAATTTTTTTAAAAAAAATATTAACTGCCAATTGATGATAAGTTATAAACTGCTTAAGATATTAAATTTTATATGTTTCTTACTCTTCTCTTGAGGTATGCTTCTCAGTATTACATGCTAAACTTGACATTTTGTTCTGAAGACTATCTGACAAAGTTTTAATGCTTGAAATTGACAGCTGTGTTAATTATAGATGACTAACAAATTTTAGACATATTTTGATCATTCATAAAGAATTAATTATGAATTCATCTTCTTTTGTGTATTACTGTATAGTGTATTAATTACTATAAAATAAAGTATACTATGTGTTACTATATAATCTTTATATATACGATGTTACTTTATAATAAAGAAACATCGGAGCAAGTTTTAGACGAATAAATCCAATAATATAAAAGTAATATTTTAGAAAACCTTTTTTCGAAAATGGGAGCATTTTAAAATTAGAATATTTTATTCTAATATATCTCAGTCTAAACTGATTTCGCAATATCTAATCACCATAAGACTTTGCAACAACTTTTCTTTGTTATAAAATCTTGACTGAGGATAAAGAAGGAAAACTTTCTTATCAAAACCACCGAAATCTTGATAACTATTTTTCACTAGTATGGTTTAAATCTGTGGTATGTTTTATAAAATATGCAATAACTTTTTTTTTATTTTATAAAATTTTCTGTGGTATATTACAGTATGATTTATTTTATAAAATTCTTAGGCTACCAGTTTGGGAAATCAAAATGCTTTTTTAAATGAAAAATGTTTTCAAAACTTTGAAAAAAGTTCAGAATGGAAATGTGTTGTTCTCCTTTTTTTATGTTAATATTGTAAAAAATTTGAAAAATTCTGATGAACACAAAGGAGTTAAAGTTTATATTCTAATAAGAATTTAAAAAGGACTAGAATAATCGAAAGTGAAACTTCCAAAATGAAAATTACCTGTTTCGCTATAAAGAGGTAAAATGAAATGAGAAATGCCTTTAGAAGGAATAGAAAATTACTTGTTTAGTTATAAACAAAAATTTCTAAATAGCTTTTAGTTAAGCACTAGTAGTCCAAAATTACAGATTTTTTTTAATAAAATGCAAGAAGCCCTATGAATAGAAACAGAAATAATGATTGAGAAAATTCAAAGAATTAGGATATCTCATTCAAGAGTAAACAGATTATGATGATTAAAAAAGATCCAGAAGAAATTATTTAATAGATACTTGGAAGCTCCACTTTCTTCTCCCTAACCGTGAGAAGAGGATTTTCAGATAAACCCAACGACAATGTTATGCGTCTAAACACAGTGCTAAGAAAAAGGGCTGAGCTGAAGTTATTTGTTTTAGAGGCTTCAGCTTAAATATGCAATAAATAAAATGTATTGCCTTTGAAAAAATATTTTAATTGATTTTTTCAAGATCATAAAATATGATTAAGTTGACAAAATCAATAATCAAATGAAATTTTATAAAAAAATGTATAAAAGGTTTAGAGAGAAGAATATTATTAATTCTTTATGCAGATGATTTTGAAATAAGATAATTTATAATTATTCCGTTTTGGGGCAACGTTAAGACTTAAAACTACTTTACCGCTATATTTTTTAAAATTTCTTTTTTACTAAGACATTTTTAACATCATTTTCTATGGCATTGAAACAGTGATTAGAGCATTCTAACAGCAAACGGAGGTCAGTCACTCAGAGGGAGGCAGGGAAAATAAACTATTTTTAGAAAAAATAAAATCGATGCTCTGGTGCTTCAGGCCATGAGAAATGGCCAAAACTTCGGTTGTATTCTGTAGTAATGGTAGCAATGGTAATTTCTAAGAATATAATTCCAGGAAATAAAACAGTTTAAAATACAAATTTTTAATTTTTTAACACAATAAATTTTATTTATAGGCAAAATTTTCAATTGAGGATAATTTTTTTTTTAAATTTAGGCAATGTTGAAATAAGTAAATGTATAGGTACTCCTTATAGGTACTATACAACGTAAAGAACTTTTAACATCTCTATTTTTATTTTTTAATTTCTCTTTTATTATATTAATGCATATTTATTGAAAGTCTTTTTGGCTTATTTTAAAATATTGATTTAACGAGGACTAAAAGGAAACATAAGCGCATCACTCTAATTCAAATGAAAGCTGGGAAAGAATATTTTTCTTAAGCAAATGAAATATTTCTTATTGCTGACGAACAAAAATACAAACATAGAATTGTTTCTTGTACACATGAGCAAAAAAGAAAAAAAAAACTTCAGAAATAGGAGAGATTAACAATTTATTTAATTAGTTAATTTTTATGTTTTCTATTAATGAAAAATGAATTATTTAATTAATTGTCTCTCAAAATGTTCTTTAAACATTTGTAAACAAAATTTGATGTACTAATATAACATAGTATTTCACACTTATGGAGAAAATTAGCTGTCGACATTTTTAAAAATATCTGCTTCAATTATATTTTAAATTTAATTAGAAAGGCATTTCAGGCAATAAAAATATTTTGTTTCATTAGTACTACAAATAAACAAACATAATTATACAAAAGTACAGGACTGTGGGCTAAATAAAAGGATTATAATATTTTATAGAAAATTGGATTCTATTTTCAAATATTCAGACATATAAAGACTTTAATTCCGGAAAGTGTTGGGTATATTATCTGGTAATTATAGTTTCTACTATTGTTTATTTTTTATGGAAAAAATTATGGTAAGATTAAGGCAAATTCTGTAATATGCATTCACATCCTACTTTTGTTAGAAAATAAGATGTTCTGATTTTTTGTTAATGTTTAATTTAACTATTCAATATACAATATTTGGATTTTGAGACCTAAGGATATGATAGTAATGATTGGCAGGAAATAAAAAAAATATCGAATTCTGGATTCTGTGAATTTAAAAAGAGGTCAAAAATCTGAAATTTAAACTGGAAAAACATGTTCCGTTAACATGTTTCAAAATGTAGGAATTTGATGTTAATGCTATAATATAAGAAAATATGTGATTGGACAAAATTATCAAGTGAAATAAAGTCTTATTCAGTAAATTCAAGATAAAAAAAACTATCACTAAGCAAACATATACAATGTAAGCGAATTTAAGATATGAAATGTTTTAAATACTAAAATTTGTGACAAATTTGCCAAAATATAAAACAAAATTATACCAAAGAATAAAAGAAATTGCAGAAATTTAAGAAGGGAATCAGCAGAGAAAAATTAAAATGAAAAAAGAATTAAAGTAAAGGAGATAAAGGGTTAGTTTTAACAAGGGTAAGTTGTAACGCGCACTTTACTCAGTAAGTTAAAAAAAATTCTTGATCAGAAACTTTATTAAACATGAGTTTTTATAACTGAATCTATTAAATAAGCGCAGCTAATGTTCTAACGAAACAGGTAATATGAAATTGTATGAACAATTTCCATTTTAGCTCGTAACTGGGCTAAAAGTATTTCGTAAATTTTGATTTAAGATAAATTTATTGAGCTTGTAATATTTTTTTACTTTTTTATTTTATATATATGTATGTTATATAATAGAGTCTCAATATTTTAATAAGTGCAATATTAATTTATAAATCAATATAAATATCCGAAACCACCCAGCGGGGCAGGTTATAACAAAATCTTGGGACCAATTGTAACACTTGTTTTCTTCGTGTTTCGAATTGTGCTGTTACTGATTTAATTAATATCATGCCAATTGCTTTATTTTTGTTAAAATAATTCGTGAATAGTTGCTGATAGAGAGAAAGAAAAATAATTATAATTTATAAAAAGATGACAGAGTGGATAGGAAACACACATATACATACACATCAAGCAGAAATTATCCAATCATTTTATAACTCGCCAAAACTAGTTATATAAAAATTCGGGGGAAGAAATAGAGGAAATGAAAGTGATCACAGAAAAAAATTATAAATCTGAGCAATTCTATCAGTTTATTTTCTTGATTTAGAAATGAGAAATGATAAAAGAAGTCAACGTTCTTCAAAGAAGGAATATGACTTAGCTACAATCCAAAGCTTAGAGAAAATATGAAGTATTAGAAATGCAGCTGAATTATTCGTTATTTAATACTTGTCTCTTAATAATTATATTTTAAAAAGTTGCTACACACCACTAAAGAGAGTAATGTAAAAGTAAAAGGATTTAGTGTTTTTTCTTTTTTTGCCATAACGTCGAAACGTACCATGTTGACTTCTTTTTTTTTCCTACACTATCTTGAAAGTCAAAAAATTATTTTTACAGCGATATCCTATTTCTGAACAATTTTTCTTAGGTTTATAATACATTATAATACAATTTTCCGTTTAGTTTTAAAAAAATGTATCAATTTCATTTCCCTGGTAGCACACAGCCCGTCGCGTAATAATGTACAACATTGTATGATATTATATAATATTATTCAATATTATACAATATTCGGAATATTGTTTTATATCATACAATATTGTACAGTACATGTGTGCTACTAGGATTTTTGTGAAAACACTAAATTGAGATCACTGTTTAATTTTATTGATCATTCGCGCACTTTTTTCATTGTTAAAGTTGAGTCATTTTTTTCAGCCATTTCCAGGTTTTGCTTTTATTGCAAAAAATAAAATTAAAACTTTTAATAACCGCTCGTAGTAATACACCAACAAACAGTGTCTATCAAAATTGTTACCATTTCTTTAAATTCAGACTAAAAAAGACTTTGAGTACTTTAAAAAGATTTTTATTAGCGAAAATCAAGAATGTTTCATTGTTAAACAATAAATATAGTAACACCTATAGTAACGCGTTTTATTTTCTAGTCAGTATAGTAATATAACTGACTCGAAAGCGTGCTGAAACTTCAAATGAGCAAATATTCTTGATTTTTATTTATTTATTTATTTGATTTTTTTCCTACTTTGAAGTAGATTTAATTTTTACATAACCTGGCACTAATGAGAAACAGAACAACAGTGGTATGTTCGAATTAGTATCGTGAGAACAATTACATTAAATTGGATATTTCGAAAGAAATCTTACCTGTTTTGAAACTTATAGTACATTTTATAATTAAGTTGTTCTCATTTCCATATACTCCATGGCATTTGTGAAGTTTCTATTCACATTTACAAGCAAAATTTGAAAATATTGTTAACCAAGTGTTACAAATACTTGTATATATATTGAAAATATTTCACACTCTATCATATCTTTAATAATTTTAAGGGAATATTTTAACTTCTGTATTATAAATCATAGCCAAACATGAAAGAAACCTCTTAATAATTATATGAACTAGTAAATCCAGTTAATAAATCACTCAGGGTGATTAAATAATCGATTTTCTTGTCAAGCAGTTCATATACTAAATATCTTATGGATAGTCTCTATTGAATAAATGGCTTTCAAATCTTATTCTTTTAAAAAGAAAATAAACTGCGTTTCCTTAAAAATATTTAAAGGCAAATGCAAAGTTCAATGAACTGCAGTTTTCCGCTAGAAATTCTTTTGTATTAACATAGTATTAATAATGACTTTCTTTCCATTTCTCTTTAAAAACAACTTATTTTCACAGTTACGCGAATTATGGCAAAAAGCATGCAAGTCTCGTATTCCAGCAAAACTTTAATTAAATGAAGTTAATTAACATTTCTAAAGCCCAACAGACTTCCAATATTTATTGACGATTGCAGCAAACCGTCGAAATGAATTATAATTTTCGCGTCTCGCCAAAGTTAATTGCTCGTATATCTTGTTGAGAACATAATTGGCGCGCCCAACTTTGTAAAAGTAGATTAAGTTGTCATGACGATTGTCAATATTCACGAGAGGCAATAAGAATAGATTGAACTGCGTTGTTTTGATGCCACTGTAAAAAAAAAACTATCCATCTAAAATAAAACTGGAAAAGAAATATAATTGTTGATTGAGAGTAATCAATAAAAAGATTTAAAATCTGCACTTAATTCTTATTGTTATGTCTAGGTGTGCTTTTGAAATAATTCAAATGTATTATGGTTTGTGGCAAAGATCAGGATGAATATTTTGAAAAACTCTAAAATAATCTCCTTTTTAAAAAAAATGTATGCATAAAAATGCATAAAATTAAAATACATCAGTTAAATGATAAAAGTTTTTTTTTCAAAAATCTTTTTGATTAAAGAATTATCAAATGATTTGTTAAAATTTATAGATAGCTTAAGAAATATATTATCTGAAAAAAAAAGAAACCTTATTTCTTACCTTATACACTCTTTAAATATTGGGGTTCAATTGAAAAACAAACATGAAAGTTTTTTTTTCGCTCTAGTAAGTATTAAAATAATTATGGAAATTTCTAAACAGATTACTCATTTTCTCTACTTCAAAAACTGCAGAACATATTGAGAAATTATTATAGCACATCTAAAGATTTTAATTTCTGAAATTTTAATAATGAAACTCCATCAAAAATAAGAATTCGTGAAAGTAGCTTTTAAAGACAGAAAATAGCATGCAAACAAATAAGAATGTAAATATAAAATTCCGTGTAACTTCCCATAAAATGGGCTTATAAACAAAATTCAAACGGTTTTGTAAAGAAAACTGCCCAGCTGTCCTGGAAATTAAATATAATATATATAGCCTGTGAATCTTGTACATCAACCCAAAATAATAGAAATAATGAAACATTGTATCATTCATGCAATAAAAAATAAATCTTACCCAGTAATTGCGAATGTATTTAAATACTCATATACATCATTTGCTTAATCTGAATGGTTTTGCTGTTATATTATTTACCAGAGACAATGCTAATAATTGCGTAGATGAATCGTTTTAAAAGTTCAAAATGGAAGTTCAATGTTCATAATTGTCTGATTATTAAGTTTTATGAATGTTAGTGAAACATCCAATTCCTCTAATACGTAAGAAAATGAGTTCTGTTTGCATAAACAATCAGTTTGGTCTTTCCTACTCTATGATCAGTTATTCTAATTCGAAAAGCGAACGAAGGAGTGTACTTCTGCCAACCTGTTCTTAGGGAAGTAAGGTTCCACCGAATGCACGGCCACCCCCTATTTGACTTTCTGATTTTGCTTAAACCTATTATTTATAGGAACCCTCAGGTTTCACCTAGCGACATCATCTGCATGGAGAATCTCACGTTAGAAAAAACGAGAAAATTCTTAAAGAAATGACTACTCCAGGGGAATAAAATTTTTGCTCTCAAAGAATGCTTCGTCCATTCGAGGTGGGGAACCAAATCTCAATCACAGATGCCAGATTTAATGTATTGTCAACTAACTTTAAGTTGTTAGTTGACAACACATTACGTTACAGTCCTAACTTAACCAATATAGCGTCTACTATTTCACTGCTCTGTATCTTATGATTAGAACAAAAGGAAAGCTATGGATTCAAAACAAAAGGAAAGTCATGGATTTAAATTTATGCATTGCATTTGACATATAGAACTAGAATAGCGTATGATTCTACTAAACTAGAGTAATCAAATAATCAAATTTCCTGAATTAATATATGTATATATATATATATATATATATATATATATATATATATATATATATATATATATATATATATATATATATATATATATATATATAAACTACTTTTATAACTGCTTTATCTGCTTTATATTTTCAATTTAAGTTGCTTAAAATGTATTAATTCTTCATTACTTTCATATCCATATTTTTCTTCTTGTCAGTAATATTTTTATGCAGCTTGTAATAATATTAATTTGACAGTATTATATTTTTTCCTCGTCACTTTAGACAATACTAGGTAAATATTTCAAGAGTCATTATCTTATACTATATTATATATACCTGTATATTGAAACATCTTTAAAAATAAAAGTTTTTATGTTATTAAACAATATGCCGTCCGCAAGTCCGATCGGGATTCTTTTGTTTGGCTTCTGCAGATCTTAAAATTTCGTTTTCAGAAAATTAATAATTAATTAATTAAAATAATAATACTCTTCATAAAATAAATATTATTTAATAATAAATAAATAAAGTATTTAAAAAAATCCTAAAAAAAGTAAAAATTTGTGAACACTAACATGATGCAACCAGCATTTTCCCGATAGTTTTTGTTTGACACCAACGCGTTGACGTCGGAAGACATAGTATTAAATAGTGTCCAAAGAAGTAAGCGGTTTATAGTTTTGAAAAACCTCTATGAACGCTTTCATTTCGTTTTTAAAATATTTTTATTTAACATTCCTATATTAAATAAACTTATGGATTTTATATCATTTTCTTGCCATGTTTAGTCAATAACGACTTCTAAATTTCACGAGCTGTTCTGTGTGAAAATAACTATAAAATTTTCAGAATTTACCAAATGAATTTTATTTTAGATTTTTGATGCCGATTTGATAAAAAAAATGATGAAATATTTTTTATATGTTTCAAATATTATACAGAGACTTTCTCTTTCATCCCCCATTTCAAAAACAATCAATAAATACTTTTTCTTTCATGAATATATTTTATTGATGTTACAGCGACATTCGCTGTAATAAACATCGCTCTCTCGTATCAATGCTTGAGTAATTCAGCTTGATTAAAACACGAATATAATGACACGCTGTGTGTGCTATGAATAATCTGACCCGGCAGGAACGTGTCAAGAATACTTTCTTCAAAATGTCTGTAATCATTTCCATCCGTGGATCGAATTAAGTAATAAACCGATGTTCCGGGAGTCCCATGAAAACAATATATTAATCCTTAATTTTGGCTCAAGCCTATCATTATACGCGTGGTCGAGAATATACATTGTTCCAGATTTTCAAGGTCATTCCACTCTCGAAGAAGAATCCTCAGAACTAATTTAATTTGGATCATAAAAAACTGGAGGAAGAATCCTAGGGTTTGTGTCACACGCAAAAGATCAATAATCACTTAGAACGAGCTTTAGAAGCACATGGATGTCAACGATTAAAAACGATTTCATTGTATTCGTTTGGGTTTTAGGGAGTTAGTACGTTTATTAGGGAGGAAGGGTCGGAACTGGCTTGCCTCACGTGATAAAAAACGCGCCATTAAATGTTGGTCGTTAGTAAGACCCCTGATCTTATGGTCATTTATATGACCAGGAAGTGGTGGAGAGATAACTTTTTTAAAGGGATGATTTCCTAGTTTATGTTCATTAATGTCTTTACAGTTATAAAAGTCTCAGGAAATAAAATGGGTATGGATCATTACACTTCGGCCGTTGAATAATGTAACAAGGTGGAAAAAAATTATTGTATGAAAATGGTAATGAAAGAACGCCTGAGAAGAATCTGAGTACGTCGGATATCGTGTTTCATTTTAAAGATATGTAGATATATCGAGACAAAAAAATCATACCATTCCAAGAGAAAGCTCAAAAATTGAATTGTAAAATATGACCAGTTTTATTATATAAATAAAGAAAAAAAAACATGGATATTTTATGTTTCGTCCTTGAAATATTTGAAGTAGGCTTCACTAAATGTGAATAATACATTCTTTGCGAAACTAACCTGTCTCACACAATATAATAAAGCACCATTTATATCGTAATAAATGCAAATTAATTTTCTGTGTTTATCGAAAAATTTTATATTTTATAAATATTTTTTTTTTATTTTGCATTTTGTTTGTTCAAAATTTCTTAAATATTCAGATGGGTTTCAAATGAGAACAATGAGTAAATTAAAAATAAATTGAAAGAACAAACAAATTAAGAAATATTCAAATATTATTATGGATAATCTGTAACAGTTTGGTTGTTTTATTGGTTATTACTTATTAATACAAGAATTAATATTGTTTATTAACAATGTTATTATTTATTAATACAAGGATAGATGTTGTTTGTTAATATTATTTCTCAACAAAGTTATTGTTTATTAATACAAAGATAGATATTTTTTGTTAAAATTGTTTATCAAAAATGTTATTGTTTATTAATACATGGATAGATAAAATATAAATTAATATAGAAATTAAGATAATTTGTAATAAGTCTCTTCTAAAATATATTTTTTTAAAAATTTCTCTTGACGAAAAAATGCCTGTCATTTACGAAACCAACCGTGCAGATTTTTGTTTACTACTTTAACGGATGAAAATATTCCCCCTTGAACTCTTTTCTGAAACAAATAATAATTGAAAAATGCAAAGCTTGGGCATCAGTGGGGAAGTTCGAATGCTACCTTGTAAAGCTGTAATTTTTCTCCCATTTGTCAAACTGCGATGGGTATCCTAGAAAAGGATATCATCGGGGACAAGAATGGAGTGCCTTTCGGACTAATATGCTGCTTTAACCAGCTCTACAATTGTAACTGCATTCATTACTTGTCCCGGCGGAAAAGAAAACGAGCGGGAAAAGCAGATAGAAGGGACGGAAAGGAAATTGGCGTATACAATACCTTGAGAATTACAAATTACCTTATTGGGAACTTTCCCAGCTGAAATAGTTTATCGCAAGTCTTTTTTTTATTTCTTATGCAATTTAATTTTTTAGATATCATATTATTTACTATAAATAGTACAATAAAAATAACAATCTAACTAGCTCAAAATCTTTTATCCAAAATTAAAACGTTTAGAAGTCAGAAATCAATATAAAATGTTTGAAGTCTGAAATCGTTATTTCTTTCACAGTCTAAAAATTAAAACCCTTCTTAAGTCGGGACATAAGGAAAAACTCGTTTTAATTTTAGATTTCAAAACTCATTTTGTACGAAATAACATTGATAAATGAAAGTATCGTATTTGTAGGTGGGATGGGACACTTTTAGATAACAGGAATTACATTTCTGGAAAGATTGCATTTGATGGTAGAATCTGTTCGCCCACATGTGCACCTAGAGGAGACAATGAACTTTGCAGGAAATCCTCGCCTTCAATTAAGGTTATGAAAGGCAACAGAAACACACTTAGCTCCTTGGAAATATTACTATGGAATAAAAAGAAAAAAATTAACGCGTAATTTTTAATTTGGAAGGAAATGAATTATTGACTACTTCTTATTCCTGAATTAGAATTTTCTGCTCAGTACAAGAACTTAATTAAATGCAGCAGAATATAGGAAACATTTTGGCCAATTTACGAAGAAATTAAATAGAATAAAATAATTACATTGATAAACTAATTTTGGGATTTTTAAAAACAGCTGAAACTTTCCTGATTACGAATTTTCTTATGAAAACAGTTGAAAATTTTGTAGAAAGAGAGATTTTTTTAATATTTATCTCATGAGATAAAGTTGTTGAATGAATCCGAATGACTTTTTTTTAATTTCAGCTCAAAGTGTCTTAAAATATTTTTGCTTCTGACCTATTCGATTATTTTTGCGAAATTTTTGCCCACTTTCTTTTTAAATGAGTTTTATTGCTTTCATTGAAATCATACCTTATAAAGTTATTATATTTTCATTTCAAATTTTCAGGAATTATAAATAAAATTTATTTCAGTATCAAAAGCTTTTTTGCAGACTTAAACGCGTTCTATTCCATTTAATCAAATATAATCAATTGTCCAATATTTTTCCAAAAATTCTCGGTAACATTGATAAAATATGAACATTTTGGATAGTTTATGAGTCTCTTTTAAAGAGAGAATTTGTTAAACATTAATGTATTTTTTTCGCAATATTGTATTATTTTAACTGAGAGATCGTAAAATCTTCTTGATATGTTTGTACATTGTTTAATTCTCCAACATCGGGCTGTTTTAAATTATTTCTGTATATGAACATAAATCCAAATACTTATACAATGAATAAATTGCGATTTATACCCAGTATGTGTAGTATGTTAAAGTCTGTTCTTTGATCCATTGAGTCCAATAAACTTATTATTTGCATTGCTTAATTGATGCAATTGATTTAAATCAATCGATGAAATCGTTGCTACCAAAGTTTGATGCAGTATTAGAGACTACATGTATATCTTGTTCGAGATAGAAGGTTTAAAGCATAGTGAAAGCTAGCTACCGATAAAATAATCTAAATTCATAAGACGTTGTTCAATATTAATTAAGTAGCTTTATATAAATGACATGATTATTAAATTCTGTTAAATTATTAGAAACTGTGAAATTATTAGTTTATTCAATAATAAAAAATTTCTTTTTCCAAATATTCACTTATGCATTCTCACCGAACGTTTGTAAGCATGTTAACAACACCCCACCGAAGTCAAGACTCACAGTTGAGGTAGCAACAACACGGAAACATCATTCGATTCGAACAAGGGTTGACCTTGTCGAGTTGATCAACAAGTCACTGACTGGCACGTTGGCACCCTCAGGTAAACTATCTTAATAATTCTTCCCTCTAGTGAGGTTATTAATTATTGAGAAGAAGAGCACGTACAGTAGACGGAATTTATTAATGGTCACCCCGTGCTCGAGTAAATGAAACACTTTTTCTGCTCTGTCAGTGAAAGAATTATTTCCAGCATGCAGTTTGTTTTGTCCTAATGATTTCTGACCACAGCAAAGCGAATGGCCTATTGGAGAAGACGGTTGCGTTATCGCAGTGATATATCAAAGATGTCTTAAGAACGACTTTGTGAAGTTTCTTTTTATGTGCATTACTTCATATACGGCTTAGTACTCATCTGATGAGTGGGGATTCCTCTCTATGACACTGGAGGTAACCAAAAAAAAAAAAAAAAAAAAAAGAAAGAAATGGCATCGAAAGGGTTTCTTAGAAAAGTATAATATAAATTAAATCTTAATTTTGATATAATAATTCTAATAATTTTAAATGGAAGAATTTTTTATTTGAATGAAATAAATGAATGTTTGAATTTTCTTGGCTTTACTGGAAAAAAATGGAATACTTAAAAAGACTGACGCATCTAAAATCCATGGGATTTCTAGAACTTATTAAGCGAACATGAATTTTTTTATTGACTTTTTTATTGTTTTTTTACATATATTAAAATTTAATATCTATAAATATTAGGGGAGAACAAAAGAAATGTATTATTTTTATGTGAAATTGAAGACTTTATTTAATACTAGCCGCCTTTGGCGACCAGCCGGTTCGCCAATCTTAATGCTCGTTAAAATTTTAATAGTTAAATATTTTATGTAATTCCTACTTTAATAGCTTCTTCATTAAAATATTTCAATTACAAATTTCAATTTACTCATAATATTATAAAGACCTTCAGTCATAACTTAATCTGTATCTCTCTAAATTTCTGTTAGCTCCCGTAGAATTTATGCTTTACATTAAATTAAAGTGTAAATGATTAATCTGCAATTAATATAATAATATTTTTTACTGAAACAAAGCATTTTTTTTAATAATATGATTACTGATAATAGTCACTGAGCGTTTAAACTTTATGGTCACTAAAGAATATCTTTCTTCATTTATGTAATATCTCAAAAATTTGTCAACAAAAATTTCTCAGATTCATCATGAACAGATCGATTAATTAACAATGTTTCATTTTAAATGCATCAAACACTGAGAAAATAAAATGAATCGTTTAAAATAATCGGTCGAAAACAGGTTTAAAAAAACTACTTAAAAAACGATGTACTTAAAACTATAAGCATATACAAAAAATATATATAACTAACATAAATACAATTAATTACAAAAGCATGCAACTAACCTAAAAATAATTTAAATCATTGAAAACAGGTTAAAAAAACTACTTAAAAAACGATGTACTTAAAACTATAAGCATATACAAAAAATATATAATTAACATAAATACAATTTACTTACAAAAGCATGCAACTAACCTAAAAATAATTTGAATCGTCCGTTGATAATGGTTGTCATGGCAACAATCGAAACAGAATGCGCATGCGTGAATTTTCTTCACCAATTACGGTAACGCAAATGCGTGAATTTTTCTACGCCAGTTGGGGTAACGCTATGCAGATTAGACATTTTTAATTTCCTTTATTCTGTGTTATTTTAATTCAAAAGTATTTCAGAATGAATCTGAAACATGGATTCATTAACAATGTTTCATTTTAAATGCATAAAACATTAAGAAAATAAACAGAATCGTTTGAAATAATCCGCCGAAAAACGTTAACCCTAGCCTCATTTCTGTTGGGAGAAAAAATAACTGAACTCTTACTCATTTGGCGATGGGAAAAATGGAAGATTTTTTTGGAGGAAAAGTTGGCGGTGGGGAAAATGGAAGATTTTTTTGGCTGGAAAGTTAGTTTTTAGTTAATAATTAAAATTCTAATTAAAATTTCAAAAAAAGGGACCCCAGGTGCACATTCCCAACCTCTAAGGTATGCATGTACCAAATTTGATAGCTGTATGTCAAATGACCTTGCCTGTAGAGCGCCAACACACACACACACACACATTGAGCTTTATTATAAGTATAGATGTTCCGGATTACCAATTTTGGACAATTATGCTTCGTTTTATTCTATAATTTTTTGCCATTTTATGCACCGTTTTTTTTTCTATAATTATTTTTGCCATTTTAAGCACCTTTTTATTCTATTATTTGTTGCCATTTTAAAGATAGCTTCATAATGCCTCCCTCATAGAAATCTTAGTCCCTATTGGCGTCTAGAGAAGGTGTTTTTCACGACCTTCTCTTTATGCCATTTCTTATCATTGAGGAAATTTTGCAATGCAAGAAAAATATGGTAATAACTTGGTGCAAGGTCCGGTCTATATGGTGGATGCATCAAAACTTCCCAACCAAGCTCCCGGAGTTTCTGTCGAGTCACTATAGACATGTGCGTTCTGATGAGACAATTGGCCAATTCTGGCCGTTTCTGTTCAATTGCTAGCTTCAAACGGTTCAATTGTTGACAGCTTAGATTCTAATTTTAGTGTTTGGCCATACGGAAGCAACTCATAATGAATGATTTATTTCCAGTGCCACCAAATGCACAGCTGAACCTTTTGAGTCGTTATTCCTGGTTTGGCCATCGTTTGAGCTGCTTCACCGCGCTTTGTCCACGATCTTTGTCGCACAATGTTGTCATATATGACCCATTTCACATCCCCAGTCACCACTTGGTTAAGAAATGGGTCCATTTCATTCCGTTTGGCCAAGGCTTCGCAGATGGAAATTTGATACATCATGTTCATCATCATCTTTAACATCAAAAATACCTGAGAGGAATTGACAAAACCAAAATTGCACATAATTGGCTATTACAGTATCGGGACCATAAACTCCGTTCGCAATTTCAGTTCCCCCTAGCTTGCATTTTATCCGTTATCAAAGAAAAACTGTAAAATGTACCAAATTTTTCCCTTTGCTGACTTCCGTTTTTAACACTCTGTAACTCGCAACTGAATGGACCAAACAAAAAATAGCAAAAGAATATTTTTAAATGGGAAATGTCACCTTTCCAAAGAGCATAAGTCTGAAATTGTTTGATAGATACTTTACGAGATGTCGATCACTGCAGCCATCTATCCAAAAGATAATGGATTTCTTTTTTCCCAGCCAAATATGTTATTAAGATTGCATAGATAAAATGAATCAGGCCATTTCATGCTCAAATATATTTGTAGTTTTTATTTGGGAAGAGATTGCACAAATTGTATTTGCTACAGCGCAAATATGCGTAATTAGAGTTATATGGCATGTTTAGTGATGCCCACCAAGTTAGTCTGATATCTCGAGCATTGATTTCATTATTCAGGTATCAGTGACCTGTAATAAATCACTGAAATAAAATATTGTTAAGCTTTATTAAAATTAATATTATCCTGGGCTGTTATTGAAAATTAATAGTTAGTTTTATAGTTGAAGCTGCTTGTTATAGATGCTGAATTATAGTTGAAACTGCTATTTTTTTATGTTGTTGTTGTCGCAAATTACTTGATTATTAATGACAGTAAGTGTTTTATATGCATGTAATTTCAAACTTTTGCAGTTTATTGTTTTCTTCAAATCAAATCTGCTGCTTTCAGACTGAAAAGTAATTTGAAATTTCAATAAAATCTTTTTTTCATGTTTTCAAAATCAAAGAAAAAAAATCATCTCAAATTTTGATTGAATTTCTAAGAGCAGTTGTTCTTTTCAGTATATAGAATTTTTTAAAAAGTATGTAACTTTAGATTTTACTTTAATTGCTTCCTGCCTACTATTAAAAAACATACAGATATATTTTCATATTTTCAACTTTTAGACCAATTCCATTTTTAAAAATTCATTTTAACTCATGATTTTGGAAAATAATAACAAAAGAATAGTAAATTATTAAATATAACTAAAACTACATCAAAATTTAATTTTTTTCGATGTTTTTACATGCTCATTGAAGGATTCATACATCTTGCCAAGCAAAATTAAAATTGAAATAACTCTATACAACGCTGTTAGAGTAAAAATTGTCCTTTACATAATTCATTTATGTACTAAATATTCTTTTATTTCTAACTGTTTACTGTCGAGGAAATATAATGAATTGTTCTAACAGAATTTAAGGAATTATTTTTTGAAAATGTTAATACGATGTTTAATGACATTACCAATATGTGAACACAAGAATCTATAATTACTTTATAATTATATATTTAAAGTTCTTTAAATTATAATTATCATAATATTTTCAATATTTACTTTCTTAAAGAAATTAAAGAGATAGTCTTCATATCTGACGTTTCAGTTGATACATAAATTTATTCTTTAATAGAGAAGAAGAATCACATTTTATTTCACTCTAAGGAAAGTCATATATATATATATATATATATATATATATATATATATATATATATATATATATATATATATATATATATATTCAAAGGAGAGCTAACGAAATACAAAAAGAAATGTTTTCATTATTTTACCCACGTATTGTTATTATATTTTGAAACAGACTATTAAACGAATTGTGCTACTGTACATATTGGCTTTCTATTGCTTTTGTTATGGAAAAACCAGATCACAAAGACATACAAAAAGAAATGGTTAAACCAGATCATTATGAATAAGGCCTTTAAAGGATTATTTTTTCTGCTAAAATTTCCAAATTTACAAAAAAAAAATTTAAACTTTTCATTTAGAAAGTTAATTTTGAAAAGTTCATTCAATACAATATGCGCAAAAGAAGTTTACTTTTTATCTTATATAAAAAAAATTAGATTATCTATACTTATAATAAAGCTCAATGTGTGTGTGTGTGTGTGTTGGCGCTCTACAGGTCAGGTCATTTGACATACAGCTATCAAATTTGGTACATGTATACCTTAGAGGTCGGGAATGTGCACCTGGGGTCCCTTTTTTTGAAATTTTAATTAGAATTTTAATTATTAGTTAAAAACTAACTTTCCCGCCAAAAAAATCTTCCATTTTCCCCACCGCCAACTTTTCCGCCAAAAAAATCTTCCATTTTCCCCACCGCCAAATGAGTAAGACTTCAATATTTTTTTCTCCCAACAGAAATGAGGCTAGGGTTAACATTTTTCGGCGGATTATTTCAAACGATTCAGTTTATTTTCTTAATGTTTTATGCATTTAAAATTAAACATTGTTAATTAATCCATGTTTCACATTCATTCTGAAGTACTTTTGAATTAAAATAACACAGAATAAAGGAAATTAAAAATGTATAATCTGCATAGCGTTACCCCAACTGGCGTAGAAAAATTCACGCACTTGCGTTAACGTAACTGGCGAAGAAAATTCACGCATGCGCATTGTTTTCTGACTGTTGACATGGCAACCAACGGATGATTTAAATTATTTTTGGGTTAGTTGCATGCTTTTTTAAGTAAATTCTATTTATGATAGTTATATATTTTTTTGTATATGCTTATAGTTTTAAGTACATCGTTTTTTAAGTAGTTTTTTTTAACCTATTTTCAATGATTTAAATTATTTTTAGGTTAATTGGATGCTTTTGTAATTAAATTGTATTTATGTTAGTTATATACTTTTTTGTATATGCTTATAGTTTTAAGTACATCGTTTTTTAAGTAGTTTTTTTAAACCTGTTTTCGACCGATTATTTTAAACGATTCATTTTATTTTTTTAGTGTTTGATGCATTTAAAATTAAACATTGTTAATGAATCGATCTGTTCATGATGAATCTGAGAAATTTTTGTTGACAAATTCTTGAGATATTACATAAATTAAGAAAGATATTCTTTAGTGCCCATAAAGTCTAAACGCTCAGTGACTCTATCATCAGTAATCATAGTATTAAAAAAATGCTTTGTTTCAGTAAAAAATATTATTATATTAATTGCAGATTAATCATTTACACTTTAATTTAAAGCATAATTTCTACGAGGGGTAACAGAAAATTAGATAGATACATATCAGGCTATGACTGAAGGCCCTTATAATATTATGAGTGAATTATATGACTATCAAAATTTGAAGTTTTAAAATATTTTGCCGAAGAATCTATTAAAGTTGGAATTGCGTAAAATATTTAATGGTACGACCGGAGTTTAACCTCCTGCTTGGAGCAATTTTTAAAAATCGCCAACAACGACCTTGCGAAATGTTCAAAAGCAAATGAGCAGATGTTCAATTATAGTGCATAATAAAAATTGGCAGCTTTGGAGCGTTATCGCAACTTGGCGAAGAAGGGGGTTAAACTCCGGTTCAACCTATTTAATTATTAAAATTTAAACGAACATTAAGATTGGCGAACTGGCTGGTCGCCAAAGGCGGCTAGTAATAAATAAAGAACAATATATCTTTTATTGTACACAAAAAAGTAATGTGATCTGGGCAGGTGGTACTTGATCTTTGTAACCTATTTTTAATTAGCAAGAAATCTGTTTACTTGTAAAGCGTGACATGTCTGTTTTGAAGATAATATTTTTGTAATGTTTATTGCTTTAAGTTTCTGCATTTTATTCTGATCCGATTATCTTAAATTTATATCTAAGAAAATAACACACTCGTATCAAAAAACGTGATGAACTCGTACAGATAAAGTCACCTGTTTTCAATTTCCTTAGGAACAACGCCGACGATTTATAGCAGCATCAAAAATAGCACATAAATCTGGACACTTAAAGCATCACAGAAGCTCATCAATCCGCAAAATCATCAAAAATCAAAGATTCCACACACGATATGGGCCGAGAAATATCCACGGAACTTCTCTTCGTAAAAATTGCACGCCATATTTAGACGGCCGTATGTTATAAATTTGGGTGTGTGAGAAATGCTTCATTTTGGCCTAAACAGCCTTGCCTTTGGGTAGAGCGTGCAGAGTTTCAAAATATGAGGCCTTTCTTACATTTCGTGATGAAGGGGTGCTTTTGGGGCTTCTTCATATTTTTTACGAGACTTCCTGATACAACCTGGCACACCTCGAATGGGATGCATCTTACGTAAAGACGTTGCCGCCTTCTTGTGTATCTTCCATAATTTTGTTAAGAAAAAAGTCACAAATCTGTCAAATTACTGTAAGTTTGATTTTATTGCTCGTATATTTTTGCTCTCCAGGGAGTCAAATCGTGATGGTAACACCAAGTGTTTCTCAGTGTAATAAGCTGTTAAACAAATATAACACCACGATCTCTAAGTAATAAACTAGTTAACTTTCTAGTTGGAAACAGAACATGGGCTGAAGACAAATTATGTTTGGTCTGTAGCTCCCTGTGCTTGATGATCTGACAGTGATGAAATAAAGCTCGGTATCGTGACGATTAAGGTTACAGTTTGATTTATTGTCGAAGGGGTATTCTTATAATCTTTTGGCCTCTGTAAAGGCTTAAACTCTTGTGATTAATAAAAATTACATTTGTAATAGTGCAGGAAATACAATTCTTGCCTAATTTATGTTGAAATTTTAGTTTTGAAATTTCTAAAAATCTATAATTGTTTCTTACGAAATCATACTATCAATTATAGACGCCATTTTCTAGGCTCAGCAACTGAATAGACCTGATTCATTACCAAATAAAAAATATTTTTGAAAATCTCATTTTAATCCTTTCACTGCTTAGGTCAAATGTGTATTAGATCAAAAGCACTCTAAAATGGTAGATTTACCATTCTCCGACTGATACAATTTTGAATTTTTGTAGCAACGCAGTCCATTTTAACATTAATCAAGCATTTTTTTTCTTTTTTAAAAATGTATACAATATATGTAAATAAGTATTAGGAATATAAAAAAAAATCCATTTTGATTTTAATTATACTAACAAATGTTCATAGATTTAAAGTTTTGATTAATTTTTCTTAAATTTAAAATTCAAATAAGAAATTTGTTAATAATCTAGTTTCAGGATTAATAATAAAATACGCAGCTAATTTAAAAAATGCGAAAATATATGTGTTCATCATTTCTCATCACCTTTCATGTAAAAACGTTAGCACAGATAATCAGCAACATCGAAATGATTAAAATTTGAAATATATTACTTCTAATTCTGCAAAACGTCGAGTTCGTTATAATTCAAGGTTGATTCACATTAAAATTTGTTTTCGCCGAAAGAGCATATATATTTTGTAAGTTTGGAATTAATTTCCAAAATTATTTCTAAATTTTGCCCATTGCATGCTGTTTAAATTGGGGAATGCAATATTTTTGAATGGACCAACAGAACAAGTGATGCAAAGAAAATTGTATATCTGTTTTAGAAAAAAAAATACAAAAACAAAAGAAAAGTTAGTAATAGAGCGATATATTTTAAACATAGTAAATATTTCAGCCTATAAATTGAAACAAATATGAATAATTTGTAAATTATCTAAATAAATTTCATTGTATGCTGTTTAAATTGGGGAATGCAACATTTTTGAATGAACCAACAGAACAAGTGATGCAGGGAAAATTGTATATCTGTTTTAGAAAAAAAAATACAAAAACAAAAGAAAAGTTAGTAATAGAGCGATATATTTTAAACATAGTAAATATTTCAGCCTATAAATTGAAACAAATATGAATAATTTGTAAATTATCTAAATAAATTTCATTGTATGCTGTTTAAATTGGGGAATGCAACATTTTTGAATGAACCAACAGAACAAGTGATGCAAGGAAAATTGTATATCTGTTTTAGAAAAAAAAATACAAAAACAAAAGAAAAGTTAGTAATAGAGCGATATATTTTAAACATAGTAAATATTTCAGCCTATAAATTGAAACAAATATGAATAATTTGTAAATTATCTAAATAAATTTACTGATTGTCTATATATTTGTTTTATAAAGATTATATATCATCCAATCGAAGCATCCAGTTTTATTTTTTTAAAGCACTGCAGACGAATAGCATCGCTTCTGATTTAACATTTTGACCTACGATATATTCTTATTTTTATATCCTTAACAAATATATATGATCTTTTATTATACTAAATAATTATTATACACTCATTATTATTTTATTTTATATTGTTCGTCAGTTTTGTTTTTATGTCCATATGTAAAGTTATAAAGGCTTTCTCATGTTCAAAGATCTTTTTCAATATTATTTGAAGCAGTAATTTTCAACTCAGAGTGCACGTGCTTCTTCGTGATGAGTATTTTAATTTTTAAAGTATCTAGGAAGGTTTGTACCTTCAAAAAATAGAATTTTCAACTTTAGTTCCTAAAATAGAAGATACATTAATCGATTACGAAAATATATAATATATGCAGTCTGGAAATGTTGGAAACTCATAAATTAATTTTTAAAAGTATAATTACTAGGAGCTCCTATGATTAAATTTTGGAATGCATACTCATAAGTTTTTTTATTGCATTAATATATAATTTAGTACTACAATATTTTCAAAAATTATGCGTAGGTTTAAACCATTTTTATTTATTTCTCAGTGATTATAGATCTTCTAAAGGTATAGATAAACAAAAAAAATTTCATTTATTTTACATGGCATTCCACACTATTTATTTTATATTTACTTGAAAATTAGTTCAGAGCAACTATTGAATATACACACACACATATAATGCTATTTGTAGAATATTTTTATACAATTTTTTTTTTTAAATTTATAGAATTGTGGCTATGAACTCGAAGATCAAAACATCAAAATTAGTTCTGCTTTCCTATTAAGATTTTTCGTTTCGTTTCGACGGTTTTCGTTATTGAAAGTTTTCTAATTAACTGAAAGATATATTCTTTATCAACATTTAAAATTTATGGAATTTCTGATGGATACAAGGCTACAAAACTGCATTTTTTTTTCAAAACCTTCTCAACACCCTGGAGGCATTTGTCATTTGCTTTTAATATGGGATTTGATTTGTCTGATTCTGGATTCTGGGCTCATGATCCAAATTTGGCCAAACTGTGATAAACGCAGGGTAATTAAACAACTACAAGTAATTAATTTGGATTGAGATTTCATCAGTCTAGATATTAAAATAATCTGGATACAAATTGAATACGAATACATATAATAAACTGTATCTTGATTCTTTTTTTAATTCTTTTACGTGTAATTTAATACTAATTATAAATAACTATCAAATGGAATAAGTAAATAATTAAAAACATAAAGAATTTCAACTTTATTTTTACTTAAAATTTTTAAATGTTTTTCGCAGCAAATAATAATTTGATCCATATCATGTTAAAAAAGGTGTCCTGCATTTCTAATTTCTATAATAAATAAGAAACTAATTATTAAAGGTAAGTAATTATGAATTAATAAATAAGAAAGTAATTATTATTTGAACGTTCTAAAATTACTTCTACAACCAACTAGTCGAAATATTAGTTTTCAATAGTTTTAAATTTCCTCCTCCAAATAATAACATCCCTATTTAGCTTTTAAGAGCTGAAATATATCTAATTTAGGATTTTTTTTCTCTAAAATTCGAAATGAGAATTCTGGCTTCCTGAAGATAATAATTATTTGCAGTTAAATGGAAATTACATAAAATTGCCGGAAGAATTACGTTCCTATTCGAACTATAGAATTCTAACTGAAAACTTGTTTAACTAATGTTTTTGCTAATTCAAAACTCTTAATTTTTTTCACAGAAACTGATATTTTTGAACATTTTAAAGTTTTATTTTATTTGCAACTAATCCCAATTTATGTAATTTATTTTAATAATTACAGCCTATGTATTTTTTATGATTCTATTATAATTAATACCCATTAATACATATTGATCGAAAATACATATTTAATCTCAACGTAAAAACATTGAATGTAATTTTTAGAGCAGTTGAATTGGCAAATCAAAATTATATTAGATATGATAAAAACTCAATCAAGAACGTACTACTACTTCATGTTGAGTTATTTGATTATAATAATATGTTCAAGTAATACATAGCGACATTGAAAGAATGTACTTCCCTGATAAGAGCAGTAGTTAATAATGAAAGAATACCTTGATAACAATTCACAATTGAATTTATTGAAAAGTTCAATAAAATATAATGATGCAACGGCGCATGCAAAGAAATAACAGTGGTATTGCTGGCAAAAATGAAAAAACAGCCAATGATGAAGCTGTAAGAGAAGAATGAAATTATGTAAATTATCATGTGGTTTATAACAACAAAATTATATCAACAATGAAAACAAAATACAGCCACAATTTATGCATAACTTTCAGTTTTTCACAACAATCGCTGTGGAATTTTCTTTTCAGTGTGAATGCTAGTAAGGAATTGTTGATATTATAAAGCAATTTAAAAGCCTATTGATAAAGAAGTATGAATCCAAACATCTCTTTCTTCGTACCGGCTACTGTTATTTTATGTTATTTATTTATTATTATTTTGTAGATAATTGGAATAGTATAAATCAGATGTTTTGTTTATAATATTTACTTTAAAAAATCATGCAATGTTTTATTCTTCATTTATGCGAAAAATTTAATTGTTCTACATACAAAATTGATTGTGCTTGATTATTCTTGTGAGTATGAATACATTGTTATTTTGTTTTATCTTCTGTCACTCAATTTTTTTCTGTTATTTATATTTTTCTTAATGTTTTTTTTACAGTAAACTAAATGAATTATTCATGAAACAATACATAAGAGCTTTGTAACTGAAACATTTGGCTAATATATGCACTTGAAACACTTACGATTTTCTGGTGCAGTTTCTCTTTTAAAACTGTTTATAAAAAATACAATGTTTATTAGCAAAATGAACATTTCTGCCGAAGAACATTTGTTTAAAATTACATCGCATTATTTTAAAAAAGTGTCAACATTTTGTTTCATAAAAGTGAATTTAAATATTTCTCACAAAACAAGTTTACCATCATTTTTTTGTTGTTGTTGTCCTGCACATAATTACACTTTAAAACGAGAGGACAGAAATCATTTCTTGTTCAAAATTTGAAATGCTGCTTTATGTTATATCATTAAAATTATCTTAGCTTTGTGACCGAAATCACAACATAAAAATCAAATTAATTTGCAGGCAATGATAAAATTGAATTAGCTTAAAATAGAAACGATTTGAAGAAATCGTATTACGGGCATTTAAAAATGCACTATGGCTATTTATGATAATTTATTGTTATTAACTTTTGAATTTATTACATATTCGAGCACAGACTTAACACAATTGATTTTAAATGTAACTTATTTAGCGAAAAACAAAGCTATTAGTACTTATGTAAAAATGTGAAAGTTTCTTTAAACAACTTGCAAATAAATTAAAATAAATGCTGATTGAAAATCAAGCAGATGTTCCTTCTTAAATAAAAATAAGATTTGCACAGAAGAAAGATAATTGATATTTGCCCTTGACATACAAATTTATTTAACTTCCTAATTGGATTATATGTTCTATTTGTGATAATTATCATTATTTTAATTCCTATAATAAAAGGTATTTCAGATACTGAGCGATTTTATGGGAATTTTGTATTTTGAAATTATTTAATACTTAAATGCAGGTTTAAAATTAAAAATTCAATAATTCAATGCGCAAGTCAGACTTGTCATTGTATGTGAAGGAGTCAAATTAATATTTTCATGCTGTTTATTTTCAAAATAACCGGAAATTTCCTTAATACTCAAAGTATTTTCAAAGACACTAAATCAGGTAACGTGTGAAAACAGATATGAATCAAAATTTAATTCAATATTTATTATTTGATGAATCTTTGCTATTGCATCTGTAATTAGATGTGTTCATATAAAAACAGTATCTTTACTTTTAAATAATTATTGTTTAAATTTTTTAAAAAATGAATAAAAAATTTTGTTATATTTAAACTATTACAAATATTTATTTTATCACTTTGCGTTTCATCCTTTTTTTTTAATTGTAAAATAATTTTATTCCTCTATTACGTTCAATAAGTTTACCGAACGGCAACGACAGCGTCGTGACGTTTCTGAGTTCCGTAGTGTCACAAAGTGATCACTAGGGCCTCCACGTCATAATTTGGAATAGTAAATTAAAATTTGTAAGTTTAGGAAAAGATTAAAGTTAATTGAAATTAGTTTAGACTAGCGTATAAAGCTTTAGTGTCATGAAATTTGGCATAATTGTTAAATGAATATTTTATGATATATTTAATAATATAAAATAATGTTTCGATTTTTTATTGGGGAAAGATAACTTTAATGGAATACGTTGCACGTGCCTTTTACTATGGGGACTGAATTAACTATTTTAATTTGTTATTTTTGAAGAAAAAAAAATTTATTCTTGTAATTCATTGTAGTTATCTAAGACCGAAACAGGAATAATTTTGTGAGATTTTAATCCATCAGATTTATAGAGTTAGTTAATTCTCAGTCTTTTTACAAACGGAAAATTAACGTAAGAATTGCCTATTAAAATAAACGCATTAATTGTGCCTAGGTATTTTTCTAGACCTGGGCACAGCCGGATCATATGCTGACATTTGCAGAAACTCGTTATGAATTTGGGCTAATATTTTGAAGAACTTAGTTAATGTTCTTTCAATAAATTCCGAAAAAGATTCTATTTGGAGATTATCATGAAGTATTTTCCAGATCATCAGATGTTTATTTCGGAAATCTTGCAACTTCTTAAGGTTTGGGGCGGAATTGCTCCTACTCCCCCAAATTTGGGAGCCATGCATCAACACTTGTTTTAAAATAGCTTTGTAGAAGCTCGGGCCTAATCAAAAGCTTACTCCTTGAAGCACTTAAGCTGTTGAATTTAACACTCACAATCGTAGCTTTGGTGAGGGTCGCTTTAATATGACTATTAACGCTTAATTTGGTGTCGAAAACTAACCCTAAGCATTTGTACTTATTTACAAAGGGGACGGACTAGTCGAAAATTTGGATGAGGGCTAAATCGGGTATTACCAGTTTTTTTAGTAAATAGGAGGCACGCGCATTTATTTGGGTTGACTTTTTATTTTCCAGCCAATGAGCCAGCACTATAAAAGAGTCATGAACTGTAGTAGTTGTGTAATGACTATTTGTGAATCCTTATGCTGTGTAAGAATAGCGGTATCATTTGCAAAAATTGCTAAATGACAATTCCTAACTCTTGGTAAATCATTAATATAAAAGTATATTTACCGAAATTCTAAGTCTGATATATATTAAAATAAAAAAAAAAAACATAAAAGAAGATTGAACTATAGTTACCATGATTTATAATTCGTCATTCACCTTGCGTCATTAATTAATTTATATGCTCGTATAGCAATCCTTCTACATGCATAGCTTCAAAATAGAGGATACAAAAAAAAAAAAAAAAAATATTCCTGTCAAAAGATTAGCTTCTTTTTTTATGGATAAAACAATTTAATTCCGAAATACTTTTATTTTTTTCGGTAAAGTTCAATATGTTTCCCGAAATTCTAAGTCTAATGTATATTAAAATAAACAAACAAAAAAGAAGATCGAATTCCATTATTTACAATTCGTCATTCACTTTGCAGCATCAATTTATGCTCGTATGGAAATCTGCAATTCTCCTTCATACATAGCTTAAAAATGGCAAATGGAAAAAAAAAAGAAAAAAAAACCCTTTTTTTTTTTAATGTATAAAACAAAGGACAATTCCTCGACCTCTGACCAGTCAGTAAATACTTTTAGCCGCAAGTTTTCCGCTATAAAGGACCGTGGACAGGTCCAATCGGATTAGAAGGATCTTTACCTTTTGGCAGTGCCTTCAATAGAGCGGGGATCGGTAAAGCTTCATTCCTGGTGGTCCGAATAAATATCTGTCGCTGGACAGGTAGATGTCCTCGGAGGATGGATGGAGGGGTGGTGGAAGTTGAAGAGTCGCTGGGTGGTGACCGTAGCGCCACAGCCTGGAGGCATGTTGGAGAGGAGGCACGAAATAGTTCCGCTCCACTGCAAAGAAAACAGATTGTCGTTATTTTAAAGAAATTCAAATTTTTCGACAAAGAATGAATTTAAATGATGGAATAAATAAAACATTCCATCATTCTTTTTTTTTAATTTGAAACATAAAGGTTGTATAATATATTTATGTGAATAATTTATATACGAGTCATACTGTAATACGCATATAATATTCTAAGATAAGTGATCTTAACAATTTAGATCTGCATATTACCTTTCAGATTTTGCCGGGAGTTTTGGTTCTTCTGTACATGATGATGGAAATTTTCATCGTAACGTTCAGTGAACACAAAATTGTACTTAAAATAGATGTAATGTAAATTGATTGTTGCTGGCAACTTTTTTTCACGACTATTGCGTAATAAGTCGAATGTGCACAATCATTATAGCGGGTTTGAACTTGTCATTCCGCTGTTTGTTGTGGTTGGAAGAAACAAAATATTTTTTATGACTAATCTGTGATTTTTTTTTTTTTTTACTAATAAAATTGATAATGAGTGGAGAAATTTGCAAAAGAGGGACATTGAAGATTTTGTACTGAGCTTAACATGTAAATTTGCACGATGATGGATATTTCCATCATGCTTTTTAAAAATTATTTTATATGATATGCTTGTACTAGGATTTTTTTAGACATTTTTCCTTTAAACTAGAGCATGATTTATTTCACAAAAAAGAGAAAAAAAAACCTATGCAAAGAAGGCTTAGAAGCTTCATAAGTTTTTCATTTTTTTTAATAAAAAATATTTTGAAATATCGGAATTAGTTGTTAAAAATGTAGATTAATTCAATAGTTTAATCATTTCATTTACAATGTTATAATCATTAAGAGTGGACCATTTTAAATTTAACGCCGTAAAACGGAGCTTCAAACTTTAAGAAAGTATTATAGCCAGTTTATAAAAATGTTTTTTTTAATTGTGCATTTATTATAAGTTATATTTCTTTTTAACATATAGCTTTAAGGCACTAGAACACTTAGATAAGTATGGGATGTAAAATTAATTCTGTAATTCCGTATAATCTACAAAAGATTTTTTTACAATTTATGAGAAATTTAATCGAAAGCAACAAAAGAAATCCGTTTTTGATGTAAGGCAAACATGGAAAGGGTAAATGACAAACTGAAGTGCAGAGACGAGCAAGAAAAATTGATTCAAAATTAAAGCTTTGAGGTTCAGCATCGAACGAAGAAATGCTTAAAACATGAATTTATATCATTTTCATTTCGACATACCTGTTCAACACATCTATAATAGGAAACTCAAAGAAATAACCATATTTTACTGGAACTTAAATAAGGATTATTTCTATTTTTCAATAAAGACCAGCGAATACATAAAGTTTGGAGAATAATGGTTAATGTATTGAGCAAATTATAAATTATTTCTTTCTTTCATTTTTTGTTCTGCTAATAAGTGCGAATACCTTCTTTTCTCAAAAAGCAAGAGAGAAGGACAATTACAATGGAAAATACAAAGAAATAATTTAGCGTATCATTCAGAATGACCAACCAAGAAAATAATTCAGACATTGCTTCCACTGTTAAAAGCTATATTGTAAGAATTATCTCGTATACATTGTCTGTATAATTGTTCCATGTAAAATATTTGATGATGGCAAATTTTAAATCAAATGTAATAAATTTCTTATCAAATGATATCTACTTATTAATCAATAAGTAATTATTTTTGACTATAAAATTTAATAAATTTCAATTACAGGTTATAAAGGAATGAATCATTTAAGATGAAAATGAAAAAAAAAAAAAAAAAAGGAATAAATTTACAGATTTAACGAAGCAGGAAATTCATGACATAACTCCTTATACAGAAAACTGTTCCGGCACTGCAAATACAGAAATCATTTTTAAATATCTATTAAATATATTTCTAAAAATTTATTTTAAAAAGATACAAACAGTTATTTGTATCACCCAAAAGTATAAAAAAAGTATTTGCCAATTGCATAGATCTTGTAGAATTGAAAGCTGCCTCGAGGATTGTTATGTAGACCGTAGAAAACTAATTTTCATTTTTCTCGACACTTTTCCTCTACATGAAGGTCAATGTTTCACCAACTGGTTAAGTATGGGGAAAATATATCCACGTTTACTTTCGGAATCAACCATGCAAGACGATGACCAAATAAATATTTGGAATTGCCTTAGAAGCTTCTATATTCTTTCATCGTGAGTCTGATTGAAGCGGAACGCGGAAAAGAATATTAAATTTACAGATTTCAAAATATACTTTTAGAAATTTGAGGTATTCAAGAATTAATCATGATGCAAATAAAAAAATGGATAATCATTTTAAAAATGCCAAGCAATTACTTATAAGTATTGCGCATGACATGCTGTAATATTTAGCATGCATTATATTATTTACTCATTTTGATTAGAAAGTAAAAGTTATTAAATTTAAGATTTAAAACATTGTTTGCTTAAAGAGAAATACTAGGTTATGTAAAAAACGATAAAGTGCATTTTTTTGTGTGTGTGTGTGTGTGTCTGACAACGAGCAGCAAATGTAAATTTTGCATAAATTTATAAAAAAAATCTCTAAAGAAATTAAATAGGTTTTTTATGACTCTTGAAATCCATCACCTGTCATTTAGGTAAAGTTTCTTTTATCTATTCATATTAATTATGGAGTCATAATAGTACACTTTTTGCTTTTATCTAAATTACGTAGAATAAAAATGAAGATCATCAGCCAATCTTCTCCGTCATTTATGTATTAAGAAAAAATCCATCATATTATATATTATTAAATGATATTTCTCTATTAAAATAGAAAATGAACAATAATAGCAACCTTTGCATAAATCAACTCAATGGATAAAAAAATGGTTAAAAAATCAAATCGGTATTCTATAACTCCTGAAGTCATTCAATTGTTATTTCATTAATATCTTTTTTATCTATTTATGATCATTATGCAGTCATAATAGTACACAATTTGCTTTCATCTAAACTGCTTAGAATAAAAATGAGGAATTTAGGCTAATCTTCTTCATTTATAAAAAAAATGAATCATCAAAATATGCATTATTAGATAGTATATCTCTATAAAAATGAAGATCATCGGTCAGTGTTTTCCTTCATTTATAGAAAAGAATAGATCCGTCAAAATATGCATTTTTG
This sequence comes from Argiope bruennichi, assembly GCF_947563725.1. Lineage (NCBI taxonomy): Eukaryota > Metazoa > Arthropoda > Arachnida > Araneae > Araneidae > Argiope > Argiope bruennichi. The sequence goes on from NC_079151.1 coordinate 145,495,696, forward strand.
AACAATATTTCTCTATGAAACCGAAGATCATTGGCTAATCTTCTCCTTCATTTACAGAAAAAATAGTATCCATCAAAATATGCACTGCTAAAAAATATTTCTCTATGAAAACAGAAAAAAATGAGATGAAATTTCTGTAATCCATTTAAACCTTGCGTGCATGTAGATGATTTTTAATTCCAGCAGCTGCTAATGAAAGAGAGAAGACTCCCTATCACTCTGGATCTACCACAATCCTTTGTTCCAGATACAATTTAAACATCGTGGGGTATTCTTTGCAAGAGATCTCCCAAAGTTCTTCCTTTCACTGAGCAACTTAATGACGAAAGATAATGCTCCGATAATGGCGTGTAATTGTAGATGCTCAATTAGATAGCTCGGTTCAATAAATTACCCACTGACGTAAAGTTATTTTCCATAAACAAGACGTGTGGGCTGCCATCTGCTCTCTAACCCGGTAGCCGAAAATGACAAATGATATGTTTCTATTAAGGAAGATCGATTCTGGAGTGAAATATGATAAGAAAAATTGATAAGTAATGGTGATCATCCATGCGAGGATGATTGGAACAAACAGGCTCGGGAAAAAAAGTTTTCTCCAACAGGTTGAGTAGTATCAATGATCGAATGTCTACCAAGCTTATTTGTAAATAGTATGAGATATGTCGATAAAATGACAGTTCTCATTCTCAACGCTTGATTGAGACCTCCGTATTTAATTTTATGATGGATTTTAAACAATCAGAATGCAAAGATGGTAAAAGCTGATTTGTACCACATGTTGGAGTGAAGTGCCCATACATCATGAATAATCCGGAGCAGTCAAAAATTTGATTCTTTGACAATGCAATTAGTCCTTCGAATACAGTGGCGTATCTGATTCGTGCATCGAATGACAGAATTCTTGATGATTAGTGCAAGATTTATTTGATATTTAACATCTGTAATCTGTCAAAGCAGCAACTGATTTAAAAATATAATAATCTTTTGATCACGTTTAAGTATTTCAAATGTTTTTTATGCTCTTACATGAATTCAAATAACGAAAAAAAAATGTCCCAAATATAGGATGTGTTATCGAATTAAAATTAAAAAAAAATGAATATAAGGAAATAAAATAAAATCATAAGTCAAAGTGACTACATATCATAGTTATACATTTCTAGTCTTGAGTTGTATATAAAATAAATATTTCGTTTGCAAATCATTTTAAATACAATTTACCAAATTTTCCCATTTTTTTTCTTTGCTTACAAAATAATAGACATACTATCAATTTCTCAATAAAAAATGTGATCATAATTTTTTAAAAGTAAAAATAGATTTTGAAATAAATCTTTAATTATTTTACATAGAATATAGTCAAAAATTTTCGATCAAGATGGATAGTGTCATGATTTCTTTGAATATCTATTATTTTCATTAAGGGTAGGGTCGTAATTTCAATAGTATCAAATAATTAGATATCTCATACTTCTCAAAATAGCCATAGGTTTTTGATAAGTTGTTAACTAATCTTATCTCAAAAATTCAAAGGAATTTACAGTTTTAATCACTATAGATGACCCTAGTTTCCTTTTCCCCTAATATAGTCTTTGATTCATCTTTTTATTTTTTAATACTCCAACTTGTCAGTTCCCCATTTATGTTATCAGCAAAAAAAGCGTTTATTATTAATGCTAGAAGATTAGATAAATTTAATTCATATGATTTTAAAATTTATGAAGTATGTTTTTGATTTACATGTCATTCGTTTTTTAATACCTTCGGTTCAAAGTCGAAAACAAATGAAAGCGGCATTGAAATAATTTTGCATTAACTCAGTTCAGATCTAGCATTTATTCTTATCGAAAGTCAACAATTCAGGGTAACACAATTTCAGTGTAACTTTTGAACTTGTTTCATGAAGCTGAGGCTTATAAATTTAGATTCAAATTAAGACAAATACCATCACATGTCTGGAACTGCATGGAGCTCGTATGGATAATATAGGAATAAAGCACAAGATTCTTTCATTGAACTCTTGCGAAAATAATTAAAAATTTAGGAAAAAAACTTTCTATTGCAATTTTTTATTTCACCCCGTTATGTTTTGTCTTTTCTGCCTTTAGAAATATTATCACAGTATGAGAAATTATGGTTATATGTAAGAGACAATAGCATGTACTATTGTCAAAAGCAAAAGCAAAAAAAAAGCAAAAAAAAAAAACCTCCTTATAATATATATTCTCTAAGGTATTATTGACATAAATAGGTTTTTAAAAATTAAAGTATTTTTCAAATCATCAAAAAAAATGTTTAATGAAAATTTATTTATTCTATATTAGTTAATATTTTAATAGTTTCAAAATAGTAAAAAAATACCAATATATATTTTTAGCGTATCAAGTTTATAGATATATAAGTAAGATTGTTTTTAGATTAAAATTCGATTTGTAGCTATCAGTCTTTATTTTTCGTTTGGAAATCCCATAAAAAAAACTTGTTTTAAATCTGACATAAGCTATGTTTAAGAAAGGATCTTATTGATATGACATTGTGTGACCTGTAGACTCGTAATATTTTTTATTATTTATTAGCGCCATAATAATAAAATCGGTTTTCAATTTTGGAGTTGCTTACCGGATATCCAATTAAAGGACCGTTTAACAGCCACAATAACCAATGTTTGCTGATTTTAACTCTAAGTAATCGCATTTGACAACAATTTGAGCTGAGCATAACTTGGGCAGGCATGAGATGAGAACGCAAAGAAGGATTACAGAAGAAATGAAAGAATACTACTGCAGCTAAAATATCGCTTCAAAGACAGAATCATCCGTGTAGACGCGCTATCTAATTGATAAGCAAGGAACTTACATCTACTGCCATTTTTTGATGAATTACAATTGAATGTTTCTAACGAAATACTCATTCACTTTCTAATTGCGAAAGTTACAGTTGCAAAGAAAACAAAAACAGGACGAGTTTTGCATCCAAAACAAACAGTAGGACCATTCAGGTGTAAATGGATCGCGACTAAAGAAGTAATAAAAATGGAAGAATCCGCCAATGGTGAATAGGTTTATAAAATACGATATATTTATTTCGCACTGCGGTATTGAATACCAACACGGATTTTTCTTCACGGATTCTTCTTCTCATTTCTTAATAATCTTTTTTACAAGTCTAAAGCTCTATGTGTTTAGGATAATATATATAAATGAATCCTAATCCTTCATCTTCAACCCGATGTACAGTATGTCAGTGTCCTACGACGGTTCTTCACATTTTAATAGAATGTCCATGATTTAATAATGAACGCATTCACTGCTTTCATTCTTCCCACCTCAACTGAGCCGCGGTGGCTTGGTGGTAAGGTCTCGGCTTCGGAACCGGAGGGTTTCAGGTTCGTAACCCGATTCCACCGAAGAACCATCGTGTAAGGGGGTCTGTTGCACGTTTAATCCGTCATGACCAAAAGTCCTCCGGCTGGTGTGGAGAGAGGGGTGCCAGCTCAGGTGTCGTCCTCGTCATCTGACCGTGGTTCAAAATGACGAGGTCCGTCCCAAAATAGCCCAAGTGTTGTTTCAAACGGGACGTTAATATAACCAACCCCGCCTCAACTGAAAAGGCAACGTTCATAAAGTTACCCATCTACATTTTTTTTACTTTCTTAAAAATGACTGACTTTTATTTTTTGATATGATTCTTAAATAACTTTTAGATTGTGTTTTACCATTCTACAAATTTTAATAGACTTTACAGGTTGACAGGTCCTGGAAAATGACGCAATTTCGAAATAAACTTTTAAATTAAGATTAACACTCACTTTCGGAAATGGTTCTTGCCGCAAATGGTTCTTGCGCCAATAAACTCCATCAAACCAAACCAAATCAGACATTTAAATTGATCAATTCAAGCAAACGATCAGATGATTGTTTTTAATTGGTAAAATATTTTCCTTTTAAACAAAATTATCGGCTTCTTAATTTTTGAAATTATATTCCTTAATGTTATAATTACAAAAATAATATATTATTTTTTATTCCATTTCCGTAATTATGTTATCTTAATCCAGTTCAAAAATGATTAACGACATAATTTTTGTATTATTCATAAAATTTTCAAATTTCCAAACAAATACAAAATGTGTAGCCAATTTAACGAAACAATTATATAAAATAATTCAAAAAGATCTTTGAAATAACATTTATTTTTTTAAAATACTGAGAATCATCTATGCATAAAGAAATAAAACTATATAAATGACTACTGAAATTTGTAAAAAGGAGTTGAAATTTATTTAAAAAAATGTACTTTTAATCTTTTTTTTTTTGTATTTCCATAAAAATTATAAGCATCTAGTCTTTTAATTGCTACATAAGAAAGGCTCTGAATTTTTTCCATACAGAAATGACAATGAAATCAGATCTGAAACGTTAAGATACGGGGTGGCATCAAAGGTCAACCAACTCAATCGGAATCGGGATAAAGCCGACCAGATTAAAGCACCGATATAATAAAAAGGAGGAAGCAAACGCATAATCCTTGTCACTAATGAGGAAGATCATTAAATTTCAAAATAAAAATAGGCGTAGGAGCGGAGATTCCAACAGGATTTCTCGCTGGGTGGTGTCACGAATTTACGCTTGCAAAGTTTTCTGCCTTAATAAATTTATTTTATTCCTAAAAATAAGCGTTGTCAACAGCAGGATATTTTCAGAAGCTGAGGTATCGTGACGCATGTTTTAAATTCAGAAAATATTGTAAAGACATTTTAAATATATGAAAACACTAAACAAAATGTGTGATTCAAAACTGAGTCATTCATTCAAGTTCTTTTGTTCCTAAATTCATATTACTGAACTGTTCAAAGTGATTTATAATTTAAATATTTCAAAGGAAACTATACATTTCAATTACATGAATGAAATGAGATTGATTATTTATTCAATAAATTCAACTATACGCCAGAATTTCAGATTATTTTACTGAATAAATTGATTATTAAGTAATGCTTTTAGGATTCCATAAGAGGAGAAATGATGTAAATTATACTGGCAAATGACTATGTTTCGTGCTATTTACTTTTGCTTCAGCTAGAAAGCTTGATTAAAAACCAAATCGATTGAAAAATCGCCGCTTAGTTACACAGGTTATCTGTATTTGCAGTACTCTCATATTATCTGTATATGCAGTATTCTCTCAGTTCTTTCATAGTACGGCTTCCTGTATAGGTGAAAAACAATTCTACTTAAAGTAGCTCTTAGTTTGAATCTTTAATCTATCATAAAAAAATTCTTTAAATGACCATTTTTTTAAAATAATTACAAAATAATTTATATCACCTAGAAATTTTAGAAAGTGAGTTAAGATTTATTAAAAATCTAATTAAATGGTCTTCAAATTATATCTAAACTTAATCACAAGAAACATTTCTCAATATCAACGGTATTTGAATGCCTTAATAATTTATCTTGCGAGATGACATCTTCAGAAAAAGCCACACAAACAAGTATATCGGCACATCGTTAATCATAAACGAAATCGGAATATAATTATATAATGAAAGAATATCCCATTGCATGGATAAATGCTGAAATGTAAATTTTGTATGACCATCTGGCAATGACAAAACTTTTTCAATAAAACAAACCAATTTTAGATTTTTTTTTCAATTGTTAGAAATGAATGTGGAATATGGCTATTATGGAAGACATGCAAATCATACTAATATACAGACATAATATAAAAATCATTGCTTTCAAGTATTATTAAACTTTTTTTTGTAAAGAAGCGTTTTATTATTTGCATATCAAAGCATGGAGTGATGTTTGGGTGAAAGGGTGAAAATAGATGAGGCCAAATATCATGTCACGTCTACTTTCACAAGCCTAAATGTTTCTCAGAAATTTTTATCTCAGATTCGTGGCTCACACGGCCATGGGGGGATTCGAAAGAATGATAATAAGGTCTTATTTTGATGCTCAATCTACCCATCGTTTAAGGAAACAAAGAAATGACGAGGGAAATTCGCGTTTTCGAATTTTTCTTGCTTCATATTCAGTCTTATTTTTTATTTGTCCCTAAACATCGTGATGACCGAGTCAAAGAATTTCAAGTGATGAGGTCAAAAGATGGGATTTCAAAAAAAGAATAAATAAATAGACATAAAATTTGCTCGTAATCGCTAAAATTGAGCCTTATTTCTAGCCAACTTGTATGGGCTGTTTTTGCCTTTTAAGTTCCACAATCGCATGAAGATGAAAAACAATATTCTTATATGTGCTTCTTTTATCTCTTCATTTTCATTAATGAATTCTAAATTACCTATTATGTGATATAAATTATTAGATATTACCTATTATCTGAAATAAATCATTAAATGGTAATTCCGACCTGCCCTGAGGCTTACTATTATTATAATAATCAGTTGAAAATGCATTTAAAATCTTCCAAATGAACAGGTTTTTATTTGTATATATATTTATTTTAAGGATTTTGACCCTTGTCTGTTCTTAATAATATTAGTTTTATTTTCTTTTACATCAAAAAAATAAATTTCCTAGATATAATAATCAGACGCTCTTGATTTTTAGAAAAAGTGTAATGTTGTACTAAAACCTCAAAAAAATTATTAACTGTATTTTAAAATTACTTTATTATTTTAAGTTTTTTTTTCTTTTCAGATTAATCTATCCTTAACAATTATATTTGTACTGACTGATAGGTAATGTTTCCACCTCTGAATTTTCCTCGTTAAAAAGAACTGTAGAGTTAAAAAGAAATTGGAAAATAATTTATCTTGATAATTAACTGTGAGTTTTTTTTACCGCCTAAATGTTCTTCGTGCAGAAAAAAATTTTAATGATAAATGTAAACAAGAGTGGCCATATTCTACATGTATAACAAACTAAGAAAGAAAAAAATTGTCAAAAATTAATTTCAGGCAAAATTTCTAAATTTCAGTAAAAGCCTAAAATGTTTTAATGCATTTTGTATTTTCTCTTATGAAAAAAATGATATATTTTATTCAAAATTGTTGGAAAATTCTGCATTTTTTTTCAATAGGGTAAAGACGAGTTTGCAACGCTATTCACTATGCTAGATACTATGTTACTATTGGATTTCGTGCTCGATAATAAAATATGCTATTTCTTAAAGATATATAATATATATATATAAAAATAAAGAATTAAGTCGTCATTTTATTATAAAATGCATAGCATTACTTAGAAATCAATGGATTTGCTCATTTCTTGAGGCTCTAGATATTTTTATAATACAAAAGTGCCAAGACGAGAAATTTTAGGAATGTAAATACTGAAATTTATAATATGATGTAATTTATTTCCTAATGTTATAATCTTCTGACTTACCATATTCTTTTCTTTCTTATAGAATTAGAGGAAGAAATGATGAAGAACTATGATATAATTTCCTTCATAAAGAAAAATGAAGAATCGGATCATTTACTTAGACCAATCGTGTAGTTTCTATTCATACCAATAGTTCAATTCCTTCTGTTTTTGTATTGATTTTCTTATAAGTTAAATGGAATCATTTCATGGACCATTACCATATCAAATAAAACTCCCCAATTTAACTTTTAAATTTACTGCGTCTGCAATGGAGATGTAAAACCGTAATGTGTTGTAGTATCGTGCAATAAAATATTAAATAAGCTCTAAAACCAAATGATGGAGTTGACAAAATAAAAGGAAAGTGCTCAATCAAACCGTCATTACTTCAAAATGCATACATACTTCTATACAAAACATATAGAATTATTTTATTAATTTGAATATTCTGCCATTCATATTCTACATCAAAATGAGAATGGAAATCAGATATTCGAGCTCGCTAGTATGTTAAAAGCAACAAAAATAAATCGTTTTATTGGATTATTTTGTAATGAAATGAAAATCAAAGTTCTCACAATAGGAACAAGCCATATCATTTTAATATTAGAGTTGCGGAGTCAGCGGCAGAAAATTCAAAATTTGAAGCAATATTATTGAGCACCTACTGTATGCATATGGTCTATAGTCGGAAAACATTTTCGAGTCAGACACTGAAATGGAGTTTTAATATAAATAAAGTAAATAAGACCCGGAAATAGTTGTTTAGCTTTTACCAACAGGCGTTATTATTCTTTAAAGGAAATTTTCTGAGAAATATTATTTCAAATGGAATGTGCTTTGCAGATTGTGTGGTTGATAAATTATTAAGTCTACGCTATTTTTTTTTTTTTTTTTTTGAAAAATGAATAAATAATGGGTTAAAAAACATCCGCTTTCACGAATTCTTCCAGTCTGGCTCGAATCGATGTTTTCTGTTTTTCCATTTCATGTACTGTCACGATCCGAAGGATTATCCGGCAAAACTTCACCCTGAAAAACCAAAACAACTATGACCCTGCAAAAGCAGAGGAATCACTCCGAGCCACCCTCGCTTCCTGGTAAAAAACATGGAAGCAGTTCTTTAGCTTTCAGTCATAAGAAAAAGAAGGAAGAAAAAAAAAGAAAGAAAAGAAAAGCACGCTTGCAAGCGCTGTTAACGGCGCCATTACAGCCAAACCCATATATCCATCTTAGCGATAACCTTCAAGAACAGTTAGCACACCATTGTTCTAGATGAAGAGGCTTGGTTGAATCGCAGTGCTCTATAGGGAACTTTAATTTTACCGAGGACCTTTACCATCCGCAGATGCGACCTTGTGGTCCGACATGAAGGAGTTTGTTACCTTTATTACTGTTATTGTTATAAAAAGTGCAGGGTATCAGTGCGTAATATCCGTCTACTCCTAAAGTCTCCTAAAATACTGCTTTTAAAAACTTGGAAATTAAGAACCGCTTAATCTTTTGTGGGAGTAGCAACTGCAAAGTGTCTCCCTAATAGTGCATGAAGGAACCGTTTACTTAATAGGTATATTCCATGGTTAGAAAATATAGTTGTAGAAAAGACAGCGTGATTCGTAGAAATTCGTCTGTTTAGAGCTGTAATTTATTCTCAAGACGGGAAATTGTAGGTGCCATGCAGAAATCAAATTAGACGTTTTAACACTTCGTTGGTGTCATTTTCGATAGTTATGGAAAGAGAAATGAGGAGATTCTTATCCTAGAAGAAAAGAAGAGGTGGAATTTTAGAAACATGCAGCGTAATAAGATTCATGGTTGGAGATAATTGATGAAATTCAAGCAAGCCACGACTGTGCCCACGACTTTATTTTGTTTGTGATTACATATTTATATATTTTTACGAATTACCTTCAAATAATAATGACCTTTAAAAGATCATACACCAAATTTTAAAAGAAAAATTTTGGTCATCCACATTCTTTAACTTAATTTTTAACTCAATCAACAGAAACAAAGAACTCCGATTTTTCAATTTTTATTGAAACTTTCAGAAAGAAAATAATATAATAACATTGCACATGACCATTGAGCAAGAATTTCTAATTAAATTAAATCTTGTAGGCGAATGTCTTGCAGGTATTGTTAACTCTTATTTCCCAAATATAGTGATAACATTTTAAACTTCCCTATAATGTTAAAATTGCATATTAAAATGATACCGTGAAGGTTAGCGCATTTCCATTCTAGATTATTTAGTCTTTCATTTATTTTCAAACATGAAATACCAAGAGATATGAGTGAGATTTGTGATGTTGGTCAACTTTTCATGTTAATTATTCAATGTCTATGTTGTTGTTTTTTAAAATAAAAGATAAGATCGATTACAGTAATTACAGTAAATTATTGCACAGCCACAATCAACCTGTTATAGTTTCATATGAAAGCTTATCACCTTTTGATATGTCATCGAAGGTCACCTGTCCTTTTTCATCTTCCATTTTAGAAAGAAATAAACAGAAAACATAGCATCAAAATGCATTCTCTATGGGAAAAATCAACTACAAAATTTACCAACCCGAACCACTGAATCATTTGCAAAAGGTTTTCTTTCATATAAATACCCATAACTCTTAAATATATCATAAAGGAACACTTGCTTCCTATAAATTTCTATTTTTGAGAGTAAATGAAAATTAAAATTTCACTGTACATATGTAGAGATCCCATGATCCAGCCTCAATAACTGCACCGATGCCCAAAATTTTCGTTTCATGTGAAAGGTCACGAGTTCCCTATATGTGCCATCAAGGGTCATGTGCCCTCCACTGTCCTTCATTTCTTCGCGAAATAAAGAGGGGGGAAAACGTCACTGTACATTTTCTATGGGGAAATTCCTTCGATAGAGTTCTTCAGCTCCAACATCTGCACAGATTTCAAAAAGTACTACGAAAGCTCATGTTTCTTAGATACAACATTAGCAGCCGCCTGGCAGTCATCATTCATCGTTTTTGGGAAAAATGCATTACTTAGCTGTAAAATTTCTACGGAGATACTTTGGCCTTGACAGAATTCCCAATCACAACCCTTGTACTTTTTCAAAAAAATTTACTTAATATGAATGTTCATGACTCCACAGTAAGCCTTCAAGGTCATTCATCCCCTTCTTTCCATTTCAAGAGATATCGAAAAATAAAACTTTGACATTGCCCTCAGTCTCAACAATAGGAATAATCTCACCAATATGACAATTTTGCCACGTTAAAATATAACAATGCAGTAAGAATCCTCATCATTAATGGGACAACATTTATTTATATTATTGTAAATGTACTTTTATTAAAATCTGGTTGTGATATCGTTCATTAAAGTCGACCGGTATAAATTATTATCTTATTAATACTGATCGGTTTCGTCGCTCATATTAATAGCATTAATATAATCAAGTCGATGAATTTTGATTTTTTTTCATATTTTTGATAAAATACATGAAATTAAAGAAAAAAAAAGAGCCCTTTTAAATTATAACTTCATAATAATGATAGATACTACTGACAGGCTGAAAAGCAACATTAGCGAAATCAGTCCAGTTGTTTGAAATAAGAGCACTCTGTAAATTTTATTTTGGAATATCAATATTTAAAAATATTATATATAATTCTAAAAGTATTAAAATCAAGTTAATAGGAAAATCAAAAAAACCAAATAAAAAAAGAATCCGGCATTAAAATTCAGATTCGTGACTTGTAGCACTGCCAGTTATAATTACTATACGGGTAAACATTTCTTTAAATACTTAAAAAATTATCCTGAACAAAATAAAAGATGAAGACAACTTTATTATTTCTAGTAACAAAGAAATACTGGATTTTCTTAAAGATAACAACATTAATAAACTTGATACTTATGATTTCGAAAATTTATGCATCAATCTACCTCATGAAAAATTAATAAAGGTCTGCACTTTTATATACGACGAATATTTAAATGAAAATGTCATTCCTAAAAATAACTGGCTAGAGTTATGTAATTTTAAAAACTGAAAATTACGTTTTTAATGGTATTAATTTTTATAAACAAGTTAAGGGCATTCCAAAGGGAAGAGCTTTCTCAAGTGCTTTAGCTAATATTTTCCTACATTATTACGAGAAAAAATAATTAAATATAATTTAATAAACAGGTGGAGGCATATTGATGACCTAATTTCGATAAACTTCGACAATACTAATATTGTTACTAATTGCTATCCAAAAGATTTAATTCTAACAGAAACAAATAAAAATCAACTTGAGGCTACCTTTATGGATTTAAAAATCGAAATTGCTAATGATAAGACAATAGTTGGTATCTACTATAAAAAATATGAATTCAAATTTAAAATTACAAAACTATGTAACTATCATTCCAATCTAAACTCTAAAATTTTCAAAAATCTAATTTTCTCACAAGTTAACAGGATCAAAAGGGTTTGCAATAACAAAAAGTTCCTATATTGATGCATCAAATAAACTCATTAAAAATTTAATTAAAAATGAATTTCCTAAAAATTACAGTAATGTAACTTTTTAATTAAACAAGGTATCGTTTGGGATTAATCCTTTACCTAAAATAAAAATAGAACTTCCCTTGCACATTAGATCACTCAATAGATGGCTCTGGGAGACTACAATTATTATTTACCTTTAATACGTTAGCTTTGTGTTTTTAAAAAGCGGGAATCACAATCGATAGTTTAAAATTTCCCTGCCTGCTGCTGGTGTTTCTTTCCTTTTTGTTTTCCTTTAATGGTTTAAGTGTTTTAAGTGCTTATTGTTATTTTGTTATTGTATTTTTACTTATTAGTGGTTATTTTCTTCTAATTTGTTGTTTTGTATTGTCCTTTTTGTTAAAATGGTATATATCTTAGGCCTAATTTCAGGGGATTTTCGAGTCACGAGGAATTATTATTAGACTTTCTTGTCTGCATTCCCTCACAGAAAAAATCCCTTTTTTTGAATCCCTGCCTGAGGGTGACCCTTGAAAAAGTCTTCAGGCCGGATTCTCTTTTTATTTTTTATTTTTTTCCTATTAATTTGATTTTAATACTTTTATTTCAATTCATCTGTGTTTTAGAAGTAGCTGCATTTGCGCTCTCTAAATACTATGAAGTTTTTTCTGTTCCTTTTTTGGTTTTAGTTTGAAAATATTTAGAAATAATTAGAAATAATTTTTAGTTGCGATTCCGAAACTATTTCGTTTCGTTTCCATTTAGTTTCGTTTTCAAAATATTTCTTGCTTTAGATTGGTTACATATATAATTCTAATGTATAAGATGATACTACTACAATCTATAATATTTCTATTCAATAATTTTGATTGTGATGGAGCAGACTCCCTTTGATGATGCATCTAAGATCAAATTTATCAAAATCGGTGCACTTAAATTTATTAGATTTTTGCGGACAGAGAATATATAGTAAAGCAATGCATTTGAATATTTCTCAGAAATGGACATGAGGAGAAAAAAGCAAAAAGGACTGAAAAGAAGAATGGTCTGAAAAGAAAAAGGACATTATTAACTTGATAAGAAAATCATTTGAACTTCATATGATAATTGGAAGCATTAATTTCATATGAAATAAAATTTGCCGAAGTCGGTGCTCTGTTTGTGGCTGGGGAAATGTGTCTTTAGTTTCTACAGATGAGGAGAGGGGTAGCTGGTTACTGAAGGTGGCTTATATAATATTAAGCTTTGAAATTCAATGAAATGTTAGAAAAAGCAAAAGGTTAACAACATTTAAAACAAACGGTTATTTTCAGGACTACATGGATAGCTAAGCATGACATGAGATATTGTAGAAGTAATATATTTTTATTGTTTTGCCTTAAAAACATTAATCATTGATATCACAATTAAATTGCTGAAGAAATATCATCAAATGTCCTCATACACTTCAGTTGTTGAAATTTTTTTCATATCTTTTATATAGATTTTATTATCAATTGATTTAATACGAAGTAAGCCTCGTATTTAAAATATCATTGCAAGAGTGCTTTTGTTTTGCTCATATGATATGCCCATGCAAAAGTCGTCTTATCATCAAACAATCGTAAAAATTCAGATTTAAAAAAAAAGGAAATTCAACTGCCCAGGTATCTGATATTGGAGAATATACTGGTTTTCGAAATATTTGCTCCGGATTGATGAAAACATCCCGTATTTGTTGCGAATTCGAAATAAATGCTCTGAACTGTTCCGTTTTTAACTTATAAAGAAATAATTAATAACAAAAAAAGACAACACATTTTTTTTGTTTGAAAATTATTTTCTGAAAAGTCTTCTTAATTTTTAAGTATCAAAGAATATTAAAAACTTGCCGTTCTGCACAAGTTTTATTGAAGTTATTCATGCAGAGGTTATTCATTAACTCAAAGATACATAATCTTCGAATTACATTTGCTGAAAAGTACGCGACAGTTAAAAGCTTTATGATTTCGATTGTACTTGATTAGTAATTATAAAAACAGTAAGCAGTTATTTTGAATTTATACAACTAGACTATTGTCGACATAATAATATGAGGAATTGAGTAGTATTGAATCTCAGATTACTCGAAATATAGCTGGAAAAAATCATTAGCCAACAAAAAAATCCTTTTGAAATATTTTTTACAAAAGGAAGTCCTTTCTAGGGTGGCACTTCAAATTGGAAAAAAAAAAGCTTTTGCAAAGTGATTGGTTCTCACTAACCTAGTGGGTACAGAAATGATGTGGGGTTGGCTACTCTTTAACAATAACAAAACGTGTTTCCTACGGGAGGAATTGTACCCTGATCGGTAATAGCCCTTAGGACTTAACCATAGTTTCCGCCAATACTCTCTCATGGTGTTCTGGTCATTCAGATTTATTTGAATACCTGTTGGGAGCGAGATTACACATAATATTTTAGTTGACAATATTTATTTAAAATTAATTTATTCTTGAGAACAATAACGAGATGTTTTGATACCTTTCAGTCTAATTTAATACCTACAAAGTAAACATTTCGGTACCGAAAAAATACTAAGGCAAATCATACTAAACTTATTCATTTAAATTTTCGACACGAACCCGAATTATGATGCCAACCGTGTCAAGAAAAGCTTGATTTACTTAAACGTAAACGAACAACACTTCGCACGCCATTACGGAACTGTCGACGAAACTGAATGATTTTGCTAGTACACAAACTGAGAAAGAAAATCGAAAATGAAGAAACCAAGTGGCGTAGTAATGATGGACCTACATCAGGAACTCGATGGGAAGATAAGATCCTGCGAACTGAGAATTGATAGTTGAAAAGTAACCCACCCGATCTTTCTCGTCTTCCCCCTCGACCAAGGTGAGAAGGATGTTGGGAACGAGATTACATACAATATTTTAGTTGCCCAGTTGGCAACAGCTGTTTAAAATTAGTTGGTTTTTGAGAAGAATAAAGAGATGTTTTGATATCTTTCAGTCTTATTTAATACTACAAAGTTAACAATACAACCTTTTATGATTACAGGAAGTCTACGTACACATTTAAGATTTTAGAAGCAGAAAAGCTCCATATTTGTAAGTCCGTTGATTTACTTTTTTACAAAAATATCAATCAATTATTAATTTTTCGTGAGCCAAACTAAGCCATTTTTTTTAAATTTTGGATTAAAGTTTTTTTAACAACGTTTTAAGATCAATTCTTTCGGAATAAGCATGCGTTTTCTTTTCATTTGTAGAGTAAATTTTTTGCACTAATTACTTCTTTTTTATTAATAATAAGTCAATACTTGTGCACCACAAAGTACAGAACAAAGCTTACAGAAGTGGGTAGAAACAACTACATACATAGAAAAAAACAGAAAAATAAGGATAAAAACAAAAGAAAAAAATAGCAACAAGACTAATTAAAAATTAAAGCAGTAAAGGCAATAAATTTACAGAATGAGAAAAAGCCATTTTGTGGACTACCAAAACATAAAGCGGAGGTGGAAACTTAATATTACAGGCATCGAGATCCACAATAAAATTCCCCCTTCAGTAAGTTTGGAGCAGTCAAAAAGCAAGTGTTCGACGTTTTGAACTCCACCCACTCTGCAAGAGCATAGAGCAGTGTCCGATAATCCAAATTTCTTGAGATAGTAATTGAAATTACCGTAGTCAGTAAGAAATTTTGTTATGTGAAAATCGCTGAAGAAATGCTTGTTATTTAACCTTTGATAAATTGTGGGAAAAAATAATTTAGTTAAAGAGGCAGTTGACGAATCCTGGTACAGCTCATTTCATAAGAGAATGGTCTTTTTGAGCTTCTCATTGCGAATGTGAGATTTGGGGAAACTCAAAGGATCAATGATGTTTAGCTTTGTAGCTTGCTTTGCAAGCCAATCGGCTCTTTCATTCCCTAAAATTCCAGTATGTCCTCAGACATGTGAAAAACAGACACTAACTCCTCTTGCTTTAAGTTCGTAAAGAGTGATGTGAAAATTCATTACAATGTTGTTGCTGGAAAAAATATTACTAAGCAAAAATAAGGATGAAAAAGAATCAGTACAAATAAGGACCTGGATTACAGAGTACAGTAGTTCACGATCCATTTGAGCGAGTTACTGAGGCACAGCAATTCTGCTTGGAACACACTACACTCACTCATCAGGAATTCTAAACATAAAGTGTTCCATTTCGGTTGCGTCTTGAAACACAACAAAAGCAAGTCCAACACGGTGGTTGAGTTTATTGCCATAAGTAAAACACACTACAGGAAAATTGTTAAGAACATTGTCCTTGTAATCGATAACTTCGATAGGAACACGTTTGCAGTAGGTGGAAGATTAGAAAAAGACACTTTGGAATCTTGGGTAATATCTGCAACATTATCTTTGAAATCTTTATTTTGCGGAAGAAAAGGTCAATTGGGGAAATCCCCGTGATGACAAAGCAAGCTTCGTAACTTTGCACTAATTACTTATCAACAAGATTTACTTCGTTTTACGAAGCGACGTACGAATAATACAGCGAATGTGGAAGATGAAACCTAAAATTAAAAATAATATTCAACAGAAAATACAGATTTATTTCTCCTTAGTTTTCTTTTTTTATGTATATGATTTTATGTATATGATAGTATAGAGTCTGAATTATCACTTTTTATTGTTTACATTTTGGATATCATATATTTACATCCTGCTTCCATCCTTTCAACAAGTATTCCGGTTTGAAGTTAAGAAAATCTCTTCAGTGCAGCTGCACGAATCTCATTTTCACTAAGCAGAGAATCGCGCCCTGGTTCCTCAGAGCCAAAAGGAACGTTCTCAGAGAACAAGTACTACTGGGGAATAAATCGCGGTGGGTAAGTAAGTGAAGACAAGGCAGGAGAAAGCAAGCACAGAGACCGCCTGTCGCTAAAACAGTGTTTACAGTGCTCTGTTGTCGGCATTAATTACGCAGTTCAAGGATGTGCTCTTTGAATTTATTGCACTTTGTAACATTACGTAATGTGTTTCAGGGATTTCCTTGCATTTAAACACATGCGAGCTTTTAGAAATAGCTATTCAGAATATATTTAGAAGGGGGAAAATAAATCTGCCGAAACATAATTGCTTCCACTAGTTTCTTTCTTTTTTCTTTTTTTTTTTTTTTTCGTTAACATTAAAAGGAAAAAGGAAATAAAAGCAGTAAAACGTCGAAAAAAGAAATCAATATATATATATATATATATATATATATATATATATATATATATATATATATATATATATATATTAATAATTATTGCAAGTGCAAATACAGATTTCGTATTATACTAAAATAAGAAATAATAAAGATAAATAAGAAAGCTAAAAATAAAGAAAATAATCTTTCAACTGATTTGTAAATGTAATATGCCGGATCCTTTTTGTATAAATTATGTACCTCCTTCAGATTATGCTTTTTCCAGCAGATTATTTTAACTATATAATTTTTGCCACATTTTTATATTTTGAATTTTAATATTTAAAAATTTTCATTCTATGTTGTAAATACATATAATTTTGAATGATATTCCGGAAGTTTTAGTTTACAACGAAATTTATTTCTGCTTATTCGCTGAGTTTTATTCTGTTAATTAGATTAATTTTCAAGATGACAAAATTAGCATATATATTGACAAATTTCCCCGTATATTGTATTATCTCCATGCGTTGTTTAACATCTAAGGCTTATAATATTATTTTTAGATACTACCAATACGAAAAAAAAAATTAACAATAATTAAATTTAAAATCTTCAATTTTTGATTTATTTATAATAAACAATTTTTTCTCAACATCTTCTGTTTCGCAAGCACTTTTCAGAACTGAGAATCAAATATTTTATAACAAAATATTGGATTAAAAAAATCTGAATGTATGATGTAGTATTTGAATAAACTGAATCTGTAATGAACGAATTTTATAACATTTTACCCAAAATTAAAAAAAAAAAAAGTTGATCATAATTATTAAAAAATGCAAGAGTTCAATCAAATACAAAGAATTAAACGGACAATTATGTTGAATATGCATATAATTCTAATTATTTAGTCTAAGTCTAAAATCTGTATTTAAAACGCTCAGAAATGCATAGCCTGTAAATTTTATAAAACTTTTGTTCTTGCATAAAATCTATACTGCATATTTTACATACTTGAAAAGAAAATCAGTGACTTTAAGCTATTATTTTAATGAAATCATTGAACAGATATTCAGTTTGCAATTAATGCCGACAACATTTTAGATAACGACCAGAACTTCACTGCTTTTTTTTCTTTTTTTCTCATTTCTGTGCCTATTTTAAATTGCAGAATCTTTCGTCTGCCGGAAGCCTTGATTCATGGGATATGGCTCAATTACTATCATTTTAATTCAATTAATTCATGGATGTAATAAATAAGCATAATTTTAAATTCATTTTAATCGTAAATAAATCAGCAAAAATAAGAGAATTTTCATAATGTTTAATCAATTTATGAACATAAAAAATTAATGTATTTTAATTAATTTTTATCGTAAATAAACTGTCAAAAATTAGAGAGTTTTCATAACATTTTCATCTAAAATAAAGACTAATTTGACTAATGCATGTTCTGCAAAATTTTCGAAATCTTAATAATTGTTCTGCAAGATTTAAGTTTGAGTCCTGTGTTCATAATTTCTGAAATTCATATATGCATACAAGTGTTTCAAGCATTTACAAGTTACAGAATTTGGTTGCCTTTTAACAATTCTTGATTAGAAACATGAAATACATCTAGCATACAGAATTCGAAATCCACAAAGACTCACAATGTTAGGAAATACGAATTTCCTCTCCTAAATTTTCACACAGACGTGGTTTGCTCTCATACTATGTAGATTATAGAATTGGATGCATTGGAAAGATATTACTCTCACTCCATTCTTCGAGCAAAATTATAAATCTCACCAGATTTGTAGGCCTTTACTTATTCTGCGCATCCACACTTCTGAAGAATGGCCCTTCTTGTTGACCGAACAATAAACAGGCGAATAAAGTTTAAAATTTGTGGACTGCACCGTCTGACCTTTGCACCTCCTTAATAAGGGTCAAGTGCAATGCCCCGCCCAGTTCGACTGCACAAGTCAAACTTGTAAGGAGGACGGACAGAGAAACCTGCGCGCTCTAGAGAATAACAATGAACTCAGAAAACACAGCACAGAAAATAAATGAAAGCAGCACAGGATACAATAAGCATTCGTTCTAACAGCTGATAACCAAATTTTACATTTTTGTTTCGAAAATATTAAATGAACACATACAATTTATTATATTTTTACTTTAAAGAAGTATTGACGTATGTATTATTTAAAAGAAGTATTATTTAAAAGTATTAAAAATGTTAGCATTTATTTACTGCTTATACATAATGTATATTGTTCTAAAAAAGCACGTTTTTATTTTTATTCCAACAAGTTTGCATAAATATTTTTCTTTCGAATATACATGTTAAACGAATTCTCAATTGTTAATTAGGAAATGTTCAGTTCAGTAAAATGGAAACGTAGTTTGGAAAAAATGTAGTTAACAGCCCTTTTTTTAAAAAAAACAAAGTTTATTTTCCATTTTCATATAATTTAGGTTTTTTGGGGGAAAATCGTGTTTTATTCAATTAGCATGAACATAAAAACAATTCATATAAATATGCAAAGGAATAAATCTGTTATGCAACGTTCTATTTTCAGTCGATTTACTTTTCCATAAAAAAATGTATAAATAACCATCCCCTGAGTAATTTCCCATGCAGCTGACTGTAATTTTCATAATTAAGTTTTTGAAGTGGAATTTTGAATATTAAATACCATATACTTACCATCATTGTTATTGAGTTTTTTCACAGTGTCGGGAAATTTAATTCATAGATTTATTTCTTGTCGGCATTGTGTTTAATAATTGTAATAAAAAGAAAATAGTTCAAAATTATGGCAAGATAGTACATGAAACTCATTTTGGTAAACATTTTATATACAGAATCCATTTACAAAGGAACCATAAGAAAAAGATTGAATGAAATTATTTTTTTTCTTTCCGTGTTCTAAGCTTAAATGCAAAAGATTGGAAAATTGTTTTGAAACACCCTAAAATAATCATAGCAATAACTTAAATTAAAAACGTGAATAACGATAACATTCAATTAAATTGTAGTCAGGACCATTAAACTCAAGTATAGAAAACGTTGCATGTGTTATTATGGGCTTAAATAGACTATTAGAACAATTATTCTTTTTTTAAATCTTATTCATGATCAAAAGCATCAGTCAATAAGAATGACAGTGGTCATCAATTAATCAAAAATAATGGATTTTTATCCATTAGTAGAAATGTTTTATATAATTAATGTGATTCCATTTACCTACATGCACCATTTATTTCTACGTATGTTATTTAATCAGAGGAGAAATGTTACTCATGATTACCACTTTGCAACCAATCATTTCAGATGATCCACAGCAGGCAAAAATCGGATACCTTAACTCTGATTCTGAATTCCAATGCGATACACAATTGTCTAAACGACTTCATTAACACCAATAATTTAAATTTATCAGAAACTAAATTTTTAAATCTTGGCAGTAAAAGCATATTTGTTTCAATTTTTTTAAATACACAATTTTAATTTTAAAAAATTCAAACTGCTTAATTTTTTTTTTTTTTTTTTTTGATTATTGGGCAAATAACTCTTCTAAAAGAAAATAGTTTAGAACTGAGTATTAGAAGTATAATTGAGTATTTTCTGAAGATGATTATGCAATCGAATTCTTCAAAGGTGGAAATGTTTTTCTATAAGTAAAACAAGATATTTACAAGTTACAAATGCTTAATGATTGTGAATAAAAACAGTGGCAAGCGATGTTTTTTTGAATGACTTTCTCAAATTTCTATGTCCTGATAAAAAATTAGCGGTTTTAGTGTCAACAATACCATCAAAGTTTTTAAAATGAAAATTAATATGCATAAAAATAGAGCAAATATAATTTTTATATATCAAAAGGATAATAAATTGTTTATAACATGATATCCATTTCTAAGACTCTAATTTGATATAATTTTTAATCAGTGAACATCTGGCTCTGAAAATCCGGATAAACTGAGGCAGTTTATTTCTTTTCGGATATCAGTCTTTTTAAGGTTCTTTTACGGTTCATATTTCATTTTCGGTTTGGAATACTAGAAAATACATTTTTTAAAAATCCATTAACAGCAAAACATACTTGAAAACATGTTGCATTTAATGCTTGAAATAAGCATTCACCAAACACATCTGTGTTTCCGCAGTGCTGACAGCATTGGAGAGCAGAAAAAAATAAACCAAATTTTTAAAAAATTAATAAGAATGATACAAACTATTGACATGCTTTCTGTTACCAAACATTTAGTATCTAATGTATGATTTAGTTTAAATAATTAAAGGAATTTTTAATTTATGCAATAAAGCCATCCAGTTAAATAATTTTAAGAAATTAATTTACATATATGATAAAGGCATATATCATTATATAATGATATTATCATTATATAATTTATATAAGGATAATGGCATATATCATTTCGAAAAAAATAATTATAAATAATTTTAAAGAACTTTGTTTTATTTTCTTAAAACTTTCTTAAATAAAATAATATCCCAGCTTTTAATCAAATCATGGAAATCTATCCCCTGAAAGTTTTCTCTCAAACAATTTATCTTTTTACTTTATCATATACAAAGTTTAGAGAACATATTATAATCGTCAAAAAATTTGAACTCTATATCTTCCAAGTTTTAGACCTTCCTTTGTTCACCCCCCCCCCCCTCAAAAAAACTTTTTATTTTGAAAAACAACTGCCTGTCAATTTTTTTCCAAAAACATCCATTCTGAAAAAGTATATATGTCTAACTGTTCGAATATAAGTTAATGCAATCAAATTTTGAGTCAAATCCAATAAGGGGTTGCAAGACTCGCTCTTATAATTTCAGAAGCATATAAATGCGATAACTCAAAAACGGGTTAAGTTAAATATATCAAATTTGGTAAGTGATTTAGTGACTGTAATTGTATTTCTGTGTTAAATTTTGGTTTCAATCTTTTTTTGAGATAATGCGTCTAAAATATAGATTCGTCTTTATTAGAGAGTAAGCGAGAAAGTTTCGGTTAGACCACTCCCACAGGTTCAAAGAAGGTTATTACATAAATTAGTAAAACCACCCAACGAGCAGTACGTACAGAAAACAAATCGCACTACTTTTTTATTACCAAAGAAAATGATCATCCAAATGAGAAATAACACACCAAAACAGTCGTAATACGATTCGAATTATATCATTGCACGAACAGAACAATAACAACCTTAAACTAACCTTCTCCAGACGCGTGTCAAGCGAGTTGCAAACCTAATGATTTCTTTTTTCTGTCAATCCAATATTCCGTCCATTTCGAAGTAGGGGTCGTTCAACCAAACGTGCAACCCATCAGTCCGAGGTTCATCCAAGAATTGCCGGAAGTAAGCACTCGAAAGACTTGTTAAAACAATACTTAAGTGCCTTCCTTCGGATTTCCCTACCGTCCGTTGGTGGTAGGGGTCAAAGAGCCCAGATTAGGGTGGACTGGGGAAACGCAGCGAGTATGGTGTCCATGAAGCATCATCGCTTTCTTATTTTCAAAACAGAAAATTCATTCTTAGGATAAAACAATTTGAAAAAAAATCATTAAAATAGAATCTGCACTGTATCCCAATCTTTTTAATATATATATATATATATATATATATATATATATATATATATATATATATATATATATATATATATATATATATATAATGTAATGGGGATGACGCTCTCAGCAAACTGTTAAACCAGAAGTATCTATGTGAAGAAAAATTGAACGTATTTTTATGCTAAGAAAATCCAATCTGCTAAGCAGTTTAGAAATTCTGTTTACAAATACCAAGAAGCATAAGAGGTTTTATTGAAAGTTTGGTAACAATGAATTAAATGGATATTTTTTAATAGTTATAATTAGTAATGGATACAATTATCCATGAAATAGAGGCATTGTACTGGTTCTCTGTAGAGATGTTGCGACCTGTGCAGTCTATTGTTTATTAGAAAAGATATTCTGATTTTAATGAAAGAAAAAATTTCAAGCAATTAGAGTGTATTATTATATTGTGTATAAAAATATTTTTAACATTAAAATATCAGATGAATTTTTTTAAAAAAAAGGCATCCAAAAACCTTCTTCTCATGTTGTGGGAACGGGTTTCTAACAATAAAGAGTAAAAAATAAAAAGCGAAAATGCTTTGGGGCCATTTTCATTTTATCACTTTTAAATACATTAAAATTTTGACATTATAAGAGTATTGAATTAAAATTTGCGGATAAAACAGAGATAAATTCATATTTCTTCGCTAAGTAATCTTAAAGTTTTTCCATCGATATTTGCTGAAATTATAATTTAAATTACTTTAATCCGATTTAAAAATATGGAAATCCAAACAATATCAGATTAAGATTAAATAAATTTTTAAATTAATTAAATAAACTATTGATTAAATTCGTTTTTGATTAAAGTCAAGATTTCATACTCACGAATAGAAATACATACTTCCAATGGCAAAATAGTAATCAAAATTATTAAAAAGCAATAATTAAAACTATGGGTAATTTCGTTTTACGTTTAATTTACTCATTTAAAAATATCACAAAAATATGGAAATCCAAACAATATCAGATTAAGAATAAATAAATTTTTAAAAAGGATTTAAAACTCAAATGTTTAAAATATAAAATAAGACTACTGAAAGCATTTCATAAAAGTGAAAAAAATTAACAGAATGATTTTTAATTAACCCTTTTAATGAAATAACAATCAGAGCTCATTGGATGCCATCTTAAATACATATGCTAAGAAACGGGAAAAAAATTGTTTAATATCGCATCTACACTTTCAATCACATAAGGTATTTTTATTCTTAAAAATTGATATGTATGCTTGGAAAATGTATAATTTTTTTACGGATGTGATCTTCAACAATGAAAAACCGATTCAATTCCTATACTGTTGTATAAAAACTTTGAAAGAAGAAGTTATACATTCAAAATAGTTTGATCAGAATGTTTTTTGTTTGTTTGTTTTACTTGAGCTTTATGAAATAGTTATTGTGTTACCTCTAAGAGGCCTCACTTTTGAAAAATATCATTTAAATGGATTTTTTCCTGTTTTTCTTTTCACTACAAAATTTTTTATAATGTATCTTTAATATTGTTTTAGTTCATTTATCGATTTATTAAAACTGATTGTGAAATACTCATAATTAACAGATATGCTAACTCAATCACTTAGCCATCTTGTATACCTTAAATTAGAATTTTTCGGGAATGTGATATCGTTTTGATAAAATTAAAAGTCCCTCTTATAAATTACACTTAGCGATTTTTTTTTTGCCGAATGATAAGTCTATGAATGATTTAATTCATATAAAAAATGATAACTCTTTACATATATGGGGTGTTTGCAAACAATTTAATAAATAAAATTTACATTTGTTTAAAAAAAATTAATCAGCAACAAATTTTCAGAAAGGTTATTTTTTTTATTTATTATATTTAAAAACTTACTTTTTAAAAATGGCACCGAAAAGAATATAAATAAAACTAAAGGATCTGATAGCAATAAAATATATATATATATATATATTGAAAATTCGAAAATATCGAAATAGAAAAAGAAATTGGAGCAACCTATGCTAAAATGATTATTAAGAAAAACCCGTTATACTGTTCAAAAACATTTCTACTCGAAATAATGTATTTTAGTGATTGGGAGAGTCATGCTGCATGTATTTTAACCTACTAGAAAAAAAGATAAAATTTGAATGAAGAAACTAATTTAGATAGTCAAATAATAACATATTGACAATGGAATTTCACTTATCATTAGGCTTTTTTTTAAATTTAAATTTAACTATTTTTCTTAACGAATTTGAAATGCATCCAAACGAAAAATACAAAACAGAAGGTCAATGGAAACAACGTGGGAGTTTCGATTGACATACAAGCACTTCCCATCCGATCGAAATCATCAAGAAGCTACTTTTTCCACTACCGATCTGATACACACATTTTCTGATAAGAATCACTGTAACCGCATCACTGCCTTTTACAAGTTTTCTATTCAGGTGCTTAAAGAAAGCCGCCAGCATGCGGTAGATACATACAATGAGGAAGTAACCGAGAGAAAATAAATTGAATTATGACTGGTAAGCAGATTATGGTTTTACATATTAAAGAAAGTCTCTTAGGAAACAAAAGGAAAGAGACACTGATACCATCCCTGAACTTGGCCTCAATGAAAGTTCGAATTTTATCTAAATATATATATATAAAAAAGAGATTAATCTATGTTTTCCAAACGTTCAAGGGCAATTTCGATAGTGTAAGTGGGAGTTTAGATAAAGTTAGTAAAGTGTAACAATGGATTCGCTCTTTTAAACTAAGTAAATTAACCATTTCCAAACAAGTAGGGAAATTTTACAATCGGGAGATGCTTTCATCCATCCGAGCAAATGCAGCTGATGAAACCTAAAAGCATTCGACAATTCATTCCATCACAGATCTCATGCTGTTCTGTAAATAATAATTTCCTTCGATTGTATCATCTTGTTATTAGATTCACTGCCATCGGGGGGAGGGGCTAGGAAATTCCACAAGTACCGCAAACCCCCTTCGGTATAAAATAGAATGTGCTTTGCAATATTTCGCTATAAAAACATCACAATTTTTGAGGTTTGAATAACTTATTATTAATAGATTAACAATGCATCTTGTTAAAAAAAATAGAAATGTTAAGACTTTTCCTTCTGCACTCTTTGCAAGGCATTATAACAATGAACATAATGACAGGCTCAACAAATAATGTATAACTAGCGTTTTGTCAAATTATTCTGCTTCTTATTTCAATAATGTAAATTTTCCTTTCGAAACAATAAAATTGAATAGGTTTCTATAAATTATTAATTTTTTATAAATAATTTTGTCAAAACAGTATTCAGTGAGATTTGATATTTTTCTATATCATTATCAATATTGGTTTTTATGATTTCATAAGAACTCATTTCTATGAAGACATTGAAGTTGAGCCAATATCTTGCGAATCCCATCACTTAAGGTTAGAAGAATTCAGATAAGTTCATATTTTAATAGAAAAAAAATTATAATTTTTGTAAATTCCCTGCTTATTTGTTATGCAAACCAAGATTGAGCCCAATCTCTGATTGGTAAAAATAGCATATATTTCATACGATAAGTGAGTATTATCTATTTATCTATTGGGATAAAAAAAGAAAAAAAAATTCAAAGTCACTCAAGTAAAGAATAACAAATTTAAAATTCCCGAATCTATTAAATAAATTATTTTGTAAAAAAAATATTATATTACTTGAAGATTAATTTCAAAATGCTTGAGAAAACAGATATTATTTTTCGAGATTGTGACGACAATATACGCGCAAATATTATTAAAGTGAAAACCATTATTCAAACATGGCATTTAAAAAAGAAGATGAAATTTACTTGAAAGTCACTCCAATACAGAATAACACATTTAAAATTCTCAAATCTATTACGTAAAATATTTTGGGAAAAAAATCTTTAATTATATTACTTGAAGATTAATTTCAAAATGCTTGAGAAAAATAGAGATTCTTTTTCAAGATTATAACGACAATACATGCGTAAACATTATTAAAGTGAAAGTCATTATTCAAAAATGGCATTTTAACTTGATGAATAAAATGACGAGATTTCATTTTACTCTTCACTGAGAGAATTTAAGACGTTTAATGGCTGGATGTTTGACTGGAAAGAATTTTAAACTTTATTTATGAGAAATATGTTATTCAAACGGGAAAGAATTAGTAAATATGCTGTCATACAAATTACCATCTCCCATTTATGCATAAAATATGTAATCGGATTACACTTAATGTCACTCATGAGTTTTTTTGTAAACACTTCCCACCAACTAACTGGAGAAGTTTCATTAATCCTTTATAATCTGGAAACTTTCTTCTTTCGCATAATAGCTCCAGCGTAGGAGTCATAGTTATGAAATGCCACAGACGATGAGATGAGTTCACTTCACTTCTGACTGCTCGGTTCGTGATGCCATATCACCAGATTAACCCACGGGGGATATCTGTCACATCAGTCGCTGTCGAGCGTGTCTGCCGATTTGAAGGAATGGGAGTAGGAAGCGAAAGTGACAAGGAGAATTTACCTTTTGTGTCGATGAACTGACATTAATCAAACGGAAGAAAAAATGGTTTAAAGGAGACTTCCTCTTCGAGCAATATATGATGGAAGGAACGCATGTGCCAATCAGCGTCAAGAATATTGAACTCTTAGCAAATGAAATTTTTCAATCATAGCATTTGTTAATAAGATATTAAACGATTCTAGAAATTTGATTGCTTTCTTTATTATGTTAGACAAAGAACAAAAATCATCGAGCTATTAAAAATCGAAGGAATTTCTAGATTTTTCTGATAAGCTTTGCATAAGGGTGTCTTATAAAAATGTTGCCAAAACTTGTTACAAATATGAGCTACGTCGATGCTTTCAATTGAATTAATAAAAATTAGCTTAAATAATCAGAATATCTTTTCATTCATAATTTGATATTTAATTTATTTTTAAATTTAATATTAGGTAATTAACGCTAATTTGTAATTTTAATTTGATATTTGATCTTATAACGTAAGAAAGTAATTCCTGTAATTTTGATAACGACATTTTGGTAATCAAAGCTTTATTTTGAATTGTGGTAGTACAGACAAACACCTGCATTTATACTTCCCCTCTAAGTGGCAACATATAAATAAACGTGAAAATTAAAAATTAACTTTTTTATTCAATATTTGTTCAATGTTTCCATTGTGCACGTGAGAAAAATAATATTTAAAGCACGTTTTTAAAGGATTTCTCTATTCAATTATGAACTTAGTAAAAAGTTTAATTTCTCCCATTATAGGCAATTCTCAGTATTGTTTCAATACGAAACTTGATAAAAAAAAAGAAGGGAAACAAATAATAATCACATAGTACCTTTTGCCCAGTATTCCAAACTGTTCTCCGCTACCTCCAATGCACATTCATAACCTCCCTAGTTTCGAATGCAAGCTTTTTAACTTTTTCGTACCGAAGTGTAGAGAAAGTATTGTAATTGTCAAAAGATTCGAACTCAAGATTTTGATAAATCTCCATGTTATAGACTTCTCTAAGTTCAAAAAATGCATTTTTGGAATTACTTGTATGTGTATCTGTCCGTTCGTATGTCAAAAATAATTCCAAATCGCTTTAAGCAGGAAGAATGAAATTTGGCAAATGGTATTTATAGATTTCTTTCCAATTTTTAAGCAAAATTCAATATGAGGAAGCTCTGTCTGCTATCATTTAATACTCTGACTACAAAAGGAAGAGAGTTGGATTGATAAAATTCGCTAAATAGATAGCAACAAGGGATTGACCATTTGTCAATCCGTACTTTCAAAGCCAAATAAGCTCTATAATTTAAGTTTGTCAAATTTGGTATGTAATGTTGTGACTGCAATTGTATTTTTGTGTCAAATTTTGATTTTAATCGGCTCAGCAAAAAAAAAAGTCCAGCTTTATAAACGAGTATACTAGAAAGTTTGGGGCAGATGACTCTCACTGGTTTATACATCGATTAAGAAATATTTCAAAAGGCTGACTATATTAAGAGGTTGCACAGATCGCCGTAGCTTAAAGCCCATTGGTGTCAGATCAATTTGAAGTAAAGACCATTCTTTCCTTAATTAAAAAAGATTGAATGAGAACCTAGCACTCCTAAAAGTAATTATAAGAAATTCGAAAGAAATTGAAACACAAGTGCTTTAAAGCTTTTGAGCAAAATGTTATTTTTAAAAGATGGAACTGACAATATTGATAAAAAGGGAAACTTAGAATATAAGTATAGAAAACATGTCAGATATTTGCAGAAAAACCCGATGTATTTTAAAAATTGCAATAAATAAATGCACGGTAAAATGGCGATACAAGAAAGCATAATTAATGACTTAGATTTAATATTAATTAACTAAAATTAAAACAACCAACATTTTACCCTTTCAACTTTGAAATCTTTATAATTTTATATAATCAATATGTCGTTGTCTTCTTTAAAGTTATTTATTGTTGCATGTCAAGACAATAGATTTTCCTAGAAAATATTTTCAACATTGAAGATATCATTAATATTAAAAATAATCCCATTTTGTAGAAAAAATATTATTTCAATGCTTTTGGACAACGAATAGTTAAGTTTAAGTTCATATAAAAGTAAATTTGTATTTCAAAATGGGCAGATTTCTACAGTTTTTTTTTTTTTTTTTGAATAACCATATCATTTCGTAGATTTCAATTTTAAGCAGCAAAGAGACGAAAGACTTACTAATTTAAAATGTCCCGCTGTATTCTTATTATTTTAACTAGTTGTTATCCATTTTTCATTTCAAACGAAAAACTGTAATTAACTCTCCTGTAATGATTTTTGTATTAAAACAAAACACATTCTATAAAGATGATGGGAAATACTGGACAGCTAATCTAAAAGTCTTTGCAAAACTTCATATTAAAAAAGCTATTTATCAAAACTCTTATCAAAGTTTATAAACAGCTTTAGAGCATGAATCGAAACCTATTAATTTTTGTTTCACTATTATTCTTACTAATAGAAAAAGCTTAGAATGCCATTATTCGTCAATTCAGAAAACAGTGGCTACAACCAATTTCATAAAAAACAAAATTGAGAAAGTTAATTTAAATACCTTTCAGGCATTTTTTTTATACGAAAATATCGAAATATAGATTTATGGACCTAAATCTTGAGTAAAATAAATCATGGATCTGATACTAAACCGAAGCTTAAAAGCAATTTTAGAAGTAGTCATTATTTCATTCTAAGCGAATACCTTATAAGAATTATTTTTAAAGCATTCATTATCTCTGAATATCTAATATTCAAACCATCAATTTCCCATAAAGATTCTTCGCTCGCTTCGATAGGGGCAGCTACCTGGGGCTTTGGAATTGCTTAACGTGTGTCATAATATTACATAAACCGTGATTTAATGAAAACCATCTCAGACTGTTGCAAAAGACTTCACAAACGACTATTCTTTACCAGTCCAACAACGTGTGGAGGAGATACAGCGGCTGCAACAAAAAGAAGAAAGAAAGAAAAAAGCACCTTTTCCTAAGAATGGAATGGAATAGAATATTCGTTTTTCTCATGCACACGTCTTACGAAACTGAAATTCTTTTGATTGCAGCTACTAAATTGAGCCGGCTGAAACGTGCAAAAGATAAAGCACGAACCCAAAAGAAGATGGGAAGGTAACAAAAGAATAAAAAAAATAAAGTTTAAACAATGTTTCTCTCAATTCCAGATCCGTGTTTTAAATTGAGGCCCTTTCTTGGGAAGAAATAATAAGAATGGGGGAAAAAATGAGCTAAAAGACGGGGAGTAGGCCTGCAGTGGATATTTCAATGACCCCAGGAAAGTAATCCCCTTGCATATGATTATCAATTTCACCCGCTTTGGGGCACCCTGACTAAGAACTCGTCTTTCACCTTTCGCTATAAGAAACAGTGCAAATTTTGAAATTAACTCTCAGCAGAGAAGTCAAGTTAGTAGTTGCCCGACCGCATGGAAAAAAAAATTATTGGGAAAATAGTAATTTGTTTTTATAAATCAATTATTAAAATCTATTTATATATGTTTATCTATTATTAGATAAAATATTTGTTGTATAAATATTATTATATATATTTATTATATAAAATTTATTATATAGATTTAAAATTATAAATAAATAAATATTAAATTAATAATGTTTAGATACAAAAACACTCCTCCTGCCAACTTTATTTGTCGTATTTCAACATTTCCTCCAAATTAAAAAAAGGGATGAAGTCAAATTTGAAAAAATTGGGTTTAGGCAGCTGATTATGCATCTTTTAACGTATGTATATGTAATTTCCAAATTTTCAATTCAATTTATTCAGGATTTTTTTTTATTGTTTCTTCAGCAAGTTCATTACAGATAGGAACTTTTATTACTTGTGTCAACAATGAAAAATTGAGAGGAAATGGTTATAATTAATGGAAATAATCAGGACCACTTACTTCATTTGCAAAAAAGTACAACCCGTCCAATTCAGCAGTATTTAATAATTTCGAATTTGTGTCCAAGGCACTACTAAGAATTGTTGACTTTTATAATTATATTTAATATACAATGTACAACCCACGAGTTTAATTTGTGTATAATACATTCTATACATTCCGAAATAAATAATAAACAACTTTTTTCAAAAAAAAAAAAAAATTGGACATAATTTTGAGCAAGGTGAAAGGGCAAATGGGACAAATTCTCTTCTGCATTATGGTTTATTTCATTTTTTGTAAATTAAAGTGATTTCTGAATTATTTTCTTGGCATTATAATAACAGCATACGGGATATATGCCACAAATACAGCAAAATAAATCTGAATTGAAGAAAGAGATTTCAGCTATTATTATTATATTTTATTAAAGCTTTATAAATTCAAATAATTTTCCATAATTTACATAATTTGATTTCTGTGATCTGTGTTTCCTTTTTGTTATTTTGAAAATTAAAGTATAATTGTCCCGATCCATATATGATTAATAAGAACAGTAATCTAACAAGCAATATCTGTTCAAAATTAAATCATTTAACTCTAAGCATACTTATTTGAAATCCAAACTCTTCTTTCTCTCTCGTTAACTAGCTCTCTGCATAATAACTGCCATCTGGTGCTTCCCACGATCTCTTTCTCAACATGATTTATTAAGTCATTTGTATGGTTTCCCGCCTTTTGACCTTTCCCCATCCTTTAGGCCCCCTTAAGGACCTCTACATCATCAATAATATCCCTCGTACGCCCCTGATTCGGTACCACCCTCAGCCTTTAAGCCAACACCAAAGAATTCAAATCTTAATTACAACTCAAAGAGATAATGCTTTAATAATCGCCCTTCGCTTTTCAGACGTTGCTGCACAGAAAAAAAAAGAGAGAGAGGTTTAGTTCTTTATGGGAAATTAAGATTGAAGCTATGCCTGTAATGGAAATGAATGAGCTATATAATAAAACTTAAGCTAACTTATTTTTCTAAAGTCCAAGTGATCATTATCAAAATAATTCATTTCATTCATGATTTTTTTAGGGAAGGGGTAGAATGCAATCGCCTTGCTTAATTTATGTTGATACATTTATAACTTCTCAATTTTATATTGAAACTAACTGCTCAGTATGAGTTCAAACTTAAATAATGAGATTACTTATTATTTTTAGTAGTATAAAAGCTGATATTATTGTGATATAATTATATTTTTCTTAAAAAAACTAAAATAAAAAAATCATTTCTTTTTTTTTTTCTTTCAGAAAAATTTAAAAAAATATTCGAAGTAGAAATTCCGTATCTTAACGAATTTAAAATTTTTTTAATAAAAAACTAAATTAATTAAATTAAATTTTAAAAAACTCTTTCCATTGAAACATTTGTAATATTAACATTTATGACACTATCATATAAAACATATAACTGACTGAGAATGTGAAATTTTCATAAGTTAAGTTTCACTGTTATAACAGCCCATTTTGGAGCACTCCATGGGACGACGGTACGAACTTCAAACTTTTGAACTGTGGTCAGATGACGAAGGAGTGAACTGATCTAGTAATTGCCTTTAAACTTCCCCTTCTAGAGTAAAATAGACGTTTGATTTACATGTACAATGGATCTTTGAGAATAGCGAGATTTCCAGAGTCAAGTGCTTAACACCGAAACACCGCAATTCATATAATTTAGACATTTCATATTATTTCCCATTCTTACTGAATATAAATTATTTTCAGATTCCCATAGACAGAATATTTCAATCTTTTTACTATTCCCATTTACTTCTTTTCATACTTTAATTTCCGTGCAATCAAAATGTTTTATTACTCCCCAAAACATATACAATGCATTTAAAAATGTAAGAAAAAAAGCAACATTTTCAATTTAAAAAATTAATACACTTGTTTACAGTTATTTTTTAAAATTTATAATTATAGTATTTAAATACTTCCATATAAATTGGATGTCAAGAATATATATGAAGATTTATGACAACTGAAATGAAATAGATGCGATTATTTTTAAGTATGATAAATTTTAAATATAATCAATAAAAAATACACAGTATTATGTTTACAGGAAGAAATATGCTTATTATTAATGTATCTTATTATTTCCACTCATTTCAAGGTGCTTTGCCCTTTCATTCTCAATCAATTTCAATTTTATAAACATAAATAAGGGAAAAAAAATCTCTAGAACTGTATTACTTGAATAAATGATTATCACAAATAACTTCAAAGGAAATCCATAATTTAAAAGCAATTTATATCATTTATGCAATTAACGAATAAAAACAGACAAAGCAAAGATAAAAACGTTTCAAAACATGAAAATGTCTTATTTTATTCGGTTGAATTCTTTTAAAATGCCACATTATCAGCTTCGTCTAAGCAAAACATGGAATTTCCTTCGTAACAATGAAACCTTTCAGAAAAGATCTGTATCAGGTTGATTGTACGAGATTATCTCATCCTGCTAGGTGAGGTCACACTTCAGTATTTACGATGAAGCTAAAATGTTTTAAGAGTTTTGCTACAAGCAATGGAAGTGGGAGTAAAATGCCCTTGTTTTTTATTTTCTTGTAAAATTTGCATATTTTCTGCTTGGATAGATGCTTGCCTGATTTTTATTGGAGATGAAATGCTGCAGAAAGATCAAAAGAATATTTTTTTTTTATAAACCAGTAAAATGTGGACCTGGCATTCCGGTGATTTATTATATCCGCTTTCGTGGTATTTCTTGTTGCTTACTCCATTAAGTATGACAAGAGTTCTGGCACGAAGTTTGTCAAGCCGTAACCCCTTATTTAAGGTGCTAAACATGAAACAAAAGAGCTCTTACATATTTTTAAATATTTTTTTTATTTAACTTGAATTTGGTTTGTTTCCTTTTTGCAAAGAATGAAATTTGAAGTTGATTTTTTTTTTCACTCTTGTTCTAATGCAGGGGTGGGCATTAAGTCGATCGCGATCGACCGATGGAATCGCCAAGCCATTTTGAAGGGACCGCTTTCAGTAAGAACTTCAATAATGAATCGATGGCTTCTAGAAATAGATTCATTAGTCAATTCATTCAAGAAAAAAGATAAAATTATTTCCGCAATTAAAGACATACAAGTTTCGCATAGAACCAAGATATGCAAGATTGGCGGACTAAATCTTCTACTAACTATAACTACAGGAACAAACTTTAGATGAAAATGATTTATATTTTAATGTACTTTGAATTGCTTGATATTAAATGGATCGTTTGATATTATCATACTCGTGGCTATTATTATCATGTTTGTGGTTATGCAGGTAAGTACATATTCCATAGTTATTATTAAGTTATAATAAATATTGTAGACCTTTTTTTTTAGCTCACCACACTTACACTACGGGATGGACCACAACACCTTGAAAGCATTAGAAGTAGCCAGTACCCTAAAAAAGTCTTCCCATCTCTGTTCTAATGAAATAGGATTTTTGTGTTGGGGAACTTTGCTCTGCAAGTTCATGCAACAACATACAAAATATTCCATGCAAAATATATGCTATTCAATCCATTTTACTGGCAGATTTCGAAAAATCTAAAATATTGTAATTTGCGTTTTTTGAAATATTATTATATTTTATTAATTGAACTATTTTAGTTCAATTATTGATTGATTTTTAAGTTCTTAGAAATATAAAATTTTATTTTTTTATAAAAACAAAATCGGCTGATATAATTCGAATACTTCAGCATATTTTTTTTTTTAATCTTTCCACAGAACATTAAATTTTTCAAACAATTGCGGTTTATCAAATTTAAATTTGAAATTCATATGTTATGTATAATTTATGCCGCGAATTTCTGGAATTTTGAAATAAAAATGGAGACAAAGATAAATACTTTTTTAATTCATTCCTGGTGCTACTAGCATTTACGAAACGACAAACTTTATCGACCGTCTATCTGACTTCCTTCATATATATTTTATTTTTCAACTATTGCCTCAATCCGGAGCAATAATACATGTGTAAGACACCATGAAGGACCGGACGCAATAGCGCAACGCATTCTTGCGGTTCTGCTATAATATATTCTTGCCCATACTTCAAAATATAGAGTGCAATCTGTGGCTTGTATTCGGTCATTCTCTGGGGCATTTAACTTATGTTTAATTAATGTCATAGGGAGAAATACTAATTAAAGATGCACAAATATTACGTCTGATTCATTGGGACAGATATTACATGTGAAGAATTTTCCACTATTTTTTCTTTACTTTACATCTCTGATATCTACTCATTCTCTAAAATTAAGAAATTTCCTTAAAAATGATTTCGTAGATTTAATTAAAAATATCTTTTGATAAATTCTACTATTCATTTTTCACATAGGTAGGCATCACGTGGTCATTTTATTTTGTTGATTAGAATATTAATAATTTCCCTGATATTGTTAGTTTGAAGCTGAAGTCTAGTGTTAGATAAAAATTTCTGGTTTGACCTCACCCCCCCCCCCACAAATAAATAAATATAAAATTAACAACGGATGATGATGAGAAAATGTTGCCAGTTTGATACTAAATGGCTCACATTAATTTATTGTAGGAATAAGAATTTTATTTTTTTAATCAGATAAAACAAATGTAACTATTATTATGAGGCGTTATTTGCATTACGAATTGAGAGAGTAAAATCGTAACGTTTAAAAGTAGATAAATTATTACAATAACAATCATGTAAACATTTTAAACTTAACATTCCTTTTTCTGCATTTATTTCTCTGAGATTTATCATTTACTCAAAATACACAAATAATTCATTCATCCTTTAAAAAATCAGATCCAGAAAATGCAGTGAAATGAATGAAATCGATATTGTCAATATCGATAATTGTAAAAAATGAATTCGATTTCACGAAGTTATTCGATGCTGCGTTGTTTTTCTATCATCAATTTTATATTACTGATTACATATAATTTGATAAAATATATAAAAACATATTTTGGACGTATCAAAATAAAATTCTTATGCATTAATTTTCAAATATAAAATCATCAATAATTAGATTCATTACTATTAAATATCCGTCATATAAAGAAGTTATTTTCCATATTTTCCCAACAATTATCCTCTTTATGTTCAGCATATCGCTTTACGAAATGAATATTCAACTGGTTTTGCTGCAAGTGGACCCGTTTTTATGAAAGTTATTTAAAACCCAAATAATTTCAAAAAAGAGACATGAATTAACAGCAGCATTTTTTGAATGAGAAAGGGAAAAAGAAATAATTATTTAATTTCATTCTTTATTTCTTATATTCTGTGGTTGGGTACTTAGCAGCTAAGGAATTGAAAGAAATGTGGAATAAAGTTCTTCTTATGCTTCGTGCTCTACATATGTCCTACGGTCAAAAATATATATATATTTTTACAAATATCAGTATCAATCTGTTCATATAATCATTTTTTATATTTATAAAAGTAAGATGCTCCATAAGAAAAATAATTTCTTCAGTTCTTAACAAAAAGAGGAGAAATTTTTTTCAATTATCAAATTGAAATGTCTTGCATTCGAAATAAAAGTAATGAAAAGTAGTAAATCGAATTCATGAAAAACTAATGGTATTAGCACAAATCTAATAAATTTTTTTGTAACATAAGGATGAGAATATTCTTCAACTATCTTTCTGGTGGAGAAAAATCATTTCATTCTGCACGTTTTTCCAAACTTACCTTTAATGTGTTTCTCTTATAACTTGAAATATAAAAAAAATAGTATGATACTAAACACACACATATATATATATATATATATGAAGCCATCCAAATATATTTTTTACCTTGAAAGACTGCTTAAAGGATACATCTTCTCAAAGGATTTATTACTTATTGTTAATGTGAAATATGAAGATTGAGAGTCTAATATCCTATCAATGCTTCTCTCTGTAGTTTCAGTTTAGTTCTATATTTCCGTCCGTACAATTTCACGTTTTATAGCATCACTAGGACTATTTTGAGTCAGACCGCTGTCAAATAATGAGAATGACATCAGAGCTGCCACCCCCTTCTCCAAGCTTCTTCACATCACACCAGCGGAAAGACGTTTAGCTCTGACAGAATTTAACTGGCACTAGACTAGTTAACATTGATCTCGTTACTCTCGAATGGAGTTTCGAACCTGAAACCGCCCGGTTCCGAAGCCGAGACATCACCACTAAGCCACTGCGGCCCTCTCTTTCTAAATTTTATGTAAAGAACTTCTTAACGATTCTTAGAAATATACATTTAGAATTATGTGATAAAACAATATGGGATTTATTGTTAAAGTTTTTATAAATTCTCCTTTTATTTTAATTCAATGTGTCGAATTTTTAAAGCTCTATTATTCGGAAACAAGACATAATATTAATATTAACTTTTTTGGGGGGTGCAGCATATTTCCATCTGGCATTTGCAAATCAAACTTCCATTACAAAAATTCTTCAGCGAATTTCATTGATATTTGTTCATTTTCTCTTGTTCCTTATCGAATTGAAAACTGTATCATGAAAGATGATCCTAAGCTTAAAGCTATCAACAACACCGTAAATAAAATTATTCGAAAGCCCTTGTTATCATGTTCTCCCAATTAAGGCAGAGACAATTGGATCCATACTCCATACATGAATGAATTTTACTACAAGCATTAACGTAGTACCTCGAAGAATAAAGTGCATTAATGATGAAAACCAGTTCATGATCTTTTTATTACTCTTGCCTTTCTTCCCACGTGGTGAGAATAACGAACCAATTTATTTATCACTTACATCATTTCGTATTGTAACCCCGGGCAAACACAGTTTTTTCTCTTCAAGTTATCCTCTCGCTGAAGCCAGAGGAATGCCTCAAAGTGGATTACGTACCCCCCAATTAAAGGTCGTCTGGCCATTGTGAAACAAAAATGAAAAATAACGATGTGAGGTTAATTAATTGTTCGGAAACGTTTTAAATGAGCGAAATTATTTCCGCAAATTCCCATCCTTAACTTTCAACACAACTCCCAGTTTGAAGCGATTGAAAAATAAACAATTGAAGCCATCTTTCAATTGAGAATAAATTACAGCCCTCAAAAAGTTGCTTAAATGGTATTTATGCTATGTTGTCAAGAAGAATTGAAGAGTAATTACAGTTCTTCGCTCTTTCATTAGAAAGTGTTTGGACAGTTATTGGGTACTGCAATAAAATTATTTTTTAGTTGCAAAAAGTTTGTATTCTTACCACAGCTACTGTCTATTTACAGAAAAAAAAATCACATCACATTAAATATACAATTCTGGACAAACTTTTGATAGGGAAAAAAGACAAACTATATCCTCTATTTAAAATTTTTGAAATTATATCCCTAGTAGCACACAAATACTGTACAATATTGTGTGACATTGATCAGTATTCACAATATTGTAAAATATTGTAGACTTTTGAGTTTCTTTAGAATATCAAGCATAGTAGTAATCGAAATGAAACACTTTTTGCACTGACCTCTCTTTGAAGTCTTTTTCTAGAGTCCTCACTCGATGAAGCATGGTATTATTGAAATAATGGAGTTATTTAATCCTATGTTACATAAACTCGTGTAGCCCTTGTATTCATCTAGCGAGCCTTTATAGAATGACATAACTCGAAAGTTATCTTAATAATATTTTAAAAGTTTATGTGAGTTTATTAGAGGTTTTTGAAAGGAATTACTATTACGATTCATCATATTTTTTTACTATTAGTGAAATATCAGGAGGTTCAATATCGCATCAGAAAACTGCACATAAGAAATGCGACTGAATACTTCAGAAAGATTTTTTTTTATCTATAGATATTACAGAAACTGGCAAATAATTAAAAAAAATGTGAAATGATATTTTTCAATTAATAGTATTTAATTACAATTTAAAACTACCGGAATTACTAACCTTTTTATATCAGATGATGATTATATTTATCATATAAGGACAACGTCATTCTTAATATTTTCAGTTCCCTTCTATTTAATTTATTTTCAGGTATATGAATATTATTATAAAATTATTTAGAATTAATAATGTATATATCTAATTAATAATGCATGTAGATGTATCTCGAAATAACAAGATACATCTCACGCTATCTGCAATTCTGAGTAATATTTAACTTTTTCACATGAAAACACGAGAAAACATGCTCAACTAAAAAAAACCTCTTTCGATGTTTTATATTAACAATTATTATAGCCAAATCAGTATAATTTTTTTCTATATAATGTAAAAAGTTCAATATATATATATATATATATATATATATATATATATATATATATAGCTGTAAAAATATCACAAACCTATCTATTAAAATAGCCTTACACTCTTTATAAGGAGAGTACCTATTGCAGTGACTTTATTTGACAAGGAGAAATTTTCTGCATATCTTCAACGAACATGGCCTCCAAAACAAAGACAATAACTAGGGTAATTTTGATAGGATTTTAAACAGTCTGGGATTTGTTGTATGGAGAATAAAAATCTTAGAGGAATTCAAAGGCAGCATCTTAAAAAGGGTGAGGGCTTGAAATTTTCGTTTTCCCATATCTTCCTTATGAATGAAGACAGATAAAACAAATAAGCGTCTTATTAAAGCGAACATAAATATTACATAATGTACCTTATACTTTTAATACATAATATAAATTTCGTATGAAAGAGTTTTGGTGTTTGCAATAATTTGAAAAGTAAGAGCTGAAAAGTGATTTTCTGATTTTCATTTTTTCTTAAAAGAGTTACTACCTTAAGATTTATTTAAGGTAGTAAATCTTTTAAGATGATCTGCATTGCCAATTTTGAAAAAAAAAATTACAATAAAAATTCTAAGCATACTTACTTTCCTTACTTTGAATTGTGTAAATGCATATAAATTAAAGTTTAATAACTCGATACAAACTAAATAAAAATAAATTGTAGACATATTTACTGGCAACATCATATAAAATGACAAACTTTACAAAACTTCAGAAGTTTCTTGGGCTTTTTTTTCTCTTTTTTATTTATATTTTATAATATTTATTACAGATAGAAAATTTTCTGTACAATTTTGCCTATTTTGTGTAATAAACGTAAATTTTATTATTTAGATGCATTTTTCGAAAAGAATCTTGTTGGTTTGAAATTTTTGTTAATCTGTATATCATCTTGTCTGATAAACTACATCAGACAATAGGAAAATTATTAAGAGCATATTGTATTTAAAAAAGATCATTGTTATAGCAACATGAATCTATCATCAGTTCTCTTAACATACCATTCTATTCCAATAATATATTTTAAACTTTTATAATTATCTGTGGCTGTTTCAATATGCCATATTATAATGTTTTTTGTTTAGAAAGAAATTTGAAAATAATAACTTAGATAACAAGGGCCTTTGTCTTCTAGCTTGCTCGGAGCAATTTCTTTTGTTCAAACTATGGTAAATTATTAAATGTAAACCAAATTATACATTTAGACTTATAAACAAAGAAAATGCAAAAGAATCTAAGTAATAAAAGCTGGCAATTTTCAAAGATAAAAAAAACAATTCTTATAAGCAAATTGTGTCGAATCCAATCCTAGAACCCATGCCGCTAGAGCAAAAAACAAATACTTCGTTATTTTGTGTTTTCCTTCAGCCAACACAGAAGACATTATTAACTTATTGAAATATTCATTTGTTAAACATTGGTTTTGTTATCAATGCCAGAAAAATATTTAGTCGTCAAGAAAAACAAACAACTCACTTTACAGTGAAAGTTTCACGAAACTCATTGCTATTCTAATAAGCTTGAGCTTTCAGCGAAAGAAAAACATAAATAAGACTTACCAGCCGGAAAACAAGGCACTTAACACACCCGCAGCAAACACATAAAGGCAATTGACAGCATATCATATAAGGGCCGAATAAAGTATAATAATATTGACAACAGCCCTTTAAGACATTAAAGGATACACAAAAATAAAAAAGGCAGGTAAACTAATTTCAATGCATAATGGTGCTGAACTGGAAGCAACGTGACATGATTCCAAGAGTGAACTTATAAATGAATGCAAAGGAAAGAAAAAAGGCCAATGTAAAGGATGCTTGAACAGAGAATGAGCCAGTTACAACTATTAATACTCACTTTACACGTTCAGTAAAATGTAATCCTCTTTATTTTCTTCCCGATAGAGATGGTCATTGGGGTATTATTTACCAATGGTTTTTTCTTGATGATTATCGAACTGAAGATAAGCTTCCGTTCCCTATAGACAGGAAGGATAATGTTTATGGCTGCTCAGAAGGTGCAAAACAGCTTATCAATTCCTGCACGATTGTGATTTCGAAAACGTGTTTATTCAGCAACATTTGTACTTCTCTGAAGAGTTGGATCAGAGGAATAATGCAAAGAGATATGAGTGATAATGTGAGGTCCTCCGAGTCTTTGCTGAGCTTATACTTGCGATTTTTTGGAAAAAAGGAGAAGGGGAAAATGGCATGAAAATGTTTTATTCTGACGGATTTGTGTCTAGTTATTGTTGCAATTGTAGTTGTTTTAGTTATTGTTTCAATTGTGTGTAGTTATTGTTGTTAATTTGAATTTTGCAATTGAATAAATCAGTAAAAAATATATTGCTTTCAATTAGGCTTTAAATAAAAATCGTTTTCAGTTTTCATGCATTTTAAAATTATTAAATTAAATAAATAAAATCTTTAGATTTAACAAATTAAGTTGAAAAAAAATTTACGTTTTTTTTTTTTTTACTTTTTTAAAAGTATTTTTCACTATATAGATTATTTTAACTGATGCCAGACTCCTGATTTAACTACTTATATACTGATTTAATAATTTTATTACTCTTTAATGCCTTTTAATAACTCAAGTTTATATGTTTATTAGAAACAAATACTCTTTGGTTAAATGTATATATATATATATATATATATATATATATATATATATATATATATATATATATATATATATATATATATATATATATATATATTTACATAAAAGATTTCAGTCAATTAAAAATTTGTTCCTTTATTTTCAAATTTTATTTTTTAACTAAACTATTGTATTTGAAGAAAGTTTAACCTTTCTTTAATTTTTTTAAAGCATGAATACTCTAGAATTAATATTTGCTTCAAGAATTTTAGTCGACAACATTCAAAAATATTTCT
Source organism: Argiope bruennichi (assembly GCF_947563725.1). Lineage (NCBI taxonomy): Eukaryota > Metazoa > Arthropoda > Arachnida > Araneae > Araneidae > Argiope > Argiope bruennichi. Next base: position 145,537,953 of record NC_079151.1, read on the forward strand.
GTAACATTTTAAAATTCAGTTATCAAAAATACTAATATATAATATTCAGTATATGAAAAATCGCATCAAGTTAAATTAATAAATAAATAAAAAGCACAAAATTATTTTTATTAAATTATTTTGGTTTTTAATAAGAAAAATTAAATAATTCATTTGAAATTCATTAATTACCCATGCAAATGAAATACAATATAAACATGCGAATGAAATGCAAAATTTAATTAATGTTTGATAAAAGCAAAATTTTATTTAAATACTTATTCCTTCCAAACTTTTATTCGTTTTAATTTGCTGTTTAATTTTTCGTTATGAAATGCTTCTTAGCTTTGAAAATGTTTTAATTTTAAATTAATGGTTAAAATAATAGCTTTCTGTGAGGAATTGCAAAATCATTGTCCAATCCTGCCCCCCCCCTCTCATAAAAATTTATGACATTCAATGAATACTGAGCGATTTTCTTGTCCGCATATTGGATATCCAAGAATTAATTGCCTAATTTAATCTATAATTTTTAATAAATATACAAATTAAAAATTTATTTGAAAAAAAGAATAGAGTATACCATACTATACGAAATTTAGAGACAATATCAAAACCGCTTCATCATGATACACAAACGTAATGAATCTCATTACTCAAAGACATGAAAGACGTCGAGTAGGTGTTGAAAGTATTAAATGCTGATGAAAGAACAACAATCACCACCTGTTGTCATCTGATGCGATTCGAGAACTTACACAAAACGCAAGCTTGCCAGGAAATTTTAACTGCAACGAAGATCAATGTCTTCATTCTCTGGTAGAAAGAAGATAAGAAGTCTTTCGAAAAGCTCGCCCGAAGTGGAACTCGAATGACATTGAATTGCAGCACAATTTATGATGTGGGATAGATTATTACGGGTCCCATCAGCAACAACTATCGGGTCAGTAACCAGCCGACTAGGTGCTCCAATCCCATCGATCATTGTGTCAGATAAGTACAACGTGATGTTGCCACATCCACTTGTCTTATAATGATTTATAAAGGTTTCCCCATTAACCTTTCTTCTTTTCGCACTCGTGAAAGCTGATTCATTTCTCTGGCTGCTGCAAACGAAAGTGAGAAAGTTGGTAGGAGCACCACAGTACGACTTATTTAATAACTCCGAAGCATACGTATATTTGTTTGGACGAATGTGTGATAAATAAAATCACTTTACGAACTACTTCTGCAATCATTGAATTATTTGTTAAGAAAATGAAATTCTGAACGCTGTATATTATAGAAATTTAACAAAAAAAATTTAATTTTGAATTCAGAAATGATAGAATATCAACCATAACTTATTCATTCATTCGGAAATTTTGAACAACGATTTTTTATTTCATTTTTCATTAAAAGTTATATAAAATTTATTAATAAATGCAAAAAATTTACCAGAAAAATAATGTAATAATTTTATTTTTAGTTTATTCATAAATAAAATTAATTAACTGAAAATGAATGAATGCAATGAAATTAAACTAGTATAATTAAACTAATAATAATTAAATATTTTTAAATAAGTAAAAATTAATTTAAACTAATTAATAAATGCAAAAAATATCCAAGAAAAATAATATTCATAAATAAAAATAAATAACGGGGAAAAATTAATTAACGGAAAACATAATTGCGCAATTAAAAACTCCTTTGCCCAAATTATTCAGTTGTAAAATGTTATAAATAAATTACTTAATAAATCATTTACTTAATCAATTGAAAGAAATTGAAAAATGAAAAATGACAATGATGTCAATAGGAAAGCTATAGTATTTTTGTATTTTGGTAAGAAGTGGAATACACAGAACTATTATAAAAAGAAAAAAGTTAAGAAAAAGGGCAAGAAAAAATTTACCATTCAAAAAACATGATAGCTACTAAAATCTCGATAGCATTCATTTGTCATACACCCAGCATTAAAATGTTTGCTGTTTGTAAATTCTTGAATATAAACAGCTATAAAATTCTTATATGCGAAACAGCTATCTCTAAAATTAAAATTTAAAAAAAAATTATCACATTTTTTCAGATTTTATAAACAAGATATAAAATAAATTAACTGTGTGAGAGCTGATCTAAAAAAAGGACGCACGTGGGAAAAATAATTCTAAAAATTTGATTAAAACTTGTAACAAATCAGTTTTTGTGAATAAAAACAAGCGAAGCATCACTTTGTAAGAAATGGCAATTCATTGCTCGTTGCCCAATTTTTAAATGAATTTGAAATTTTCTTACGCTGATGAATGGTTTGACGATATTTATTCAACTTGTAAAAAGTTCGGTGCATTTTTAATCAATTAGATATTCGTCAGATCAATTTATATCCATTATATATCTTAAACTCAAATTTATTTTATGTCAAGAATCTGTTTATTGAATGCCTCTGGTAAAATTTACTCGTATGTAGACAAAATGCAAAGATGTGTCCAGATTATGAGCATAGAGATGTAAAATTATCGAAATGTAATATTTGTAGGATTTTCTCTTAAATCGGTAACTTTTTTAGTCTACTTTCTATAAGATTTTATAGTCTTAATTTGCTTAGACAGAATAAAGAACTTTCTAGAAAAGCTTTTGCTCTTGATCAACTCCTGGAAGGGGTAATTACGAAGATATGAAATTACATTTTCTCTTGTCCTACGCAAGCTTCTGTTTCATCGTCTCATCTTGCGATTCATAAAAAGCCATGTGACTCAAGGAAAAAGAATGTTTATTCGGTTTCCTACTAAATAAAATTTTATACAATGGATCAAAAACTTATGAATGAAAACACTTGTCATTATAAAACGAAATACATACTCTGCTTATACTTGCATAAAAAAAAAAAAAAAAAAATCATTCTGGTTGAAATGACACTAATTTAACTGAATAACGAGTAACACATCTATAACATAGAATAGTCATAATATAAAGGGAAAAAGAAATAAGTCAATTTTTGAGAATGATTTTCTTTTATGATTATTTGCAATCATCCTACAAAACAAAAACCTCAGACTATTTTCTCAGCAACCCTCTCTACTTTTCTTAGGAATGACAAAAAGGGGCCATTTAAATGACGGCACTCAGCAAGCGCCGCGGCGGCGATGGCCGAAATGTATTTTTCTATCCCAATTACGTTGTACAATCCAGTCTTGGAAACAATTGGGAGAGTGAGAATTAAAGGTGTGTGCTTAAATCACTTCCTTGTTAGCAAAAGGGGAGAACTGGGCACGGAGGAGGTTAAAATCCTTTGGAGGACAATGACACCTGCTGGAAATTTATGAAGTCCTTTGAGCAAATTGTACAATTTATAAATGAGGTGTAGGCACTCCATGAAAATGATCCACTTAACCCGTGTATTATTCTTACAATAGGATCTCACTAAAGCTCTTATATTAGCCTTATTCTTAAAGTAGGTTCTTTCCTATTTCTGTGATTTGCAGCAAATAATAATGGAAAAGAAATTTATATAATGAATAATGGAGATTATATTTATATTAATATAATAATGAAGAGTAATGCCGGCATCCTGACATAGGGGTAGCGCGTGATCTGGGCGCTCTGGGTTCGAGTTTCGGTTCGGACGTGGTTGCTTTTCTTTTTCTAAGTTTTATCTGTGAGGTGTGTGAATGTGCCCCTCTGCAAAAAGGGGTTGTGCAAACGAATGTGACGCATGATGTAGCTAGGTCGTACTCTTGGCCCTAGTTGGCGCTCCTGAAAAAAAAAGAGACGCTCACTCGCCTTAAATCGCTGACAAACGACTGAGCTGGCTTGTAAAGTGCCATAAGTCGCAACAACATGGAGAGGAATTTCCTGAAGTGATATTTTAAATTATTTCATTAATTATGATATTGTTAATTGATTTCTAAATTTCATAGTTTTATTTGTTTAGAATGCATAAAATTCGGAATGCATTTATTAGACAGCGTATGTCAAAGGAAATAATTATGCTAAACATTACATAACTGCTATTAAATAACTCCCCCCCCCCATTAGTGCTTTAATCTTACAGCACGATTCATAATTAAGGAATAACCTTGACGTGGAATGACATTAGAAACCAACTTACGGATTGCTAAAATAAACGGATTCTAATTTAGACATTACTATTACTAAACATAATTTAATTAACCCTTAACTGGGGAGGTGAAATTTTAGGACTTAACTGGGGAGGTGCGGTCTACGAGACCGCATTTCATTTAGACTCAAATTAAATTTTCTAATGAATGTATTATTATGAAAAACTGCCAATATATTTTGCAGATATTTTTCTTGATATATAGATAGGTTTTAGAAATTTTTCAAAATACATTGTCATTGAAAAAAGTAAATGCGTTGGAACATACATTTTCTTCACAAATTACATGTTACAATATATAATATTCTTGAAAAAGCATATTACTTTTTACTTTTTAAATCATGTTTATTTTTCAGTATATGGAGGTATATAGAAGCCAATATAATGTAAAATTCATCAATTATATAAAATATAAAAAATGACAACGGGTAAAATTGCCCTTTTTTTTATCGGCTTGTGTGATTTTCATAGCACGGTTTTCTAGGGCTTTTTGAACATACAGGTTTAGTATAAAAATCAACCTATAAATTCTGTATATATATCTCTTGATATATTAACGTATTTTTATAAATTTTTCAAAATACATTATCACTAGAAAAATTGATTATGTTTGAACATACATATCAAAATCAATTCAAAGCGAAGTTTCATCGAAAAGCTCTTCTGCACAATTATCCTTATCACTAAAATCCCTTTCTGCTTCATTTAAAAGTGTCTGGAGCACTGCTTCATTATAGGATCAGTAAATTGGATGATATTTCGGGCCCCAAGCTTAAGCGCCATCTGCTAAGCCTTGTTTATCACTGGGACACTAACAGGGAGATGCGGTCTTAGAGACCGCGCCCGAAGAAATAACTGAATTATTTTTAAAAACATCTGCCGAAATCGGTTGGAAAAGTGCACGTGTATTGAAGGTCACAAAACAGGAAGCTAAAGGGTCAATCCATTCAATTGAACTAAAAATAGAATAGGGGTGACAGAAAATCCATCGCTAGCGGTCTCACAGACCGCACGTCCCCAGTTAAGGGTTAACCAAAAATTTAATATTTCAGAAAATTTTGAAAACTTGATTACAAAAGTTACCTAAGAGCTATCGGTAAAAAAAACTGCTGAGGAATAATAAACGTAATAATAATAAAATAAACTTAAAATCTCAATAATTTCAGGAAAAAAATTCGTTGAAAATAAATTAAAAATATCTTTTAATTAACCTTTCAGCAGATAGTTTACCGTTCTGTTTTATTTTTTATGATGGTCTCAGAAAGTCATAAATACATTTTAACTGCATCTGATTATACTCAAAAAACCTATCCATTTAATCATGCCAATCCATCATATTTTAAAAACATATTATTCCTAGTAAATCCTTAATAATATTGTTTTTATGATATCTGAAACTACCTTTAATATCAGAATTATAACAATGTTTCTCTTTTCTGTCTAATGTCAGAATTACAATGATACTTTTCCCCTTCGATTAGAATGTGTATCAAATAATAAAATCTTATATTAAAAATTAATAGAAATATGTTAAAGACTGAGAAATCGCTTCAGTAATAAAATACCGCAATGGCATGTTTGCTAAAAAGGTCAATTCCATGAATACTAAACTATTCAGACACTTCCTTGAAAATTAACCATTTATACATTTGTATATATATACATATATATTTACAGTATATAAAAAAATGTAGAAATTTGTCCTAAATATCATCAGAAGTCCTTCTACTCTTAGTTAAATTATAAGCAGAAGGCTTTACTTTCTTAAATTTCTGACAACAAAATATTTGTACTGTATGTACCCGTTCTATATTGAAAAGTATTTTAACATTGTTTTCAGCCCTAGCCTAATCCAAATTCACATTATCTCTTTTTTAAGGAAGCAACAAAAAGTATAAAAAGGAAACCGTCTAAAACATGAAATATACTAGAATTTTACGCGTGATAAATTTTGGCATCAGTGATAAAAATTTTAAAATTTGCGATCTATATTTCATCTCAGAATATTTAAGAAAATTTCATCTCAGTGATTGGATTTCAGAACCCTAGGGTTAAAATTTGCATTCAGACAACAAAAATACCAAAAGTAATCATCAAATGGGCTTCTCTATCCCCCTATTATTTAGATAAATTTAGTTTACAATTTTATTATTTTCTGTAAATAATAATGCCTAAATATAAAGATCCAAATTTAAGCATCATATTACGTGTTTAAGAAATGAATAGAATTTTGGAATGTAATTTTTTTTCTATCATCTATATTTAGATTATTACTATTATATCTAGAATTTCATCTATATTTTTTCAATAAAACTCAAATGAGAACATAATTTTATCAAACGAAGCATTTAAAAACATAACATCACTTACCATGTGCTTAAATAAATGGGGATGGCCTTAAATCAGTTTCAATTTTCACATCTGTGGGCATATGGCTACATAGATAATTTTCAGACCTTCTTTTTTATATCTAATAGAAATCCATTAGATATGTATATAAAATGATTTTTAAAAGAGAAGATTTTGATATAAATATTTATGTATATAACAATTGTTTTTATAACTATTTATTATATTTTTCAATTATCGACAGTAAATACTGCAAATACTAATTAAAGCAGGTATGATATTTAAATAGTTCTTTTATCTTGAGGTAAATTTTCAATAAATTTACACTTTTCACGTTTTGTAAAATCATTATTCTGAAAAAAAAAACTATGACATTCCTTATCGTTCCTTGGCTTCAAACAAATAGCTGAGATATTTTTCGAATGTCAGTCTGTTTTGCTAAAAAGCATAAAACGCTTCGCAGCTCATACGCATACACTTGCGCTTACACAGCGATGCCTGGAGCAAGTCTACATATATAAACAGAAGATGCTCGATCTCAACATTACTCCTGAGATCAAATCACGCTATAAATGACATGTGCGTCCATTTTGTTTTACCAGCTTATATGTAATGATAGCTATTAGGGTAATGATTACGAGACTGGATGCAAATTAGAGGAAGCTCTCTGGCAAGGGGTGGATATGAAGGCTCCCAATGATTTAAACAATTGTTAGAACTATCTGAAAACATCGTAGTAATAGTAATATTGCTACTAATAACAATGATATTTGAAGTCAAAACTCTGGAATTAGATATATGCTGTTTACGAGTTAAGAAGGAAAATATCTCAAATTGCTCTTAATCAGGGAGCGCAAAATGGATGAGCGCAATTTTGCCATTTTTTAAAAAAATGACCAATTTTTGACGATAAAAATAAATGGAAATCCTTTTAACACTTTTCATACTACATAAAATTAAAAGAACAAGTAATCAGAGTTTATTTTGTTAAAGAAGTAAATATATGATGATAACCAATAAAGAATAAATAAATGCTATGCAGAAATAAATTAAACCATGCATTCGTAAATGAAGTAATTATTTAAGATATTATTTTTAAAATTAAAGTTATTTGTAAAATCCTTCGAGAGTAAGGCTGCATTTTATGCTTGCAAGATTTTCATAATATATATCTAACGATTCTATATTTAACGATTCTATAAATCTCTCTCTTTCCAAAAAAAATAAATTTCCAACTGTTTAAGTGTTAGTATATTGTAACTCTATTATGTTCATTTGCCGCAATGTTTTTCTTGCATGTAAGCCAATGCATTAATATAAAAATGGGATCGTTTTTAATAATAAAAGTAGGATAAAGGCAGTATGTATAGGAATATAGAAAACTTTACAAGATTAGATAACTTCATTTTCAAAAGGTCTTTATTTATTTATGTTTTTTTTTTTTTTTTTTTTGCATTTCTTTTATCAGTTTATGATAAGTTCTGATTCTATATTTGTGCATAAAGTTCTTTTAATATCCGGACTAAATTTTCAATAACAGTTGAGCTGAGTTATATTAATGTCCCATTTTAAAGCAACTTTGGGGCTATTTTGGGGTGGATATCGTAATTTTAAACCACAGTCAGATCGAGCGCAACATCTGATCTAGCACCCCCTCTCCAAACTTCCTCATCACACCAAGAGGAGAGCGTTTGGCCGCAACGGATTTAACGTGCACCAGACTTACTTGCATGACAGTTCTTCAGAGGAAACGGGTCTCGAACTTGAAACTCTCCGCTTCCGAAACCGAGACCTACCACCAGGTCACCGCAGCCCAAAGTCACAGTTGAGAATGATCTTTTAGGTAATATTCTGGATTCTGATACTATGATAATTAATGAATTCCAATTATTAAATTTAATTTTATGTTATTCCTAATCAGGAAAAATGTTCTTATGCTCAAAATCATTTTGATTTGATACTCAAAAATTTATAAAATTTCAATGGAGAAATCTGAGGAAAGAACTTTTTATTAGATTCTTACTGAGATCTCTCAAGATTCCTTTTGATTTAATGCCTTTTTTAATTAAGTTAGAACTTTTTTTAATTATTTAAGAACTTGATTATTTCTCGGTAACTGATAACTTTCTTTAAGGAGAAAGTGAAAGCAAAAAGTAAGCATAAAAGAACAATTGGAGACGAGCAATTGTTAATGCAATTGGCGACTGTTCATGCAGAAAGATTCGATTTTACAAGTTCACCTCAGAGCGAAAGAGGTCAGTGCATTCCTAACAGTTAAATATAAAAAAAGTACTAGAGAAAACAGAGATCCAATTTCCTGGTCTTCTTTTTGGGCCCTAGCAGGTGAGGGAAAATAAGTATGCGAGATGGTTCCATGCAAATGATAGTATTATGTCAAAATGGATGATATAAATAAGCTAAACAGATAGGAGCGGTCTTCTAATTTTGATTGATGCACCCTCTGTGATGTCAGGTTTTGTGATGGTCAGTACGTACCATTTCTATTCTTCAGTCAAAGTCTCGAAATGGTCAGAAAAACAAACAATGCGCTTTCAGACGCAATTTTGTTCAAGGACAACATTCACGTGGTATCTATTTTACGTGGATTTAACAAGCATGTTATTAAGTTGAATTTCATGCAATAAGATTTTTCAAGATGGGAATGAATTCTATCAGCGGCAAAAAATTATATTTACCACTGATAATGTGGTAATTAGTGGTAATGAAATATATGCTGAATTATAAAGTAGAAAGAAAAATTTTTAAAAAAGAATACATTTACACTTGAAGTAAACTGATTTGTGAAATCCTTATTTAATTACTTGTGGTTTTCATTTCACAAATAAACATTCAAACAATGTAAAGAATTTGCTTTTTAAAAAAGCTTTTTTAAAAAAATATTTCCCAATTTACTTACAATTATTTGTCTTATTATAACAGGTTTTTTTTCTTTTATTCTACGATTTTACTTTTATATAATTTTCAAAAGTCACTGAGCACTTGGTTATGAAATTTCTCTTTGATATAATCAGTAATATTTGTTTTAATAAATTGCATTAGTTTAAAAGTAATTTCGAATTTTTTTAAAAAAAAGTTGAGCTTCAAAATGATATAATATACTTTAATGAAATTATAAGAGAGAGATAATTTTTTTCTTACTACCTTCATTATGAATATAATTCAGTAACATCTATTCATAACAACTTATTAGAATATTTAAAATATATTAAAGATCTTATGAGAATTTTCATACGTATTGAAAAATAAATTTAAAAAGCGAATGGAATCGAATTACAAATTTTATTCATGAATGAATGAATTTAAATTATTAATGTACTTAAAAAAAATTGCAAAAAAAAAAAAAACTTTAGCTTCTTATTCGATACAATTTAAAACATGTGATGGTTTATTCTTCTTCCCTTCTAATATTAAATGTTAAATTAAATTAAATTTTTCAGTTCGATTGTAAGAGTATAAATTATTTAAGTATAATAAGTTTACCAATATATATTTCTTAATTGCCAGTGTATATTACTTAGTAATATTTCCAATGTATTTTGCTTTAAATTACCTGGATGAGTTGGAAATGTGGATGTAAGAGGTTTGACGAGAGTACCCTGCTTCACAAACGGCATGATTGGCGGCTTCAGATGCAAAAAAGATGGTGTGTAGATGGACTGGTTCACAGAAGAGAATCCGTCGTCAGTGTAGGGACCTCCTCGGCCCATGGATGCCAGTTGACGACCTTTTGGCAGGAACATCACCAGAAACACAATGCTGGCCGTCACGACTACACCGAAAGCAAGGCAGGGATCATGGTGCTCAGTTGATGATACACTGGATATTACAATCCATGCTACCCAAAGGGGTATAGTTAAGCCAATAGCGACTCCGATGTAGAGGGACTCACGATGATTCTCCGGTACAGTTCTTGCTCGAATAGCCAACAAGGCAACACCAACTATAAGTAGCATATTATATGCCAAGGAAGCGACTGTGTCCAGTATCGTAGTAGCGCATATTGTAGTGCATGTGAATTGGTTCACTATTACCAAGGATTCTGGACGGTAGATGAGCCATTGCACAGCAATGACCAGCTGAACAGTGACAGCAAAGAAAAGAAGCAGGCCTTGGTAAGCAGCACTCAGATACACACCAACGTGCAAACTTAAGAGGAAGACACATTTCACAAGAAGAGTAGCAAATATGAGAACGTAAGCGATGCCAACTCCAGCTCTGATGACAGCACATGTGAACCAATTAGGGGTGGGCACGAAGGCAAACCCTAGTAATGAACTAAGGAAAAGTCCAAGAAGTAGAATCTGTCCCAGAAACAGATGCCGTCGGCTTCCACAAGATTTATAAAGCACGTATGCTTCGAATAATAATATGGCAGTGATGTTTATAGTGCAAAGTACAACTAACGGTATGACCCATGATTCTTTTCTGCGATGGAGGCCATCAGTGATGAGGGAACAGTTGACGAATGAAGTTCCTGGAATGATATGGGTGATATTTTGAGTCCATAATGGTGTTGATGCGATGATGCTGGGGTTGTTAGTCCTATTAGCCATTGGACATCAAGGGCGGTGTTGCTAGTAGCAACACTGCTACTGCGTTTGTACTCCTTAGGAGTATCTTTCTTCACACTCAGCACGCTTTCTTTTGTATGCCTGTAAAGCAAAAAATAAACTTATAGTTAGTAGTAAATTGCAACAAAATACAAACTCTAAATTAAAATATCTACTTTAATAGAACGGTTAGGTAAATCAAGAATAAATATACTAGTTATTAATAGTATTTTACATTATCAATGAGGTATTTTACTGTACAAAGTAAATTTAAATTATAATCTTCAGTAGCTCAAGTAGGTTCTAAAATTAAAGTTAAGCGATGCATCATTATATTATGTTAATAAGTCTTACATGTAAATAAATTGCACTTTTTTTATGCACTTCTAAATCATATTCAGTGCAATGAAATTTTATCAGTGATTCTAATTTAATTAAAATTTTATAACGTTAAGAATTTTAGAAGCAAATATCATGCCAGTCATTGTGTGTATAGTAGCTCATAGCTTTTCACGTACTGAATTGTCACTTACTTTATATGAATAATAGCTTATAACATTATTGTCGAAAATAATTATATTTCTTTGCACTATCATTTACATTACTTATATGCACAATTTCTTGTACGAAATTTAGGTTATTTGGAAAGTAATAAGCATTGAAAATACAGAAATCATTTATTTATATATTATTAAAAAATATGCAGTATCATTTGTCTTTTTCTGATCATCAAAGCCCTTATAAAAGAAATGTGAGTTATATTTGGAACCTTAAAAGCGTAATGATAAAGTGCCTAATACTCTGAAACATGTCCAACAGCAAGTTCTGTCACCTCATCAATTACTATCGTTATATCATGGAGAAGGATGAGGGTAAAATCTCTACACGCAATGTTTAATATCCACTCACAAGCGTTTGACCCTAAGAACATCAACTGACCAGCACGCGAATATTAGAATAAAAAGAAACGGCCAAAAACTTGTAATTAGAGTTAGTAAATGGTACTGTTTTGCTGAGATGTTATTACATAACACTCAGGCTTTAGGCTATCTTTTTTAGGCTAATCTTTTTTCATCCAATAAAAAGACGACGTAATGAGATCATGGAACTCGGACGACTCACCAATTTTACTCAACATTCCATTATATATGTTGCATGTTGCATACCATCTGAAATGTGCAGATTACATTTCGTATGACAAATTGCTTTCTAAGATCAATCAACTTTCAACTCTTTTTCTAAGTTGGTAAAACTTTCCATTTTTATGCTTGCTCACAAATGATATAGATGTTACATAGTAGAAAATTCCATTTTGCTAATTGCTTTCTAGTTTATCTTCAAATGCATAGTTCAACTCAAACACATGACATGAAATTTTGAAAAATAATCATAAAAAATACAAAAAAAAAAATTATTATTAGCAATAAAATGATTTCATATGTTGTAGTTAAGCCTTACTTTTATAAGTCTAAATAATATTTCACATGGTAGAATAATAAATCGAAAACTTCACTTTCAATCAAACAAAGAGAAGCTGCAACTCTCATAACAGATTCATACCATGCATAAGAATCTGGTTTAATAGAGAAAAAAAATCTACAATTCTGTATCTGATATAGTTTCATGACAAAGTTTGCTTGAATTTGTTATTTTGAAATACATGATTCCATACTTATTAAAAGCATATACACCAAGTTTTTTCCGTCAATCCAAGAAACCCTTTACTTAAGAATGGTTCATGAGAATGGAGATTGATAAAATTAATTTAGAGATGAACAGAAACTTATTTTCAGTACATTTTAGAAAAAAAATCTTATATCTCTTCCAAAGCATGAAAAACATTCCACACATTCAAGATTGTTTTCATAATAAACTGCATATTAAACATAAACTTTAGTTACATTTTCAGTGAATTGACTTTTTAAATATAAAAATCAATTTAAAATGTGAATACTGCTTTTTTTAAACGAAGCTCATTTTAAGTTCATGCATAAAGGTATAAGTAAATATAAATTAAATTTAACGTTTATTATAATTTATTACTGGTTTATTTGATAATTTTAACATTCGAACTTTTATTTGATAATTCGAACATGAGAAATTTTGTTTATTTATTGTCCCAAAGAAATTTTAAAACAAAAGAACTTTTATACATATAAAGTTAGATCTGATAAGCAAATATTTTTATTAATTTCTTATTTATAGCTTATATATTGCTTTTATTTAAAGCTTTATGCAACTTGACCTAGAAAACATTTATTGCTAATATTTTTTTTATTTTCCCCTTAGCAAACAGCTTTCACAATACATTAGTAACTTCAAAATAAACAATTTCAATATTGTTGCCTGTAAAATAATTTAAAACCAGAATTTAAGTTAAAAATGCTTATAGATGTTCAGAATTATAAAATTTTATTTGAATGTATCTATATATAGCTAGAAACTACACTAAATACCTTATAATTCTAAGTCAACGGACATCAAACTCTGGTATCAATATAATGCATTAAAGTATAATCTGAGAATCAAAAAAAAATATTACTTAAACTTTCTTTCAATTTACTTTTTTTGCTAATTCTGTGAATCAAAAAAAAATATCACATCTCTTCACTTTCTTTATTCTTTGCACGTTAAAAATATATTCAAATATATCTTTAACGTGATAATAACCATCACTTCACATATTCATTTCTGATGTGAAAAAGAGAGAATTCCTTTTCTAAGAACATGAACGCCACGCCTCGTTCCACTAAACTATCTCTGAAAGGTGAATACCTCTTTCCTAAAAATAAATAAGCCGCAGTGATGAAAGATGATTAAATAGTCTCTTAAGAAGGAACAATTTGATAGCAAATGTCCACCCTATTTTGACATAACGATAGCAATTTTCAAACGTTCAAACAGATGTAGATTTGCTCCGAGTGTCTTCCGTCCTTTCCCGAACATAACTTGCATCGACTAGTTTTTCGTTTCATTTAGGGTTTGGTCCTGGCTCTCTATGTACAGAAAGCAACTTCCTTAGGAATATGCATTACCCAATGAATAGTGCACCTATCATTAGTGGTGTGATTTGCCCGAAATTTCAGACATTTGCCCATCAGCCTCGGGAAATATCCTTCATGTGTTGCTCGTTGGTGAGATTCAACATCTTTGGGGTGACACATTGTTATTATTTGTCCATTAACTTTCGTCTCTTTCATGTTTAGGGGTGTGCATCGATAGGCGGGAGCTTTTATGACATGATAAGTTGAATATCGTAAAGGTAAATTGTTCCTCAATTATTTTTTGCATGATATATGACAAAATACCACGTCGAAATTCTTTTCAGCAAGGAATTGGTAACAAGTTTGTTGTTTTTTTCTGAAAATCTGTTGCGTACATGTTACTCAACTTACTCCTTTTTTGAACTTACTCCTTTCAGATGAAGATATTTCTTTTGTCAATTATGTTATATATTCTAAAGCGACTTATAGACTTTGAAATATGCACCTTATATTTATAAATTAACTACCTTTGGCTACCAACTGATTTCTGGGAATGCAATTAATTGTGTTTAATTTTAATTAAATCTCTTATGCATAATTTAAATTTCATGTATCCCTCAGCAACATATCTTTAGACATAAGATTACGTTGGGATTTGAATCAGGAAATAAAAAAATCTATAATAAAGTAGTATGGGCTAATTTTAGAAAAATAAACTAGGAAATTAATTACGATTTTCATTAAGTCAAGAGATATCGTTACACACACACACACACACGCACGCATATATATATATATATATATATATATATATATATATTAAAAGTAAAGAATGCAAAATCTAAGTAGTAAATTGGAAGTGGACGATAATATATATATATATATATATATATATATATATTATCGTCCACTTCCAATTTACTACTTAGATTTTGCATTCTTTAACTATATTTTTTTTCAGGAAATAACTTTTGTATATTTATATTTATATATGCATGTGTGTATATTCATTGAATAAATTTATATATAAACAGAGAGAGAGTCTAGGATATACTTTTCACTTAGTCTTTCAGTTTGTATGCTAAAACAGTTTTAAAAACTTATTTTAAATTTTAACCACAATACGTGTACACACACACAAAAAAAATAGCTTAATGTTTCCATTAGCCGAAATGGCATCAAGCGTAATAATAAAGACAACAAAAAAATGCAAATAATATTTTCTTTGGGCTTGAAAGGAAACAAACCGTTAGATATAATCATTAAAAGTAAAAAATAGTACTTTTATTGAACGTTAGTGCCAGTGCGCATTTAAAATTTCGTAAATAAGGCTCGCTTTGGTTTCAAAACGTCGTGAAGGAATTTTTAAAAAATAATATTCTTTCCGGTAACTGATTTGAACCAAATTTGCAACCAATCTGTGATTTTATTGTAAAGGCCCCATGTCAAATTTAATCCTTATAGATAATCGCGATTTTATAAAATAACAATCACAGAGATGCATACAAAAATGTAATTTTCAAAATTGCTTTCTAAGATTCAGAAAAATAAATCTGTCTCGTTTTTTAGAGGTCGAGTTTTTTTTACTCATTACAATACATTTTTATGCATACAAGAAAGTAAATGAAAGATTAAGGGTATTTTGTTAGTCTTCGAAATGATAAAAATATTCTCTCTTGTGACCTAAAAATACATAATTTTACTGTCAAAAGTATTACACTGTTATAGTATTAGATTACACAAAAATATTTCATTAAATATTATTGTGATACACTTTAATTCACAAAGCTTCTGACAGAACGTGGGCGTTATATTTATATCCAACACTGCATGTTTGCAGGTGCGTGCATAAATGTTAAAAGAAGAAGAAGAAGAAAAGGGAAGAAGAGCAATAAAATCGCCGGGAAAAACCATTACGTGTATGTAGAAACGAAAGTCATATCAGATAAAGAAAACAAAGAAAGCACGAATCTATTATTCTTTCAAATATTTTCAAAGAGTTTTCTTCCCAAGATTACAGCTCGCTGCAGGATACTTCTCCTTTCATTCAAGCAACTTGATACTTGTATAAACATTAACCGTAATTCTTTGCATTTAGAAACAAACCAATTTTTTTCCCGCACATGAAAAGTGGAATAAGAAAGAACAAAACACTTGGATGGATTTTTCAGTTTCATAGCCGGTCTATGTGTTTCGAGGTCACTTCACTTCGGAATGGGCCTCGAGGTGAAATACGTTGCGAACACTTGTTTCTGATATGCTGGAATATGCCGGATCAATATCGATTCGTTTTTCGAATTCTTTGAAATTATTATTCTCTTGGTTATCTATCATTATTGGTCTTATCATTATTCTCTTCGATAAAATCATTATTTTCTTGGAAAAATCTGAAATTTAGACATTCGTCAAAATATGTCCTGGAAGTTAGATAGAATATTCCTTTCAAGGAATTGTTTCTCAATCCATGAATGTGCTTATATTGTACTGTTTGTATTCTACTTTGCTAAATTCCATATTCAACGACATAAAGGAATTTTTGAAACTCCGAAACACTTTAAAATATCTGCTAATAATTAAATAATACATTTTCTTTTATTTTTGATAACAGCGTAGATATCAGTCTATTATTATTTAACTAGCTATTGGAATGTTAACTAGCTATGTGACTAACTAGCTAGCTATTAACTAGCTATGTGAAAAGAATACAAGGAATTGCAGATAAAAATTTAGACAGAATATCACAAGGGCTTTCCTTAAAAAAATGAAAAAATGATACGGCTATTACAGGTGCGTGCAAAGTCACACCGCAATATAAATACAAATTTTGCATAAATATTTGGTGGGTTTTTTTTCACAAAATGCACAAAAAAGAAAAAAAAAGAAAAGAAAAAAACTTTATTCATTAATTTACATTTTAAGCATCAATAATTTGCTATTAATATACAGACAAAGTTAAATGGTATTGCTAAACAGTTTTATTACGAGAGGCGACATTTGTCAATGCATTTTTTCGTTTCGCCGTAAATTTTGTTTGATGGGCAAACACCATGCTCGCGAAATTCCTACGCAATCCTCTAGATTCACTGAATAATATCACCAGCCTAATTGGGGGTTAAGTTTGAAAATATTTAACACTAATAACTTCCTTTAATGATCTTTAAGAGAGAATCAGCTTTGATAGATCAGCAATACATCTGCAATGAAAGTCAGATGTATGATTAAATTTGAAAATATTTCAATTTCTGATTAAGAACATTATTTCGCTGTCCATCACTATAACAAACAAAAATTATTAAATTAAAAGTAGAATTTTTTTGTTTTACTTTTGATAGTTTAATATATACTATATTTATTTCTTTGAAACAACATATTTTTTTCTAAATAGTCAAGTATAGCCACATTCAAATCAAAATGCAGCAAACAATATGTCGTATTTTAATCAAAATATAATACATTCTTATCATTACAGTTTAATATGTCACTTACTTATTTAAAATAAAAAAATACTTATGCATCAAGAGGTTTCAAATGAAAAGGTACGAAACGTTGTAACGACATAACTCTTAACATATTTGCCTATGCCGCTATGAGAGATCGTAGCGAGATATCTACGAATGCGATTGGAGTCTCCGGCGTAGATTAGAGGCTCTTATAAACCGGCTTTACCGGCGTAGATCGAGGGCGCCCGCATGAGCAGGAGAGAGCGGAGACTCTTATAAAGAGCGCCGTCCATTTGACGTGGAAGTGCATGTGAAGACAAAATGGCGTTCATATTGCAAAATTCGACGATTGAGGAGCAGCATGACGTTATCCGATTTCTGAAAGCGGAAGGTGTTACACCGGCTGCTATTCATCGCCGGATGGTCACTGTGTACGGGGAAGACTGTGTGTCAGACAAGTCAGTGAGAAAATGGAGTTCCCGTTTCCGTGAAAGCCGTGAGAGTTTGGTTGAGGATCCGAGACCAGGGCAGGAAACACGGCTAATCTCATCTACAAGATAAATGACCTATTTAGAAGTGATCGGCGTGTCACATTGCGAATGTTGGCTGTGAAAGTGGATGTCAGCGTTGAACTTTATGGATAATTGTTCATGACAGGTTGCGTTATCGGAAGGTGTGCGCGCAGTGGGTTCCGGAGTAGTTGACCGGTCAGCACAAAGAACAGCGTATGAGGCCAGCACTTCAACATCTATTTCGGTATCATGAAGATCCCGCTTTCCTGGAGCAGATCGTCACAGGTGATGACAGCAGGTGCCATCACAACGAATCAGAGACAAAGCGAGATAGCATGCAATGGAAGCATACGTCGTTACCTCCCCCTAAAAAGTGCAAAGCCGTGGCGTCAGCAGATAAGATGTTGCTTGCCGTCTTTTTCGACGTCCAATGTCCACTACTTGTTGAATTCTTCGAACATAAAAGAACCATTAACTCCGATGTACTGTGAGGCACTCCGAAGACTAAGCGGGTTCATCAAGAACAAAATACCGGGGCTAATCATGGAGGGTGTGGTTCTGCTCCATGATAATGCGCATGGCGCCAGTTACCTTGGCCAGTTCCACACGTGGAACTGACCAAGTTCAAGTGGGAGCAGCTCGACCATCCACCCTTTAGCCCAGACATGTCGCCCTGCGATTTTCATGTGTTTGGTCCCTGAAAAAACATCTGAAACGGAAGCGCTTCAACTTTGACGGCGAACTCAAGGACACTGTGAAGGACTGGGTCTCGTCACGGCCATATGAATTCTGGTATTAAGCAATCCTTGCGCTGGTTAATCAATGAGATCAGTGTGCTCAGACCCATGATTTATACTTTGAATGCAGACTTCATTTACACCCACAATATCGTTTCGTACTTTTTCATTTGAACACCCCTTGTAATTGCGTTCTGAAGAATTAAATATTCAATTCAACAAAAGAAAAATAATTATAAAAATACTCCAGGCTGAATTACCTTCTAATAGTTACAGAAATAAATAAAAAAGCTTTATCTTCAGATACCGTGAGTCATGTATAAGTAAAATGCTGAATGGTGAACAAGACATTATCAAGAGTTTTGTTATAGAGCTTATCATTTTTGTAATGCAATTCTTCGTTATTCATGAAACGTTACATTGATTTACAGTAAAAAATTATGAAAATTATATTGTTTTGAGAATAAGAAAGGTTGTATCATTTAATTAGAATTTTTAATTTTAACATCAATTACAATTGAAGATGATTAAAGTTTTAACCTCACCATTTGCACCAAACGCAGATAGTTTAAATAAAATTAATTAAAATATGAGTAATATAATAATAAGGTATTTTTGAATAAAATTTACCCATTGCAAACTTGAATAATTACATTATTCTCAAGGCCTTCCAGAAAAATATATGTTGAAAATAAACATATTAATGATGAAATTCATATAAACCAGTTACAAATAAATAACACATAATTGAAAATCATACATATCCCATTTTTTTAACTCAACTTTTTAGAGATTTTCGAATAAGTGATAAAAAAGTTATAAATAAATATTTTTAATTTCCTAAATTTTTCTTATATTTAAAATTAATTAATTAAATTTACAACTAATTATTTAAGCAACTTTAAAATTACTTAATTAATTGAATTTAAAATTAATTAATTTAAATTTAAAATTAAGGTCCAAATGCATCCAAATCCAAAAAAACTGTAGACACGAAAGAATTTAAACAGCTTTTTTTTAAACCTAAGGTGCGTCAATCGGGGTCATTGATTCAAGAATCTCATGCAGGATTTATTTGTCTTGGAAAGACAGACAGATTGAATACCACCTCATGCTGAGGTAGGGAAATACAGAAGTTCAAGAATCCGAGAGCAGAGTCACGCTTCTTTTTAAAAAAAGCAAAATAGAACCGGTGTTACGTATTCAAGATTTTTAAATTTGATGTCACTTAAATCGTTAAAAATTATCAGTTACTAGCATTATGCATGATTAAAAAACTTTATTACTGTTATCGAAAATTTCCTTTCTTTTGTAAATTTTGATTATTTATTATCAGCAATTATAATAAAAAAATAGAAATTTTAGATAGTGTTTTATTAAAATAGAACATTTTGAATTTCTTAATGTGGTTGATTATTTTAATTGTTAAACGAATTATAGTAATTTTTAACTTTTAATCCAAAATGAAATCATTTATGGTTCGTTATAATCTTATAAAAAAATTATGGATTTCATAAACACATAGCCTTCTATGAATTACATAGAAAACTATGTATGTTTAAGAAATCCATTCCGAAATAAAATACGTCTTCTTATTAAATTGTAAAAAGACTAATTTTCTAACGGGATTAGTAATTCATTATTAATTGGGAAAAGCACGCAATTGACTTTTTAGATGTATAGTCAACAATATTTTATTATAATATTTAAATCCATTGTATCAAATTAATTGCGTATAAAATTTAAATAAAAAAGTATCATTAAAACTTAATTAGAAATTATGCGGAAATGAAATTGATATCATTAAGAATTTTTTTTTGAATTTTAAAATAATACAAAGTCAATTTTTGTAAGATAATTGCTCTGGAAAATATGAAAATTCCTTTCCGTAATCAAGTCATAGAGATGAAGCGAAGGTTAAACCTATCTCCGTATTCGATTAACCTTTCTGACTTATTTCTTGATTTCTTTTACATCACTTTTTCTCTGACTGAATGCACATTTTGGTGACACGGCGAACATACTCAGAGCATTTCTAGTTCATCTTTCATCTACAGCTTCATTAAATAGCTAAGCGAATTGCTGAATTCATTGCAGCTGTAAAGATGTTCAAAGATGCAGTCGTAGGTGCTATGTATATATTTTACTGTTGTCCTTCGACAATAGGGTTTGACGTTTTTTCAAACCCGGTTTAAAAAAAACAGTTTTTAAAAGTATATTTGTCACATTTGAAAACCGGTTTATAAATTAAAAAAAAAAAAAAAAAAAAAAAAAAAAACGGTTTTCCTGAAAGCCTGGATATTTCTCTTCTTCAAATAAATAAATAAACAAACAAATATTTTGAATTTAATCGGTTGAGACCGATTCGTCTAGCAGCTGAAGGTTACGAGATCCAATTTATTAACAAGAAAAGGTGTATCTAAATTTCAGTTAAATGAACGAAAAAATTTAAACACTGAAATAAGTATATGCTTTAGGCAAACGAATTCAAGAAAAAAGTAGAATTAACAACTCTTTTGCTGTATTTGTACATTTCTAGTTCAGCGGAGAAATCCAGTGTACTTTTTTTAGCTTCAAAAACCGAAATTATTGAGTTATCTGGAAAGATACTGTTTAGAATATTTCCGAATTCTTATGTGGAAATCAATTCTGATGAAGAGCAAATCGAGGAAACTACTCATCAGAGTGATGCTTTTTTTTTTTTCAAAAGTTTCGTGAAGACCCTGAAGAAAAACTTGAAAACCTGGAGAAAATCCAAAGACGCTGAAAGCTGGTTTTTTATTATTTGAGTCAACGAATAAAAGAACAAAAAACTTCGATTTGTTATTTGATACCATGAAAACTATAAAACCAAACTAAGTAGCTAGTGAAAGAGTATTTTCAATTTTATATGATGTGTCGAAAATAAGAACAAGACTTAGCCACCGTTCAGTAGATATTTTATGTTTTTTAAGATCCTATTTTCTTAGGAAAATTGAAAATTAGGGAAAATAATATAAATATTATTTGAAATTTTGTTTGAGTTTTCGTTATTTTGTGTAAATAATATGTATATGTAATTCTTAATTTATATATATATATATATATATATATATATATATATATATATATATATATATATATATATATATATATATATATATATATATATATATGTTTTGACTTTGACATTGATTTCGTTTTTCGTTATTTTATATAAATTAAATATTTTTCCATATTCTATTTTTGTTTTTGACAAACATTCGAAAACCGGCTAAAACCGGTTTTTTAGAAATATGGAATTCCACAACCGGTTTTTCAAAAAAGTCGGTTTTTGTATAAATCCTATTCGACAATAATAATAAGAGAGAATCCTGTTCCACGTACGTTTGTTGTACTTTTGTACATATAAATGGATGCAAAGGCATGATTGATTTTCCATTACAGTATTTTGCAATGAACACTCATCACAATTTTCATAGCTTGAAATTTTATGAAGTGATTTCATGCTGACATGTGATATATAGCAATTTCGCCGCACCAGTTTTGTTATCTATTGCACATATTACTGGCGACGAGACATCAAAGTACTACGCAAAACAACTAGAAACCAGACTACCAGTTTTCACTAGTAATTTTTTTGTAATATTTCAGGGAAAAAATTTAATTTATCTTTTTAAAAATATTTGTATATTAAATTAATCTGCTATGCACCAAATTGTAGACACAGAAAAATTATCAACTGTTTCTCTAGCCGAAATTTAGCACATAAATTAATAGTATAATATAGATATTCAATTTCTAAACATCCTGAGCACAAAATGGTTTTGAATTGATTCTCACTATAAGGGTAAATTTTCTTTTTGCTGCAAAAAAATAACGGAAATTGTTTGATTTCTTTTATTATCTTTCGACTTCAGTTAAACCCACAGTGACAATAGAAAATGAATGTAAAACAATAGTTTTCATTTAAGTTTTAAAAAAGACGAAGATTTTTTTTCCTTCTTTATATTACTTTGAAAAACATCAGTATTTTTTTGTGGCTTATATATTTTGAAAATAATAACAAAAAATTATGAAGGAAATATTAAATATTAATCTTTTTGCCAAAAAGTACGAAATCAGAAAATTTTTATAAAATATCTCAAGGAATTCAATGACAAACAGGAAGAACAAACAATTCAAATGTTTATCAGAACTTGTAATAGTAAATTCTGGTTTTATTTTCTCAAAAATCAACTTAGTGAATTTGATAAATATATTTATGATTCGCATCTGATGTGCGAAATATATAGAGTTATTAAATTGATGTATTGCATTCCTCGATAGCTTTGCGTCAAAACACAATGGCTTTGTCGAAGAGATAGTAAAATATTACCTTGATGGAATTTTTAAAACAGTTTTCATGGTTAATGGAAGAAAGTAAATCAATCATGCCGTGGTTGTTGGGTTACACTTTTTGCTTATATTCCATATCACAATAAAACTGAATCTTAAAAAAGCATTACTTGAGTTTATAGATATCTCTAACTTTTAGGAATCCCTTAAGAAAACAAAATAAGATTCGGAATTTATTTCGAAAAATATAAGTTAATAAATGGCAAATAATAAACTAATATTTTGTGTTCAATCTTTGGAACTGAATAAACCACTTTTGAGTTTAGTCAAGGAGATAGTTAAGAATAGAAGTTGTATTTAAAATGCCAATACTCCTTTGACCATTTATAACGCGGAATCAATACCAAAGGTCTCAATTTCACACTATGTTATATCCCATCATTTCATCACAACAATTTTATTCAATTTGAATCTCTATTTGAAATAATTAAAACCAAAACACAGTCCGAATACTGTCAAAGACTAATTCAAATGTTTTAAATTTGCTTTTAAGAACGCTTCTTCACCTAAAATTCGAATTAATATGTCTGTATTTAATTCGGATATTTCTTCGAAGTAAATATCTATAATGTTAAAAAACAGTTTAAAATTCGGATTTATTTTGATCATTTTGAAGCCAAAACAAAAAAAAAATCTTTAAAAAATGACTTTTCTCAATTATTTTTTTTAATTATCACGACAAGTGCTGCTTTGAACTAATTGCATAATTATAACTTGTGAGACAAAGTTTTGTTTTTTTCCCGAAATCTTTTCAAATAGAGTTTTATGATTATCGTCTCATTGATTTAGGCACTTGAATTTTACTTTATGTCTGGATTTTTCCACCATTAATGATCAAGTGGATTTATCAAGTATTCTTTTAGTTTAGGACAAAATGGTCATCTGTTGGCAAATTTTAATTTTTTCTTTATTTACAGATTGTGAAATATAATGGCTAAAGGGTATTTTACTAATGGTACCCGTTCTCTTTCTGGTATTAAAGAGAAAAGAACATTTTTAAATGGCCCTTTGATTATTATTGTTGCTTATGGCACTTGCAATAGACAAGCCATCTGACGAGGTCAGCGATTTAAAGCATGATTTTAGAGTCTCTTGTTTTAGTAGCATCATCTAGGGCCAGGAGTGCGTCAAAGTCCTTTTCACGGGGCGAACTTCATTCATGCATTTCATTCACTCATCCCCAGATTATAATTTGACCTGAATTAGAGAACGATCACCTCTGATCCAGTACCCCCAGTTTTACTGTCTCGACTTGGACAACTTTGTGGCTACTATAGATTTATAAGTGCAGCAGCCACCATGTACAAGGGGGGGGGTCTTCGCCGGCGGGGTTCGAAGCCCAAGGGATGCGAATCCAACGCCCTACCAACCAGACTATTCCGGGAAATGATGGTCAAACTGACTCTTTCCCGACTATTCCGGCAAATGACTCTGGAAGATAGAGACGTTTTGCCCAGTATTGATATTTTCGAATTTAAACTCGAAAGACGAAGCCGATGGTACAACTTCATTAGAATCCGATTAATTTAATGTCCAAAATGCCATCTGATCAATTTTATAAATCGCAGAAAATTGGAACCTGTGGTTGGTGAGCGAAGCACTTTATCCTTCATTCCTCTATAGACAGCTTCAAAAAGTTGCATTTGCTCGAAAATTGCGGTAAAAATTAACACATTTCATTAGATATGTAAGATACTAATATTCATTTCATGTTTGTACTAGTTAGCTCATATTAATTTATGTATTTTAGTATTATTTTATGTTACAAAGCAATATAAAATAATGTTTTGCTATGAATATAAACTTTATTAATTGTATAAAACATAAAATAATAAATTCAAGTGACGAGTTAGTTTAAACTGTAGCTATATTTTATTTCTGTGAAACCAAGTGCAAAATTCATTCTTACCTTCATTATAATAAAATCAATAAGAACAGATCAAAATGACTTTTTATTTATTTCACACTTGCTTCTGTTTTTTGCTCAATAAATAAAATAAGTAAAGGCAGTAAAACAATTATTTTCTCTCTAAATTTTGCATAAACATTTAAGCCTAGAAAACAATTTGTCTGCCGATATGAATCAAATTACGATGCGTCTTGTGACCAAATAATCGACTGGCATATACAAATTACATGTAAAATATGCCACGTGAGCCCACAGTGTTAAAAACAGCAGATATAAAAAAAATAACTACAGGTGATTCCTTGGCTCAAATGGAGAAACGGAAAATGACCAGTGGTGAAAAAAATGGCCCGTAAATAATAATACATGTAAAATAATTTTTCAAAGCTAAGCACTCTGTTCATTTCTAGATTTTAATCGCGAACAAATTATTCAGTAGATATTAGGGATAAAAACCTTTTCCATTAAAAAAAGACCTTTCAACCCATTAAAAATGAATTATGGTATTTATTTTGAAATTTTGTTATATATAATTTATTATAATCGCATAATGTTTATTTACTAGATTATATTTCTTATTAAAACTATTAACTGTTGTTGTTGCTGCTTATTCTCAACATATCTGACATATGTCATATCAGCCCCAGTATGTTGATGACTGCCAAAAACACTGTAATAATAAGGGGATCGGATGTTAAGTCTTCCATAGAAAGTCCAATCCAACCCAGAATGAAAACTATTAACTAATGAAAATAAATCCTTCTTGCTTTGTTGCTCAAAAACTATTGGTTTCTGTTACAAGAGTCATTTATAAATGCAATTTTCCTTTATTCGAAATTTTGAATTATTCAAATTTTTATTGTATTTATGTTAATCTCGTATTAATGGAATATAAGTACTATATTTATGTATAAGTTTTTATTATTTTCAAAAATGTATTGACAGGATGTGATTTGTTTTTGATTTTAAAAGTGTTTTAGAATTATTTATTTATTTGAAAAAAAATCATTCATTCAAACTTTTTATTAGAATTATTCTATGTAGAAAATAATTTTGTATAATAAATAATTTTGAATTAACCCTTTGGGTACATATTTATTTTTTTTTAAATTTCACTTGAAAATTATTTAGATTTTTGGGCGTGTAAAAGCAGTAAATTTTATACAACAATTAATTTATTTGATATTATTCATGCTATATATTGCTACATAAAAATATGATAATTCAATGCAACTGACATTACAAAATAATTGAGACTTAAATACTAAATAAAATGCGTGACTTTCTAAAACGTCAAATGTACTGAAAGGGTCGTCAAATATACTATAAGCCGGTGATTCAGCAATATACGGAATGTGGGAATATATGGGGGAATCCAATATATTTCTACAGCAAACCAAAATATTACATCAGTAGCTTTGCAGGATATCCCAAAGCACGCAGACTCTACGCGGGTGTTCCGGACTGTTTTCAAAATGGGAAGGGAATTTGTAGAGTCTACTTAACACTTCTCGATCATGATTTAAGCAGGTAAGGCCATAAAATTGGACACCCAGTGTTTCCGAGACCGTTTTCCTAATGGCGGGGAGGATGTAGACGGCAAAGGGCAGGTTGTCAAGTTCTTGCGCAAATGGGCTCTCCCCAGGCGGATGTGCCTCAAACGCGTGCCACAGTCTGAACAAACATGGGTGTACCAGAAGTTGAATTCTTAAAAGTTTGCTTCTGGAACATCAGTTCTAATCTACATGGTCAAAGTAATTCTTTTCTTACTGAATATTCATTGCCAGTGTTTTAAAAGAAAATTAAACATCAAAATACCAACATTGTGGTGGAATGAAGATTATTAGGATCCGTGCAGTGGAAGCAGGAGGACATATGTTTTCGGGAGCATTTCCTTAATGATCACATTTCCCACAAAACACGAAAAGGCAAGAGGAGACATTAACGCGCGCACTTCTTACAAAAAGCATCTCGTCTCCTTACTATAATATTTAATACAAAATTGGAAAAGTTCCCGAATATAAATGAATTGCACCATTTACAGCAGAATAAGCGAAGAGTACCATGAAATTGATTAGATAGTATCTGTTTCGTTCAGTTTAAACACGTACAGAGCATGCCCATAATTTGTAATTGCAAGAATTCAAAACTACCCGTCGAGTGAGAAGGTAATTTCGTAGTTGCTCCACTATGATCCGTTGACAGTTTTTTGACTGTCTAGGTGTCAAATTACCTGCTGAAATATGATATTCCAGCACATCCGCAACGAGCTCTAAACCCTCTTGGTCACGCTCACTCTGTCTTTTTCCTCGGACGGAGAATTTTCTTAAAAAGACCACGATTCTCAAGTTCCGAATAAATGTTATGATCAAAACATTGGAAGATGTAAAAAATTAAAATTTGTAACCTCATTTACATCTTTGAACGGATGATGGCAAGAAACGCACAATTACACCGCCATTGGTATTTACATTGTAAGAAATACCACATAAGCAAAATATTATGATTATCTATGAACTCATTTGTATTGAAGTATTTAATAACATAATAAGTTCAAAACTTTTATTTAGAATAATAGTATATTATTTTTAATGCCAAAATAAGCTATATTATATCTTCAATAAAGGATATGCCACAATGCACATAAAAGTTTTCGTCTCTCTGAAGAATTTAAAAAGCAATTTAACTGAATAACAGCAAAAAAGTGATTAATTTTTTTAATATATTCGTATATTTTTAATATTTTTTTGTATAAAAATGAATAAATATAAGCTTTTAAAATAACTGGAAAAAAGTATTGTGATTTTTTTTATTAAATAACGAATATATACTAAGAAAATTTGAAAACAAATACTTTTAAATACTTGAAACATAAAAAAAATAATCCAAAATATAGATTAACTTATAACATTTCTTTCAAATATTTCTAAATTCTATATGTCTCTTTCAATTTGTTCCCGACGAGAAAAAGTCAGTAAATAATATCTAATGAAAATATCTTAAAAATATAAGAAACTTTAACCAAGAAAGTTGGAATAGTAAAATGATTCTATATATTTGAAGGATAAAAAAAATAAGAAATATATATCAATGACTTATAATGAATGTCTATGAAAAAAATATAAAAACACAGCTAAAAACGTTTAAATAAAGATGAAAAACTGCATTGTTCAAAATTTACAAATTCTCTTACAGTTTGTTTTTGATTAAGATTCATTATCAAATATTTTTTTTCATTTTTAATGAATAACTTATCTGACTTTACTAGATAAAAATAATTTGTAAGAAGGTCAATACTTTATAAAATAATTTGTTACCCACTTATTCAATATCTCTTTGAAGAAACATTTATAGCGCAAGCGACTTCTCAGAATTCTATTACGTGACGAGGCTGCGTTACAAGCATACAATGTTTCAACTCTAAAAAAAATTCTTATTTTTTTATATCATGAGAAACGTTTAACATGAACAAAACCATTTAACATCATGCATAAAAGCTATCATAATTTAAATTAAAAGTGTAAGCGATCTTCCTTTGAACAAAGACGCATAAATCCGCAGCAATCCAGACATTTAACCAGTCTGCAAAAAGCAAGTCTGGGCTTCACAATCCGACTTTCCGTTAATTTATTGTTTAATTTATGTCTTTCCGATTTTTTTGAGTTCAAATAAGCTCTCGAATGACATGAGTGGTCGGTTATTTCAGATGAAACGACGTGGAACAGCTCGCAGCGGAGGACAGATACGTGATTGGAGTGTGGCATTCGAATCCGCTGAATGGGGAACGTAAATCTTCATTAAGGAATTTACGTCTAATGTTCTTGTCTTTTAAGCTAATTCAACTGGACTCAATTTCTTTGTGGGTATTTATAAATTACTCTCTTCCTCAATGAGACGTCTCGAATCTTTTAAATCTTATTC
The DNA here is from genome assembly GCF_947563725.1 of Argiope bruennichi. Classification (NCBI taxonomy): domain Eukaryota; kingdom Metazoa; phylum Arthropoda; class Arachnida; order Araneae; family Araneidae; genus Argiope; species Argiope bruennichi. Next base: position 145,566,828 of record NC_079151.1, read on the forward strand.
ATCAAAGCAACAGACGGGGGTTTTGGAGGGCGATGATTCATAAATTATGATGCTTATCAATTTTTCTACCTGTATGTCATACTTCGCGCAATAAGTTTAAAATACTTTTTTTAGTTAAATTACCACTCCTTAAGGAATAAACAGATTTTTTCTTTCTTTTTTTAGATCGAATTTCGTCATTTTATACTTTGGTTACTAAGTATTAAAATTTAAAATCGCAAATAGAATATTTTACCACATATAGGATATTTTATCACAAATAGAACTTTAAATTAACTAAACACTAATCATTAAGATAAATAAATCATTTTCATAGTATATATTTTTCTATCCAAGATGTAAATAAAACATTTCTTCCCCGCTTGTTTTCTTAATTTGGATGATGTCTAGATAGCAGAAAATATTTTAAAGAATAATCAAAGATAAATATCAATAATTCCCACAAAAAGGCTTATTTTCTTTTATAAGTGAAAATAATTAATTGATTGAAGAAGTTCTTACACGCACGGAAATAACTTCATATGCCGATTTTTGAATGCTTTTTATCTGGCATTAAAAGTAAAAAAAAAAAAAAAAAAATCCGAATTCTAATGTTTTTTCCTGTTAAATTGGGAATACTCATGCCATTCATTTTTACAGAAATTTAATTTTTAAACGTAAGCAGCAATGGACATTTTACTTCCAGTTGCTTGCAGTAAAATATGGATTCTATATTTGTGAAAATAATTGAAGAAAACAAAAAAAAATTCTTCTTCAAATCAATGCAAAACATCTAATAATCATTCAGTGTCGAATGTTGTGGATTTTTACACATTATTATGCATAATTAGGAATTCTAAAAACCAAGTATAATCAGAAATTTTAAAATGTTGCTTGATACTGCTATTATGTTTGCTGAAATCATAAATACATTCATTGTGGATCATGAACTTGACTTTTTTAGTCTGCATAAATTTTCATTTTTCATGCAGCTCAAGTTACAAAACCCCTCATTGCAGCACTAAAAGGACTGCAAAATCTTTCTGTTCGGCAAATGAATAACCTGCCATGGTTTGGCATAAATAATGACATTTGCGAATGCCTCAGCCTTACGACATTAAAAGACTTCCACAAAAATTTATAAGCAAGATTCTTTGACAAATTGGGTAGAAGCGACACCATTGCCGTTAGAGATAATGAGCTCATGCTTCCGAAGAATGCCAAGAAAACTAACTCATCACCTTTCCTTCATACGAAGTCTAAATTTTTGCTTTACCGTATCGGCATGATCCTGGATTGGGTTTGCTGAAAACTTTTTATATAAACTTAAGACTTTTTCTGTTCTTTCTCTCTCTCTCTCTCTAAAAATATTATTAATAATTTATATTACCGATCAAGTTAACTGATAATGAGCTTCATAAAATGCACAACTATTTACTAATAATCTCAATGCCTCTTTACTAAGTAATGTTAATACTCATCTCATTTGTTGTGTTCAGAGATTAAGAACTTCAAATTCGAAAATTCCATGCTCCATCTCTCAAATATAGAAACATTAATAGGAGTTCGTATTGCATTAGAAACAAGATAATGATGGAATCGTTTTGAGTTAGTAAGAAAAACACTTCCTCATTTCCAAATTTTTTTCTATATTGAAAAAAAAAATTACGGACGATTTCTGACAAATTTGTTATGGGAGATACAGTTTATTAATTACCATATTATGTCAATAAGTTTGTTGCGTGTTTTATTTTCAATTTTACTTGCGGTTAAACTAAATCATAAAGTTATACCCGGCATAGAAACAAACAAAGTTAGAGTTTTTCTCAATATTATTCGATGTATGTATTATGGTAGCTTTCATTTCTAGAATCTATATAGTTTCTAATCTAGAAACCATTGAATATTCTTAATAATTGTAAAATAATGATGATATTACGCATTCAGCTATTATAATGTAATAGGATAAATGTTAAGATTTTAGGTTTATTCTATTATCGATTTATAGAAGAGATTTCTTTCTTCACTTTCGACTAGAAACTGAATGATAACTTTATTTTAAAAAATAAAGCATAGTCATTACTAGAATATTAGGAAATTGAATGCTTTTAAGCCACTATTATACGATGTGAAATAAGATTAGAGGAAGTGTTATCATAACATTTCTTTGCTCAACAGTATACAATTTTTGAAGGAAAACTGTTTTCTCTAGATTGCTTTATCTTTAACTGAAAGCCTTCCGGTATGACGAGTGAGGGCATTTTTCTGTGTTGGGAAGGCTGCAGTTCTAGAAAAGAGTGAATTTTCCTCGGATGTTTATCTTTCTAGCTTTGTTTGCTTTGTCTGAAGAAAATTTTATCCATTTATTTTGCAGCTTTTTCCTCGGATAGTAAGACCTCCTCCACGACAGCATTTCCAAATCTACTATTCAATCTGGTTATTTTGTAACGACTTTCCAACCGTCACCACATGCTGGGCTTGAATATAAAACCCCACCCACCCTAGCTGTTCTGTCCTTCAATCTGTCTTAGTAAATCAAGTGATTTCTTTTCACTTGCAGTTCTTTCTATCATTTGGCAAAGCCTTTTACGTCGCTTGTGTTATTATTTTTTTTTCTTTTTTGTATCATTTTTCGTCTCAAGTTCAATGTTTCGGATGTCGCAACGCAAAAAGCTTATTTTAAACTAGAAACTATTTATTTAAACCATTCCTGGAAGAGTTGAGAAGTCCATTGAACTTGATCTTGCTGAAGTTTAGTATAATCTTCTAAGAATGACGCAATTACTAAAATCTCAGATTATTTTAAAGGCTTCAAAAAACAATATTTTACAAAAGGAATGACCCAAAAAAATGTCTTTAATTAAAATTAAAACAGTTAATTTCACCGTATTTTCTTCCATCTCATAGACTGAGGATTTCAGAGACAAATGTTAAAAGTATCTTTAATGAAACTAATAATATTAATTTTTAAAGTATAGATAATGAAGTATATCATGCTCACATGATTTTAAGTGCGCTGCGACAAATCAAAGAATACACAGTGTCAAAGTCGGAAAGAGAATTTAATGCGCGCACTTCCTTATTAGACGATGAATTAAACTTTATTTGAAATTGATTTTTACTCGTTTACTCCCTAATTGGGTGAATATGAATTAATTATAATTAAATTTTATTGCGGGATGTTGCAATTCAGTTTTAAGAAAGAGTAGTTAAAATGCTCAAGAGAGAATTGAATGAATTATTTGCATTCAGCTATAAGCCTACATCTAAACAGAAAGTGGGGGAAAAAAATAGAAGGCAGCTTTCACCACGATTTTCATTGATCTACGGCATAGAAAAAAATGATCATATTACTCTTTCATGATAAAGCTAATGCACGAAATTCTCTGCATTTTTTTTTAAAGAAATTATTATTCCTAATTTTATTAAAGCATTTATTTATATTTTCAAAAATTTGTCTCGGAAGAAAGCAACAAATGTTTTCAGAGCACTTGAGATAAATTCACTTAAAAATTTAGGATATAATTAACCACAGCGAAAACAATTTTGAATCTTGATTATTAAAAAAATTGTAAATACATTTAAATTATGTGTTGCTTTCGGTTGCTTTGCCCGAGGATAATATCATAAATGAACAAAATTTAATCCTACAAACATTTTACCACAAAACATACATTTCGAAACATTCTTGGGCTATAATGTACCAGATAAGGTGAGAATGTTTCAAAGCAGCATTTTGTACATACGTGCAATCTACTTGCTAACCATCATGAATGTTAGTCATAACCGTGACGTCAGTTATCCTAAGGAATAAAACTTTAGCTAGCACAGTGCATCTGTCAGCGAAAAAAAGAAATCCCTTATTTTATTGTATTTTCCCCTTATAAAAACAACTTTCATAAATAATCATAAAATACATACTATTCTCACTACTGAATAAATAAACAAAATAGACAGATAATACTTATTGCAAAATTAGAGGTAAATTTCGAATAAAAAATATTAATTAAATTTATGTAACGATTAATTAAGCAAAAAGATTCAGTTAGCCTGAAAATTAACCAGACACTTTAATTTCTGATTTCTCAAGGAAGACGGTAACTCCCCAAACGTCCTGAAGCCAGAATATATTGAACCTTTCTCGCAAAATTCAATTATCACCTTCTAAATTTCCTTTTTCCAGACACCTGCAGACTATCTTTTCTTTATATTAACGAAACTCAACCAATACTTCTCCACAAAGCTCCCCTTCTCCAAAGCGCGAAAGTAATCCAACTTCCTGCCCGTTGTGTCCACTATTACGCAGTAACCCGAAGTCATTAGTTTTCCGCGAAGCCACAATTCATCTCTTCAAATTGCCGCTTCCCTTTTCTTCCTTCCACACTTTTGGGAGCAGATCACAGGTTTCGCACCCCGAAATATACATAATTATTTGCGCATGGACGCCTCGCAATGAGGCGTTATTGCTTTTTATGGACGCCTTTATGCACTTGCCGTTGCAAAAGCTCTTCTTTACCTTGGCTCATCTCGCCTTGGCCATGGTGATGTGACGTTTGTTGACCTTGGAGTAGGAAACAGACTCGGAAAGAGAAGAATTTGAGGATTTTCGAAGGAATGCCCTTATGTTGTAGATGAAGGGATGAACTCAATTACTGACACAAACCGCCAATGAAATAGCGAAGGGTAACCAAAGTTTAGATGGTGCCAATATTTGATGGGACCTTAGTGCGTTTATGTCATTTTTTACGACCCATTCTCATGAAGGAAAGGAAAAATACATGCACCAAATGCTATTTCTTTCTTGTAAGCTTTAGTTGTGAATTAGGATGACAACATTATGAAGTAGGTTGGATGTCATTTAGTTTTATTACATACTATATCACTAAAACAAATAGAGTAGCAGGGTATATTTTTCGCCGTCTCATGGCATTTGGTTTTAGATAACAATGCACTAAAAATTTCCCTCACCCCTTCCCAAGACTGATGCTAAGAACCATTTGTTTTTCAATACTCATATCCCTATAAAACTTTTTACGTTGAAGAAAATTTGAATATATAAGGAAAATTTACAGTTAAATGTTAACGAAGATTAACAAATTAAACATATTTTAAACTGGTTTTTAAATCGCTATATTTTAAAATAGTAATTATCATTTTAACTAATTATGATAATTTAGTTCTATAATCTATATTTTTTAACAATATTTACATAAAAATATTGAATAATGCTGAAGAATCTGGAAGAAAATGCAGTTAAAATGGTTGGAACCCTAAAATTATTATATAAGATCGTTCTACAAATACCCCACAGTTTAAAAGCAAGGCTTAGAGTAAAACGCGAATGATTTCAATTAATACAATTTTAACATAATGCCCTTAATTATATTTAAAATGAAAATCGTAAAGCCACATCTATTTACAGAAACGTTATTATATAACGCTATTTAGTCAAAAAATTTTATTATAATGACAATTTCTCTGACTGCACCAGAGCTGGAAAACTGGATTTCGAAATTTAAAAAAAAAAAAAAAAAAAATTATCTTTTGAAACTACATGCATATCAGTATATCATCTGTATGTAGCACACAGAAATCAAATAAAAGAAAAGGAAAAATGATCTGATTCCTCTTATTCTTTTAAAAAGACATATTTGCAATAGATAAGAACTGTGTATATCAATTTATGCACAACCCACGTTATATGCGTGATTTTTCCCTATTACATACAAGACATTTTGAAACAATAAGAGTCTAATAATTCATGTTTCCTTTCTTTTAGATAAGCCAATTTCGTCTGCACATCAACGATATGAAAATGTAACATGTATAAAATACTAAGAATCCATACGTTACTGTAACGATTACTACATTTAACCGTTTTAATAATGGGAAACAAAGGTAAATGGCATAAAGGCATAAAATCAATTTTTCGTTCCTGACTGCTCGATTTTATTCGTCAATTTCTAGCTTTAAAAATGTAAAACACACGCGCAAAATGATAGATAGTTCTTCCCAAGACTGGCCGTCAGACATTGGTACCCTTCCCTCTACTAACACTCATTACGTCAATAGGTATACAGTGACATTTTTGCAAGTAGCATTAAGACAATGAGATAGAAATGGGAATTAAAGATGCCTTATGTACAAGTATTTAGCTGCTTAAATTTTGAACCAGATTTCATTTAGCTGTTGCGTTCTTGAATTATTTCTTTACTTGCAGGTAGAAAGAACAGACAGACAGTTGGCCAGACCCCCCCCCCCCCTTCTCCCATTAGATTTGTTTCAAAATTTTATATGCAGATACATTTTGGATGCTCAACCTGTCTACCAGTTGTTATTTATCCTTAAGTTTTGCAGTTTTCGTGGTCACATATATTCGAACAGCTGAACAGACAGACTCTCTTTGAATGCAGTTTCTACAACATTTGATTTACGTCTAGCATCTGCTTACCGTGTTCACAGAAAAAAGGCGAAAGACGGACATCATTTCAGAGATGAATGAAATACGGAGATCGTCAAAATCTTGATTTCGAATTTTTTTGATGATTATAATGCTTTCTTTATAGATACTTAGTATACGAGAAAGTAAAAAGAGTAAAGTAAATTATTTTGGGAAAACTATATTTTGACCAGGGGCAATATTTTTTTTTTTCATTTTGAGGGTAGTAATAGTTTTTCTGGTTTGAATTTCTAATAATAATACAGGAAATAAGATTCCTTCTCAATTATTTCAATATTTTTTCCAAATCTTTTGCATATTTAGAAATGATAGCTATACAGAAAGATGGAAAAATAGTCATTTAGTCAGTCATTTCTCAGAACAAATATTTACTAAAAACGACTTTCAGGTCACAAATCTTAATTAATTATAATTATCTTTTCGGGAAGCAATTGCTTAGCATTTTGTTTACTTTTATGAACTTGTAAAACAAACCGCAAGCATCATTTGTATTCACGCTCTTAAGCACAATTCTCAACCCAAACATTATTCCGCATTGAATACAAACAAATTGACTGATAGAAAGGAAATCTTTTGTTTGATGCATTGAAATAACGATGGGTTTGTGAAGTTTATTAAACAAATAATTATTCATATAAAAAGAAAACAGAAGAGATCTTTGAAAATAAATTTTAGGGATTGCTAAATTATTTTTTTAAACTTTCACAAACTCTTTATTTATTTACTTTTGATACTCATATAAAGAATTCAAAATAATGCACATATGAATAAGTTGATAATCGGACACATTTCACTAAATAAACCGAACAGAAGAATAATATTTTTATTAAAAATTATAGCTCAACACTTTAAAGTTTTGTCTTTAAGGTTTTTACTCAAGATTTTCATTCATAATACACATTATATTAATATGCTTAAGAGTCATTTCGAAAAACTTTTTTAAAAAAATCTAAAAATGTAATTTAATTTTATCTGCTTGAATATTTTTGCATCACATTTTGTCTTTTTATATTTTTTTTCCTTTAATTTACCTTCGTACAAAACAATTTATTAAAATCTCAGATAATAATTGTGACTATTAATCAACTTCATAACATCCGATTATTGATTATTGAAAGAATTTTTAAATATCATATATATGGTGATAAATTCATTAGAAATTTTAAACTTATTTTTGTATAATATATGTTCATCAATAGTTTTAATACATTCTACACAGCTTTAGAAGTTCAATTAAATTGCAGACATGTGTGCAGTAATAAATGCAGAAATAATTTGTCTCACACGCGACGACTTTATTCAAAGTATATTCAATGTAGATTACTCCCAGAGATAGCAGTAATACGCTGAAATTACTTTTCCAATTACATGCATCAGGAGTAACCGAGATAGTCTGCGATTCTTCATTTTCAAGCATTGACGTTTTCAATAGAACAAATGCAAGCAAATTGCAGATAATTGCACTCTTGGAATAAATGTGGTACAAGATTTATTAGTTTTAATGCATGTTTAAAACTCGATAACTGAAAATTCGTTCTATTTTGAATCTTTGAACTAGCACTGATTGCATTTTTTTTTGTATTAAATCAATAGGAGGCATTTTATTCACTACTATTATTTTTTTTTTACTTTGCTAGTTTATTTACTTGTATTTTCATGCCAAAAGGACTAGTATCTCATATTTTCTGATAATTTGGAGGATACTTAATGGTAATCAAAGGTATTTTGCGCATTATCTCTTCAGCAACTTTATATCATGACAAAAAGTTGCATCTTAATTCGAACCATCATTTTAAGAAGTTTATGTGGAATCATGATTGCAAACGGCGTTGATAACTAATGAACTCCTTCGTTTAGGTTATCTTATAGCTTTGAAGTAACATAACAGCTAGTTTGAAACTAACCACATCGTTTTTATTAAATGACGAAGAGGAAATAGTACACTTTAAACTGCAATTTCTTTTCAAAACTTCCACAAAACATCGTTTAAAGGACCTGCAAACTGCAACATATTTTATATGTACAATACAAGCGTAAGTTGTAGAATCCGGTATCCGGTTCGCTACTATCCGGCTTCCGTACTATTCGACCTAGTTTACTTTATCGTAATTAAATGAGGAAGGCAAGTCATTGCATTGACAATAGAGCCAAGTCACTGGAAGCGGACGTCTGCTACAATCCTCCTACGTGTCATTGCAAAATACAAGTTGTAAAAGGAAAAGAGCCGCGTTCTGCTCGTTGCTCATAGCTTCGTCAATGTGGAACGGACTCAACTGTGCCGCTGTTCCTGATTAAATTGCTCAGTACGTAAAGGATTCGTAAATTTTTCTGGGGATTTATACCATTTAATTTACTTTTTCTTTACTTTTACTTGTGCAGTGCAGTATATAAACATATATAAACTAACATTAGAAAGCTTTCTGTTTTAACTCGACATGTTACCGGTAAATACTTCTGGGTTTCACTTGGCCGCTGACGCGTTCTCATTCTATGGCTTCAGATAAATGGAGGGTTAGTACTCAATAAAAAGTGAGAAAATGCGCATTATAACAGTGAGAGTTTTGGTATAAAAACTTTGTCTTCTGGTATTGGTGGGCAAATAAATGAGTTCATAGAATTCCGGCTTTTTTGTCATTCGGCCTGTCCTTCCGCCACATTAGGCCGGATACTCGGGAGTGTACTGTAAATGGTTTGATAAAAAAAATGTTTATAATTTTCATGATGTTGTTATAGCAAATAGCAACAATACAGAATTATACAATTCTTCTTCTGATTTAAAAGCAAATTGCCTTCACTTGTAAATAAAAAAAGTAAATAACGCGGGTAAAAATCTCCTTAACTACACAAGTGCAGCTTACTCAGCAGAATAAAGAAATAAAACTAATTTAATATGTTTTCCCATGCTTTGGTTGAATATTCATGGACAATTCTACCAACGAATGCCAATACAAATATGAAAAGCAATATCGTATTCCTCTTTCTAACAAAACTGTAGTATTGCAGCATTGGCCAAAGATTCTCTCATTTAATAATTATACAGATTCACATGAATTCAACAAACTAATATCAGAAAATAAAGACAAACACCTTAATTTACAAACCAAAGAAACTAAATTAAAGTCACAATGCGATCATCCCCTTTGTTTTCCAATTCGTCAAAACACAAAAGTAAATCAATTTCCTTATTTAAAATCACTGTTATTTTTCCGTAACCCCTCAGCAATTTACGCACGAAGCAAAATAAAAAGAATAAGCAAGATAAAGTAAGGCAGGAGCCCACCAGCACAGCTTCCCATCATAGAACAAAAGGCACCCGAAATCTGTAAGAGCGACCGATTATAAAAGACGATTTAACAGTAACCGCTACCTAATTGCAAGGTGTCAAAGCATAAGCACAAAGTGTTCGCACGAAACTACCATTTTTCTTTGGTTTTCCGACACCCAGGCCGTCGACGAAAAAGGAAAGAAAGAAAAGAGAAAGAAAAAGAAAGATTCCAAAGACCTACGAAAGAATCAAATTTTGTTCAAAGGAGGAGCAGAGTAACGGTTCAATAATTTGGTAAATTTCGGCGGCATAATTTCTCATCTATCTTTCTTTGTTATTGCTAGTGACCTCTAACAGCTCTTCGGTAATGATCATTTTCACCTTGTTTTTTCCAAGAAACTCTTCACGGCCTCCAACAGAAAGAGAAAATGTTCACAACTTGACCTCATTACGTCGTCTGTAACTATTCGTGATCCACTTCGATCGTCTTTTTGACGCTGATTTGAGCAGGAAATGGCGTGGAAGTGATAAGCGACAAACAGGGAATTTCCATCGTCAGATTCCTGCAATTTGTATTCCATCCCATGCAAATGCTTTTTTGTGAGAGACAACATTATTGACGACCGAATGAATTTCACAAATTATTCTCATATTCACCAGATGCAGCGATTTTAAAATCATAACTTCAAAAATAATAGCTAGCAATAAGCTGATATAGGCAACAATGAACCCAATGTTCTCATTAAACATAAATTTCGATTGACTCTTAAATTGGGTATATGACTGAATATTGTAGTATCTGCAATCATCCGTTCATTTTTCAAATGAAACACAACTCGCAACACTAGGATATTTGATTTGAACAAGAGTTAGTCTTAAAATTTTAAAAAAGGGCTTTCATTTAACTTAAGATGATTCATTTAAACGCTTAAGAAATAAAACCCCTTGTGCTATTATGAAATTTCAACGTAGGATACATTTTTGCCTGAAGACAGAGAATAAGGCCTTAAATAAATACTGGATATTTTTTTCTTTTATTTTCATCAGATTGTTAATTCGATAGTGATTCTGTACTTTTAAAATGGACGCCATCCTTTATTTTTTTTATAATTCCAATTGAAGGAAGAAAAACTGTTTTTCTTAAGTATAATCATACGCTACATATTTGCGATTCCTAATTAAATCAACATATAAATTCATTATCTGCGGATTTTAGAAAACTGTCATCAGTCACAAGGTATTTGAATGGGATTTACAAACATAAAAAATTTAATTTCATATCATTTACTTTCAAGAAATAAATTAATGTATGTACAATATAATTTTATTTTAATGTCTGCTTACTACTGTTCAAATTATGAGAGTCAAGAATTTCAACCTTTTTAACTGTATGAATTTCAATACAATTGGATAAGAAATGAACCTAAAGATTACAAGATCTTATGGTAATGTCGAGAAAATGGCGTAAATGGAGTTTTCTATATACCAAGATGATTTATTATTATTACTATTATTACCAACTGTTTTATATTATTTAATTTATTTATTTATCAATTTGCTCTTTAAGTCATTCATATAGGAATAAGCAGACCGACAAATAGTTAACCAAAATGTGCATTTGGTCCAAAATTTCTTAGAGATCTTCAATTCTAACCATAAACGGCGTAAAAAATTCCATTCATTCAGGTATTTTTGATTTTTATTATCTATCACGCCAGTAAGGACATAATAATGCAAGCAATACCCCGACCTAGCCAAAGGCCTTGCGGGAAACTTGGGGCTGCTGAAGAGCAAGCCCATCTAGATCGAAGGAAGAGACGACATTTGATGACACTGGACACTTGAAAACAACATCGAGCCCTCTAGAGAAAATGCATATTGGTACAGAAAAAAAGAATAGAAATAAACATGATATATTAAATTGTGAAATATTAAAAATGTATAAAATACATTAAATGTACGTTAACTTTTTTACATTAAGAGAGTAAATATACCAGTAAGGACATAAGAAAATAGACAAATTCCATTTGAAACTTTTCTTTCGAAAATCGCCAGAAATATGCAATTTTCGATTCACGATCGTAAGCCAATTTTGCATCATTTGGCTCTTTTAATTTTTGATTTCCCGTATTCATCAAAAAGACAGGCTTAGTCCTAAAATTGAATCTCAGTGTAAGAGAGATATAGAATCCAATTCATCAAAATCTCGAGGTCAAATTTTTTAACATTTCAATAACTTTCTTTTCTAAGAAAAAAAAAAGTGCATCGATATGAAATATTTAGATTAAAATACCTTCTTCTATTCGGCTCATTCATTATAAACGCTTTCAAAAGAGATACAAAATTGGAAAAGGAGACACGAACTGTGCCCATTCGCTCTTTCTTTCTTTCTTTTTTTTTTTCTTTTTTTTTTTTTTTCTTTTTTGGCTTGATTAAAGCAATAAAGCTTGGATCGCAAAATTGTACTCGACGGGAAGCCTCCCCTGAGTGACGTCACAAGAGGAACCGACTCATTTACATGAGTGAAGATCACAGATCAGAAAAGAAGAACTAGGCTTCTGGCCTGGAGGAAAACAAAATGGTTGATTGAACATTCAAAGGAATCTTCCTCGGGTTATGTGCCACGAAACCACAAAATTAGTTGCAAAAGAGATTACTCACAACAAAGACATGTTGAGTAACTCACGTAGAGAAATTAAGTTTGGTGTGGCGTGACAAGAACTCGAGCATCGATAATAAATTTCAGAAAAATCCTTAATATGCACAAAGAACCGACTTATCAGTGCACAAAAACAAATCTTTTTTTATGTGTGTGTGTGTGAGAGAGAGTAAAAGCGTTTTGTTTCATTTTGGTTTTTGTTTGTTTCATTTTTTTACCTAATGGATAAAATGTATTTTAAAAATTAAAGCTTGTTATATACTTTTATTTAGCACCAAAAAATAAATAATTTTTTTCTTTTAGTGAGTAAAAGGTATTGTTTCATTTCAGAATTTTCTTTAACAATGGATAAAATGTATTTTGAAAAAATTTAGCTTTTTATATAATTTTTGATTAGTTTATTCAGAAATATAATTTTATATTATTAATGGTAGATTTTTTTATGCATTACTCGAAAAGAGAAACTGCTTAAAATGTATTTTATTAGCTCTAGTGGTTGTTGCTTATATCTATAATATATTGTAAGCATGCCGTATAAAAAAACATATTTAAAGTTTATATGAAAATAACACTTGAGAAATTTCTGCCTTTTACTGCACACTGGCCTGTTATTTTTTTTTTAAGTTGAAAACGGCAAACAACAGTCATAATTTATATAAAATGATGCTTACATTATTCGGAATGAAAATTTATTTTTCTCAACAATTGAAATCACTTGAATAATTTAAATTTGTTATAACTTGTTCGAATTCTCCAGTGCAATACCCCGAAGATTTAAAATGTATGATAGTAACGTCAAAATATAAATTCAATCAAATTATGTTCAATATATTTTTCTTTCTTATTTTAAGAATTTTGAAAGAGCAAAGGTTCTTATACGAACTCCAGATAAATAATAAAAACTCATTGGACTTATTGCTTATAACTATTTATTTAATATCATGTTAGATCGTTAAAATTGAAAGCACACTTTTATTAAATGTTATTTAAACCCAACTACTTTTATTTTTTATTCATTTTTATTTCAACTGCCAAAGAATCGCAAAGAAATTAAAAGCGGTTAACTTGGCTGATTGTTTTGAACTTGGCATTCCTTTCATACGAACCATGCATAAAGCATTTCCTAAGGAAGCATAAAGATCTTGTTTGAATGAACTCGGGAAAAGGTAAGAAGCGACTCGCTGCAGAACTAGCAACGAAAACAGTATTCACACTTTCGTGAATAACTCAGTATGAAAAAAGTATTCAGCAGAAGCAAAACCCTTTCGCGTTTACTCTTGAAAAAAATGTTAACTTCCGTAAATGCCTCGCATAATGCAAGGAGACCCTTTAATATTTCACAGATAATAGATGCTTTCTCTGCGCATAAAAGAACCTTTCTTTTCTCACTCTCAAAGGGGACGGGCCACGAGAAGATAACACTGTGTTATCAAAACCCCAAATCGCATCTCCAGTAGAGAGTTATATTTGAATGCAGAGGGCGATGCAAAGTAATAAACTTTCCACGCGCAAAAGTAAATCGATTTTTTTTTATTCTGTAGACATGAGAAAAGCTCGAAAGACCTCCCCAGGTCATTCGTCTGCTTACGAAGGCTAATTATTTCATTGTTTATAAATAAAACTCATTTGTTTTCAACACTTTTCTGAAGATGCTTACTCCTTTTTCTATATATTCTAGCAAGAAATCCTCTCCCCTTTTACAGGGTGCGGCAAAAAAAAACCCGGACAAACATTTTAAAAAAATAAAACTTTAGTAAAAATAAATAAATTAACAAGATACTGCAAATATCATTAAAAGTAGCTTTTACTAATAAACAAATTTAATTGGTTTCAGAGTGACCGCCTTTTACCTCGGTGCGGAGGCTCAAACGCTTATTGAAATTTTCAGCAACGGGCCGCATATCTTCTACTTTTAATCTATCCCATCCCCATCGAAATTATTGTTCTAGGGAGTTCAAATTTTTGTGTGGTTTAGTGAAAGCCTTAGACTCCAAAATGGACAGTACACTGTAATCCATGAGATGAATATCTGATGGGTAGGGGGCCATTCTCCAGATAGTATCACTTCCGAAAGATGCACCTTGCGCCATTCTTGTGTCTTTTTGGCCTTGTGAGCTGGAGCAGAGTCTTGTTAAAGCTTCCAGTTTACATTGTGAAGTGCTTTCTGATCCACAGAAGTACAACAGCTTCTAGAATGTCCTGCTGATACACTTTTTGAATTTTAACGTCCTCATCCAAAAACACCAGAGTTGTTTTGCCGCTTAATCAAATCCCCCTCCCCCAGATGTTGGCGATGTTCGACAATTGCTGAGGTGCTTGAAGCGTCTACAGACCAGATCTTATTGTTCTGTGAGCTATGAGTTTGTTCGACTTTAAAGATCTTCTCATCAGTGAAAAGGAACTTCCCCCTAGCTCTGACTCGAGGCCGGTCTCAAATGTTTTCCGCATCTTTGAAGACGCACGTTTGTTTCCTTCAGTGAGAAGTCAAACTTTATGGAACTTGTAAGGCTTCTATCCAAGTTATGTTTTTCCCATTAGCCACACTCATCCGTCATTTATTCCCATTTCATGAGCGGTTATTCTTATGGAAACTCTCAGAACTCACTTTTCGATGGTTTTCGATTGTTTTAAATGCTCACTGACGTTTTTGTCAACTTCTTGGACATCGGCCATCATTGCCAAGATATTTGAAAGGCAGATTGCATCAAACACTATTTGTTGGAGGCACATTAGGCAAAGGAACGATTTCATATTATCGTTTTCCATACTTAAACTACTCTAATATAGCAGATCTTTTACTTGACATTGTAAAAAAAAATCCAAAAAACGCGTAAATTAAGAGATATATCAAAATATTTTATGAGTAAAGCGATAGACAAAAAGAAATGAATACACAAATTAAAAAGAAATTAGTCAATTACTATTCTATGGTACAATAACTTTGTCCGAGATTTTATGCCTCACCTTGTACAATGCTAGCAAATAGACAAAGATGCAAGATCAAATGCAGTAGTTCAGAAGATTTCTTAAAGGCGGAAATCCATCGTATTAAAAGATCAGAAATCCTCCATCTTAAATATTAAAATTTCCTTCGAACGCATAAATAAAGCGAAAACATCTAGTCAGACAGGAAAATTGTAGCATATTTCGCTTTCAAGATAGACTTTCAAGATAGGCTGTGAGACTGCAAAAATTATAAATATCAGTGAAACTTATTTAGATGAATACTTATATGCGAATAACTTTTTTTACAAAACGAAACTATTGCTTAAATAATAATCATTAGGATTTTTATATAATATTTGACATGCAGAGAATTTTTGATACACAATCAAAGAATACTTAATAACAACTATTATTTAAAAGAATACCTAATGACAATGATTTACTAAGACTATTATTTAAATAACCATTATTTAAAACAACAAACAACAATTATAGCTTCATTGAAACCAGTGTAGATAAAATATAAGCAATTATGATATAATAAATTGCTATAATATCATATGAAAATTATTTAACCTAATTGGTCTAAATAACGCACTATTTTGAACGAACCTAGTAAGGCTATTATGAATAAAATACGACATACTGCTCCATGGCTATATGAATTAAATGCCATATAAAAATGTGCCCCTACTCTATAAAATTTAGGTTTACTCAAACGTGAGGACACCTGACTGAGTTAAAACCATGTATTAATCAAAATCAAATTGAAAATTCTACAGTAATTTCACAGTAGCCACTAACTTTACAGTATCTTTAAAACGAAAAGCATGCATGCAATATAGAAAAATATTCCAATATGCCTATTTAATGAAATGTGAAAAAAATTCATCATTGGGTTTGAACCTACAGTACAAGTAAAAGATTGGCCGGATTTTGAAATTTTATATTTCTAAAACTCTTACACATAATATAATTATAAAAACATGAAAGAAAGGAAAAATTTCAAAATTTTTGTTTTCAACATCTCAAAACAGGAGGCAATTACCTGAATCAGTTGGAAATATGATTATTCTCCGAACTTCGTGAAGATAATACAGATTTTATCTTTCAAGACGATGGGCCACAACCCGTTGGAGTTTGGATATTTGCAAATGAGATGCTGCCACAACACTGGATTAGACGAGCAGGTAACACTGATTTATCTTTTATCACATAGTTTCCAACATCCCTCATATTACGATTCCTTTTAATAGTATTACATCAAAATTCATTTTCAGAATTTTCTACTGCCGATGAATGCCAGTAATGAATATTTTTAAGTCAATGAACTTAAAAATATTCATTAATGCTGCATTTAGCAAATGATAGCGTAAAAACTCAAAATGCTTTTGGAAATAAATGACTTAACATTAGAAATGCGGCATACGACGTAACGTTTGCACATGGAACATTTGCAACTAACAACATGATTTTCTTTATTTCCATATATCCCTGATGACATTAAGTGTAATAGCTTTGAAAACACATATGTTTAATATCCAGTCATTCATTTATGTTAACCCCGTAAATATATAGCAAATTACTTTTGAAGAGAGCATATTTATATTTTAGAGAAATTTCAAAGTGAAAACGGAAACGAGAAGTTTCCAAAAGAAATAAAGAAAAGGATTGTGAAAAGTTAAACAATATCAAGAAGAGAAAGCGGAAAGTTCTGTCAAGTTGACTGCGCAAGCTCATCTGTCCAGAGACAGTTTCCAAAAGTAAAAAAAGGTTTTCTGAAGGAAAGTTTCAGTGATTTCTGACGTTTATGAACAATGTTTTCTGGAAACAGCAAAATCAAAGGAGAAAATTCCAGTTCAGAGTAAGAGGCTTGCCAATCTGCTAAAAGCAGATGAACTTGAACCCTTCTCTTCCTGACAAGGACGATTTCAAGTAAAAATATTATTTCAATTTGTTATGACTTCTAGCTTCAAAACAAGTAGCTTCTCACATGGATTAAGCAATGCATAATTTAATTCACTTTTAACGATTTCTAAAAAGTAATCATTAACAACCTATATTCATTGGAGTGGTGCATAACACCCGCTTAATTAACTGATTTTATTTGTAAATCGATCATTAAATAGAATATTTTCTATTAGAAAAATTGGTAATATTGAAGCCAACATGAAGTTAAAAGCCAACAGGAGTTGTGTTTTCGAAACTTTCTCGCAAACTCCCCTTCCCTCGGCATAAAACTGTGAACCTAGGCAAAACGGTGAATGTCTCGAGTACTCGGATATCTAATTTCAGACTTTTGCAAATGAGATTCATGTGCTTCGTTATATATATATGGGCTTATGGGGTTTTCATGCATGCAAAAGTACAGAACAACAGAGGTCAGTTCTTGAATGGATTTGGTTTAAAACTTATTTCAAATGTTAAATCTATGCACCAAGTTTTATTTATCTAGCTCTGTTTGTTTTGCACTTATTATGTTGACATGTACTCAGAAAGCTGGGCAGACAGACTGAATCCCTCAGAGGGGATTTTGGTAACATTTGTTAGAAATCTACAAAACGCAATGTCCATATATATATATATATATATATATATATATATATATATATATATATATATATATATATATATATATATATATATATATATATATATATATATATATATATAATGATATTTTAAACTCTAATTTCAATTTAATTAATTTCCAAAGCTTTATCTTAATTTAGCCCATAGTAACTTCATTTTAAAATATTCTCTTATTTCCTGATCCAATTATACTTTCTCTACTGAATTAATTCAAGGGCAGCTTTATAAAATTGCAGAATCGGCTAAACGCCGACATTTCACACGCTCTTTGAGAAAAAGACAAAATACCCCTGACTTTACAAATTCTTCTAAAACATCCCTGTGTTTCCTTTGCTTTTTGATCGACATGGGAATTTCAGATAACATGAACTTTGAAATTTTCTTCTGCAAAATGATTTCAATAACTATATTAACTGCAAATTCTTATTACTTATCATAAATTGCAAGGTTTTCGATAAATAAATAAGATTTCAATGAAAAGACAACATGGAAGAGATTTTTATATAAATATATACTTTTAAAAGAAATTATTGTTTAAATAAACTTTACCCAATGATAATAAATTAAATTAAAAAGGACACACTGCCTGCGTGGCGTAGTATGAGTTGAAAATGTGAATATTTATTTAGATTTCAAAACTCACTATTCTATTTTCCATCTAAAAGAATTCTTATCTAGCGAAAGATCATTCACACTTCGAAGTAAAAGTTCACAAACTGTGCAGTTTACTTTTTCCCCAACTTCCATTCTCTATATCAAAACAAAACGACCTATCTCCAGAACAACAACCCCATTTGAGTATAAAATAAAATTCGACATTTTACGCTAGCTATAACCGAAATGGATTTGTAATAAAACAATCACCTCCTCAAGAACAACTGAACCTACCCTCTAGAGCGTAAAAGGCTATAAAAATTCTGTGTATAAAAGACAAGGCTCCTAAACATTAAAAATGCCTGCTCAGAAAAAGGAATAAAGAACATAACGAAATAAAAATAGTTTACGTAATACACCAACAAGATAGGAAGAAAATGTGGGCTTGTCGTCTGCTGTTTTGCTTTCTCTGAGACGTTCCATTACACAAAAGGGTGTGGGGGTGAGATGATATAGTTTAAATAAAAAGTGGAGATTTTTATAACAGCAGCAGCCAAAGAGATTACGAAAAAAATTTAAATAGCAAAAACAATAAATTTCTCAAAACGCATGTTGAAAAGTGACCTCGCTGGAAGCATGACCCGATGTGTACAAGAGCAGAGTTGAATGAGTTCAGTTGTTAGAAATAATCTCAGCAGTAAAAGAGCATTAGAAGAAAGATAAAATTAACGCACGTCAACAAGAATATAGTTCTTTATTAATTTACGTCTCGGATCTAGTTGACCATTCGTAAAAGTTTATCTTTTTAATTCGTTATTAAGTCTGGTAATAAACGAAATTGAACACATAAGGAAGTTGTAAAATTTATTAATTCATGAACAAATTTTTGCCTAACCTGTACGGAGGTCGTTGTCGTTACTACAGGGCAGATTCGGTGGAAAAAGAGAGAACATGCTTTTATATAGTGCGCATGATTTTCCATTAAGCAATAATTCTATACCGATTTACATCTTTCACAAACTAATGTGCAATATAATACTGTATACTAGTCTTTCAATGTATTTTTTGGTGATTTTGAAAATTAACAAGTTTTACAATGGTTGGTTAGCTCCATTTCCTTATTTTTTTAATTAAAAAACAGCTAATGATTTTGAATAGTTCCTATACAGAGAGACTGACTGTTAAACTAAAAGAGGTAACTAAACATGACAAATGATACAAGTGCAACAAAAGAACACTTTTTGCATTACAAAAGAAAACATTTTTTTACATTAAGATGTCTAATAGTTTTTACGTAATTAACATAAAAAGAACCTAATTTGTACCATAAGTAAAACAGCTTCAAAACAACCAACTTACAAAGATTATTCTATCCATGCCCCTATAGAATAACAGAAAAGTTTTTGTTATTTGTCAACATTTAAAATTTTGGTTTCGATGTCCACTACTTTTTAATATTCAGTTGTATGGAATTTCTGCTCCAAACGCGAAAAACAGTTATTATTTTTAGCAATTATTTTCACTCTCACAATTTCATACAACACAAATCCAGGAACTAATTATACCCATTAAACATTCGATTCCGTAGTAAGAACGGATAAGACAATATGTTATATAATAATAGTTTAACAATATGATATAAAGTGAGAAAAGAATTTTGATTAATAAAGTAAATTTCACTGCTAGTATAAAAATGTTTACAATATGCTAGATTTTTGAAAATATAATAAAACCACCCATTTTTAAAAATGGAAGTGCCGACAGTTTAACTTTAAATTCAACAGTTAGTCATTCTTTAGAAAATTTCCCAGGTTCCAAATTTTTAAACCTGAAAAAAAGTAAAATTAATGAAAAAAATTATTGAATTTTATTACTGTCTCAGAATTTCTAGGCCACCTAAGCAAATATCGAAAATATTTGGGATTATCATTTTGTTGACATTGTAATAAAAAAAGTGAATGGCGGCAAAACTTACTAAATTAAATCAAACTCAATTCGAATTCTGAATAATTCTTTTTTGCATTTAAGCAATAATTTTGACCTATTTATTGATTTTTCATGACTATCAGAAATTATTTTTTACATGTTTTGTTTTACAGAATCTTAAGATAAGATAAAGTTTACATTTGCATTTACTTGATTTTCATAGTATATTTGCATATGATTCTTTTTCAGATTTGTCGTTGCATTTTAAGAGGATTTCAGAATCTTTCAAACTCCTGAGATTTGAACGAGATACGTCTCGTTATTTTTCTTCCTTTTAAAAAAAGATATAATTATATATATATATTTTACTAATCTCATAATAATTCTTCATCGCAGGTTTTCTTTTCTGAGGTAAGTAATGTTAGATTCCTAAAAAAAAGAAAGGAGAACCTAAAAATCAGAAATTTAATCCATTGAGCTATATTTACCAGACATATCTGCTTTGATATTTCTGTATTTGTACAAAATAGAATGTTAAATGGATACATTTAATCAATGGAAGAAGCTATTTGAGTGAAACTAATTCCTTCAAATAATAACTTTAGTTGGTGTTTGAAGTAGAATTTAGGACTAAAAGTAATAAACATCGTAAGTTGCAAAGTATACAATATTGAGAAATCGCAAAACACTTTTGGATCATTCTGCATCTACATCACACTAGTGAACTCAGCACTATTTTCAAGCGAATTTTTAAAACGTTGTGTATTAATGTCATTTAATTTATTAAAATGTAATACTTTTTTACATACATAGATTACAAAGAAAAATATATGTGACGATGTTTAATATTTTTCTTCAATTCCATTGGTTAATTGATCTTTTAAAATTTAAAATGCTAATTATTTTATCTATAGAATAGACTAAAGAAATTAGAGGATGTAATATTGTATCCAGTTATTCACTTTTTAAGAAATCCAGAAATTTTGGTTATCAAAGGAATCATCATAAAAAGGAAAACAGTTTTACAACAACAATCTAAAAAACAGTTAGGGAAACTTATCATTGATTTTTTTACATAAGTGTTTTTATGATTGTTAATACATAGCGCCCCTGCGCAAAAAAATCCCAATTAAATCACTTATAAATCGAGTTTCTAAAAGGTGCCAGTGACGAGGTTCTCAAGTGTCTATATCTAAAGTAATCCGGAAATACGAAATAACACATCTTGTACACCTTAATTTCGTTTAGCTCATGTAAAAGTTTTCTAAAGAAGGTCAAGAACTAAAAGGTTAGCTTCAGCATTTTATTCGTATCACTGACAACCAAGCACTCTATATGTTCATGTCTTCTGATGCTTTTAAAGAATAAACGCAAAATCTTTCCATTAAAAGCCACAGCCATGTTAGAAACAAAATATCTTCAATCCTGGAAAACTTCCGCTTTGACTTCACTTTCATAAAAATATTTAAAATAATTATCTTGACTTGCATTTAATCATTGAAACAAAAGGAAGTATTATAAATAAATTATTTGATTTTTTTTAAAAAAAAGAATTTTCGGAATGCCTTAAAAGAAAAATATTGATATGTTCATCATGGATATTTTTGTTTTTATTTCAATTCATTTATTTTTCAATTAGAATTTTTGCTTTTATAATAACTATATGTTCAATAACCACGCCATAAAATATTCCAGGATGTGCCTTAATGCAAACAATTTTTGACGCTCACTCTATACACAAGGAAATCCAAACAATTTCAAATCATGATTAGATTGTTATAAAAACGATAAGCAAAGTTGAGATAAAAAGATATCCATATCAGGTCAATATTAATTGTTACCGCAGTAGTCTGAGGGTCGAGTCGTGCTTCAGGACCTAAGAGCTCCAAGTTTGGAACCTCATTCCAAAGAACCTGATACACACAATATCCAAAAAGAAGGGTTAAATGTCTCTCCATTAATACGATCCAAAAGCTTGAAAGGAAGGTTGCAGTCTTATTTGTCTCTCTTAATAACTGATATCCATGATTCAAAAGAAATCCTTGTTACTTTCTCGAATATGAAATATAGAGAATGTATTGTAATCATCAAAAAATTCGATTTCGAGATCTTGACGAGTCTTCACATTAATCTATGAGATCGAAAAGCACATTTTTAAAAAGGGTCTGTTTATTTGCCTACCTATGACAAAGATAACTCAAAAACGCTTTGAGCTAGACGGATGAAATTTGGTATATGGTCTTTGCGCCCAATTCGTAGATTTCTTTTAACTTTTAAGCAAAATCCTTTCAGATGTAGTCTGGCTGTACAAATATAAGTTAACACGAAGACTACAAAACAAAAAGAGCTAGATGGCTGAAATTCGACACACGGACTTAACATCTATAGTATAAACAATTAGCAAAGTTTGAGCCAATTCAACAAGGAATCTTCAAAGGATCGTCTGTCAGTGTGTATTTTCAGAAACATGTAAAGGCGATAACTCAAAAACACAATGACATAAATATATTATATTTAGTATAGGATTTTGTGTTTACAAATGTAATTTGTGTCAAATTTTCGTTTCAATCGGTTGAGAGAAATGCGTCTAAAACATTTTCATATACTGTTAATCACATACCAGAGTTAAATCGCCAAGGATCACATGATAGATTCAGTAAAAGTGTTATCTTCACGCAAAAGGTTAATATTTTGTAACTATTGTACGCCAGTATCCTGCAAGGTGCTCTCTGGAATAACACCTTTATGAGAGAGTATGCGATAACGTTTTGGGAAAAATCATTACCGCTGGTGTATCTTCAAAAAGTGACAATATTATAACTAAATTCTATTCTTAAATCTTTTGTGAAAAATAATAGTTTAAAGTCGTTCAGTTTTCACTATTGAAATATTACAAGGTATGGAAATGAAATGCGCACGCTCTCTATGATTCTTCATCAAAAATTATCATCATAAAATAAAGAAATCCAAATATTTTCAACACTTTTTTCAGAAAGTAGTGGGGATACACTTAAACTAAAGGAGTAATGAAAAAAAGTAAACCAAGTTCATTAGACTACTTTTTTTTTAAAGAAAAACCAAGCACCGTCTAATGCTTCGTCATTCAATCCCGGCAGCTATAACTAGAATGTAAAATAAAAGTAAAGAATCGACAAGACTCAATTATGCAAAGTAGCTGTCCTTGACTTAGCATGAAGCAACGCCACTTAGAAGGCCAAGGTTTTCAAAAAGTGAATCCAAGTGCCAATTACATGCCAAACGAATTTTCCTACATATTTTTCTTTACTGACTCCTTTCTCGCATGTTCATTTTTTCTTTCTGTTCAACCACCTATGTTAACCATGTAAAAATATCCCATTATTAAAGAGTCAATTTAGAACTATTAGGATTGGTGGTAGACGGTTAGCTCGTCGAACCGGTACCAGAATAGGAACACTTTTTCTGTGGATGACCTGTCTCCAAGTATTTCCTAATACATTTTTTTTTCCCCTTCTGAGATTCCTCAGATAGTGATAAGAATCCTGATGAAGACTCGTGTGGCTTTCACTGTCGGATTCTTCACTTATTGCTGTTCTTGCAAACTTCGCAACCAGTCGTTAACGTGATTTTAATCACACGAAACATGCTCGGAGATCATTCTTCAGTGCACTATAAATACCTTTTTTCATGTATATCTTCAGAAATTTTCATGTGATTTTAATTATACAAAGTGTTTTCTTTTCGATTGCTTTAATTTCTTTTAATTAACAGACACTCTTGCCTTTCCCATCTCATATAACAAATATGAATTATTTACATTTTGACAAAAGGCACTATTCTATCATCGCATATTGATAGAAAATACAAATGCCTCGAAAATTTATACATAAATCGAAGGACCGAAGAAGGCTTAGATTTGGCATAATAAAATAATTGTAAAAAATTCCACATGAAATAATATGAAAAATGCTATAATTGTTTAAGAACATAAACTAGATAAATTTCTCCGAAAAAAAAAGAGTTTCTTTACATTAAAATCCGATCCAATTTTTAAAAAAATTAAAACTCATCAAAATATTTTTGGTAGAATAAAATTTAGTTTTTGAACTTTATAATGCCACAATAGTATATTATATCAAAAGAGAAATATTCAGATCACTACATTCTATCATATGAAAAATATTCACATCACATTCTTTTATTATAATATTTCTGAGTAATTTATTAAAAATTATCAAAATTATTTATTAAAAATTAATTATTAATTATGAAATTAATTAATTATTAAAAAAGTACTTTTTATATACATCAACGATATAATAAATGAAACGTGAGATTTATGTTTCACGATCAGAAACTTTTATGTTATTTTTTTACCAAAATTTTATTTTTAAAACTTTAAAATAATTATTTTTTTATAAAGAATAATTTATTTTCCATAAAAATGAGTATTGTGTTCCTAGGAAAGTTTTAAATAAAATTTGTGGAATAGAAATTTGAAAATTCACAACCACCAAGAGAGTTAAAGTGAATTTCGGGAATTCTTATTTCAAAGAATTGAAAAAAAAAATTTATTATCTTCGAGATCCTTGCAAAGATCGTTTTCTAAAACTTTATCCATCATCTAATATAAAGATATAAATCAGTTATCTGACATTTTAAAACGAATTTTGGGAAATATAGGTATATAGACTGAATTTTTCAAAGGGGGGAATACCGAAGCCGACGGTAACGAAACAATTTGTGGAAAATGTAATTTTAGCAAATCTTTTCAAGCGAAAAACGTGATGGATTCTGTTTGGTTTCAGTATTCTTATGCAAACAATTTCAGAATAAGATGTAAGTGTAATGACCTTTAATATAAAAAAATATGTAAAATTTTAAAAAATCGTGCTTTGCATTAGAGACTATACAGCAGTGATCACGTACTTCACAAAAATGAGTTCAACAATTGACTCAAGATTAATGACAAATTTCATAATTCTCATAAAGCAATTTAAATTAGCCTTCTATTCTCTGATTTATAATGTAGGCAAAATAATAGAAGTTTGGCAATGGCTTGGCAGTAAATGTAACAACGAATTTATCTTTTAATTCGCATTTATTAAAGGATAAAATAGAGGAATTAGTCCCTAGTTAGTTAGACAAAATATAAAAAAGTATATAAATAAACAATAAATCGAAAAATAATAAATTTTGAAACAAATTTCCACACAAAAATTTTTTATTTACTTTTTCGTAGGATTTTTTTTATTTTCTGTAGATTTTTTCCATATTACATCATTCTCTAATTAATTATTAGATGAACCCATGTTAAATATAGATAAGGGGTGGGTTATTCCATGACTCCCTGTACTTTCCGAGTTTCCGCTCAGAAAGCGCTATATATAATATAAATAAAAAAATTATCCTTTTATAAAAGAGAAATAACATGAACAGACAACTGAAGGGTGATTAAAGATCAAACGAACTTGTTACTATGCATGCCCAATGGATCCACAGGAGGCCATACTTGCTTTTTCTGAGAGACAGTACTTTTATGGAGCGCACAAAAATTCCATGTAAGTGCTGAGTATAAACACAAAAGCTAAAGCATTCGCATTTATATAAATGATCGGAATACTGCAATAGCATTGGTGGTAACTACGGTTGAGTACTTAGTGAGGTGGTAGCTTACCTCACACCATTTCTGCACCCATAAGAGCCACGAAAATCAACTACCATGCCCGAAGCATCTCATCCACGTTTCTGAGGTAACCCATCCCCTATCTATATTTAACATGGGTTCAGATTTAGTAATAACAGCCTCACTGAACAAACATTTGTACATTTTTTATTTCGGTTTTCAATTGATGCAGTGCTGGATTAGCTTGTCTACCTACGCTTTGCTTTCATTATCGAAGGAGTCAGCGTTTAAATGATTCATTATTCTCGATGGTGACAGCTCTAATGTAGAGTGTGTGCTTCTTAAATTAGTGTTCTAAAGGATTTCAATGTATAGAGATAAGAAAGATATAAAAAAAAATGAATAACTCTTGCCGCATTCGCGTTCTAATGGTTAGAAAAGTAGAAGGTGAGAAATGTAGGAGAAAAGAACAGTGTTTCTTCCTTTTCTATCTATATATAGACATGTTTGACATTGGTTAACCAGAAATTAAAATGATCTAAAACTTGCAGCAGATTGTTATTAAGAGGATAAAAGTAAAATGAAAGTCCGAATTTAAGTAATTAATATTTTATTGTTTTCAAACTAATATTTTACTGCATGTAGGAAATAAATGGGTTATATATCTATAAACGATGCATAATCCCTTAATTTCCTATATGCAATAATCTATAATATAAAATAAATTAATAAACATATGCAATTTTATTATTCTTCACTTGCTGAATTCAAAAAAAAAAAAAAAACAGAATAAATGTTTTCACATAAGAAAGCGTTAATTATCCAAATATCACCGAACATAAATTAGTATGCAAATCGGCATTTTCTGCTGTAAATTAATTTTTTGCACATATTTCTTTTAATGGAAATTGAAGTGCTCGTGATTCTTCTGTTTGTGCCTTATCTTGCTCCGGAATTAATTTGATTTTATTTTTTATCAGATTAGAAATTTAAAAACTCTAAAAATTGTAATGTGTTATCTAAAAGAAAACATAATTAGAAATTTTAGAAATTTTCATCATAAGTTCCTTTATTATTAAATCTCCAAACTTATTTTGAATATTACATCTAAGCAAATTAAATTATTTAA
This sequence comes from Argiope bruennichi, assembly GCF_947563725.1. Lineage (NCBI taxonomy): Eukaryota > Metazoa > Arthropoda > Arachnida > Araneae > Araneidae > Argiope > Argiope bruennichi. The sequence continues at coordinate 145,593,983 of NC_079151.1, forward strand.
TAATAAAAAATCTAACAATTAAAAGACAAAGTGCATGTCCATTTAAATAACAGAATATTTTGTACATGAATGAATAAATTTTATTTTCAAATTCTCAAAATATTTACTAGTATAGTTTCCCAAATTTATTTACACTAATTTAATTTGAAGACAAAAATAATTTCTGTCTTAAAATATTATAAACTTCAATCAAAGGAAAAGAGGAAGAAAACTTTGTTTAAATATTCGAAAAATTCTCTAAGCCTTTTCGCTAACACAAAACGATTCATATTTAAATTGACTGTAAGTCTATGAATCGGCAATGCGCTTAAAGCAATGTTTAATCTTCTTCAATTATGCGTTGTTCAGAAGTTGAGATGGTGCATTTTTCGAAACAAAATTCACATTATCTACTATAAAAGGAAGTGTAAGAGAGAGTTATTAAAAATTCGAATTTCCAAAAACTTATTTTCAGAAATATAGGAAGTTTGCTTTTTATCAATTAGTATTAAAGTCAATTTCATAATTAATGATGACACAAATAATTTATATCGTCAATCAAGGCTCCATTGCAATGACGATATTTTTTCAGACTCAAGAGCTCGATTTTTTTAAATCGAATTTGAGTGCATATACAGCTATGAATCAGAAGATAACAATTAACTAAATGCAACAATATTTCTGAAAATACCTGATTTATAATGAAATGTTATGGAAATATTTATGATTAAAATTTACAGCGTTGATAAAAAAGATTGCATAAAATATATATACAAATCATTGCATATGAGACATTACAGATAATTATAATATCAACTACAATAACTATTATCAAATTATTTTTTTCAGTTGATAACATTCATTTAAATTCTCTATTTTTGCTATTTCAAATTAGATATAATAGCTGCTTTTTCAAGTCAAACGATCGCTTTACGGTAAGAATTGAGCATAGAACTAGAAGAAATTCCTTGTGTATATATATATTTCAATAATATTCCTTTTTTGATAACTTTAGTGGATACTCCAAAAAATGATCTATAAATGTTCTGCCATAAAAGATTAAACCACCAACACGCTAATGCTGTAAATTTTGGTCGATTATTCATATTTAAAATTAAAACATGCAGCACGCATTTTTAAATAATTAAGAATGGTTTACACGATTAGACAGGAACAACAGTATTAGCATAGAAGCAAAAAGAAAATTTAGTAGCAACTTGTACCGTAAAAATGGCATGCAGGTTTTTGAAAAAAATCACTCATCAGACAGAGAATATATATATATATATATATATATATATATATATATATATATATATATATATATATATATATATATATATATATATATATATATATATATATATATATATATATATATAAATATTAGCAAATAAAGATATAATTAAAATGTTATGTACAAACATGAAATATTATTTTATTAAGAGAGAAAGGGTTTTATATACAAATAAATATAGAAATGATTCTATTAATGCACCTTTCAAATGCTTGAGTGGAATAAATTTTACTTCGAAAGGCAAATTTTTAAACCATCAATTGCAAGGAGAGAAAACAAACTTATCTTAATTACATAAAGGTTACACTATCTAGCACAGGCATGTTTTCCTTTTAAAAACCTTGAGAAATTTCCTCCAATTTCTTTTTATTTGCAAATAATAACGATATTAAATCATTCCTTATCCAAATTTTAAGTACATTTTTTTATGTTTTCATAATTTTAATACTTTGAGAGCCTTAACGACGAAATATTTTTCAACACAAGATTCTTAAACACCGCAAAAACAATTTCTTCATTGTGTTTCATGTCTCAACAAATACGATTTTGCGCAGACATTAAAAGCAGAATTCTCATAAAGCAAGGTTGTATATTTTATTTATGATTTGGAAACTTTTACTGAAGAGAATCCCTCACCTGACGTCAAGCTCCCGGCATGTCCGTTTCCAAGGTAACGAAAGGAAGAAGACAGGGCGGCTAGGGTCCTCCACCGACGACGGCTCGGGATTGAAAGCGCTTCAAGAAAGTTCGCTTTCACTTTCTGAAGTTCCTTCTTTTCCTCGTGCGCTAAGTGGATGGGGTAGGATGGTCACGTGACACGATAGGGTGATCCTCCGGGTTGGACAGCATGCCGAGTCGGTCTCAGCAATTTTTTTTGAGGAAATGGAAGAAAACTGTTGAGACTGAGGAGCATTTGCCCGTAACGTCTTTGCTAATTGAAAAAGGTCATTTGTCTTAAATTTGTTTGTGTTTAATTAAGTAAATAATACGAGATGTTATTTTATTGAATATTTTTGAGATTACTTCTTTGTTATTAATTCCAAGATCAATAGCAGTAATGGAACCTCAATTCAGTTGCAAACACTGCAGTAAAGGTTATTTTAAAAAGTTGCATTTTATTACTAATTGCATAAAATCTCTGTATTTAAATTTATATAATGAAATTTTATGTATTATAGCAAAATTAAATAAATGGATTTTAATACCTGCTGAATCTATTTTTATTTAGCGCAAATGCCCTGATAGAAAAAAAAAAACTCTAATATTATGTTCTCTTCGCATTTCACTGAATAAAAATTGACTTACAACAAAAAATAATGTTTAAATACTATGTCAATAAAAGAATTCTTCAATATTAAAGTTCTTTCTTTTATCTGAGAAAAAAATAATGAAAAAGAAAGGAAGTAATTCGAAAAGTGCTAATTTCTGATATTCCCAGTGATTAGCATATGTTGTTTAGTGCTGCGGCTTCAATAACAGTTCTCTTTTCTCTCTCTCTCTCTCTATTTAGGCATCGTTTACTATGAAAACAAAAATATCTTTCATATAAACCTGAATATAGTGAAACACAGTTCTGCAACTTCATTAGTGCTCTCGCGAAGTGAGCTGCGATATAGAATAAAAATAATATTTCAAAATGATATTGAAATTGTAGGATGATATTGAAAATTATATTTCTGTTGAAAAGTTTCAAAAAAGTCTTACTAAAATGTGGTCAGGTAAAATGATGTGACTTGAAAAAGATATGAAATAATATTCTTTAAATAATTGCAATTAGTTTCAGCTACAAAGAATAAACCTACACCGGCCATCATTCTAAGAGTTAGGATAAGATTTGTATCAACTCCCAATTTCAGCAGATCCATTAAAATTAGCAATCGTTTCTTAGAACTTGCAAAAGAAAATTTAAAATGCAAGAAACTTTGAACGGTTGTGTTATATTACGTAATTTTATGATGGATAGATTGGTATTGATAAATGAGAAGGTGCTAGAAAAGGTTTTATGGAAGAGTATTTAGAAGGTATTTTCAGGAGAGAAAAAATCTGTCAATCAGGCATACAATGTTAAAAATATTGCCAAAATTTTCATATGAATAAAAGTGCTCTTTGAGAATAAACAAAATGAAAATTCATTTTTGTATTTTTAAAAACTTTTAGTTGCTAAAAATATTTTATTTAATTCTTCATAAGCTTTTTTTTTTTTTTTTTTTTTTTTTGTGTGTGTGTGTGTGTGTGTGTGTGTGTGTGTGTGTGTGTGTGTGTGTGTGTGTGTGTGTAATCAAGAAAAAGTTTCAAAAATTGGAGACAGAAGAGAATAACATTTAAAAAAGTTTTAGTCAAAAGGTTTTTTTTTTTTTGGTATTTTTTCATGAAAAAAATTACGGAACCTGCCATTTATGACCAAAATATCTCGCATGAAAATTGAAATGAAATGCCATTTAAGAAAATACCCTTTTAGTATTGTATCTAAACGTGTATTGTACATAATGCTATGGAAATCAGAACGTGAGAGTACAGAAATGTTTCATGGTGATTTTCTCATAAAATAAAGGAAAAGTTTTGCAGTTCAGAAAAATATTGGAGTTCAATTTCAGTTCATTTATGTAAATACATTAATCAAAATATCAATGTAAAATTACATAAAAAAACTTAATAATTTGAGTTGGCGTTTTATTAAATATTGCAGAAGGAGAAGGCTTATATTTTACAAATGAATTTAATTGGATTAAATGATATATCTAAATTCTAAACAGAATTAATTATTTTTGAATGCAAAGAGAAGAAAAATATTTTATGCTTTCTGATTAGTATTAGATCGCCGATTTTCAGAATATTTGATCTCGAAAAATTTTCATTTGTCATGCGTATTCTACACTTTCATGTGAATATAAAATAGTATATAAAGTACAAACTTTTTCAAGTGAACTTAGAATTTAAACATCTATATGCTTTATTTTAACTTGATTTAACCATACGCAATTCTAACCATAACAAAATTCTGATTTTCATTCACAATAAAAACAAGTTTAATTATGCCATTCTGTTGCTTATAGATAGGTCAGTGGAACTAACTAAAATACACAGAAATGAATTCAGGGAAATATCGAATTCTTTTTTAGTAAGCATTTAATATTTTCGAAAGTTTTTGATAGTAAAATCATTTTTCACTGTTTGGTTTCGGCAGAGACAAAACAAAGCTTTTTCGCTGTGCGCTATTTCTTTCTCCCGCGCGTGATGCTCAGCCAAGTATAAAATTATGCTACTTTCTCAAAAGATCACAAACTTAGAAAAAAATACGTTTTTTTTTTCATTAAAAAACATTATTAATCAAGATCCCGATTTCGTACGAATTTTGATTGAAAGACACAAAGCGGTACCTGTATCTAATGTCACGTGTTCTATCCACACGTTTTTATTTATTTATTATTATCTTATATATGGCAATTAAAAGAAAGCAAAAGAAAAAAATTGTAATTCAGCGAGAAGATAATTATTTCGTTATATCGAAACATTCTTTCCAGGACAACCTCCAATGTCTATTACGTATTTTTACATAACAGCTGTGTGTCTTTCATTCACCGTCGTAAAAGAAAGTTTCTTTTATTTTAATTATTCTACTAAATTATTTAAGCAACTGGAGACTTCAGCAATCGCATAAAATTTGTCAGTGATTACAAATGCAATGTCAACAGCATCGTTAATAGTTTTCAAGTATAAATAATAAATTCTTAACTTTTCATTTGAACCTCTATATTTCCCACATTTTTGTTCGTTTTTTTTTTTTCACCGAAAAGAATTTCTAAATCATTTGTCCACATTTTGTTGTTAACCCAAAAACTAATAATAATAAATAAATAAATAAATCCGGAAAGTTTATACACTGATAAAATGAGAAATACAACATGAAATAATTTTTCAGCATATTTTTATGAAATGCTTCAAATCGAATTAATATTTATTACTAAATATTTTACAATAAATATAAATAAAAGCACTATGAAATTTTTTCTGATCCCGGTTAATCTTAGTGCAAATATTTTTTTTTTAATTAATCAATGTTAGGGCCTTTCATATTTTTCTTTTACAACAGCAGAAGCTTCACCACCCAAGTTTCGACCAAATATCCATATAAAAAGATTCGATTTACAAATAAAAATAAATAACACAATTTTATTGTACCTAAAAATCAAATTATATAAAAAAATTATTCGATATTTTGTTGAAACTCTTTTGTTCATAAGTAATTTGCCTACAAAAATAATTCTCAGGTTTTAATAAACATAGTTATTTCACATAGTTATTGTATAAATATTGAAGAGTTCGTATAAATGTTGAAGAAACTAAATGGGATCTGTGAAGTTTTCGAGTAGTTTACTGCATGACGATTTCAGATCACTAATTAAAAAAATTTTTTTTATCTAGTTTAGTGAGGTAGTTCAACTAAATATTTTCCTTCTTGATTAACTTAAATTTATCGTGTTAGATATGACGTGCTTTCCTCGTGATTTAACTTTGTAGACATGATTCTGGCCCAGTTTGATATTTAAATCCTGATGCAATGTTTTCTTGCAATGAAGCTCAGTTTCTATCTAAAATAGGTAAATTGGTTTATATAGATATGAAAGTAAGAAAATAAAAACTTTATAAAAATGTCTGGAAAAAAATAAGGATATGCAATTTTTCAACTAATGACCGTTAGATGAAAAATTGCATACATAATAACCTAATAGTCAACATTATGATTCCTTCACCTTAGAATTTTCTGACACTGAAATCATGATAAATTAGTTTATGTTCACTGTTAAACTTTTACTTAGCTCAGTTAGTTGCTTTTACTATTAAAAAAAACTGAGAAATTTCAAATCCTAACTACTCTTTTTAACTTTAACCTTGAGTTCAATTCTAAGAAATAATGCATTTATTTTTTCCTTTTTAGACAAATTCTCGTTTGAAATATTAAGTACCGGCTTCAACCGTTAGTCGGCCCGACATCTGAGATTCATCAGAAGACTGGATCATGAATATCAAGTAGCCAAACATCGTGATAGGATCATTTATTATGCGAGTGCTTGGGCGTGCTCAGCAAAAAAAAACTGATGGTTTGTTCACCTACTGTGCCCCAAACCCGGCAACATTCACAATTGTATTCGGATTACAATTCGTGTCATTAGCTTAGCAGCGTACAGACATGCACGAGCCAGATAAGCGTGCTAGAAGCTGCGTCGGAATGGCTTAACACTCCTCAAGTGAACGTGAGGATTGTTAAGGCTAAATGAAACCTTATCGCTGAAAGATATGAACGTCTCCTCGAATAGCGTGACTGACGACGTATTTGGATAAAAACAACAATAATGAAACGTGATTGGTGGGTCAAAGTGACCGTTCAACTATTTAGTGATGCTTGGGAGGATATAGTGTTACGCTGTCACAGAGAGATTTACAAAGCAACCAAAAAAGTGTTTTCTGAAAAATATTATTAAGGTATTAGATTAGAATATAATCTTTGGGCGATGAAAACATCAGGGTCATACAACTAATTATTGCAATATAAATTTCTCATAAACATAGATTTTTTTTTTTTAATCAATGAGCTATATACACAACAGACCAGATAACATACTTGCAAAAACACGTAACTTAAGCATTCAAAAGTTTCATAATTAATATGCTATTTTAGAGCACATTTTTATAAAAGTTCTATACATTTTCAGTTGCTAAGGGAATAAATAAATCTTAATTTCTCAATTGCCATATTCATATTTCATTCATTCATTAATTTTTTCAGTATATTATTTCATTATTCTTTGTAAATATATGTTGCATTTTGAAATTAAAATATTACTCAAATTGTACTGTTTCTATTCTAAGATGTAATGCTCGAGATATATTAGGTGCTTGCATGCATTTTGATCATTTTTTGCACTTTAAAAAGGCATTTATTGAGAAAAATTGGAACAATATCTATCAATCAAAATATTTTCCATCATTTCCTACAATTTTTTCTCATTTTCGTGTAATAAATCTTGCAAATGATTGTCTTCGAATTTTTTTTTTGGTCCTCCAGGCTGTTCTTTGTCATTGACATCGAAATCGCCTCTCTTAAATCGTTGAAACCAAAACCGACAATCGGGATATGACGGAACAGCATCACCATAAGTTTCTAAAAGTGTCCGATAAGCTTCGGCAGCATATTTCTTCAAATCAAACAAAAAAAAAAGCAATGAATGGTCGAAAATGCAGTTTGGAGCATTTCATGATTGTGGTCTTTATGCACCGAATAATTCAGTAATACTAAATGGAAAACTTTCAAAATGGTAACAATAAAGTAATAGTGAATTGGTAAAACCCAAAACCGTCATCGTTTATGTAGATACTTCGCATGTTTACCAATAGATGTCTCTAATTAAAATACATGCAAGCACCTAATAAAAGAACATGATGACTTAAGAATAACTTAATTTTAATGAGTCGCAATCAGAGAAAAGAAAAATGTCACCTGAAGGAAAAGAAGTTTTAATTATTTATTTGTTTATGTATTTAAACTCGGTAAACACATCTGAATTCACTTAAAAGCGTTAGTTCATGAAACATATAATTGAACACATTGTCAATAATTTGTGAAAACATGTTTAATGGTGCGAAAACAATTCAACTGTAGAAGAAAAAAAAAGCTATGTGATGCAAGAGTGAAAAATTCCTAATATTTTCAGTGGAAATAGAAATGCTCAACTCTTATTTTCTGTGCAGGTTTTATAATGAAAGTAAACGATGCTCATCCGTCCTCCTGTACCTCTAGCTTATCAACTTCAGATAGTTTTATATACTTGAATCTGAAGACTCATTAAATGACGATAAAGAAATATATTTATAACTAGCTCCTTTTAGAGACCAGCCGGTTCAACGGGATTAATGATTGCTAAAATTTTCAATTCAATACTTAATTTAATTTTGTCTTGATATTTTTTAAACAAAAAAGTCTGAATTTCCCAAATTTTGAATTTCACATAATTCATACATTAATAGAAGCTTTACACCGTTCTGTTAATTGTGCTATGCATTCCCATAATTTTCTGTCATCTCCTCTAAAATTTAAAACAATTTGAAACAGAAATGTTTAAACTTAAATTAATGCAAAAACTTTTTTTGCTTAAACCAAGCATGTTTTTTTAAAAATATAAGAACGGAAGAAAAGAAATCGTTCATCATTGAAGTCTGAGAATTGTGGAGTATTTTTTATACTTTTTAAAGATTATAAAATTATTATTAAATTTTAAATATTATTCGATAAAAATTTCTGCGGTTCATTATAAAATGATTTTCACCACAAATCAGTTTTTGTTGCACAAGAGTGAAACTTTTTTTTGTTAGCCCGAAGAAAATTTTTAAGTAGACTCATAGGACTAAGGGTCTGTGTAATAATTAATCCCTCAGAACAGTTACAAATTTAAACAACATGTAATATAATTAGTTGCTTCAGAGCCCTCTTCTTATTAATTGTGTATGCCTATTACTAGTGGTTTAGAAATTAATTGTTAGGCCGCAATTAGATATAGCCCCAATATCCTGTGCAATAATAGACCATGTTTTCCTTCAACAAAACAGAATATGAATTACCGATATTTGTAAAATATCAGAACCCGTTTTTTGCACTCATTTTTCATAGTCATTTTATTTTTTTACAGATACTTAGGAAGAATTACACTTTTCTAGGTTTACTTAGCAATGAAAGTTAACTTGATCTTTTCACCTGAACATTTGGTAATCTGGGCGTCCTGGGTCGAATACCGGTTTGCGCATGGTTGTTCTTCATCTGTGTGCTATCTGTGAGGTGTGTGAATGTGACCCCCTGTAAAAAGGGGGTTGTGTAAGCGAATGTGTGTGTTTCATCTTCATATGAGCTAGAAGTCAGACTTCTGCCCTGGTTGCTCAGGAGTCTTTACCCTCATAAGCTACTGCACCCTCTTTCCGTGGTAACGCGGATACAACATCATCATCATCTGAACATTTTTCAGCATGATGGCTCCAAGCTGATAAAAGTTTGATTTTTTCCCCTTCTAAACATAATGCACTTGCATAAATTTAATTTTGTTTTCATTTTGGGTGAAATATTTTGTTCTAAATATGCCTGTAATATTTTTTTAAAAAAAAAAATGGATTCAAAATTGTGAAAGAAATATGGCAAAATAATAATTCTTATTGAAAAGAGATATATATTTTAATTTTAAGAAAACGCATAAATAGATTTTGTACTATAGTATTTTGAGGAGATTTCGCAGAAAACTCCACATTTTAACTTTATGCTAAATAATTTCAATCTCAGGTAAAGTTTCAAAGAAATCGTTCCGAAGCTCATATTCCGATCTTGCAAAGTCAATATATGGTAAATTTGGTAGATATGTATAAAAAAGTATAGCTCTATTAAGCAACAATATACAAAAACACACGCATACATTCATCTTTATTATAGGTAAACAAACAAACTATAAGAATGCTCTCAAAACTAAGGATATCAGAATAATACCTAAATTATTATCCAATTGGATAACTAAAATGCTGTTTACATCTAAAAATATTATTGCGAATTTCTGTAGCCAGTTTATTGCAATCTTGAAATAAAAAGTCTTCACTTAATCAATATAACAGCTATCTTTTACGACCAGTTCATTCGCCAAGATAACAGGTATTTTTAGGTTGTTAAATTATTAATATGGAGTGCATTAAAAAACAACAATTTCATCTTGTTACTTGATACGACTGAAAAACACCAATTCAATTGAATTAACAAACTTGTATAGTGAAATCTTTTCTTTAGTATTATGTGATAAATGTAAACATTTACAGTTTAAAATGTGTGACCTTGTTGTTTGATACAAATGAAAAACGTGAATTCAATTGGATCAATTTACTGCTGTTTAAAAAGTGTATACATTACGAAATAAAAACGGAAGTGAAAATCCTTTTATGGAGTTAATGAATGGTAAAAGTAGATGCTTGAATGTTTTGTTGGTTGAGTTCGGATTTCATCATAGCATTTAGAAGCGTTACGCATAATTTGAGTTAAAAATATTATTATTATTACTAATGAGTTAAAAATATTTTTAAAATTAAAGAAAACATTGAACGAAATAAAATTATTAGAATTAAAATGGTAATTTTTTGAACCTTAAACAAATATATATATTATTTTTGGAAGATAGTTGTTTTGAACATCAATTTCCGTAGGCAAGTCAGAATGATTACTTTTTTGGAGACGATTAAACCAATTTTTCAGCTAGATTAAATTTTATGTTTGAAATCCATTTCTTGATTTCTTTTATATTCTATATATTCTATTTCTTTTATATTATATATTTATTTTATTTCTTCTTTCCTTTCTTCATTTTCTTCTTTATTTCTTCCGTATCTTGTTTTTTTTTTTTTTTTTTTTTTTTTGACTGAATATACTTTATGGTGAGAAGACAAAGCACCTCATTAATTAGGTAAGTGAAGCAGAGAATTCAATGCGGATTTATAAACGTTCAATGAAGAGGTCTGAAACTTGTATGATGGTTTATTTGCTTTTAACTGTTCGCATTCGACAATAAGAAATTATCATGCTTCCACGCTCCGTACGTTATATATATATATATATATATATATATATATATATATATATATATATATATATATATATATATATATATATATATATATATATATATATATATATATATTGAATATATTGACAAATTATTTTATTGGGCATATTAATGTACAATATTTTATAATATTCAGTACAGGTGAAAGCAGAGAGTTTGTTGAAAGCAGTACTATGAAATGGGCAACATGAACATTGCTCCAAAAGTGAAATGTATTCAATTGTAATGTGCAATAGAATAGCAGCTCCGGTTTAGAAAACCAAATAATTCCGAGTAAGACAATGAGAATTACTTTAATTTTCTTAAGTGTGATAATCAGTTGCCTGCTACAAGCAACAAAAATTTTATTACAACTGTTAAGTTTATAATTTTTTTTTTTTTTTTTTTACATGAAAGCGATCATTTGTCAAAAAACAGCAAAATAAGTTTAAATAATTTCCGTAAGAATTATATATACGTTTAATGTTATTGTTTTGTTTGTTTTAAAATTGATAATATTGATATTGGAAATCTCAAATGGTTTTAGATCTCCTATCATTAAGTTAAACATTATAAAATTTATCTTAAAAAGTGTACAATATATTTATTCTTGAGATTCCTTTCCTTAAATAAATTTCTTTCTTTAAAACATACAGGGCAATACAAAATAAGCATTTATAATTTACTAGAACATATTAATAGGTAAGTAAATATGAATGAGAATTGACTTTCTTATAAAATCGGTGTTTTCAATAGCATGGAAATGAGTATACAGAGAACTCTTTCTTTTTTAACCATCCGCTCATTAGTCCAGATATGGGAACTTCTTGTACTTTTGAAACACCAGTGCAGATTTTAGAAAACGTTTATTCTTCATTACTTTGAAAATTTTGCAGAGACATATAGAAAATGGATGGCCGATATTTAATCTCGGGTTTCACTATTTAAAATTTTGAACTGAAAATTATAGATTTACAGAACGTGATTATTTTATTCTTAAAATAAGAATTGACCAAAATTTATGTAGTAGGTATACGATACCTTTGAATTTAATTTTGCCAAATTCTGTTTTATTATAATAATGAATAAGAACAACGAGAAGGAATGATCTGTAATATTATGAATCTTCTTGAAAAAAAGAAGCATCTAGATAGTTTTTAATGCATTAAGAAGGATGACATTTCAAGATATCCTTTAGAAACAGGAACTATGGTAACTTAAAGAAAAATGTATTCTCTATCTTCTCAATCATTGGAAGATAAAACATACTTTTTCTTTTAATTGCCAGTGAAGTAACCCATTCGTCATTTCCTCTTCAGTCATACTCCATTCCTCTGGCTACATTCTATTCTTGCACCATTAAATTATAATCAACCAACTAACCTTCTTTTTCAGATAGAAATATAAAAGTTGAAAATGGGATTATACTGTAGAAGAGAGAATACACTCATCTGCTGAGTGATTATTGAAAAGGAAAATTAGCTCTTCGACTAGATAAAATTAATATTTTTCAGCAATGCTTTATTCCTTCCTGTTAATACGCTTAAAAAGTGCAATTCGTACGATATTTGAGTAAAGAAAAAGAAAATCTATAACTTCATTTTGCAGTTACATGAATATGGAGATGTAAAAATAAAGAGCTATGTAACCAAACAATAAAACCAGAATTGGCACATATATGTTTTGGAATATGAGAATGTGCACCTCGAAACGGCTTTTTCGAAATTTTAATTGAAAGTTAAAAGAAATACTGCGATAATTTTAGTAAATATTATTGCACAAAGATGAAATTTATACTGTTCATACCATTTCAATATTTAAAAAAATGTCTTTTTAATAATACCAATTTAATAAACTTGCAAATTATTCCTAATTTTTGAAAATTAAAAAAAAATTAATTAATTTTTAACGATAGACTATATTATTGCCCTGAAATTAAAACAATTTTCTTGATTACAACGAAAACTCGCATATAATTGCATGATTTTATTTCATTGTTGAAAATTAAAGAAGAAGGATTCTGTTTAGATCTCTTCAGTTCACAAGACAAATAAAAAAGTTAAATTACAGTATACCTCTCAAGTTAGAAGATAAACGCACTGGAATTTACTTTTTTAATAGTACTATGATATCATGATATTGATCTCGATAAGGAAATTTCATACACATAATAAACGGAATTTAAGTAAGACAATTAAGATAACACGTCTTGAAATGACTGACTATTTGATGAATTCATGAAGTTATTTCTAAATAATTTATCTGACATCAAATATAACCAGTATTCTCGACGAATCATTGATCGTTTGAGCTGACTGATTAAATAATAAATGTTCATTTTGCTTTCTTAACAATATATAATATATTGTATTATTTACCATGAGGTTCAATATCTATGTTTAATACTTTATTTAAAACATTTAATAACATTTACTTATACGACACATGATTCACAACATGTTAAAAATTCCAAATAAGATACGGGATTCATAACATGCCATAACAACTTATGCGACGCAGCCTGGCAGAGCATAATTTTTGATTGACGATGTGATGTGGCAGTATATGCATCTGTCGTAAAGAACAATGCAAGACAATATGAACATTTACGCAATTTGCATCCATAAAAACTTTGTAATGAAAAATTAAATTATAATTACAGCATAACTTTGTAATAACATTATATGATTATTTTATAATTTAAAGCATGCCAATAAGTTAAAAAAATCACCCCCTTATTTTTCGATAGATGATCAAAAAAGAAACGACTCTCAGCCTCTTTCCACTTTTCACTAAACAAAAGAGAAAAAAGAAGTCTGTGTTTATTTTGTTCTTGTGTGCTCCGTATATGACGGGACAAGAGCTTTTGGTCTTTCTGAAAGTTCAAGAGGTTTCCCTCGTCTTTGTTTCGCCTTGCATATCGGTTGGCAGTTTGCCGAAGGATGAGGTCACTGTCAGCGAAATTGGAAAAAAGGAAAGAGAGGAGAAATCGCGAGAGAAAGGTAAAGATTAAAAGACAGGGGGGGGGGGAGGTCTCAAGAGTGAGATCCTTTTCCTATATTTACTATCGTCTGGACTTTTTTCAGTTTTCTCTTCTTTTACTTACACGTTTTTAGGGGTATTTCCCGATCCGTTTGTTGATATTGGAAAAGGCATGTGTACATCTTTGTGTGCGTGAGAGACCGAGAACAAATTTAACGTCAGAAGAATTTTTTAGCTATTTCCTCTTCCATTTACTATTTATTTTCTTTAAAAATTTTTAACTTTCAAGATTTTTTCGAGATTATTTAAAATATTATTTCGTCTGAGTAATAAAATATTTAAACACCATTAAAAGCTTTTTGCATTTAAAGAATTTTAATCATCTAATTTCAATAAAATTGATGGAAATGCAGTCTTTTTTCACTAATTAACAAAAAAATTACATATATAATGTTTTCCGTAATTAATGCAACTCAAATTTAATATTCAATAAGAAAATATTATGTTTCAGCATAAAGAGCAAAAAATTCTGTATAATAATAACTGGTACTATGTTTCAAATCATTTTTTGCTGTTTTTATTATTTCTTACTCGAAACTAAAGACTTATTTTCTGAAAACTGTTAAGACATTGATAATTTTTAAAAGAGCAAAAATCGTTCCATCGTACTGTTCAGCATCAATGGTTTTAATTTTGATGGATATTCTGTATTAAAGTATGTGTGAAACGTTCTAAAAATTGAAATAAAACCCAGAAGCAAGAACTTTTTTTCCAATCCAGTGACAAAACAGAAAGCAAATGATTGGTTCTTTGAACCATAAGAGGCTTAGTTATACTTCAGAAATAAATTTTATTTTCAGCTTTTCCTTTGATGCCAAAGATTATTTAATGATCCATAAAATGTCATGCAGTTGCACTCATCTTCATCAAAAATAACCGACAGGAATGTATAATATCTAAGAAGGCTTCCAATGTGTGTCTTAAAGAAGAAATCGAACTTAAAAGTTGAAGGATTTAGTAAATTATAAATATATTCATTCTTCTTAAAAGTTCGTTTCTATTTCATAATATATAAACATCTGATTTAAACTTTCTAACAAATCTCTGAATAAAATTATACATTGCAATAAAAAGAAAAAATTTTCTTCTTTCATATCATTAAGAAGCAATTTTGAATACTCTCAAGTAGCAAAAATAATAACTATATGTAAAATAACTAATATAATTCTTCTTATGTCCGAATTTTAATTTTTAAAAAATAAATTCTAAGCGTTATTAAAGATATAAGTCTTCTCTTTGAAACGCAGACTCATATAAATTTTAAGTGTGAGTACAAAATGCAGACACAATTTCACAAAAGCAAAACAGCTTTGCTAATATCTCAAAGGAATAAAACATTCATAAAAATCGCTTATACTATTTGAAAAAAATTTCAAATATACTTTATTTTTAAAGCTATCACTGCAATTTATGCAGCATTATTTTTTCCCTCTTTCTTTTTTAATGCTTAAATTTTACTCCTTTTGATGATGACTTATACGAACGCGATTAATATATTCATCTTGCCTGCAACAAATCCCTATGGGATTAAAATCCAATTAAAAATAATTCTAGCTATCGTTTCATCAGTTATACATTAGAATTCAGTAGCCCAAGTTTAAGGAATCTGAAATTTTGGTTCACCCGATCTTCTTTAATTTTCCGAAATTTTTTATTAAAAAATGAACAATAACAATTACGAATTAGGAACTGAGTTAATGTCAACTCTTAACTTTAAAGAAACATTTGAATTGGCATTTAGAAATGAATATAGCACTTCAATTAACAAATCGATTATAACAAACAATCGAAACAAATCGATTATATTTTTACGTAAGGAACTAAGCCTGCTTGAAGATGTGTAGTGCCAGTTCAGGTGTATTACCTGCATCTGCGTATAATGCCAGATATCTCCAGACATCATTTTCATTTTTTTCGTGATTGCATTCATCTTGATTATTGATCATGGAAACAAAGTCGTGTAAAAAAATGAAATGCAATACTTGAAAAGAAAGTAATTCATTCACGGGACACACACTTAAATTAGATTAACATTTCGAAAAAACATTACAATGACTAGTTTCGATAGGGCAACATATACAAGATTAATGAAATGAACATTTGGCTCGACTCGGACGAATTACTTTCATGCAGTATGCAATTTTCATGTTGTAGTCAATTTCTATCTCGAGTTTTTGCAATGATCACGAATCACGCGAGGAGGATAGCCTGGTTCGTAGGGCATTGGATTCGCATCCCTTGTTTTGTGAGTTCGAATCCCGCCGGCCGAAGACTCTACATTATGTCTGGTGCACGCATAAATCTGTCGTAGCCACAAAGTCCTCCAAATCGAGATAGTATCAATAGGGGTACTGGATCAGAGATCTCTGATTCGGGGCTAAGTTACGATCTGTGAATGAAATGTTTGAACGAAGACAACCCCAGCGTAAAGGGCTGTGGCGCAAAGGTAGTTAAAACGTACTCCTAATCCTAGATGGAGCTACTGAAACAAGCGACGCTTAAAGTCGGCTTAAAATCACTGGCTTCGCCAACAGGCTTTTCTATGACCAGTGCCATAAGGAACAACAAGACCACAAACTCCAGCTGAATATTGGAAAGTTGTTCGCTTACGGCAACGCTATACTGTCGGAATTGCTCTTAATTCTTTTCATATTTCATTACACATGGCATCAAAATGCATAATCTATTGCATTGGCATATCAAGTGTACTTTACGGAGTTTTCTGGAATCCGAACAAAAGATTCCATTCAATAAACTTGTAAAAAAAATAAATGTGGTTTTGTGTTCCGCGATCATGAAAAGTAAACATCTGCAGAAATTTTTCCAAATCCACATAAAGAAAATCATTGCAATTGGCATTTCTATGAAGTTTTGCAATAGTTTCCTAAAAGAAATCGAATAAAATGGAATACTCAAAAATGGATTAGATTTTATCTAATTTAAAAGTAATTACCAAAATTAAATTAAAAGTAATTGCTCTTTTCTTTGTAATAAAGTATTTTTGAGTGAGTAACCTTTTTCTGACAATCAGAGATGCGGGATTTTATTATTATTATTATTATTATTAAACTTTCAAAAGTAGCTACTGTTTTTCGTTTGCAGTGTTTTGGGCATTTTCTCCCATTGGCTTTGCAAGAATAATAAATTCAATCATACGAAGATTATTGACTGAAGGGCTACGTGTAGATTTTTTAGAAATGCTTTCCATAAATTAATTCAACTTTAAATTTTACTCGTCGTAAATTTTTTATGCTCATTACTTTAATGTTTTATCCGGCAAAGTATTATTGAGTTTCAAATATTGATAGACATTTAACTAGAAATATTTTAGAAGTTTTTTGCTTGTTCTGTTCGTTGTTCTGTGTTAACTCTCTGGCCTCTTATATATATATATATTTAATCTTTTACCTGAGACGGGAAGTGATTTCATCGAATAACTGGTTTGGAATTGGAACTTGATCATGAAAAGTAAATAGAAGAATGATCGAAATCTTGTGAATTGTTTTATAATTTATATATCTTCAGAGATTTTTGTTTCAAACATATTATTCAATTTACGTCCTTTTATTTAAATAAAATGGGAAAAAAATTTCCCACAGATATGCAAACAAATAAATAGGTTTCAAAAATTTTTGGAGAAAGTATGATTAAATACTTGCATTTATATTGAAAACAAACTGAATTTCATTAGAACAATAAAAATTATTCTTGTAAAGCACAATTGAATATTTTTGAAAATATATGAAAAATCAGAGAAAAATTCTAATCAGAGGAAAGTTAAATTGATATCTCAACATATAATAATAACTTTGAAACTTAAAATAGTTGAAAAAACATTTTATTCAATAATATTTTCGGAAATAAAGGTGTAAAATTATCAAAAATTCTCATAATTTTAAATTAATAACAATTTTGAAAACGTATCTCTCGGATAGTTACTGCCACCCTTTAAAATATGCGCCAGATAGTCTTAATAGTTCCATAATTATTGATCTGCTGTGTGCTGCGACATTTTATACATATCCATTCGCTTTTATTACTAGTGGAGATTAAACCATTGTAGTTATTCTAGTCAAACCGTATTGACTAGAAAAGCTATGGCTCAAACCATAAACTGAGATCCTCGACAATTCAGAAAATTTGCTAAATTCACTTGAGGAATATACATCCAACCTGATATATTTCAGCGAGTTACTTCCCAATGTTTACTCTTGTAATCATTGTTGATGAAAGTGTAATTTATTGTTCTTGCTATTTCCAATTCCTTGCTTTGTTTTTTCACTGCAGACAGATTCTTGGGCATCACAATTTTGGAGGAGCAGCAAGTATCAAAGCAGTTTCAGTTGAAAAAAAAAAAAAAAAAAAAAAAAGCCTGATACTTTTCTCAAAATTAAGAAACTCGTTTCATAGCACCTTCCTTGTAGGCGGCAACATCTCAAAAATATTGCCAATAAATCTCGTTATCTTCTAGTCATGAAGTGTTGCGCTGAGCTTAATAGTAGTTATAAATGAAAGTCCAGCACATAAAACAAGATTTTTTTTTCCACTGTGAGACATTTTAGACCATTTTTGTAATGGGATTAGAGGCCATAGTTAGGATATTCTTGCCACATGTCGAGTAATAACATAGATCTTCAATATTGACGGCTCGTTTCCTGTGTCGGTTGGGTTGTTTTTTTGTGTGTTGTTTCAAATGTTCATGTGTGCTAGGAGAAATGTGATAAAGATAACATTACTGTAAATTTATTTTTAATTTTTGAAAAATTGCTCTGAAATTGGATACATTTTGTACAATTTCTCGAAATTGTATTTCCATGCTCCTATAAGAATACAAAGACATAGCTCACATATAATTTAGGAACAGTTCTTTCTTCATTCCTGTACTATTTTATCCAGTAAATTTTTTATCAATTTCTCTTTAAAAAATTTTTTTCGCAATATTTTTTTGGGGTTCTCTCTCAAACGATACATTACCGAATCTTGGATCAAAATAATGTTAACTACATTCTTTAGTCTTAAAATACCACAGAAAAATCTTATTTTTAATAAATTTTATTTCAATTCTAATATTATGCTTAATAAAACAAGTTATTAGTTATTAGTCTGAATATATTTTGAAGATTTAAAAATTCAAAAATTTAAAAGATTAAGCATAATAAATATAAGAATAAATATTTATTATAATAATATTGATTATTATAATAATAATAGAACTTCTATTGCAATAAATAACTTCTATTGCATAATAATAAAATAACTTCTATTGCAATAAATAACTTCTATTGCAATAAATAACTTCTATTGCATAATAATAAAATAACTTCTATTGCAATAAATAACTTCTATTGCATAATAATAAAATAACTTCTATTGCAATAAATATTTTTAATAGAACAATCATTTGTGTGTTATAATCAAAGTGAATAATCGATTATAATTAATAACAATGGTAATTAACTGATCAGTATAATTAACTGAATAGTTACATCAATCATAACATACACATGATTCTTCTTATTGGAATTTTAATCGCGGGAAAAATTGCAATAAAATGCAATTTCATTACTGGATATATTGAAATATTTAAAATCTATTTATAAGAAATAGACTGTTCAAATCTTGTACACTTGTGGGTGTTTGATGGCAATAAACTATTTTGATACCAGAACGTTATTATCAGTTAATCGATAAATTTATTTAAATAATTATCGTAAAAAGTTTTTATTTAGTAGTGAAGTCAAGAAAAATCCAAGTTAAAAAGTCTGAAAAAAACTCAGCTAAATGTAGTAATATTAAAAATCTTTCTTTTAGCAACAATGATATTAGAAATTAATGCGTGATAGTCATAAATTGCGTTTCTTTTTTTGTTCTTCTTTCTTTTTAAATTTTGTTGCCATTTGAAAACTATAAATGTCTTGATATTATACTAGAAAAGTTCTAAAATAGATTTACATGAAAAAAGAACTAGAGTAAGAAACATTTTTAAAAGTACATTTTTGTTTGAATACTATAAAAAGTAGAATCTTTCTTTTAATTGCATTCTACTCTGAAGTTTTAAATCTTCAGTTAACGATCAAAAATAGTGCGATCAACTTTTTTCTGAAATTCGCAATGATGTAGTTCCCTTTGTATAAGCCAACATCGATTGAAATGGATCGATCAAATGAAAATTTACTCTAATAATAACTAGGATTATTATTTTTTTCATGTATAATGCACAAGTGTTCAAAATTTCAAATAGAGAAGTAAATAAAGATTTGTTCAATAAAATTTTTTAAAGAAATTTCCTTCTTTCTAAACTTGAAACAAGTCTAATGAAATAAAGGATTATAACACGACTTTAAAATAAATAATAAATTTAAGTGATCTTGTATATATAAATTGTTGAATGCATTCATTTTAGCTCAAAAGCGAAAAACAGTATGTGTGGTTCTATATGTGGTCTAATAAAACTATGACAATATATTAATTGTCTAAATTGTATAATTGTTGCCAATATATTAATTGTCTAAGTTCTATCTGAATTTTATATCATTATTTAGAATGCATTTATAAAGGAAAAATGAAAGAAGCTGAAGTAAAAGAGAGATTAATTTATTAAAATAATTCCTGATCTAAAATATCTCTACAACTTAATTTATTTCAAAGCGCCAAATTTTATTTAATATCATTAAAAAAATTTTAAAAATTCAAAAATTTAAGTTTT
This sequence comes from Argiope bruennichi, assembly GCF_947563725.1. Lineage (NCBI taxonomy): Eukaryota > Metazoa > Arthropoda > Arachnida > Araneae > Araneidae > Argiope > Argiope bruennichi. Next base: position 145,614,624 of record NC_079151.1, read on the forward strand.
AAGAATCATTATGTTTCAGAATCAGGAAATTTTTCCAGTCTCTTCAATTCAGTAATATATTAAGAATAATTTTGTTATTAACCCTTATCGTTGCAAGATTGCCTTTTTGAAGAAAAGCAAAAAAAAAATGTATATAGGTAACTTCTTTACGCTATAAAAAACATCAAAAAATAAATAAATAAATCGTTTATGAAATCGTGTAATAAAAATCGTTTAATAAAACTAAGTTAAAAATTATTTTATAGTGGTAGTATATTTTTATAAAGTTGTATGTATAGTATACTATACAAAATGAACATAAGGGTTAAGAAACCATCATATATCATTATGAAATCAAATTTACGGATTTCAGAAATTATATATGGTTAATATTACATAAAAAAAATGAGAAAAAATTATATAAAAATTATGAAGGAAATCGCAGAAAAGAGTGTAAATCTTTATTATAGTTATGTTCAGGTTTGTAACAAATGAACTTATTTTTCCAAAATAATTTTAAATTATGAAAAAAAAGACTTTTGAACAAAAAAAAAGAAAAACAATTTTACAGTTACTAACAATTTAATTCATGCCAATTTTACATTTTATGCATAACTATTAAGGATATAGCAAGGTATTATTGTTATCTTTATATTATTACTACTACTAATAATAATAATTGCTTCACTTTATTTACAATATCTTTTTTCTAATTATATAAAAGAAGTTTTTATATCGTACGTTAAAATGTAGTGAAATGTGCCTATTTTTAAAAATTATTTATGCAAAATTACTTTAAATGGTAGCATTTTTATACTTATACACATAAGAAAAAATACAGGGTTAGTTGCCTAAAGATTACATGAAGGAGTATCTATATCTGAAAAGAAAGAGTGTTTTACAAACGATTCCTAAATTATAAAAAGCATACTTTTGATTGAAATCATCATATTTTTGTAATGGTTAATCAAAAAATAAATGGAGAATAGAAATTTAAATAGTAGAATTGAAAGTTATAAATTTCTTTTAAGGAATCTATAACTATTCTTCTTATTTCTTTAAATCATTTCTTTGAATTGAAATTTATAATGATTTAACTTCCTAAATAGGTTGAAAAATTAATTACATTTATTTATAGCACATGTTAGGCAGCATTTTTGCTTCTGAAATTTCAAATAAATTTTGACCCGAATTTTCAAAACTTTCATTAGAAAAAAAATCGTTCGGAGTTATTTTAATATTAATATTTGAAATCAGATAAAAGAGTTGACAAAATGGAACAATATTTTTATTTCTAAAATATCTGCTTACATGCATTCTTAAAAAGAGTCTTCAATAAAAGTAAATATTTGAGTTTCTAAAAGTTTGTTAAAAACTTTCATGAAGAGTTTAAAGTGAAACTTTAGTTTTCTCAAAAAACAAACACTAAAAGAAAGCATTATATAAATCTACACTTATATTCTAACCAATTAATTATTATTATTATTATTCTTTCATAAACTTTTACAAAATGTTTTCAATTTTCTTCTTCAAGTAGCATTTTTTTTTTTTTTTTTTTTTTTTTTTCATTTTTATAGAGAGTTTCAACCTTTTATATACAAACACAAAATGCGACAAAATTTTATTTATGTACATATAGTAAATTTTTTTCTTATGTTTTTAAAAGATCTTACGTTTTTCTGAACATATGTCTTTCTTATGTTTTTAAAGTTTTAAAAGATGTTTTTAAAGATAATTTTTTTTATTTGCACATAGAAAATTGTGCAAATAAATATGTTATTTTTAAATCAAATCCAAATTCCCATTATTCTTAAATGTTTACTTTTCCATCATGAAATAACATCACAAAAATTTAAGCTTTTAAAAATTAAAATATAAACCGTTTCATATAAAACTATATTTAAAAAATTTTTTAGGAAACTCCAACTTAATAAAATAGAAACGATAAGTAATTTTAGATATTTATTTGACTTTTTACATTATTCAAATTGAAATTTAGTAAAATGATAGTAATTAAAACAAAAAAAATTGAAATTTGAAAAGTAATCAAAAATATGAAAAATAAACAAATAAGCAAAAACTAATATATAAAAGTTTTAATCTAAAAGGAAAAAAAAGCACTTTATTTAGAAAGAATTTTATTATATAATTATATTTAAATGTGTAAAGATCCATAAAAGTAAGTTTTTGGTTGTTTTTTTAAATATTGATAATTTATGATATTTAGTGAAATACAATAAAATTGTTTGAAACTTCATTTATTCATGCACATAAAAAAAAAAAAAATTGAAACCGTAGTAAGCCACTCGGTCATCTTTCATCACCATAGCATCGAAGAAGCACCCACTGTCTTCGTGGCCAAATTTCGTCATTTTATTAAATGTCTGTCGCGTATTTTTCACATTACATGTTTAAACTGTCTTCTAAGTTTTCACTGTGGTGATTAAGTTTTGATAGTGCATTACCATTTTAATTGTCATGTGACTACTGCTCTAAATTACAATATACTTGATTATAACTACTCTTCTTACATTTTAAAAACAGGATGTTAGTAAATTAGGTCCATTTGACAAAAATTCTGGTATTTGATTTAAGATAATTCTACTCTGCATAAACGCGGTTAGAGTCGTCCCATTAGGGATTGAAAAGAAGCTTCAGAAGCTTTTTCTGTTCTTATCAATTATTAATTTATTGACTTTTAAATTATTCTCAATTGTTCCAAAGAGAAATGAAGTGGGCATAGGCAACCTTGGTTCAACACGGAACTGGAACCTATATGACACATAGAGCAAAGAGAAACTGGTTGTAATTCAATTTTAGGCTTAGATGTAATAATTTTGAATTACGTACCGGTTCTGTTAATGTCGGAAACTGAAAAAAAAAAAAAGAGTTGATGATCCATTTGATCAAATTTCTGTTCAAGCGTAATGTAGGATGTTCTTCTATTCAAACGAATGTTAATACTGTAGAATCAGGCCAAATAATTTGATCTTTTATAATATAAAAATAAACTGTCGATGTTTATTTACTCTTTATTTATTACATAATAAGTTTTTATTTCATTTAAAAATATTTTTAAACGCTACTGCTGAAGAGAAAAAAAAAATATATAAATAATATCTTCAATTCATTTTCATTTCTGGCGTGCCAGTTTCCACCTGAAGTAAAAATATTTCTTTTAGAAATGAATGCTAAATTCATTTTGAATTCAATATTGTTTACACTATCGTTTTATCAGGAGAATTTCGATCTCGATTCAATACTTCTTCATAGAAAATGTTGTCCTTTAAACATCTTTTAATATATTGTATGTTATTTATATGCCAGGACTCTTGATTTCGGAATCAACTTGAATGAATCAGGAACTGTCTTGTAAAAGCAGAGTGGATACTTAACTCCCTTTAGTGTAACAATTATTATATTATCGATGCCAAATGACCTACATCACCGATGATAAGATGCATCATTTCAGCGAGTTCTCTTTGCATGTGAACTCGCAATGGCAATATATTTCAAAAGGTTCTTAAAATTAGTATTTTAAAAGCTTTTTTGTATTAATATTGTATGTTTAATTCGTATTATTTTTATATATTAATTTAGACCGGCAAATGAAACAGCACTTATTTTGTGTGCATACGCCAAGATCTGTGCCTAATTGAAAATATTGTTCTTGTGAACAGGTTCTTACAAAAAATAATTTTTTGTATCCTTGATATTGTAACGTTTCCCCTTTTTCCTCACATGGTAATTGGCATTCCGACCAGATGAAACGTCACCCGTTTTCCCACACATAGTTAAGTGCATCGGACCGCCAATTTTGGATCTTTTCACTAGTAGACTCATTGTATCTGGGGATTTGTTATATCCAGGTGAGGGACACAGATGTGTGTTTTGTCGTTTTAAAAAGCCACATCATGTCTTCAAGGGCGAAGAATGTCAAAACATCCAGATGTTAAACTTTTTTCCCTTATGAAGAGACTCCCTAAATCATTAAGAAACGATCAATCATTAGCAACTGTTGTCATTAAGCCGAACTCAGGTGGACTTCTGCCGGTGTTAGATGTGAATCGATTATATTTAACATGTGCTCGAGAAAGGTCAGCTACAAAGATGGATCCTTAACAGACACTCCCACGAGCGAGAGGATACCATTGAGCAAGCAATGCTGAGCAGTTATTGGGTGACAGGGAAACTCATGTTCACTAATGAGAAAATCAGAGGTGGATATCTGACGGTAATAAAATGCGGTATTTTTTTTAGTCAGAAGAGAAAAGAACAACAGTGAGAGACTTCAAATTGGAATTTGGATAGACGTCGGTGTCCGGAGAAGTTGTTCCTGATTTTTTGAGAAGCTCCGTGTGATTCATGTTTCTGTATTAAGATCCACCCGATAAAGATCAGTGAATTTATGGAGAGAGAGGCCCCTGGAATAGACGTTTAGAGCTAACAGCCTGTTAACTTTTTTTTTTTTTTTGGTGATTCTCCTATTTAATCGAGGAACTATTTTGTGATTAAACTTTCAACTGTTATATGATTTCTGTAAATAATATTAACCTAGGTGAGAACAAGTTGTTTTTTGTACATATATAAGGCTGTAAATAAAATAATTGTTTTGTTCTCTATTTAATCGGTCTGGATCAAGATATTACAATATAAAAAATAAACTTGTTTTGCTATTTCAATAAACTTTATACACAGAATTGCATCTAGATTCTTAGAAATAGAATTTATAGTGAGTGGAAAAAACATATAATTAACAGCATTTGAAGATCAGATTAAACAATTTTTAAAAAAAAAGAAGCGGGAAAGATAAAATTCTTTTGCTAGTTTTCAGAGAGTTTTTTTTTTTAATCATAGATACCCCTTTCAAATTCCTTTCAGTTAATCTCATCAATATTAATCATGATAAACATAAAATACAAATTATACCTTCCCAAATAGTCCATTTTTCATTGCTGATAAACTATGGAACATAGCTTACAAAGCCCAACACAGCCCAGCCTTAATATAAAGTTCCATCAAAGAGATCAGAAAAAAAAATAGAGAAAAGCACCAGCTGTTTTCTGTTTATTTGTTTCTTTTTCTAAGAATAAGCAATGGGGCCCAATTCTTGAGAAGTTCTACCCTCCATTTCCAAGAACGAACCTATTTACCATCATTGCGGTTTTACCCTAACAATGTTGAAGAGAGCTAGGGGAAATTTTGTACCTGGATTGATGTTAACTGTTACCATGAAACGAGGGTTCTGTAACAAATTATGTTGGTATGTTTTAGATGCCAAACAATTTTCTTATCATGAAGAATCTGGGAGAGATGGAGGTAATTAGTCCAAACTATACTTTAAGTTAATTCCGAGAACGTTTAAATAGCATATGTTGTTTGCATTACAAAAGTCTTTAAACAATTAGATCTCCTTAGGATCCAAAAATTTAAAAATTATTTACAAAATGTGTATACTGATTCTTTGGTTAATATAATGGCTTTTATTGGATAATAACTACTAATTGCTGGAAATAATATAAATTCCATCCTAATTTTTTCAATAAAATTGAATTAAACATATTTTAAACTTTTTTTTTAATCTGTCTGTGTTTGCAACTATAACAATTATGTATAAATGTTACTTACTTAAAGCCATAACAGCATAATGCTATTGCTCTACAAAAACAAAAGAATTTTGAAATTAATTAATTCTGTGATAAAATAAAAATTTAAATTTAAACAGTCCAATCTAGAAAATCATAAAATTTGTGTTGAAGAATTTTCAACATTTTGTACTTAACTTCTTAAAACGCCATTCTAAGTTTTCATCAAAGGAATTTAGTACGACTAAACTGCCATCATCAAAAATTAAATTTCGATATTTTAATGATTTCCTGGATTTAATTCAAGAATTAAAAAAAGGTAATATTCCTCACGTCTTTCTGACCCTAGGATAAGGCTATTTTGTTTACAAATTTCATAAAATATTCCTTTGATATCATACTTGTATATTTTAAAGAAAAATATAAAAGAAAAAGCCAACTTTATAAACTTTACAAGATTAAGTAACAGTTTATTAGGTTGCTTCATTTTTCAGTCAATAATTTAATTCAGGTGACATAGAGTTAGGGATACAAGTAATACACTGCTCAGATTCAGCGGCGAATAAGTCAAAGAGTATAGAAGTTTAAAAATCCATTTGATTGAGAGGAAGTTATCAGCTGGAAGAAAGTAAGACCAGAATTCAACAAAATCACTAGTTCATCAATAATAATTGATACTTAATTCTGAGACACGATAGAAAGTTTACAAAAGAAAAGGATTTGCATAAAATTTCCCTTGTAAACAAATGTCAATTGTAAAACCTTTTATCACAAATTCTTTTATCTCGTATATATATATTCTAAAATGGATTGGTGTCCTTTTCAACTTAATGATAAGATTTCAGAGCTGGGAAGATTCGCATTCAGAATCCGATTTGACCTTGAAATGCTAAATCTGGTATCGAAGGTCCAATGTCATTTCCAAACTGCGTGGAAGTTTGGATAAGAAGATATCCACGCAAATGTCACTCCTGTCATCCGATAGTGACTGAATACGATTATGTCTGTCCCAACACGGCTATAATGATGCTTTAAAATGGGTCATTGACAGATCGTAACAAAACTGATCTAAATACTATAAATCTTCATAACTTTCTAATAAAATGATACAAATTGCGATGAACTTTTTAAAGAGGAATTTGAAATCATGTGAGAAATTTTCTAGTTATATAAATTCTTTAGTAAAATAATGGAAATAAATAATCTTAGTTTGAAAATAAAAAATAAAAAAAACTAATTTTTAAAAATTTATAATGTTTGAGATTTTTTGATTTTATGTGACATTTCCTTCCAGGATAATATGATCTACTTTTATGCATTTGTTAAAGAAAAAAGTCCAACTAATTAGATGATAAATTGTACCTAATTAGATTAATTTTAATTGCATTTAAAAGTAATCAAATTACTTTTCCGTTTCCGAGGGCGCCTGGCTACAGATAAATTATTTTCGTTAAATCAACAACAACAAACAAACAAAAAAAAATCGTAAAAAAATTCGCCAACAATTTGGCAATTTTTTTATGATCCTCGGATACTGTAAAGAACTATTATATTCCGAGGGACGTTGGCGGCAGTTAAATTATTTTCGCCAAATCGCCAACATAAAAAAATCGTAAAAAGAAACTGCGAACAGTTTGGGGATTTTTTTACTGCCCTTGGAAATGGGTCAGTACTATCAAAACATTTATTACAATTAAGTCTTTAATAAAAATCATCTGACTAAATTAATCCATGTAAGTTTTATAATTTGATAACAAAATTTCTCGTCTTATTTATCATTTGAGAAATATTGTTGTTTGCTTTAAAGTTAGATTCCCATGAGCAATCATGCTTCTTCAGAAGTATTACTTTCCGAAACAAATTGATTTGAAATATTTTGATAAGTTTGAATCGTCAGCTTAAAATAGCAGATGACACATGCTTATTGCCAACTATTTTACGGTTGATCGAATCCTTAGTATGTGATCGAGCCATATGATCTTACATCCTGAAGCTGAATAATGGCAGGAATTAAAAATGCAATATCATTGCGATTATCTGCGTATTCTTCAGTGATTTTTATGAAAGGAAGCCTTTTTTTCTTTTAGATAAAATTTGTGAAAGTTTTTAAGTTCTGAAAGGAATATCCAACGATGAAATTGAAAACAAAATTCTGAAATGTTATTGCTGGTATTTTCTAACATAATGTAAAAAATCTTATCTGTTTTGTATTTGAAAACGTAATTTTGTGATGAAGATTACAAAATGCAGACGAAGTACATAAAATATGAAAAATATCTCTAGATGACTTAAACAAAAAGAGTTTCGATGAGAATAAAAGCGAGAATTTTCCTTTCCTAGCAAGAGAATCTCATTGAGGGAGGGGGGCATCTCAAATATAGAGTTGAGACGTTATGAATAATAAGCAGGGTTTTACTTCCCTGATGGGTAAAACAATGACGTAATGCAGAACAGCCGCTCGTATCAATGAGTGGGCGTACTCCTTTCGTGGAGGGGTTGGGGATTAGATTTGCATCGTGGTGAGGTCACTTTAATACTTGACTATACTGAACGCGATGATTTGATCTTCATATTAACCCAAACGCTTGCGCAGGACTGCGTTTGTTCGTTTTGTTTGTAGTAAAAGACGTTAAAAAATCACTACTTGTACATCTATAGAAAATTTGGATTTATCTGATATTAAAATTTTTCAGATCTTATTAACAGGACTGGATCCAATTGCACATTTTTAGAAGTTGCTTTATTAATAAGCATTTACTTAGGATTCAATGTGTTAGCATTTCAATTTTCTTTGCAATGAGCAATGGATTATTGTGTACGAAATTCTGCACGATTCAGAGAATTTCGTGCATTTCACGCATAACGATAATGAATTTAACTTTAATTTCAATTTTTATGAAGAAAGAAAGCAAGGAATTGCTGTTAAGGGAGACAGAAAATATCGTTCGCAATAAAAGAATTAATGCCACTATGTCAGAAAAATCTGATCACCTTTACTTCAGACTTAAATAAAGAAAAACGGGCAGAGATAGATTATAATTAGGAACTCACAAAAATAAGGGCATTTTGGCTTTAAGTATGTGAAAAGAAATTAAAGGTTCGGATTTGCAACGGAAGTTATAAATCAACTTGTTTTCATTTAATTGAATGAATTTTATCGAATGCAATCTTTAAGAAATCCCTTAGATATCCCAGAGATTAAAAGAACCTGGGTAGATAAGTAAAGAACCTATGTAACCTAGATAAATTAAAAGAACCTGGAGTTTCTTTCAGTTTGATAGAACTTGTTACAAACTGAAACTCGGTTTTTTTTTTTTTTTTTTTTGTAAAACTAGATGAAATTTTGTAGAACTGTGTTTGTTTGATCGAATTTTTGAATTTAATTAGAATTATTTCATTTCATCCAAAATTGACTGGATTCTAAGTCACTATATAAGACTATATGTCTGATATCTAATGAAACATTAAAAATATTCACAAATCGTGGATTTCAATCTTATTTTTTAAATAAATATTTTGTAGAAGCGTGAAATCCCTTTAAATCGCAAAATTCCCCCTATATATATTTGCCTATAAAAATTACAACATTTTTTTCTGAATTATCTTTCTTAAATGTAAATTGCGCTCAAGAATTATATTTAATTTTCAGAAGGATTATATCAAAATAATAATTCACAATCCTCCATACAAAAAAAAAATGCAACAATATAATCACAGTCATTATCAAATGAAGCGATTTAAATTTTAGGGCATAATTTTGGGAAATAAATAAGAACGAAATTGGAATTCCTTTAGAGAACATTTTTATTGAAAAATATGCTCTAAAAAACTTTTTAAAAAATGAAATTCCAACATTGATAGAAATGCATCGCTAGCATTGATTTAAAATGCCCACTACTGAAAAGAAATGAGTGATACCCTTTAAACTTCAGCAGGCAAGGTAAAATCCCACCCAAGGTCAGGTGGTTTTGTCAGTTTGACAGACTACATCAAAACATTCGCTGCTGTTCTTGGAAATTTTGAAACACATAACGATCGACATCAGTGGCATAAAAAATCAATTCTCTTGAAGGGCAGTCATGCTGTCTCACTCCAACATGCCTCAAAGCTATTATTAAGAAACGCAAGTAACAACTCTTCTTTATTTCCAAGAATAAGCGTTGTTTGGTTTATGACAGCAGACGTTTCATAATGGCGTAGAGGCAGGTGTTTTAAGCAGCACTATCGGTGGTACGACCTATGTGACCACAGTTATTTACATTGTTAGTTTTTCATGCTTCAATGGAGCTCAAAATCTGAAGATGGAGATAAATTAGTGTTCGAAAGATACATTTAGAGAATTCCTGGAAAAATTCCCGTTACTCAAAGAAGAATCTGTCGTTGAATTCTGTCACGTAAAAGTGCTCCATTTACCTCTTTCAAGGATATCTAGGAGAATTTCTACTCTCTGTATTGGAATGATAATTATAGTTTTCAATATGCCCACCTACGTGGAGCCTCTGGAAAAGTTCCTACACAGAGAAATCATAGTTGTTTCTTAAATTTTGTTGCAGAGGATGGAAAGTATATAAGTTCTTCGGCTATTAATTAGAGAATGAATGGATCTATAATATACAGGATGAGTTTTTATTAACCTACAATTTTGAATGAAATTCCTTTTGATATGTTCCAAATAATACCTAAAATTCTCTACTCTGAAAAACAAGTAACTGCAATTTAATGGAAAATGTTAGGTATTGAAGTTGTTACAATTAATGATAATTATTATTTAATTTTATTATTCATAATTTATCCTTTGAATGGCAACATTGTATTACTTTTTACTGTATGGCAACGTTGTTTGAATTCTATAAAATGATGTGTTCTTTTTTCAATGCGTAATAAAGCGTCGTCAGACTAAGACGAAAATCTCAAGATTATATTGTGGTTATTTTGATTTATTCAATCTAGCTCAAAATAACGATTTAGTTTATAGGATGATGGTATCATCAGAGATATATTAAGCATTACGTAACAGATAATTTTCTGTGAACTTTTGAAGTTCTGTGGCTTAATCTAGTAAGTATAAAGCTATAATGAAAAATCTATAGACGCAGCTAAGTTAGAAATGACAATATCCAATATATATATGCATCAATATTGTCATTTGTGATATAGACAAATAAAAGTCTATCAGTGGATTATTTTTTCAGAAACATACTGTTTCTAATTATCAATTACATAATAAAAGGTAATCCATATGTAATTTGACCCATCTAATCATTTTTATTCATTCGAAAATGATGAATTTATTTTTATTCTTGTGAATCAAGCTCACCCTTTAAGGATTTTATATTTAGTTGTCTTCAAAACAGGAAATTTATGTTTTGTATAAAGAATTATAAAAACTATAAAAACAACCGATGGGAAATGTTCAATCTTGTCCACTAATTTAATTATAGCACACATTTCCTTTTGCATTTCGATGACGGAATGGAAAGTCGCTGTCTAATATTTGTAATAAATGTAATAAAATTTCCAAAAGAATACAAATTTCAATAACCAAGTTAACATGTAAAAAAAAAAGTTTTAACTAAGTTTTTCCATGATAAATCATATATTTAAATTATGTAATTCTTTTTCATAAAACCTCATATTCATTTGTGAGTCCCTTTCCCTCATACGCACGCACACACACACACACACACACATATATATATATATATATATATATATATATATATATATATATATATATATACACTCATATATATATATATATATATATATATATATATATATGAGTGTGTGTGTGTAACAGGAGCAATGCTTAATTTTCGCCACCAATTAATTTTTCCACTTTAAAGAACAGCTAACCACTCAGAATTCTTTATCATTACTGCTCAAGTACAATTTAAATTTCAATGGTATATTTTTTTGCAATAAGATGTAGTTCATTAAAATTGACTGATATGATTAAATTATATTATATTATTATTTACCGTCTCGTTTCAATGTTATTAACGTTATATATATATATATATATATATATATATATATATATATATATATATATATATATATATATATATATATACTTTTGCCTTCTAACATTAGCATATATCGATTTTTACCACAAGAAGATTATAATTTAAGAAAATGATTTTTAGTTTTTTTGTAATGGATGGAAAATTAATAACAGTTCTTGCAATTTAAGTAGTTCACTTTTAATCGTGAATATATTTATAATTTCTTATTACAAACAGAAACACACAGCTGTATAGAGAGGAGGCGAAATGAAGGGATTCCATATGATCCGAAAAGAATGACAGCGTGATTCTTAAGGGAGGGTGAGCGAAGCTTCTTAGTTTCAGTAAAAATGGATGAAGTATCAACAGAGGAAAAATCAAACCGAACTTAAACATTTTTTTCTTTTTTTTTTTTTTGCAATTGTTGTCCTTGAACTCCAAGTCGATACGATCACTTTTCAGCCATTCCAGAATCTAGTAATGGATAACACACTCATGTTTCGGGAATTTCCACCCTCACTTTCTTTCTGAGCGGGGACACACAACTGTAGTTCAGCACTGGCGGGATTCCGACTCCACCTTGACGATAATTCATCCAGGTAACCTTGAAGTGAAGCGTCTGCCAAGGAACTTTAAGCCCTGAGAAACATTCCACAAATTCTTCTTTTCGATGTCCTCACTTTCGTTTCAATTTATGTGTGTTAAATTCTTTACTAAATTGTAGTTACATATTTACATACTGCAATTACTATATAAAGATAAATATTTTGAAAAAGGTTTTTTTCTTTTTTTTTTTAATTTCATTTATTGATATGATGAAACTTCAGTTTTAGTTTTATAAATGTCTCGTTTGAAGTAACATGTTAGGTTTTTAGGGTTGAACCTTTCTTTTTTTTTTTTTTAACTGTGATCAAATGTAAAGATCGAAAGCCAGTATTATCAACTCCAAACTACCACGCAACAACTTAAAAAAATCTTTAAAATATTTTAGCTATTCATAAATATTAAAAGTTATAGTTTTAAGAAACTTTTAAGAAGGAAAAAATTGCGAATGTCTATGACGTAACATGTTTATAAATGCTTTCTTAAATATTTTTACCAAAATTTTATAGTATATGCCCCTTTTCTAATATAAATTTTAAAATGAATGCAGTCATTTTAAACCTTGCAAATGCAAAGTAAATCTATTTTGTATAACGTCTCACACATATGTTTCATTGGTTACCCAGTTTAAAAAAAGCTAGAAAACTCATACAGATAAATGTCATAAAAATTTATTCCAAAGTAATAGATCTTAGAATTCATGCATTCTTGTTAATATCAAGATATATTCGCTTCATTTTTTTGTTTTTAATATGTGATGTCTTCCCCAATCCCCTGCTCTTTTGTTCCCGTTTTTTTTAAACGTGTTTTATATTTGCTAAGCAGCTAGCTTAAACATGAAATGCTTTGTTTTTCCATTATTTTCTTCAAGCTGACTGTGCAAACAGAAAATTTCTTAATTTTACAATTAGCACTTGTTTCAAAATCTTATTAATAAATGCTGAAAATGTAGTTTTCACCTAAAAGCCTTTAAAGTATTAACACATCTAAATTAGTAAGTAGGATATATACATGGGCATGGCTTAGGTTATATCTTCGATATTAATTAAAATTATTGTCTACAAATTCAATACTTTAAAATATTTGAAATGATTCCAAAAAGGCAATAAAAATAAAAATCTTAAAATCTTAAAGGCCCTATAGCTTCATTTTGTTTCATTTTGTAGAGCACTAGAACTATTAAACTTTGCAATTTTGCACACATGGCCATCTACAAGAACGACACTGGAACTGTTACCAATCTTACCATTATTTTCGCCAACGACTGCGCTACTTTATTACGAGAACATTTAATTTAACCAACACCAGGCAAAATACCCGGTCTGTTGAATCTAATGAGCCGACTGATGGACCACCAAGACATTTGGAGGTGACCGCCTTTACAAAGTTTTAAGACATGCATACTAAAAGAAACATATTTGTGAAACACCAATATAATATAAATTCTATATTCTCTTTATCTCTTGAAGAAAAAGTTTTCTCCTTTAAAATGACAAAATTTTAAAAGCATGTAGTTCAGAACGTAAGAATAACTTTTGGAATCTAATAAACGAAGTAAAGTATCCTAATTTTAAAAAAAAGTTGCATATCATTTCCCATTTTTCTTTGGTTCTACTCATCTGTGTGAATCTGCATTCTCAATGATGTATATAATTAAGACAGTTCACAGACGACCTCTTAGAATCCAGTGCAAGATTAGCAGTTAGTAATTATACATCGATATATTCAAGATTGGCGGACAGTATGCAGACTAAATCTTCTACTAACCATAACTACTAGAACTAACTTTCGATGAAAATATTTTAAATGTATTTCGAATTGTTTGATATTAAATACATCAATTGATATTGTTATATTTGAGGCTATTATATCGTGTGTATCTTGCAATTGTTATTATTTTTGCAGTTATGTTGGCAAGTCCATATTCCGTATTTATTATTAACTTATAATAAATATTGTAGAGCTTTTTTTAGTTCACCACACTTGCACCATTGGGCGGACCACAACACTTTGAAAATATTAGAAGTAGCTCGTACCCTGAAAAAGTCTGTCCACCCCTTATTTAGTCTCTGATACTGAACTCGTAACCTTATCGCTAAGCACCGCAGACAGGTGATGGGGAAAAAATTTTCATCTTGAACCAAATCATGAACTTATAAAGCATAGTACGGAAGATTAAGCAGAAAGTTAGAATCTATTAAATTCTAACATAATCTCAAAATGCTTTGACCACAGCTTAGAAAGGAAAAACAGTGCTCCTTTTTTAAAATAAATGATGCAGAAATATCTAAAATATGAACTCATTAAAAATAAGAATATTATCGTCAAAACACGCACCATCCGATTTTTCAGTAGTTCCGCATTGTCAAGCAATACGGAAGTAAAGCATATAAACATATAAGAAAACAACGGATTATCATTACATACAAAATGAAATAGCTAAGATAATTCTTTTATCGAACTTCTGGGGACGAAACTAAAATTATTATGGGATTAAGACGCATGAAAACTACTACAAAGATATTAACTGAATTGATGTTGCTAACAGAACCTCATTATATATGTTTAGAGTTTATCAATAAAGTCGAATAGTTCTAATCCGATAATCAAATGGCAGTAACAAAAAATGACGAGAGTCTCGATGCTAAAGATGATTTTATCAGTGAAACTACATTGATGAATGAAAATTTGATACGATTTTTTAACAGAAGAGTCATATTAAATTGTACGTTGAACTAAGATCAGAGAGTTTTGTTTCGAGATATACTGTTCATTCTTTCATGAATACATTTTACATTATAATAAATGGATTAAATGCAAATTGTGAAGATAAAAATTTGATGTTTCGAAATGTAAAGAGAAATAAATCGAAAAACTGTCGAGAATTTTCCGTTACTGATAAGAATATTTGAATTTGCAGGATAAAGTATTTAAAATTATACTCTGAGCTGGCATATAATATTCGTTGGTAAGCAAAATCCCTCCTTCAAAGAAAAAAAAAATCCTATTTTGCATTAGCTTTATCACTTACTTCGCCCCTCAAAAGTAAGCATCGGAATTTCTTAAATTTAGATCAGTTTAGTTCTATGAACGTCGCCTTTAAAGCAACACTAGGGCTATTTTGGTGGAATCTCGTCATTTTGAAACGAGGTCAGATGCCGAGGTTGGCTCTCCCCTCTCCAAACTTCCGCGTCATACTAGGGGGAGAACGTTTGGCTCCGACGGATTTAGCGTGCACCAGACCAGCTTACATGACGATTCTTTGGTGGAATTAGGTCTCGAACTTGAAACCCTCCAGTTCTGAAGCTTTATCACCAGGCCACTGCTCCCTCCTAAATTTAGAAGCCTTTAATTACATGTACCAAAATAAGTTTATTTATTTCATCTCATTTTCGTCACTATGAAAACAAGAATGATCGAATATTTATCAATTTGACAAGGGGTTTGAAAGAGTGAAAATAAAAAAAAATAATCAAATGGAATGGATCATACGAATTTGCTTTGCTTAGTAGATTTTCCGGAAAACCTCTGAAATTCTTTTTAAAAAAGACTTCTCTTTAAAAATCTCCAAAAGGATTCTTCCAGTCCGTCAAATTTGACAGCGATTTATCTCAAGCTATAATTTAAAAAATTAAAAGTATCGGACCACACAAAATAAAGTCATACGATTAAGAAATGTTTGTATTCTTCTCGAGAGGAAAATCATTCTTCTAATTGACTCTTATTTACCGACAAAGGAAAGAGTTCTTTACTGTCTGTTTTTTTTTATCTACATAGTCTGTAATTTTATCATACACATGTATGTAACAAAATCATAGTTCTTAGGGAGCATTTTAAATAGCCGCAACTAAGAAAAGGGTTCAGTTTATTCCTGTTAGACTTGAAGGCACAAAATTCGAGTCAATTTTTGTTAATAACACTTTGTGAGCAAACGATTATACAGAAATGTTATTTTTAAGAAAAGCCAAATATACCATCTCAACAATTATTCGCGTCATACGATTCTTATAGTTTTTAAGAAATATAACTAGATCTCGAGGAATTTCGAAAAAAATTCAACTCAATTCAAGGAATTCAAATAAAATTCATCCTGAAGTAATTGATTCAACTCAATCGATCTTCATCTTTATGGGATTTCAGGTTTAGATAAAAAAAACGGGAATAATGCAATTTAAATGTATCTTTATTTGCTTTTATTTAACTTGATTTCTTTATTGCTTATAAAGATGGGATTTATAATCACTTTCTTTCTGACGCAAGAGTTCCGAAATGATGAGTAGTTCTGAGTAGATTGTGTTTCCGACGACAATAAAACATGTCAATATATTCAAAATTTAATTTTAAATAAGTCGATAGATTAAAATTTAATTTGATTTGATTTCATAAGGGGTATTTGATGCCACATATGAGGAAAGTTCTTTATTGTATCCACTTTAAAATTATGGGATGTAATAAGAATACAAAAGTAAAATAGTTAAAAAGGCACTTTTATTCATGGGTTAAACAAATAGATAATTGTATTTTTTTATGAAAAATCAAAGAAAAACATTTAAAATAGCAGTTCTAAAATGTGACAAATTTGACTATTGGTTTCAAGCAGTCATTATCATATTCAGGGTTTCAAATTAAAGCGTAATAAATTATTTTTTTAAAAAGCAAGTTTGAGTCACGGGATTGAATTTCAACTAAATGTTAATAGATTTAATGTTATATACAGAAAAGAATGCAATAATTTCAGTTGCAATCAGATATTTCGTTTATATTTCTTTTTCATCTCTTTTAATATTTATTCCAAGGCCTTAAGATTAGGGATTGCAATATCGGACCGAAAGTTCAATACCGGTATTCGGTATTTTTTAGATCTTAATACCGGGATAGCGGTTTTAATACTGGCAGTAGAAATTTTAGAAAAAGAAAGAAAACACAGGTGTTTATTTGTTTTATTTGCCAGTTTTATAAGAGATTGTAAATATCACAAAAGATAAATTGTAACTTATAAATTATAACAGTATATAAAGAATCACAGGAAAAAAAAGGAACATCTTATTTATTTAAATCCCGAAAATAAGTGTAAATATCACTATTCAATCTATGGTACTATTACAAATTTTTAAAATGTGATCTTAAAAAACATAATGCATCAATTGTACTATCATTAAGCCTGGAACGTAATTTTGTGCAAAAATTTTAAAATTTTACGAAAAAAAAACACCTGTCGAAAACGCTCTTTTGGCATCTACGCTAGTTGGTGGTGCATTTAGGAATGCGCGATATACTTTTTCCAAGTATTTACCTCTAAATCCCTCATCTTCAAATAAATCGATTTCTCGTCGGATGGTTTTGGATATAGCTGATCTCTATATTGTATTTTGATTCGTTGATTTTTTTTTATTTATCTCTAATTCTAATTTATTTCAAGAGACAATTCCTTTTCACTATCGACATTAGTGCATCATCATCTTCGATAACTGTACCGAATTCTTCTGAATATGAATAGGTTTCTGGGTAAAAAATTTTAAGAAAATTTTCTATAAACTTGATCAGATTTGAATTGATTAATCTCTTTTCTTCTTTTTCATTTTCATTTTTAAAATCATTATAGTTATGTAAATATCGTAAGACATTTTCTATTTTCGTATGCCTTTCTTCTGTGTGATTTTTCAATGTAATATATAATTCTTCAGATAGTGATGTGTGCTGTTCTTGCAGTAACTGCATCATGAAATTTATTGTTGCTTTAGCTGTTAATAAATTAGAATCTCTCCGACATAATGCCTCAACAGCCAGTTTTATTGGAAGTAGAGCTGATACAGTTCTGAAAATCATGTCGATTTCACTATCTGAAAAATTAATTTGCAGGTTTAAGTCGATTATTGCTTTTTGGATTGGATTTTCCAGTTTCAAAAATCGTTCCATCGTTAGTAGTAAACTGTTCCAAAGTGTTTTAGATTCGAATATTAACATATATTCTGCTTTACTTTCAGTTAGTATATATTTTTTGTAGGGGAGCATTTAAATATCTTAACAAATTTTCGAACTTTATAAATTAGTGGAAGCAATTCTTGATGGGTTAATATTTTATCCTCATTAGCAATATATTCTTCAAGAATTACATTGTCATTATCTTCATTGTCAATATTACTCTCTTCAAAGTCGGAATGGGAAGTTTCTATATCCACAGTATTTGGAATTTTCTGTTCTTTATTTTTTTTTTATCTAATACAACTATTACTCCTAATTGAATTCCATGAGCATAGCACAATTGCCGATTTTCACCAATCAGCTTTCCAACTTTTTTCATAACTTTTTCTCCATCAGTCCTTATGGATACAAGATCTTCTTTCAGGGATAATCCATGTTTCGCTAATTTATATTTAAGCACTTCCACACATTTTTCGGCTGGCATACTTCCCGAGACATGGGTAAGTCCTATATTCCATTTTTTTCCTGAATGAATATTTATATTTAAATAGCGTCTGTTCCTTACACTTGTCCATTCATCAAATGTAAGACTAAATTTTTCACCATTTACTTTTAATTGTATTATCCCGTGTTTCAAAGAATTGCGAACACCGTTACTGTAGTTTATAACAGTTCTTCTTATTGTGTTAATCGATGTCGGTAGATTTTTAAAACCTCTGGCGGATTGTGATTTTCTTAATTGATATTCATTTATTGATTAGTACCTTTTTTCTTCTGTATTCCTAATTACCTGTAATGTTTACGTCTCATAAAATCGCGAGTCTTCATTGTTAAATGTGAACATCTCCACCTTTCATCTTTCTTCTCACCCCTATTTTGTCGAATTAAACCCATCCTAACGCATGCGCAAAAGCGAGGAGGGTTTTACAATCCGTTGTCGAACAATATTTTATCACTTCTTTTGATTGTACGATGCAACTTTGTATTCACAGTCTAATTTATTTCGCCCATTAGGGAGACATAAAAACAAAAACATATACTATTTTTCTATGTTGGCGATCCCTGAACATATAGTGAAGACAATTTAAAAAATTTCTAGTAAATACCGAAAAAACGGTATTTAAACTTGTGAATACCGGTATTACAAAATTGTACAAATGACTCAAAATACCAGTATTTGATATTCCGGTATACCGATATTGCAATTAATATTTCAGATAAACTTATAATTTTGAAATTTTTGAAATTTTTTCTAAACAATAATTATTTAATTCCTTTGTTATTTCATAAAATGTTCAATCAAGTTCATTTTTTCACTTTTGAGAAGAAACATAAGTTCTACAATAAATCAAGTTCAATTTTTTCTTTTACTTTGTTATGTAAAATTTTGACACTTTTAGATTCCAAACTTTTTCTTTTTCGAAATTTTTAACTTTAGAAAATAAAAATTCTTTCGAACCTTATTACAAGATACGATATTGATACTATCTTGATAAAAGGCATAATTCCCGAAGTTCGTTTTCAAGAAATTATAATTTTTGGTTCAATTTTGTTTATTTTATAGAATGTTTAATCAAGTTCATTTTTTTGTTCACTTTTGAGAAGAAACATTAGTTCTACGACAAATCAAGTTAAAAATTTTTTCTTTTACGTTGCTTTTTTGACAATTAATTTTTACAATCGCAAAATTTTTCTTTTTCGAAATTTTTAACTGTAGAGAATAAATATTCTTTCGAACGCTGTAAGAAGATACGATATTGAGACTATCTTGGTGAAAGGCATAACTCCCGAATTTCGTTTTCAAGAAATTATAATTTTGGGTTCAGTGTTCCCCGTTAATTCAATAATTCATTATCATGCTTAGTGGAGCGCGTATTCGTCATTAATAAAAAACTTTGCGCTTGCATTAGTATTGGTAATCGATTTTTCCCCCCATCAAAATGGTAAAAAAAAAAAAATGAAAGTGTATTAATGGACTATTTTGTTAAAATCTTATTTTGTATCTCAAAAGAGACAAAAAAAATTGCTACAGACCAAGAACACAACAATAATTTCAAAAAGAAACTCCGGTTCTGAATTACTTACAATTTCTTAGAAATAATACCAATAGTTCATCACAGGACAAAAAAAAAGTTCAATGAACATTGTTTAGTCTTGTTTGGTTTCAAAACTCAGAAGCTTAAAAATTTTATCTTTTATTTTTAATTATCTAACTTCAACATAAATTCTTATGTTTTTCAAAAAAAAAAAAATGACTCATATCCAGATGTGTTTTGTTTATGAAGCCTCTGAGCCGCAGCAGTGCAGGTACTGTAAAGAATACGTTGAGAGCGAACCCTTTTTAATAACGGTTATCAAGCAGAATTCTAACAATTCATGTGAAACCTGAACATAGGTTTGAGCTCCTGACGAAATATTCGCCTTCACTTCCCAGTGACCAACTAACTGTGGAAGAACAAAAATGATAAAATAAAATGAAGCGAAAAAGGGGCTTTTGAAATAAACAAAACGAATACACACCACACGCAGCTCTGGCATTCTTTATTTGAAATTCGGGCGGTTGAAACCAGTTTTTCGATTATTATTTCCAGAGGGATATTTTTTCATAGCTCATATTTTTTTTTCCTTCCTATAACCCGTCGGACAACGCCCTTATGTATATGTCTCGTAGCTCCCAGAAATAGAGAACCAGTCACTAAGATGGACAATTATCTCTTGAAAACTATTAAGTGAAAGCTAAACAGCAGATTTTAACTCGAAATGAAACTAACTTTACTATCGTATAGTATAATTATTTTCTGGAACTATTTCAAGGACGTATAATTTTTCGTATACGCTGAGATAGAAGTTGATTGAAAGATAAAAAAAACTCGACTTCTAAAATCTCAGCTTAAGTAAAACAAACATTAAGGATGATGAAATATATTAACGCTGTTTAGTTGCCCGATTTGCTATTATGCTCTAAATAAAAAGGTGTAATTTGGAAAAAGCTAAATTTGGAAATGCCGGGTTCAAAGAATCCGCTATGTATCTTTTAACTCATGTAACCACAATTGTAAATCCTAACTGAAAAAGGTAATACAAAATTTCATATTCGAATTTTGTATTATCGCTTCACAAACAAAATTTTTTAAGTGCAGACCTTTCTGTGATGTGTAAATAATGAATGTGTTGAAAAAGAAAATAAAAACAAATCTCTAATTCAAAACATGATGCTGTTTTGTATTTGATTTACTTGAATTCATTTCGCTTCACCTCATTGCATATCCTTTGTTTTCAACGTGAACAGAGTTTTACATCAGACAATTTACAGACAATACGTCAGCTAAAAAAATTATTGCATTAAAAAACATTTTTTTGTAGTTTACAATTTTAAAAGTGTGTAGAAATTACTACTAATGATTTTCAAATTAAAATTAGTATAAATTCAAGTTTTCTTTTATCTTTTTATTGTTTTCGAATGTTTAGTTATAGTAACGATAAAAGATACGCGGAAAATATATATATATATATATATATATATATATATATATATATATATATATATATATATATATATATATATATATATATATATATATATATATATATATATATATATATATATATATATATATATATATATATACATATATATATATATATATATATATACTGAATCCAGAAAATATCCTGTTGACTAATTATCGTAATACATAATTTTAATTCGGAGTCGTGGCCGGAGACATAGAAGAAGACTTTGAATTGTTTAAGTTCGCTTTAATCCAAGCATAATTTATTTACAAGAGGCGCGGACAAGGAACGTCCACTCACAGCGCGGCACAAGAGCGAAAAAGGCAAAAAGAGAGAGAAATTAATTATCCCTGATCTTATATACCATATTGTGATAGGTAAAATATTTTTCACAATGTTTATATACTATTAAGATTCTGATAAAGATTTCTCACACGTGTTAATTCTAATATGGGAAAAACAGGGATCTTTTAAAAGAATGTGCTTGCTGGACATTTTTCTATCCCTTCACGCGGAGCTTTGAAAGTGCAAATGTAAGCATTTTTACAAAGCTTTTCTTGAATTAATTAAGTAGCAAAAGTGGAATGGAAGAGTGGAATATTCAATTTAAAGGTAATATTTTCATTTCCAAGTTCTTCATATGAAACTTTTGAATTTTATGTTTTTTACGTACAGTCCATATATTTTATTTAAAATCATAATTATAAAGATAAAGAAATTTTAAAGATGGGTCAGGAATAATAATTATTACTTTCAACATTCATAGCACAGAAGAGTGCAATTGCCGGCCGCTACCTGAATAAAATCAAAGCAAAGAAAAATACATCAGATAAATTGCACGACATGTGTGTGATAGATTACAAACTGTCTATTGAAAATTTCAAAAAAACAGCATAACAAGTCGATAGCAGTGTGTAGCAGATCAGATGTAATATCAACAAAAAAAAATTTCGGAGTAATTAAAGTAAGTGTTCAAAGATATTTTCGCACGAAATTGTGCACGCATCGCATTTTGTTATTAATACAACTATTTTGTTATATTATTGTGCGTTTGCATTGCACTAAACCACTTCTGGCACGTTCTGAAAAAAAATCCCAATGGTTTCTTTTTGCGTTTGCTATTCATGTTCAAAGAGAAGAACGCTTTCAATGTATCTGGCCTATCATTAGAATTTATAGATGACTCGCTATTTTAAACTTTCTATTACTCTCATCTTACCAGTACCGTCATTTCGTAGGAATAATATGTGTAAAATGACTGCTTAAATAAAAATATAAAATTGTTGTTTAAATATGTATAAAATTATTGTTATTATTCTTATTAAATTTCATCAGATTTGAAGCTACATTGATGAGTAAAAAACTCACTGGAAATATATATTTAAGAAAATATTAAAAATATAAATTTATTGTTAATCGTCTAATAAATTGCTAGATGTATTAAAAAATGTAATCTGTTTCTCTTGCCATCGACCTCACTCGAAGCGTATGTTTGATTTAAAATATTATTGGAGTTCAGTATGGAAAACCTGTGTCCGAAAAGTTTAGAACAGATTGAATCAAGGTTTTCAAGAAGAATCATATCAAGAAGTGATCATTGGATTGATTATGTTTTTATCCGCTTATGCAATAATATTCGCTAGGATAATATTTGGGTGATACAAAAAAGTTCAAATTTATGTTTTCAAGTTACTGTAGTGCGGAAAATTTATATTTTATGCATATTTAAACAATAAGAAAAATCATTCAAATATGATAATATTTTCCAATTTTGTAAATCTTCTAAATACCGGAAAAAGGCAATTCTTCAGTACAAAAAAAAAGAATTGTTTATATGTTTAGAAAATATCATAAAATCGCGCAAACCAATCTACAAAATAATGCGATATATTTTAAAATTTTCAGGAAAAAATATCAATACTAACTCTAATGCTGTTTATGAGTGCATTTCTCTTAGACACTGCAAAATCAATGGTATTATTAAAATAAAAGCATGCGAATTTGAGTTTGAATAAGTCTAATAATATTTATCATTATTTTGTTTATTATTTTAATCTGTTGTTGGAAATGGAATTCAGCTTTTAAGGATTTTAACATAATAAAATTTACTATATACATAGTGTTCATAAATCGCATGATGAAAAATGCTTGATATGAAATCGATTTAACCGTTCCATAGGAAAAAGATTGGACTTAAAGCTCCCAAATTTCCTATGCATTTGAAGTGCTTGAAAAAGAAATGAGTTTTTCGGTGATACCAGTTTCTTTTTATAAAATGTTTTCTCTATTTTTAGCAAATTAATTTTTTTAATGCTTCACAGTAATACCTCTGAATTGTGTTTATACACACACACACTGTGACGATATTAAATATATATATATATATATATATATATATATATATATATATTTGCCCATTATCGTTGCTGCAATTAAATCTTTGAAAAGTTCTTTTATCTATTTTTTATCAACAAAGATAAACAGATCAAAACAAAAAAAAATCATCATGCTAAAGTATTTCATATTAGAAGTTCGATTCCTCTTTGAATTTCGTTAAAAACGCAACTTTTTATTCTCCAAATTATATTATTTAATAATGAATCGGATGATTTCAATAGTTCGGTTTACATATTTGCATTATGCTACATAATTTTGTAATAAATAATTTAATTTAATAAAGGATTAACTTAATAAATTAATTTAATAAATAACTTAATGATAAAAGACAAATCATATCATACATTTGGAATTCTCGTAGATGAAGACATGAATCGCAAAAGAAGTCAAGAATTCTAATCAAACATTTTTGTTTCGTTTATCCGCTGAGAAATTATAAAAGACTCAGTGACAAACCTTAAATAATCTTTTGACACTAAAATATGCAACTTTTTTCCAAGATAAAATTTAAAAAATTTCAAAGCATTTTATGATCATTCATTTCAATTTATCAACTTATATATGTAAATATATTAGTAATTTTATAAAGACATTATGTTAAGCATTACTTTTTAACCACTAAATTGCAGAATATAAAAATAATACCTAAATTTTTAAATCTTATATTACAGATCTTCACATTTTCTGCTTTTTTTGCAACGTTGGGGAATTAAATTCATGATTGATAATTTGGTATTCCTCTACTTATGTGGCGAATTTTGCTAGGGAACAACTTCTGAATTTTAGCGATATTTTTTAAAATTTAAGATAATGTATTGATAAGAAATTTTAAATCCCTTTGCTCCTACATGGATGTATATGTGCTAGAAATTTTCATAGTTTGTCTTAGTTATTTTTTTTAATTAATAAAATTTTTGGAATTCAAAAAGACAAATATGATTAGGCAATGATTCTTAAAATTCTGAGGTCACAAAATTATCATATTAATCATGGCAATTAATAAAGAATCCTATATTTTAACGATTGCATAACATTTTATGAGTTTATAATAAGTGAATGGGTGTAAGTTACAATGGGAACATTTTACATTTGAATTAACTGAAATAATGTTTTATTTTCTAAATAAAAGCGAAGTATCCATTTTTTTCCCTTCGTGATTTCTCCCAATCAATGGTGGCAAACACCTGTTTTCCTCCAGGAACGTAAAGACTGACATTCGTTACTTTTGATTATGCCCTTCTATTCAAATGCTCGATCGTAAAGACGATTCGATGAGGAAATGTATGCAGTTACGAGCAAGCGAAATTTTATGATGTTCTTACTCCTTACATTTTCACAGTTCGCCAATCTACTAAGTCCATCAATATGATCTTATGTATGCCTGTCTTCCCAACGAGCGTCTCTCACCCCTAAAGTTGATCCCTATTCTTGAAGGAGATAAAAAAAAAAGATTTCGAATTCCATTGCTTCATTTATCATGTCTGATGGAAATTTCCTCGAATTATATTACATAAATTACATTATGGAAGAGCAATAGAGATTCTTTATTTTTTTTTCGAACCAACTTGCCAATATGCAACTTGTTGCTGACAGCCATCAAATCAGGTAAACCAGGAACTAAAACAGTTCATCCATAAAATCATGTGGGGGAGGGGGGAGGAACAGCGCAAAAAATAACAAATAAGCAACAAGGGAAAAGTCAACAGAAAAAGACAATATCCTAAGGATACCACTTGGGGGTAATAACATCAATAAATCTTGCAACAAGCAAAGTCAGAGCACGATCTTTGAACTCGTCTGAAAAAAAAAAGTCTGCTTTTGAGTTTGTATAGTATAAAAAAAGTTGGGGGTGAGTCTAAATTCTTAATATCTACTAGCCTATTGAAGCCTATAAAATAATACGTAAACTTTCTTGCAAAACAAAATATTTTATTTCTTTTGTAATACGAATGTTATAGCTTGAAAAATTGGACGGGATTTATTTACGTCTGGTTTGTGAACGATTGAGATTGATATGGCTCGAGTTTCTTAATACAAAAACCAGCCTGGGTATAGGAAAATTCCAGCGATTATTAGGAGGGCGTTGATGGGAAAGGTCAAATCTAGAAAGTCTGTTTTCTGAAACGCAAGAGATGAATTTTCGAAAGACTCATAGCGAAACTAATTTAGAGTAGCACTTATAAATGGACTCGAAATTTTTTTGCTGTTTGGAGGAAAATTTAGAAATGCTACTAGCAATGAATTGGAAACAACCCTCAAAAGTTTAATTTAATTCGATCAATCAAACTGAGTTGTTCTGCCAGCAAATTTCTGATTCGTTTCTTTTCAAAATTTGAAGAATCTATCATTATTTTCCAAAAGAGAGCTTTGCAAAACTTTAAGTTCATTGCTCTTAATATATTTTCTGCAACTTCTTGCGTACTGAAAGTAAACTTAACAAAGCTTTTGAAATTATTGATATTTAAGGGAAATTCGTCTTCAAACTAAATTTCTCATGGAAGAAAACTGAGAATTTCAATCAATAAAAATTAATGCACAAGTATTTAAAAGAAATAAAGGACTAAACTTGATTTTAAAACGAGAAATTTCTTTTTCTTTTACAATTATTGGAATTTCTAATTAAAACCGAAATTGATTTTTTCTATGGGCTGCATGCCACAATAAATTTTGTAACAGATGTAAGAAAATTCTGTTTCATTTCCCCCCAAAAAATCTCAGTTCACCAAAAGATAATCCGTTTCAATTATATTGAAAACAGTTTAAAAATCATGCCAGAAAACTACGAATTTTTGATTTAGGAAATTTACTACTATTTATTAGATATAAAATTTTTCTAATAATGGCTATTTAAATGTCTATATTTTCTGAACTTCAATGAAACGCTTACCCAAGACGAGTTTGGTAAAATGCAGAATTATTGGTAAAACCCGATAAAAAATAGATAGAATATAAAGGAAAGAATTAAACACCAGAAAAATTTCAAAGCTGTGAAAGATAACATAAATAAAATGTTTTTAAAATTATTTTTATGATTTTTCTTTGGAATTAATTCATCTTCATTATTCTTATATTTCCTGAAACCATAACCATAACCTACTCCGTAATCGTAAAGAGCTACCATAACCATAAAGAGAGCTACTCCAGTCGGGCCAGATGTTCTCCCTCTAGTGTGATATGGAATCTTGGAAAGGGGGTGCCAGCTCAGGTGTCGTTTTTGCATCTGACTACGGTTCAAAATGACGAGGTCCGTCCCAAAATAGCCCCAGTACTGCTATAAAACACAACGTTAATATAACTAAACTAAATGAACCGCCCACAAGTAAACAAATATGAATTACCGGACAGACATGATAGCATTAGCAAGAACTAAGATGGAATCCTAGGGGCCTTCACCGGCCACGGTACAACCCCTCCCATAGGAATCGCGCCCCGCCATCAGTAGGAAGAACTTACTTCCACACCATTTCTATACCCATCATTAAGGCGAGAGCCAAAAACCATTTCGGAAGCTTCTCATCCTCATGTCTGCGATGCTCCCTTGTAGGAGTAGAGAAATTGGAAAGAAAAATCAGTCAAATGATAGTTTTTAATTATTAATTTTAGTTAATTTGATTTATTTACAGAGGAGTAAAAAGAGCGACAATCAAAGAAATTGAATACAAATCTGTCACATTTGAGATTCATGGCAATTAACAGAAAATCCAGATTCCTCTGATTATTCTGGGACCGCACATTTCTGCTATGTTGATGTTTCGTTTTACATTAGGATTTCGTTAATTCATATTATACATATTAACAAGTATTACGAGGATTTTTTTAATCCTTAGGCTCTATAGTGTTTCATTTATCTTGAAGAACAATAATTTATTTTTGTCCTGTTATCTTTTTATCTATTTCTTTTATCTTCCATATATGAAAGGATTATCTTTTTTCTTTTTCGTAACGAAAGAATTAACAATTAATTAAATAATATGAATAAAATATATTTAAAAAATGGCGCACATTAATGCTCATTTGAAGAACAAAAGAAAAAGAATACTACAACTTGCGAGTCAAACGTCAAGAAATAAATATACAGTACACTTCCGAGTTTCCGGCCTAATGTGGCGGAAGGGCAGGCCGGATAACAAAAACGCCGGAGAAGCAAGAGTTCTTTGAACTCATTTCTTTGCCCACCAATACTACAAGACAAAGTTTTTATACCAAAACTCACTGTTATAGTGCACATTTTCTCACTTCTTATTGAGTACTAAGCTTCCTCCATTTATCTTAAGTCATGTAGAATGTAAAAATCGAGTTAAAATAATTCAATCGAGTCGAGTTGAGTTTGATTTTTATGATACAAAAATCAACTTTGGCTAAGCTGTGCTACGTTTATGAAATTAAAATAATTGAATCAATTTATAATGAAATCAAAGCATGGAAAGTTTACAAAATCCAGATGTCTAAAAGCGCAAAAATGTGAGTTATGAAAAAGCATAATAATGATGTAAGATATGTACTAATAAGCGTGGCTAATGTTTATATATGATTATAAAAAACAATATTTTTTTAGAAAACTAAAAAGGTTTTCATGTGGAGTTTTAGAAAGCAATTCACCCAAATCAAGGTGAGATTTATGAAAATATGCAAGGCACTGTAAAGAAAACCGTGGACATTCTACAAGAATCTCTGAAACAGACAGAGGACCAATCCTCTGTCTGTTAGTTAAAATAGAGGGACTCTGTATAGGTAGTTTATATACTGCCCTGCCCTTTTCAATAATTTATTAGAGAAAAAGTAAATTAAAGGATATAAACTGCTCACATTTTAACATAAATTCTGTAATGCCTCATTTAGATGCTAGAAACAAACAAAACGTAAATAGTAGGCCTAATTCATAAGAAAATTGACTCAAACTGATTTTATTTTTCGCTGTTAAATGATTACACAGATGTATTGAAAAGTTTACCCTAAGATAGGATTCAAATCCTACAGTTTTTAGTTTTTTGTTTGGCAATGTTGTCAATGCAATGCTTTGCTTTTCTCATTTAATTACGATAAAAGAAAACTAGACCGGATAGTCGTGAATCGGTTACTCGGGAGTGGGTTGTATGCCAGTTCCGCTTTTAAAATTTTTCATTTTACAATACGCACAACATGCGACAGCTTGAAATGTTTTGTTCGTTACCTATATTTTCTTTTATGGTAAGATCCTATAGAATAAAGCAGAATTTCACATTCAAATTGCAACTCTTTATGCGATTTTATAATTATGCAATTTTATTTGTATTTAGATTAAATAATTAAAATATAAATATCAAAAAAATTCGGCTAATACTTAGAAAAAAAAAGAAAATGTTTTGAAATAATTGCAAAAAAAGTTGTGTTGAAATAATTACAGAGAATATTAGCCTTTGAAATAACAGCAGGGATGCTAAAGCATTGTAGCTAAACAGAAAAACCGCGACGTCGATGAAGATAATCGTGTTTTTTTTCATGATAGAAATGATTTGAATCAATTTTTTTATAACATGATTTTGACAGCTAACCTTTACCTTTGGTAAGCTACAAATGAGATTGACGGAAATCTGTCAGTGAAAAATGCGGAAAATGTTAGAGTGGTTTGAACGAAGTTTACTTTTTTTTATTGCTA
Source organism: Argiope bruennichi (assembly GCF_947563725.1). NCBI lineage: Eukaryota > Metazoa > Arthropoda > Arachnida > Araneae > Araneidae > Argiope > Argiope bruennichi. The sequence goes on from NC_079151.1 coordinate 145,644,266, forward strand.
ATTATTTATAGGTGAGGAATTGAAAAAATGAATCAATTCAGAGTACGAGGTTTTGGACATCAAATGGACAAAGACTGATAATTAATCAAAAAACGTATTTGTACAGTTATTTAAAAATAATAAATTCCAAATAAATTTTCCCGCTTTCAAATAAAATGTCCCCTTATAAATTAAATAACCCGCTTGCACCAAAGAACCATCGATCAACTTTCACTTCCTTTTCTTTATTTTTGTGAAAGCCTGAAAAGGTTAACGACATTTACGGGTCTTATTTTTGTAGTCTATAAGTAAATAAATATGCAAATGAATCGTATCAACAATTACGCAGGAATGGAAATCCAGCAAAACAGTATTTGCAAAACGACTCTGGGAGACCTTTCATTAAAGTACCGCTCTTTAAACGAAAAATTTGTAATATACCGCATAACAAATTAATAAAATGCCCACTATGAAAGGCGCTTTGACCGGAAATTATATATAGTTGATTCAAGGATTTAATACCGACCGAATTTGTTTGGATAAATGTGATTAAAAAAACGCTTACAATTTAAGGACACGCCGAGTTTGTGTTTGAATAGGATCTTTAGATAGGAAAAAAAATATTTTTGGTGAAGTTTTATTTGAATAGAGGGGGAAGGGGGATATGAATAATGTTTTAAGTGGTTCTAGTAAGTAAGATCCTGGGTGCGGTCACTGACCTTCATGACTAAAACGACAATAAGGTAAGATCATTCAAATCCAACTAAATAAAATTAAATAAATAAATAAAGCACTACCAAAAATGGTTTACATTATAAACATATTTCGCTTTCTTTATTTTTTTTTCTGCTGCAGTTCCGTCAAGAAATGATTGAAAAGCACTAAAACACCCACTATTCCGCCAAAAAAAATCATTTCAATGAGGATTTTTTTTTTTCGATTTTTGGCTGTCTGGACAATGAGAACTAAGTCTCATTTTTTTTTCGGTAAGGAACGAAACCCAAATTTTCCATTTCCAAATTTGTACTTAGTAATAACAGATCCTGCATTAGTACTCTAAAATTTCCTTTTGAAAAATGAGGAATTATCTTTTTTTATATTTTCTGAAGATTTTAAAAAAAGGTGTACAAATTTCAAAAGAAACGGGGAAAATTCACAGGATAACCTATCATTTCGGATAAAAAAATTTCAAAAATAATAGTAAGCAAGAAAAGTTGGAAGAGAAAATACTTCGCCACACCTGCAATTTAAAATGGTTCTCTGACTGAAATACGACCTGATAAATAATACGTTCCATTGGAGTTCTAGAAATCTATTGTTATAATCAAACCCAGAAAGCAAATTTATCTTAAGTTTTTAGTAATTGAAATTGAAACGTCTGCATTTTGTGAAAAGATAGAAATAAATATAAATGATCAATGCATACTTGTAATTTTTATACACGAAATCACCATTATTTGCCCAGCTTTTTCATACCATGGTGTAATCATGAGTCCATCTTACGGCATGTTTGAAAGTTGTTAAGTTTATCCGTTAGAAGATTATAAAAACTGATTCATGAAATGTAACTGCATTATTTTGATTCTAAAATTGAATTCTATTTTGATTAGAATGAACTTATATTTAAATACTTTATATATTTCTTACATATCTAAATATTAGTTTATATATATTTGAATTTGTACATGCATTCAACCCTACAACAGGCAGGGACATAGAAAGTCGACCCAATGGAACTTCCATGTAATGGCTCGAACGCAGAATGTCATTCATCGTTGATTATTCTAAGACCAGCTGAAACGTAAAAACTCTTTTTCTGAAAATTATCCTAACAACGACTCTGTCGTAAAAAATCTTAAATGCTTTCCCCTTTTACGATAAGGGCCCTTTTCAGATTCAGATGCCGAATAGTCGACGGTTAATGGATTAAATTCATAGAAAGTAATATCTGTCAAACAATCATTATATGAAATCGGTTGTTGGAAGTACTATTATATATATAATACAACATAATTGATGGCCCAAGAGTAAAGATTGTAACATTGAATGTCATTCAAAAATATATATAATGAAATGCTTATGACAAAAATATTTAATAAATATTATATAATTTGCTGGCCGGTCGTGTGTTAAATTTAATCCATTGGACATCATAATTTGTTCACTTTTCAAAAAAAGTTAATCGAGTTCAAAATTTTTATGTTTCAACATCATTTCTAAGTTACGCAAGTGAAACTTCAATACATTTATCAACTCAATGAATTTTTAATAAATAGGGGAAAAATTTTTTGTTCCTTCATTAACTTAATATGACTTTTTAAGCTTTCGATAGTTTTCTCTTCCTTCTCAGACAACAGCAATCAGACTATAAACTAACTCTATAGCATTTAAGTCTAACAATCATTCCTTTCCAGCATGTCTTCTCTTCATCTATTCGTGGTGATCGCCTGATTCTACTCATTTAATACTCGATATGGATGATAATTTTCACAGTTCAGATAAAATTTCTGATGCTATTTAAAATCAGATTTTTTTAGCATTCTTCTTCATAAGAATAGAATTGTGATAATGAGAGTAAATAAATTTTTTAGGATATTATTCAGTTTGTTTTTGACATGTATGATCGAAAATTTAAGGATATGCGTAAATCAATAAGAAAATATTTGTCAAAAGCCGTATTCACGAAAACATGTTAACAAAAATGAATTTCACTGGTTGGATATGCTCAATCAGTGCGGCACATACCTTATCAAAACGCATGAAAGTGGAACATTAACTTCTAAAAAATTTCTTTTCAGTATCTAGATTATAGCTCCTCATTTTGATAAATTGTGCCAATTCTTTATCGAAGTTCCTTAGCATATTAGTAAAAACTATGCTACCATCATCAGTGAAACTTTTCAAATCATTAAAAGCCCCGAATGAACTGGAAGAGTTCATATTTTGGCTTTCATTCCCAGCTTGACGTTCCCTTTTCACACAATATCCAATGCTTAACTCGTGGAATCTGGTCCATTTTCAGATTAAAGAAAATCAGCAGTCTCCCCATCTACATGAGGACTTTTTTGAGCATCACATCAGCAGTTTCAGACATTTGTGTTTCCTTAAAAAGACAGAAACATACTTTAATTATTAAATAACAGTGAAATTCAACAGATGAATGCGAAGGCTTTGTGGTTAGTATCATATAAGAAGCTTAAGACTGCCATTTGATGTAAACCAGATATTTGGATTACAGGGCTGTTTAAAAAATAAAACATGAGTCGAGTTCCTTCAGATTCTTGAAACAATGTTACAAGAAATGATCCTCGAACAAATAAATTGCAAGGGAAAGATGGTAAAAATTTAGTCCCTAATATAAAATTCGGCCATGTATCAATTTTAAATCCACAATATATTCAGATTGCAAAGTATCATTTGTATGAAAAATAATAATTTGACCTCAATAAGCAATGATTACGATTCATTCATAAATATAATTTGATCTCCAACTTTCAATAACCAGTTTTCATATAACTTTTACACGTCTTTTTACTTGAATTTTTGGTTTCGGGCAATAAGTTATAACAATTCTATTAAGCTTCAATGTTTGTCTGGCGTTCTTACAGTCGTAATTCAATGACGCAATGTTACACAGAAGTTCGTTATAGAAAAACAAATTGGACTGCTGGTGGGCGCGTTTCTAGACACGATTAATTTCTACTTTTTTCTCCCTTTAAGACAAGACTCGTTAGGGCGTATCGGCCGCTACTTTGATGAGAGCACACCTGTCGCTTTCTCAGCCCATTACAGTTTAGCTGCGAAAAAAAATGAAGATAAGAAAAAAAATTAGCCTTCATTTAAACAGCAGATCGAGGCCGTCTCTGGCAAGGATGACAGCTGAAAGTGCAAATTTAGCGCAGAAGGTTAAGACGCATGATATTTGATAAAGATGAAACAAAAATCAACTTGTAACTAATGGATGAGAGATATAAATACAATTCAAGGAAACACTTTTGAAAACAGAGTATCAGAAATGAATCGAATAAAAACAGTTTTTGAACGTCCGCTTGTATTTATTAATACACAAAGAGCTATTTTTTATTTTTTTCACTCTTTTGTTTTTAGTCTATGATCACTTAATTTATCAAACTTGATATCTTTTTCTAAAATTTATTACTAGATACTGCTAGGTCAATTGATTCGCAATTTAATAATAGCAATCGATTGACTCGTACTTAATTTCAAGAAATATAAATATTGCCACATTGAAGAAAGATAATCGAATCCCCATGGCCGAATGGTCATGGCACTGGTCTCATAATCAAGAGACCTTGAGATCGAACCCGCTGGAGACAATGGGATTCATAGTATGTGTAAATATTTAATTACTTGATTTTATGTTTTCCTTTATTTCATGTTCCTGAAGATACTGGGCATTTCTTTAGTTTACCAGACAAGTGTTCTGGACTTTTCTTACTGTCTCCAGAAGAGTATTCTGGAACTTTCTCTGCTACTATAAAAGCAGAAGATTTGTCAGTCACTATGTTCTCAGTTCTGAGTTCAGTTAATAAATTGGTTTAGCTCTACTTCTTGTGTCTGTCATTGAATTCTATATTAAAGTCTCTACATGACATTGTGCATTGTCATTGAGAGTGCATCATTTTAAAATTCACAAACATAGGAAACAAGATAGGAACATGAAATAAATCGTGTTAAATAAATTCTAAAAGTACTTAGAGTTGCATTATTGAATACAATTATGGTGAATAAAGAAGAAATATTACGTTGCATTGGAAGCATTCATTTAACCGTGATGGCCTTAAGCGGAAAATAAATGCCAGCTGTTAATCTGCATTTAGTTTATCAGATTTCAAACCTTCAACAAATAATATTCCAGAAACTCAGAGATCCTAGCTGAGGTCTGGTGTGAGGTTTTTATGGCACAAGAACCAATCTAAAGGTCATACTGGGCCAAATTTATTTCTAACTCAATAGTTTAATAAAAAAGTTTCTATAAAAGTGATACAAAAATAACCATTGGTAAAACGATGATAAATTACAAAAAGTCATAACGGAACCATAATAGTGAGTTCAAATTTAGGAATAAAACTCCATAGATTTTAAAAAGACAAAAAGGTTCTTATGTGGTTCTCTGCCAAGCAATAATGGCAAAGTCGCTACTGTTATTTTGAAATAAAACAGGCGCTGAGAATTAAAATATGGGCATTGAATAAGGATGATAAACGGTTACTCTATAGTCATAACGTGGACATATCGACAATTTATCATTTAATAATAGATGTATAGTAGATAATAATTTAATAATAGAAACCTTCCGGTTACGAAGCCGAGATCTTGTCAACAGTCCACCGAGGCCCAAAATATCTAAAAGAATTCTCAAATATCGTGTTAAAACAGAAAATTCGAGGATGAAATAAGGAAATGATTTCGCCACTTATGATCGCGCATGAAATAACCAATTCTTGTGGTCCTTCTCTAATAATAATTGATTCATCATTACGAATGTACAATTGGATAGAAAAATCATACAGAATACACAAGATCATTCATATGGAAGTACAGAAAAGTAGAATGCCAAATCACTACAAATAATAATACGAGTATTGTAAAACAGGCGTAATAGATAATACAATAAATTTCAGGAGCATGGAATCTCATTCAAGCATGATTCGACCGTTATTTAACATTATCAGGGAAACCGAGAAATCGCATACTTATGTGATATACTGTATATACTTATGTATTTATATGATAATTTCTCATCTTTATCTATTATCTTAAGAGACCTCCTGGGCCTATAGTACAGCAAGATAGTAAAACTTTCTATAAGATGATAAGCGGTAATACAAATTAGTTTGGTGAAGTTCAAGGCGGCAAGGTAAAATCTTAATGCATCAATTTATACAACTGCTCGTACTTGGAAGGTGAATTAATCTCATAATTCATAAACCGTTTGTTCTATCTGTAGACAAATGTTAGAAAAAATTCTAGGTTTTAAAATTACCGTCGTAATATTTATCTAAAAAATGTATTTCTTCTTCTCAAAAAGGATGAAATGATCCGATGTTTTAAAAAACATACTGGGAGAGAAGTGGAAATAAGTCACTAGGACATTGGTTAACCGGAAATCAAACATATTGAGCATTTCAAGCCTGGTTCATTTCCTCTCCGATTTGGAACCTTTGTTAAAATATTGTAAATGATATCAAAAGTGATAAAAATACTAAATTCATTGAATTTTATATTTTAAAACTTTCTGTAGAGTTTAAAGAACTAAAAGAAGATGTATATTTCTAAAGAAGAATTTAAGGGTTTCAAAAAGATCGGAGAAAGAAATTTTTTAACAGTCATGAGAAGAATACCCCAAAATTAAAACATTTCTGCAATATAATGTTCCTCAATTTTTCTGTAAGTATTAAGGGCAGTAAACATCTTTCTTTTTTTTATTCATTTTTATTCATTTCATTTACTTTTTCATAATTGTGTTTTTTTATTTTTTTTTATTTTTTTTTTTTACTTCCTTGGAAAAGCACATAATTTTTAAAGTAAAAATTTATTTCAGTAGAAAAGGGGTGATGATTGGAAGATGATTAAAATCTCTGAATTGACCTAGCTTTTCGCACTGTTTATGATTTAATAATTTTCATTTGTCATCTATGCCATTCTTACAGATATCTCTATCAAATACCTGTGAATAACTTTAAAGCATAATTATTAAGCATGGTAAGAAATATCTCGAAGTTATAATTACTTCACTTTTTCACAGCTAAATGCCTTCAAATATTGACAATGTAAATTACACAATGCAAAACTTTATGCTGAAAAATAATTTTAAAGTATTACTTGTCTTGTTTGATAATAAAATTAATGAATTTTTCATTTTGCTAACATTTAATTGAAACTTCAAAAACATTTCATTAAATATTCCAAACAAATTGTTTTAGACTTCTCCCAGAAGATGATAATTTCCATTAAATATTTTTAACTAAAGTCAAAATAAGTAAAGAGTGTTACTACGAAACTCTTTTATATTATCTAAAATTATATTTAAAACATTCATTGCTAAAACAATTTTCTTCAGAAATATTACAAATATTCAACACTCTTAAATGATTCACATAATGTTTACTATAGAGTGCAAGAACTGTTACAGAATTTTTATGAGGGATGACCCGAAATAACTCAGGCTGCCATCATTTATTTTGCTTTTAATATACGGTTAATAAGCCATTAATCATCGGCTCTACTCAAAGGGAGTTTTGATAATATCAGAATTATAGAACTTGTGTTAGAGTCATTTGTTTTCTCAATAATTTGTTATTAATATACGATTAATCTCATTCTTAGTGAAGGCTCCGCTTATGTCTCCATATCTAAGAGACAGATTAAGAGAAAGAAATCAATATTTTCGGCTGCGTCTAATGCGTCGAAGAATTCTCAAGAAACAAAAAAAAGTCGAAAAACTATTATTTAACCAATGAAAACTTGTACATTTAAGCTATATCTATTTACTAAATCTAAAATTCTAAAAATACTAATTTTAAAAATCTAATTCTAAAAATTTTTTTTCTCAATTTTCTTTATACTAAAAAATTTGTATAACCATCAAAACATTCGGTAATCATATAATATTTCTGAAACAGGAAGGAAAATTATTTAAAATCAAAGAAAATATATAAAATAAATAATTATCAATAATAAATATCACAATAACTTAGGCAGTTATTGATTTCGATTCTCAAGTAAAATTAAAGTCTACTTAAATTTCGAATATCTAAACCTTAACAATGTTGTATGATACAGCTTTAGGTTTAATACTTCTGCATTATCCTTATGTGACTTTTTTATGCTAGTCTTTGCATTTTGTACTTAGAAAGTTTTAGGACGTGAAGGAATAACTGAATAATTCATAATAATGATTTAATTCATGATAATAATTGATCACATTCATTCATCAGGCATTCAGAAAGAATGATAACCTAAAAACACTTCCATGTTAATAAAATTCGAATATTGGAAAAAAAAATGTAAGAGAAAAATTCGAAGAAATTATAAAATTATTTGAATTTTAAATCGATAATAAAAAATAAATTTTAAAAATGTATTAAAATTAGAAAAATATTGCAACTAAAACTGGTACCATTGACAAGCTAATTTTTTCAACTTTAAAGCTGAGTGAAAATGATTTTTGTCCTATAAGGCACAAAAGATAGACTTTAAATTTCGATTAAATTTTAGCTAATTAAAATTATTATTTAAAATTCGAATTCTTTTAAAATTCGAGTTCCCATTTCACAAGAAGTAGCTACGAAGCAAAACTCTTAAACCAATGTTATTCCATGTAGTGCATTATGCTTCTCATTGTACTCTGCAGAATTTTTGCATCAAAGACAACGAATGTTGGCCTTGAAACATAATCACTGATAAAAATCACTAAAAATTACACGACATTTTTCCACTAGAGGAAATAAACATATTACTGTAAATATATCCTTTCAAAGGTATGTACAACTCTGTTATGTATGAAGGCCTACTTAGAAGAGAAAAGTGGAGCTTTCTTTTCTCCCTTCTCAGTATAACAAACTATATAAACAATTAAATACGATCATCCATCTGTTATTCATACAATAAATTCTTTTTCTATCTTTTTTTTCTTTAAATTCTGCCTAAATTGCTGTTGCTTTCTTTTGATATTTTCCCCAATATTCGAAGAAATGTAACATTTCATTCATTATATGCGTAATATTTTAAATGAATAGTTTGTCTTTCGACTTTTTTTTCAGTTCATATTGTAGATGAATCATAAATTCCATTGTTCCAGATCATTTTACTCAAAGTCTTTATTATAGCCCAAATTTTGATTACAAATATTGAATGCAGATGCATATACATTTCACAAATGTGCAATAAAAATGTTCAGTCAATTTTACTTCATTCTCAATAGTTCCTGGTCGCCTGTAACACAGATACAGATGTGAAAGTTAGTCCTATTATCTGGAGCCTGCTTTATCTTTTATGCATTTATACATGAACGCACGTTTTCGTTTTCTGTCAAGAACAAAACACTTTTCCTCAATTTACTCCACCAGTGCTCGCAAACTTTCTAACCGCTGTCATTTAACTTTCATCGATTTCACTGAAACTTTCTACTAAAAATTACTAGTCACAAGTCTCATTGCTATGAGAATGCGTATTATTCGCAAATAATATACAGGTATCTATGCATTTGAAATCTGTTCAATATGTTGCTTATAGCCGAAACTTGCCATGCTTATTTAAAACATAGTGCCAGTAATGTTTTACTCAAAAAACAACACCTTCCAATCACCTCTAAACATGCGCTAACCACTACTCGCAGTGATTCAAACTACATTTGAATGCAAAAGCACTAAATTAAAAATAAATCATTAGTCTTGAGTGAAAATAATAATTATTTTAATAATAAAAATAATAATCTATTAATTCAGAGATCAACTTTAACTGGAAAGCAGAAACGCGCTTACTGGTTGCATCGACTTTAGTGTACATATATATAAACAATTTTTTCTTAAAACAATTAGATTATCAAATGAGACATTTAATTCCCTTAAAAACAAGACATTTTATCATTTAGTGTTGATGTTATATATTTTGGATATAATAAAAATAAAAGGCTGCTAATTTGGCAGTGCTTATTTCAACCCTCTAAAAGTCAGGGATGCTGAGAAACTTAATACAATCAATACATGGGCAATTGCTCAAAAACTTTAAACGAAATTATACATATTCCTTCATAACATTAGGAAAATCAAGATACTTAGAAGTAATTATTGAAGGTGCGAAATGAAATGCATAACTGCGAAATATAAATGAAAGAGGTTTGAGAATTTCGTGTGTATTATGTGAAAGATACGTTTTGCTTCTACTTTACTTTTAATTAGATAAAAATCGAATTTCATAAAATATGCATAAGTCATTTAAGTTCAACAATCTGTAATTTTTTCAACTTAATTGCCAGGAAAATCTAAGAATACTTAGTCCTACGAATCATTCTCATTTGAATACAGTATTTATAAACAGAAAATCGTTAAACGAAATATTAAAAGAATGAAAATAACTTTAATGAATTAAGAATTTTTAACTATGTTAATAAAGGTTTAAGAATGTTCGGCCTCATTCTTAATATCTGCTGCATCATTCATTTTATCTGAAAAGTCGATAAAATAATTTATGATTTCAAAAATTCACTTTACAATTTTTAAAACCAACGTTCACAAACCGTGAATTGAAAACTAGTTTTCAAACAGGATAATAGCTAAGCTAGAAATAGAAGCATAAATCTTTCATCACAAAATAATTAGAATCTTTCATCACAAAATAAGATAAATAATTAGAATCTTTCATCATAAAATAAGATAAATAATTAGAATTTCACTTCTTTATAGGGTCCCATTTATTATAACTTCAACTCATATATCTCTGAAATTTTTTGTTTTTCCGTGTCTCTGGTATTTAATATATTAATGTCATCATATTCTACATATTTATTTATATTTTTTGAAAATTATTATTGATCATAAAATTGATTTGAATTTTCTTCTCTTTTGAAATGTGTTTATAAAGGTTGAATGTATAAGATTGATATATTTAAGGTTATTTACATTTTTACAGAACAAAATAAGATTTTGAATTCCGATTTGGCATGACGACTTCATTTCAAAAGACTACAATTATATTCTCAAATCTGTGTAATATATCATGTTCAACAACTTAGAAATGAAGCCATTTTGACATTAAACAAATAAATTCATCTTCTAAATCAGAAATTATCGTTTTGTCATAATTAATCAACGGTGTAGTAAACAGCTTACTCTCAACAGAGCGTTTAATCAAACCAATAACTGGTTCGAAAACCTGTGTTTACAAGATTTGGCTATTATAAATCGATTAGATAATGGATGACTACAAATATGAGAGCTCTTTTAAAACACACTAGTGTTTATGTACACGTAAAAGTAATTATATATATGTTTGTTTTGACTGTAAATTTTTAAGTCATTTAAAATTATTGAAAACAAAACACTCAAACCAAAACAAACTAATTTTATGACCCAAAAATGGTACTCGGCAAGAATGTATAACATCTTCGAAGAATGATTATATATTGAATGTAATATATACGATGATATTAGAAATTTATGAATTGCTTTAGAAATTTAAATCCTGGGATGGATTTAAACATAAAAAAAAATCATAAACTCAAAAATGTTCGTCTCCTCTTTACTTTCTCGTATACAAAGTATACAGGAAGTATTTGAATCGCCAAAAAATTCGAACTCGAAATTCTGACGAATTTTTACATTTCTGACCTTCTCAGAGTTCATAAAACACACTTTTAGAAAATGTCTACCTATCTGTGTCAAAGATAAATTAGAAATTCTTTGAGCTAGTTATATGAAATTTAATATGCAGTCTTTAGATCGAAATTGCAGATTTCTATCAAATTTTGAGCACATTCCATTCAGAGAAATTCTGTCTGACCGCCAATCGAGTGCAAGTGGACTCCAATATGTAAAGACATTGAATTTTGCACGCAGGTTTAGCATCTGAAACATACACATTTATCGAATTTTGAACTAATTCATCAATTGGTTGACCGTCTCGAACTGTAATTCCGCATGGGGGTAAACGCAAAGATTTAATGAATGGAATTTGTACAATATCTAGTGACTGCAATCGCAACTTGTCGAATTTTGATGTTAATCGTCCGTCAAAAACGTCATCAAAATACATATTCCCGCCATATTTTCTGTAAAAATGTTAACCAATATTTCATAATTATCGTTCGCCAACGCCATGCAAGGTAATCGCTGCCTTATCCTAGATCTCTAATTTTACGTGAGGGAAAGGGAATAAGTCCTTTATGGCAGAGTATGTGAGACAGTTTCTGACCCATACTCTGAATGAAGTGGAAAACCTTTCCGCTTGTTTTCATATATTTGTTGTCGTCAATAGCTAAATTCTTTTAGCAAATAGGTTCTAATTTATAAAAAGAATTAAACATGAAGTAAATAAACTACTTTATCTTGAATCCAACTATCGAAACAAAATACGTATTCTCGCCATATTTTCAGTAAAAATGTTAAACTCATGCCCAAGATCCATATTTCGTTACTATCGTTCGCCAATGCCATGCAAGGTAATTGCTGCTTCAACCTAGATTTCGAATAGCTGCTAGATCCTAGATTCCGAAAAACTGCTAGATCCTATATTCTTGGAATAGCTACGTGGAAATTGTATAGAAACAAGTTACAAGTACAAAATATTTTTTCATTATATTGTTCTGAAGTAAAATTTATTTTTAATGTATCTCTAAACATCGTTTGTGATTTTTGTTGAAGTAAATGATAGGGTAATAAAAAATGTAAAAATTATAAATAATTTGTATATAATTGATGAAGTTAACTTTCATATCGATGTGCGTGGTTTTCAAATTCAATGTTTTATTAGTAATAATGAAATTAATTTTTCATTACAAATTTCGAATAATTCCCAGCTGATAATAGAAATCTGATGGTAAAATATGAGAGACAATGCAAATAATCTATAAAATAAAAATGTTTGTAGCTCAAAATTGATCAGGTGGGTAAACAGTTTGGCATGAAAGAAGAAAAAATAATACTAGGCAATTTTTCCATTCTCAAATTACACTGGATTGCTACAATAAAATCAACTCATCCTTTCCTATCTTAAATTATATACAAAAATATACAGGATGCTTGGTAAAGTCCTTTTAATCCCTTTATATTCAAAACAGATAAAATGATTAAGCTGAAGGTTCCGGCAACCCCTAGAGGTAAAATAAAATAATTACAGAAAAAGAACTCAAAAATGAAAGAGAAAGGCCCAAAAGCTCATAAAAACTTAGGGAGTTAGTTATCTATAAAATTGGTAGAGATATGTGCTAATAAAATTATGAACTTTCCGAGACTTAGAAAAAAATTTCCGAAGCAAACAGCGAAGTAAACAAAACTAATAATGAAACATCTGAAAAATGGGCTTGGAGGGGGGGGGGGTTGAATACCGGAGAATATATTTTTCAATTTTAGAAGAATCCTTTTTTTAAGTCATTGAAACTTCATAATTTTAATCACAAATAAATCAGATAATTTTACAAACACTTTTATTGTTGTACAATGTACATTTTTTCTAATTGTACTTTTTGAAAAACCTCAATTATCCTTTAATTCGCCACTAGAGGTGCTACAGCCTGTTCGATAAATTCAGCATTGATTGTTTAATGTAGATACACAGTATTTCCCTATCTATACGAGACGCCATTTTGAATTTAAAATGATTTAAAATAACTTTACCAATCACCCAGTATATATACTTATCAAAAAATATTTTATTAAAAAGTATCTGGTACTCAGCATGTTGCAGTCATAGAATAAATAATTTTGAAAATATCATTTGAAATTTGAAAAAGTTATCTTGCTTAATTAGACATGATAGAAAGAATGATAACTATTTTCTTGCCGACAATGAATGCATTCATTGAAATTGAATGATATATAAAAGAGAAGTATCAATAATATTTATCCTATATTTTTTATTTTAGATATAATAATTGAACTATGCCTATAACCTTCACTCAAATGCAAGCAATAAGTTTGCAAAAGTGCAAGCATAAATTTGTGTTGCAATCGGAGGACCGCAATCGCCATTTTATCGCAATCGGTACAGTTGCGCATAAAATACGAACAAACAAAAATTAATTTTTATATATTTGATTACTTCTTTTAACAATACTTATCAAATAAAAATTCCTTTTTTTTGTACAAGATTCAAAGAAAAAAATTTTTTGAAGAAATTTGCCCAATTTCGAGTTATTAATGAACTCTAGAGAAATTTCGGAGACTACATTGCATCATTGCATTTGCGCATCCTGCGTCTACCAACGCAATCAGTTTGAATGATGATAAAATAATTACTGCGCTGCGTAACAGAATTGAGCCGAAACAGCAAAAGCATTCTGATTTTAATCGATAAGATGGTGTGATCAGCAGCAAATTATTATTGTTTTTTTCTTCATATTTACAATCAAAAGGTTTTATAACATCCATTAAGTTTTTATGCCTTCACGCACAAAGTTCTATTATCCCTGATAGGATCGTGTTCGAATATCTTAATATCCGACTACTGCAGTTGTTTGAACATTTATTATGAATGATATCATCACCTGTGAAGCTGGGTGGCTTCACCTTTTATTTAGTTCCGAAATTTTGAAAGGTCTTTTTTTGTTTGTTTGTTTGTTTTTGTCATATTTCCTTAAGCCTGGAATGATAGCTTTGTCCATGTATATCCTAAAATTGTTGAATCAATTTGATTCTTCTTCTAAGATTAATCCAGTTAAAAATATTTGCATATTTAATTAAACAGAAATTGTTTTCATGTATTAAAATAAAAGCAAATACTTCATAAATTATATTTTCACATATAAATTTCAGAAGTTATTATCTGTTGCAATTTTTTAAAAATACGAGTAATATTTTTGGTAAAGAACGACAGTTAACAAGTGTATAAAGTATATTTAAAAATCAAAATCAAAATATCATTAAAGCAAAATCAACTCTACAATAAGTGTAATAATTTTTCAGGTATTGTAAATTCATAAATTGAATATAAGTTTTTAGCGGTAAAATAATTTTCATAAATATAAAGGAACATAATAGTGGATAGAAATGTAAAATATAATATAATGAGGCAATAGGTATTTAAAATTATTAATATATTGTATATATTGACTAAAAAATCATCACGATGACCAAATTAATAAGCGAATACCTAGAATGATTAAGAAAAAGGCTTTGATGTTTTTTAAAAGGTATAAGTTAGATACAATAATTTAAAAAATAGTTAAAAATATTGACTATGTTTTATGTAAGTATTCATAAAAAGTTCCAATATTAAAAAATTATTTGTCGATCTCAATTTCAAAAGATGAAAAATAAAAAAGTAAAATTAATAACAGGGTAACAATTAGCTATTTTGTCAGTCATTAAACCGTTATCCTATCCTGTAACTCAGAAAAAAATTCTTCTAGGTTTAAAGACTCCTCTTCCTCGTTTTTTGATAGTCTTGCTCAAAAACAGTTAAGCTTTCTGTTATATATTTTACACATATTGCAAAGAATATGTAATCATCTGATTATATGTTCTGAATCGGTAAAAGGGGTATAGATTGGAGACACGGAATCAAGTTATTCATCTTACATTATGCTCAAGGCAACAAGGGTTCAATCTGCCGTCCCTAGTATAATTTTGGATTGAAATATGAATACACCCTAAATCTTTTATTGAAACTTGAAATCAGTTTGACGCATAGCATTTATTAAATAACTTGTTTAACTGATGCTGAAAGACTTACACGAAAGGTGTTTGATTCCCATACGTCTCAAAGATCTGTATATGTATAAGCTTAAATAAGCAGTATTTCGCGCTCTCTCTCTGTCTCACTTAGAAGCGGGAAATTCTTAGTTAATGAAGGAGGAGGAGTTAAGAAAGCGCACCATTACTATTCCAGAGTTATATGAGAAGATTTATAAAAGCAAGCTCTACTCTTAGCTTAAATTATTACTTTTTTAGCTATACTTTAGGCATATATATTTCTTAGGTATAGAATTTTAGATATTTACCTGCTCTTATACATAGAACTTATTAGCTATTCTTTAGATATAGAATTTTGGATATTTAGAATCCTGTAAAACATAAGCAAAAAACGGAAATTAGTTATGTACAATTCTATATATATAGGAAAATTATTTATGTCATATGGGTTTCTAAAAATAAGTGTTGCGACTAACTGAAAATTTGAGGAGAATTTAATGAAGACTTTAGTTAATATATTAATATATTTTTAAATTGAAATGTAAAACCCAATAAATTAGAAAAAAATCGTGTACTCACTTTACACCAGCATCTTGCAGATTTACATTCTAATATACGTTAGAATTTTTTTTTAGTCCTTTCGTTGTAACGTTTTTTTATAGACGCAACACCGAAACCAAAGTTATTTGGAGCATTTTAGCAGTTGCCTGAGTTACCTAAATGGCATTGATCAAATAGTCGCTTATGAGGACAAGAAAATATTAACATTTTGATCTACGGTCATCTTTTATCGTATTTAACTCGAATTATTTGCGAAATTAAATTTAGAAAGTTCTGTTCAAGCCCTTGCCATAAACATATAGGAAAAACATTATCCGCATTTTTAATAATTTCATCTATTTATGAATACTTTGTCATACATATCTAATGAAAATGTCATATACTTTTAAATTTATCTGTCTATTTACATGTGCATTATCACTCTGATGTATAAAAATGCATCATTTATCATAACAAGTATTTTTTGTTAAATTGTCGATTAAAGAAATGATCAGAAATCTCAAACTCTTATTAATATAAATATTTGTTTAATTCTATGATGGCCTAATAAAGTACGTTATAATGTTATTAGTGAAAACATTGAAAGAAAGAAAGACGAAATCTTTAAGAAATGTGAATTTAAATAATGAGTAAAAATAATTTTTGGATAATATGTTATTAATGACAATTAAATGTAGAAGTTCAGAAAAAAGTATCCAAGTTTTTTTTAGTTCACCACTGTAGGAATCAAAAGATAGCAATATATTCATACATTTTTTTTCACTAGACTCAGTAACCCCCAGGAGCAATATGTGGTAACTATTTGCTTTATCTAAATGACATGGACGTTATCGGCGGAAATCTAATACCTCTGGTCAGGTGTTGCTGCGATGGTGATGTAGAGGCGTTCCGCATGGGTGTGCTCGAACTAGAGATTACAACGATCATCTCTTTGATATCAGGTACCGTAACGAGAAACGAAATATGATAATAATTCTTGGCTAGTGTTTTAACGAAATCTCTTCGCAACACGATATCTGCAGGTGAAATAAAAATGAAAGAGAAAGAAAGTTGTTACTCTTATTATAAGTGAATTTTTCATTGGATAATTCGGTAATTATTGTGTTCGGTTTCTTCGCATCTTATCATCCGAAGCAAAACTGATCAACTCCCATTTGTTTTTGTTACAAATGAAATAAGTCGTACCCAGAAGAGAATAATTTGTAGAATGGATATCTCAGATCTCCATTCTGACATTTTTACGGGTAGGGTTACAAATGAAATATAGTTCATGGCACTCCAGTGATATGATGCTCAACAATTTTTCAATTTGTGATTACCGAGACAAGATGCCGAAGGCTTTATCTTGATTATCCGACGCGAATTAGGACGAGGTTTATTCGGATCATCAAATCATTGAGTTATCTGTAAACTTAACCTCTTTCTTACAAACGTTAAAAATATTGCACCGACAGTGTAGCTTACTAATGAACATCTAATCGATTTTAGTAATGTACATCGTAAGCTTTCTAATGTACATCTAATGCAGTAGTACACTAATTTCATTTGCTTAGAGGCCATCTAAATATTGTAAAACTAGATTAATTTCCTCTTTTGAAAAGATTGTAATACCAATACACTGCTATGATATTACTTCCTTGTGGTGTTAATTGGATTGTCTTATAGATTTATTTATTTTTTTATTCCGATTCTTACTTTGCGCGATGATTTGTTTTTATTATTAATGATTGAAGACAATAACTGGTGGCGCTATAGGCGTTAAAAAGGGAATACATGTTTATCCCCCACTCCTTTGAAAAAGAAAAAAAAAAATGTTTTGTCAGAAAACAACCCACTTAACGCGTTTCTTTTGAAATTCTGGTTGAATCTTACTCTTTAAATGTCAGTATTTCGACATCAACATCCGATGAAAAGCTCTGCTTTTGCCTCTCATACAATTAAGATTTCTTTTCATTATTAAGAATCAGACGAATAATATATAATTATCAATGTAAATAGAATAGTCGTAGATACAAAGTAGATACCGTAGAAAAAGTAATTATAAAGGTAGATACATATTATACTTTTAAAAATGTTAATCACAATGTATGATTTTCGGTTTTGATTAAATACCATGAATGTTTTAAATGCAAAGTATTTGAAACTAAAAAAAAAAGACTAGATGTTTTATTTTATACTGAAGTTTACTTGAATAAGCAGATTTAAGATTTTATCGCAACAAAGTAATTTTCACTATTCTGTTTAAAAATATAGTTTTTTCTCCTTAGTTCCATTCTGAATTCAAATATTGTTACAAATATTACTTTTCAGTAATTTCCAAGTTGTTAAAGATTAATATGCATTTGATATCAAATTAACCAAAGCAGCAATTGAAATTCCAGTGAGCTGTCTCTGATGTTCGAAATTAGAAGATGCATTATAAATAAACGAATCAGGAAGACGTCTCTTATAATAAAAAATGTAGACAAAGATTTTTTCTAGAAAAAATACCTTTGAAAGCTGTGACAAGTTATAACATAAATAACAGCTAAGTTGTTCACAGAGCTAAGAAACCATAATTGTATTTGGATATGAAATGAAAACAGTGAACATTGTTTAGCTATCTCGTAGATATAACACAAAAATTACTTATAGTGACAGATTTACTCCTAACAAATGGTGCTCAGGAATTTCATTCTTTGTCATTGAAAAGATTATCTCTCATTCAGACTCAATGGACGTCAAACAACTGATCACTGTGAGTGTCCCTTTATTATATTCAAAATTAACCGTCGACATATTGAATTCTCTCTTATTCGTTGACATCTCGCCATGAAAAGTTCAATCAAAGCCTTCGCACGACCTTTAACTTTGACCTTTGCAGTGTTGACAACCTCTTAAGCCGATGTCGCAGCACAGGTAATAAGAAGAAAAAATTTAAAAGAACTATTTCCGATGAAGTAAAAGTTTTTAATATTGAACTATTCACTAACTGCTTTGGAAAATGCTTTTGTAAAAGAAGCTTGAGATTGGCAAGGAGTGAAAATTTATTTTCCAGCGATTTTCTTCTTGAGAGTTGACTATGAAAGAACAGGTGAAGACTCATCTTTTATGTTCTTGCACAAGCTTGGGAGAGGTGAATGGGCTTGATATTTATTTCTTCGTTCGGACAATGAGCGCATGGGAAGGATGAGACACCGAGGGTTGATGATTGACATGGTGGAACTAATCTCAAAGGGATACACTGTTCTAAACCATTTAAATAGCCAGTCTCCTGTCAGGAGACGAATTTAATTGATTTTCGAGTGGGCCGACATGTCGAAATCCATTTTAAATAGGGTGATGGGGTATTAAAAAATTTTGAATACGTAAATGATTTATATTTGAATTAAAAATTTAATGGCTAAATTCATATTTTTCAAGCATTTGAATTATTATTCTAGGTACGTTGAAAAAATAGTGATGTAGGGCTATATCTCCCTATTTCCAAATTATGCATATGCGATACGTGTTTAGCATAATATGAAATTATCACTTTATTTTTAACTTTAAAACACTGAAAAAAAAGCATTCTTTTATAAAAAGTCGTAAAACAGCTATAAAACCATATTATTACTCGATGATAAATATTTTGTTTTAAAGATTTATTATTCAATAAAAATAATTTTTAAAAAAACAAACGACTTTTGGTAATTAAGAAAAAAAATTTTGGTAATAAAAGAAAGGATTTCATTTCACCTTTATTCCAATTAATATTATAAGAGAAAAAAATCTAATACATACATTCGCCTAAACCTCTGATAAAATCGATAATATTTTTTAGAATAGATTTTCAAGATAAATAAAAAAAATTTAAAATATTAGAAAATAAAACATATTCTATATTTCTTATTTCAAATAATATTAGATGCATAAAACATATTTTATACATCTAAAATATTATATATGCACATACCATATTTATATATGAACTTAAAAATATTCTTTTATTTTTAATAATATTAAATGAATAAAACATTTTATATCTCTTTTTTTTAGATAATATGCATAAGATAAGGTGCATAAAATATATTTTATATCTTTTATTTCAAACTTGCTGGTACTCGGCCCGTTATTGCCTCAGAAAAAATAATTTTGGGAATATCGTTTGCAATTTGAAATAGCTATCTTGTTTAATTAGGAATAATAGAAAAAATTATATTTATTTTCTTTTTAGCAATAAATATATTCATTGAAATGTAATGATATATAAAGGAGAATATATTTTTATTCTATTTTTATTTTATTACTAGCCGCCTTTGGCGACCAGCCGGTTCGCCAATCTTAATGTTCGTTAAAATTTTAATAATTAAATATTTTATGCAATTTCTACTTTAATAGCTTCTTCATCAAAATATTTTAAAACTTCAAATTTTGATTATCATATAATTCATTCATAATATTTTAAAGGCCTTCAGTCATAACGTAATATGTATCTCTCTCATTTTCTGTTAGCACCCGTAGAATTTATGCTTTAAATTAAAGTGGAAAGAATTTATCTTCAATTAATATAATAATATTTTTTACTGAAACAAAGCATTTTTTTATAATCTGATTACTGAAAATAGAGTCACTCAGCGTTTAAACTTTATGGGCACTAAAGAATATCTTTTTAAATTTATGTAATATCTCAAGAGTTGGTCAACAAAATTTTCTTAGATTCATTATGAGCAGATCGATTAATTAACAATGTTTAAATTTAAATGCATCAAACACTAAGAAAATAAAACGAATCGTTTAAAATAAACGGTTGAAAACAGGTTTTAAAAAAATTACTTAAAAAACGATGTACTTAAAACTATAAGAATATACAAAAATATATAACTAACATAAATACAATTTACTTACAAAAGCATGCAACTAACCCAAAAATAATTTAAATCATCCATTGATAACGTTGTCATAGCAACAATCAGAACAGAATGCGCATGCGTGAATTTTCTTCGCCGGTTACGTAACGCAAATACGTGATTTTTTTCTACGCCATTTGGGGTAACGCTATGCGGATTAGAAATTTTTAATTTCCTTTATTCTGTTTTATTTTAATTCAAAAGTACTTCAGAATGAATCTGAAAGATTGATTCATTAACAATGTTTAATTTTAAATGCATCAAACATTAAGAAAATAAACAGAACCGATTGAAATAATCCGCCGAAAAATTTTAACCCTAGCCTCATTACTGTTGGGAGAAAAAAAAACTGAAGCCTTTCTCGTTTGGCGCTGGGGATAATGAAAGATTTTTTTGGCGGAAAAGTTGGCGGTGTGGAAAACGGAAGATTTTTTTGGCGGGAAAGTTAATTTTTAATTAATAATTAAAATTCTAATTAAAAATTCGAAAAAAGAAACCCCAGGTGCACATTCCCAACCTCCAAGGTATACATGTACCAAATTTGGTAGCTGTATATCAAACGGTCTGGCCTGTAGAACGCCAACACACACACACACACACACACACACATTGAGCTTTATTATAAGTATAGATATAGATATAGATTGAAGTGCTTTAGGGTAAGCAGTATTTTATTTTATGTGTTTATCCGTCCTAAGCGAAAACTAATAAATGTCGTGGCTGTCCGACTCTTGAGCATCTAGCATACAACTGGCCATGTGAAAAACATGGATTTTCTAAGTTCAATCCGCACATTTGAAATGACTGACCTTGCTCCTTGTTGATGGTCATCGAGAATGCAAGTCGAAACAATCGTTTGAAATCAAAAGGCATGTCAGTGGAAATAATAGAAATGCGTGGAATGACTACATCTTCTCCATTCGACTTGCCGTTAAGAGTAGTTGACTCGATTCTTACCGCATGTTGGTCATTTGTAATTCGTAAACGATCTGCTTCATTCCTCGCTTGTCTTTCTTCATTTGTTCTAGAAGCTCGAATTTTCTCATTCCTACGGGCTCCGCTGATAGATTTACTAAATGTCGAAGCAATCAATAAGATATACGCTTGCGTAATCGAAATATCGTTCGTCGATTCACTGAATACATAGAAAAATTACTGTCTACATTGGAAAATTTCTATTATGCATAACTTAATTTGATCGGCATCGATAATAATAATTCTATTTTATACGTTTGAGATAAACACTGAATAATATGTGTGGTTTGCAGCAGACAAAATACTGTGCACGATGAATGAGAACATCCTGTGTAGATGATTATTTTCATTAAAGAAAAGAAGAAAAAAAATTAGCGCTTGCACTAAATGTTTGCGATTTCACATTGATTGGCATCGATGATAATAATTTTATATTGTTTGATATAAGTGCGATTCACTCCGAATGACTCGTGGCTTTTGCTGTTTACTGTTTATCTTTTGTCGATTGTTAATTTTAAAATAATGTTCAATCATAGAAACATATGAAATGATTTGTTTGTAAATTTTATTGTGTTTAAAATAAATGCTAATAATTGTACTATGCCTATAACCTTTCGCGCAAATGCAAGCAATAAGTTGGCAAAGTTGTATTGAGATAGGATGAACGGTAAGGCAGCGCATTAAATTCAAACAAACAAAAATTCCCGTTTTTATATATTAGATGACATTAGATGCCTAAAATATATTCTATATCTTTAATTTCATATAGAATTGGATGTATGAAACATATTCTATGTTTCCTATCTTGGCATCAGACAAGCAGCTATTGATTATTCCATCTCACATGATGACAATATTAACGAAAATTTTTCCTTTGTGACTGTCACAGATCACTTGACATTCTTCATGAGTTTTAAAGTACTCTCGAGAAATTTCCGATCTTACAGTCATCGGAGCGTTTCCTAGTTCATCGAAAACATGGGAAAAGAGCCGTTTCTACATTTCACACTTTCTTTTATACGCGTCATTCCTCGCACTTTTGACCTCAGTGGGAAAGTATACCGTTTCAGAGGGCGATTTCTCAACTCAACTATCAAGGAACATTTGATTTTCCTTTCGGATCATTTGAACCATTCTGTTGGTCACTATCCATTAGAAGTCAATGAGCGGTTCTGCTCGTCCCACGGTTTTGTTTTCGTCGCTTTAATATTTAGCTGTTAGGATGTGCAAAAGATTCATTTATTCTGTTCCGCTACGTCACTGCACCGTTACCGGACTTTTGGCATTTTGTTGTGCTTTATGTACTAAGATGTTGTTGTGTTGATTAGAGATATCGATGCTGTTTATGAACAATTGGGAGTTATAAATTATGAAATACGTTTTTTTAAGGTAAGGTGCGCAAGAGTGTCTAACAATCGAGTTTAGTTCAGTTATATTAACGTCCTGTTTTTGAAACAACATTAGGGTGTATTTTGGCATGGACCTCATGATTTTGAACCGCGGTCAGATGACGAGGACAAAACCTGAGCTGGCACCCTCCTCTCCAAACTTCCACAAGACACCAGAGGTGTCTAACAATCGAAAACTTGAAGAAATGTTGACAGATTTTTATACTTCAAACTTATTTAATACTTTATTTCAAATTATAATAATATTATATTAATTGTTTCAGTCCTTTAGTGATATGATAAATCTTACTAACAAATAATATAAGAACATTTTATCAACCCGGTAAACATCAGGCAGAACTGCAACGTTTGTTTATACATAATAAAACGACGTAACGTGGAATCATACTTTTAGAACTCATATATAGTTTTATTGTAAAAAATTAATATGTTTTTTCCCTTGAAAATTTTGAAAAAAAATTTAATGAAAATCAATTAATCATTTTTTCACTATACCAAATTATTTATTTATTTAATGTTATTATAAGATATACTTTATTTTAAATAAATTAACATTATTAAACAAGTGTGATAACAAAATTTAGGTGATAACCAAGACGTTGGAAATATAATATGCATTTTTATAATAATCAGAAAAAATGAATTACTGTTCAAGTTCATTATGGCAAAGCTTTTCCCTCTATTTATCTAGCCCCTAACATTGTATTGATATTTTTTTTAATTTTGTAACAATAAACAGAATAATGAATATACTAATACGTAGTTACAATTAGAAGAAGACAAAGAGCAAGAAATTCCCTTTAACTCATGTTAAAGTAATTCTATTATGAAAATGGACGCCTTCTTAATAAAGCTTGTCATTAATTAGAAAACGGAATTTAAAAATATTGATAAATGGCTAAAATGTAGTGGTTTTGGCGTAACCACGATGCGTTGGATAAGAACAGATTAAAGATAGAGGAAAACAACATTTTCAAAATTGTTTTCTATATCGCTCTTCTGATTATTTAAATGCTATTGTAACCTTGAATCTCTAATCAAATAAAATATTTGTTTCTTCAATATATTCATTTTTCTAACTTCACTTTACCTTTCACACATCCATTCACTTGATAATCAATATTAAAAAAAATAGTTTTAATACTATTTTGTGATTATGGCATAAAATATAGAATTTATTTAAATTTAGATTTTAATAAAAGAAAAATTTGACAAAATCCTAGATTAACATCTTTGGAGATGTTATCTAGGATTTAGATTAGACATTTATTTTATTTAGATGTTTCAGTTTTCTAAAACAAATAAGATTACATTCGAATTTCAATCATTCAGTTTTTGTTAAAGTATTTTTAAATATTATTCAGTGCTTTAAATCTTTGTTATTTCTTCACATATTACTAAGTATATTGTTGCGACAACTTGTTAAGCATCCAAGGAACAAATGTGAATTATTAAAGCATTCGAGCTCAACTCACTTAAATCGCACATCTGCAAATAAATAAAATAACACATTTAATATAAATGCTTTTAAAAAACATATACTTTTAATATTTTTTAAAAATATTAATATGTTAATTATTTTTGAACTTTTATAATTAATAATTCAAGACAATAAATATATTGAATCTTAAAATGACACTTTTTTAAACTTACAGCCTTGTGAAGCCAATCTCATCTAATCGGATTGTGGTGACGCTTTATAAGCCAGATAACAGCTACGAGACATGAGAAATTTCTTTTGTCTAGTGGTCTTGTTACTCGGCTACGAACCCAAAGGTTGCGAGTTCGATCCTCGCCTATCGCCAGTAGCAACATTGGTGACTTGATGACGTGATACGCAAAAAACCTTCATACAACTGTTGTAGCGCCCTCTACCAGAAATAAATAAAATCAAAGCTGATAAATAATCAGCCAATAAAAAAATGAAAAAAAAATGAAGCTGATAAACAATCGGCCAATAAATAAAATGAAGCTGATAAATAATCGGCCAATAAAAGAAAAGAAGAATGCAGCTGATAAATAATCAGCCAATAAATAAATAAAGCTGATAAATAATCAGCCAAAAAAAAATGGATAAGACGCTACAGCCAATATATCACCACTAATAACAGCAAAAACAGGACAAAAAATCGTTCGTCTCACCTCCGACGCACTGAAGGGGGAGTAATGTGGTGACGCTTTATAAGCCAGATAACAGCTACAAGACATGAGAAATTTCTTTTGTCTAGTGGTCTTGTTACTCGGCTACGAACCCAAAGGTTGCGAGTTCGATCCTCGCTTATCGCCAGTAGCAACAGGATCATCTGGATCTTCACTCAAAGGATTGAAATACTCTTATATAAAGTTCAGGTTTCAAATCTAATTCATAATATCTAGCACAAAGTCGGTCAAACTTCTATTCATTATTGCGAGCATAAACAATTTCAAGTTTCTGAAACCTGTGCCGCTCTTGAACTACGCACAAAATAACAAAGAACCCCGATGTCCATTATTCCTAGCGTTCAAATAAGTTTTTAAAATAGGTCGGTGGGAATAAGTAGGCGAGATGTGTTGTTTAAACATGAAATTTGACACTCACTTCATTTGCAATTCGCCATCGTGCAAAATTATTCATCCAAGACACGTCCAGAATTGCTTATTTGTGCATCACGTTTCTAGCACTTACAGAAAAACATGCTATAATAAGAAAAATATAGATAGATGTTTGTAAAACAGACATCTGAAATAAAGGAAAGAAAATCGGACAGTAAAAACTTTCTACACATTTATCACAATTTTATATGAAATGGCATCCATGGATTCTCCGTGATGCTATTTTTTACTATCTTTGGTAGAACAAAATGTGAATGTCACTATAAGCTTTAAAAGATTATTTCATTTATATTAATCGAATTAGAAAAAAACTCAGCTTATTAGCATTATGAAAGTGAATCACGTTTCTATATCTTGAAGTCTTACCAGATTATTTATTATACTATTTAAAATAATTTAAAACTTAACATATACATTTTTAATGTAGGCAAGAAATATAAACATAAATCAAAATCACTTATAGTCCAGTAAACTGAGCTTTTTTTTCTTCAAAAAAATGAAAAGCCAAGCTTGTCTGCCTTTTCACAGAGACGTAATCTGTGTTACTTTAAATGATATTTCAAAGCTCTCCGCACATTTTGCTATATGCTTCCCTATTTTTTGGAGGTAAAAATATTGTATCTTATGAATATCAGCATAAAGCATTGATGCGAAATTTCACAAAATATAGGAAAAGGATGGATACAGTTTTATTGCTTTAATCATTTCAGTAATGGTCTAGTATGGAAATCGGAAGTTTCTCTCCTACTGAGAGGTGCGTTCTGGCTTCTAGACGGAAAAAGTGAAGTAAAACGGGGGGTTTTTCGCTTTTTTTCTAAATTTCTAGAAAATGATGTATTTAGTTCTAAAATTGGTGCAAAAATGTTATAGATTATATTAAAATCTATGTAAAATAAAATCCAGTATTATGCACATTGCTTCAAAAGTATAAGTACTAAATCTAATTAAAATTCCAGTCATTTTTCTATTTTTCGAAAAAAAAAATACCGTCGTTCTTTTGAAAGAGGCACATACAATCAAATAAAATAAAGATTCTAATTTAAAAAAATGCATAATATGGTATACTAAAACAAGTGTGCAAGTGTAATAAGGAAGTTTGGATTTCCTACTTGTTTCCGCAATATTTAATTGGCCAGTGTTCAAAAATATGTGTGTCATACCAAAATGGCTTCAATCTAGAAACTAAACGTTACTTTGATCTAATTATCCTAAAACCTAACCAGTCATACCTATCGAATTTATTCCTTTTTTTAACTTCAGTAAAAATACCGAACATTGTATCAAGGTTTTCATACATGTAACTTTGTATTCAGTAATTACTATAAATGTTTATATTATAAATGTTATTATAAGCCTAATTGAGACCATTATTATCAATGATAAAAGCACTGAATCAAATTTCGAAAATGTGCTTAAAAGCTCGTCTAGATTTTCCACTGTTTTAAAGATCGTAGACTTTTTATCAGATGAAGAAACAACGTCCCTTGTTTTGATGTAGAGTTCAGAAAATGTTATAACACAAATTAAGAGGGCACATTTTAAACAGCGATCACGGCCACGATGGCCTATTGATAAGGTGTCGGCTTCAAAACCGGAGGGTTTGAGGTTCGAGACCCCATTCCACTGGAAAATAGTTTGTAAATGAGTCTAGTGCACACTAAATCCGTCGGGACCAAACGTCCTCCCGTTGATGTGACGTGGAAGCTCGGCGAGTGGCTGACCACAGTTCAAACTTACAAGATCCATCCTAAAACAACCCTACTGCTGCTTTAAAACGGGATGTTAATATATTTAAACTAAACTGAAAACTAAGCAGCGTTTGAGAAGAGCTTGTTTAAATAATTAAAGCAGTAAAACTTTAGCCATGTTATAGCCAAAATTCTTTTTCCGGTTTAAAATCTCCTTTCACTATCCTATGATCGAATGGCTAAGATGCAACATTCTTGCTCTTCAAAAGGGAAAACGAACGACAGAATGTCGGTGATCTTTGAAATATCATTTGAAAGGATATAAATTATGTTTATAGGGGGAGAGGATTTGGCTTAGAATTTTTTCGAAATAGAAGAAAAAAAAACTACATTGCTGGTTAAAGTCACTGAAGTATCAGGGGAGTGCCACCTGGAAACATTAATCGAATGAATTTGATGGGTCCATTCTTTTTCAGTGCTAGCCATCTGAATTTCAGACTAAGAATGGAGAAAATAAATAAGTTTGTATTGAGATGACACATGAGCCAGCCTCATTATAGAATCTTCATCGCTGCTACAAATGTACGAGAATTGTTCTGTATTTTGGAAAGAATTGGCCAATAATTGAAGCGTCTTCATTTTGAAATGTACGTAAATATGAATAGCAAAAATTGTGGGGAGCTGCCCTGTGAAACTAGACATGTGTCGTCCAGCTCAAGAATAAATAATCTTTTTATATAGAATTTCGTTTGTAATAAGATTGTCATTCCTACGTGTTCGTGTACACTCCAGATCATCTATATTTCTTTTTTGATCGTACATCGCTATGTAATTCTGCCATTTTTGTATTTCCTATCATCTCTTATTCATCATTTTCCTATCATCGAATTCGTAATTGTAAAATTCGAATCATTTTGAATTTTTCCATTTCCTATTACAAATATTTTGGCATTAATAATCTGAAAATTTGGTCCTATTTGAAATTAGTTATAATAATAGACACATTTATGACTCTCAAAACTTCAGTTAGCTTCATTTTTTTATAATATTAAAATTTCGAATGCAGTATCAGATGGTCAAGAATTTGAAAGTGACTTCAGTGAAGACGTCTCTGTAGTCCTGAGGTATGTTAAATCTGCCAACCTGTGGCATATACTATCAAGTTGGATGACACATAAGTTTGAAGAGATGGGTACAGGCTAAGATGTAATCTGTCCTATAATAATTTTACGCAGCGTTTAAATGAATACTCTTTAACGTACAGGGTGATAAAAAATAACAGGAAGTGTTCGGAGCCCCATAGCGTTTTATGTACTGGACGAAATATAACAAAATTAGTCTACCATAGACATTAAAGTATGCGGTTTCGATTTATCAAGAAAAAAAAATTAGCACCAAAAAACACCGATAGAGGAAATCTTGGCGCTGCAAGCCTATAATACGTGGAAAAAGAATGCATAATTGCCAATGGAAATAGTAAATAGCAACACACCAAATACCAATGCAAAATGTTTATTATAGCAGCTTACAAATTTGGCACAAGGTGACCACCCACTTGATATTCCAATAATTGCATGTGGTACACGAGGTTTTCGACGGTGGCTCACAGCATATCGGCATTTATTCGTCTGACATGTAACGTTATTTGATCTTTTAAAGTAGGAATGTCAGAAATATATCCTTGATACGCAACGCCTTTCAAGTAAACCAGAAATGCCCCATAACCAGAAATTGCCAAAATTCAGATCAGTGTCATCATTAATGGGTGTTATCTTATACGGATAAAATCTCAGGATCTTTTGCAATACTTTCTGCACCGTTGAGAACGGGATATCTGTTTGTCGTGATATTGAACGTGTACTGCTGATAACCTGCTTATTAGCTATCGCCTGATCCGTAACAGGAGTTGCAATTTCTTCAACTTGTTCCTATTGAAAGCTTTACTTCCTCGGCCTGGTTGCACACCAAGAATTTCTGTTGTTTCGAATCTTTCAACCATTGTTCGTAAGTTAGTTATGATCATCGGTCCTCTAAGTAACTATTTTAACTGCCGGTATTCATGAAGAGCAGCACTGGCATTTTCATCCCGCTGATAAAACAATTTGACTAATAAGGCACGTTCCACGTAGTGACAACGCAATTTTTGCAGAATGACATAAATTCCCACTACCATTCCTTTTATCTACGATCTCACGTCGTAAAGTACCCATATGAGCAAATTACATAATAAAGTTTTCGATCGCAGCGCCAGGATTTCACCATTAGCATTTTTGGTACTATTTTTTTTTTTTTTTTTTTTGATAAATCGAAACCGCATACTTTAATGTGTATGGTGGCCAAATGTTGTTATATTTCGTCCCGTACATAACACGCTACAGGGCTCCGAACACCTCCTGTTACTTCTTGATCACCCAGTATGTTGTAGCATTTCTTCAAACTTCATTTAATAAAATTTGATGAATATTTAGAAAACAATTTTTATCCTAGTCGAGCTGCAGATAAACTTCTAAAAATAAATACCTCATTTTATGTTTTGCACTCTTTATTTCGGTTCACATTATTCAAAATAAATTCCTTAATATATTCTGCTATTATACCCCAGTTTGGTAATTACAAATATAAATAAAATGCTTTATCTACTAAATTCATTAGTTACAATATGTGTCAATAGAACTGATGAAAAACTTGTTAAAATATATTTATATGTAAATGTATTACGTAGTATTAGATTTATATTATTTAATATATACTTTTTTAGTTTTAGTTGTTTTAACACCATTATTACTTTTTCAGTGTCTCTAAAGATGTGTTCAGAAAATAAGTAAAGTTTCGCCTTCTAAAAATCAAAGTATTTTCTCTTCTGAACCATTGAAAATACGAAATTCATTCACTACTTGAAATTCATCGTTACATCCTGAAAAATACCATAGTAAATAAAAATTAAATATATTGCTGTTTTTAAAAATCGAGAATCTCGAGAAATGCACCTAGTTACTTTACGGTTCCTTTAAACTGATAGAATGGCACAAAAGCAAGTCTTTTTCCACAACACTGCCCAAATTAGCAAGTCAAATACTCATCGAAACCGCTTTCTAACCACATTTTTCAGAGAATTAATGATTTTTCTACGACATTACTTTCCTTCGTTAGACGTCTGCATTCAGCAGGATGCATCATTCAAATTAACATTAACTTTAGCTACGTGATGAGAAAGCGGCCACCGTACGCATTTACAAGAGGTAAAAGGGTTAGAAAAACTCTGTGGCAGACATGCATTGAGATAAGGATCAAATTTATATAATCTCTGATCCTGCTTGAAAGTTGGAACCACCCACCTACTTTGTATTCGCTGCGTTATAACAAAAAAGTTATCTTAGTTCTTTTGTGCTTGTCTTTAATTGACAGGCAATCGACAGATTCTTAATGCTTCCCCTGCTGTTTTCCGAGCATCCATCTTCCTCACTATCTTTACGCTGAACTGACACTCGATTTTTTGGCTTTGACTATCGCATATATTTGTAACATAAGAAATATATGGAGATAACTTTTTAACGTTTGATTCGATTTTTTTTCTCCTTCTTTTGCATAGACTTCAGAGAATGTGAATGAATCGTTTGACAAATGATTAAGAACTTGCGATAAGAAATGCAGAATTTATTGAGAATCCATCCCGAAATTTTAAGTTTATTGACGAAATTTTCCAACTACATTCTGAAACTAATTCAGTTCGCAATTCTCACAAAACTGCAAGTGATCCATCGCTACTCAGATGAATGATGTTTGTGCGACTCAAGACCATCAAATGGTAATCGCGGTATATATTCATATACATTGCGATACATAATTCATAACACATAACAATATTTCGAAATTTATATAATATTTGGTGAATTTTTTTAACTGAAATTGATAGTAAAAAAAACTAAAAGCAATTGTATCACTGGCGAAAGATATAATACGAGAGGATATTTTTCGAGACATGGCAATTTAAAGATCATCATAAAAATAAAGCATTTGAACGAAATAGAGATTGATTCGAATGAGTGGAGTTTAGTGGTGCAAAATCCGTTCTTTATTATGCTGCTCCAAACGTATGATACGAATTAAAATTTCGTTTTATAAACTAAACTATACGAAATGGAGAATATCATTATTTAAAATGCTAGTTAGTTTTATTTTTAAAAATCTGACTTCATCACAAAATTTCAAGATTTATAGCGATAATTTTAAATATATATTCAAAGCATCTATATTAAAATAGGAAGATTCCAGCTATCGCATCGCAGGTAAATTGATTATTCGATGCTTCTTAATACAAAAATAATGATAAAATCACGCAGAAATGTGTGAAAGACTAACACTTAAAATTTCAATCATTGAAATTTAGAATGAATTTGTGTTGAAACATATTGGTTATTTTAAAATAAATTCTATTCACATTCTTGATTATCTTATTGGGAATAATGATACAAAGAGTGTCTTTCCTCGCATTTTTGAACAATTGCCATCGATTATAATTTTTTCCATTTCGAAGATATATCGTTTCTTAAGAACACGTACTTATTTCAGTTTCTACTGTTTCTATCATCTTAATTAGTAGAAAAATAATTTGAATTTTTATTAGAAAGGTAAATAATGACGGAATTTATTTTTTCAACATGTTCGCTTCTTTTACTCACATATTTATTTCTTCCACCAGAAATTGTAAATAATAGTCACTGGCAAGATTTCACTGTGAGGACAGGAAAAAAAAAGAAGACCCGAACACATGGATGCAAGCAGTTATGTGCTGTTTCCTTTATTTAAGTTACAATGGAAAAAACAACGGAAGTTTGTTGCAACACGAGAACGGATTTGTGAGGGAATTCGTTTTCCGCCACTATCATGGAGGATCAATCTGTTATTCATGCAATAAATAGTTTAAACTTTGCGTAACTTTCTATTACTTTTCTTTGATACTGAACTCTATATTTTTCTAATATTCGAAGAAATGTAACTTTTTTGTTATATGCATAAAATGTTAAGTTAATATTTTGTCTTTGGGACATTTTTCAGTTCAGTTCATTCATTATGTGAAAAATTGCAGATGGATCACAAACTGCATTGTTATATATCATATTACTTAAATTCTTTATTATAGCCCATATATTGATTGCAAATATTAAATACAGTTGCATATACATTTCACAAAGGGGCAATAAAAGATGTTCAATCAATTTTACTTCATTCTTCAAAAACTACAGCTTGCTTGTAACACATATCCAGTGGTAAAGGTTAGTTTTATTATCTGGAATCGAGCATGCTTTCTCTTTGATCTATTCGTATATGAACGCATGCTTCCATTCCACAAAATCTACTCAATCTTGCCAAATTCACTCAAATGGTACGAAGACAGCAAAAGTTGCAACCACTTTACTTTACTTTAACTTTACTTTTTTATTCTGGAATTAAATCTTAATATTAACAGAATTAGACACCTGTTTCATGGCACTAAGAATTCGTTTTCCTCGCAAATAATACTGAGATATCTATGCAGTTGATATCTGTTCCATTTGTTATTTACTCGGCTTCGGAAGCGAAGGGTTGCAGGTTCGAGACCCGATTCCACCAAAGAACCGTCGTGTAAGTGGATCTGGTGCACGCTAAATCCGTCGGCACTAAACTTCCTCCAGCTAGTGTGGTTTGGAAGTTTGGAGAGCGAGTGCCAGCTCAGTGTCATCCTCATCATCTGACCACTGTTCAAAATTACCAGGTCCATCCCAAAATCGAAGCCACATCCACATAGGTATACTCAAGTTGCTTGTGTGAGCAAAATAAACATTGTATAAAACTATACACAATTCAAAGCATTCTGAATCTCTTTTTAATGTAGTATCATAAAATATTTCATATATTTAAGTCGAATTTAATTTTAAATACCCGTAATAAATATTTTAAGTTGTAATCTACATTTTAAACGAAACTCGCTTCATTTCATAGAACTATAGAATTATTTTTTAATTTGATATTATTACCACGACCTTAACGTCGTAAGATCAGTACTAGTTTAAGATTTCCTCGAAGGAAAGGCCATTCCAATTGCACAAATGATTAGAAAGTCAGAGGTCCATTATGAAGCTTTCCCGCCGTTACATCAATGTTGTTCATGGCTACTCTTTGGAACTAAACCTAAACTGAGCACTGGCCCTTCAAAATGATACATCATGTATCATTCTTATAAATGAAAGCTTGCATTTTCAGCCTTTCCCCTTTAATGCAAAACGCCCTTCTTTAAATTCTTAGAAGTTCGCATTCTATCCTATACATTCACGTCATTATAAAATTGTTATCTATAAGTTTGCATATCTTTTAAAGAGCCTGATCTCTGAGAACAATCTAAGAAAAACTGAATCGTTTAAAATCATTTTTCAGAATACTATTAGGCAGCTCAAAGATCAAGTTTATAATTAAAGTCTAAGCTAATGCATATTTAATGATCCTTTACCCCGCATTTTCTTTGGCGAAGTTAATACATTGTTGCAAGGCAGATCCCTTTTCCGATAAACACAAATTTTAAGAAAAGAGAAGTCATTTGGGGGGAAATACATTTCATTCATCCTGAAAGCGCTATCGCAGAGCAAAATATTCAACTTTCAAACAAAGATATGGAAGAAACAATTCGTGAACTTGTAAGTTTTGAGCAACTAAGTAGGTGTTCTGAAGAAAGGGGAGGAAAGAGAATAAAATTCGAACCCTCATCACGCTTTTCTGCTACATTGAACTCAACACCATATATTTAAAGCAAAGACTGAGGAAATTCTTAATATTTAAAAAAGAAAAAGGCATAGCATGGAAATTTACAAACAAGCATACGGAGGAAAAGGAATTAATACATATTCATAAGATCTCTTGATTTCTCCGCTGACATTGTAACTGCCACTTCCAACACAAATCACTGACAAGTTTCGCTCAAGATTTTGCTTGACGTGATAAAGATCGCAGGAAATATCTACGTTGTTTTTCTAAATTTTCACGGCACTGTACATTGAACGTATGAAATCTAGACACCAGACCCTTGGCTTATTACGTTGATTTTGAGTTGCTTACAAGTTATTTCACGGGTATTATTTGCACTTTAAGATGGATCCGTTGAGATATGTGTGAAGGGAGAGTTTTCCACCCATTTGTTTGGAATTTGCTCTATCCGCATCCTTTAGAAGGATGATATCTTCTTTATACGTGATAAATGATTTGTATTATATGTAAACATGAAAATAGAATCAGTTCAGATTAGACCATCACACATTCATTTGTTGTTTTTGCTTCATTAGATAAACATTTCTATAGAAAATCGATATGTTGTTTTCGATACATATATTTTGTACACTATGTATTATGAATGCAATTATCTACATATTACACCTATTGACTTATCACATAAACTTTGATTCATTAATATCCAATTCACTTATTTTTGAGCACTTCTCTTTTATACTTTAAAGCGAAACAGTTGATTCTTTTCACTAGAAAAGCTTCTAAACAGTTTTCTGTATATTCCTCACATAAAATATACGATTTTGTTTTCACCAGAAACATTGAACAGTTTGCTGGATTTTCCTCACATTAAAATATACGATTTTTTTTCACCAGGAACATATTTAAGGTTACAGATTTTAAAAAATAAAGTGAATTTAAGAAAGATGTTTTGTCAGTTTCATTTTATAATTATGAATCTTTCAATAATTTTTTTTAATCTTAAAAAAAACAATAAAAAATATACCAAATTTAGCATAGCATTTTCTTCCAAATATTTAAACTGATTTCGTATGATATGTTGATCACAGAATTATCTATGCTTCTTTTAATAAGCTATGCTTTATTTTTCGTATAAACTAACAAGAATTGATGTAAAAAAACTATATGCAAGCAAAAAGTATATAGGATTAAAAATGTCAGATTTCACTGCCAATTTATCCAATGTGTCTGTTTGTCCGAATTCATTTTATATTGACTTGATATCTTTTTCGGAAGGTGGTAAAACTAGACAGACATTAGTACTTACTACTACTATGATTTGCATGATTTCATTCCATTTTTAAGAATTTATTTTCATCAGTATTATCATTAAAACTAGTTGAGTGAAGAATAAAGATATATATTTGATGTTTTTAAGTAGTATTTTCCTTAACACGATGATATTTTCAGGCTGCATACTTTTTGTAAATTGTATCATTCAAAACTTGTAGAAAGTCAGTGCAATGAAATACATAAAACATAAAATGCAATAATTAACAAAGCGTACCATTAAACCAACAGTTATCAAATTTGGAACGACGGTGCTCCTTGGACAATAGATGATCTCTAAAAAGTATTTTCAAAATTTTAAAGTGTTTTAATTAATTTTTAATATTTATTTAAATTTTAGAATTTTATACAAATAACTTCAAAGCAAATTGTCGCACAAATAATTTTTACACCATCTCAAATCAAATATCAAAGAATTCGTTCATATTTTTATTTTTTTACATATCCAGTGTTCTTTTTCTCAAACCTAGATTCATACTACGTTTGAATTTGAATTTCCGCGCTTCATATCATTTATAATAACCACATGAATATTACGAGAGATACGGTGTGAAGTCAGGATTTTACAGAAAACAGACAGTATCTGTATGATTGCCAAATTTTTGCAAAGGAAATTTTTATTTCATCTCAACATCTGTAATATTTGTTAAGAGAAAGTGAACTTTCTCTAAGTCCATTTTAGTAGGGTAAAAATATTATTTTCAACAATATAATGTATTGAGATTATTCAAATATGACTAGAAATTGAAAATAATAAATCCATCCTATACAAATAATGTGATGAATAAGAAAGTTTGATCGTTCCAATTTTGTCCCTTCTTCTCCTGAGTTATATGACTGGAAGATGTTTAACACCTCCCCATCTGAATTACTTTAAATTAATTCAGCTTATTAAAAGAAGGCATTGAGTATTCAGTAGCTAAGATCATAAATTATGCTTTAACTATTTGTAAAATATGGCAGTTACTTGATCCTTACAAGCTGTCTCACGTCACTTTATTTACCGCTGCAGTTGAGTCTTGTCTCCTT
This sequence comes from Argiope bruennichi, assembly GCF_947563725.1. Lineage (NCBI taxonomy): Eukaryota > Metazoa > Arthropoda > Arachnida > Araneae > Araneidae > Argiope > Argiope bruennichi. The sequence goes on from NC_079151.1 coordinate 145,680,802, forward strand.
TTGTTTTCTCTTTCAAAATTTTCCGCTGCGATAGGACGGACTGTTTTTTTTTTTTTTTTTTTTTTTTTTTTTTGTAAGATGTATTCCGGATCCAAATATTAAAGTGGCTCAGCGCATTTGGCATGAACATAAATTTATTCCATTATTTCTGACTAGTCTGTTTATTTAAGCTCAAGTTCAGCGAACAGAATGTATTTACCTGCCCCCCCCCCTTTCCCAGTTCTTTGTAGTCACAAAAAAATCCCAAACCTTGCAATTAATAACTATTAACAAACCTAAGTTAGTCACAGTGACTTCTCCATTGAGTCAAAAACCAGAAATTATCTTATTTTGCTTCTTGCTCACGTGCTGAGTCTATTAGCGATAGAAAAAAAAGATGATGCTAATCTATGATGAGTTGCTCCATCACCATTGCTCGACGATGCCCTTGAAGTTCTTCAGCAAAGAATGGCGAGGACATCATTTATGTCCAAACTGTCGCGAATCATGTTTAGATGTTTGCCGATAGAAGAAATTCTGCCCTCTTTTAGACTCGATGAAGTATTGCCATCCAGGGGCGCAGGCAAGACTGGTCTGTTCGAAGAGCCAGATAGGGTTTCTTAGTTTTTAGTTCACGAATGTGCATCGTTATCGGACCCTCATATTTATAATCTTCTGAATGCAAAGTGGAATATTTAAAGTTATTCTTCTAGCGGGACAGCAGAGTTGATAACTGAAGACAGACTCATTATTTTGCTTAAATCAGATATTTTTATCTTGCTGTGACACATTTAAAATGTTTTAAAGCAACATCTCTATTTTTTGCCTGTCTTGAATAAATAGGATGAAGTAAGAAAATAAGATAACATACCTTTAGCCAGAGGATTTTCAATGACACCTTTTTTTCAATTTAGCACATTTTTCGCTCCTTTATGAAAAAGTTATTCAAATGGAAAGTAATATTTCTGTGCTGGGTATTTTAATTAAATAACTTTACTTGTGGAATGAATTTAAAGTACTGAATAGGGTTAAATTGCTTTCATTAAAATGTTTTTTTTTTAAAGATAATTTCAACAGTAGTGATAAATTCAATTTTTTCTTTAAAGTAACATGATCATTTTTATAAACAACTCTAAAACTAAGCTTTTATTCCTAAAGTCTTATCCTGCTTAATTTCATAAATAATGCTTTTCGATTTAATACAAATAATTTGTCTATTATTAAACTGAAAAGAACAAAATCTTTGATAGAGAACTAATACAAGAAAAAAAAGATTTTGTAGCTATTCTTCGTTATGTCTTTTTGCATCAGCTCTTCTATACTCTATTTTCTTTTGATACGCTGCATGTTAACCACTATTATTATACTTTTTTATCGTGTCGTATATAAATGAAATATTAAAATCGTGAAAAAAAAATTTCACCTCGATATTTTGATGAATTACCATACTTTAGTAAACTTCAAATTTGAAAAAATTTCGGAATTATTCATTTCTGTCCGTCGATTGTACTCTCTTTAAGATTGTCTTTGAATTATGATTAATCAAAAAGAAGGAGCTAAATCTTTCTTTTTTTTCCTAGGGCCGCGGTGGCCTGGTGGTAAAGTTTCGGCTTCGGAACTGGAGGGCTTCAAGTTAGAGACCCGATTCCACTCAAGAATCGTCATGTAAGCGGGCGTGGTGAACGTTAAATTCAGCCAAACGTCCTCCCGTTATGTAATGTGGAAATTAAGAGAAGGGGTGCTCGCTCAGATGTTGTTTTCGTCACCTGATCGCGGTTCAAAATGACGAGGTCCGTCTCAAAAATAGCCCTAGTGTATCTTTAAAATGGGACGTTTCTGTATTTAAACTAAACAAAAAATTTCTTCTTCTAATTTAGAAGCTAGATTTAGCAACTTATATAAAATTTCGAGTCGAATACTCTTAAGATTCAAAAAAATATCGTAATGGCAGTGAGCTGAATTTCATTTTCTCTCGAAAAGAAACTAAATTACAAGGCACTTTCATAGATTGCTATTCTTTAAAACTTGAATTTTCGAGTTATTAAAACTGAATTCTTTGGTTACAAGGTTCGAAATATAAAAGTTTATTTTATAATTTATTATTATCTGCTCAAGTATTAGACTCCTAACATTATGTAATTTCATTTACAATATAGTTGAAACCATTCGGATATGTGAATTACTAACATCATGTGGTGTCACTTTTTGCTTCTATGACAGTTGCCACTATATGAGGAAGTTTATTCAGTAGATTTTAAAAAATTTTGGAGGAATTGTACGTCATTTTAGTAAATGAAATAAGCTCTGTTATAAATGTGAGTGTTTGTGATTTATCTTTAATTCGGCATTCCAATTCAATCCACAGCTTTTCTATGGGAATGAGATCCAGACTTAGAGTGCATTGATGTAATTTCTCGATATCCATTTCACCAAAACAACTCTGCATAACTCATACTTTATAAACAGAAACACAATCATATTAATGAAAGATCATGCATATATAAGGACAGGCTTGAATATCTATTTGTATAAAAGCTATTTGTCATTCGATAAAAACTTGGAGTATCTATCAATGAAAGATGATTTCAAGACTGAAAAAATTCTTGACCCTTTTTGCTTTATAATAGAACTTTAAATTTATCCGATTTTGAGGTAAACTTACAGGCAAATCGCCACAGCATCTGCCAATGACATGACTTTTTTTTCATTGTCTAATGATAAAGAGCTTCACCTCGTTTTTCAAAGTCAGGCGTTTCCAATTTTTCCTAGGAAGATGTTTCACACCTAGTTCTAAAAATTACATTTAGATTTCAATCATTCTGAAAAGACAGAAATATTAACTCAATAACTAGTAACAATTTTGACTGAACCTGCCTAGTCAACTTCTGTACTAGCAGCTAATTTATAAGCAAAAGTAATATTTTAAAAACAATGGCACAAAAATGCACTGACAACAAGGAAATAAACAACCTTTTCAATGCATCATTGTATAACAAATCCGCATTGATGGGACGATATTTAGAGAAAATACGTTTACGGTATGGGCTGAAAGGGTTGATAGTGCGAAAGCGGAATCTGGTGGTTGCGGAATCCACTCGGAATCGGGTGATCATCTTCTGCAAGTCATACTCTCACCTTTGAAATTGTGTCCATGTAATGTGTTTTATGATTTTACTTTTTGAATGCAAAATTTACTAAGACTTAATATTAGAAATGCCAAAAATTCGAACCCGAAATTTTGACGAATCTCCTCATTTTTGACCTTTCTGAATCCGAAAAGCACATTTTCTACCTGTCTGTGAACATGACAATTCGGAGACGATCTGATGAAGTTTGATATATGGTCTTTATACTATATTTATAGATTTCTATGAAATATTGAACGAAATCGATCCCAAGGAAGTCTGTCTGTCTGGCTCTTGGAATAACAGTTAATATGATAACTACAAAATGAAGAGAGCCAGATGAATAACATTCGATACACAAATTTTATACCTAAAGATTAAATATGCAAAAAATTAAAAACCAAGTCTCTCAAGGAATGGATCGTCTCTGAGGCGGCACTTTTTTTATGCTTTAAAAACTTTAATTCAAAAACATAACAGCTAAGTAAATTTAATTTAATTTATAATTTTAGAATCTAAAGTGATAATTTTTATCAAATTTTGAACAACATATGTCCAAAGATTGATAATCTCTTAGTCTGTGCTTTCAAAAATGTGTTTCACTCAAAAACGCAATGATTTCAATACAATACACTCTCTAATATCCGGTTTGTGACTATCCGGCTTCCGTACTATGCGGTCTAGTTTTTTTTAATCATAATTAAATGAGGAAGGCAAGGAAAACATTTGCAAGGCATTGGAAGCGGGCGTCTGCTACGATCCTCTTACCTGTTGTTTGCAAAATACAAGTTGTGACAGGAAAAGATCAGCGTTCTACTCGTTGTTCATTATTTCGTCTGTGTGTAACGGACCTCAATTGTAGCTATTGTCTTTGATAATAAAAGTACAGTATGTACATTACTCGTAAATTGTTCTTGGGATATGCTTGATGTTTTTTAAGTGCACCACAGTGAAGATTTCGAAATGTCTCATAAAGGAAAAACAAAAGTTGTATTGACTATGGAGGAGAAATTAAGTTCTATACAGCGATTGGACTCTGGTGTAAAAGCAAAAAATATAACATCGGAATTAGGAGTTGGGAAAAGTACAGTGAGGAACTATTAAAAAATCGGGTACAAAGTGAAAAGTGCCGTGTCGCATTAGCTAGTGGAAGTGGAATAAAAGTAAGAAACACCATTCGCATTCTTCGTAGCTTGAGATAAATGGAGGGCTTTGTAGTCAATAAGAAGTAATAAAATACGTATTATAACAGTGAGTTTTGCTATAAAAATTTTGTCTTCTGGTATAGTTGAGAGAAGAAACGAATTCATATAAATCCGGCCCATCCGGCTTTTTTGTATCAAACCTACGTTTTGCCACATTAAGCCGGATACTCGGGAGTGTACTGTATATGAAATTAGTAAGTGATTTTGTGACTATAATTGTAGCTCAATACAAAATTTCAGTTTCTGTCTGTTGGGAAAAAAGCACGTGGTTGGTACTTGTTTCTGGTACTTGTGTATTAGCCGAATCCCAGTGACTCTCATCAAAACATATCGTACATTGAATGTCGCACGCTATTAGGTTCTTTCGTAACTATTATTCACTAGTTGCATGCTTTTAATAATACACAAGTATACAAGAAAATTTCAGGGAGATCACTTTCATTTATTTCGATTTGTGATTTCAGTGACATTTTGGCCGTTTGCTTAACCTAATTTGGTAAACTGGTATTTTATTGCATCAAATAAAATGTGAATATTTTCTTTGAATAATAATTAATGCATTGTGTAACAGCACAATGAGCATTCAAAAACAAAATTCTCAATTCCCAAGTTATTCCCCTGACATTTTCATTACAATTTTATTATGTCATTTTTATATTATAAGAAATATCTGTTAAAGCTAAATTTTAATATTTTGGCTCCTTGATAAAAAAAATTTATTAAAACATTTTAAAATTTTATATTGTATAACACACATTAAAATATTACTGCATTTAGGTTGCTGCGAAGTCTTATTAGATAAAATAAAAGGAAAAACCTTAAAATACAAGATTTTTAAATGAATAATTAGATTTTTAAAATTCCTATTGTCAAAACTATCATATGTATCATAGTAATACAAGCAAATGAAGAGGAACACCCCAAATTTTGTTTCCAAAATCACTCAATTTCAACATATCAAGTATCCATGTATTGGAAATATACACCGTCTTTCAACAAAATGTAGTTCCATCCAACTGGAGTTTGGATATTCATTGTCCACCTGAATAAGAAGCTTCCAAACTCTGGATATTACGAGCTGGTAACACTGACTTACCCTTCGTTACATGGGTACCAAAATCTTGAAATCTCATCTAAAGCGATTTCGTTTTATGGAATTACATCCAAGACCAGACCTAGTTAAACAGCCAATGAACGCAAATAACGCAATAATATTGCATGAAACTCCCTTTATGGGATAAAACTTTAAAATGAATAAAATAGTTTTAATTGTTCATTCGATGATTGTCGTGTTGTGGAAGATTCGCATAACAAACATTTTTAATGGAAAAAATAGCAATGCTTTTCGCTATTTGCATGTATTACTCATTATATTATTGTATTATGAGTAATAGTTTGAAAAATATAAATGTTTAATATCAGGCCAGTCATTAATGTTAACTGTGTCAATGAATCAATGTAACAAGTAGTGATTTGCTGTTAAACATTTGTTGTACCCTTAATAATCTTTCTTAATAAAGACGCTCGACATATATCACCACGTAGACATATTTTACTTTACAGTGAAGAGAGATTTTTCAGCTGATCGATTTTTTTTTATTCCGAAGCATTCAGCTTCACGGTAATCACCTTAATAATATAAAGTGTAATTCGAGAAGATTTTCTTTTATTTTTTGCCATCTTAACTTCTTAATTTTCCCGAAATCAGTTAATGGTTTTCTTTCGCTAATTCAGAAATGTGCCAACTCCAACCGATCCATCATTCATTGTCACTCTTGGTGTCTGGAATCAGGCGATGCTTTCATTCACCGATTTTTTTTTTCTTTCTTCACTCTCGAAAATTAATTTTCATTTTTTTTCTTTTGTTGTAGATGTAAAGTGCAACTTCTTCTTCTTCGAGCATCGGGTGAATGATTCTTAAACAACGGCGGTGTATAGACGTTCTAGTCTGCAAATAAAGTTTTAGTTAAGTCTGCGATAACTAGATTTTTCTTAGAAAAAAACAACAAAAACACGCATATGCCAAGTCGAAGGTAATGTTTTCCCCTCGATTTCCTCATGTAATTTCATAAAATTCAGCATTTTACGTTAATTTTGTCATACAGTAGAAATAAAATAGTGTTGACCTCCTTTAACTCTACAGGCTGAATTATATAGAAATAATTTCGGAAAAATCGTTTGAAATTTAAAATACCTGCCTTGTTTAATTAGAAATGATAGAAAGAATGATATTTATTTTCTTGTCGAGAGTGAATACATTCAGTGAAATTTAATGATATATAAAGGAGAAGTACAAATAATATTTATTTCATTTTTTTTTACGTTATTATTGAAGTGCGTTGGGGTAGACAATATTTTTTGTTTTTCTGTCTTCGGCAAAAACAAATACATTTCTTGGATGTCCTACTCGTAAGCATCTAGCATACAACTGGTCATGTGAAAAACATTGTTTTTCTAGGTTCAATCCGCACACTTTAAGTGATTGACCTTGCACCTTGTTGATGGTCATCGAGAATGCAAGTCGAAACAATCGTTTGAAATCAAAAGCCATATCAGTGGAAATAAAAGAAATGCGTGAAATTACATCTTCTCCATTCGACTTTCCGTTAAGAGTAGTTGCCTCGGTTCTTCCCGCCTGTTGATCTTGAGATTCTGAAGCACGTGAATTTGCAATTCGTATAAACGATCTGTTTTATTGCTCTATTGTTGCTCTTCGTTTGTTTGAGAAGCTCCAAGTAGCTTATTTCTACGTGCTACGCTGGTAGATCTATTAAGTGACGAACGTTTGAGGATATATATTTTGTCGAAGCAATCAACACGATATGTGCTTGTATAACCGTTTGTCGATTGTCGATTCACTGAATACATAGAAAAATTACTTTTTGGACTGAAAAATTTCGATTATATATAACTTAAATTATAATAATAATTCGATTTTGCATGTATGAGGTAAAATCTGAATAATACGTGCGGTTTGCAGCAGACAAAATATTGTGCGCGTTTGCACTAAATATTTTCTATTTCATTTCAATCGCATTGAACGGTACAGCAGCGTATAAGATACGAGCAAACAAAAATTCATTTTTATGTATTAGATGATTCACGATTTAGAGGCAGGCATGTTTGTACACAATATTACTTCTCTAGATCTAAATACTATAACAACAAAATGAATGTAATAAAACACAATGGAGTCTGACTAATTGTGCTTCGTAGAATGTTATTATTAACCTAATAAATCAAAATTTATAGATTTTATATTTTTTATAATTTTTTTTTATTCGGCCTACTTGAGGCTTCTTCTCAGTTCAACGGCCCTAGGCAGCTGGCTAATCTGCCTAATTGGAAATCCTCCACTGTTTGAACCCGATGGCACACCCTGTGTTGTTATCTAAATGCGAGCTTTTCAACCAATAATAAAAAAAGCCACATAAAAATGAAATAATTATTATTTTTAAAAAATCAAAAAGTAGGAAGATTTAAGCATACATTTTGCATTACTTTTACCATGGTACCAATTCATCTATGTATTCATAGTTATTTATTATTCCTTGTACAGATAATTTTGGCAACTGAAATTTTTCTAAAATTAATCCCATTGAAATTTAAATACACAGTTGACCGTTTTTTAAATATGTATTTACTACTGATAAGATTAGAAATACATTTATGAAATAGCATAATAATAAAACGTGGAAAAATTTCTAAAAACTGTATTTTTAATTTATAATATTAGATTTTGACTTTTATAAAAATATCAGTGCTTAACAATTTGTCATCTCACAAAAATTACATTTTTGAAGGAAAATGTTCATTCGTTTTCTTCTTATCCATTAGATTGTTACATAAGATTTGAAACTTGTGCTGCCATCTGCTGGTTGACGTTTCAAATTGAAATAATGTTCAAGTAAAAAGGAAATGGTGATATATGTCTTAATGATATTGCTAGCATTTATACAACAATTAAAATATTATTCGATATAAACCATTTTGAAGAAAATATTTTTTCACTCAAAATTAAAGTGATCCAAACTAAACTTATTTTTTGAAATAATGTCTCTTGAATGAGAATGAATTAAAATAACCATTTTCTGTACGGATTAGCTCAACACGTGTTATGCAACTGTTTTGTATTATTTTTATTTATTTTATTTGTTTTCATTTTTTTACAAAAACATGGTTATTAATTTTTTGAGTATTTATTGCACTTATTAATAAAACACATATAAAAATTATTCAGAAGCGTCCGGTAGTTTTAAATAAAATCTGAAAAGCATGGTTTGTCTCTGTTTCAAAATACTCTGCAATGCAACTCACAGAAGAATTACATAAACACACGAAGAAAGAAGAGGAGAATTTTTTGAAGCTAATACCAGTAAAAGACCATAAATATAAGTCACATAAAATTTCAATTACAATTTTAAAATATAAAAATTTAATTTTGAATTAGGAGAATATTTAAAAACATTACATTTCTTTAAATAAATCATTATTTATAAAAGTTTTTGCAGATATTTTATGATGAACTAAACAATGGGAATTCAAAAGAATTTTTTTTAAAGATATTTAGTTCTTCATGGCAAAAAAATTTCCCAAATTATAACATTTTCACCTTGGGATTATAAGCATTCTTAATAATATCCCTTATTTACAGTAATAAAAAGTTTCATTTGTCTAATATTTCTTTGGCCACTTATTTGCCCATAATATGCTTTTATAATTCTGATGAATTTTTTACACATTAAATGATAAATAAATAAATTTACTTTATGCATAGAGTATTAATAAATATTAAAGATATTTCGGAAGATTTATTATCCTGAAACAGGTATATCGAATATTTTAAGATCATTCCGATAAAAAAAAATTGGCAAATTTAATTTATTATAAACGAAGTAAGGACTTAAAAAAATCATTTCAAAAATCTATAGATATGAAGTGGATGAACGAAATGCAGGCTTAGGCTTAATAATAGGTTAAAAGCCTATTATTATCTAGTTCCAACCGAGATGTATTGATTTTCATTATTACTTTGAATTATTATGTTATTTTAAAATTAGCAATAGGCCAAATTGATTCCTTTAACGGGTATCATCTGATCTGAAAGCCATATATAGCCTATCTCTGTTCTAGAGATTAGAAATTAGATATAGGAAAAATTAAAAATATTCAGATAGAAATTGGATACATTTATATTGCATTGAAATTATGAGCCGCTTTTCTTATTTTGAACAGTTTCTCTCTCTCTGTCACCCACACACACATAAATCAAAAAGATTAAATTCCAGAAGTTCACGAATACCTACATAGAAGAACAAAACGTTTTATTATTTAGGCTTGTAATTAATTGTTTGAAAATATTTGAAATTCTGATTTCAAAGGCAAAACATTTATCATAATTTTAAAATCTATTACATTTATCAAAAAAAAAAAAGTATCCATGACCAATTGATTTTAGTTCCCCAAATCTTCAATGTTATTCTTTTATATTATATTGAATACATAAATTTACTATTCATTAAAAATTTTAGATTGCATGAATTTATTGCAGATAATTAGTAAATGGCGGATATCAAATTTCAAATATAATGTTCTAATAACCAATAAAATTACTTGATTCTATGCCAATGGCAATAGAAATCAAGGAATTTTGTTAATTACCGAACAATTTCATTGTACGTAATCCTACTAAACAATTCAATTTTCCATTGATAAATTTTTAGATTTAGCACCATAGAAAGTTAATATCAATTAATAGTACTATTATGATGGATTAGCTCATGAAATTAGCACAAACTGGCCAATCATAAATGAAGCATTAATAGTCAAACTGTAGAATTCACACCATTGATCAATATGTTAAAATAGCATCTGGGTTAATGTATTAAGGACAAAATATCAGAAAAATCTTCAGAAAGTTCACAGATAGTCTGAAGTATTATTGTGTTTATTCAATAACATGTTATTGTATTTCTTGGAAACAAATAATGTCAATAAAACGCCGATATAAAACAGACAATCACACTTCCCTCTTATTCTGCCAGGTGTAAAGAGAATGCAAGCGCGTTTTTTTTTTTTTTTTTTTTTTTTTTTAATTTATAGATGAACGTGCCATCGCACTCACGTTCCAAGTAGAAGAAAAGGGGAGCGTGATGTTGCCCTATCCGTTTCCAAGGAAAGCGCGCTATAGCGAATGCGTTAATTGAATTAGTTTAACAGTCAAGAATCAACAACGATTTTTTGATTTCGAGTCAATTATTCTAAATATAGTTAAGTCCGTGCAATTTCAACAATTTGCCACTTCCAATTATTAGCTCTCAAGCTACTTATAATGCAATAATTGAATTTGAACTCGTGCAGCATTTGAAGTTTTCTGTCATTTCATTATGCAAAAGCAGCTTTATATCAAAATGTTTAGTTAGAAGTTAGTAACCAATAACATAAGAGAATTCGATTCGATTACTTTTTTACCTTGCTTATCTACCTAACTTGTACTGTAAGAATATGGAAAGACTTTGAAATCTGCCATATTCTGTTTAAATGTGTTTTCCTTGAGAGACAAATATTATTAATCGATCTGAATATGATTAAAGTAGAGATAAGTCCTAAAAAATAACCCACAAAATCTAATCATTTTTATTTAATCAGGAGTTTATAATTTCTTGTCCTTGATGGCCATGTTATTTGGAAAAATATCAAGTACCTGTAATATCTACTTTCGTTTTATAACTGTTGATAGATAATTCTGAATGAATAAATAACAGTTCTCAAAGATAAATTTATAAGAAAATTATTCGAATTTCTTTATAATCAGTTTTTTTTTTTTTAATATTCGATGCTATTATAAAGCATTGATAATTTTTTGATAGTCAGATATAGTAAAATCACGCTCCCTTTCATTAACGTACAGTTAAATTAATCTATTTCGTGTTCGTTAAGACTCAATTTTGCAAAGATTTTTTTAGTGACTTCCTGGGACCTCAAATTTTATATCCCTGCCTATTTTCTATAACAATACGCCGTTTAAATACTTTCATTTTCAAGTAATCGAATGAAATAATTAAATTCAACTCTGGAGCTGTGGCGCCATCTGAGAGTAATTTTAGAAAAATATTAATTTAAAGATATCAAACTTATTATAATCTATTTACATATGTGGTAATGAGTATCAGATATTTGTTAGTTTATTTATATCTTATACAATACTTCATATCTTTATTACTTGAATGAAATTTAGCACACATATTAATAAGGAACAAAAAGGAGTTACTAAACTATTAAAAAGCTCATACGCTTCTTTTAAGGAAGTTAAAGGAAGTGTGAAAAAATATCGTAACGTTTTTCTATTACAATGTTAGATCATAGCACAGCAAAAAAAATTATTTTTATACATTTTGAAATTTTAAAAATTAGTTTTTTAATAATATCAGTCTTATTTTTGTACAATTATTTCTCAGTTTTTTATTCATTTTTCTAATTAATTTTTTGTAAAACTTTCTTTTTCCCCTCAAAAAATTGAATTTATGTCGTTGATTAATCACATCTCTCACTTGAGCTCTTCTGCCAAAGATTGATATTGAACTCTTTTGCCAAAGTGGTTGCCACCGAGCATTTATTTTTCCTTTGATTTCGTAAATGAAGCATCCTTCAATATTTCTGCACAGAACTTTAAGTTCAAACATTACTTTTAAAAAATGCCACAATTTCATTTCATTGTTTAACTCATTTTGTCTCATATTAAATTCATAACGTGCCCAGTTGGCATATCATGTATCTATATTTTATCAAGAGTTTGCATTGGTGTGTGCAATATTATGCTTTTTGTAAATACCATTTAATGTTTGATTTAATCCTTTTTTTCATACATTTAATTTCGTTGTCAATATGTTTAGAAAGCATTCATGATATTTTTTCATCTATTCCATATGATGACTACTTGTTTTTCTTAGAGACTGAAAATAACACGACTGAAAATATATTTTATGATTCTTATTTAATAATAAAAAACATATGTTGCTTCTCAAGAACTGAGAGCAAGGTGCAAGTAATCCAGTAACAAATTAACAGAATTATATTTTATCACTAATTTTGTCAATTTTTACTGCTCTGTTATATATTCAATCATGTGGACTTAGAAAATATTTTTTAAATCTATAAATGTTGGCGCATAATCATTTTTACTTTCTTGCATACAAACAATAGAGAAAAAATTGTGATCGTCAAAAAATTCAATCTTTCTGTCTATAAGTCTATCTATCTGTAAGTCTGTGATAAAGATAACTCACAAATGTTTTGAGTTAAATGGATGAAGTTTGGTATGCGATCTTTACACCAAATTTGTTGATTTCTATAAAATTTTGAGCAAAATTCGTTCAGAAGCTATATGTCTGTCCAGCTATTCCATTATAAATTAACGCTAGGATTACAAAACGAAGTGAGCTAGATGGATAAAATTTGGTACACAGATTTAAAGTCTACAGTGTAGACATCTATCAAATTTTGAAAAGAATTCAAAAGGGGTTGCGCCGTCTGTTGATCTGTACTTTCAGAAATAGGTAAACCCGATAAGGCTTAATATATCAATAAACCCTCAGGCTTAAATATATCAATTTTGAAATAAGATTTTGTGATTACAATTGCAATTTTGCTTCATTTTTTTTTGTTCTATTCCATTGGGAAAATTGCGTCTAAAACACAAATACGACTTTCAGATACTACTACTTGCATGACAAGGATTAATCACCCAAAAGGCAAAAGGATCACAAGGATCACAAGACAGATTCAGCAAAAATACTAAATTCATAGAGATTAGTATTTCGCAACTATTGCACATAAATGTCATGTAAAGTGTTATCTGAGATAACGCCTTTATTAAAATGTGCGCGAAAGTTTCGGGGAGACCACCCCCACTAGCTGTTCTGACTACAAATGTTTGACTTCATAACATAACTTCATAAAATCTAGAATTATCTGTTAATCACTACTGTTTCAATATCAAATTTAATTTTGACTCCATCTGAATGTGTGAATCAGTATTTACTTAGAAAACAATTTAAGCAAAATGTCAACCCAAACATCTTAAAATATCATTCATCTGTAAAGTTCTTGTCCAATGAAATTCATGCAATTAATCTTACAGATTGTTGAGACAAGAAAGCAAGCAAACAATTCTGTACAGTTACTTTTAGCTTGACATCACCTTTTAATGTTGTTATTCTAAAAAATTACTTATATGTTTGTACGTTTACTTATTGTGAAGAATAAATATATGTCATACTAACGCCGTCGTTTTTAATACTGGTAACTGTAAAACAGCGTTCCTACGACCTGCCCGCCAGTAGACAAGGCACACTTTCCCTCCTTGATACCTCTCTTGCGGTTTTCTGGGGTGCTTTGATGTCTGTCCAGTTTGGATAGGCATCAAAGCACCCCAAAAAAACCGCAAGAGAGGGGAAACAGGGGAAAACGTGCCTCGTCTGAAGGCGTACAGGTTGTAGGAATGCCGCTTAAAGTTGAGAATGTATACACTCTCCAAAATTTTCTTATTTCAAGCGGATAGTCATTCCATTTTCAATGGCTTCCATTTCAAATTCATTCTGCTTTGGCTGAAGCTTTTAAAGAAGGATAATCTTTTAAAGTTGCTTTTTTCGATACAGAAACTCTAATAGTTTTACGATTTTTATTTTCGTATGTTCTAGAATGAAAATTCCAAACAATTTTAACAGATATACTCCAAAGGATCATTTTAAAAATGTACTATAACAAAACGTTTTAGACCATTCATTAGTTAGTAATCATTTTTTATTCTTTTTAAGAAATTGAAAATAAAAACTCAAAAGTACTTTATTGATTAAGTTAGAATGTATAAAAGCTGATTTCTTATGATGTTAAAATTTTAAAGCGACAGAAATATGAATTTTGAATAAATTTTAGGAACATAAAATTTAAATAATATAATAATAAACCAAAATTTCTTGATATGTTTAAAATAGAAAACGAATAATAAATCTTAATTGTAACGAATATATTCCCAACCCATATGCCGCATTGTTAAATTAAATAGCTTTTAATAATGCAATATTTTCATGAATATTTTAAATAAATCCAAAATAGCATACTTTTAAAATTTTGTTATAAAACTGATTATTCAACACTCTCAAATATATATTTCTTTCTCTCTCTTTTTTTTTTTTTTTTTTTTTTGGTAATGAAAGCGGCGTCTACGTTAGACAAGTCCTACTACTAACCACTTTTACTTAATTTTAAAATAAGTAATAGATTATTCCAAGAATTTGGAAAATAATTGAAATTTGACTGAACGAAAAATAATGAAACGTTCATTTTTTTTTTTTTTTTACTACAATCAACGAACGTGTAGTTGAAACATCATAGTTGGTTTGTTTCAAAATTGATAAAAAAAATCAACACTCTACAGCTGAAAATCTTTATTATCTGCAGCCTAACATAGGGTGAACATATTTTTATTCTAGGTCCACAGGTCCAAGTTCAGTGTTGTTTATTTGTCAAATGACATTGTTTTAAGACAAATAAACGAAATTTTAGCTCAAGTAAAACAAATATCAATCAAAAATATCGAAGCAAAGCAAATATTTTGGGATTAATTCGATGAAATTACAAATATAAAAATTTTGTACAGCATGGTTTATATCTAAATAGAAAGAAAACAAACTCCTAGATGAAACATTCTTCTATTGTGAGGCTCTTTGAGACCATGTCACAACGAATGAGACTTTTATAAAAAAATTAATGAATTAATCATTAGCCATGAAATAATTTCGGAAAAAGTTCAGTAGCAGTTGTAGGAGAATTTTTTTAGACAAAATTAAAAATGAATTGTACCAGTTACAAAGTTGATGCATTGCTTCATACATCAAGTAGAATTCACTATCAAAATAATCCCTTATGACTAGATATTGTTTTAGATGAATCTATGCAGATATCAAACTTTATTGAATGTCTGGCCCTTAATCCATAACTTTTTACTTTCTTGTGCAAAGAAAAGGATAGTAACTACAATAAGCTCTTTGCACTCGCTGAAATGTGGGAATTGTAAAAGGAAAATTCATTTTTTAAATTACATTTCGATTCGTCCTTAACTCAAAATCTAATGTATGGAGGGGCTTCAGCTTGCATAAAAATGATGCTTTAAAGTTTCTGACGTGCTTGCAGATCTGGAACAATTTTATTCTGCGTCAGCAGTGTTTATTGCTGTCCAGGGATCGAGAATGTTATTCAGTGGTGGCCTAAATCATTTTGTGGATATAGGCATTGTGCATCATGAATTTTAGCCCCATCCTCTTTTAATAAATTTTTCAGTTTAATTTCAAGTTTCAGCATACTTTTTTACTTTTGGTCGACATTGTAATAATTTATTTTAGGCATTTTTTATCTTAGTAACTTCCCGAAAATACGTTTTATTTATTTATTTTTAGCATACGTATCCTCAAAAAAAAAGGGCTAAAGAAATAAACCATAAATATTTAATAATGATTTTTTAGATATAAATAAAAGCACTTAATTATCAAAACAAATTATATATTAATAATAATAAACTTTAAACAAATATAAAATTAAAAATTATTATTTTAGAGAACCTATCAAGTGGAATATAACATACTCATTTAAAAGAATAATCTGATACACTTTTAATAAGTAATTAATTATGCAATTCAGTCTTACGGTTCGATTGACGTGCCTAAAAGCTTTTGTCACATCGTCGAATTCAAAACTTTGAACAAGTTTAGAAACAAACTATCCAATACTTGAAAGTATCTTTTATTGAAGAATTTCTCAGGTAATTCTCCGTTCTTTTAAGGATACTAAAAATCTTTTTCCAAATACATTAGTAGTTTTCATGCGAGGTAATGTTCTTAAAACAACTTCTAAACTGGGAAAAAGGCAAGATAATTATTTTTCAAGGATTATTTTTAAAAATTTCCCAGGAGCATAATCAGCCTTTTCATAATATTTAAGTGCTTGTGCAAAATTTTTGAAATGAATATAATCTTCTCTAAGCTCTTCCAATGAGTCATTTTAATGAGTTCTTACAAATCAATCACTCTTTTCTTGAATTTGACCATAATTCATATTTAATAGCGTAATACCTGGAAGACCGATCTTCGCACGGTGTTTTTGTTTGTTCCTTTAGTTTTTTTGTAAAATCGTAAATAAAATCCTACACTATCTTTCGTTTAAAGTTGTAGGCGAAATCTAATTGAATTGCATACACCGAATCAAACATGAGAGAAATGAATGGGAATCCGAAACCCTAACCATCATCCCATCTCTGATACACTGGTGCACATCATGTATAACCGCATACCAATATTTAGTTATAAATTTTGTGTTACTTGTGTGTGTGTGTGTAAAATCGAGTTTTTTCTGGAAAGAAACCTATATAGATAAAATTAAAAAGCAAACCCTTATCAAAATATAAAATTTGATCCAAATCGTTATTGCCATTTCCAAGACACACGAAATAAATTTATGTATATACAAGAATTGTTCATTTAAAGTTATAAAATAAAATCCAAAATTATTACCAAATTTGAAAAAAATCTATATTTTCTAGCTCCGAAATCCATTTATCAATATAAGTAGGAATGAGTCCATCCTCATGTTCTCTTTTCCATTCGGTGTTGTAGAAAGAGAAAGACTGTCATTTTCTCGTTCGTAATAAAAGTGTTTTCTGTGAAGGTTTTGTTTGCATTAGATTCATAACAACCAGTTTTAGAAAAGCTTATTTTTATTAACTCACAAGTATCAATCGAATACTTTCGAAATCTTATTTGGAAGATTCTTGTACAGCACACGTGCAAAGCTCAAAAGCTCATATCAACAAGGTATCTTCCATGGTTAAACTTTTGTTAAAATTTTGCAAAATGTCAAGCTACTGCCTTACTCCGACTTCTCCATTACTTTATCTTCAATCTATAATCATAATATTCCTATAATAGGTAACCAAGGCTTTTAAAGCGTGCCATTTTGCTAACCGTCTTGTTACATCTGATAAGATAAAGCCACATGATGTGCCTTATACCACATACAAATGTGTCCTTGAAATATCTTTTACATTTCAAACTAATACGTCTGTTAAAGAATAATATTTTCCTCACTTTCATGCAATATTCAACTTATGAAGGCAGTCTTTTAGCATCTGTTTCTAGAAGATAAGCTTAGAGCGATCATTTCGTGTCTCTCCTACTTCCAAATTTTCTTTGCGTTCTACACAGCGAAGAATGTATGTCACTCATATGGCAAATTTGTTTTACAAGTTAAGATAATGACGGTCCAGGTTTCACCACTTTGACATCAGCGTTTCCAAATAATCGGAGCAATGTGTGAATTAAGAAAGCATAGAGCACAATTATGAACATGCTTCTCAAGAAATGATTTAAATCTCTTACTTTCATAGACAACATATTATAAAAATCAAATATATATATTCAGATTGTCCAATATATTTGCTATGCCAATGATTTGTTCTGGAAAGCTTTAAGATTTTTCGGCAATACAAAACGATTACATGTCCTTTAATTTATATAAAAAATGAAATATTTGTCATTTATATTCTTACACTAATTTATTATCTACTGATGAAAATGGCTACAACAACATACCAAAAAGAATCAAAGTACTATTTGTGAAATCAAACGATCCTATTAAAGGTTTTTTAAAAAAGATTTAATTTGAATAATTTAGATTAGATTAGACAAATTTAGTTACTATAATTTCATTTGAGTTTGTTTATGAAAATAATAATAAATATTGTTTGAATATTAATCGTATTTATTACTTATAAAAATTATTTTATACTAAAATTATCTTTTCACTAACAAAAATAATAAGATAGATGCATTTCATTAATATTTTTAACAAGTGTATTGCTCAAAATAATTCAACCCTGGCTTGAATGTTTAATTCAGCATTTTTGCATACATATATCCTTAGGGTCACTGCCGATTTAGCTATAATGGATCTTGCTGTCTTATCTTCTCCCATGACTATTATTATTAGCTTTCTCTCTTCTTTCCATTCATGATAAGAGAATGGGATTCCATGAGATATGTTTCTAACTCTTTATAAATAACAAAAATTATTTCTTGTTGAAAGTTGCCGTGAGTTCATATTGGTGGTTTACTCAGATCTTTAATATGTGAATCGGCTTTTCAACTAATTACTGACATTATTAATGCAAAAATATCCTCGTTTGAAGTTAAAAGATTAGTATTATTGATGATCTTGAAGAAGACTCAGAAAGTCTAGGTTCCGATTTAAAGTGTGATCACTGCTGAGACTTGGACTGCCAAAGTATACAGCTGCTTTCCTTTGTTGAACTTTAAGTCGGGGGATGTCACTGAGATTGCACTTTCTTAAATATAGAATTCGCTGATTTTAGTAATGGGCGGTGGGACTTCTTGAACTCGAAGTTCGTAACTTCCGGACATAATAGGTGATGAGGGTATTGTCAGAGCATTATTTTTTTCCGGTATCAAATGACTTATAAACTAACTTCCTTTAGTGGGAAATAAACTTCACCAAACATCTCAAATGGCAATGAATAAACAATCGGAAAGTTACCGAATGGCGCACATAACACCTATAACTGTGGCTTCACTCACCGAACAGCAAGCACTACCAATATTTGCACATCTACCATGGTTTCCCATATGCAAATTTTCGCAGAGAAAATACAAATTTCCGAGGAGCTCAGGGAAGAAGACTTCCGAAGGCTTCCCTCGCTGATATAAATACCCGTAGCCTGCACTCGGAAGGTGCGGTAGATAGGATTTAGGCTACGTTTCAGGAATGCCGCCACCAGCTGCAGACATTGTAAATACGATTTTGAAAATAGTAATAGTAATAGTCTTAGTAAAATATTACTGGTAGATGAATTCGTCTTGTGGTCTTTTCCTCTAAACAACTAAGATAAGGTATAATCAGCTGTGTATAAAATCATCTAAAGTTCATTTCATCTTAATGTCTTGAACATATTAACGAAGAACACATGTCACGAAGAATACATGTAACATGATTTAATATGATTTTTACAGTAAACTCTCAGCATTTTTTTTCAAATGCTGAAGTTTTTACAAATCTGAAATTTTATCTCCCTGAAGAATGGCTTGCATCTTTGATACGAAAGTCTGACATTAGGGCTCCGAGGGCTATAATATGACGTAGTATGTTAACTATAAAATCGTTAACTGTATTTTTTTTTTTTTTTTTTTTTTTTTTGCGATTCTTTTCTGCATGGAAATATAAAAAAAGAGTTTTTAGCTTCCAGGTTTAAAAATAAATTTCCATTTCGAAAACCCAGAAATTTATTCGATCTCAAATAGAGCTGATACTTGTTAGGTTTTAGGTGCTAAAAGTAATTGATGCCGTATATAATAATATTTACATTTCTTTTTGCATAGATAAAAAATGACTTTTGTACTAATAAATTCAAACAAAATTAAACGACACCTTCTATTGCTGATTCTAAATCTTCCCCATTTATTGCAATAGCACATTTCCTAATTATTAAAAATAGCGTTGGCTTATCTAAATCTCTTCCGATATGTGAAGTAAATACGGTTTTTCAGATTTCATAAAATTACATTACATTTCATAATATTTACATTAAAAAGAAAAAAAATCGAAAATGGATCTAAGCTCATAGATATTAAGCTTTGCACACTATTGTAGCAAAATAAAAGAAATGTATATAATTTCACTTGTTTTTTGAGCTTTTGATGATTTTTCGGCGTGTAAGGCTAAAATGTATATAGTTACGATGACTAAAAACATCAAGTTTTTGTTGGCTCTAAACCTAAATCAGTTAATTTCTTTCATAAGGGAAAGCTGAAATTTTGGGAATAGAATAGTAATACAGATATCAGTGTACCTAATAAATACAATTGCAGATGACATCCTGATTTGGTTGGCAATTATTAAAGGTATCAGAAGATATACTATCATTTAAAGTACAATTTTCCATTAGTAACACATTTTGATTACGCTTTAAAAAAGATAAGTTGAATTTTGCTTAAACTTTATTCAGTTCTCTATCCTTTAACAGGTTCAAACGAAATTTAGAGTATATGCTCATTAATAAAATATTATTTCCGCTAGTAAAAAATTTGAAAGTCCCTTAAAGGGGGTCAAAATGGAGTAAAAATCAGTGACGGTTTTTCTATCTTAATTTAAGAACACATTATCGCACAAAAACTACTTTTCTAACTATTTATTTAAAATTTCAAAAAAATTAGCTTTTCAATGACTTCAATATCATTTTCAAACGACTCATTTTCTTATTTTAATAAATTCCTCAAAATTAATTTAAATATAATTTGTTTCAATTATTTTAAATATTAAAATTATTTTCCAAGTTAAATGCATCTGTCACTCACTTTCTCTTACTAGTATTAAAATTATCTTCTTCAGAATTCTTATTTTTCTTTTATTTCTTACCAAAAGCAGTTTTACTTATGAGAGTGCAATGATTTAAAATGCTGTTTTTGAAATTTTCTAAAATATTATTTATTCCTAGAATTTTGTCTCATAAATTATCTCTCATATTTACTTCTAATTTAGGCAAATTATTGAATTATCCTCTTTTAATTTCTAGAACTCTAGAACTTTTAATTTCTAGCATCTAGAACTCTGTAATTTGTTTTCCGGTTCATCATTACTGTTATATCGTCAAGAATCAAAATTCAGATATTAGATTTTTAAAATTTGATTAAGTATTAAGAAAAATTTGAATATCATGGATTTAAAATATATAAGTATGAATGCAGATTACGAAATTTGCGCTTAAACAAAAATATTTTCACAAAATTAATATTTTCTTAAAATAATAGATTTTTTTGAAGCCTTACACTTGTTTTATTCTTATGTACAAGAATTTCTCAAATAGGGGAAGGACACGTAAAATAACGATAGCTTGGAAAACGTCACTTTCCGCAAATCTAATTGCATTTTAACTTTACTTTCCGTATGTAAAATTAAACAGGAATTTCGACATTAACATAGAGGGTCTCATTTTACTTGTTTTGCATGAATAAGGCTAACGACGTCTTGAAGCTTATCTGTTATATTGCTTACTTATTTAAAAAACTTTGTAAAAAGATACGAAAATATGCTGAAATGAATTTTTTTGAAATTATAAATTCATTGCGACATTTTCAAAGAATACGAAAGTTTAGAAGAACTTGTAATAATTGATTTCTTGGCTTTCAACGATAGATGAAAAATAAATCGATAAATTAACTATAGAAGCAATGAAAATGATTTAAACTTCACTGTAACGGTAAAAAATATTCATGCCGATTGCACATGAAAATATTTATTAAATTTTCGAAATTAAGGAAAATTTATGCATCTAAATGAGCATTCTCGCAAATATAATGTCATGAGCTATAAAATGGTGTAAAAATTATCGTTGTCTGATAGTATTTTCAGTAGTTGTTGAAAAAACATACAAAAATTTTAATTAATTTTCAATTTTAAAAAATTTGAATTCCACAAAAAAAATTGGATCTGAGATGTACCTTATCGAGCCCTAAATCATGATTGTATAAATTTACTAACTCTGGGTAATAGAAACCAAATAAATCAAATACGTAGAGGGAGGGGAAAAAAAGGAGTTTTATTGTTAGTAGACACAGAGATACGTTTCATAAAGACTTGGATAATATAGTGTTAAATGTCTGTAGACGAAAACATACAAAACTATAGAATTTTTTTTTGTTTCCAATCCCTTTGTTTTTTACATCAAATACTTCAAACCACTTAAATCAAATATAATAAAAATATTTTTCACTGAGTCAATCACTGTCGATATAAAAATCTCAATAGAAGAAATAAAAAAGGTAAAACTGAATTGAAATCTAAAAATAAAGAATACCACTTTACTGAAGTGTCTTTTAATATTTTCTAAGTCCATTTCATCGATAATAAAAATTGTTTGAAGGATTTTTTTACCTTTTTTTCAAAATTATACGCTTTATCTATAATTACTTTTAATGCAAGGTACTTCAGAGTTCGGACGTTGTGTAATATATAAGAAGGGAAGTTTTAAGAGTTGATTATTATAGATTATCAAAGAAAATCGTATTCAAACTCACGTTAATTTAATATCTTAAATAAATTTTTATACATGTTAATTTTATCATGACAATATTATTTTTGATCTAATTGCTGAATATAATTATTTAGATGGGAGTTAATTTTAATATACTAGTATTCATCATCTCTTCACATTTAAGACATTTTTGATGGATTATTTTATGACGGTATAATTCATTTTTAAAAGAAGTGGTTAAAAATTGTAACCACTGTAAAAATTCAAATGAGCTTTTTTCTAGTATTAAATTTGCATCAAGATGCTCCTTTCAAAATGATAGCATTGCCAGTTATTGATTTATTGCCAATTAATGCAAGTGTGTGACTGCTTAAATCAATTGTTTGCTTTAACAATAACTCTTCATTCTGAGAAAAAATATTCTCCCATATAGAGGAAAATTTGAAATATTTATGGTAATATTCATTTAATATTAATTGTGAGAAACTTTAGGAGCTCATTTCTAAAAACAAATGAAAACTGGTCATTCTAAGAAACATTCATTCATCATCTAACATTTCATGCGAAATATCTGTATCGGAAAGTGGTTCTCAGTTTGTAACAAGATTCTTTTAAGTTCATAACAGATAAGTATCTTTATTGCTCTTAAATTGTAAATTAAAATAAGCCTTTCTTACCTTTTCGAAAGAAGTTATTTAGAAATTCAGTTGCAAGAATCACATTTGTGTGAATCGCTGTTTCTTGATGTACAATGCTAAAAGAATGGGTATCCAAAAACATAAGAACAGACTGCTTTATTGTAAGGATACATACTCAGTGTAACGAATCTATAAATGTCAGTCTTTTAATGGGCAGATCTTGATTTATGTGAGGATTTTAGTCAAAGCGATTTACTTTTGATTTCGTTTTCAATGCTTACTTTTCTTTGTCACAAATCTGTCATTACTCGGAGAATTCAATTCCAAGTAAATAAAACTCAACGAACTCAGGTAGGTAATCAGTAGAATATGAGCAAAAAATGAGTAAGAAGTAAATATGGCTGAGGAAAAAGTGATTTTAAATAGTTTTTGATGCTTCGAACATTCAGTTTATCATAGATTTGATTTCGTATTGTTCATAAAAGTTTATTTAAATCGTTTAATTATATACAAGAATTTATAAAGTACAATGTAAGAGCGATTTTGTACCCAAGAAGAAACATTTCCTGCATAATAATAGCATGGAAAATTATTTAATTATTTAATTTATTAGCACGTTTATTGATGATTTTATAGGGATTTTTTTAATCTAAGAATATGATATTTGTTATATAAGCAATCACAAACAGGCATCCCATTGTTTGTTTGTTTCCGCCACAGTAGATAAAAAATAATTTTTTGACAGAAAGATTTTCTGTTCGTGCAAGAAGCCTGTTTGAGCTTGTATGTAAAATCATTATATTTTTCAGCGAGTTGCTTTACGTATAAAAAAATGAATAAATAATGACAGAGATCATTATTTATTCATTTAGTCATGGCAGTACTTGCAGGCATTCATTTAGTGCTTGCAGTCTTGTCTATTATATCTGGCAATCCATGTTATATCGATAATAGGAATGCAACAATTTCACTGATAGAGCTTTAGAGCATTTTTTAAAAATATTCCTAAATGTAATCGTTCAGCACATCAAGTAGGTAATGAAACAAATTTGCATAAATTATGCCTTACGTAGTTTTGCTTTTTTATGCTTGTTCTATTACTTTCCAATGACATTTCTATTCGTCAATTCTGGACTTTTGTGGTTCTTTTTATTGTTATCTACCGCTTCGAGTTTTTGCACACAATACAAGGGTGTCATAAAATATTGCTCAAAACATTTTAAAGGTAAGTAAACATACAATATAATTGGGGACACAAATGCAGGAGGCGCAGTGGGAAGATAAAGTGTGCTATACAGAGTTAAGAGAATAAAACTACACAATAACACAATATCGTTACATGAACAAATGTGATCTTTGGGACACCTTATATATGTTCAATTACAATAGTGCACTACCAGAAGATCGTTCTCATTATATTAGAAGTTAATGCCTTATAAGTTTTAGTAAATTATTGGCATAAAGGTTTATCAATATAATTTATTTCTTATTTTTGATATCAGACATTCCATTCTTATACACTATTAGCAAACATTTTACATCATGGGTATTTTGTTGATCTTTACTGCCACAAATGCAATTTGAATGCATAAACAATAATGTAAGTAAGGAATCAGAAGTGACCTGAATAAAGCATGACTTCTTTTCTATTCCATATTACAGGCTCACTTCATCTCCTGGGAGCTCGTTTCTCAGTTATGCCAGTCATTAAATATATTATACTTTACTTGATAAATCAACGCATAGATTGATTTAAGAAGAAAGAAAGTATTTCCTCTTCTTTGGTTTATTGATCTACGTAAGACCAACAAGAGTTTTGAACTAATTGAGATTAATATATTTACTGCTTTGCGGAATATTTCGAATCAACTGGTGAACTATTGTAGGAGGATCTAGAAAGTAAATGACCCTGAGATAAAACACATTATATGTTTATATTTTTCTTATCCTTTGATACGTTAAAGCTGCTTTAATAATTTTGAGAGCAGGAATTCATTCTTAAAGGAAATAAATCTATTCATTTAATTTACTATTTAAAAATGAAATTCTTACTGGAATTTTTTTACAGCATGCAATGCACATTTCTGGCAGTTATTCTGTTCTGGGTTGTTCATCTAAATATATATGATTAGCTTTAAATTGTTCCTCTTCAACGTATTTTCGTTAAAATGAAGTCTCAATGAAAGCAGATAATTGGTCATCAAAATAACTAATTACAAAAAAATCATTCACACCCACACTCAAAGGCACGAAAAGTTTGCATCATCAGATTTTGAGGTACTACTTTTTTAAAATCTCTCTATTTTTGACAAGTTCTGTCTTCCAATAGAGAGATTCGCCGAATTTTAAAACCTTTTCTCGAAAAATTCGTATTAAAAACTACATTTTAATACATAAATCTTATTTTCATAAAATAAATATTCATTTGAACAGTAGTTAAAATTTAAAAAGATTACTGATTGTTTAAATTCACTTTTATTTTATTTCAATATAGGCTTCTTCTTTAGAATCATAAAATAAATTATTTCTGTTTGTATTTAAAGTCGATCTGAGCAGAGCCGGCCTTCTCTTCAAAGGGACCTGGGAGCAAAAAGTCATTTGGGACCCTCATTTTTTTGATAAAGCAAAAAAAAAAAAAAAAAAAAAAATCTGATTATATATTATTAATGTATATTTATTTAATCCGTGATTTTTTGCTAATATATCAATTACTTCAGAAAAATTGTAATTTTGTATTTTGTGTCTTGTGACAAAGTCTGAAGACAAGCTACGCAAACACCTTCAGTAGCTCTTAATCTCTCAGAATAAACTTCAATTTTTCTGGCCTCTTTGTGGTTTCTAAGGGTTTAAGACTGAAATCATGTATAAAGCTTAAAGTAGAAATGTAGGAAAAAGGTATATAAATTATTTATATCATCATTTTTCAAAATATTAAGTTTTTTTATGTATAAAACAGATTCCTAATTAAAGATAAGTTTAACAGAAAATGAAAAAAGCTACAAAGTATTAATTATTTTTAATACATTCCATATTATTAAACTTTAACAAAATGAATGATTGCATTTCCCTTTCCAGGTTTTGAACATTTTCTGTGCCACTTGAAGCTTCAATTCAGTTTCTGGATACTTTTTATCGTAAGACACAGTAATTAAAGGTTCGGTAAAACTTAAGATTAATGTCCAGTTACTTACAAAGCATTACAAAATCGTGCCAACTTACTGAAAACTCGTCAACAGTCAATCAAATAAGAATGGGTTGACGGTGTGCCTAGCCAGGACTTATAATAGTAAAAAAATATAGTTCATAGTTCGTACATAATAGTTTAAGTACAGTTTTATAGTTTGTATTTATAATAGTTTTAAAAAAAAATCGAACTCCATATTTTGACGAATCAGCACGATTTCCCAGAATCTCAGAAACTTATTTTTTTAAAAATAAAATCACGCCTATGAGTGAACGCAATTATTCAAAAGCGTTTTCAGCTTGATGGATGAAATTTTGTATATGGTCTCTACTTCAGATTTTTAAATTTCTATCAAATTTTGAACGAGGTGCATTCAGAAAAAATTTGTCAATTAGGTGGTCCGAAAGTAATTTAACACGATAGCAACAAAACGAAGAACTCTAGACGAGTAACATTAGATGTACAGATTTAACATCTAACGATGTCGTGTTCGCATGACAGCGGAAAGAGGGGTCCAGTAGCTTCTAAGGGTGAAGACCCCCGAATACCCGAGAGCAGAAGTCTGACTTCCAGCTCATATGAAGCTGACGCTGACACACTCGCTTGCACAACCCCCTTTCACATGGGGGGGAGGGGCTCTTTCACACACCTTACAGATAAAACACAAGGGGAAGAATAACCATGCCCCAAACAGGACGCCCAATTAACGTGGAAGACGCCCTACCCCTAGGCCAGCATGCCGGCGATTTAACATCTAAAGTATTTCAAATTTGGATTGACCGTCTGTTGATCTGCTCGTTCACAAGCGTGTAAACGTAGTAACAGCGACTTAATCTGATAATTGATCTTATCATTAAAATGATTTTGTATGGAATTTTGAGTTTCATTTGGTTGACAAATGAGCGTCCAAAATGCATATTCGGTTTTCTTCATTATTCTATGAAGCACTAAAGGCTCATGTAAGGGATTTTGAAATTTTGTTCTTCTAGAATTGATGCTTTTTTCTGCATTAGTTTCGCATGAATTTTATCTTTCAGCATATTTTTGCGCATTTATTCTCTTTTTCTTTCACTTTTCTTTTACTTTCCACTTCCTTTGTTTAACTAATTACTACACTAATACGAGATGACAATTTACCTCAAATACAGCACAGGGCAGAAACTTATTTTTTAACATATTAAATAAAAAAGGAAATTTGTTCTCAAAATTTACTCAACACATTTTTTACAAAATTTAACCAATTTCAATCTCGATCGATAGTATTCGTTTTAAACCCTCATGAAATATCTAGTTAATTTTCGAAAAAATATATAAATTAAAATCCACATAATTTAATTAAATATTAACTCCCGTCTTTGCCCCCTCTAGTATTCTATGCTTGATTATTAGATTTATCCCATTGTTAACCTAGTAATAATCATTGGTTATATTTCAGTTGTTACTGGATGCAGAAGGTTTCAACAATCACTCTTATTATTGTTGTTAGCAGAAATATTACTGTTTAATGTTAAACAAACGCACAAAATACAAACAATATAATAGATGAAACAATGAATCCACCTTCTGCTGCTCTGTTAAGAATCATTTCTCATTTTGCAACTGATCGTTGTGTGACTTTTGTTTTTGCTGAGCTATGTTTGATGTGTTTTGTGAACATTTCAATGAGGCTACGACCATCATTGGATGGATCGTCTTATGGACGATCTGGGAACTGTTGAAATATTACACGTTCCCTCACTTACCCTCAATCAGAGATCTGTTTTTCGATCCCGATTTGGATCAAGATGTTGATACGCCATCTGATCCACCTGCAACTAGAGTAGAATCCGTCCCGGTGGTTCACTCCTACACGGTATTTAGGATTTGCCAGGCTTTAGAACTTCCAGCGAAACTGGCTCCATCCGCAATAAAGAAGTCTGATATCCCTGCTGTAGAATCCTATACGGTCTACAAGCTGTATTCTGCTCTGGGTTTGCCTGTACGGATGGCTCCTGTCGGAGTGCCAGTTGTAGAATCCTTTGCGATCTACCAGTTCTTCTTAGCCTTGTATATTCCAGTGAGATACCGGTCGCAGAAGGACGCAGTTTAACATCAAAACTGTCGTCGGCTGCCCGATGCAGTTTTCAGATTAGAACTGTCTTCGGATGCAGCGATGGAGGGTGGGTGGGCGGGGAACAAAAGTAGCCCACCTCCACGTGGGCAACGGTGGGTTCTTTGGAACTGCATCGAGGCAAGTTTCTGCAAGAGGCTACTCAACAAACAAACAATGAACTTTTTATTTAGTTTGACAAAAGTACATACCTAATTTTTGAGTTTGCGTTTTAATGCCCCAAAATTTCATTACAAGCATCAAATTCAGAACATGCAGAACGTCTATTTATGGTAGCAACAACTGCAATGTTTTTAGATATACGTAAGTAATATATTTTTTTATCCTAAAAATATAAAAAATTTAAAATATATATTTGACAAAGAATTGTTGAAGAACTCACACATATATAAAATCAGTAACGTGGACAATTATAAATCTGATGGACGAATCTTATAAAGACTTGAATTTGAAAAATTATAGTGACAAAAATTTACAAATTCATAACATAATTCGTCGCAATATATTTATAGCTGGTTATGACAAAGTAGATTAAAGGGCTTATGGTCAGAGCCAGTCTTCTCTTCAAGGGGGCCTGGGTGAAAAAAGTCATTTGGGGCCCTATTTTTTTGTAAAGAAAAAAAATGCAAATATGAACAATTATTATTTAATGCGTGATTTTTTTTTTTTTTTTTTTTTGTTAAAACATCAATTACTTCAGAAACATTAAAATTTTTTGCAATTTCTTTTTCGATGCTTAATACAGCAAGTGCATTTAAGCGTTCCGAACACAGGCTTGACAGAAGATAATTCTTTTTTAATTTTAATTTGCTGAAAGAGCGCTAAGCACTTGCTGTAGTAACTGGCAACGTAAAGAAAAGTTTTAACACAAATAATATATTTAGAACTAACTCATTGTGATTATTATTTAGTATGCATTGTAATATGCCTTGTGCGTTATTTACATCTCTTTCATTCAAAATCAAATCCCGTAACAAACAAATTTCTTAGATTAGGTTTTCATCTACATCTATGTTATAAAACTTTACAAAGATTTTGGAACATTTCACTAATTTATATTTTTCTAAAGTTGTTACATCAGTGATTAATTTGAAATCAGAAATAATATTTGGTATATTTTTAAATAATATATTATATTTTAAATGTATATATAATATATAAATATTTATTTGGTATATATTCTGTTTGTACAATAACAGTATCATTTACAATGTTAAAAAAATAACATCTAAATTCCTCTACCGGGTTTTTTTATAACTTTGGTACATAATATTTTCCTTTTTCGAATTCGTTTTTCAGGAAAATATTTTTAAACTATGTGCAAGCACTTTTGCATCGTCGAAAAATGTGTTAAAGTTTGTTCTTAAATTTTGGATTTCAATTTTAATTTTATTCACTAAATTGAAAGCCAAGTCAAGGAGTTATTTCTACTTGAAATAGTTTATTGATAATTTTGGAAGATATTGCAAACAATACAATTAAACATAAAATAAATGATATTTCTTGCACCTAATAAACTTTTAGCTTCGGATACCGATGTATTATTGTTACTTATATCATTTAAACATCAATAAATTCTTCTAGGGCATTACAAGTTTGTTCAAACTGTGTATACACCTAATCTATTTTGGCTTACCAACGAGTGTCTTTTTTCCATTGCAGAAAATAAGCAATATAAACGTTGTAATATCCCAAAAAGTTTTTTTTTTACTATATACTGCTGGAAGCGGCATCAAAAATTAATAAATTAAAGGAATGTGATAGGCAAGAAACATAAATTGCATGCGGATTTAGAGAAAGTATTCTAGATTGCACTCCTTTATATTTATTTCACTTTCATGTAGTTACCGTTGTTATATGCTGGTCCTCTACAATTCATAATATCTAAATCAAGTTCAGTAAATTGTTTCAATAGAATTTTTGTTAGTCCTTCTCCAGTCATAGCAGTTACTGAAATAAACCCTATAAATGACTCATTTATAGTTAACCTTTTCTCTTCAAATTTTACATATCTAATATTGATTGAAGTTTGCTCCCTATGGGAAATATCAGGAATGCAATCGCTTTGAATACTATAGTACATGGCTACTTTTATATCATGTTTAATTTTATTAAGGACTTCATTTCCTAATGCAGAGATAATTTGTTCTTTTGAACTTTGTGAAAAATGATGCACAATACTATTTTTCGAATTTATTATTTTGTTTATATGATCCGTTAGCACAGGGTTGTATTTACTTAATAATTCTATCAAACTTTAAAAAAATTCCATTATTAGGCTATCCTTTTATTTCGCGATTTCTTCGAAGTGAAAGATTAGAACCATTTAATTTGATTTGTTTTACCAATAGTTGAACGTAAATTTAGTCGTTTTAGTAATTCTTCCCAAACAATAAACGAATTAAAATAACAACTACAACGCTCATGATCTTGGATTAAAGTTGACAGCTTTCTCCAGTTATTATAGCCACTTATAAATCGTGTACTTTAGTCATCTCTTCTTCTTTTGGAAAACAGTATACAAAAAAAAAAAAAAAAAAAAAAAAAAAAAACAGAGTATTGCGTTTTGAATAAATTAACCATCTGCGAAGTTGGGTGTTTCACCATTTGCCATTTTTTTAAGTAGTACATAGTGGAAAATGATCTACCTTCAGCATTATTAGTAAAAAATCCCTTGTGTTGTACAGGTCTGCTTTAATACAAAACATTCTAAATTTACCAGTTAAAATATTTCGCCTTAAACCAGGATCATTTATACTCTCTTGATCGTATTTGTTATTGTCATTTCCGTCATTATTTTCTGATACTGTCATATTTGTATAAACACACAGTTCTTCAACAAATTTCACCGTTTTAACATTTTCATTGGAAGACTGTGTAGTTGGAGTAGAAATTTCTTCCCCTGTTGAAGTTTGAATTGTAATTTCTGAAGTTGGAGCAATTTCTTTTCCAGAATTACTTCGAAGCCAAGAAAAGTGATCGACTTGTGACTTCATGTGAAATTTAGCTTTTCTTCTTTTTACTTTTCTGATAATTTTCTTTTTTGACACCCAGAGTGATATATCTTTGGCATGGACATGGTTATATCTAACAGTATTAAGCAGTTTATAGAATGAATTATCAAATTAATATATGCTATAATATATTCTATGACCTAGTAAGTGAGATAAGTGGCTGTAAATCCATTTACCTTATATTAATAATATAATACCTTATATTAATAATTAACTTGCACTAGACTATAATATATACTGTAAACTTTGTATATTTCCAAATACGGCGACTGCTCCATTTAAACTTCTTGCTTAATTCTTCTTATTACGGTCGTGTCCGGTGAAGAAGTAATGCAATGCTAGGAGTTGATCGTTTAATTTATCGTTTTACTTTTTGTTTCAACAACTTAATATAAACAAATATGCACAGATGCACACATAAAATATATTACATCAGATATAGAAAAAAAAAAGGAGCACATGCGCCCAGAAATCACGCCGCTCTGTCTTAAAATGTCTGAATGAGATCTCCTTATTCATAAATGAACGCCCCTCCCCTTTTATATCACTGCGATCATTGCCCAATAACAGCATAAATCGCTCAGCCATCCACGTGGAAACAAACGCAGAATTTCAGTATGTGTAAACACTATTATTGTTCATAACACTATTTCAATTCTTGATCACAGCGGGACAACTCAATCGCGGGGCCCGGGTGCATAGTATCCACCGCATTCCCCAAATGGCCGGTCCTGGATCTGAGTTATGATCATTTGAAAAAAACACTACACACATATTCTATGTCGAATTGATATGGTTGTGAAAGATTCATTTGGAAACAATATAACGTTTTTGTTATTAAAATGGGCCCTTATCTTTTAAAGAATGATAATCAGAAATTTTAAGGAGCTCTGGAGAAGTGAATATTTACGCAACTCATTATTTCAGCGCTTGTATAAATTGTATTTATCACATTTTGACGAAAGGAAAGTTATATGAAAAGATGATTCTAATCAACTATTTTTACATCAATACTTACATTTAATAATTATGGCTACTATAGCCCTGCTAATAAATTATTGAATTCCTGCTTTTTATTGAAGTACTTTAAACAAAGAAAAATAAAATCATTACACATACACATTTTAGCATCGATTTACAAATATGTATATTCCATAATTGAAGCTCCTGCCTTACAGCAAAGTAAATTTTACCTTGGTAAATATAATTTGAAAAATAAGTCTTTCAGAAAAAAAAAAATGTTTCCGACCTCTGGGCTAAACGAGTAAGATTTATTATATGAGCAATATACAAAAATAATCTGTCTGAATCAAATTTTTTCACGTCATAAGACAACGAAATGAGATCTAAAATGCATACTCAATTATTGACGCTACACGGTGAACACGAACACGAAATGCATCATTCTGCGGAAGTGAACAAGAGAGCAGAGTGGAAGGTATTTTTGCTAATTTATTTTATTTTATTTATTTTGAAATTATCACACTGGGTCTTCAATGTGGAAATCATTGAAAAGGCTGATATTTATTTCTCTGACTATAAAAAAAAATTCTGAATAGAATATTAGAAGGAAAATGGAAAAGGAACATTCACTTGCTTGATTCATTCATCATAGAAAAAATTAATTTTTAATGTAAGAAATAAGAGTGACTGTTGTTGCATGTCGAGAATACTTTTACAATTGTTTATTAATGTAAGCAGAAAAATCCAAATTGATGCTAGTTCTTTTAAAAATGAAACCTTCAATATGTTGTATACTTTTTAAAATTATAATAGATTAGGCAATGGATGGTTTGTATGAAAAGAATGCTATGAAAACTAAAGTAAATTTATCTGGTAAGATAAGTGAATAGATACATTTATTCAATTTTATAGACTATAAAATCGTCTACAATTCAACTACAAAAAATTAGAATTTAAATAGTTTCATTTTTACTTGAATACTCTTCATATTTACTGCATAAGTTTTACCAGCTCTCCTCTTTTCTTATTTACTTATGCTTAACAGTTATAAACTGTCTCGATGATAATTTGTGTATTTCTAAAATTTATCATGTGAATAAAAAAACGCGTCATATAACACTGTACATCTAAAAAAAATTGTTACAAATTTTATAAACAAAACTTTAATTTTTATATTTGATTTAAATTTTGTATTAAATTCTCTTAGTTGAAAGTGTGCAAATTTAAATAACTGCCAAAATTATTTTGATCTACTGTGATATTTAAGATATTGAAATCTATATTAAATGAAGAGCAAAGGTTAATTGTAGAATTAAAACTTAAGAATTTAATTCAACAATTATCAGCTAATAGAAATTCTTCAAAATTTGATTCTTCATACGAAAATCAACCAATTTACTGATGTTCTGATACTATGCAAGAGCTTGTGATGAGTAATTTGGTTTAAAGGACGTTTATATAACATTCATTTTATTTTTCCTATTAAAAAATAAAAGTAATAATAAATTTAAATTTGTCAATCGTCTAAAAAAGTAATAAATCGAATTAAGCATTAAAATGAATTTTTGTAATAGGAATAAAATTAAAATTCATCCAATAGAAGTAATCCGTCAAAATAATAAAAATATTTCCTGAAATTCCAACCTCTGATCCAAACATCATAACATGAAAATGTTTTAGCTTAATTCATCTTCGTTTAACTTGACTGTATAAACATTTGCATTCTGCCATTTTATTCGAGTTTTACAACTCACAGTTCACTCAAAAAATTCCTACCTGAAAATGTTCTTACGCAAATAAATGCAAAAGTCTTAATTCTGTTTAGAAGTAAACGTCCAGAAAAGTTATTATTTTTGTCAGAGTTTTAAAACTGGTCGAAGTACCTAAATGGCAGATTGCATGAAAAAATATAATTGCTTTTAAGTTTCCTACAATAATAAAAAGCGTTGTTACAAATTACATTTAGAACTTCATTTTTAAAAGTTATTAAAACTAAAGAAAAATTGTGGCAGAGTTATAAAGCTAAAAATCAACCGAAAAATATTTTTATTTTTTTAATTTTAAAATGTTGTAAAACTCACGTTTTAACTGCGGAAATTATTGTAGGTAAATCTTTCAAATTTCGATTTATTTTTAAGGAATAAAAAGCATTAATTTCATTTTTTTTGAAAAACCCTTTCTTAATGAGCACTTATTATTAAAGAAGTAATCATCTATTATATTGAGTAGTTCTAAGCCCAACAGACTACTATACGGAATGTTGTGTTCTGTATATTTAAATAAAACCACACAATTTGGAGGATCTTGGATCCCACAATTCATAATAAGATATTCCAGTCTAAAACAATAAAGTATAATCTTACTTTAAATAGAAATCACTTTGGCTATATAGAGTCTCTGTATAGAATCTCCTTAAACGACCGAATTCAATCAAACTGCACACTTATTACAGAGAAAAAATATCGTTTGCTTTTGAAAATGCAAAAATTAATTGCATAATTAATTGATTAAAAATCAAATGAAATTTTGAAATTTTCTGTAGTTATTTTTGATCAAATTATTTAACTAAAAATATTTTAATACCATCTTACGGAAATTTTATTTTCAAAAATGACTTTCAATTTATTCTATATCAAATTCCTTTCTGTGCAATTTTTTTACCAATTTTTATTAATTCTTTGAAAATTTAAAACAAGCGATTTTAAAATTCAGTAAAATTCTGAGTTACGATGCAACTGTTTTTTTTAAATTCTTTTTCATATATCTTTTGAAATTTTTACTGGTATAAATTTGTTATTTTCCTATAAGAATTGATTGATATGCCCTTCATTTTCAAGCGATTATAGTTAATCAGTTGCAAACAATCAATTAAGTGTATTTACACAAAATTAGATTTTTCATTAGAAATATTATTTATGAAAATATTTAAATTCTGAACAAGACGGGTATATTAATTAATGAAAAAGTAAACCTTTTATTACATTTCAATTAATCAAGAGAAATTAACAAAAGATCAAAAATTACAATATTTAATGACATTTCATAATACTAACCGCCTGTGACGACCAATTTATTAGCCCATATTATTGACGCTTTAGGCTGTTAAACCCTTCGTACGTAACGATTTTTTAAAGAAAAATTTCATTTTTTTTGTTTTATATGACAAAGAAACATGAATTCAAAGGAATCATTTTACTGCAAATTAAAAAGTGTACATATGACGAAATAAAATGGATGTTAATATCCACCTACGGAATTAATGATTGACACTAGCACGCGATTTCATGTTTTGATTGATGAGTTAGGGCTTCATGATAACATTAAAAATATTTTTACGTCAAATACTGTATCAAACTGAAGTTTTAAAAATATGTTATTAAAATTAAGAGAAAAATGTAGAAAATTGAACTGATATCATTAGAAAGTTAGTTTTTAAGTTAATAAAAAAAATCATTTTTGTAAGATAATTGTTTTAAAAGATATCAGTTTCCGTAGGCAAGTTACACATGAAAGGACGGTAAAATCTATTTTTGCCTTTAATTAAACTTTATGTTTGAAGCCTATTTCTTTTCAATCCTTTTTCATGTGACTTGGTGCAACGTACTAGAGCTGATTGTATCAAGCCAATTTTTTTACTTTCATGTCACCTGCATTGTTATTTAATTTTATTTTTGTATACACTGTTTTTATGAACCTGGTAACAGTTACGTATATATTATTTTAAATTCAAAATTAAATTTAGTTACCTTGTTTTTCTTTTTGCGTAAGGCTTCATTTCGATCTACTCTCAAATCTTTCTAATTTATGTAGTGAACAAAATTATATAGAGTCAGGAACTCCTCTTTTTCCATTTCACATACTAAATTTACTTTTTGATGGAAGGGCAATTGCCTAACTAAACGCTCAACTCAATGTATCTGTAGAATCATTCAATGAAGACATCCGAAAATCGCACGATTATTTGTTTATATTTGACCGTTGATATTTGAAAATAAATCATGAGCGAATTCCTCTGATACATATGTCAGCGTTTTCTATATGTAAATGATACTATGTGCGTTCATTAATTTAAATTGTTAAAGATTCGGGAACCATTTTACGAATTTCACAGTTTATATTAGTGTCATTTTCCATGAAGATATACATCCATTTTAGTCTTTTGCACAATTCCCTACTTATATAATATTTTATATACATTCTGCTTTAGAATTTTCATTCTGTGACGCTATGTAAAATTTATATATCAAAACGTGTGTTACCCATTGCATAACAACGACCTATTCCATTATTTTTTTGCTTATTTGCCTTCCTCCCTTTTACTATAAGAACACGAAAAATTTTTGAAGGCTCCCATAATCTGTTTAAGGGGAATCTGCTTCCTATACAAATATTATTAACTTCTTACCTGAAGATCATTAAATTTGTTCTGAGAGCGCTACCACCTGTTTCTTAAGTCAAGATAGACCGATAGAGGAACGATAAACGCTGAAAAAAACCCACAAAAGCTCATAACGTTGTCTCCTTATTGAGTCAGGAGTTTATAATTTCATGCCCTTGTTTGGTCACGTAATCTGTTACCGACGCCAAGTACAAGCACCTGTAACATCTACTTTCGTTTTACAACTACTGACAGGATTTCCCGATTGAATACATTATAATGCATGTTGAAGAAAATTATAAGAATGAAAAGTATTGAGTTCTTTCTGACTGTATTGGGTTTTATTCATTTTCAATAATATAATAATGCCCTTAAAGGGAATATACAGAAAAACGAGACTTTTTTCAATATTTTATTTAACTTGTTTTCTTTCTTATTCATTAAGAAAGTTTCTTGTACATGTTTTAATCAGTTTCTTACTCATTTCCTAATGTATTAGAGTTTCCAAATTTTGTACAAGTGTTTTGTCTCAATAATAATGCTCTATTTTCCTATTTTCAGAAAAATAGTAGGATAATTGTTTCATTTAATTAAATTTTGCTTCCATTTAATGACGCCATTTGGTAGTGAATATAAAAATTATACAGTTAATTATCTATAATATTTTAATAATGAATTACGAGTTAGATATTAATCCTTGTACAGTCGGAAGGATTAATATCTAACATCTAATATTAATATCTAATAAAGATCATTCGAGGCATAAATAATCACTTAATACGTTTACTTGTTTATTACACGAAAAAAAAAAGGTGAAAAGAGAAAGGGCGCCTGTGTGCTCTTAATGCCACAGTTCATCACATTTGGATTGAATGCCGAGCTTTATACTCCCATCGCCACCATTTTATTCACCCATCAAATGTAACTCTCCCAGAATTGCTGGGAAAAATTACCTTCCAAACATTTTTTTAAATTTTTAATTGCTACAGACATTTTACTATATATTAAACAATTTCCCTTTTTTAATATTTATTTTAAAACAAAGTTGTAATATTTCGTATTCATCTGTATTTTAGCTATTTTATATTAGTTTATACATAAACATACTTGATTTTATACGGAGTTTCAAACATCAACAATTCTTTACTTTTACCACGGGGATAGCGCAGTATGTCCAAGAAGGGCCCTTGTGCCAAAAAATCCAAATCAATCAACCAACCAACACCAAAAAATATATTAAAATTAAAAATATAAATAAATAAATAAAATGCCAAAAGGATGCACCGTCTTGAATGGTGACTGAGAGAAGACATTCGACTGCAAAGGGTAAAAACGTAAAATAAAATTTCTTAAAGTGTTCTGCATTTAATTACATTCTCAAACTCCTTTGATTGTATTAATTTATTTCTCTTTTAAATACAAAAATGTGGCATAATGTGTCAAAATCAATTTGATTATGAAATTTCAATTTAAGTTTTGTTTCTAATGATACTCATATGGGTCGAGATTCTGTGATTCCACCATATGCTTCAACCAACTGCTTCAACATTTAATCATTATTTCATTTCTCACGAATCATTATTTCCTTATACTTTTAATCAATATTCATTTCTTATTGAAAAGCATATTTGAAAGGGAAATGAAGAGATTTAGATTCCGGATCTTAAAATTACTGTTATAAAACTTTTATATCAAAATTTAGTGCTTGGTTTTTAAATGGCGAACCTTTAAGAACAAGAAAACAAATGCAAGATTATATCCTGCATTTTAAGCTATGACAAGCATGAAATCTTGATCAATATCTAATTTATTCCTGCTTAATGAATTATTTCCTCATAATATTTAAAAATCACTCGGAATGAGTGCCATAAAGTAATGACGTGTTAAGTTTTCAATTTGATAAGTATGCAATTGTGGAGCTCATTAAAAAATCACGCTTACATTTTCCTTTTTTTATATAAGAATGACGCAAGTATAAAATTAAATATAAGAATAAATCTCACGCTTAAAATGGAAATCAGATTTTAATCATTCGCATTATCTCATTTCTTAATGAATGCCAAAACAATTATCGCTTGAGTCGGCAATTTAGCTGCCTCTTCACATCAGCAATGCTTAAGAATAACAAAATTGTCTAATATTGAAATGACACGCATTCTACATTTTATTATAGTCTGGATCTCTGCGGCATTTGACAGCTTATTAAAGTAAGAAATTTTACTTTGTCTATTAAGTAATTATTTTCGAAATCGTGAATATTATTATGATACTTACAGTAAACTTAGCAATAAAGAAAATATTAATGGAAGTTTGTTGAGTTTGCTTAGACTCGTGATGTATTTTAATGCTGAAAAAGTGCTATTTCATTAAAACTCATATAACTATTAACTGTGCAGATGGTACTGATGTGCTGTTGATAATGCAGATAGTACCAGCTATGTCCACATTTTTTTCTTCACTTGATACATTTCATTTTTGTAAATAGGAGATTTTGAAACTGAGGTTTTATTCATTTCTTAATACTCTTTAAGTTTTGAAATTTAGAACACATGTATTCTCGAATAATGTAATACTATTTTAAATTTTGAACACATGCAATCTGGAATGATTTAAAACTATTTTAAATTTTGAACACATGCGCAATATGGAATAATGTAACAGTATTTTAAATTTTGAAAACATGCATTCTCAAATGATTTAACACTATTTTAAATTTTGAACACATGCGCAATATGGAATAATGTAACAGTATTTTAAATTTTGACCACATGCATTCTCGAATGATTTAACACTATTTTAAATTTTGAACACATGCGCAATATGGAATAATGTAACAGTACTTTAAATTTTGACCACATGCATTCTCGAATGATTTAACAATATTTTAAATTTTGAACACATGCGCAATATGGAATAATGTAACAGTATTTTAAATTTTGACCACATGCATTCTCGAATGATTTAACAATATTTTAAATTTTGAACACATGCGCAATATGGAATAATGTAAAAGTATTTTAAATTTTGACCACATGCATTCTCGAATGATTTAACAATATTTTAAATTTTGAACACATGCGCAATATGGAATAATGTAACAGTATTTTAAATTTTGACCACATGCATTCTCGAATGATTTAACAATATTTTAAATTTTGAACACATGCGCAATATGGAATAATGTAACAGTATTTTAAATTTTGACCACATGCATTCTCGAATGATTTAACAATATTTTAAATTTTGAACACATGCGCAATATGGAATAATGTAACAGTATTTTAAATTTTGACCACATGCATTCTCGAATGATTTAACACTATTTTAAATTTTGAACACATGCGCAATATGGAATAATGTAACAGTATTTTAAATTTTGACCACATGCGTTCTCGAATGATTTAACAATATTTTAAATTTTGAACACATGCATTCTCGAATGATTTAACAATATTTTAAATTTTGAACACATGCATTCTCGAATGATGTAATACTATTTTAATATGTTCAAAACTTCATTATAATTTAATCACTTAAAGTATTTAATTTTTTATTTCACACCTGTGAAGCTGTATGTTAGTGAATTTGAAAAAAAAATATTTAAATATTACTGGACATTTATAATAATAAATTGTATACTAAAGACTAAAAGTTAGAAAATAATTCGAATAAAATGCATTAATAGCACAGTTAAAAGCTGGTTATTAAAATCTATTTCATTTAATTCACATGTTCTAATTAAACAAATACATACGTTTCTTTAAAAATTTCAAATCAGTATTTATTAAATTCAGATCTTTTTTCCAAGAAAATTACTGCTACACTTCTTTATATCACCGTGACTAGAGTAACCATAGTGCTTAAACTTACAACACCCTTGTATCAATATGATTCTGGGGAAACTCTGTACCCTTCTGCGTGAGTAAATTAAATTTTAATAACCAGTAATATTAAAATGCATTAATATTAAATGCAGTAATATTAAATGCAAATTATATAATGAAATGCAAAAGGAAAATGAAACATAAAAGGAAATGCATATTGAAAGAGTAAGAGAAACAAAGAAAAGAGAAGTAACCGAGTTTAAATCTGCATAATTGTATTTCATTTATCTACCTAACAATAATTATCAACTTTCAGTTCTCAGATTATTTTAATTTTTATGTTGTAAAAGATTAATACAGATTGCATTTTTTAAAACTGCCCTTTGTTATTTGATACAACTGAAAAACTTGAATTAAAATGAAATAATTTCTACAAATTATTGTGGGGCAAATTAAAAAGTATATATACTGTGCAATAAAAGCGGAGGTAAAAAGATTCCTATTTCGGAGTTAATGTCCAAAAAAAGCAGTTTTTATACTTTAATTTAAAGATTATCAAAAGCATTTAGTTAAATATTTGGATGAAAGAAGGAAATTAGTTTGAATTTCATCTTAACAATGAAATGATTTTATAGATTGAATATCAAATTAAATTTTAAAATTTGTTAAAAACAAATTATAAACAAGTACCGAAATGAAATTCTTTTCATTAAAAATGCACACTTTTTTTTCAATTTTAAGATAGTAGGAAAACCATTTTTGTGAAATAGTAGTTTTAGAATATATAATCATCAGTTTTCAGAATTGGGTTGCAGCGAGTACCCATTTAGCGACAGTTAAAACTATTTTCCCTCTTGGTGAAACTTTTTGTTTTACACATATTTCTTGATTTTTTTTTACATCCAGTTCCCTTTGACTGAATGGAGTTTGGGATGATCCCTCTTCAGAACATTTCTAATAATATTTTGAAGCTTCATTGATTAACGAAGCATTGAATTAAGTTAACTGTAAAAGCGTTCTATAAAGCAACTTGAAAAATTCATATAGAGATTTTTTTTTTTACATTTGGATATTGCTATTCCGTAATAAGAGAGATTTCTGTGCCACGTATGTTAGATTTTTATATATACATACAGCCTGATTCGAGCTATGATGTCACCAACTATTATCATCCTAT
This sequence comes from Argiope bruennichi, assembly GCF_947563725.1. Taxonomy (NCBI): domain Eukaryota; kingdom Metazoa; phylum Arthropoda; class Arachnida; order Araneae; family Araneidae; genus Argiope; species Argiope bruennichi. The sequence continues at coordinate 145,722,490 of NC_079151.1, forward strand.
CTAGTGACTGAGATTTGCTTTGAACAATTAAATCTATGTCTTTAGAGTTATTTTTAGATTCATTTCTTATTTTGAAATAAGCTTTCGGTAGAATCAACGCTTCTGGTATTGTGTAAATTCCTTTTTTTCTACTTGCAACCTAATAAGGTAATTTCGCTGTACATGTGACCAGTGTGAAAGCTATTTATCACGAGTAGAAACAGTCTTGATGCTATTAGAATGGAATATTTTTTTAAATTTAAACACTGTCTTGTCTAAACTATCTCAGAGTAAAAAATGGATAACAATAATAATTCTCATAATCATTTAAAACTGTTTTAAACAAAAAACGTCGAAATATCAAAGAGAAAATTTTGCAAAATTTGGAAATTATACTACCCAACATTTATCGTTTATGTTTTTGTTATGTAAGCTTTGTTTTATAATAATGCCTATTTCGTTCTTCCGTTGGCTTTGAGAAAAAAAATTTCAATGAGCAGAAATAGGGTTCCAAATGTAAAGAAACTCTTCCAATGAGAAAACGGATATCATGCAAAAATCAGCACAATAACGCATGTCATTGTCATCGCAAAATCAAATTTTGCTACTTTTATAAGGAAGAAATTTCGCAACCAATTAAATGTTATTTTTTCATTTTTTTTTCCACAGATGAACAAGCTTTTCATTTATGCGACTATGTATAGGGATGCTTTTCAATTTTTTGAAGCAGAGATAGAGGTACTGTTAATGTTTGGCTGGAGAACAATGCCCTGGCATCAGAACATGCGTTGTAGTTCCAAGGCCATCTCCTCAGAATAAAATTGGAACAAGAATGAAAAAAGGCATGTGGAAAAATAACTGTCTTACTTTGAATTTGAATGTTGGAATTCTCAACACTTTTGAATGAACTATGCTAGTTTAAATGTGACGTGTATTTCTTTCTATTTGGCACATTTATCACTTCATTTAAAAAAACAATAGCATCCATGACATAAAGAAGTATTTAAGCTTTGAGTTAGTGAAAAAAAATATGAATACTTAAGAAAAGGAAAAATTATACTTTGGTATATCAACAACTAATCCCTGGGAATCAAATCTCATTAAGGTTAAAAGGAATTAACTTTCATTAAATTATCTTCTTTTAATTTTTGATGCGGAAAAAAGCTGTTTTAAATATTTAAATGTCTGCTAACGCTAATTACAAAAATACGCACAGCAGCAGGTGCAGCAAGCTGGAACTGCTTGACATTTGTACATCACTAATCCAAATAGCCAACCAATTTGCTTTGAAACGTAATCAAATTGGAGAAAATATATTATGTATTTTTTTAATGTTTTTAGGCTATTCAAAATAAATCATTATATTTTCTGGCGGATATAGTATAGAATTAGAGGGACGAGAGAAAAAATCAGTTTTGCGTATTTAAATGAAAATTATTAATCTGAGAGGAAATGTTTTGATCAATTTCCAATCAGTATAAAACAGTCGCCGAACGTTGAGATAGCTGAATTTTTAAAAATGTGTAAATTTCGAAAAACAATGCAAAGTACGTATCCAAATTTGAATTTCAGCTCGAACATTATCTTCGACAGGATGAAAAAAATATATATTGGCTTTCTGTTTTAAAGCAGTTTCATGAGCATCAGTTTCCGGTTTATTAGCATCATTTTGTGTTGCTGAAAGTATTTCGTACATTTTTCGTCAGAAAGTGCATGGATTTAAAAAGGAATTTTGCAGGAAACATTTTTTTTATTACGTAAAGAGAATACTCCATTTTAAAATGCTTTTTAACTGTTCTTTTTTAATTCATGTTCAGCGAAAAACACACAACGAACAAGGAGGCTATAAGAAGGAAAAAAAGAGATATGAGAAAGTGTTTAGAGTTAAAATAGTTTCGAAAGGGACTTCGACCCAAAATTTAAGAGAAAAAGCAGTTTGGTTTAGACAGTAAAAAACAAATACGGGTGCTAATTAAAATTTAAAATTGAAATGATATTTGAAAATTCGTGGTTAGAAAATAATTTATTTCATGAAAACAAATAAATTGAAATTTTTACAATCCTTCTCCTTCCTCCGCAAATCTCATATGATAGAAGAAAATTTGGCGTATAAGATTTTGAAAAGATTTAAAACTTAATAAATATGCTTAAAATTTTAAAAGGTTTGATTGAGCAAGATTAAAAAATATATATTCACTAAGCGAAAATGCAATGAAATCATTTCAAATGTAATAGAAATTTAAATTCTACAGATGAAGTAATATAAAGTAATAATATTGAAAACTGATTCGTTAAAAATTTTTTTAAGTAAATAGCATTCTTTGTATAATAATCGTATTTCATGTTATGACATCACAAGTTTGTTTCATCATTATTCTGAGTATTCAGTTGGAAAAAAAAACAGTTGTCATATAATTTTTTAGCAGTTGTAATGTGGCTGTTGATAGTTCATGCCTTCAAAGTGCTTTCGAAAGCTTTGTTTCATGTAAAGCAAATTAAGTACAAATACATAATGAATACATGACTGTAAAAAAAATCAACATTATCAAAATATGCATAAAAAAATATGTTTTAAAAAAAGAGAATTTGTTTGAACAAGTGTTGGGTGTCAGTGACATCTTTTTAGTTTAACGACAGTCGTGAAGGTATCTGTATTCTTGTAAACTGTTCGTAGAATCGCAATTCTTATTAATCAGCCTGGGCAAAACTGGCATTGGCGTTGTGTCATATCCCACGCATTCTTCCAAAATTAGGCACTGCATGAGAAAAATCATAACAGTGTAATGCATTGGGATGGTGTTAGATTTCTAAGAAGTTTTAATCGTCTTCTGAGATGCAATGCCAATAAAAGATACCAGGTAAGTATCAGCCTTCGGAGGGGAACTACTTTTTGTGTGGATTGATTCTTAAAAAAGGGGAAAAAATGAAACAATATTTCATGAGATTGATTTTTTTTATTATTATTATTTAATACATTGATTCTTTTTCCACTACTTATTATTTTTAAATTAAAACATTTTATTTGGAAACATGAACAATTTAGATAGGCTGTTTTGCCAAAGAATTAGTTTGGTTCTATATTTTTATTTATTTCTTAAACTTATTAGGTTTATTAATTCCTTAAACTATTTCAGAATATTGTTAAAAATGCTTATGTAAACAGGAAGAAATGCAAAATTTCTACCATTAAAAATAAATATATTTCTTATAAACAATTTTAGCTGAGCTAATTTTTTGTTATGAAAGTCGATCATTCTATGCAAAGCCAAATCACGAATTTCATCAGCTATTTTATGGTTGTTATTTTGGCCAATAAGAGAATTATAAGATAATGTGTTAAACAGCAACTCTGCAAGAGGATATTTAATTATTGAATTGCGAATTAAATTTTATTCGTTGGCACCTTTCTCTAATACTTTTTTCTGTGGGATATCGGCTGAAGAAGAATTGACTTTATATTTAATCCTAGTTACTATAGATTAAGTAGCGTGTTTCATTTTACTGTCAGTTTAGGGATAATAAGCTGAAAAACAGATATGCTTCGTAATATATATTTTCGAGAATATTTAGAGCTAAAGAAAATAAATGCAGAGTGTCTTTCCTGTAATGATTCGCCAAGAATATAAATTTGGAAAAATTGTTTTAAAATATGGATATAAATTACAGAATTTTCCTTTTTGAATGGGAAAGCCCAAATATCCTTATTGTTTTATCAAATACAATATCAAAATTTCTTGTGTGAATTATAATTATTAAAATCTCTTAGTTTCGTCAGAAAAGCTATCAAAAAGTTTACTTCTGAGTGGCACTAATTATTTAAAAAAAATGAAATCTTTACTATTTTTATATTAAATCAGCATATATTACATTGTTTAATAAATTCAATAACGTTAGCCAATAATATTGAAAAAGTAATTAAATAATCCTTCTTTGAATTCAAAGGGTAACCAAATATGAAACATTTATTTTATATTATAGATATCCCATATTTGGATATCTCATATTCGGATTTTTTTATTACGATTATATTAGAGATTTTATGCTGCTTAAATCCACAAAAATATTTTTTTTTATATTTATTAATATCAAGTAAATCAATTGAATATTAAAGATGATGAAAAACTAAATGCTTAATAACATATATGTTTCAATATTAGTAGAATTCTTTTGATATTTAATGCCATAAACATACTTTTCAATGGAATAACCTACATCTTAAACTTTTAACATTTTTGAGTTAAGTCGCATGAGCAATATGAATTATAATTTTTTAATAATGCAGGTTGTAGCAAAATTTATCTAAAGTATCGAACTACGGCAAGATACTCTAATTCTGATATTGCAAATGTCTTCTATACTTTGAAAGTTCTGGGATGGAAGACAACGGAGACATCAAATTGTTTCAATGCAGTTCCGTTTTATTTTTATTTGTTTTTATTATTTCCATTTTTTTAATGAACCTACCCTGTTGCATCAAGTTATATAATGTCAAAACTGGCTTTGTTATTAATATTTTTGTTCATTTTTCAAAGAAATTTGAGCATCTACTGTCCAGTTAAGTTTCACATCTTATTTTTCAACAATTGATTTAATGGATATTTAAGTTAAGCAAAGTAAAAAAATGTGAAACATTTATTAAACCAAGGAATTTTTGAAATTCTTTTAGATAATAGGGTGATTGCAGCTTATTGATAGTTTTATTTTATGAATAATTTTATCTTGCTCAATTTCATGGCCAAGAAAGTTAGTTTTAATTTCAGCTTAAACACGTTTTTAATATTTTCTTTTTGTCATAAATGATTACAGAAAAATTCATTTGATAAACCTGATGAAACTTTTCCCTCTTTGAAATTCGCCGCAAGTTCATTTCCCTGCTTTGAATCCAATGAAACATATTGAAGATCAAAGAATGATCATAAGAAATAATCCGATGAAATTTAGCATTTTATCTGGAAGTATTTTACCTTTTAGTACACACATACATAAAGATGTTTCAACTTTAGATCAAATTATTCACGTATGTACACAGATGGAGTTATATTAGTCTGTACTGACCTGATTCTAATGTTGAAATATAAAAACAGTGTAAATGTTCAAATTCATACACATCGATTACTATTATTCCATTCAGAATTAATATATAAAAAAGTGGTTCATTTATTTAACTATTGAAATCAGACTTATAACTCAATTTGCGATATTTCACCACATAAGCAACGCAAATGTGTAAAAAAATACTTTATTTTCTATAGAAGTTGAGAATGAAAATTTACTAAAGTTCAATTGTTACTCTTATCCTATATTAAAAAAAATATCAATGAATAAAATATTTTCTTAAATTTATTCTATAATCACACGAAGTTTTATTTCTCTATCTATAAATTTTGTTGAGATATTTAAAGAAAAACTTATCCACTAAGACAGTTTTTTTTTTCACATTTCAGACTGGTGTCAGAGCGAGTTTCTTGTTTCCTTTGTTCCAAGAAAAATATACATAACATAAAATGTTATTAAAAGGTCGGAATCATAACACATTGCATAATGTATTTATAAAATTTTGAAAAAAATGTCAAAATGTTACATTCATGGAGGTACTTAAAAACTTATTAAAAATGAGCTACTTTGTCACCTGTACAAAGCCGCATTATTCTAACAATACTTGGGTGCATTCGGTTCATTTCATTCACTTATGACATCAAGACGAGCTTCTTCAATTCGTCAGCAAAGACCCGCTGCGGCTGCAGGAGACGTGTAATGTATCGAAGAAACTAAGCACACCTCCCTCAACAGACACAAACATATAAATAAAAATCAACAGACATCAAATCAAGTGATAGAGTGGGACCTTCAGCAGATTCCTATATGCCAATCCATCTGTGAGGAATTCAGCATCCTGTAGTTAATGTATGGTGAGAAAAAGCACCATACATTAAAAATAGCTAATAAATTAGCTATGCTCTCCAAATAAGTTCTTCAACTAACGCAGGTTCAATTCGAGCAAATTCATGGCAGAAGTGCATTCAAGAATATCGGATACTTTTCTTAGGTATTAAGCATTCGTTGTATTATGAAGTCGAAAAGTGGTTTTGGAAATAGGTAGTAGAATTCTGGGATTCAAAAACTCTCACTGTAACCTTAAATAATATGTAGACGATTAAAGACGATTCGAAAAAATGTGTGTATCCTAATGGCAGATCTGCATCCAAGAATATCGAATACCTCTTGGGTATTGATTTATGAAATTGAAATGTGATTTCGACAATAAGCAGTAGAATTCTGTGATGAGGAACTTTTATTTTACAAATTTTTAATCGTTCTTTTAAGCTCTAAATTGTGCTGTTGCTTTTAAATTTTTTTAAATGCTCTTTGCTTCTAACAATACTTAGACACTATCACCTATTGTAAAAAATATTTAGAATGCAATAGTAAATAATATGTAGTAAATATTTCATCAGATATAAGTGCTTCGACAAAATATCTTTACTATACGAATAACTCTTTTGTAATAATCTTTGCAAATACGCATTGGGACCAACACTTCGCTGATCACACGCATTAGCCCACAGCAGAGACGAGGGCATATCACCAGCAAGGACAGATGAAATGTGAGGACTTTTGTTCGAATCGAGTCGCGGATCTCTAATTGCTCGAATCATCCGTGAAGTTTCCGGGGGCACAATGTAAGTTTGAGACACGCCAGTTTAATAAATTATGAGATAATCACATTGAGCAATTTTCTTTTCTCCAATCAGATTATTCAAGTCATTTTTAATGAAATAAATAATTTGACTAGTGGTTGGTGTTATAAAACATTTAAATACCGTAAACATCTTCTTTCAATGAAAACTGCGAAATTTCTAAGATATTGGCTGAAATTATCATGCAAGAAGGTAGGCACGACAACAAAGAAGAGATGTGAATTCATATATTGCTATCATAACCTCTCAATTCCAACAAAAACATCTTATGAAGATCCTGCTAAAGAGAACTTGCTATATGTACTGGTGTTTATCACAGGAATATCAACTTATTTACGGCATAGCTATCAATTCAATTGCTTATGATTCTATAAAAAGAAAACATAAAAAAACTTTTATTCTTTTAAAGACTTAATGGATCATTCTGAACCTTGATAGTGTGTGCTTTAATTTCACGAGTCATACCAAAAGTCAAATTTAACAACGTTAGCGTGTAGGATATTACTGCTGTTTTGACAGCTTTTGTGTCGATTATTCGGACGAGATGTTAAGATACGCAGAAAGATATCTGGTTTCTATAATGCATTCGAAAATCAGATTCTATTTTGTAGGTTTAGAGTGAACCGCCAAAAACAATGCCAAGATAAAAGTAATTTTTTTGCGTAAAATCAAACCCATTGCAATTTTTTACTCAAGACGCATTGCATAAAGTAATAAATGAAAAATGAAAAGTTGGAAAAATACAGTTTAAGATCTTTTTCATTATCCTTTTGCGAAAACAGATACGTAAGAATTTGCGCTTTATAATTGGTTCTTGATTTCAAACTACTACGATAATTCTATTTGTGGTCAATAGTTCAGTTTGATTGTTTGCAGCAGCAGAATTTATTTACAAGGAATTGAAATTGTTGTTTTTGTTTGCAGAAATAAAATATTTGTATCATAGGAGTATTATCTTATAATTTTTCAAAATAAATTAAATACATTTCGGTATTTCTTAAATGAATTTGTATCATTTCTAAGAAAAAAATAAGCAATTTCATTCTGTTAAATCTCCTAATTTAATTCAATTATTAAATTGGTAGACTTTTTTTCTGTCAGAGTCCTATAATAATTTTTTCTCTTTTCATTAATTTTATACTGAAGGATCAACAATTATTGGATATCGACTTAATAGCTCATGTTTCATCCATAATTTCTCAGAATGTTTCTCATACAGAAATTCTTTTCAAAATAATACTAATCTAAATGTAATGACTTTTCTCAATTGATCTACAAACATTTCTTACTTTACCATAAAAAGACAAATTATTTCAATCTGAGAAATGTTAGTAATAGTTTAAATATTGCAAACGTTATTGTTACCATTGTAAAAATCATGGCAATCAATAAAAAGAATAAAAAAGGGGTGGGTGGGGATTCTTGTTACATACTTTACTTCAGTTTTTATTCCGAGAAAATAAAAAGAATTAAAAGGTACGTCGATAGTAGTTATAATTTAACTCTTTTCTTTCTTTCTTTTTTTTTTCTTAATTATATCAACTAGTATTAAGATATAATTGATGATCTTCGCACTGAAATAAATTCTATATGAAGCATAAATTCAGGAAAGGTACGAATCTAACAGATTTGTCAATTCGCTTTCCGATCCATCTGGAAATCTAAAAGCATAATAACAGAGCAAGCGGTATTTCGAATGCGTTTGTTTCGTATATATAGTTTAACGTTGTTAGGTTAAATTAACATTTATATAATATGCATAAATTTCCAATTAAATTTGTACATATGTTTCAATAAATTTTGTGAGAAATAGAAGCTATAAGATATACGGTCAGCTATTGTTGAGCCCTCAAAATCAAATGACATCTATTCCTTTAAGTTGGATTTTAATGATTTCGGAATATTATTCATAGATTTCGGATGCGATCCAGGTTTTTAGAAAGCACGGTCTATAACTTTGCTTGATTATTAGTTAAATTTTGATTTAATGTTGTAACCCCCTGCATTTGAATTTTAATTATATCTAATACGAACCATTACGAAAACAAGAGGTTGTCTTTTTTAAGAATAATTTACCTGTTTGTTGTCATTTTCTAATTGTGAAAAGAACTTGCACTTCGTCTCATCACTCATCACACATCAAAGGCCACTCTTCTCATTGTCTCATCGCTTTCACTGCCGACTCACTACTTCTCACAACTGGCTACTACACAAAAGATACGACGCTGCTTGCACAGTAGACAAAGCGACTCGATGCTCACAACTCAGCTCGGAACCCGCTCTACACAACGCCGGCACTTCGCTGTCGAGAGGATAGCGAAGAAGCTATCCTCTCGAAGACTCGTTACTTGTCGGCGACTCCGACTACAATTCAATTCACGTCGACAATTCACGACGATGACTCTCGACGACACACCACAGCTTGAGAGTGCCGGCCTTTTATAGTTCCCGGAAGGTGGGCCTAAAATCTTCTAAACCAATCAGGCGTATCTCGGTTCCTAATGGACGGATCGATAAAATTCTCGAAATTTCGAGCATTATTTATTTTGTCACCAAAATCGCCAAATACGTAGCCAAGTCGTCAACAACACTGGCTCGGCATCGAACAGCATCCAATACAGATGATTGTAAACGGTCTTTCTTATGATGACACTATTCGTGATGGGTAGCCAAATTACAGGCTTGTAATAATATGTAAGTCAAACTTTCTTAAAAAGTAAACATTAAATAATTAAGTTTCTGAATAATGTTACGAAAGTAGATGATAGAAATAATGGTTGATAATTAAACATCACGATACAAAACTAATTGAAACTCGGAAATTAAGAACGAGAAACTGCCAACTTTGAACTTTTACAGGAAAGCAATATATCAATTTCAAGCTAATTTTGGCATTTACTGTGTTTTCTATGTCCGTATTTTCAATGATGGCTCTATGTTCTATTAAGTTACACATCGCGGTGCTTATGTAATTGGCGAAGAATACCGACGTTCTTTTTAACTAAGCTTATGTTTGATTGTTTTTCAATTTTTGAACTTCGGTGTTTAGTACGTTTCGATGGCGAGATTTTTTTTTCTTTCTCATTTTAGCATTTACTATGCACGTTCCATTTTCAATCTTCGATACCACCTATACAAGTTAGTAAATACTACGATACCACCTATACAAGTTAGTAAATACTTCGATACCACCTTCAAGTTTAAAAATGTAATTTACTGATCGCAAGGCATTAATTAACAGACTATAAATGTAAGTAAATCTGGAATCTTCTACATCTCACATTACTTAGAAGAGTGCGACATTTGATACCCTACTTTCCTCTGTAATTCTGATTCTTACTGATGTTTTCTACTTCCTTTCTAATTTTGTATTTAGAATTCTGAAACACCCTGTATAACATTATATTAATTAATTTAATTTCAGAAATTTTTTTATTGTCTGTAGAATATTAATATTCGATCAAGAAAAATCAGTAAATAAATGCATGAATCATTTTTCAGATTAGAAAAAGATAAAAATAAATCTTTTTAACTTTATGTTTTGTCGGAATTATTAAATGATTAAATATGAAAGCACGATTTTTCATTTTTCATAAAGAAAGATATTTTTCATAAAGAAAGAATTATTATTTTTTCTATACTGAATTTCTGTGAGTATAATGAAATATAGAAAATAGATTAGATAGACTAGATTTCATAATCTGAAAGGAATTTTTTTTTAACTACGGCAAGGTATCAGGGAGAAAGACTTCACTAATCACTGTGATCCAGAGCATTCACCACTGACTTTTTTGAAAATAATAAATTGTTTTAAAAATGTCTCCAACTTCGATTTCTTTGACATGACTTTCATCGTGAATGTAGCGCAATTCTATGCTGCACAAAACCTAACATAATTTTTTGAAATATTGTGTCTGAAATTAGAAATGAAAGAATCCGAATGTTTTTTCGTTCATGCTACTTCTTCTTTTAGCCTTAAATATTTAATTTATTTTAATTTGAAGTGTATACTGAACCTTCTTACATTTTTATAAATCTTTTTTCTAATCTCATTCTCAAATTTCTTCCTTTCTCTTACTTTTCTAGATAGCATTTAGATCAATAAAAAGACAGTATGGATGTTCTTGCAAATCTTTAAGACTGTGTTTATTTATTTATTGTCTTGGAAAGTATGACAATAGCGATATCTACTTGACATATTTGAAACACTCGGACGGGAACCTTAAGACCATCAACCTAACCCTTTTCCTTGCCTTGCTAGTCTGTAATAAGGCCACTACTACAGATATCATCAATTCAGCATTGATGATTTGAAGACTGATAATATATTAACTTATAAATTCAAGGGAAACCTGTAATCAATTTTCCCAGATCTGTGTTTTCCAAAACCGTCTACTACACGCCCCGTATTATTTGTATACTAAACAAAAAAAATTGGAATTATTTGGAAATTAGAATTGCTTATTGCAAAATGAATGTGTCATTTCTATTATAATTACAGAATTACATTTATCAAACTAGCTGGAATCGAGTAATTATCTCAAATTTTAATTAACAAGATTTCTTCTTTCCATGCATTACTCCTAATTTCAGTCCCACGGGGGAGGGGGGTACCTCATAATTGAAGATGAGAAGTTTCCAGCATGGTGGTTGGTTCTCGCCACAATTGTGGGTATATAAAAAGGTGGGGGGAGGACTACCTCCCATCGATGAAGGGAAGTACTTCCTTAGGGAAAGGTTGTACCTTAGCCGGTGATGGCCTTTAGGACTAAACCCTAGTTCCCGCCAGTGTTGATGTCCCGGTGGTCCGGCCATTCAAGTTTTTCAGTGTGCCTTCAAGGGTCTCAGAGTAATCAGTCTATCTCCCAATTTCAATGGTTCTACCGCAACAGGTGATCTGACAGTTGATTTGGAGGGGAAAATATATCTAGTGTTGCCTTAGAATAGTTTGGATTTTTTTTTAATTCATGTTTCTTAAAAGTAAAATGGGGTTGCACAGTACTTTATGTACCCCCTTATCTTGCCTTTCTATACAATATAATAAACATTCAACATTTCGTTGTATATATTGATGCACAATATATATTTTCGTAGAATGTGAATCGAAAGTGTCTCCGATTAAAGAAGTGAAGATTTCATAAGATTTTCATACTGAACATATTTCAGTGAATTATCAGTTTTATCAAAAATATTGGTAATAAGAAAAATACCGACATTAATAATAAGAATATCGACAAGAAAGCATATGCAAAGCAACATATCGCTACGTAGTTATAAAACAAGAATATGCAATACAGAACATTGCTAACTTTATCAGCAAAGACGATCCGACTTCATCAGATGAAGATTACGTTACAAAATTCCAGAAAATAGTCTCCCGCTTTTAAAATACATGATTCTGCCAACTTTTTCTGCATAATATCACTGCAGAGCAAATGACTCTACTTGTAAAAATTATACGATATTTTAAAATGAATTCCAAACGGTAAGAAAAAAAAGCAACTGATTCTATTTATTAAATGAGAAATCAGAAAAGCAAATGACAATTCAAGGAACTTCATTCGTTTGTGCAATTGCACTGCAAATTCGATTACCAGAATAAAGTAGCAAGCGACAAATGGATGAAGGTGTAAAAAGGCATTTTCAATCGTATGAGATTCATATGTTGTATGAGATCACTGTGCCTCACATGTATTATTCAGAAGGGTGAGTTTCCACCCAAGGCTGCCAAAACACAAGAATACCAATGAGACCGGGACAGGACCAAACAACCCAAGAATTCTTGGAGAATTTTCTTCCGCTCTTACTTCATTAAAACTTCCTGCAGAAGAACAGTGTCAGGGAAACTGCAAACTTTGCAAGGCGTATTCTCAGTGAGAAATTGAGCAACATTCTTTGACGAGTAGATTTTGCTTTTTTAATTCTTCTCTAATGAAAGAAAAATCAAATTCTCTTTTAAAGCTCCAAATTTTTAGTACAAATATTCGCTAACTTTTGTAAACAGTACATAACTGGTATACACATAAGGTGGCTGATGTTGCCAAAATTTTGGGTATCTCATAAGTAGTGAAATGAGATCATTTTGGTGTGTTATTGATATAACTTCATGGCTGAGAAGAGACGAAAAAATAATATGAATTTATTTCTAATACTCAGCTACATAACTCTTTCAAGTTGCGTGTGGGAAAAGAGCTATAACACTTCTCGATAAAAATTGCACCTCTAATGAAAATTAGAATAAAATTTTTGAAAAACATAATAAAGTGATAAAATAATATTTACCAATGTAATTTTATCTTCTTAACACCTTCAAAAATGTAAAAACAGTCAGAATTTCAAAACACCATAAAAATATTTACAGTGAATTCAAATCCGTTGTTTATATGTGAAGAGTTGTTTTTAATGATTGCATTAACAAAGTATAGCTGTTTTTTGTTGACTCCTTCTCAAAGCTTAAAATTTCATCTTCCTCTAAAGTAAAGCAAAAGTACAATTAGAATTGTGTATGTATTTTTACTTTATAGTTACACATATGACATTTCTATGATACATATACAGATTTATACTCTGTAACATTTTAAACTTTTATTAACGGTATCTCTCATTTCACATTTCACAAACTAAATCCTTTCAGATATTCGCATCCAAAAACTAAGAATGTTTCTGATAAACAATATCAAATAAGATTTTCCAAGAAGTATTATACTCAATTTAATACACTTCATAAAAGATAATTTTGGTTTAAAAGTTTGCTTGTTTTTTGCGAAAACAAAAATTTTAGTGTCTTTTATTTCTTCTCTGCTTTTGTTTCTTATTCCTTGCCAATATAAAAAAAAATCTCGAATTTTTTTATCGGTTTTAGGAGACTGTTTCATAAAAAAATAGCGCCATCTAGATAATAGGAACAAAAACCGATTTTTTTGCAGAAAAAAGACGTCTTTCTGATTAGGATATCGGATATCACATGACCTTTTCTTTCAACAGTGTCAAAAGATCATGGTTAAAACAGAAATAAACAATAGGAAATCGGAAACCTTCATGCTGAAATCCAATGCCAGTTTGTATGTTTTGAAACCAGGTAAACCTAAAAAGGAGAGGACTTCCAACTACGCATATTAAGAGGTGAATTGTAATAAAAATTATTTGTTTTTAAATTACTAACTATAACTTATTCACTTTATTGTATTTAATAAATTAATTCTATTGTACAATCTTATTTATAGAGCTATCAAAAATTGTTAACGATAGTTTTTGCTAACTTACTCAATTTATAAGAATAACTTTTAATGACAGAAATAAATACTTAAATTATTCTCTGTCATAGTATTCCTTTTTTTTCATAATTATTTAAATAATAGACATATTTCTGTAATCATACGTGAGATGCAAACAGCATTATTTTAAATTTGCTGTCAATATTTATAAAACACAATTCACTAAAATCGTCCAAAATTTGTAGAGAATTAAAGAATACAAATAATAGAAGAACATTTATGAAGTATTAGAAATAGAGAAGAATTCCCTTAGAAGTAATAAGAAAAGAACATTTACTTAAAATGTCAGTTCTTTAACAACCTTTAAAACAACCTTTTATAATTAATCACATACTTATTTTATTAAGCAATGAAATCTCTTAGACATAGCTTGAATTAATTTTTTTCTATTTAACAATCCTTATTTTTGAAAACAGAAGCCTGAAAATTATTTTTCCTGTTAACCAAGCCTCACTATCAACCACAAAATAAAAGCATTCAAAACACAGACATTTTTCTTACCAAATTATTGCTTTCAAGTGAATATTGATACAGAAATTGCTGTTACAATTCTAAATGGGAAACTTAATATATCGAAGATTTAAAAAAATTAATTAATTGATATTTATTGGAATCTAATAATAAAAAGTATATAAAAATGATGGATGAACCTTCCTAAATAAAAAGTATCATTTATTTCAGGATGTTAAAACAGTTATTGTACGGGCTTCATAAAAAATTTTAAGTGATTCCACATTGATCAAATATGAGTAAGATTCAAAAATGAATCATACGAGCAGCCTCTAAACAATTTATTTTTCAAAATTGTCACTATTTTTTTTTATGTTTTACTTTCAAGTGTTAAGAGAATCGCACAGTGAAATAATAAAATATAATTTTAAAAAATGTTTGTTCAGCCAACACTATAAATCTAACGTTTGATGAAGACTTTAAAAATATCTAGTATTTTGTGGATAATGAATTTGATCTTCTTAACGTGCAACTAGCGTAGATCAGAAAAATATACGAAAACTCCGTCCTTTCCACAGGCAAAGACTCTTTATTTCTTTCATTCTTTATGTAAAGCTTTCTAATGTATTTTTTTATGATATTCAAACACCGATGACTGAAAGCATGGATAGTATTTAAAACACTTATCACAGATCAGGATATTGTGATGTAAGTACATTTCAATGATTGGCATAATTTTATGTCTATTTGTGTTAAGTAATTGCGGCAAATAAAAGTGACGTTTCTTCGGAAGTGTATCCTTTTTTTAAAAGAACAATCCAATTATTTGTGTCAATACATTAACATTAAAATTTTAACATGTAATTTTCTTACCACTATTTAAAGTATCAATTTCCTTCATTTTTTAATTAAAATCCTTTATCTGTTACTGCATATAGACATGGTCTTATTTTGAAATTTTTTGCTTTTAAAAATACTTAGGCATATTTTTATTAATTTAAGAAGATATCTTTACAATCCCATCATTCTTTATATTTACTATTTGTATGTTTAAAATATTAAAACGATCAAAGTATAAATAAGAGTGTTTTAAATACATATTAAAAATATAACTTTATATTTTCAAGCATAATATTATCCCACAATTAAAATGCAATTCCTCGCATACATGAGCAAAAGTTTCAATTGATAAAGTAAATTGTGATATCCAAATCGTAGGAAAAGTGAACAATAAACAAATGAAGCCGAAACTGTAATTAATAAAAACAAGATTTCCGTTTCAAGGTAGAAAAGCAAATTGGAACATTATCAACAAAAGTGAAATGGTTATTTAAAAATTTCGTTTTATTTAGAATAAGTTTAGATATAATTGTAAGAAAAATATTTAAAAAAAAAACTTTTTCACTAAGTGAAATGAAAGTATTACTTTTTAGAGACAATAATATTCAATGAAAAAATACTTAAAAATCATGTTTATTATTTATAACAACTATCTTATAATTTTATTTACTAACTAAAAAAATCAATAATGTTTACTGATGGCAATTTTATGAATTAATTTAGCACTGCAGCCAGGTAAATTTTTTTAAAAAATTTTTTCATAGTATAAAATATATTTTCATCTTTAAGGGTAATTGGAAGTATTAAAGAATTAGGAACTACTGATGAATTTCATATTTAAATTATGTCTAAGAGAATTGTTACTTATATAAAACTGAATTCATTTCTCCGATTGTACAATAATTAATTTAGTGCTAGAATATTTTCTTTAATGATTAATGAAAAAAATTTAATCTGAAATGTTAAGATCCATTGAATTAGAGATCCATTGGAGATCTTATTCATTCACTGACTTATCGATCAAAAAATCAATATCATCAATAAAATATTCTTCGTAAATCCTATTAAAAAAGTGAACATCGAAATCAGCTTTTTATCTTTAAGAATTGGGTAAAAAAAGACTGAAGAGAATTCTGTAACATGAAAAGTTAATTGAAGTTGCAATTATATATTTTATTGCTTAAATATTACATTTACTACAGAATTAATCATTATTTTTTTAATGTTTTGTTTCTTTCTCATGTTAGGTAAGGTACCACTGACACAACACATTTATTTCCTCTGTAATAAAGGTTAATAATGTTTATTCAAATTAAGCGTGTAAAAAATTTAACGAAAACAATAAAAAAATTAAAGTCATCTTTAATCTAATTGCGAGCAAAAGTTTAATGCCTTTTCTAAGTGTTGCTAATTTTACAGCTATAAACATAAATTAGTAGTGAAACTCTAATTTTTGTGATAATTGATTACCAAAAGTGATAAAAATTGCATGTACCAAAGTGAAAATATTGAAAAATTGCAAAAAAAAAAGTTGCTCGATTATTATCTTGGGCAATTACATTCCCTTTCTGTTTTCACTTTTATAAAATTATAAATGTCATTACTTATGGCACGTTGTTCCGATAGAAAATATTCTGGATTTTATTCCTCCGAAAAAAGTATTTATTCTTTCCGTGGGCATATTCACCGAATAGAGAATAGAATTTATTCCACTATTTTTTTGTAAAAAAAGAAAAAATATAATATTTGCATTAAAAATTATAAAATTATTTTTAATTCTATTATTAAAAACTAAAATACAAAAGAATTATGATTATTTTTATATAAAAATTCTTTGAAGTTATCATTGCCTGCAGTTGAATACAACATCATAAAATCTCATTATTGAAAAAGAAATTTATGAAATAAGATTCATTTACCATTATATTTTAATACTACTCTCTAATTCTCTCATATAGGCTTGAATTGATGAAATGGCACAAAGGGCAAAGGCTTTCATAATGTATGAAATATCTTAAATTGCCGCTCAAAATCACAAAACTATAAGTAACAGCAGATACCTGAAAAATTGCAGTGTTTATTATAGTGCTGCCTTCATATAACAAAAGAAAAAATCTTCCCAAGGAAATATAAGGGTTATGCGAAGTGTTATATCAACCTTCTTCAAATAAGGTATCTGAGGGTTAATAGGTTCATTAGAATTCTCATTGATTTAATATGGACATAATGTTGTTGCTTTTAATAACACCTAGTCAATTATAGAATTCATGATTTTTTGTGTGAAATTCGATGAAAACATAGATATTTATAGCTAATGGTAATAGTTTAAGCATCCAAAGTAGTTGCAAGATATATCTGTAGAGAAAATTCTTTGAATATCAAATTAAATTATGGAAGTTGTCGGTCAAAACCAGATCCAGTCTTCGAAGATAATATTTGGAATAAGACGTTAAACCCTAATATATCACAAGGTCCTCCAATTATGACTGGAGAAATAGATACCTTCAACTTCAGATATATTTTATTAAAATATTAAAAAAAAATTGTAAATTTCTCCTTTATTGAGCAGAATGTATTTTAATAAATACTTTTGAAGACCACTTATATTGAGTGAGGAAACTAATTTCACAGCCCTCTGTTGGTTGGTTGGCAGTTTCCCGTATTTTTGCTATAAAATAAGGAAACATGTCTATCTTCGTTCATGTTTTTAAATTTTGTAGTGATGTGCTTCGCTTTCATCCCAGTATGAGCGTGCTTCCAAATGTGCTTCACGGTGCAGCCAAGGTGAGTTGCTCAAAAGTCTATGGTCCACTCAATAAGTACATTATTTGAAGAATGTTTTATATTTTTGTGTGCATAAACTATTTATTGGCGGTTCAATTTCACTAAATAATGTCATTATGGCTAGTTCTTGTTGGAAAATGGTACGGTTATTTCAAAGAAAATGGGAATTTATGCGAAAAGTAAATTTAATAAATTCAAAAACAATCTTTCCAAATATTTTTGAAGAAATATTATGCAGTCCCATCTTTCAAGCGGCCTGTATTATCTTTTTCTTACTTTTAACTCTGCGTTTATTTTTGCTTTAAAAATTTTTAAATTGGGACATTAACTATCATAAATAGACTTGCTTTTTAAAATGACAGCAGTCTCAGAGACATTATAATCATAGATATGTTACGTGTTTTATTTATTATTATATACTTATAGAATAGTTACTCATATCTTTTACTGCTTAGCTTTTCACAGTGTGCATAGCTGTTTCAAACCTGCGTCTTTATATTTTACAAAAACTGTTGAACAAACGAATTTATTGGTACTGGATCATATGATATTTGGCTGGTTGGAAAGTTCTTTTTTTTCGCACAAAAGGTTATTAAAATCCCAATTGTAAAAAAAAAAAAAAAAAAAAAAAAAAACTGTTTGTTGAAAATGTAAGAAAAAAATTTAGCGTGTTCAATTCATGGTTTGACATAACAAGATTTTTATTTCTTATTTGTCAAATAAAAAACGTTATAAAATTCTTACATTTGCTCTATAAATTTGAGATTTCTTAGCCAGGTGAGAAGAGAAATATTTGTGCTATTATATCATTCTCCAAACTTTGATACATGATACATCAAGGTACTAGAAATCTAACACGGTTGATTTATATAAATTTCTATTGGAATAAGCCAAGTAATTTATTTAATATAATTTCTCCACTGATTTTAGAAGTTTTTGTGATATCTTTTGCATGATTTTACATTGATGATTGGACATTTTTTAACAAACATCAATCTTTATTCTTGATCGTTCTACTCTAAATCTCATGACATGACATGAAAAATATTAAAGAATGATATCTCTCAGTAAACCTAGCATCATTTGGTTGTATTGATCTAAATGAAAACAGTGTAACTCGAATAGGAATTATTGAAATGATCAAATTTATCCTCAAGTTTTCTCTTGTTAATAAACTGGTTTATTTCTGCGGTTCTGTTTTATTTCTGGTATTCTGCCTTCAAAATTTAATTTAAATGAAAAGTATTATTTTGTTAATATATATGGATTTAATTAATACCTAAATTAGAAACTAAATAACTTATATTGTATTCGCATCATTAATTTGCTTATTTTTGAAAACAAAATATTTTAAATCTTTACAATTAGGAAAAGTGCTACACTTTTGACAAATTCTGTCTCAAATGGTAATGAGAATCAAAATTTGATTGTTTTTATGTTTAATACAAAGATTAAACCCTAATAACTTTACTTAATTATTTTAAAAAATGGATACTTTATTGAAAAAGAAAATTTATTTAATTTCGCAACTAAAAGTAAATATTACAAACATAATTTTTTGCCTCATAGTATTTTTTTTTTCAATTAAAACACAACATTTGCATATATGTACTTTAGACACTCTCACAGTCTTATTTTATGAACTCTGTGAATTCTGATTTTTCTATTCCTAATCAAAAACAAGTTACAGAAATTTAAATAGGAAACTACACCATATCTTACTTTTGACAATCATGCCCTTTGACCAGTCAAAGATGAAATAGGGACACTTCATTTAAAATCTTTTTCCCAAAATGTCGGAAAGGTTGTAATTTGTGCATACCATGACCTTTAGTCATCTGGTCTATCGCAAGATATATCCATTCCAATCCTTCAAAAACATTGTAATTGAGGAAAGGTAAATATGTTTAGGACATTCGAAATAAATTTTCTCTTTTCATTTCTTCATAGATTGAAATTTTACTCTTTAAAGAAAGATTAATTAAAATAGTTAAATTAATTAAAATATGAAAAGCGTAAACGTATGGCCACGTATGATGCAGCTAAATTGAGTAACTAAATCCAAAGCCAAATGATACCCTGAAAAGCTTCAATGTTATAAGTTTTGTTCCCTTTAATGAAAACACTTTTAATGATGATGAGTCTCTGCTTTCATCTATAACTAACAGGCCGGTGATTCATCTATATTTCATGCATGATTCATCCATTATAAGTTCATCAACACAGTTATTGACTCAAACTTTTATAAGTTCAAAGAAACCATTGACTTCTTCAGTAGAATCCTCTGAAAATTAGAGGCCTTTCCTTAAGGCTCAACGAAAACTAGAACAAAGTAAAGGAAAATCAAACGTTAAAGATTATGTCTGAAAGGTTCTGAAAAACTAGCTTTATGGGTACTAAAATCAAATGATGGCCCCAACAGCATTTTTTTTAATAAATAGAAAAGAATTCGAAAAAAAACTCTACTTCTTTAAGAAAAAAAAAGATTTAATAATAAATTTTGGAATTAGTAATAATTTTTTTTCAAATTAAAAAAATCAATAAAAATATTTCTCATTAATTAACAAGTAATGATTTAATTTGAGATTTACGCAAAAACAACACTATCATTTTATGTGAATAGATTCCTTTTCTCATTTCTGTTTGTTTTTATAATAGGTATAATGAGTCAGTTACAATAGATAAGTCAAAGATATAGTAGGTATAATAAGGTAGTTATTATTGATAGGTCAAAAATACGATACTATGCTGTTTCTTTGACTAATATCTAAGGTTTCTTAAAAAAATAGTGCAAGTGTAAAATTTCATTTTTTTTTCCTAAATATATCATAAATGCAAAACTAAGCAGAGTTAATATCATTCGCAACAGAAATTTGGACTGGCATACAAAGACAATAAAAAATTAATATTAAAAATCAGCGAAAAGTAAAACACTCTCTCTTATATGAGAAACATAGAGGTATGTATCTTAAGTAATATTTAAATCGAAATTTTAATTAAACTTTTTTATTTTATATAATTATAGAGAACTCGAAGAGAGTAATTGTAAGTCCATGGAAAATTAATCTATCTCGTTCATATTATATAGAAGTATATATTTCGCGTCAGCTGAAGTGTATTTGTGTAATATAAGATCTATGCATGTTTAGATTATGTATTTTGATAACATATCTGCATGTTAATGCTCTTAGTTTTGTAAGACTTTTATATATATTCAAGTAATTGTCCTGTCCGCTATTGGATATTCTCGAAATATTTGTAGAATATATTTAGCACATTTGATTATCAAATGGAAAAATCTAGATTTGGCTGAAAGTAGACTGGTTATCGATAGAACTTCCGGTGGAATCTTGAAGATTATAATACTTAGACATTGAAAAAAAAAATTCCGTTTAGCATTTTCTCCATTTGCATAATGAATTATGATTTTCTTTATGTGAAATTTTGCCCATTTTAGGGATAATCGGTGGTTGAAGCTAGGAGGGAGGAGGGGTGGGTGGAGCTGAGAGATGTAGACAGAAGTGTGATTTGGTCCTTGAGAGGTGCCTCTGCCCTGGCCGATTAGTTTATATGTGAGAGTCGATTGTGGTTCGGTTGATCGTATTCCTTGTTGCAGGATGATTTACATGCGGAACGGTTTGATGACACTCGCCAGTACTTCGACTTATGAGCCTTCGAAACACTCCCCTTTCCCTAAGGATATTATTTATCTACAGGATGGTTATAATTAAACTTCCCCTAGAAACAGCCTCCTACAACGCAAACGGATGAACGGATTGCAACGAAATTTGGTGTACAGACTATACACAAGATGCGCTCACAGAATTTCAAAAAAAATTAGTTACAAAATGTCAACTAGAGGGCGCCTTTTCCGGAAAAACATTAAATTTAACACAATAAACTACCAAAGCGGAATACAGAAACAATATTAATATTTATTGATTCGTTTCTGATCACCTTGTCATCGAACAATATTTAGTAAAGGTAAGGAAAAAAATAACAATATGCTGTTTGAGAAAAAAAAAGTTTCAGTTAAAACAAGAACAGATTAGAGCAAAATTGCACAAGAAGAGCAGTTGTTTATCGTGCCCAGGACGATGTAGAGAAAGGTGCTCCAAGTGACCATCCTCATTCATCTGCAAAGTTTCAAGTAGATGGACAGTGTGTTCAACAGCTGATCGCAACTGATCAGTTGTGATGCTCCGCACATGAAGCGTTATGGAGGTTCCAGCTTTTCCCGGTTTTTTTCATTTTATTACTCATAATTTTTGTTGGATTTTTAATATTGTTTCTGTATTCGGGTTGGTCGTTTATTGTGTTAAATTTAATGTTTTTCCGTAAAAGACGCCCTCTTGTGGACATTTTGGAACTTTTTTTTTTCGAAATTCTGTGAGCGCTTTTCGTGTGTAGTTTATATAGCAGATTTCGTTGCAATCCGTTCACCCGTCTGCTTTGTAGGATGCTGTTTATAGGAGAAGTTTAATTATAAACACTCACTGGCGGATTTTGACTACATGAGGCCACAGACTCTAAATTATTTTGAGGCCCCCTTCTAGGTAAATTCTATTTATAACAAGAAAATAATAAGAATTGAACTTGTTTTAGCTTTAAATTTTAACTTTGCGCTTACTTTTTAGCAATTTCTACATTATATGTATATATTAAGCAAATGAAAAAAAAGTTGCACATTTTTTATAAAAATAAATGTTAACATAAAAGGATAAAACGACAGTTCTATTCAGTATTAGGAGAAAATACTGAATTTGCCATTTTAGGGATATATATATATATATATATATATATATATATATAAAATTTTCTCTTCCAAGATTTTTTTAAATAATACTTAGAGAAATTTTAAAATTTTTCTTAAAAATATTGTCTAGTTGAAGGAAAACTGATTATTTAAATATTTTTCTCCCATCCTTCTATTTGATGTTCCGGAAATCGCAGTTGCACCTTGTTAATTTTTAGTCAAAATGCATATTAAAACTAATTAAATTACTAGAACTAGTTTAAAAAATACTTATTTTAAATATATAGCTTTTATTATTGCTAAAAATAATAATTGAAAATTATTTAATATACTAAATTATTTATTTAAATATTATTCAGTAACTTAAATATTTTTCAATAAAAGAGTTTTCAAACTAAAAAATGTTAAACCAAATTTAAATAACAGAAATATTTCATTTCCTGATACCGACTCATTATGAAACAAATTTTTTGAAAAATGACGCCATTTCAGTAAAGATCCACAGGTGGAGCAATATTGAAATATTGAAATTATTACTTTAAAATTTGATTAATCTGCTTCATATTTATGTAAAACCATACAGCTATCAAATCAAGTAAATTTTAAAAAAATAGAATGTTTCAAATAAACTAGAGGCATTATTACCAGAGGAAAATTAATAAAAAGTATTAACGTGTTATTTTGTTATAAAATAGACGTGTTATAGAATGTTTCAAATAAACTAGAGGTATAATTACCAAAGGAAAATTAATAAAAAAAGCATTAACGTGCTATTTTGATGACAGTTATAACACCGAAAAATTTGTAAGTTATAGTTATAAATTTAACAAATGGCAAACATTCAAAACTTAAAATTTAAGAGAAGCTAATGAAGGTTTCATTTATAAAGTTTTAAATGATATAATCGCAAACCCCAACATTCCATGCCAATGTAAGTTCTTTATTGTCATTAACAATCTGTTCTGCTCTGGTTATTAAATTTATATTTAAAATAATCGTTTTAAAAAGATTCGTAAATTTTAACTTATTAAAAAGAGAAAGAGTTTATAGGTATCAAATGTACGATTCATGAATAAATATTTTAATCGCAATAATTGTTTTAATGATCGTGCGGGAAAAACTAAAATCTTAGTATTTCCGACAGTTAAAATCGTTATATTAGCCAAGATAAATATCACGACATATATATTTATAACTGATGCGATATCCAATTCAAATTGAATTGATATTCGTAATTAAAATGTTCACCATATTCAAATACATCAAATACACTTTTCTATTTTATCATGAACTTTTATTATTAATTTATGTTTGCAGATCTTTCTTAGAAATAGTTTTAAAAATCATGTTCTTATAAGAGAATAATTAATACTAGAAATCTGTTTAAAATAATAAGACTTCTTACCTCTTTCAAAGTAGTTTCAGTTATAGTTATTTTGCAATGATTCGCATCGCCTTTGTATCGTTTAAATTTTTCTTTTTAATCTTTGTTCCTAAATCTTTGTTCGTAGTCTTTAACTTTTTGTTCGTAATCTTTTTTCCTAAATCTTCGCTCGTATTCTTTAAATTTTTGTTCTTAATCTTTCTTCGTCTTGAATCGTTGGCAACGGTTAGAGATATTTGTCTTATGGGAGTTGAAGGGACAGAGCGATATAAAGACACCTCATTCCCTCGGACATAAAGGGATCTTCGATATTGTGATGCAAAAATATATTTTGCACAACATATACATTCAGTATGGCAGGAAATTTGATATCAGCTGGCACTTAATAAATTACATTCGATTAAGCCATCCATTTCAGTATGTTAAGTATGTTTTTAGAAAATTTCAACTGGGTGAATTCAAATAGTTATATATTCCTTATTTATTATGGATTTTTTTTAAATAACAAGTATTAAATATTTTCTTTTATTTAAAAAATATTAAATTAATAAGAAAACGGCAAGTCACAAAATTAACATTATTATTTCTAATAATAGGCCCATTTCTGATAATAGGTCACATCTCTGTAAGAGGGGAGGCCGATGTGTCGCTTGGATTAGAGACTATCATGCGTCGATCATAGAGCCAGAATGACTATTCATGCCGATTGAGTCACATGACTCACCTCAAATGATCAAACAGGCCGCAAATAATTCTTCAGGGGATGCATGCCATATATTCTAGTAAAAGACACAGTTTTTCATTCATGTCGAAGGCTATATAGATATAAAAAATTTACAATTACCAGTCAAAAAGAGGAGAAATGAAACAAATTCCATTTGGGTTAAGTATTTTTGTGATTTTTAACATCATTATAAGGCCAATTAAATCTTTTTCTGAAGTTAATTATACATTATCATACTATATCCAATAAAGAAATTATCTTAAGAAAAGCTTGTTTTACTTAAACCATTGCAATGTGAATTTTACCTTGAGATGGACGTTGTAATTGTATACCAGGAATGGATAAAGGAGAAGATATCGGGGCCAACATCTTTCCAACTTTCCATACAGCATCAATATTTACAATAATAATACTGTACACTTAGATTCCTTAGAAGCTGTTGAAATAATATTAGTTAAGTCATTTTTTTTGTCATAAATGGATTATATCTATCACTGACGGTGGAAAAATTATTTTATTTAAGTAAAAACAATTGTTAAGCGCTTAAGTATTTAAAAAATGAATAAATGCTTCATGTGAGTTAGTACTAAATTTTCTTCTCACTTCTTTAATGCTTCGAATTGAGTAACACTTATTCAAAGCAAAATTCAAATTATTGATCGATAATAAACGAATAATAAACGAATTAAATACCAACAATTAAAAATTCAAAATGAAACCAACACTTTATTATCTATATTTTCGACGCAAGGACTAAGATAATATTCGCTAACAAATCTAACTGCTTATGAATTCTAAAAAAATATGCTTTTATGGAATTTCACACAGCTCGCTAATTTTTTTGCCTGTGAAAATTTAAATTAAATGAGTACATTGAACAAAAGCATTTTCACCCGACAAGACATCATTTAAAACGGTGGTCGAAAATGTGGGCATCTAATAAAAAGGCATCATCAATTATTTTCAAAGAATTATGTTAGATCCCCATTTTCTCAAACTTAAAAATTTTATAACACTTATTCTCAGGCTTGCTGTGAAATTTCGAGCAAGAATAAAATCCAAGTTAAGTAAATAATGGAGCTGAGATAGGTGAGTAACCACAGACAATATTTTGCAAGAGAATTAGTTTCCTTTCTTGAACAAGTCTCCTGTGCAAATTATTTTTATATCTAAATGGTTGTTTATCAGGATTCAGACTAAGACGCAAGATCGAAATAGTAAAATTATTTGGATTTTTTTTACTGTTTCTTTCTACTAATACTACCATTCTGTTTTCACATTAAAATTATATTGGATGTGGTACTTTTGAAAAAAAATGAAAAACATGAGGTTATTAAAGCTTTTATACTTTTTTTTTCATAAAAAATGTTTTCACTTTTGATTTTTTCTTCCAAATTTATAATTTCTCAGAACATTAAATTTTTTTAAAGAAATATGTTGAAGGGATTATATACTTTGATTATTGCTCTGAAATAGACACATTTCTACTTATTGCAACTAAGCAACAACAACAACAAAAAACTCATTTTTTTACGTAGTTAGCTTATTTATTTTTATTTGAAATGATTTAAATAGAAGAAAAAATAAATTTCAAATATCGGAAACTTTCTAAATCGCTATCAAACATTCAAACATTCATTGCCAATAAAACACATGAAATAAGAAAAATAAATCAAGATCTTAAACAAAAAAATGTACTTGAAATTTCAAGAAATAATAACATGCAAGCAATATAAATCGTAATTTCCTTATTTTTTTTTTCAGTTGAGTTTACGAAATCACTTATAATTCATTCAAAAATCATAAATATTTTGTTAAAATTCATCGCATATTATTGAAGAGTATTGAAGATTATATCAGGCACAATAGAATCGTGCTAGATTAATTGAATTTTAGTTTAATCTGATACAGTTTAAGTCTATGACTTTTTTTTATCATGCATTATCAGATAGAACTTTATAATGTTGAGCCACAATTTTTTTCAAGGGGCTAGGGGATAACACCTTTATAAGTGAGTATGCGAGAAAATTTTAACGAGAAAACACCAGCTGCTTTTTATTTTAAATGCCATTAAAAGAATGCATTAACATAATGAGTAAATATCAGCTTTTCTTTTATTAATGTTGAACTAATACTATTATTTAAAAATGAAATAAAACATAAATCGAAACTGAAATTCCTTCAGATTCGTCTGGCTATAAGCTTATCGAATTATCTGGCTCTTTAGCTTATCCAAGTTCTTGACATTATTAATAAAATCCTTTATTCTACAAACAATGATTTGGAGGGGGTGCAGTAGAAGACGGTGCTCAAAAATAAAAAGACCAATCCCTGAATCAGAGAATAAAATAAGATTGGGAAGTGATTAATAAAAGAAATCCAAAAATTTAATATCTTTACAAAAATTGTATTTTTGGATGAAAAAGAATACGGCAATGTATTTTTAAAATATTAATTTAATTATTTTATTATCCGTTCTTTAGAAGAGAAATAAATTCTGGAGCATCAACAATTTTGAGTTCACGATATAATTTTAAAAGAAATCAAAACATTCGTTTATTATTTTATTGAAATATATGAAAATGCAAATTAATTCAGAAACGATCTTTTAGGTCATTTTAATAGATTATTTTTTTAATTTTAAAGAGATTATTAATTAAGAGATTATTAAAACTAAAAATTCCTTTGAGTTTTTTTCTTCTTTTGTTAATATATTGGTATTTACAATTTAAAGAATTGATTAAAAGTAAATTAATTCATTTACATCATACTAAAACTGGGGATAAAATACTCCTCTAAAAATTTACGGAAAAACTATGTCACTGCAAGATTTTTCAACTATAGAAACAATGTCAGAAATAAAGCGTAAGCTTTAATGCCATTCTGAATAAAGACAGCTGTAAATGCACTAATAGCATTCTCTTTTTTAATTATATTGTTTGAGATAAATAAAATGTTATCGTTTAAGTCTTTGTAGCTCTTTTATTTCTGTGCTGATTCAGTCAGATCACACTTTATATGTTTGAAGCATGGAATTTCTAATATAATGACAAATTTTATGTATTATTTTGTATAGTGTCTACTATTTTATCACCTAAAATATACTATACAATAATACAATTTCCGAAATTCAATAATTTTTCTGGTTCTCTTTTGAGTCATTTTATCCTGTCCTTAAAACTTTTAAAGGAGCTGAAAATAAAGCGTTTTATTCGCAGTTTTAAGTATATTACATTTCTGAAAACTAAACAGCACTGAATCAATTTCCTTCCAATGCCTTCTTTGCCTTTATCAGAAAGATTTTATGAACATTCTGAGATCATTTAACAGTCGGGACAAATTCTATAACTCATCAAACTATATTTTCTACTGAACCTTTTCCTGCAAATTTTCATTTAGAGATAATTTCTTCAGGCCCTTTTAACTATTTTTTAATCCGTATGCAAATAATATGCACAATTCGTCAATCCATGATTTCTTTTGAACCTTGTTTATTTTAATTTAATAGATTCTTAATATAATCTTATTTTCATTAATTTTTCATTTCATTTTTGTTATTTGTTTCTCACTTCTTTTTAATGATGTTTTGCAAAGGAACACCTGAAGACTAATAAAAATGCTATAACATCCTAAACTCTAATAATCACCATCTGCCTCTTTGAGAAGAAGTCCTTCAAATAATCCTAAATGAATGCCTTGAATGACTTTGAGCGGAACATTTCATAATACATATGTGGACATATAATAACGGGCACAATATTTTTCCTATTCATTTTACATGAAATTTGAAAACAATGCTGCCATAATGCAGTAAACTGTATGATAATCGACTGTCCGAGCGATGAGGAATCTCCTGAAATAAAAAAAAATTGGCTGTAGGAAAAATCAACTGTCCTAGCGACGATCAATCTCTCCAAATAAAAAAAAGCAGCATGCTGTATGAATAATCGACTGACTGAGCGACGAACAATCTCCCGAAATAAAAATAAAGGTTTAATTTACTTTAGAAAGTATTCCAACAGCTTGTCAGCTACAGTCCTTCTGCTCATTAAGTGCGTAACAGTACTTGGAGAAAAGACTTCTGTCACGAAATTTTTTCAAAAATTAGAAACCGTCAGTTTTGACTCTTATATTTGAGATCTAATTTCTCACATTAATATAATTACCTTTCAATGAACAACAAAATATGTTTGAATCATTTTTATGAAAATCAATTCAAAACTTTACGCCTATGCTTTATTTGGTTATTTCAAAAATACATACATTCAAGCTGCACAGGATTTCTGAGAGCCATTATGTTGCCTGCATTTAAATTATACTCTATAAAATTTACTATATTAAAAATCATTTATTCTAAATCATACACAATATTTTTCTTTTAGGTTTCCTTCTTATACAATATTTAAAACAAAAAAAATACGCATAGAACACAATGCATATTTATAAAGTATTGACTTGTACTAAGTAGATCAGAAAATGTAAATAAGTGCGGTTTTTGGTATTAAAAGGTTTTATATAAAGTTAAAGTATTATAAGTGTGATAGAAAATCTCGATTATCTCGGGCTTTTTTAAATCCGGCCTTCCCTTCTATCGCATTAGATTCGGTAGTTGGAAATCTAATATATTCCAAATTATCTGAATAAAGATATGTTCAAATCACATTCTTTATTCAGCTGAACACATCTTGATTAAAATATTTGCTAAGGTAATAAATAAATAATCTTAATTTCATTCAGGGATAACATGAAATCTCCGATGTCATCAGCAGTTTCAAGTCATATTCAAATGAGGAAATTCAAATGTACAATGCCAAAGTCATTTTTTGAATCGGTTAGACATATTGCAGGAAAAATAGCATCACAGCACAATAGAAAAAAAACCCAGCATGGCATGCGTAGTTATGTTTAACATATAAATACGACTTTACTTGTATTTACCGTATTAAAATATGTTGTTTTTAAGTTAAACTATATTTAGATAATAAGCTATCTTTATTGCCTGTGACGCCATCTTAATAGTTTCATTGCAGTTAACTTTGTTCCTTTTTTTGTCAAAGACATTTCTTTAAATAATTTCTGTAAATATTATAGATCGTTTTATTTCTTCATTTTTATAATAGCTTTAGAGAAAAGGAAACGTGCACTATATGGTGCAAATAAAAATCTCTGTATAAGATTTATTGATAGAAACCAAAGTCGTTGAAGAGTAGTAAGGTTAGGTTCATATAGAGCAGATGCAATTGATGACGTCAAACTGGGAATAAACTTAATCATTCCAATGTTATTTTACGAAATAAATTAATCGTTTCAAATATTTTTAGCAACAGAAAAAAGGTTTTTCTATGTCAGAATTTATTGTTGCTATTGTTAAATACTCACACATTATGAAATGATACATCTATCTGATATGGTCTCTGAGCAAGAAATGATAAAATAATTATGTTCATGGTCCCTAAACTTGCAGTGTAAAAACCGTCTCTAATTAGAGCAGGGGATGATTATTTAAAAAAAAACAGAATGATTATGGATAATTCTACTAAATATTTAAAAAATACATATTCTTTTAAATAATAGAGTTTCACTTCGTCATTTCTTCATCTAACTAAAGACAAAATCCATTATTTTTGAAAGCATTCTTAAAGCTAATTTATATTTTTGAATAAACATGAACTAAAACAGTATATTTTACACATATTGCTTTCATCTCACAATTCCTAATTTAATTATACAAGAATATATCACATATGTAATTATTAAATTTTAAATATACACATATTTACATAAATTCAAAAATTTCGACCCATTTAATAATTCGATAAGATGACCACTATTTATAAAGGAATGAAAATAATTATTTTATATTTTAAAAAGAATACACAAAGTGATCCAAAAAAATTGTGCAAACGTCTTATTTTCCTTAACTATTGCGATGAGGCAATAACTTCTAAATACAAAGTTTCATCAAATAATGTACTAAAATGTATTTGCACAATAGTTTGACATCTGTTGAGAGTAATAATAAAAAGTTTTAAAAAATTAAATTTTTGCTCGCCTACCTTAGTGAAAAAATGTTTATTGGAAAAAGGTTTTTCTTATACTCATCTATAAGGACTAAAAACTTCATGCATCTGTTCCTAAAATTTCCTGAGATATTAAAATTCAATTTTTCTATGCTTCTAAAAGTGTTTGAGCGAATCTTCCGAGGTAATTTTCAGCGAAATCATACATTCACAAAGATTATTAAAAGGCAGAAATGAGAAATAATAAAGCATTAATTGACTTTCATTAAATTCCAGAAAGTATTCAGGTCTGCAAAATGAACACCTTCGATGTCTATATAAAGCTCCATTCTTTTAACAATACTTGTGTCTTGGCGATCCAATTTTAGCATAAAGACAGGCATTTTTGATTCCTTGGCAAAGATCTTGAAAACATATACTGCTAATAGCTATTTAACCCTTAGTTTCCACTCAATATATTGTTGCAGAAAATGGGACAAACCAAAGAGGTTTTAAAAATCTGCATCACACATTTGCAGAAAACTACCAGTAACAATGAACCTCTTGTACGAAGAATATTTACCGCTCCCAAAGCTATCGTTTTTATTTCGATTAAAATAACATTCGCCTGTCCAGATTACATTTCTCAAAAAATTTCTCAAGTCAGTTCGTTGAAATGCTCTCTTTACAATTATTTTTGGAACGTCGAGTTTTAAACTGACTGTTCTTACTCTAACATGAATGTAACTCGAAAAATAAGTCGTTTTCTATATCATTTATATAATGCCACATCTTCCCAGTTCTACCCTGGGAAAGTAAGGATCCTGTAGTTTGTTATATCTATGTCATTTTAAGTACACACATAATAAAAGGAAGCCGGGAATTCAGAAAGTGATATTTGTGTTCTACTACAATTAGATCAGCATTAAAATTACATACACTATAAATAGTGAACCTTTCCAAACGTTACTTGTTGCTGAAATATGACATTCTATTAGAAAGTGCACAAATGAGAGGAAAAAATTTTATTTTCTTGTTCGGCATTCCTTTACTTCTCTGAAATATCTTAAATTTTCAGTTTCTCAAATTTCTCATATCTTTCGTATAAATGCCGAAATTGTAACTATCAATGAATCAAAGCGAAAAATATTTATGCTTGCTTAAAAAAGTTCTGTCAGTCATGATGATTGATTGATATACTATTAGAGAATGGCATTTATATATATATATATATAGATAGATAGATTTATATTTTCCTAAAATGACTGTTGCCATCTAAATTTGTGATAAGTCTCTATAAATTTAAAAATAAGTATATATGAGCAATTTTTAGAAAGAATCGCAAAACTGAATGTAAAAGGGACTGTTTACTAACTGACACTTTTAGTCAATAAGGGATGTATAAAAATTTAATTTTTAAAAATTTGTACTGTTATTCTTGCCAGGCACCAACATGATATTTTTCAATTGCAAAATCTTATTTGATGAAACTTTGTGATTGAGAGTATATCTTTTACAAATTGAGAGAAATAATGCTACTTTTTTTGGACATCCTAATTTACTAAAAAATAGAGATGTTATTATGAACAAAACTTGCATACTATTAGCTAGGACAAAATTGTAATCGCATTTTAGAAAGTAGTGAATTTAGGAATCTGTTGAGAAGGGAGAGTTTAAGACCTTGCGGCATACTTCGGCAAGGCTTTCTACGAATAGTTTTTACTGACAGACAGGTTATAAATCTGTCTGATGCTAATCTGCTGTCTGAGCTTGTATTCATTTAAATGATTTGCATACTTCCACATCGTTAAAAGATATTCTTTTGAAAATATTCAGTATCAAGTAAATCTATCTGAATGAATATTGGTGGGCCTAATTTATTTTTCACTTAAATAATTCAAAGTTTATAGAACAGTTAAGAAGGAAAGCTACTAGAAATATTCACCACACTAAAATAGAGTGAGCATATCATTATCAAGTGCAAGACTAATACGTAATCGTTTCAAAATCTATAATTATGATGACTATTCAAAATACTGATTATTAAACAGTTCAAATTTAAATAAATTTTTAATAAATACATCGCCATATTTGAAACAAAATCAATTATAAAATAATTTATTATTACGAAATTAAAAATGGATCAAGTCATATAGCAACAAAGAATTATCATAGTATGAAATCTTCAAAATAATATATTTATGCCCATTATTCAAATATGAAGTATACTATGGTAATTTAACTCAGGAATCTATTGCACATCTCTTATTGACTGCTTGTATTCTTACCCCAAGCTAACGCATGATGTCAAAGAATTTTCAAAGCTATATTTTCAAGAGACTATGATGCAGTGTTTAAACATGACTCCATGTTAAACTAATGCCTAGATTCATGTCAAAAAATATTCTCCAAGACAAACAAATATTTTACAATAGAATACAAAAAGAATCTATTTCTCAAATACGAAATTATTTCAAACAAACTATAAGAAGATCTATTTAAACTTTTCTAGAAGACGGTTACAACTGAGTTTCGACTAATAGAATATTATGTCACTTGAAATTGAGACTCAAAACAAGAATTAAAAAAAAAAAAAAAAACAGCAAAGAAAATTCTTCAGCTATTTTATTATTACCTTCCTTCTTTAGTTTAATTTTTTACCTTTTTTTTATTTTTGTACTAATTTTTTAAATAATATTCTTTTGATCTATTGCTTCATTGAATTAGTTTTATGATATAGTTTTGAACCTATAGGTTTCACGCTAAAGATCTTTTTTTCTTACAATATAATCTAATTCTTTTTATGAATCTTATATAAGATAATAATTGGACTCTAATGAAATGACCAATTAATTACACAAATCTCTATTGAGTTATTATATAATTACCATCATCAGTTAATTGATATCCAACTAAATGATGCCAATAAAATTACCGTTTCTGGAAATCAATACCCTTGAAGTTATATGATAAACAATTATCATTCAATCAGATACCATTAATCAATTACTACACGGCATCAATGTGGATTCTCTTTCGGCCTCTACAGTGGAGAATGGAAAAATATACTACAAGTTGTTTCTTATTCAAATGAAAGCAATTTTAAAATAAAATTACTTGTTAAATTAGATATACGAGAAATAATCAAATTTTGTAGCATACCTATAGAGATAAATATTGAAATCCATCATTAATACTCCACACAAAAATAAAACAAGACGATTGGATATTCAATTTTGTAGTTTATTTATTTTTTGTTGTTATTATTCCTAATTTCAATAATATATACATACAATACATGGCATATATACAATATACAATACATATATATGGCATTTTCTTAGATAATTTCAAAAAATTAGAATTTTTTTATTTCTGCATTATTACGCAATAATGTATCAAGTATTTAAATTGCAAATTTTGGGAAAATTAAAATTTATTAACATCAAATGCTGAACAATTTAAATGCAACATGTATTTTATGTAATTGGTTTGTATGCACAAATGTATTGTTACGTGTATTATCTTTGAAGCAGAACATTTCACATCAGCGATCATTTTGATCTTGATTTTTAATGTTAACATTCAAACGAACTGGCCTCAGAGACCAGATAAATATCCATAATTTTTCATTCTATTTTCCCATTATTTTGATTTTGAAAATATCTTAAGAGCAAATATTTTTAGGTATGTATATAAATGAAGACATTTAAGTATCACGCAAAATATAAAAGAAAAAAGAAGAATTCAAGAATGTTATTTTATATATTATATATTTTCATATTATTTTATAATGCTACTTATTAAACAAATGTTTGCTGAAATTTTTATTTATTGACTAATGTTATTACGACCTCTGAATCTGTCCCAAAGAAAAAGAACTTTCTACAATTCTAGAATATGAAAGATTCTTAGTGGAATAAAAAAATGGATAGTGGACCCAGCCGGATGGAGGTAAAAACTGAAAATTAATGGAGGAAGAGAGCATGATAATGGCAACAGAAATTATTTGTAAATACCTAAAATTTATATATTTCACATTCCCATATTAAAAAAGATAATGCAAATAAACAGAATATGCAGATACTTCTCATTTAGTTTTCGACAAGAATAAAATTTTTTTAGTCGAATGATGCCACCAACATGACAGATATGGCGCAACATACAGATGCATACTGTAATATGCATCTGTATGCATCGATATTGCATAATCCATTCAGAGGAAGTCTGCATAATACAATATACGATAACACGATAACTGTAAAACAAAGAGAGCAAGATAGAAAAAATTCGGTACAAAGAAGTAACACCTATAGAGCAGCCATATAAAATTTTGAAACAAATCCAACAAGGGGTTAACCGTTTGTCGGTCTGTGTTTTCAGAAGCATGTAAATGCTATGACTAAAAAAATGTAATGATTTAAATATATAAAATTTGGTATATGATTTTGTGATTAATATTGCAATTCCGTGACAAACTTTGGTTTTAATCGGTTGGGAAAAACACATCTATAATGCAAATTCGATTTTCAGATATTATCAACGGCATGACAGGGATTAACAGCCAAAAAAAAGTCGCCAAGGATCACACTATGGATTCAGTAAAAATGCTAAATTTTCGACCAAGGTTAATATTCCGTAAGAGTTGTGCGCCAATGCCATGTAAAGTGTTCTCTTAGATAACATCTATATTTTAATGTATGCGAGAAAGTTTTGTAGAGACTACTCCCTCTGAAAAAAATTTTTAAATCTAAATGGGAGTTTGTTCCTAGTTAGATATTATAACGGCCTTTTTACCTTTTTCCTTTATCTGGAGTCCTTAATCCGTTAACTTCGTT
The DNA here is from genome assembly GCF_947563725.1 of Argiope bruennichi. NCBI lineage: Eukaryota > Metazoa > Arthropoda > Arachnida > Araneae > Araneidae > Argiope > Argiope bruennichi. The sequence goes on from NC_079151.1 coordinate 145,758,216, forward strand.
AAATATGATTGATAAAGTGAGACTATAACATCACTATATTTGAAATTTGTTAATTTCTACTTTAAATTTTTATTTCAACATTTTTTTATTTAATTTTTCGTAATTAACTCATTTTTATTTTAAATATTAAAAAAATCTGTAATTTCCAAGGTATTCAAGTGACAGCATTGCAGTTAGCCTCGAATGAGAGTTTCCAGATAAAGGAAAATTATTACTATGGGTACGGTTATTTATTCAAAAAAAAATTGTTATTACGTAGTTTCCTTTTATCATGAGTAAACATTCCTTTACTTTTTAAGATAAGGCCTTTTTAAAAACTTTTGATATCTTGGACGCCCTGACACACTCCGGAAAGTTACCCATGTTTTAAGGTATCCGACGAGGTTCGGAGACAAATTTTGAAAAAAACAACAACAATGCATAAACATTTTTTATTTTGCCAGATAACTAAACTATACTTGATAACGTCACTAATAGAAAAAAAATACACTCATTGCCTATATTTTTTGAAAAAAATATCTGCTTATTTAACGAAATTTTAGTAAAATTTTCAATGTTAAGAAAAACAAATTAAAAAATAATGGAAAAATTTAATCTTTATATCTTCTGTATATATATACCTCAAACTATATAAAATATAAAAAAAACGCAAGATAAAAATTATTTTAATAGATATTTTTTAATAAAATTTTTATAAAATTTTATGAACATTTGAAGTCGCCTGTTAATGATTTTTTGACGAAATTTTTTATGTTTTGAATTTAAAGTGTCTGTAAAACAAATCTAAATGAAGCTATCTTAAAATTCGCGGCTGTCTATCACACCTTAGATGCATACATACCAAATTTCATGAAATTTTATGTAATTGATTTGAAGATATCATGTTTCGGGTGAATCAATCACAGTGAAATATTCATTCTTCAGAAAATGCGTTTATATATTGTTGTACTTGTAAATCAGTTTATCCACATGTGCTTCAAACAAATGTAGTTTTCATTCTTTTTTTATAAGAAACGCCAAAAATAAGCAAATTATGGCTGAGAAGGTAGAGAGTCAATATAAACATATGAAATATTATTTTGGAGAATTTTTACGGTTAAAATAAAAATAATGACTTATTTTCGGTAAAAAAAAATAACACCGTTTCCGATTTCATTTATATTTGATTCATATTATTGAAATTACTGTATCCACAGTTTTATCTTATATATTAAAAGAAAAATATGTTTTAGAATCTACAAAGTTTGGATTTTGTTTTCAGACCATAAAAAAAATTTCAAAATTTTGTGGAAAAATTATATTTTTAACCTAGTTGCATATCTTAAGTGCTTCAGAAAAATGGTGAAAAATGGTAAAAAAATGGCTCTTTTACAAACTAAGATGAAGAACAAACTAAGTGAAAAAGAACAAATATTCAAACCAATTATCAATGTTGTTTTTATATCTCCCATAGGAAAAATTCTTAGTTCACGAGACTAAAAACATCTTTGTTTTCTCTCACGTGATTAATAGAAAAGACATTCAACTATTTTGTAAACAGACTTTTATGAGCACTTTTATAGAAGCTGAAGATATAAAATTCAGGAATCATTCCTTAAAACATTTCAGTATAATACAAAAATATTTTTTCATGTTTGTTTGCAAAGAGAAGATTAGAATTAACAAAAGAAGATTCCTGATTGCCTTGAGCCAATAGAAATTAAGACCATTGTATAATCTGGGCAATTTGTTGATTGCCATGTTGCACGCCTCCATCTGACACACTTCATGCTTGTATGCATTCATCTGACATTGTAATTAAAAATTTGTTGTATTCTGTAAATTGGGCCACGTCAGAAAATCTTTCAAGAGATTTTACATGCCATTTGATTACCATGCAGTTACCATGCATGATTGCAATTTGTTGATTGCCATGTTGCAGTCATCCAACCGACACGCATCATGCTTGTATACATCTAACATTGCAATTAAAAGTTTGTTGTATTCATAGAAGAAATTGGTCTAGGTCAGAAGATCCATCAAAGGATGGATCTTCACATTTCAGATCTTCATCATTAAGTAAAAACCAGCGGGAACAGTCTCCTCAAAACTTCCTCAGATTCTCTCTAATAAAAGCGTTATAAGATAACGCCTTGCATTTCATTGGCGTATAATAGTTACGAAATCTTAACCTTTGGCATGAATTTAGTATTTTTAACTATCCTTGGCGAGTTTTTCGGCGATTAATTCCTGGTATACGGTTAATAGTATCCGAAAATCGAATTTGTGTTTTAGATGCGTTTTTTCCTAACCTATTGAAATCAAAACGTGACACAGAATTTCGCTTGTAGTTATAAAATCAAATTCCAAATTTTTTATTTAAGCCGTTGCTTTTTTTTAATTATTGTGTTTAAATGTTTCTGAAAGAGCAGATCGGTAGATGATTAACCTCTTGCTGGCTTTGGCTCAAAATTTGTTAATATCTACACTGTAAGAATTAAATTAGTACAAACTTTTATTCATCTAGATCTCTTTGTTTTGTTGTGATTAATTTATATTCGAACAGTAGGACAGACGGAATTTCTTTTGAACAGATTTCGCTCAAACTTTGATAGAAATCTACAAATTTGGTAATAAAATTTTATGTCAAAACTCATGGTGATAAAATCTTATATACGTTCATAGTGTTTTAGAGTTATGTTTGTCGCAGAAGACAGATAGACGAACGGCAAGGCAGACATAATTCCAAAAGTGTTTTTTAACTCAAAAAATCTAAAATATGGAAATTTGCCACAATCTCAAGTTTGAATTTTTTGACGATTGCAATATTATATTCACATTTACTTCATTTACGTGAAAATAAAAACGCTTCTATCTGTGCAGTAACTCGAAAGAAGAACAATGCAGCTGGTTATAAAGGCCGCCATTTTTTATTCAAAAAATTGCAATTTTGGCTTGTGATAGTAATATTCTCAAATATAAACTTTACTTCAAATATTTGTTCAAATTTTAATATCTCGAATCCTGCTTTTATTGAGCAAATGGAAGCAATAAATGAATAATAAATAAACAGTTATGGCTACTTGTATGGATCATAACATCTTTATCATTCGTCATTTCGAATTTCTCATCACTTCGGAATTTCGCACATTTGAATGCGTTTCATAACAGTTTAGAATAATAACGCCTCTTGACACAGTTTTAGAGCATGCCAATCGTTAGTAAAATGTAACCACTATTACATTGCTTACATAAGATATTGCGTCAGAGGAATAACTAACTGTCAGTTAAATGATAGTAGTGTATTAAGTGTAAATATTCCCATCCTTTATAATATTATCATCATTTTTAGAAAATGAATTTTACTCTGCTAATCTATATGTCTCGAAACGTTTTTCATTAGAAAAAAAGGCAAGATTGAAATATTTGACTTATATTTCATCCATTTGTTAGTGAAGATACTGTTTCTCTTAAAATGGTTTTCTTTCTTTCATACATTTTTCGTAAACTTTTTTGAAATTGTATCATTTTGGTCAATGTCACCCGATATAGTTTTCGTTTGATTTTATTTAAAAAATTGCGCAGTATATTAGTAATTTAACAATAAAAAGGTAAGAATAAATTTCTGTAAAATATTTATTCTGACTGTAAATCAACTCATAAGAAATGAAAATGCACTAATAAACTTCCTCCAGTTCGAGAAATTTGGGAATAATGCCTAGAAAATAAGACAAAATTATTTTAACGATATGAAAATATGTAAATGGAAGAACAGTTAGTTCTCTTCATGGCCGATGTCCTATCAAACAAAGCATGACAAGTAGAGCATCTAAATATGGGATTAAAAGTATAGCTTTAGGCCTAAAACAAAATGTTGCCATATTTATGCGAAAAAATAAACTAGAATTTGACGACCTGAAGACAAATAAGGTGTTGGGTAGCTCAAACTTTTATTTTATGGATAAACACAAAAGTCGTGATCTTCATTCCAAAGACAAAAGAAACAGGGGCATCATTCTTATGAACAGAATGTATTTTGATGAATCAGTTAGTAATAGACTAGACAAAAAATATCTAAAATGTTTCCGTTATTGGCACGAGGTTTGCAACGCCGATATAGGAGATAAGGATAGTCATAATCAATTTTTTTTAAACGTTACAGGTATACAAAAACTCCGTTTTTAATTATTTTTTTTTTGTTACGGAAGCGTTGTGTTTGTGCGTTTTACGCTTTCGTGTCCGCTTTGCTGACTCATTGGCAAACATAGAAGTCATTTTTAGATTGTTGAATATTGCATCGGCTGCATGTTCGGTATTTAAAATGCTTTTAGAAAAGATTAAAAAGAATGCAGTCAATGAATTTTTCTCAAATTTTGACTTTTTCATCATTGCAAGGAGCAGTTTTCTACGGAGAGCATACAAAAACTCGTGCTATGCTAAGATAAATGCTTCATTAATGGTGGAAACTATACTGAAAACTATTTAAGCAATGTTCTTCTTTATGCAGGAAAATATTTCTCAAATAATTGTTTACTTTTTTCAATTGCTTTAGAAAATATAGTTTTGGGATAACTCTCGTACATACTCTTGTAAAAGGAAAAGAAATCACTGACTTCCGGTTATTTTTTATAATAATTCTGCTGATAACGCATTTATATTTTGAATTTAAAAAAAATCAGTCAGTACCAAATGGAATGAAAATGATTTCAAGTTTTTAGAACTAGGCAAATCCTTCATTGCATTCTATATTCAGAAATAACAACATCTACACAGAACAGAACACGACTTCATTATAGTCAAAAGATTAAAGGATATAAAACAAAAAGAATTCATTTTCAACCTCCACTGCTAATTTATAATTCAGTAATAAATGTTCCAGATGAAGGTTTTGTTCGTCAAGTAATTATAATAAATCAAATTTAGTGTGCAAGAAGGGCAATATTTTTAAAAAGTTCTCATTCATTTTAGATAACCATGATCCTATTTTAATATGTATTTTAACACTTTTTATTATTATTTTTATTTATTTATTATTTTTCAACCGTATTCTGCTCACACGATTCTTACTTATCTCTAAGAGCATTATAGTTTCAAAAATTTAGGGAATTTAGTCTCCTGCAACTAGTATTTGATTTTTGGCTCACATTTATCTGCACATAATAAATGCGAACAAATTAGCTAAATAAAAAAAGAATAAAATTATTTATAGAAATGTCATAATATTAAGAAAATTGTATTTTTGTCATTTTCTAATATTGTGTCCTTAATTACAATTTATTATTATAAATTTTATGGAATTTTAAAATACTTTTTTTACTCAAATTCAATCTAAGTGAAACCACGTATAAGAAATTCAAATTATAGATTGACTAATAATTTAATTTTTAAAATATTAAAACAGTGCGTTGTCATCAAGAAAAGCAAAAATTCAAAATTTTGGCACATCAAAAAGAAATTGGAAAATGCATTGCAAAATTCCATCATTATAGACATAAAAAATATATATAATAATATATATATATATAATATACATAATAATATATATAAATAATATATATAATATATGTAATTATATATAATATATATAAATACATAAAAAATATATATCATCATAGTCATCATTATAGTCAAGTATTATGAGCAAATGTTTGAAAAGTTATGAATTCGTGCAAACTTTTCAAATAAAATCACCATATTATAAGAAAGTGCATTCACTCTTCGATGTAATATTTTATATAATTTTATATAGAGTGGGATTTATCAAATAATATATTTATATATCCAAGTTTTTTTTCATTTTTATGAAAACATTAAATCAAAATGAATACATTTTAATTGTATCTGAAGAATATACTATAATTATCAAAAATTGTTAGTAGAAAAAAATGTTTTTCTGTTAAAAACATTTTTTTAATCAAAACATTTCATCACTTTCTGTAAAAAGACTTGTTTTTATTAAGTTTAGAACCTGAATGACTGAAGTTACTTTTCGTATTTTCGCTTTTAAGGACTTACGAAATTATTTCAATTATTTAAAATGAATACTAGTAAAGATGGAATTTAAAAAATTTTTAGTTTAATATTCTAAAATACAGTTCCAATTAACACTGCAATACAATATTTTCCAGCAATTTTAAAACATAGAGAATCTAGTTTATTTTTAACATTTGGTCAATATTTTAACTAAAGAAATATTTATGTAAAATAATTATACAGAACATACAGAACATACCTTAAATATTGCACATAGGTATATACTTCCAATCACAAAGTTTCATTAAAGGAAGTGGAGAATTCTATGAAGCCACTTTGGGAGGAGGTTGGTTGTAAAAGAATATAAATTTTTATACATCTCCCATATAATAAAAGACTCAATTAGAAAAATACTTCTCTTACATGCATTTATGCACACACAACTTATGTCTACACAATTTCCAGATATATGCTCTTTTTCATATTTAGAGATTCTAATTTCAAATTTAATTTAGATGGCATTTATTTCAGGAATGCAAGTTTATTCAATGCATAAAATGAATCGTATGCAAATATTTGTCCATTAGTGCATCATGTAATAATCCTTACTTGATAAAAGTATGCTAATTACACATAATGTTGCTCACTTTTATTGGTGGACAACTGCAGCTCCTGGATTTAAAGTATTTATTATTTAAAGTATAATCAATATCGGAATACCGAACAAGAAAATAAAATTCTTTGTGTGCCATTGTGAACTTTTTAAAAGAATGACATATTTCAGTAACAAGTAGTCTTTGTAATTATTTATGCTGTATGCAATCATAATTCAGCAGTGTTGTAAAAGTATACAAACATCGTCTGAACTCCAGGCATCTTTCTAAATTGTGTGAATACAAAATGGTTTGTCGATGATTAATTACAGAATCCTTATATCCCTGGGTAGAAATGGGTGAGCTGAAGCGCTATACAAAGGATACATAAAATAATTTTTGGACTTATTTTTCAAATTACTCTCATGTACAATCACTTCAGAACTCAACGTTCCAAAAGCGATAATGTAGAAAATATTTCAATTTCATAACTGGCATTTATCATTCTAAAAGTCCATGCACTATAACACAGTTATATAGATGAGATCAGGATATTTACATTTGGGCCGTACTTCAAGTAAAATCGAGTCCATCTTTTCTGAAAAATGTAAACTGAGCAGACGAATGCTGCTTTAATAGATAAGGAATTATTAATCTTCAAGACGTTCACTTTTGGAGCCGCAAAAAAATCCTTTCTTCATAAAGAGGAATTCATCACGAGTTCAAATTTTCTATAAATGAGTCAATTTTCTTATAAATGAGTGGTGTGATGTTTTTAGAAGCTCATCAATTGGTCCCATTTCTAACCATCCAGTATACCTAATAGTTACTGATATATTCAATTAGTTTTGATTTGCATCATATCTGAATTAAGAGATGAATTGCATTTCGCAATAGGCACTTTGTATTCAAAAATCCTATCTTTGTGTCACATGTGATGAATTCGATTGCATATGTATATATTTATTTTTTCCGGTTTGTTCATTTATGTTTTTCTTGATTTATTTCTTGTTAAATTTATGTATTTATTTTTTTCATTCATTCATTTATTATTTTATCATTTATTTATTTATGTTTTTCTCTTTTCTTTAAAATTCTTTTATTTTATTTTTAAAATTTCAACTGCTGTTTTCAAAATTTAAACTGCTTATTTTTGAGTTTTTTTTTAATTTACTAATTAAGTTTCAATGATACGGTTACTATGGAATAGTAGGTAAGCTCTTCTGCTTGAGCATTTACATCTTCTCCTCCATTTTTTTTATGCATGCTTCTTTACTTTTTGAAAGGCTTTTTTACTTTCTTTGGCTAGCTTTACCTTCTTTTGCATCTAGCACATATACGTATGAAGGATTTTTTTGAATGGCTAATCCTTTGACAGCTATTTAAATTCTATTTTTTTTTAACTATAAGCTTTTTGCCTGCGTAACGCTACTTTTTGTACACACCTAATCACCATTAGAATACTTAAGTATTGTTAAAATAATGCGACTTTGTAGAGATGTCAAAGAAAACATTATTATTTCTGATTTAGCTTTTTTAATAATCTCTTATAATATGCATACTATCCCTGAAAATTATATCGAAATACTCGCTCAAAAACTGGTCAGGATTATGGAAAAAATGACAGTAAATTTGTCTTATTTCTTTATTACAAGCAATAAATTTGTCATTTATAATCCTAGAGCATATTACCGACAGAAAAGTAAAATGCCCATTTAGATGAGTGTAAAAAATCCAATTTACTTACTTTTTCGTTATAAAAACGGTTTAAAAATTTAAATTTGGTAACTTTTTGTCATTATAATTTACAGAAATTAAGATATTTTAAAGCAATTGAATACCTTATTTGATGAAACTTTACAGCTGGAAGAATATATCTCATTTCAATAGTTCAGGAAATAAACGCTTTTTCCACTGCTTGGAACATTCTTAGTGTCATTCCATAATTTGAATTTCGCATCACAAATTTATATATATATAACCAAAAGAGATAGACAAACAAGCAATATAAACCGATATTAAATTCAGTAGAAGTGTATAGCGCTTCTTGCACCCTCTTAACTAAAGAAAAGGAGTTATCTCGCCAGTTTAACAGATGGACAGTTAGTAGAAGTATGGACGAATTTTCTACAATTCTATAAGATTTGAAAAATAAACATTAAACACTGCATCTGCGATTCTCAAATACTTTCATTAAAAACAACTTTTAAAACTCAATTTTGCTAGTGCTCAAAAAAGTTGTCATTTTTTATTTTAATTATTTTCTATCTTTCATTTGTCAATTTATAATTTATGATTATAAGCATTATGGAGTCTTCAAATTTTTTTCACAAATTAATTACAATATGTGATACTGGGTTAGAATCAAAGTATATTTAAGTTAATACATTACTTAATAAGCATACATTAAATATTTTAAAGTAGTATATTACAGCGTTTCTCAACCTTTCATTATTCGCGGCCCAGTTTACAATCATAATTTTCATCGCGCCTCCCGCTTACAATAAAATGTATACAACAATAATGTAAATTGAGTATTTTGGATTCTGTTTTTAAATTATTTTTAACTAACTGCCAAAACAAGAGAAAAAACGAGCCAACGTTCGCGAGAAACCACATCTTGCATTTTGGACAAGCGAGCGGTGAACAGATGAAGCAAATGAAAGCGGAGAAAATTTAAATGTTATATTTGAAATGAAAGCCAAACAGAGAGATAACATTAAAAAAGTATGAAAGTAGAAAAATTCGTTAATGAAAGTTAACCTAGACGGGGTGAGATAAATTTAGAAACTGATAATACATTTTTTTCGAATAATAAAAGAAATAAAACAGAAGCATGATTAAGCAAAAGAGAAAAAATAAATAATGTTTGTGGAAGGGAATTCACACTACCGATGCCGTCTCGAGCATACACGGAGTAAATGTTTTCTCATAGGAAGAATGAAAATGTTCGATAACGCAAGTTTCAAATCTCATTCAAGTCGATCCTTTTATCGCTATTGAATCTATCATGAAAGTGTATGTTATATATGTTTTCGTGTTAATTGCCATTTACCATATTTAATATTCAAGGCAGCAGATTTATACAGACTCATGGATAAATTTTAAGCGGAAGTAAGCAAGCATTAGAGATAATGAAGCATCAACAAGTACACAGACGAGGAAAATAAAATCAAGAAAATATTCAAGAAAGTAAACGAAGACGAAAGGCCCCTGTGTATCATTTGCTCAAAAATGTTGGCCACAGACAGCATGAAACCTAATAAACGACATTTGGAAACGCTTCATACTGAGTACGTCAAAAACTCAGAGAATTCTTCAAATTAAAATTAAAATCATATAAAAAGCAAAAATCATTTTTTAAAGAAACTTTGTGAATAAAAAATGCTTTAATTGCATCTTACAAAGTTCATATAAAGTAGCCAAATGTAAAAAACCTCACACCATTGGTGAAGAGCTTATTTTACCAGCAACAATTGAGATTGCAGAAACTATGTTTGGAGACAATTTTTAAAAATAATTGCAGTCCCTACCTCTTTCAAATGATACTGCTGCTCGTCGAATTGGCGATATAGCTGAAGTTGTGCAGTGTAAGCTTTTCTCAAAGTTGCGTGACAAATTGTTTTCAATACAGTTTGACGAAGCAACAGACAGTAATAAAGATGCTCATTTAATTGACTATGTTCAAATTTGTGATAATATGTCAGTAGTAGAAAAACTATTTTTCTGCAAACCAATAGAACTCAAAACAATAGCGCCCTCATTATTTGCTATTTTAAATGATTTTATGTACGAGGCAAACATAGAATGGAAAAATTGCGTCGAAATACGCAACGATGGTCAATGTCTAGAATATTCCAAGGTATACAAGCACTTGTAAAGCAAAAATCACCTCAGTGTACACATTGCATGATCAACAGAGAAACTTTGACTTCGAAAGAAATGAATCCTGGTCTAAATATTGTGTTAACTACGGTTGTAACCGTAGTAAATTATATAAAAATGAGTCCCCTGAAATTGAGAATCTTTCCCGCACTTTGTAAAGACATGGGTTCAATACATTCAGCGTTATTATTTTATTGCGAGGCAAGATGGTCATCAAGTGGGAAATTTTTGCAACGTGTTTATGAATTAAGAGATGAAATCGCCATTTCCTAGAAGAAGAAAATAGACCGGAGGCCGAGAATTTTCGTGATGGTTTATTTGTGATGAAATTGAGGTGCTGGTCGACATATTCGAGAAATTAAATAACTTGAATCATCAACTCCAAGGTGCAAATACATATATGTTAGATACGAATGATAAAGTTAATGTTTTTTGTAGAAAATTGGAATTGTGAAGCAGAAATTTAAAGCAAAAAAACATAACAATGTTTGCAAATGTGGATGATTGTACTAAAACTTACAAGGCTGAATAAGAATATGTAAAAGTTATTTTTGTAACCATTGAAAATCATTTATCCATGCTGGCAAAGAATTTTAAAAGGTATTATCATGATGACGACAAACTGATAGCAAGTTACGAGTAAATTAGGGATCCATTTCATAAGACTACCGAAGGACTCTCAATTGATGAGGAAGAAAAATTCATAGACTTCACGACAAGTGGCGAAACTAAAAGACAATTTAGTAATAAATCACTATTTGAATTTTGGGCAGGAGTAAGGATGATTTTTCTGCACTAAAAATAAGGGCATTTCACGTTCTATTACCATTCAACATCCTACCTTTGTGAAACTGGATTTTCTGCTGTGACTCCTTTGAAAACAAAATATAAAACAGGACTGAGAGTAGTTATTTCTAATATTAAGCCTTCCTCCGAAAAACTTTGCACTGCGAGATAGCCCCAAGGCAGTGATCAATAATTATTAAATTAGTTTTTAATTTAGTATTTTTGATTAAGTAAGTTTAGTCGAAATGTATTTTGTTTTCTATGCGTATGTGTGCTTTCCTTTCAGTCAGTTAATCATTTTTTTAAAATAATATTTTCTTTTGGATATCTCACCCCTCCCCTCTTGTGTGCTCGCGCCCCCCTAGGGGGGGGGGCTCTCCCCACAGGTTGAGAATCGCTGGTATATTATGATTGTGAACATATAGATAATAGAAATTTCAAAATTCTGTAAGTGCAACAAGAAATGAATTTTAAAAGATTACAAAATGCCTTTCGTAAAAACATAAAGTATATTAAATAAAATAGTAAATATTAAAAAATAAAATTTACTTGTTTATAGCATTGCGTTAAAAAGGAAAGATAATCCTTTTACCTAAACTCTTATCAAAAGGAAAGAAATCCTTCATCAAAAATCATATATATATATATATATATATATATATATATATATATATATATATATATATATATATATATATATATATATACAAAAATATATATATATATATATATATATATATATATATATATACAAAAATATATATATATACAAAAGTATTAAAGTCAAGTTAATAGGAAAATCATATAAACCAAATAAAAAATATAAAAAAGAATCCGGCCTGAAGACTTTTTCAATTGTCACTCTCAGGCAGGGATTCAAAAAAAAGGATTTTTTCTATGAAGGAAATGCAGACAATAAAGTCTAATAATGATTCCTCGTGACCCGAAAATAACCTGAAATTAGGCCCAAGAGATATACCATTTTAACAGAAAGTGAAATACAAAACATCAAATTAGAAGAAAATAACCACTAATAAGTAAAAATACAGTAACAAAAATACCATAAAATAACACTAAAAAAAACGATAAGGCAAGAGCATACCATCAGCATTCAAGGAAATTTTAAGCTATCGATATATATATATATATATATATATATATATTTCATATAACTTTGCTTTTTGACCTTTGTCTTTTGATTGAAAAAAATATTTCTCATTATTGACGCACTGATATAATCATTTTTAAAATGTTTATATGTTTATTAATTTGAATTTTTTATATCTTCTTAAATTGCGTTGCAGCTCAAGAAAATACATGAAATATCTATGTTTTATCTATCTGTTGACCAAAGTCCTTCATGCTGGGATCACTGTAAACAAACTGCTGCACCAAAAATCCAATTTTTGTAAAACTTACATCCATATACGCAGTTATATTACAATTAGACATGTAACATTTCATTGTTTTGAAAGCCACCTCCTATTAATAAACTAGATTTCTAAAAAGAAGAATATAATTTATACATAATCCCCATATTTAATACTCTGCTATAAATATAAGTATTCTAGTTTGTTGATATGCTAGGAATAAGTTTTTTAACTCTTATCGCTTTATAATACTTTTAAATTTTTATTCTAAATAGTTATTTTAACATAAATATGCATATCAAAACAAATCCGTTAAATCCTGAATTCCTGTTTGAAATATTAACAGAAAATTTAACCAACTTTCAAATATAACTTTCCATAAATATCTAGGTAAATCTTTGTTTTATGTCTCAGTTTTTTTTTATTTACATTAGTGATAGAATTTCAATAAAAATGTTATTTCAAATTTTATACTGCTCTAATAAAACGTGTTTAAAACATTTTCATGCATTTAATGTTTCAGCATTCACGGTAACAAATAACATGAAATCAAAAAACTCAGTTTTTTTCAAAATAATTTCTAGATGGCACCACCAATATGAAATCAATTTTCGCTAAATATATTTATAGATAGTTAATAGCTCTAAAGTTATTAAATAATTCTAGTGCCATCGAAAATTAACAGCTCTAAACCACTTCTGAACTTGCGCACGAGAGAGTGAAAGAAAAATCGACTGCAAATTTCTGTCTTTTAAATATGAAATATTTGGAGTTAAATAAAGGCATTTAATATTAAAAATGTAATTTAAACGGTGATATTCTATTACATTCTCTTCATATATATATATATATATATATATATATATATATATATATATATATATATATATATATATATATATATATATATATATATATATATATATATATATATACAAAAGTATTAGAATCAAGTTAATAGGAAAAACAAAAAATCAAATAAAAATTAAACCAAAAAAATTATAAAAAATATAAAAAAAGAATCCAGCCTGAAGACTTTTTCAAGGGTCACCCTCAGGCAGGGATTCAAAGAAAGGGATTTTTTCTGTGAGGAAATACAGACATTGTCTAATAATGATTCCTTGTGACCCGAAAATCCCCTGAAATTATGCTCAAGAGATATACCATTTTAACAAAAAGGAAATATAAAACAACAAATTAGAAGAAATTAACCACAACAAAGTAAAAATACAATAACAAAAATAATAATAAAAACAAAAAATAGCACTAAAATTAAAAATTAAAAACGAAAAGGCCAGTACATACCATCAACAGTCAAGGAAACTTTAAACTATTGATTGTGATTCCCTGTTTTTAAAGAACTAGCGGTAAATTATGTAAACAGATGTAGGCTCCCAGCGCCATCTATTGAGTGATCCAATATGCAAGGAAAGTTCTATTTTTATTTAAGCCAAAGGATTAATCCCAAACCATACCTTGTTTAATTAAAAAATTGACATTACAGTAATTTCTAGGAAATTCATTTTTAATTAAATTTTTAAGGAGATTGTTTGATGCTTCAATATAAGAATTTTTATTATTGCAAACCCTTTTGATCCTGTTAACTTGTGAGAAAATTAGATTTTTGAAAATTTTAGAGTTTAGATTGGAATGGTAGTTACATAGTTTTGTTATTTTAAAGTTGAAATCATCCCTTTTATCGTATATACCAACTATTGTTTTACAATTAGCAATTTCGATTTTTAAATCCAGAAAGGTAGCCTCAAGTTGATTTTTATTTGTATCTTTTAGAATTAAATCTTTTGGATAGCAATTAGTAATAATATTAGTATTGTCGAAGTTAATCAAAAGTAGGTCATCAATATATCTCCACCCGTTTATTAAATTATATTTAATTATTTTTTTCTCATAGTAATGCAGGAAAATATTAGCTAAAGCACTTGAGAAAGCTGTTCCCTTTGGAATGCCCTTGACTTGTTTATAAAAATTAATACCATTAAACACGTAATTTTCAGTAATATTAATATTACATAACTGAAGCCAGTTATTTTTAGGAATGATATTTTCATTTAAATATTCGTCATATATAAAAGTGCAGACCTTTATTAATTTTTCATGAGGTAAATTAGTGTATAAATTTTCGAAATCAAAAGTATTAAGTTTATTAATGTTGTTATCTTTAAGAAAATCCAATACTTCTTTGTTACTAGAAATAATAAAGTTGTCTTCATTTTTTATTTTGTCCAGGATAATTTTTAAGTATTTAAAGAAATGTTTACCCGTATAGTAATTATAACTGCCAGTGCTACAGGTTACGAATCTGAATTTTAATGGATTTTTATGAATTAATTTTTCATGAGGTAGATTAGTGTATAAATTTTCGAAATCAAAAGAATCATATAATCATAGAGAATAATCATAAGAATCATCATATAATCTTCATAGAATCATATCAATATATATATATATATATATATATATGACGCTCTTAAACATTCTGTATTGAGTAAGAAGTATGATGTATAATTGAAAGCAGCTTAGATATTATAGAACGCTAGCAAACTGAGCATTTTAAAATGACTTTTTAAAAGTTTTAACGCATTTCTGCAATCATTTATGAAAATATTTTCATTGTTCTTAAGAGTAAAAATTTTGCAAAAAAATATTTTCTCATCAAAAATTCAGGGGTTTTTGTTGTTGTTGTATTTGTTGCTACTGTAGAAAATGTTATAAAGATGCTGATGCACTTTCACGAAATCAGTGGTATTCTACATAATAATTATTGACTTATCGTAAAATCAGATCTTATTTTTTCCAAAGCTCAAGCATTTATCTAAATTCCAAATATTGGATTAAAGAGCAATTAAGGCATATTTTTCTTAATTTTATTTTATATATGTGTCTTATAAAGCAGAAAATCTTTTTCAATTTAAATAAAACATTTTGTCAATTCATTTAATTTTTTCATATACTTTGAAATGAAAAAAAAATTACTCATGAATTATTATTTAATCAATACAGTAAAAATAGAAATAAATTCTTAAAATTAAAATTAGGATAAAAAAATGTAAAGTTATTAATATAAATTAGTAAATTACTATCAATTAAACATTAATGCATTCTGAACGATATATAGTTTATAGCTTGTCTTTTGTTACTATAAGATCTTTTAAATTCCAGCGACTACTTGACGTACTTCAACACATTTTCTAGTTTCCAACCATTAAAGCTGTTTTTATATAATTATTGAGCTGCCGTAAAAGTATTTTGAGCAGAAGTAAGTGCTTAAACGATTGTAAAGAGTATATATTTTATCAAACGTAAAGTTATATAAGAGCCTACATTTAAATGCCCATGTAATATTAAACCATCCACAAATAGTCAACATTTCCCGATGGCAGCTTCAAAGTATCAGTGAAATGTTGATCCTTTTAGTGATAGTCACGTTTAGTGCAATATGATTTTTTCCCCTGCAGTTAGAAATGAAATGATTTTCAAAACAGTTATAGCATTCTTGCTGCAGATCGCATCTCGACAAGAATCATTTATCAATCGAAATTAATATCTGCTGACAACCGACTGGATTTAATAAGCGTTTGAAACAATTAGAGATTTATTTTGAAGCATAACATACGGGCAAGTTTGAAACATATCTTATGTACAAGAACCACGGCATGTAACAAGTATAACGTTATGCAGAATCCTACTTTCCAAACCAATATGAGGACAATACACCTGATAAATAAGAACCGTGGAAGGTAACGAATATAACGTCTGATGCGGAGTCCTACTTTCCAAACCAATATGAGCACAATACACTTAATATATATAAATCCTGGGAAGTAAAGGATATAACGTCTGATGCAGAGTCCTGTTTTCCAAACCAACGAGACGATAATATACCTAATATAAAAAAAGATCGTGGGAAGTAACGGATATAAAATCTGATGCGCGATCCTACTTTCCAAACTATCAAGAAGACAATATAAGTAGAATGCGATGGGTGTAATACGCAGCAGTCCCACACACATGACCAATTTTCAAGCGGAAGGAGGTCATAAAGTAAAGATTTGTCGAATTTGAAGGCAAGACTTTATGATCGGTTTAAACTGAATGAATTCATTCAAAATATTTTAATGCTTCTGTCATAATTCTCGAATACGAAATACGGAAAGAAATCAATATAATTTCCAGGACATTTATTTTATGCTCTTAGAACAAGGATAAATTTTCTTGGATGATTAACAACTTGATTATTATTATACCGAAAAAAGAAGCACTATAGTAACTCATCTTAGGAACAAAAAATTTACAAAACTAACGATTTTTTTTAATTAAAATATAGTCGTTTTTGTTTATAAAATTTTGCCATACGATCTGAATTATTGATTTTTCCAAAAAAACTATTATTACATCATCTGAAACATATAATTTCTTTTGTATAAATGCTAAAATATACAGAGATTTTTAAAACATATATATATATATATATATATATATATATATATATATATATATATATTGTGATTCTTTAGAAATAAAAAATAATTAAAGGCTGTAATCCTTTACTTTTCATTGCATCAAATTCATCTATTTAAATGTTTCTCTCATGTTTCTCTTTAACTTTATGTGTTGATTGTCAATGTCAGATAGTAAACACTAGAAAACACGATTTTTAGTTTTCAATGCTGTGCGTTCGTTTGTGAATGGCTTATGGTTTCATAATATTGTTTCCTAACAAGCCAGTTAAAATTATTTGCAATGAGCAAACATCTTTTATTATCTTGTGGCAACATTGCGTTGCTTTTGATAGTTTGTTGGTGGCGTCTAGAAGAGAGCGCGTGCAACAAATTAAAGAACTTTTGCGTCATCAAGATGACAACGTTCGTTAGAAAATGAAGACCCATTTTCATTTATAATTGGCTTAATTTGACATTTTAAAACGTAATATATCATAAGAAGTAATTGCAATAAAATGAGAAGTTAAGTCATTAGAAAAATATAAAGTAAAAACGAAAAATGAACATTATTACTTAATGAAATTTGCTCATTAACATTCATATAATATTTCAAAGACACATTAAATATCAGATAATATCTGAAAGAATTGGAGAAAATTGATCATTATGACACACCTCGGTCACTAGTTTTACTTAGCTGTGAATTTTTTAAATTATCCATAGGATGTATATAACACAGTAATCAACTTCTAAATAGACGTGGGCCCATCTAATTATTAATTTCCATTTCTTTGACTCTCTTTAGTGACAAAAGCTAAACATCATTTTTTTAAAGTTTTAAATAATTTTCATTATTTATTGTTTATCAATTTGGTTAAACTTTGGACAAACAAATGTAATAGAATTTCGACTATATAGTTGTATTCAAACCATAAACAATTGTTTATATGTATAAATTTAATGATTCACCCTTATATGACTATTAAGGAAATATATTTCATTAATGAAATTTTCGATGATTCGGTTGAACTTTGCTTATTAAATAACATGATAAATATATTATTACTTTCATTGTTCATTAATATTAAAATTAATTTTAAAATTTATGTATCATCTAAGTATATCATCTATTATTTTCATAAAATACATTTTTTTTTCAATATTGTAAAGCTATAAAATATTTTTGGGTGGTATTTTATTTTAATTTGATACATTTAATTCAATAATTTTTTTATTATGTTAAGTATAGGATATTCAATAGTGCGATGTATATTTTGCTGTATTATTATATTTAAATTGTGGTTTCTTTTATTTTTTCAACAGACTCCTAAATTTTGCAGAAAAGCAAATATTAATGGGTTATTAATTGTTCTTGTTAAGAGACTAAAATCACAAAATGTAAGTCATGCATTGCAAATATCAAATAGCAGATCTAAATACATTATTTCTCAGTGTTTATGTAAGTCATCAAAATCGTATAATGTTTTTTATCATAGAAAATGATCAAGTAAAATTCCGCTAAAACATTGGTTACAAACGGATAATATTAATTGCAACATTTTATACAATATGTTGTCTAAAATTTCGTTTTATTTGCTTTAATTCTGAGAAAATTTAAAATTTTTATCAAAATATTATCTCAGGACTTAAAAAAAACCGTCATAATGTCGGGTTACTTCATAATAGATTTAAAATTTTTAAACATTATAACACATGAAAACTTTGAAAAAGAAATGTATAGTTACTGTATTTACTTTCAATGTATTTTTGCGGTGTGAAATTACAATTAGCTTTGTTGGTGAAAAATGAAATTCGGAAGTATTTTTTTAAATAATTCATACAAATGGAACTATATAAAATTTATTTTCTTTTCGTACAATCTCAGCAACTTGTTATCTGAATAATAAATAACTAAAAACTCTATCATCTTTCAAATATTGCCGTCATCCATTCTATAAAGCATCATTGTCATTCATCACCCACTTAAAGTATTGTTTTACTGAAGAATCATCAGTTCACTGGAGGTCTTTTCGTCCAAGATATTCATTTCCGTACGATTTATTGTGTGCTTCATTTATTCTAGAACTTTTAATAATAAATATCATTTATCCCTTAACTGATAGTAATAAATGTCATTTATAGCTGAACTCCATAGTCAAAATTCAAATCTTGTTTGTGTACTTTTTATAACTCGGTCCCGTCTGTCCGGCGGCAAACTTCAATTACAATCGGCATGGCAGAGTCATTGTTGATTTGTGGGGGAAAAATCGCGAAGCATAAAATATATTATGATTGTTCATTTGATCATTAAACATCACGATAATATTTTTTTATTTTATTTTTCAATTACATGTTATTTTTGACTGTGAGAAGTCTCGATTATCTGTCTAACTTTTGATAAGTTGTGGCTCTTAGGGGAATTGTTTTGTAAGAGTGACGTCATTTTTCTCACAAACACACCTGTCTTTATATTCCGCTGAAGCAAAGCCTGCCTCCCTGTTCAGAAATGTCAGAACAGAATTGAAGGATCATTTTTCATTGCGACGGAATTGCCCAGGTAGGTTCATCCTTTTGCTCTCTTTATCATTTCTACCGAATGGCTCTTCGGCGATTATTTCATAAAATAAGCTTCTCCATTCTCTCGGTGCCTTTGATATTATTCTATACAGGCTTTATGCTTAAGTTCTCGAATTTTGAATTCAGATGTATAAAATCTTATTTAATCAGTCTGACTAAATTATTTTTTTTTAAATCTTTTACATAATATTTTACATTTATAAACTGCATTTTACGTATATGTTGTTTACAGAAATATTTTTTTTAAAAATGATAACCATTTTTTTAACTTAATGATGATTTAAAGCTGTAAACATTTAGCAAATGGCAAGATTAAAAAATACTAATAATAATAATCTAGAAACAGATCGTTGAAACCATAATTTGCAAAAGCTATTTCTTGGGCAGTCCGTAATCACTATGAAAAATTGTTTCGATATTTTTATTAATTAAAAATGAATCGAAATATTCGCTATTATTCTTAATAATATCAAAATATATTATTTCACAACAATAACCATTTTTTATACAGATTGCTGTGATACAAATTTATTTGCTTGATGATATTAAATTTTCCAATATTAATGTGAAACATAATTTTTTGCGACTCGATTTTTTTGTAATGAAATTCAAGACGATTTTATTGTTTCACCCACTTTTTCACTTGCATATTTTTAATAATGTTAAAATTACGATTTTTTAAAAAAAGCTTTTTTTTTCATTAATTTCTAAACAGAATTCTTTACGCTTTCACATAAATGACCATGATTCTATGTTCAGGCAGTGTTCTTTCTGCAAATTGCGCAATAAAAATCACTGTGCTCTCAAAACAACTGCTGATGCAATCAAGACGAACGAAGGCAAGACAATATGAATATACCAAAACCCTTACCATTCTACCATGTTTCACACAAGAAGATAAAATCTATTTTAATTTTTTCAATGGAAAATAGAATTTCTATTCATTTTGATCCATTATATCCCAAAAGGAGTGTAACATCAACGAAGGCCTGTTACATTCAGTTATAATGAGCATATATAATGTTCATTTTTAAAGTGGTGATTCAATCAACAGAAATTTATTTCAATTTGCGTTGCATACACATATGCAATGACATTGAAAAATTCATGCAGTGCATTTAAATTACTGTCTTTCAGAAAATTTCAACAATTTCAAAGCGCCAAAAAAGTTATATTTGCCTAAAAGCGCATTTTTTTTAAATAGATTTTTTTTATTCAGTAATTTTTTCTACTTTCGTACACTGTATTGTATATCATTATTGTAATTTACTGTAATAGTTCAATGTTTTCCGAATTTATAAATTTTTAGTGCCACTCATAATTATTTAACAATTTTTCAATCACAGTACTGCATTTAGCAAAAATTAATAAAATCCTATATTTCATATAATATTTAAAGAAACAAACTCCACGATTCGTTCAATTTATCATTCGCTAATATTGCAAGATAGCGTTTTAAATGTTTTCCAAAATTTTAAATTAATTTTTAGACTTATTAATAGAATTAGAAAGCAAAAAGAAAAATTGTATAATCTTTTAGTGAGTTTTAAGATTAGAGAGATGTTTAAAACAGTTTGTACTGAAAAGATCAGGCTAATTGCCATTATTTCTGTGCACATTAATTAATCTCTTAGTCAGTAAGAAAATGATATGTTTTCATTTCGAGACAAAGAGCTCCGCATTATATGTTAATGTCCGTTATTTCAATTATACAGCCATTCCATTGCTGCTACTAAACTCAAATCTAAGTGTTTATACAGAAAAGAATTCATTTTCAGTTAAGGTTAATAAAAATGCTAATATTATATTTTATAATTCATAAATTCATATATGACAGTTCTAATCGCATCAAAATTTTCAGAAGTAGAGCTATCTTAAATAGTCATAATATGCTGTAAAATTTATGAAACTTTTCTAGCGTCCTCAACATTGTATTTCTTAAATAAATTTTGTCTGATTGGAAATAAAATACTTCTTTTAGTACAAAACTGAAAGATTCCGAAAAAGTGAGGATAATTTCGTAATACCAATTTAAGAAGGGAAAGGTTATTTTAAATAATTTAAAAATTTTCCTTAAAATGTATTTTTAACGAATAAATCATCTACCCTATTTTAAGAATAATTTCCAGAAATTATATGTAAAATAAGAAATGTAAATATAACAATAAGAAATAAATATGAATACAGATACAAAATATTTAGACATTTTTCAAAAGAAGTTAAACATTTACAATAATTAATAAAATTTCAGCCTCAAAATTAATAAAATTTGTCATTTTTTTCTCTATCATCATCTTTCTTATTTTGTCTTCAAAATGTTAAAAAATTTTATCAGACACCTAAAACAAAGATATTAAACTAAAAGTTGACATGCATCAAATAAAAAAAAAGTCTAAGTTTATATGGACTGCAAAAAAGAGACATTTTCAATTTTTATACAGAAGTAAGCGTAAGTCGAAAACACAGAGTAAAAAAAAAAAAAGAATGGCAGTATTTTCTTCCTAAAACTTGCCATCTCCTCACTGCTACGAACTTCCAATTTCGAGGAATGTCTTGAACACAGTGATTTATTTCAAAATTGACTCCAAGTGAAATTCTTGGACTCCAACCTACACTGATAATTTGGAAATTACAAGATACTTACTTTCTTTCAAGAGTGAAAATAATTGCACTATTAGGAATTAGGTTTACCAGATTACAATTATTAGGTTTACCAGGGCACAAAGGTAGTCATCTTGGATCGCATGCACCCAGTGGGATATGAATTTGATATTCCTGTTCTGGAAAATAAAATATATGTAAAATAACCATTTCATAAAATTGTACATTGTGCTTACATAATCTTCAATGAAGACCGAGCTTTGCTCGGCAATTGGTTTTTATTATAAAATCGTGTTTTTGGGGGAAAATATTTAGATACGAATCACATACTGATTGCATATGAATATTTTTCAATCTTACCTACATGTTAACTAGTCATTTAAATAAAATAAAAATCCTGAATGAACTTATTTTTATATGTTAGTGGAAACAATTAACTATATTACAGAGTTCATTTTACAGTTTAGCTATCATATTTTTGATCTCACGCTCAGTTTCACCATGGAAAAAACAGGTACGCGATGACGCTATATGACATTGCCAGCATGAGAGCAGATAGAAAAATGCTCTAATAATTGATTATAAAAAAAGTTTTTATTTTTGTGTGTGTAAAATCGCGTTTTATCAGGAAAGACACATATATACATAAACTTAAAACTCGTTTAAAATTATAAGATAAATCACTTCAATTTCTCATTTAAAAGTTTATCAAGATTAAGATAAATGTTGATTTTGTTCTGCAACTGCACTAAAAGCTCGTGTTTTTTTCCATAAAGTAAAGAATTCAGAACATGTAGAGAGTTATTTTGTGAAAAGAAAAAAGCAGGCAAATGTTTTCCTGAATTAAAATTGTTAAGCACAGCTGTATAGATATTCTGCAGCGTAACCTTCTCTTTCATTTTCAAGGCAGAAAATATCAGTAAATAATGAAAAGAATAACGTTCAAAATAAAATGACTATCATATTTATTAAAGTTCAATGACAAATAGTAATCAAAGTTTTATTGGCTTACATGCAAGCAGAACTTGCGTCAAGTGGAGATTCAAATATAACATCATTTAGATTAAAAGAGTTTTATTTTTTAAAGGTAAAGATTGTGCTCCTGTTTTGAAATTTTCAAAAGAGAATTTCTAACTCCTTTATATTTAATATTTATATAAAATATAGAGAAGATAAAAACTATATAAGTTATACTCCTCTATATAAAGTTCTTAAAATATTTTTCAGCAGTACCATGAAATATTCCTATAAGAATAATTCTAGAAAATCTTTAAATGTGTAAGCCATAATATCAAACTTGTATTATATAAATATATAAACATTATATAAATTATTCGGAAGGTTGTTCAAGCAATACCATGAAATATTTTTAACGAAACAATTCTAGGAAACCTTTAAACGCAAGTAACAAAAAGATCAATTGAATTTTTATTCGGAAATTTCATACGATGTTTCAAAAAGACATTTTTATGTATCAATCATATTTTATAGTTAAGTATTCTTTAGTGGAAATATACTATACAGCAATTTCATATAAAACAACAAAAATTGTAAACAAAATAAAGCATTAAAAATGTGAACAAATTTGAAATGGGAAGGGAAAGCAGTCGCCGTCATAAATTACAGATTAAAAGAAACACTACGTAATATTTTGATGAGAAGTATATATTTTGAATTCTAAAGAATCAGATGAAGAGGAAATAATTAATCAGGAAAACAAAAATTCGTTAATTCAGAATTTCACTCTAATCAAATGTTTTTATTACAAATTGAACACATTTCAGTTTAGATTCAAATTTTTGTAAAAATCTAGAATTTACCATTTCTATATTGTCCAGAAAATATTTTCCAGTCTCTAAAACTTCCACAGAAATTAAAACTCTCTTCCATTTATGTAATGTAAAAGACTACGTTATTATATATTTCTTTCAGAAAATATCAGCTAATGGCACAACAAAATTAAAGATTGACACATACAAAAAGAACATAACAAAAGGGACATTTGTGTTAAAAAAATAAAAAATATATATTAAATACGTAATAGATAAACTAAAAGTATAAAAAAGACCACTTATACTTTAGGATCGTAGATCTCTTTAAATATTCAGAATAGTTATGAAAAATAATAATTTGAAGACAAGAAATAAACAACAATTACCAATACCAAAATAAGGAAAAAAAAATCCCGAGTTCAAACATGGTAAGTGTATCAAGGATTTTAACCCGAAAAATGATGGTTGAGGCCGCCAACATTTTCTAAGTAGTTAAAAAATATTATGCTGTTTATCACCAATGAATAAGTATCGCGATACATAGCTTAAAATGTAGTAAGTGAACATCGGACCCGCATGTGGCATCGTAGTAAGTATCATCGACTTGAACAACTAGTCTGAAGAGGATTTTTCTTTCTCCAGTAAAATTTGCAATTTGATACTAACTACGTTTCCCTACGTCTTGCTCGCAGTGATTTCCCAATTTCATTTATAATAGTTCAACCATATATTCACAGGAATAATAAAGTGAATTCACAGGAATAATACTTACTTCAAGTGTTTAAATATTTTGTTGCTGTTCCTAAATCTTATTTGTTATTATTGCATTTGGCTTGCTAAAGATTTATAACGCTGTTAATCACGCAATTGCATTGCTCTGCTGTTGTAGGCCAAATTGGCTTGTTCTGCTATTTTAACCACATTATATTGCTATGTTGTTGTAAACAAAATTGGCTTTTCCTGTTATTCTAACCAAATTAAATTGCTCTTTTATTGTATTCTAATGTGTTGTACATATTAACTGATGCATCCAATTTCTATTTATTTAATTTAGGGACATATAGGCACACATTTGTTTTCCCGATCCCTGTTCTTTTGCAAAAACGATTTGTTTCAATTCGTCTGACAAACTTTTCAAAACAGCTTATGATTTTTTTTATCCACTGTATATAAACATAAATCTAAATTCCTTTCCTCTAATTTTTTTCGAAAAATTCTCATTTTTATGATTCTTATTCTATATAAATAACATTCTTTAAGCTGTTCAATTTTACATATGGTACAAAATACAATAAACTAAACGGCTAAGAAATACAATGCTGCGGGTTGTCCATTTATTTGAGAAATAATGCTTACGATATTTATTTTCTTTATCATTAATTTAAATAATTACCATTATCAATATGTTTTAATTGTTGTCATATTTTGATGAGTCATAATAGTGTTTCAAATCTTGTTTGTATCTTTATATTTAGGTAATCACTATATCTGAATACTGACGTGAATCAGAAGGGACATTTCTAAAGCATTATGGACCAGATTGCAAAATTTTTTAAACAGGCCATGTTTTCTGGTCTTTTGGACTACATGTACATTGAGACTAATTCAAGCGAAACCAATCAGACCATCAATTTGGATGAAATAGACAGTCTTGACTCTTATTATAGTGCTTCGGAGTTTAATCTGAATATGACTAACCGCACTATCATTAAAAGCAAAAATATAACAGATCAGGACTTATGGAAAGAAGATATGAAGTTTGCTGTAGATTTCTTACTGTTGCTGCTCCTGATTCTCATCATGTTGGCGATGGGCTGTGAAATTACGATACAACAGGTAACATAGTTTTATAGTTTTTTTATATAAATTATAAGCCTAAACACTTTTTTAAATTATATAAGTAAACCTAAACACATCCTAAAATTGTATAATTTATCATAAATTGTAATAAATCACATTGTTCTTATCATTTCTAATACCTGATTTCATTCAATAAGATATTTTAATATCATTAAATTTATCATTAAAATCTCCGACAGTTGTATGTCTTCTTCATCAAAATATTTCAAAAGTTTTCCTTCCATTTCGAAATCTTGTATCTTCTTTTAGAATCCAATATACAGAATGTGTTAAATTGCTAATTGTTAGTTTCTATATGGAAGTTTATTATTCATCAAAATAATTCTCATCAATTCTCAGCACATGTCTCCTGATTTTTCCAATCATTCTCATTAGTTGGAACATATCGATCGATTTGAGTTTTGAAGTCATACAAATTTGCTGAAAAGCACGATAACATTAAACTCAATCCTTAGCAAAGTCACTTATAAAAAATTACAAATAAACTTGTTAGAGATGACACGCGAACTAAAGTTACAATTCTAAATCGAATAAAGATTAACAGTTAGGAAATTATTCACTTCAAAAATCTTCCGAGTCTGATGTAAAAGTACCCCCATATCTTAATTGCAAATCTCTTTGTCCTTTTGCAAATGATGAGCTAGATCCATAAATTTAAGATATGTGCTCACACTGATGATTCTCCTCAATAAAATATATCTCTGCAAATAGTGAAAGCCCTCTGCCTTAAGATAATACCCGCGAAGTATTTTGCGTCTATGAATTAAAACTTGCCCATCCTTTCTTTCCAAAGACGTGCAATTTTTTTTAAGCAGTCAATGATTCTGGAGCAATCATTTTTGAAATCGAATAAAGATTTTTGATTCATCGTGCATTTGAAATAAATAAGGTATTTTCTCTGATATTTCACATTATTTTCCTGCCATAATAAAAATAACATTCACCGTAGGACATAAAAATAGTCCTGGAAATTTATGAAATGGGTTGTAACCATTTACTTTCTAAGATACAAACAAAGAAAGTCTCTTTAAGACATAAAACCTAATAAGACATATCTAAAAATATCTAATAAAAATATAAACAGTCCTATTTCTTTTTAGTGTTTTGTTAAACACCATTAGCTTATTTAAATCATTGTCTGCTTCTTAAATTATTAGTCTCGGATGAAAAAAAATCTGACATATCATCATTAATGGCTTAATTCGATGAAATACGGTTAATTAATTCTATTAGATGAGAATTTAACTAATATAATAAACTTCTCTCTATTAATTCGTTTGCAGTTCGTTCAAATGGAACGAGCTTATTATATTATTTTATTAGCTTCATTATGAAACTGCATTAACGAGCATTTAAAGTTTGTTTATAAGCAGTCGCGGTTATCAACATTAGTTGACATTGAAATTTCTCTTTTAATACATTAGCAAGTGTACCAACAGTCCTCTGCGATTAAATCTTATCTTAATGGTGTATATTTATTCTTCACCAAAGATTGGACAGTTTGTTTGACGCATTCGCCTTTTAACCCTGCATCCTCAAATTAAGTGAAATGCTATGTTTGGTGTCTTATAATACATTTCGAAATAATTGGCTGCGTAGCCATCAATCATTTTTTTAAACAGCTCTCATTAAATTTTCGTTTTTGACCAATCGTTGTTAAGCATCGTGTGTTTGGATTTTAAATTAGCAAAGATAAAAATACAGAGAAATATTTATTGCAAAACACTGTCGCATAAAATGTTTGCAAACATTAGAAAAAAATGCTTCTTTTCCTAAGCTATGAAAATAAAGTATTATAAGTAATCTTGCAAGAAAATTGATCTTAATTTTAAGAAGTAACCATAGCAAAATCAATCATTCTGATAATACAATGCGTGATAAAATGAGAAAATAAAATCATGGAGCTTGAAAAGCAAATATGAGGGTTGGAATACCAATAATCATATAATTACAGTTGATGTCACTCAGGAACTAATTTTAAATGTTCGTACCCGATGAAATCGTCATCAATGCTATTTAAAATCTTGATTCGAGCTACATGTGAGTTGTAGAATAACACTAGTTCCTTTTGATGCTTCGTCTCTCGAATTAAGAATCTCTAAAACAGTCTGATAATGAATATCATGATACATCTTTTTCAAATTTATTTGGTATTAAAGTCCCATTGATTATATAATCAATGGGACTTAAATCCTGGAAGTTTGGAGGATGATAGAATAACACCCAGCTGATAATTACAGTTGAAATACACACAAATATTATATTGAATGTTTATTGTTCTGTGAGGCTGTCTCCAGCATTTTGAATAGCTCAAGAAGTACGAGTGCACTCGATGATTCCGATTGAGCGACTTTTTTTTATCCGGACGGCACTGAAAGTACAGTTTTCATTTTGCCTATATCATCTTTCGTGATCCTTTTTCCAGACGGTATTCACAAGAACACGAAGATAATAGCAACAGCAACAAACATTAGAGGGCAACGAAAGGCAAAAAAATTATTATTATAGAGAAAATTAATTATTTTATATTCATTAAATAATACAATTGTTTACTATATCCTGGAGCATCCTACACTAAATTTATCAAATAATGGAAATAAATTAAATAATGTCATAAATTAAATTAGAGCATATAATGGATTAAGAATCTGTGAAATATATAAGAATCTCTAAAACAGTCTGATAATGAATATCATGATACATCTTTTTCTATAGCAACCCGTGATTGATTAATATGACCTTTGGGACCAGAAGTCATTCTATCAGACTTCATACTCCCCGGATTCAAGCAGTTGTATTTATAATTTTCAAATAACTTTGAAAGCCCCTATTAAAATAACTTTTCATTTTCCCCATTCTTCGTATTTCTGATGTCCCACATTTGCAGATTGCTTTCCAAAATCTAACATCCTCCAAAAAAAATTTCATTTTTTGACTTTAACATTTCACGATCTTTCCAGTGAGTCCAATTCATCCATTTGTGAAATAAGCGTGAAAGCATAGAGATAAGGATAACCTATATTTCTTTTAAGTTGCATCCTATATACTAAAGGTCGCGTCACTTAAGAAATTAAAATTATATTCTTAAAAGTATGAAATTTAATTATTTATTAATTATTCAATACCATGTCGTAACTTAAGTTCCCCATTAATGTCGTAAGTTAACTTCCCCATTCATTTAATATTAATTCAATCACGCTCGAAGTCATGCTTAACTGTAATCTGCCTTAGTTCACCCCGTATAGACTAGAATGAAAATCATGAGATCATATCAATGATTGATTTTGCTGGCAAAAAAAAGAAGAAATTATAATTGCGATAACCTGATTAAAATATTTACTGTGAGTATAGTGAATTCTTTATTCAAAAAATATTAATACAAAAATACAAAAATCAATAAATTTAGGCGTGAATTTTAACTATAAGAATGTAAATAATATTGAAAATAGCTTTTTAAATTTATACAAAATCAAGAATTTATTGAGTTTTAAGAATAAATTGCTATCAACCAGTATTCTCATGTACCCTAAATAAGAAAAGTGCATTAACATTTCGTAACTCAATTTGAAAGTAGAGTGAATATGATAAAAACATTTTTAAAACACAAATTTATGAAGGTGCTAACAAGCAGATCTTTTTTCGTTCTATTCTACTTTTTAATTTTTAATTTCTTATCCGTTATTAAAAATATTAAATAATCTTGAAATCACTTTTTCCCTCACTCGATGTGTCAAACTCACAATCAGATAATTCCCTAATATCAAAAAAATCAAAATTTTGTTAAAGAAATATCATTAAGTTCCAAAATTACTAAACTTCGATGCAACTTCGATGTATTCATGTAACTCTCCTATACTATCCTTTTTCGAGACATGTTTCTGGTTTTCGCATATGCCATGATAGAGTTAACAAGTAAACGATGGCATACAGAAATGTCGATCATATCTCTACACAGTTACTTTATGGAACGTTGGTCAAATGAAGTCTTTATAGGTATGTCGGGAATGGGTCGATTCCAGTGAAGAAAAGGACATCGGCTCTGTTCCAGTTGGCCGCGTGGAGAGAAATTTGGATATTACGTTGAATGTGGATCAGCCTGTTTAACCTTCGTCCCATTCTTTTTGCCATTTTGTCATCATCTCTGTTTGAAGAATATTCTTCAGGTGACATCTTGTGAACTTCATTAAATTTCGATCTTGATTCGCAATAACCAGTGTATCTGTTAGTTTGTTTGCCGTTTCATTCTCACCGTAAGATATACGTGCCTTGATCCATGATATTTTAATGCGGGTATTTCCAAGAAGAAGGGAGAATGTGTCTCTCGCTAATTAGCTATTGGTGAACTTGAGGATTATATACTTGTTTTATTGTCGAGATAAATAGTGATTGAATCTGATGAGGAGAGAGATAAGTCCTATCATTGACTCTCCGTTCCGCCCGAAGGCACATAGATAATAAATACTGAATGACAGGACCGCCGCAATAGCAACACTGGCGGGAACTGCGGTTGATTCCTAAGAGCCGTCACCGGTCATGGTACAACCCTTCCCTAAGGAAGTACATCCCGTCATCGATGGAAGTAGCCAGACCCCAACCTTTTCATGCACCCTCCAGGGTGGTGAGATCTAACCACCATGCCGGAAGCATCTCATCCTCATTTCGAGATTTAACTGTTCTATTGAGTGTTATTAGTTCAGAATGAAAGAACTTATTTTCTTTCAGCGAGTCTAATCATTCACATCTCCTACAGCCGTACCATCCTATAAATAAAGTTTGAAACATTGTTAGCACACCATTGATACAGTCAGTAGGAAAAATTCAAATTTCAAATTGTGGATAAAACAAATTTTTATACACCTTTTTAAACACTAGTATTTTAACGAAAGGAAGACCCATTCTTATCCTTCTTTATGAACCTTTTAAAATTATTCAAAAATAAAAAAAAGCCTTCATTCCCTGGTATCTCCTATCTCATTTCGTTGCAATTAAGTAACCTTTACTTGAATAGAGCAGCCGACTGAAGCTATCTGTTGGATGATGAGAGGATAACTTCAGGATGAAAATGGAATTCTTATCGCTTAGCTTAACAAATGTTATATCAGTGAAAAAAGAAAGTCCCTTAACATTTATAGGTCAGGGGCATTTTTTTTTCATTACAAATTATATCTGCAATATAAAAAAAGATTCACAAAATTAATTTAAAATTAAATTCACATTAAGTTTTAATTTTATTGAAAAAATATAATAATGAATATCTTTCTCATATTTCAGATTATTAGATCTTAAATCTGCTATCTGAGCATTTAAACTCAAATTTGATTCTTTCACATATGATGCACATATTTTCAATGTGTTGTAAAGCAAAAAGAGCTTCTTTTCTGCATATAAGTAATTTTGGAGGACATCAGGAACATAAGAACTTAATAAACAAATCTAGCAGCTATTTCTTTCAAGAAATGAGTATCGTGATCCACATGGTAATAATGAGAGTGTTTATAGATTTTCCATCGTCCTTGCGAATAAAATCTTTAAATTTTTTTCAAAGACACTAAAAGATAACATTTTTATTGAATCCATCCAATGAACTATTCTTGGATATTATAAATGACAAATGTAATTTCGCAAAGCTAAACATAAAAGAACCCGCAATAAAATTGGCGCTGCATATTGGGTCACGTGAAGGTGCGCTTGATTCTGTTCTATTCTGTCTTCCAAAAGGCACTGCCACGTGAATTCCCCATTCTCCTTTTTTTCCTTCTGAATTTAAAAAATGAAAAATTCTTTCTAGAAGTTAATCGAAATTCGCAATCTCCGTAACTAATCGCATAGGATTTATGGAATTCGATTCATCTGTTTAAAATTCCATCTAACGAAACGTTTAAGAATAATTTAAAGGGCAGATTCAAAATACAAAAAAAAAGAAAAAAATTTATGCATATTTTTAAAATTTTATTTTCCTTAAAATTCCAAATATATACTAAATCATATGTTGTATAATTTTTTCATTAGAGATGTTTCACTTTATATATAAAGATATATAAAGATTTATATATAAAGATATTGCTCCTAACTCAAAGTTTTTATATTGATTTGATGATTTTCATTGATAAATTTCTGACATTTGATTTAATAATGATGTGTGAGATAATAATAAACTAGATAACAAAAAAAAACAGGTTTCCACAACAAAACAGGATGGGAAACATTATGATAAACATTTATATATAATTCTTGAAACTCGCAAAACAATACTCCTAGTGCAATTTCCCCGAAACTTTTTCGAAACAGATTAGCTGGTGCCTTTTTTCTTCAACAAAAAAATATCAAATATCAATAAACTGTGACCTGATCCATATATTCGTTAACATCCTTATCACTATCGGAGCGTCCAGAAAACATAACCCGAGTTCGCATCCAAACATGGCAGTGAAGACGCTCTTGGGTAAAGTTCGACGCTCTACATAAGCTAGACATGAAGCGATGGAAGGGATCAGTTATAGGATTTGAGATGGACTTGAGTAGTTTATATTCATAGAAGTACTTGTTTCTGGTCAGGCGGCAGGGCATTCGTAATACTTGCTCGTTTCTTTGAATAGGTTGTCTTGCATAGGTTCATAATTTTAAAGGTATTTCAGGACAGCGTTTTGCTTTGATTAAATCGGAGAAATCTTTGAATTTAGAGAAAATGGAATTTTCGAACATAACAGCTAAATTGGCTGTGGAGCGAATAGCCGTCGTTGAGAAAAATAGTTCAGAAGAAATGATCAATGATACCATAAAATATTTAGATGAAAGTTTGCGGTTGAACGACGAAATGAAACCTGTCATTAATATTTTACTGTTGGTTTGTTTGGTCCTCATCATGTGTTCTATGGGCTGTGAAGTCAGTATTGGCGAGGTAAGAAAATACTTAATATATAAATTAACCCAGTTTGTACCGTGCAGATGTTATATGGATCTCCCCCCCCACACACACACCGTTTAAACTTGAAAAAGAATAAAATAAGTTTTTTTTTTCATTTTATATAATTACCCCTTTTTTATGGTAAGTATAATCACGTGTATTAAAGCATGAAATAAATTTTAGAAAATGAATCAAATCTATTTTAAGCACATTATGTAAAACCCACAAAATCGGTTAAGAGTCATTCATTCACTCCGCGCTCCTAAATATTATGCAGCCTGAAAATAACATTTCAAAACTGTTGCTTATGTACATTTTTGAATAAAGCAGAAGAAAATGTAAGAGCTCAGCTCTTTTATTTATAGATAAAAACTGAATCAGTAGACATTTATCGAATGTGAATTCCTTTAAAAAAACGATCGTTAAAAGCAAAGATCGAGTAAAATAAAAGCAAATTGTGATGCTAATCTTTCGGAAAGTTTGGAGATAACGTGACGATCTGACTCATCGCTTGCTGAAACGGAGGATCTCGACGATTTTTCAAGACATCTGATTATCAGATGATTTCAGTTATCAAGATAAAACATTGATTTTTGTTTAACCAATTTTTGTTTTGCGGTCATTAGAAGAAACTTAACTTCATTTTCAAATTAAAATCTGTTGATAAGTTAAATTTATTTTCTATATTGTTTCAAATTTAATTTGAAAAATTTCACAATTGTTTTCACACGTACACTGAAGCAAATAGTAGCAAATTTTTGGAAATGTTTTGACAACGGGAAAAAAAAACTTGTATTTGATTTTTTTAAACTTATATTTGACAACTTTTGATATTTTTACGGTAAATGTTATAATTCCAAAATCTTTTAAAATTTACTCACTTAATCCTAATGTTCCCTGAATATAAATCATAAATACTCTTTCAAATGGGTCTTTTCAGACTTTAAATTGAGTTAATTTAAAGTCTTCTTTATTTTTATTTTGACTAATTGAGAGTCCTCGTCCAGTTTAGAAACTATCATAAACTCCTTTGAAGAATGCGTTGAGTCAGAAAATTAAAATTCCATAAGACATTCCTTTTATGTGAATAAAAAGCACGAGAAAGGGCGCATCTTTTTATCGTCATTCTATAGTGACTCAGCCAAATAATTCTATTTTCCTTCTAATCCGATCATGTCCGATCTTGAAATTCGTTTTAATGGATATTTCGGATAAAAAAAATTTGGAAAGGGGAAGGGCACTCTGTGCAGTTAATTCTGGACTCTTCCTTAAATAAGAAACCATTGTCTTGCAAGTTAATTCCCTTTCTTTTATAGCTATGGCACCACATTAGAAGACCCATTGGACTAACTATCGGAATCGTCAGTCAGTTCGGAATCAAACCAGTTGCTGCATTTGCTGTGCTTTTAGCCTCTGGGGTGGAAGGACTGCATGCCACGGGAGTGCTCATTATATCGTGCTGCCCCGGAGGTGTACTTTCTAACACTTTCACTTACTTCAGCGATGGGGATTTGCCTTTGAGGTAATTTTTCGTTCTTTTCTTCCCTTATTTAGAATATGTGGGGACGTCTAAGAAATAAATGTTAAGATGATGCATTGCAAATATTTAATAAAAATAAATACTAAATAGTACCATTTCAAGTTATTTTATATTTCATAAGTAATTTAAACAGATAAATAACAATGAAATAAAATAAAACATTAAAATTCTTTCTTTAATGTAAAATTAATTAAAAAAAGTAAAATTAATATAGAGCAATAATCCATTGAAAAATCAATTCATAATTTATCATTTTATATAAATAATTCTCAGACATTTCGTAACTATGTAAAGAAATTGAAAAAGACTTTTCAATCCTTATAATATTTCATCATTCCATATGCAATCTAGAAATAAAATAAAATATGGAAATAAATTAATCACATTCATCTAGAAATAAAATTATACCCCCCCTACTCCATTATTTCATATCTGTGTGATCGAAATTATTTATTTATATTTTACTCAGTACGGTGTTTCCGATTGGCACAAATGAATTGATTTATCACCTCTATTTTGATATCACCGTCTTATTTTGTTTTCATGTCATAACTTCTGAAATTATGATCCGAAAATATTTCTCTTGGATATTAATTTACTTTCTGTTTGGCAAAAAAAAACTTATCTTTTATTATATTTCGCTGCATCATAAAATTAGATAATTATCCACTCTCCAAACGAAAATCGATGTAGCTCTGATTTTTCATCATTAAAAAAATTATTTTTGATTGTAATTATGAATTAATATTTTCATCAGATGAAGTGGCATGGCTTTTGCAAAAGAACATATTACTGACAATGACTCGCCAATAACATTCCACTTATATTCAAAGGAATATTCTTAATTAAATTAAGGCATTAATTAAAAAATTATATAATACTTTCATTTGAAGGGAATTACAAAAGTATATTAAAAACAAATATCTTTAGGGCACATACCACAATGACGAACATCATACGTATGTTCGAGGAAAAACAATTTTCTTCATCACCGATGGGTCGGAAATTTAAGACATGTCTGTAATTTCCGATTAAAGATTTCATAAATTTAGAAACTTAATTTATGTCCCATGTTCTTCTCATTGTATTTTGGGTGGTTTTATAACAAACAAACATCTCACGGTCAAAATGACACAGGCAGTAATTCCCACTCAAATCGGGATCTAAACTAAAGAAATTTATCAAAGTCGAGATGTTTACCGATTGTGCTGCTTTACATTCTAATGCTTATTAAATAAATTGTTAAAATGAAATATGTAATTATTTATTTTTTTAAATGATTCAAGACAAAATATTTTTTAAAAAATATTTATTCAAAATTTATCTAGCAAGAAAACAGATTTTTATAAATATCGCATCATAAAATCTCATAAATTGTTTTTTTTTTTTTTTTTTTTTTTTTTGTTCTCTACGTTTAAACTCCTTGTGTGCCAACAAGTATACCACAAGGTTTACAGATGTAAGTCAGTACGCAATCGACAGTAAAGTAAATTTCAAATATAAGGTCGCAGGTACAAATGCAAAAATAGAAGAAAGAAAAATAGGGGAAAACAAGTAGATACGCAAACAAAAGCAAAATGAAACAAAATTGCTCACATAGTAACAGAAACATACAGTAAATGATATAAAACAATTGAATGAGCATGATCAAATAAAATATACAAATACAAAAGTATATATGCAAATATATGTAGGCAAACACACTAAAGTAAAGTTTAAGTCATACGTGGAAAAATACTGCTAATATATGTACAAAAGGAAATGAAAGATGATTTACACTGTACAAAGGCAGATAAATGAGGAGGCCAAGCTATATTGTTCTTTCGAAGGCAGTTCTTGAGTTTTCGTCTTTCCGGAATAAACTTGCGGCATTCAAATATCAAATGCTTGACATCCTGGACTGCACCACTGTAGCACGAACACCTATCAGTCGGCGACAAATTGAATCGTTTTAAATATGCTTTAAAGTTTCCATGCCCAGTCAAATTGTTGTATTGAGCTTTGATTTAAAGGTCTTAGTTTCTAATCGCACTTCAAAAATAAGAGGGCACTCAATTTATCATTATGAATTATCAATTTATCATTATCATTTCTGAAAAAAAAAATGGAAATCTAGACTTTTCTTACATTTAAATTTGTCCACAGATTATTTAAATCAAAATCACTTTCCGAACCTGAACTGGATTTATTTAAGACGATTTCAGTATCAAATAGATTTAAGGCTTTAAATGTATAATATATTAACAATAATGTTAAGGTATGATTGTTAATGAGCAATTTATATTATTGCAAAAAGTTGTGTTGTTAAAGCACCAGAGAACTTTTTATTATGATAAAATGATAAAATTTCTATAAATAACTTTGATTGCTGTCAATATATCTCAAAATGTTTCAAAGTAAAATATGATGCAGATGAAATTAAAGAGACAACAGGTGATAGTATTCATTCGTGCGGAAACGCAAGCAAAGAAAGATGACTCAAACCAAACATAGACTTTCAGACACTGCTCATCAAACTTTATTTTATAGGGTTAATATCCCTGAACAGGGAGAAAACAAGCATAAAAAATGTTGTTCCTAAATTTAAAAATACACTTTTCGTGGTTTCTAGAAAATCTTCAGGGCAACAACAAGGTTACTTCAATTTAATCGAAATTTTAAAACTTATTATTACTTGGAGGTTTACCAATTTTTTTATACACTTTTTGTCAATAAAGTTACCGCACTGTATAAACATCAAACCATTTAACCATGACATTGAGCTAAATGTTTACATATAATAAAAGAAACAGTTTGAAGATTCGATAAAGGTATAACAAAAAAAGTCCTATCAACAAGACAAGAGACAAAGACTTTTTTTTGTCAGGAATTATAAGAACATTTCACCAGCTTCCGCCATTTTTTTCTCTAATCTCCTAAAGATATGAACTATGAGGTTAAAAGATATTACAAAGAAAACTTTCCATTGAGATTCCTTATAAATAAGTTAAAAAAAAATAACCGAATTTAGAGATCTCTTCAAATTGAACTTCTAAGCAACTACAACCATTGAAAGATTTTTTTTGAACAAATGTCATTTGCAAATGAGATGATCATTCAACTAAATTATCTTCCTACCCTCAATAATAAGAGGAATATGGTGAAGGGAAAATGTCCACCACTTTTGAGTTTGATTGTACATCTACGAACTTGGCTAAGATTTTTTTTTATCCTGCTTTGAATAGATCATTCACAAATAATCCTGAAAAAATCACTCTGGTATAATAATTAGTTGTATTTATATGATTTTTTGCTATCCCCTTTTATTTTAATAACTACCCTTTCTATTTTATTGTACTTTACATTTTTCCATTTCAAGATTCCATTATACCCTTTAAAACTGCAATTTGAAGTTTTTATGGCTTGTAAATTTTATGGTATATTAATAAGAATATCTAATAAGACATTTTTTTAACTTAACTGTAGAACTTATTATAGAACGGGATGCTTTGTAATTCTAATGTTCTGGATGTTCTGCAGGTCTGGATATTTTTAATTGAATATCTGAAAGAGAAAAAGCTATCATAACTATTTTATTCATATAAAACTGAAACATTTTTTGTTAACTAATATTATATTTCGACTTTTAAAAAAGAAAATGTTCAATTTTTATGAACGAGTGACTTCACTTTTTCGATACTATAGCAATGAAAAAAATTCAATTTAAAGTGCATTTAATCTTTTTTGAGAGGAATACATTATTAGATACAAGCATCATTATGTATTATTTATCATTATGTATTTGAACTCTGAAGTATGTATTATATTTTAAGCCTTCTCAGATAAAATAGAATAATTGGCATCAACTTTGCATGAAAATGTGAACAGAAAATATCTGATATCATGGCGATTGGATTAAGTAATTCACAAGCAGTTCTCAGTCAGTTATTTTTATAATTCCATTAGATTTGATGATCATGTACTTTCGTATCAGTAGGTGAATAGAAGAAAGAAAAAGAGAGAGAGATTCTTACATGTTATTTTTGTCGTTTTAGCGTGGCCATGACAACAGCTTCCACAATTATGGCTATGGGAATGCTTCCAGCAAATATCTGGCTTTACGGAAGATATTTCGAATCCGTTAATCTAGTTATACCATACCAAAAAATGGCTTTTTCACTATGCATCGTAACATCGCCAATAGCAGTGGGAATGTTAATGAAGTGGAAACTGCCGCGTGTTGCTAAATGGACTACAAAAGTGAGTAACTTTTCATTTTTGTTTTAATTAAATCAGGAAGGTCACTGATGTGAGCATTAGTTAAAGACATTTTTTTTTCTGAGACAGTGAAAGGCAAAAATACATTAAAACTTCTAAATAATGTTATTTTTAAGGAATATTTAAATTTTCTATAAATATAGAGATAAATAAATGAGTATTAGAATTTTCTAGACTCTAAATAAACTTTTAGGAAACTAACTTAACTTAATATGCGTTAGGTTTTTATAGACAGATGATACCACTCTTTTTTAAATTCAAAAACTGAGTTCTTGATTTGAATCTGACTTTTATAAAAGTGGCATGAATTCACATATTTTTTTTTTTTTTTTTTACTACATGAAATTTAAATCAGAATTTTAATGGCATAAAAGATATATTACAGATTTTTTTAAAAAAATTCTTATCCACGATTCATCCCATACTACGTAAATTATTTTTTTTATCCTCAATTCATTTTTCTGAAAAATGCTTCCCAAATCTATACGTAGCTTCAGTTCATGAAAGGAAAAAAGAAATGTTATCTCATTATAGCTAATTTTTTGGTAGTAAACTTTCATGAAATGAGAAAAATATGTAATCGATTCTGGGAAGCTGGAAATGGCAACCCATGAAGTCTTGATGAGATAAATAAAATATTAAAAGTTTTCCAGTGACTTCTTTGATAGCTAAATCTCGTTACTTCTGAAATTAATTTTCTTAATTAAATTTTATGTTCCTTAAATGTATCTCAATATGTCGTTTCAAAACTTTGGATAATCCTTATCTTGAATAAAGTAACAATGTGTAGACGTAGAATTGTATTTTAAAAATATGCCAATTCAGAAATTTCTTACTCCTCATAAAATGACGTATTACTAGATTTATGCTTTCTACTGTGTAGACACATGAAAATACAAATGTGATTGTCACGTGCTAGACAGGTGACGCGCGAAATGTATTTTGACACGAAATTCATTTTGGACGGTTAACAGATGGTTTAAGTACAAAACGATCCTTGCCTCTGAAGGTAAAAACAGTGGGCGTGACGTTGGATCATCTTTTACATTCATCTATAAGGTCAAATTAGCTCAAGACACATTTTCATAACAGCTACTTTTACAGAAAATGCACTGCTTGGCCATTACCGACTGTACTATAATGGCACATCAAATGAAAATTAGAAATAATGCATCTCTCTTGTTAAATTCAAATCATTCAGATTCTAATTCAGATTTTACTATATTTTTATAAGAATTTTGGAAATGTTATTCCGTTTAATAATAGACTTGCAGTTCTTTATTTAAAAGTAAAATGAACATCAATTTTGCGATTCTTCTTTGAAGTTTCTGCTTTAGCTTTAATTTCATAAACGAAGTGTAAAAATGAAATTAAAATGCATTTTTAAATTATTTTATCTACACACTGCTTAGAAGTTTTACTGGGAACTAATTGTGCTTAAAATAAACAATAAAGAATGCGTGAAATTGTATTTTCTCTTTAGTAGATCAGATGATCAAACATTTTTTTTTTATTCTCTTCTTTATTAATTTCATAGTTTAGTTAATCACTTTATAAATCAATTTATTTGATCAGTATTTAATATACTTTCTAATAAACTTTAATCATAATCATAATATACTCTTAATAAATTTATTTATTCACTTTATTTAATCACTTTAATCAATTAATTAATTTCATTTTTATTAATCGTTTCATTTAACAACAAAAAAAGATAAGTGATATTTTCATAAAAAGTCCTATACTTTCACTATTGGAAGCATAACAGTATTTCATTTCGCGTTTTGAGAACTAACAAATAATATATATAAAAGCATTTTATAATGAAAATGAACAGAATGCATGTCTTAAAAATCTAGTTCAGTTAGGTTTTTTTTTGTAAATAACTTTAAAAATCAGAAAACCATATAGCTATATTTAATCTGAAGTCTCCATTACATTACTTATAAACTATTTATAGAAAGAAAAAAAGAATAATTAAAGCTATAATTAATTAAGTTATTTTAACACACAGAATTTATTTTTAAGTTATTTATTTATTAATCAAATATAAAAGTGATAAATGCAAATCGTTGCTAAAAACATGGAAAAATATATTTTTAAATAACTGTATAATATGGATGAAAGAGAAGCAAGTTAAAAGTAGTGATATTGGAATAAACTTATTTTTTGTCTTCAATTAAAAAATAATCAAACATAATAACGTGAACAAAATAATTAATATTAAAATTGACTTTTTGAATTTGATATAAAGATACAGAAGGTTTTTCATGATGTTTTTACAATGCAACACAATAAATTCAGTCATTTTTAATATGAGTAAATTACTTTAAAATCCTCTGAAAAGCAACTGGGAAAAATTAATATATTTTTCAAGATGCTATGAATTAGTTAATCGAAACCTTTAGTGCTTTCAGCTTTAAGACGTTACTTAAAATAATCTTCCTTAATTTATTTAATAATGCAATCTTTTTTATTATTATTATCATCACAGAATATTTGACTCTCCGATTTTTCTTTTTTGTTATGAATATAAAAAAATAGCTTCCTCTTTAATTTGAAACTACTAAAATGTTTTTTAAATTAATTATAATTTAGGTGGCATCTATTAACTTGTTTTATTTTGTTGTTGAGTGCAAGCAAATAAAAATCAGATTTAGTGGATTAAGTAAAATTGAAAACTGGTTAATTAAAATGCTTGAAAAATTATTTTAATTACAGTCTTTTGGACTCCGAATGCTCGAAACAATTGCGACTCACCAAAATTAAAACTTGAAAGTTCACAAACTTATCTACTCTGTATTTTAGTTGGCGCAGTTTTATTCAAATAATTTTCTTATTATATTTTCCCAACCAAATCATTACAATATTCGCACAATTCTTCTTCGGAATCCGAACTTAAACCTGATTAAAAACCTGACACCTAATTAAAATTCGCTATCATACAGCTAGAAAGAACGAAATAATAAAAATTAAAAAATTCTGCTTTAATAAAAATTTGTACAGATGCAAAAATATCGAAAACAAATGCATTCGATTTAGTGCGGAAAAAGAAAAGACCATAAAAAAAATGCACTGCTAAACAAACCATCGGCCACAACAAACATTTGTATTTGATCAAAAATGCAGGCATGCACATCCCTAGTCATTTGCAGTATGACAGTATCAGAACTATCGATGTTATACTGCCGTCGGATGCTGGAGAAAAAAATTTTCAGTTTTAAAGCGAACCCTTTTTTCAAATCACGGAAAGTTAATAATTTTAATTGCAGATATTTCTCCCAATTTTACATATGGCTCCATGAAACTTTTCCTTGTGTTTTTATTATGGTATTGCGCACAATTTTTTCATTCGACTTTTTGGCTGATTTTTCTTTATTTTTTTAGTTATTCTTTGTAACATCGTTATAACTTCGCTAAAAGCGCTGTAAACCATCTCAATAAAATCAGCATAGTCGCTTTACTATAGGTACATATTACTTCCCTGATTATATGAGACGCCATTTTGAATTTAAAAGGCTTAATGGGATTTTACCAACCACCGTGTGTATATAACTTTTCTTTGATTACTCTTATATTTCCGTGCCTTTTTTTTTATCTCTAACTTCAGTACAATATATATATTACTGCATTTACATCCATGCAAGCACTGTATGTATTTATATGTAATTTGTTGTATGTATCATTCATTTATTTAATTATAATTTAAAAAAGAAATACAAAATAGACAAATTCTAAATTATTCTAGTCTAAAACATTGTTATTATTGTTCGGACTAAAAATTGTCATTTTTTTTTCCTTGATTCCTTTACTTTCTAATACTATTTACACAGTAAATGTTTCATTTTAGTTGAATTCGTTAAATATATTTCATTCACTGTTCCGATTTGATTTACTATCCGTAATATTAATCATTTTGGTACAATTGTTAGGTATCGAGCTTACTAAAAACTCGCGAAAATTTAACTTTATAAAAATAAATGAATTATTGTTGCAACAAATCTAAACTACTTTGTTAAATAATTAAATTTACTTTATTATTCAATGATTTTACTATTACAAACAATTGCAGAAAAACCATCGTGGTTTACAGAATCTTCTCCAGTAGAATCTTAGTAATCTGTCAGATATTAGGTTAGTAATATTTCAGATTGATAAATGCTCCGAATTAGTAATGATTCATTTTTAAATGCATTTTAGAAGCCAAAAATATGTTTATTAGCCAAAAAGTACTAAATTGTATTGATAATTACACGATACGATAAATATTACAAACCAGCTGGTACTGGGAGCGTTACTCCTACATAAGAAATAATTTTGGTAATATCGTTTGAAATTTGAAACAGCTATCTTGTTTAATTAGGAATGATCAAAGAATGATAATTATTTTCTTGTCGACAATCAATACATTCATTGAAATTGAATGACATATAAAGGAGAAGTATGAATAATATTTATTCTTTTTTTTACTATATTATTCAAGTATACTTTAGGGTAGACAATATTTTTTTGTTTTTCGACCTTCAACAAAATTGTGGAACTTATGAGAATCCAACATACAACTGGCCATGAGAAAAAGATGGATTTGCTAAGTTCAAACCAATAAGTTGGCAAAATTTTATCGCCATCTAATGAACAGTACGGCAGCGCATAAAATACGAACGAACAAAAATTCATTTTTTATATATATTAGATTATCATAATTCGGAATGTGAGTAATTGTCTATCTTTTACGTAGGCCCAAGATCATTTACATACTTCCCTACTTGCTCTTTTGAAAATGTCAGACTATTAGAAGTACCGAAGTATAAAAAGATACTTTTTTTAAATTTTGCTTACTTAAACAGCATTTGTTATCCTATTTTCCCTACAGATCGGTACATACACTGGACTCCTGCTGATGTTCGCTAGCGTTATAATTGAGATCGTTATTTTCCCCAACATGTTTACCGGTGTGCCGCTAAAGCTGTACGCTATTATCCTTGCACTGCCTGGCATAGGATTAGGGCTAGGCTATGTCATTGCTGCGATTATGAAACAGAAGGTGCCGGTCTGCAAAACTATAGCGATTGAGTGTGGCGTACAGAATTTCCCATTAGCTTTAACCATCATTGCTTTGTCGTTTCCGATGGAAGTAAGTAAAAGCAAATTGCAATTTTTATACATTTTCTATTTAATTTCTGTTATTCGATCAAAAAATATTACATCATACATGCATCAGTGACATATGAATATATATAAAAATCATTCAATTAAAAGGTATATATTCAAAATGTTCATTTACCAAGAATATTCAATGTGGTCTAATAAAGAATCTAAGAAAGTAATTATAAGTAGTATCTTCTAGAATTATTAATTCAATGACTAAAAAATTTTTTAAAAAATTAAAAATATATGTATTGCAAAAAAAAAATTCGCATAATAAAAGTTTTATATTTACTGGTAATCAGTTTGTGGAATAGACAAGATAAAAAAAACTTGTATTTAAAAGAGCAGAATCCAAGAGATAATGGTTGAAAATTGTGGCAAATTTCTTCGATGTCGTTAAATGAATATGAAAAAATACTGATTTAATAAATGAAGAATTATTTTATATTTATAAACAAATTCTTTCCAAGACAGCTGATATTCTCAAAAGAAAAAGCTCACTTTTTAAAGTTCCAGGAAAGAAAAACATTAGACACATAAAAAATAACATATTTTTGAGAAAGATGTAAGAAACCTTTAATTTCTTTAAATAAATGGGATAAAATGTTACGTATTATTACTTTACTTAGAATTGTTTTATGAGTAATATTAGGGTAATGCAAAGGGGAAAATATTAATTTTCTTTAATATTAAATTAAAGCAAATATATGTGATGCATCAGTCGATTGTAATTATAACTAGTACCTTTATTTAAGATAATTTTTACTAGGTCGATAAAGTTGTTTATTTTCTCTTTCGAGTTATCGAAAAGCTCCTTATTTATTGAGAAATAATACAACTTAGTGATAATTTCAGAAAATGTTGCGTAAAGTAATTGTTTTTTTTAAAAAATATATATGTCACAACGCAACTACAAGGTCGGGCTGTTAATTTGCTCCATGTATCAAGATATGAAAAGCAAGATGCAGGTTGGGCAATTTATGATCCAGTTGATAAAGCCTAGATTATTTGTCGGTTTGATAAGAAGGTGAAAATGTACATCAAATCATGAGGTTAAAAAATACTGGAAAGTTTGCAGATTGTTAATCGGACTGAATCACGTGATATAAACACCAGACCCTTGTTTGGAACAGTTGTATATAATAAATTTTTCATTGGCAACTG
The DNA here is from genome assembly GCF_947563725.1 of Argiope bruennichi. NCBI lineage: Eukaryota > Metazoa > Arthropoda > Arachnida > Araneae > Araneidae > Argiope > Argiope bruennichi. The sequence continues at coordinate 145,803,085 of NC_079151.1, forward strand.
CGAAACTCAATTCTGAAAAGTAAATATTCTTACATAAGACATTTCTCCTTTTTCAGTTCAAAAATACTGATAGCTATAGAATAGGCTCAATTAAAGAAAGATGTTAAAAACAAGAATAATTATGACTTATTATAAAAAAAATCTTTGAGATAATTACACTCTTATCTCACACTAACTAGAAATTAATATATTAAATTAAGCTTCTTCAAATAATCATGTATGTAATTCTATTTTGGGGTACACTTTTTCAATGGTTGATTTAAATAAATGCTAAAAGTGAATGAAAATATCGCCCCCTTTAATATTTTGATTTGGGGAGTAAACTTATTTTCAAATTAAATTTTTAATTAAAATTTGTGAAAAATTAGTAATTGCTTGACTAAAAATTATTTATTAACATTTACTGATGCCGTTGAAAGATGTAATTATTAATCGTTATTATATAATTCAAAATCACTTAAATGATGTAAAATTTCAACTCTACAAAAAGAATTTCTTCTCAATGTGATATTATATGTAACAATACTTCTACGGTTACATTATAAGCTCCATGAGCCAGTATTATATTTTATTTATTTTTTTTTTGCTATATATGAACAAATTCCCATAATATTATTTATAATTAAATAGGCCCTTAATCGTAAATCCCATATTCATTTGTTTATAATATAATCAATTTTCTAGGGGAAATCTAATTCAACTGGTAAATTTAAGAATAGTTTGTTAAGACTAAAAAAACAGTATTTCTTTTTCAAATTTATAACACGCTTTACTAATTTAACACGTTAAAAGAAATCATCATATATTTTACAAAAAAACAATTACAGGTGTCAAAAGAAACATTTCAAAACAAATGGTTTTTGTTTTCTAGATGCAAGGCGACATCGTCTTACTCCCCTGGCTTTACGGCTTTGCCATGATTGTTGGGTGTAGTATTCTGTGTGGCATCTATCAACTATACAAAAGATATCAGAAAAGGAAGGAAATTAATGGAAAGAATGTAAATGGCCTCAAAGAAGGTTTGTAGTTCCCTATAGAATTTTGATAATATCTTCATTCAAGCAAATAGAATAACAAATAAAATATCAAACTTATTGAAAAAAAAGTCAGAATTGAATACAATCGTTCAATATTTACAGGTTTGGATGAACCTGAAAAAGAGGATCTGATGCAATCAAATGGCAAACACCTTCCAATGAAACTCTGCACAGTTAAGCTGACCGAACCTGAAAAAGAAGGCCTCATGAAGTCGAATGGAGTGAGCGTTCAGATTAAACCTGGTGCGATTAAACAAAATGGCGTCCACAAAGCTCCAGTGTGATTGTTGCTGAAGCTACAGATGAAAAATACCTCATAAACTTCAGATCATTTTGTTCCAGAACCGGAAGACGATTATATTTCTAAGTTTTTAAGAAATATGGATCTCTTTCAGATGGGGATTTTTATTTGGCTTTTATAAAGTCGCTGGCTGTACTTGGAAACTGAACTATTTTGGTCAATCCAGCTTCCAAAGATAATCAAAATGGTAAATGGTCAAATAGCTAGATTTCTGTGGACAGATATGAATTTGTCATCAGTAGATATTTTACGTGATACATTTTAATAGATGAAACAATTAGTTGGTGTAAATAACAGCGTAGTTTTTATGCTTGTAGATTTGATTGTATATATTTATGTAAATATATAGCCAATATAAACTAAAATGACATAAAATAAATAAAATTACAAAAAAAAAACGCATTTTCCTTGATACTTCTTGAAGTTAGATTTTTAGTCAAGTATGAACTTCTTATAATTGGCACTTGAAGAAGTTAGGAATTTTTTATTAAATAATTCGTAACTTTAGTAGCAAAATAAAAATAATAAGGAAGGAACTTCAGTTTCTAGGTGAACAAATAAATATTTAAATAACTTTTTAAAAAATATTTATATATAAATGTGTTTAGTATGAAGAAGTGAAGACATTTCGGGAAAGAAGCTTTTCAGCTTTCTAATGATTTTTAAAATTAAAAGATATCTGTTTGGGATATTTTTTAAACAAGATATAAATTATTCTAGATCATGATCAATTTATAAATATTGCATGTGAAAGTTTTGTGATGAAGTCATATCACCGGTGAATGTAAAATCATAAAAAGAAGGCAGTAAAATTATGACTAAGCATTTTATTACTTCTGAGTACGTAAAATATCAGTACTTAGAAAATTCCCTACATTATAAATGAGTGATTTGGCATTTCTCAAAATCGCGAAGATCGTCAGGAACAGCCAGTAAAGTTGGAGCAGTAGGTGGTACGATCATTTCTCTTTGAAAGTCATGGATAAAATAATTTATTGTCACAAGTCAAATTATTTTGAGATATATCATTTTTTCAATATGACATTCATTGTTCTTAGACGTTGCCGAAACAGAAAAAATCTAGATTGTTCCTTGAGAAAATGAGTAAATTGTCTCACTTCTGCACTACGGCAGTTTTTACAATGTTTTTGTTTCATTAAGCATTCAATTTGAACATTGACAACTGTGATAAATAATAAAAATCCGCATGAATGTATATAATGTTAAATTCTTACGATACGGCAATCGTCCCCGAATTATGAATCGCTGGCTAGTTTATGATAATACATGCCAAGTATTTTGAAAGTATATGTATCTTTCCATGATTTGAAAAAGAGAAATGGGCTTGAAATTTTCAACAAGCCACAAGGATCATCATAATAATAAAAAAAAAATCACAATATATAAACAAGCGAATCATGTCGAGTGGCAAAAAAATGAAGAACCAATACAAATGCATTTTCAAAGCACGGTTGACGTATTAAAAATTTTATCTATTTTGTCGCTTGCTACTTCAATCAGCGGGTTCGTTTAACGCTTGTTTTCATACAGTATTTCAAACGTCGCTTCTCCTTTTGACTATGAACTTTAAATTCTGTTTTTACACATTAGCTTCGAAACGGCCTATTATCATTATATAGTAGTAAATGGCCTATTATTTGTGTTAATATTATTATATTTAACAATAATTGTTTTCATTTCCAAAAATTTCTTTTATAATTCATAAAACTTCTTATTTGTTTGGGGAAAGCTTATTGCGCCAAAAATAAAATGGGTTGTTAAAGACTCGCTTTCTAAAACATGAGTTACAATAGTTAAAAGTTTGAGAACTCCTGGGATAGCTTAATATAGATAACCTTTGACGATTCTTAATCTAAATGGAACTCTAAAGTAAAATATAGTTTTTAGTGAGTGTTTAATAATCGTATTTTAATCCATTTTAAACACATGTAATAGGTTGATTGTTTAATTTCGATATACACAAAAAACATTATTTTCAATACTTACGGAAAATTTTACAGAAAAATATTAGTAATATAGTTATTTCAACGTGATTTTTCCAATCGTAGCTCAATTTCGATCATTTATATTATTAACATTATTACTTATTTATTAGTTAGTGCAAAATTTGCAAAAAGGAGCATGAAACATCAATAGCATGCATGCAAGAATGCATTTAACATCATTAGAGCATGTGCGTATACAAAAATGACAAAATAATGGGAAAGACTGTTGTAAAATATAGTTTAAAATATTTGGAAATGTGTTAAAATTAGAAAAAATTATTGTATGGAAACGACATTGAATCATTGAATAATTAATTTTATGAAGTTCAAAGTCATGTAAAAATGATATTGGGACACAATATATTCAGAAATTATTGAGGAAAATAGTTATAATTTCGATTAATTATTAATTAAAAGTCTAATAAAATTTTATAAAATATTTTCTTAGGGAGTATTTAATATCCAAGAAATACCTACATGACAAATTTGATAGTTCTAGGTTCAATGGTTTATTCTACAATGCATTTTAAACATTTTTTTATCATGCATATCGACATCATTCAATTAACAAATTTATAAACATCATCATGTTAAAGAACGAAATAAATTGTGCCATTATAAGATAAATGTAAATTTTTATAAGTTCTTTATATAAACCTCTTTGTGCTTATATAATATATATTCATACTTATTTTCATGTCTGTACTTTCTAGGAAACAGCATTTTTGCCTTTGTAATATATTTACTCTGCACCATTATTGAGATGTATGATTTTGTATTAAATTCTGTAAATAAATTGTTTACATTTATAAACTAAAAGTGCAGTTTAGTGTGTTTTTTCACTAGTGTTCGAAATCAATAAATACCATTATGATAACCTGCACACCTGCAGTTCAAATAATGTATTCATAACGTCACGCTAAATATGTTTCTTTCAATAGATCACGCTCAGAAGCCGGGCAAATAACGCGTGTTTACTTTTACACAACAAATTTATTGAACTATGCAAATGAATATACCTACCAATTTACATTTAAGAACTCATATGATTTCTAACTTTTCCAGACATCAAAGAAAAAATAACCGCTACCTAAACTCGCATTCTTTGAAGATCATCTGTCTTGGTAAAAACAAGTGAAATGCTTTGGACTGATCCTAGATAATAAACTTTTAAAAGCCATATCAACAATAGTAAAAAGAAGTTCTGGGCTAAAACTCACCTCATTTTCCCACTCATTGGCATGCGTCAACCCACCCTTTCACTGAAGAATAAAATGTTATTATATAAACAAGTTCTAAGACCTATCCTCACTTATGGTGCACACATTTGGAAACTTGCTGCTAAAACCAACCGAAACAAAAGTCAAGTTTTGCAAAATAAAATATTTCGTATCCTTATCAATGCCGCCTGGTTCATATGAAAAAAATAATCGTTTTAAAATGATTTCATTATTTGACAAAAAAAAAGATACTGTATCATAAAGTAAAGCAATTAAAAAATAATGAGAGGAATAAGAACATATATGAGAAAAATACAAGACAGATAACAAAAAATCTGAAAACAAATACACAAAAAATATTCATCCGTTAAAGAGTAATAGGACCATCAAGTAACAAACAAATCATGTTTTGGATTATAAAATTCTTTCTTTTAAACTTAAAAATATTAAAATGTATGTTGAACGCATCTAGATCCTTAGAATATTTATTAAAAATCCTATAAAAGTTGTATAAAGAAAAATTGTTAATATAATTAAAGAAAGACATTCTGAAATATTAGACTATCTCACATAGGTTAGGCAGACGAAACAAAACTAATACAGTTGAATAATTCATGACGATTAGCAATGTTATTGATTATTTTATTAAAAAAAAATATCTCTACAGAATTTCAAACTATGGATGCTTTTAATTTTGCGAAGATAAATAGAAACAAAATTCTTAAAATATATAAAACTAGGAAAATTTAAATGTCAACATCCTTATGAATTTTTTTTTTCTACTTTGTTTATCCTAGCCTGTATTGTTTTCGATTCTTTCAATAACATTGATCGAAAATATTAGCTGCAACGATATTTATTTTAGGCGAGTTGTTTTAAGAATTTCAGTTTGAAAATGTCATATTGGGCACGTTTGGGTTATTTTGTTTCCCTATTTCCCTTATTTGCTCTATCTTAAAACAACAGACCATCACTGTTTTTAGATATATTATATAAGTCGGAGCAAACTTGATGCTTCTCGAGTTTTGATTCCAGTAGCTGATTTTTTGAAAGGGATGGGGGTGCCTAAAAAGTTTGATTTAAAACTTTGTTGTTAAATAAAAAATAAAAATTCTCTGAATGATAAAATATTAGGATAATATAAACACTTTATTAAGTATAATTAACCGAGTTCCTATAGTGTTTATTAAATTCATTTTGTTAAATATTTATTATTAAAATGTTATATATTATATTTTATTATTTATAATAAACATTATTTTTATTATATTTATTATATTTTTAGAAAAATGAACCTCTGTTTCAATAATATTGTGTGCAAACGTGGATGTCATGCAGTTTGCAATCATAATAGATAAAAAAAAGAAATGCACTTTTTACAAAATCAATAAAACGAAAAATGTTAATCTAAAATAAATCATAAATTTATTGAAAATATGCAATTAAATGGATCCTCTTATTAAAAGAGAAGCCTCTTAATTTTTATTTATTTGAAGCAAGCACTCTACAGGGATTGGCTCTATTTACAGAATACATAAGGAGCACAAGCCACAAAGCAAATTAAAACATACATAAGAAAACGATAAACAAAGAATAAAGAAATATCACTGCCTAGTGCCTCAAAATATCCAAATCTGACACTAAGTTGATGGAATCTGGTGAAATTCGAAGGAAGTAATTAGATTAGGGAATAAATTCTACAACATATACAAAATTTAAAACAACAAAATAATAGCCAAATAGAAGCTTTGTGAAAAATAGAAATCACATTTTATACTGAAACTCATTGTTTCTTAAAAACAACAGGTCGCTGCAAGCAGTAATTTAACTCAAACTTCTTGACTTTGGGGCCGAAAAATTCCAGATATGAAATTCAATGTCGCTGGAGAATCACTTTGGTTGTGGACCTGATGCAGGCTAATTCATCGGAGGTAAATATGCTCTAGTGCATCCCGAAGCTGTCCCCATTTTACTTCGAAACGATAAACAAATATATTTAAACAATACCTGGAATTAGCCTTCGTTAATTATGTATCTAACCAATTTGGTTAAAAATTTTCATAAATGTTATAATTTTTGTATTGTGACAAAAGATTGAAGTAGATTTTTCTTTTATGTTTAAATTAATTTTCCGATGATAAAAGAATTTTTGGTGCTTTTTTTCTAATTAAAAAGAAATATATTATTCAGAGACCAGTTTCAGTTTGGTGGTTTCCATTTTTGGTCAACTATTTCATTCTATGGTGCGTTTTTAAATTCATCAAAAAGGTGTGCAAAATATAACAGCCAGTTTTATAGGGCTATATATAATTTTACAAATGTATTAGGATTTGTTCAAGGCAAACGCATACTAAATAAAGAAGAGAAAAATTAAGAAAATATCGACACTGCCTGTCATATTTGCTATGGCAGAGAATATTAAATTTAAAGTTGGATCCCTTGAAAGCTCAATATCCTTGAAACATAGACATAAACCCACGATTCACCTCCGGCTGCAGTCATTTTCAAACGTTTTTCCCATTTTACAATAAATTTAAAAAGATCGAGCGCATCTGCAATAAGGTTTTCTTTCTGGCTTGCAGTGATTAATTTTGGCACATGTCTAACTTATTTCCCATGCAGAAATCTTAACAGTCAGAATATATTGAACGAATCATAATTCCACTCTTCCATAAATCATGAATTTCGATTTTCACAAATAACTGAACGCACTCACTAGCAACTAGGGATTGCAATACCGGTATACCAGGATACCGAATACCGGTATTTTGAGCCATTTGTACAATTTTGTAATACCGGTATTCACAAGTTTAAATACCGGTTTTTCGGTATTTACTAGAAATTTTTAAAATTGTCTCCACTATATGTTCAGGTATCGCGAACATAGAAAAAAAGTATACGTTTTTGTTTTTATGTCTCCATAACGGGCGAAATTAATTAGCTAATTAATGGCTTAATTAATTGCTTAAATCTAAATTAGAGAAACATGGATTATCCCTGAAAGAAAATATTGTATCCATAACGACTGATGGTGCAACAATTATGAAAAAAGTTGGAAAGTTGATTGGTGCAAATCAGCAGGTGTGCTATTCACTTAGAATTCAATTAGGAGTAATAGATGTATTATACCAAAAAAATAAAGAACAGAAGAATCCAAATACGGCGGATATAGAAACTTCGGATTCCGACTTTGAAAATAGTAAGAGTGAGAGTGATATTGACAAAGAAGATAATGACAATGTAATTGTTGAAGAAGATATTGCTAATGAGGATGAAATATTAATCCATCAAGAATTGCTTCCTATAATTTATAAAGTTCGAAAAATTGTTAAGATATTTAAACGTTCCCCTATAAAAAGGAAATATTACTAAAATATATACTAACTGAAAATAAAACAGAATATATGTTAATATTAGATTCTAAAACACGTTGGAACAGTTTACTCCTAATGATGGAACGATTTTTGAAACTGAGAAATCCAAACCAAAAAGCAATACTCGACTTAAACCTGTAAATTAATTTTTCAGATGGTGAAATCGCCTTAAAATCCAGAACTATATTAGTTCTACTTCCAATAAAACTGACTATTGAGGTTTTATATCAGAAAGATTTTAATTATTTCACAGCTAATGCAACAATAAATTTCATGTTGCAGTCATTGAAAGAACAGCATACATCACTATCTGAAGAATTAAATATTACATTGAAAAATCGCACAGAAGAAAGGCATCCCGAAATAGAAAATGTCTTATGGTATTTACATAATTATAATGATTTTAAAAGTGAAAATGAAAAAGAAGAAAAGAAAATAACAAATTCAAATCTGACTAAGCTTATAGTACATTTTCTTAAAATTTTTTACCCACAAACCTATCCACATTCAGAAGAATTTGGTTCAATTATCGAAGATTATGATGTCACTACTGTCGATAGTGAAAAGGAATTGTCTCTGGAATAAAAATTAGAATTAGCGATAAATAAAAAAATGTCAACGAAATCAGCTATATCCAAAACCATCCGACGAGAAATCGATTTATTTGAAGATGAGGGATTTAGAGGTAAATACTATATTGCTAACAGTACCACCAACTAGCGTAGATGAAGAAAGAGCGTTTTCGACAGCTGGTAATTTTTACACAAAATTACTTTTCAGGCTTAATGACAGTACAATTGATGCATTATGTTTTTTAAGATTACATTTCAAAACTTTGTAAAAGTACCACAGACTAAATAGTGATAGTGGTGTTTTTTTTTTGTGATTTAAATAAATAAGATGTTTCTTTACTTTTTTGTGATTATATACTGTTATAATTTATAAGTTACAAATTATTTTTTGTGATATTTACACTCTCTAACGAAACTGGCAAATAAAACAAAGAAACACTTGTGTTTTCTTTCTTTTTCTAAAATTTCTAACACCGGTATTAAAACCGGTATCCCGGTATTAAGATTTAAAAAATACCGAATACCGGTATTGAAATTTTGGTCCGGTATTGCAATCCCTACTAGCAACTCATGATTCGGCAATTTTCGAGTGCAGAGGAACTCATGTATTTTAAAATGATCACTGTTTTAGGTGACAACATTTTCAACATATTCATTGCCATGTTGGAAACATTTCAACGACTCATAAACTCTTATGTAGGTCATAAATCTTCTCCAACCTTCTTTAACTTTACGGAAGTTTCATCTAAGATGTGCTAGATTTTGGAGCAAAATTGGGTGCAGATTCTCTGTCATAACAAGTGTGATGGTGATACAGTACACACATTTTTCAAATATCTAATTTGCTGAAATGGTGTTAACTATGACTTGCAATTTCCATGCTTGGAAGGACTCAAGATCAGTATATGCCACATGTCTTCCCTTGGCATATTTTAACCTTGAAGATAGTACGCCAGTTTCAGAACTTTTTGATTCTCTTCGTTTGAAATCATGCTGTGGCTTGATTTCTAAAATTTTGCTCTATATAATTTAAATTTGAGGTTGTTTTTTTGATACTTTTAAATATAGTATTCCAGAAATAGATTTTTTCAATGCAAAATCTCATTTAAAACTGAAAAATCATTTTAATGCTAGCCTTTTGCAAAGCTCCCTCTTTGCGCTTTACAGAAAACTATCATTTGCAATTTAATAAAAATAAAATGAATTTAATAGAAGAAGGTCTTATGTAAATTGAGCTAAAAAAGCTTGAAAATCTTAAAGCTATTTTAGGGTTAAAAACTGCAAATTAATAATTTATTTTAAAAATATTCTTAAAGGCAGTTTTATAAAATTTTAAAATTCTTCTGGGAAATATTCAAAACTCTTATTATACAATAATGGCATGAATTATTTTAGGATATAAAAAGAAATTCCATTGATATTACATAATTTTAAAGTATTTGTATATCATTAAAATTATATAAGAAAATTATAATACCTTCATTTAAAAATAATATTTTTGTAAATATTGGATATCCTATATCAGTAATCGCCTCTAAGATGCGAAGACAACTGAAAAGTTACACAAGTTATAGCATGCTTTACTTACTTGTACAAGGCTCGAAAGAACCAATGTATTTAGGTAACAGCTCAAACTTTCATGTACATTGAAAAAAAATTACGAAAAGAATTGCCTAACCCTTTTAATACCAAAGGGATATATACAGTTTTCTAACTTTTTAAAATTAATTTAAATAGTTCTTAATAAAAGCAGTTATTAGAGATTATTTGAACATCATACCCTAGCCTTCTGCTTAAAAATTATTTGAAAAAAATTCCAATATTTTTGTCTTTTTCAGGAATTCTATTCATTTACGTAGGACAGAAAAAGAAAACGATTTCTGAAAATTATTAAAGAACACAGTATTATACACATCGAATCCTGATCACCGAAAAGTTAGCAAATAGCTACGGAAGATATAAACTTTTATACTACTTAACTGTGAATATCACAAACACAAAACACAAGGCGCGAGCATAAAATTCTTTTGCCGCATGCTAAAGTTTCGCCTCGAAGTACGATAAAATCGCAATTGAAAAATAAAGAAAGATCATTATTTCCTTTCAATAGCATAGTTCAATAAAAATTGTCCTACTGCTTATCCGGTTAGATAGGATAAAAATCTAAACATAGAATGGAAGGAAACAATCATATTTATTAGAAATTTGTACTAAATTGAAGTCTTAACATCCAAAATGTCAAGTACTGAAGTGAAATGTCGTAAGTAAGGCATTGTTCTTATGACTTTCTTGATTTTTAAATACTTTTATAAATTTATTCTTAATTATTCTTTTCAAAAAATATTTATAAATTAGCTACACACAAACGTATAATTCAAGATTAATCAGAAATTCTCTCATATTAAACTTCAAAACTAGATAAGTCTTCGTTTCTCTTTTCTTTAGTAAGGGTTTTGGTTAATGTTGGTTGTTAGATTGAAATACTGGTTTAAAAAAACTACAAACACGAGAATTTTACTTCTAAATTTATTTATTTCGTTATTTAACCCTGGTCGGCAACAACTACTCAAAATTATGGGAAGCACATATAAAATGACTGGGAAGATTCGTTACAAGGAAAATTATCACAAGGAATGGAATTAGATGCACAATTTTAAATGGCACTTAAAATAATGCACAAATATTTTATCACTGTTCAAAGAAACAGCATTCGAATAATGACAAAGTTTAGAATTATGTAGCTGAAAAACCCAAATAAAACGATAACAAAAATTAAAAATTGAATAATTGTTCACTAAAAATAACCTATAAGTTCAATAATACATGATTGATAATCTGTATCATGAACTGAAACAGCAAAGCACATAACATGAACAACAATATTACGCAAACAACGAATCATACAAGATTCATACAAACGAACGAATCATACAGAGAATGATTCATACAGAGAACGAATCATTCAACGAATCATACTCTATACTATATATAAATAAGTTTTTTAAAAAATATAAGCAAAAAAGTATCTTTCGAGCAATAATATTACATATATAAGATAGGCATAAAACTGAACTGTCGCTCACCTAATAAGTTCGCAAACTGCAACTGGAAATTTGAAATTTTTGGGATTGCCTCTGCAAATTGTTTTGAACCAAATTTTTTAGAATAATACAACAATGGATATATATAAAACGCATTTTAACAAAACATGCATAACGGAAAAGTGCCTTCTAAGCATCAATATCATAGATATACAATGCATGTTAAATAACTGCCTTTCATCCTTCCAATTTGTCACGACCGCACTTGAAAATCTGAAAATATTTGTGAATATGTCTCTCTCTGTATGTCCAGTGCGCGTTAAATCTATTGGGGCCAAACGTCCTCCCACTGGTGTTGTGTGGAAGTTTCGAAAGTGGGTGCCGTCCTCGTTATCTGGTCGAGGCTTCAATTACGAGATCCGTCCCAAAATAGCCTTAGTGTTGCTTTAAAAATGGAACGTTGATATAACTTAACTAACTCCTCCCTCTTGTTTCCCCGTAAAGAATATATTATTAGGGTGTCAACTGTAGTGTCTACCCACTCATTGAAATGAAATAGTTTCAGATTGTAATATTAGTTATGCTTGCAAATACAACTCATTGAGCATAGCGAAGCGTGCAGAACTGTTATTTCAAAAAGCGTCTTCGTCATTCAAACGAACGATTGTGCCGTAAATTGAAAATTTGCATTCAATTGAGTCAATGTTGAGCGACATGATATGTTTATTTAGGGCGTTTTTACCATCTCTCAACCAACCAATTGGGTAATAAATTTCTTGAATTTGTTCTTCGCCTACTATATATATATATATATATATATATATATATATATATATATATATATATACTGCAGAATTAGATGATAGGATAAAATTTTACCTGTTTTGTTCGAACACCTGTATTTTATTGCTTTCCGTCTTTTTTCAATATCATATTACTAACTTCAAGTCATTGTTGTTTTCTCTCCTCGTATTGTGATTTCCGGTAAATTTGATTAATGTCAATAAATGATAACAGTTAAAAATGATTTTGCAATTCCAATGCATTTAAATAAAGTAGCAACATTTCCTTCATTCCTATTTGTTGATGAGATAGAAACTGTTTTATTTGACTTCTAAATTTGGGAGAGTGATATTTGATGGAATTTACTTTTAAAACTCGATTAACATTCCTTCTGGCTAAAAGCTGAAAAAACTTCCTTATTTATTTTTTTATTATTTATTTATTTATTTGTATATTCAGGACAAGGCCATGTATCTTAGTTGGCCCAGTTGTATTTTAATGTTATCGAAAACTCGATACATCCACGTGTTACTCATTTTTTTGCGCGTGACTAATGGGAAACAATACGTAAACATGTTTTTTTTAGAAAGATGGTGTTAAAACAGGAACTGGGCAAAGAGGATTGCACCGTTAAATTTAACGAATCAATTTTTACCGCCTTTTTTCTGTAGCTTTACTTTTATTAGTCTTTCAGAAATGAATTTCATTCTTTATTCATTGAAATATTGTCACCGAGAGAACACAGTTTATTGTGTTATCAATGTTTCATTTTCGAGTTTTAAGATTGATTGTATGCAGATACCTCATTTACAAACATTTTACAATAAAATTGTTACAGAAATCCAGATTTATCATTGATGAGTAGTGGTAGAAGATAATCTCTAAAACATGTTTATTCTACTACCTAAAAACGTCACCTATCATAAAATTAAATATACATACATTTATTTTTTAAATATTCGTACAAGGAACTAAAGAAGAATAAGAGTAATTAAGATTCCATTATAAAAATTCGGAAGAATATTATAATAATGAATAAAGTTATAGAGTAATCTCTCAGTAATTTGGGAGATATTATGCCAGAAGATTACTAGATTGATGAAGGCGTCAAATAAGACAAAATTCTTTGAATAATTGCATTTTGATTTAAAATTTTAGTCTACAAAATATACAAAATTTTTCAGAAAATTATATATAATAAAAAGTCACAAAATAAAATACAAAATCAAAGCAGCAATGTTAGATGATATATCTATCAGACAGCCCTCTGATAACTCCTCACCACTGGATTCCCGAATTATAGAGGGTCCACGTTGCTGAAATTCGATGCCTTTAAAAATTATTTGACCATCCTTAACAGCAATCAAATACTAATTATATTGGCTTTTATAAAAAAAATAGTAAACGAAATACATTTTAAAAATTTACGGACATCTGTATTAGACAGTTTTTGTTATACTTCTCATCAGCAATGACTCAATTTAACTTGAAGACATCAAAAAGATGACGTCAGTCTAATTTTTAATCTTTATCCAACCATGGACTGTCTTCACCTTTTCAACTGTTAGTATAGGTAGAGTGTTAATTTTGTTTAGTTTAGTTTCTTTATATTATTATCCCGGTTTAAAAGCAACACTAAGGCTATATTAGAAACTGATCTCTTTATTTTTAATCTTGGACGGGTGACAGGAACAACGCCTGAACTGGCGTCCACTCTCTAGATTTCAGTGCCACTCCAAGGGGACGGCATTTAGCTCATGATTTTCAGATCTGGCGAGCACCAAGCCCTCATACTCGGCGGATTTTCAATGAAATCTGATTTTTGGTTTGGAGTCGTTCGGTTTAGGCATCAAGAGCTTACCATTCGGTCACCATGGAATATATCAATATAGAATATGGCTACTCAATTATAATCTAGATCGTGAATTTATAGAAACTGAATTAATGCGTGAAACACGCGTTATCCAAAAGGTTTCTATTTTACATGTCAGAATTAATAAGATTAGAATTTATGTCATACGTAATGCATTGCATGCGGAATTTCAGCCATATCGCCAAAATGAAATCAGAGAAATCGCACTTATTGAAAAGAAATCGGTGATGAAGGATTTTCACATATGAAAGAAAAAAAAATCAAAGAATTAATTGAGGAATGTTGAATAAAGAATCGGAACAGCGGTAGTGGATGAATAAAATATGTTAGCTTTATCTCGTTAAAAGTATTGTTTAAAAGAGAACAGAAACTGTCTGATTTTGCATTCAGAAGATTGACTGACTCTAATAAGAAAGAAGTGGATACTTGATGAGAGATGTAAAATTCTGCTCTAGTTATCAATGCGAAACTTTTAAAGACATATATCTACAATTGTTGCAATTAAGAATCATTGGCTTTTTAAATATATAATTTTTTTCATGATTTTATTTATTCAACAGATATAAAAAAAACTTTCAATTAATAATTTTCATTGTCCTTTTTGAATTACCAAAATGTTTAAGGATTTTTTCTCCCTTCCGATCCAAATGACTCAAAGGGTATAAAGCTTGGCATCAGCCAAAGAGGAGAAAAAAAATCCCAAACTTTTCTTTAGACATTGGTATTGTGCAGACAGAGCAGGTATTTAGAAAAAAAATCCAATTAGAAATTGATTAATAATAATATTTATAGATAAAGAACCAATTACCGCTTCTGCTTCCTCCTGCCAGAGTCACTGGTTCTACTACAAAGATCCAGAGCGCCTCATTTTGAAAGAATATTGGAAAATATATGAAATATATGTCTTTTTCTCTCCGTGCTGTTGATGATAAAAACAATAGTCTCTTGAAGAATAACCATATATAATAATTGTCCACAACATATGTAACACTGAGCGGCGTTAAAAACATCATCACCTTTTTATCTGCATCAGTATCGGAAATTCCAATTTCTGTTATGGCGTCTAACAACTGAGACAGAATTTTTTTTATTGTTGCGGTTGCTGTTAAAATTAATCGGTGTGTGAATAAATTTAAGCATTAATAAATACCCAGATCAATGATCTAAGATCTGCTATCTTTGTTATTTTATATTTATGTTGATTCATTATATACTGGTTGACAACTGAAACTGTTTCTTGAGCTATATATTCACTACTTGAAACATGGAAACATATTATGCGCACTGAAACATATTATGGACACAATTTAAAATAAACACTACTAAAAATAACTGAAATAATAAATATCAAAACATTGAAACCTATAATCAGAAACATACTTGCATGATGCTGTTTTAGGCTTCATTCGTCTTCTTATATTATTTTCATTCGTCTTCTTAAATTATTTTTTACACCTTTATTTTTACTTGATTATTACAAAGGAGCAATAATGACAATTTTAAAAAAAAGATGTATTTAATATCACAAGACTCGTATGCGCTTAAATGTAATAACTGAAATAAAAAAAGCAGTGTTGCAACATACTTAAACATATTTTTGAAAATTAATAATTTTTTAAAATATCATTAATATTCTAGCGAAAATTGTTCCGTTCGACCAAGCACATCATAACTCATTCGGCTCAACCAAGCGCCTCATAGCGGAATGGGAGGTTGCGGGTTCAAACACAAGCAAGGCAAGTTGCCATAAAAAAAATGATTTTTAATTTCAGTTTGCTTTATGTCAAAGTTATGTTAATTATGCAAAGTTAAGTTCCCAATTTTCTGCGAGCCTTCAAAGTCTGGAATGTTCCTTAAATGTATATAAGTAGTTTCTCGATCAGTTAGAGTTTGTAATAAAATCTTGAGTGCGTTCATTTCCATTGATCTTATTACATTCACCTCATCTGCAAGACAATATTTTTAATTAAATTTTTTAAAAATAAAACTGTCGTCACAAAGAATCTAATTTGTTAAATTTCAAATAGATTCAAGAATGATTTACTGCGATATTATGCTCTTTTATTCTTAAAATTTTGACATTAAAATTTCGATAAATTTTCACTTAAAAATCTGATAAAAATTTTGATCGAAACTTACACTGAGATATACACTTGCTATGAAATGTCCGTGTGTAAATACATAACAAATATTCAAGGAAAGGAAAGCATATTATAAATATGAAACTATTTTAATTTTTATTATATTCTTTAGACTATCCTTTAGCTTGTAACAACAATTTTAGAAATATAACAAACACATTCTTTAAATTAACATAAAAAATATAAACAGTTACGAAAAAAGTTTGTGTGCCAATGTAATAGAAAGATAATTGCAAATTAAACTTCCCTTATATTGGAAAAACGTATTTAATTTCGGTAAATTTCTTTAAATATTGCATTTTTATTTTAAATAAATTTTATAAAAAGGAATGCAAAGGTAAATTTAAAAGGAAAATTATATATATATATATATATATATATATATATTATTTTAACCTTCCAGCAAGCGCATCATTTATATCTTCTCCATTTATGCAATGTCACAAAATGTGAATTTTTAAAAGACTAATTATTGAAGTTAAGATATTCATTAATGAAGGTTAATAAATGCAATTATTTTAAACAATTTTATTTAAAAATTAATTTAATCAAAATAATCAAAACTCACGAAAACAATATGATAAAAAAATTGGTTGGATATTTGAAAATAAAATATATGAAATTATCAATATTTCAATTCAAAAATTTACGCTTGTAACACAAATTTGTTGAAATAATATGGAAGTAGAAGAAAGCAATTGAAATTTGGATATAAAAAGCAAAAAGACAATTTCATATACACTACTAAATCGCTGCAGTCCGAGCAAATTTATTCTATATGCTCCAATTGTGTACATTTCGAGCAAATTTAACAGCTAAATCTTATAATTACAGTGTGCTTATCATAGTGGCAGATTGGCATCTTATTTTACCAAATGTAATTATGTAGTTCATTTCATCAAAACCAAATTCTAATTGTCTTTTTAATACTTTTATTTTTAACTCGCTTTGTTGAAAGGGCTAACTTTATTCGATCTATATATTATTTCATAAGAAAACTTGACAACCAGCATTCGTAAATATTTCCTTCTATTTGATGTAAGTCAAATGAATAATATAGTTGCTGACTGCATCAACATTAATTTTTAAAACAACAAAGAAAACAAGGCACAGAAAAATCTTGATTCAACGGTCGGACATGTCTGAAATACAAATAATAAATTCGTAGAATTTTGTTAACTCTACGAATTCCAAAATTTGATTAAAAAGTAATCGAAAGAAATTGCAAGAATAGCTAAAGTCATGCACTTTTTGGTACCAAAGAGATATAAAACACAATTCTGCTCTGATGCTTCTCTCATACATACGAGTCAGCTGGAAGATTAAATATAAAGGCAAATCACTTCGAAGAACTAGCAAGATTGCTGGAAATAAACTTATTCCTCTGTCCAAAGAATGTTCAATTATTACAAATCAACGAAATTTGTTACCTCAAAATCACATAATGGACGTCCATGTAAGCTAACTACCTATAAAATGTTACACATCTTCTAATTCATATATATCTAGATTCAAGATTACAGCATCTCGATAAGAATTACAGCAGATCTGAAAACTGCGGATAATATGCGGGAAGATTTGAAGAAACTGATAATCATTCAGAACTCACTGAAAGCCACGATATCATCTGTCAATAAACAAAAGCGTTTAGATTTAGCAAATGAGTATGTTAATAAACAGATTTAGGGAAAAGTTCTTTTTCTGACGAAAGCAAATTTTTTATCTTTGACATCAAAGGGTTTTGTTGTGAAAATAAAGCATGGCTCATTGATTATGAAGAATGAAGGAGGGAATATTGTGCTTATAGTTAAGCAGTGTAAATGGGTTTAAATAATAGCCAATGGCGTAGTTTTTTTTTTTTTCAGCTTTATAGACCCAGTACTTTGGAGTATATAAACAATTCAAAAGAAAATTTGAAATAGAGCACCCAACATTTGAATCTAATTTGTTAACGTTCTACTCATTTCTAACATTCTACTCATAAATTTAAGTTATGGCTACTGTGCACTATCACAGGTGAGTCCCATTTTCCTCCAAAATCGCTGGACTTAAAACCAATCAAATATTTAAGGAACTTACTTGAAATATAAGAGTCGCCAACATAATGTAATCTTCAAAAGATATGGTGAAAGATTCGTTATTGGAGAATGAAATAACATTTCTTCTAAGCAGTATACAAACTGAAACAGTCTGTGGCCAAACTATTGATCCTAAGGATTGAACTATCCTAAGAGATAATAACCCAATTAGCTACTAAAATGTAATTATCAATCCATAATCATCTATTTTTTGACTTTTTTTTATCTATAAGTAAAACTTTACTTGCAGATAAATACTACTTTTTCTAGCACCCATTTTTATTAATTTTCATTATTTTAGAAAATATATTGCACATCATATTTTTGAAATTACTATTAAAAGTTAATGAATTATATAGAGAAAACAATGATAAAAATAAAATTATATATATATATATATATATATATATATATATATATATATATATATATATATATATATATATATATATATTTGAATATTTGCTTCGTACACAGATTGTTTTCTAGCTAATGTAATAACTCGCGAAATGGCTCCAACAGTTTTCCAGCAGAGCGTTTCAACCGATTTTTTTCACGTCTGTTGCAAAATAACACTTTGTATCTAACTTATAAACATCATCTTATGACAAACAGTAGCGGTCTTTAACGATGCTGCTTGGTTATCATAAAAAAAAGCAGAGCAGAATTACATTAAACTGTGTACAAGATTTACTATCGGCTTCCTTGTTAGGTATTGGTGTTAGAGCTTCACCTTTGAATTTCATACCAGTCTGGCTTGACATTGGTGAAAACTAACACGTGAAATAGCCGCTCGTGTATATTGCGCAATTCAATAAGATACTAAACTATTTATTCCGGACGGCCTTGAATTTCTTCGAGAACTTATTTTCAAATACTCAATACAAGATCCGCCAAACAAAATAAATGATAAATACACATAAATTCCAATCACTCTCTTGGCGAAAATGACCATATTGGAATGTTTTAAAACAGATAGTAAGTTCATTGAGAAGAGCAGATAACTAAAAACTAGAAACAATGAAAGCAGAATGGCTATTTATGAAAGTATTTTCTAACACGCAGGAGATAAAGAAGCATAAATAGCATAGTTTTCTATCACATTTACTAACTTTTCCTTACATGATTATTCACTCGCTTTTCCCTCGCTATAATCAATCTATCTATACTAATAATATCAATGTGTGCGTGAATGTTGTCGCTCTACAGATCAGACCGCCTGACCTACGGTTATCACATTTGGATAAGAGGTCGGCAATGTGCACCTCTGTGCTATTTTTTTAATTTTAATTAATTAAATATTCAGCGGGGGGGTTTTTTCCTTCGAGAATTTTCAAATGTGATTTTTACATCAAAGTAAAGATTAAAAAATTATCTTTTTAATTAAACCAATGTTTTAACCCAAAAATTAGGTTCCTTTTTTTAATGAATTATTTAAATAATATTTTCCCATATTTTTTAACAATATATTTCGCACAACAAAGATAAAATTTAATCTGCAGGAGCACATTACGCGTGCATGCGAAAAAAATTAGCTTTTATCACTGATCACTTTAACAGAATCTCAAAATAAATAATAAGTGAAATGTTACCGCAAACCTAAAAAAGCGTCATTTTCAGCACGTGTCTGCATGAAATGAAATAAATAAGGAATATAATTTCTGAAAAATAAATGCAAGGCGAAGTTTTCAATGAGCATTTACAATATCTACAGTATTAATTCAATAAATCAGCTTTATTTAAGACAAACGTGGTTTAATATAACTCCTTTCAATTCAAGGCCCAACGGCTAATTTGCAAACTTTTAATAATGGAAATACATGAGTTAAAATGGTCTAAATGAAGTAAATAATTACATTTTTGTAACTTGAATCAATAAATGCTCTAATAAATTACGGATGTTTATTTTTTTAGCTAGATCCTCCGCTCTGTGAATCATATATAACAAAATATTCATGAGATACTAATATTTTAAATAAAAAGAGTTCCATTCCAATTAACTAAATCCCTAGCAAAAAATGATTTATTTATGGAAATCTGAATATCACTATTCAATAAAAACCGTGATTTTAAACCACTTCATTGACCGTCTCAAAGACAATGCCCTAATCAGCGCATAGGGTTTTTCTAAGACCTGTCACCTATGTTTATGAAAATGTTCATTAAATTATTCTGTTCAAAACTTCATAAATCGGTCAGATTTGGTAGCAGAAGTTAGAAACGTTCATTTATTCATTTAAACGTTGAAGTTTTAAGAATATTTCGCAGAATATGATTCCTCAGGACAAAAGGAGTATATGAAATTTCGACATCATAATTTTTTGATCTTTATTTATAGACCGAAAAAAAATATAATATTGTTATTCACGCCATTTAAATCCTTTTGAAAGGAAAACTAAAAGGAAAAAAATGAATTAATTAACTGAATGAATGAAAAATAACTGAATGAAAAAACTTATATGATAAATGATGAATCTGAAAAATGTTTGTTGGATAATTCTTGATATATTACATAAATTATGAAAAATATTCTATAGTGTTCATAAAAGCTGAAAGACTCTGTTTTCAGCGCTCATATTTAAAAAAATGTTTAGTTTCTATTAAAAAAAAATATTTTTTGTATTAATTACAGTTTAATCCTTCCCACTTTAATTTAAAGTTGAAATTTTATGGCAGCTCATAGAAAATTAGATAGATACATAGTAAATTATGGCTTAAGGGCTTTATAACAATATAAGTGAATTATAAGACCATTAGAATTTGAAGTTAAGTATATTTTGATGAAGAAGCTATTAAAAGCAAGTTACATAAAATATTTAATTGAAGATTTTACCGAGCAGTAAGACTGGCGAACTGGTTGTTTGCCAAAGGCGGCTGGTGGGCTGGTGTACAATAAGGAAGAATTCTTCAAAAATTAACTTTAAGAATGATTAATTAAAATTTTCAAAAAATTTTGATTAGTCATTTTTAACATCAACTATCTACTGATAAAAAAGCAGAGCAATCATTTTGTTTGACAATTAGGATAACTAGTCCGAAAATATTTTCAATCCTGGATGAAGTCAAAGTACTTCGATTCTTCCATTTTCGAAGCATTTTTTACGAATTCATTACATTTCGAATATATTCAAAAGAAGAGTTGAAAAAAAGCGGTCTATGTTTAATTAGATCCTGATTCGTCTTAGTTTTATAATTTCTTGGATTGTCTAAACGTTTTAACTATAAATAAATATATCGTATTAAAGAATTGCGAAAAAAATATTATTTATATTAATTTCAAAATAGTTTTTTTAAAATACTTTTGAAGGGTTTTTTTTTTTTTTTTTTTTTTTTTTTTTTTTGAGGAATTACGTTACCAAACTTTGAATATTTGTAGAATATGGTTACTCTAATTACATTTTTTATAAAAACAACCTTCTAGTTATAACATCTTAAACGATATTTTCCTACAGTTTATGAGAAATTCATTACTTATATAATACAGTTCCTTTTATTATTTGTATAAAAAATGGAATTTTCGGATTTGTAAAATGTAAATTCATTGTCTCGCTTAGGATTTATTTAAACTTCAGTGCTAAATTATGTGGCTAATACAATCAATGTTTTGAATCAGAATGTTGTATATCTTGGAATGTTGTCTATAAGCTGTGAAAGTGCTATGAAATGTTATCTATTCTTATTAAACAAAAATGGAAGAGAAGCTTTTTGGTCAAAATATCCCTTTCTAGTCTTGAATAGCTGAACACATGTGTGTTTGTGTGTGTAATAATATTTTTAAATCTACTTTAAATTCTAATTAATGTCCAAATTTTTTTATCTTAATTTAATCTGTATTAGTTCATTCTAAAATCGGTTCTTATTTTTTGATCCAATTCCTACTTTTTTATTTAATTAATTTTTCACCCGCTCTAGAAAACTGTAAATTCAGCAAGTTCTCACGAGTGAAGGGATAAAAATCCTTAATGTTTGCAACATTCTTTTAAAAGATACCTATATTTCTTTTTCTTAAATCTACACGTGTCAAAGAAATCCCTATCAAAATTTTATTATAAAATCACTGAGAGAAAAATTTCGGTTTCTTTTTATTCTTGTGTCGTGGTGTGGTGTCGTGGTGTCGTATTAATACAGATGACGTGATCGGATTCTTTGATGGTTTCAATATTTTTGGGGAAAATGAAAGAGAGTGAATGATACTAATTCAAATCATCTAATTCATTGAATTGTGCCAAAATTGTATAGTTATTTTAATAGATATCCTTTTTTTTAAGGATTTTAACAACAATTAGGTAAAAAATGAATTCGGAAGAAATTAAGGACAGTTATCTTATAATTCAAATGAAAGAAATTCAATGATAAAACGTATTTCACAATATTTTTACTATAGCTCGCTTTTATTGTCTCTGTTGAGGTCAAAGATTCTTTACCCTGAACCCATGGGAAACAAATGAACTTACAGAAAACTCGGGTCGCAATATCAGGAGTCCAGAAAGCTCTGTTGGAAGTTGAGTCACTTTAATTTGAAGAACAAAAACGATCCTTGAATCACATCATTTCAATACCTACTTCAAGATAAACAACTCCCAAAATATACTTCCGGATAAAATCGTCAGAAAAAAAAAGTTTATCGACCCTTCAATTTATTGACGTCCAAACTTTTCCCAATTATCAAACTGTTTTACACGTGTTTTTTCGTTCCAAACACATGGTGAAGAAAAATTATATAATTCTCGATAATGATTACTTGAGTGATTTATTCAAGATAAATAGATGCGATTTCGTTAGATATTCAGAATCATAAAAACTGATATGTTAGAGTTTTAAATAAACTGATTACATGTGAGTCAAAAATATTGCTAGTTTTAAAATAATGAAAATTTTGGAATAATGAATTTGCATGAGATTACATTTTTTCGAATTTATTTAGAGAATATTAATTGATACATTATTTTCTTTTTTTTCTTTTTTTTAATTTTTCATAAGATAGCTAGTTAAAAGAGTATTAAAAATTTCTCAAGCAGATAATAAAAAAACATTTAGTTTTTTAAAATATAAATAGGTACATTATCATTCCATTATTTTTTTTCAAACTTTTTATGGAATTTTTCATAAGACAGCCATATAAAAGAGAGTTTCAAAAAATTTCAAGCATATGACAAAGGAATGTTCGGAGTCTTAATTACCTATACTTTATGCACATTTTTAATAATTCTATTTGTTTTAAATAATGTGAATTTCCTTTTAATTAATCTCACTACAGTTTCCATCTTATTTCGATAATAATAAAAATATCAAATAAGTATATGCTCATATTCTCCCCTTAAAAATATATCTACAAAACCAAATTTTATTTAATGTTTTATTGATTTATAAAATATATCGAGAACTGGAGCGTATTACGATTTCTGCACTAAAGAATAATTTCTAATCGAAAAAAATGACACCAAATGAATAATTATTATTCGACTTAACAAATAATTCTTTAATCTGTCACTGTTTTATGCTGTTCATTATTATAAAGTGATCATAAATTTTGAAACAAAGTCCATTTAATCATTCTTCCCTTCTTTAGCAGACATTCACTCTTTAAATAGGAAGCAATTATTTGCTAGACAAGCAAGTATTCCGTTTTATTTTGAATAGCTCATCCCAGATCTAGGTCCATGAAGCAAAAGGACACAGAAAACATTTCTCTTAAATAAAGTTATTCATATAATGAAAGAAAAAGATTGAAAGAAAAAGACAGTTACAATAAAAAACGCGAGATAAAATTTATTTTGAAAAAACTATATAATCCTACAATGTTACCTTTAAAAATTTTTTTCATTACATTAATTTCAAGTACAACATTTTCTAATTTATAAATTGGTTTATTTATTAGTTTTAGTGGATTGTCTTTTCAGTTCCAGTTTTAATCATCATTTAAAACGCATATATTCACCGCAAAGAATGCACATTTCATGAGCATGCTCAAGTTTTGAATTATATTTACCATATACATGCATAAAAAGAAAACTCAAATGCATTAAAAAATATTTGATTTTAAAAGAAATTATATGAAAGAAAAGTTGGAAGAAATATAAAAATGAATATCCTCATTATTTGAGTAAAGTATTATCAAGAAGATTTTAAGTTTTATGTAGTATTTTGGTCAAAAGATGATATCTCTGCATTTAAATTAATCATCTAATGGATTAGTATTTTCAGAACACTTTATTAATTAATTATTTTTATTTAAGAGATGTACTTATAGTTTTAATAAATCTAAATTTAAATTTTCAAGCAAAATGAATAAAGCTCTACGTTATGGTCTTGTTGCATACTAATGTCAGCAATAATTTTTTTATCTGTTTTGTATATTCTTTTTTGATGAATGTCATTTTTCAGTCTCAACAATAATATGAAATTCGATCTGTCATAAAATATGCGGAAGTTTAGAAATTATCTCTTTTCTGTACTCACTATTTCTGACTCAGCTTTAATCATATTTTTTCAGCTTTTCTTAAAACTATCAAACTAACATAAGTTAAAAGCAATGTGTATATTTATTTTACGCATTGCCAGTTTATTTACTGTATCTCTTCATATCAAATAAGAAAAGGTGGAAGTTTATAGTCTTCATAGTCATTAATTCTTCAAACTCTACAATTTTAATATCGACTTTCCAAACAAAAAATCTTCGGGAAAATCTCGTACCATGTCGTTACATGAAACAATAATATTCAATACATAGATATTTTTTCTATAAAACATGATGTCTTACTATACGACGCGTGATAGATGCGAGCGACCGTTTTTAATGGACCACAAAATGATACAAATAACACGTAAAATGACATAAATATATCTTCCAGAAAGATGTCTTAAGAGTGGTTCGTCACATAAACAAACAATAAAACTTCAATAAAATTTTATCATATAAAAAGAACAGTTAAGTTCAAATTCTTGCACATACTATACTTTGATGTTAGTCGTTAACGATGTTATTATATCACAATAGAGTACTTACTCTTTTCATTTCATCATCGGAAACTTTTTGTACTGTATTTTCTCATGACCATAAAAATTTTCTCATTTGAAAAATATTTTTCCTTCAAAAAGGATACGTTAAGCAAATAGAACTCATTATAGGTAAATTCTCAAATTTCTGTTGAATTTCCTTAATTTATATTAAATTGGAGGGAAAATGTCACATTTTATCTTGAATGGAGTTGGAGTTGGATTTGAATGGCACAAAAGCCAAACATGACCATGCTGCGCCAAATGTATCATAAATAACATTTTATCATGAAGCAATGTACTTGTTATAATTTTTTGCAATACAATCATTATTTATAAAATATTTTTTTTAAAAAAATTCAAAATGATTTACAGATTGTTATTGTTTACTTTACTTACACAATTTTAATACGAATTAATAGCTCCAAATAATTTTCCTTCTCTCAGTTACTCTCCCATTTCCAGAAAAATCTCAAAACCTATACTTCGTTGTGCATTCATTGTGGGACAGAAATTTTGATGATTTTTTTTAGTGCAATAAAATATGCAAGGTACCGAGTTGGCCAATTTTAATTTCCTATGGAGGCTCTTGATCCCAGATACGTAATCAAAGATCGACTGTCCCCTTCTCTCTCCATATTCGAAAGATATTGCAAAATAAAACTTGGAAAGAGTTCCCCAACCACCCCAAATGGATCGATTTCTCCAATTCATTTCGTTAGTTTGTACAAATTATAGCTAATTAATCGGAACGCTCTATCATTATAGCTCAACCAAAGTTTACATTTGTAATTTCTTTTTGTTTCAATAAAATGTATTCCATCCAAATTGGTTCATATGACTGCATCCATTGATAGCGAGATTCTAATAACAATCGCCCTTAATATATATACTGATGGCGGGTCATCGCGTCAATCAACTTTGATGCACCACACGCAGCTGCTGGGTTTCCTCATAAACTATTCAGAGAAGTAATTTTTATACAAACTATCTTAAAATTGGGGGATAGAGGTGGAAAGGTGATGCTATGCATCATGAGCATTTATATGAAATAGAAATGGGTGAAATAGAACCAATAGTTGGAACTAGAACGACCGGCTCATTGGTTTTCATTACTACTTTAAATATATAGATTTATTCTAATGAAAATTTTATTTGCACAGTGCTCCATCTAGAAATTACATGAACGCTATTTTAGGATGCTAGTACTTTTGAACAGTGTTTTGATGACGAGGATGAAACCTCTCCAACCTTCAGGCCTCCACTAAAGTTCTTATGTCTATCTTCAGATTAAATGTAAACCAAGCTGATTCATGACAGAACCTACGACATGTTTCAAATACGATCACCGACCAAAGAACCACGTTTCCTTCATCGATGTATTACGACCTTGCTCAAGCATAATAATAAGCCCTATTATACAGTAGTAGTACGACCTTGTAGTAATTTAACCTTAGCATAGTTTAGAGGTGGAAACGTAGCTCTTTGATCGGTGATCATACGGTACTAACGTTTGATTTGAGTTATTTACTACACAGAAATAAAATTTCGTTTCAATTCATTCTATTTTTCTTAAAAGACAGCAACTCATGATGTTTCTTATGAACACTATTTGCATTCGAACTTGTTATTAAAATCTTTGCGTTTAAATTCAAAAATATATACTCTATTTGTTTTTCTATTTGCTACATGAATTACTGCAAATCAGAGATCCATTTTCCCTTTGGGAAACAAATTGTGCAGTTTTTAGTTTTTCATGAAATAACCAAAGCTAAACAAAACTTTAATATTCTTGCTTTATTTTTTTTAAATAATTTATGAAATAATTATTGTACGTAGATGAGTTTATGTGCAGCCTAAAAAAACAAATTATCTTTAAAATGACATTAATTTGAGTATTATGCGAAGTTTCATCTTATTTTCACAAATTCGTAAATAAATCTGATCAGTATAGAAGTTTATTATCACCATTTATCCATATATCACCATTTTCCAATTCATCAAAAAAGATTCGAGGAGGTGAGAAATAAAATTATAATCGAGTTTTTCCGGGTCAGACACAGAAGCATTCACAAAAAAAGATGTTGCCAGCGTAGCAATTTTGGGCAGGGTCAAATAGAATCCAAACGTTAATTGATTCTTGCCAAATTGTTTAAATTATAGAGACAATACAAAGAGAGTTTAATAGCTGGGATGCATGATTAAAGATCAGACAAAAGAGAATGCGAAAGAAAATCAAGAAAAAATAAGACTGCAAAAAAAAATGTTTTTCGAAATTTCAAGAAAATATCTCATTAATTAGCGATTTTTCTTATAATATTTCATATAACAGCATTATATTTTTTTAAAAATTGTATGCTTGAAAGTATTCCCAGCCCGTCAGACGTAGTAGTTGTACATAAAACACGGATTTCAATCTATTTTAACTAGAAGATAAAAATACGTAATACAGTATACCCTATTGTAAATAATATAAACAAAATGAAAATCAATCTGAAATCACGTTTCACTTTGAAGTTCAAATTTTATAGTGTACATAATTGTAGATGGGCAAGATGTACAAACAAGATACCGAAGATGTACAAGCAAAAACCGAAATATCTCAAAAAGTATTTCGCGCAATAGTATCTGTCAAGGAGTAGTCAAATATTATTTCGGACACCAAGAATTTTAGAGAGATTAGCTTTAAATGTAAGAATGTACTAAAATAGGACTTTTAAAAAGTATATAGCATATCAAACAATTACATTATTTTGAAATTAATTTTAACTTCTTTGAAACGTTAAGTAGAACAAATAATTTGATTGAAAGAGAATCATTTTGCAGACCTTTTTCTTCCTATTTTCTTCTAAAAGGAAAATTAGTTCCGAATGAATATCTTATAGATTATATATTCATTTATAAAAATGCATACTATAGGAATTTCAATTAGTGTGTTTCATGATATAAAATAAGTATCAATCAAACAAAGAATACGAAATATCATCACATAATTTTATAAACATTTAAAGGCGTATTAATTTAAGTGCGTAAATACTGAATCTTAAAATTATACTAAGAATATAAAAGTTGCCAACATCGTTTCAAGTCTTATAAATTTATCTGAAGATAAACTATCAATGTAATTAAATTTCATGGTCACATTCTCAAATGCTTTTTTTCTAAGTGCACTGGTTATTAAAGCACATGTAATTCATGTAGCTTAATATTTTCCTAAATCTTTTATTTACCTACGAATTTCAAACTTAATTAGATTATTGAGTGAATTAAATAATATCTTTCATATGTTTCAATCGAGTTACACTACCGACTGCTTTCTTACACCACTATATTTGAAGCACTACCTGTCGAACTTGAGATAAATTTAAGTAGATGATCCGTCTATTTGTTAAAATAACAATTTTTTTAAACAGACCCCTCACCTACAAATTTATACGATAAAACATAGCGAATGCGCATCTTTCAATAGCAAAATATTTAGGAGCAATCCTTTGAGACTGAAAACAATTTTTCTAATGCAAATCTTGATTATTTTTTAGTTTGCTATACATTTTTATCCCACATGAAATGTTTGGAAAAATGGAATCTTTTAATGAATTTTTTCAGTCTCTTCATGATATGCTTGGGTTTTGAGATTTTATACGCATACAGGTTCTCGATGATAATTCAATATTTCAATATTTTATTACTTAATTACCAAATAATCCTTTAATTAAATTTGATTCAGTCCAAGTTACAACATTTAGTGATGAATTCTAATTAAGTATTATTATACATTTCGTTAAATTAAACCAGTCACAAGTATGAGGAAGGAAAAAATGCAGGGAGTGCAAGTATTATTTTTAACATGCTTGGTGATTATTCGATTTGGAAATTTCTAGAATTGTTATTTCGTCAATTTTATCGTTATTTATGAATTTTTATTTATATTTTATATTGCAATAAAAATACAATATTTTTATTATATATATTTTTTTATTTTTTTATCTTTATTTTCTCAATTTTTTCAATACATTTTAAAAAGAATTTATTCAATAAAATGTGAATAATATTATAAAGAAATTTAAATACAATTTTTTTAAATCTAGAAAAACTATTTAAAATAGAAAAATAAAATTATTAATAAATAAACACCTTTACTTCCCATATTTGTTGAACAATCTATATTTTCTGGGACAGACCTACTCATAAAGGAATTTTTTTATTTTTTTAAAATTCACCGCTATGTTACTTTAAATTTTGATGTTCAAAACCCTTTCTGCCCAAAAATAGTTTTGAAAATTATATTTATCACTCCGTGTGTGTGTACAAGAGAAATCTAGGATAAAATGTTTGGATGAAATTCGGCAAGCTCCTTTTATGCTAAAATTACCTGTCTGTATCAAATTCTGAACCATTTCGGACAACGAAAAGTGCTTTTCTAAAATATTAACCCGGTTTCTTTCACTGTTTTTAGAAGTGATAAATTCCACGCATTTCTACTTCAACATTTTCGTTTTCACTCCCATTTGATGAAAATATGAAATACTTAATTAATTAATTATTTTATCTATATACCTGTGTACTAACAATTCCCAAAAGGAAAAATGCATGAAATTTTATTTGTTACGTTCCTCAGATGAGCTGCATCACCGAGTCAGACTTCAAATCACATAGTTTATTTTCTTACCTGTGTGGAATCTGTGTAAAAAAAAAAGGCGTCTCACTCTTACAAAGATATGTTAACAAATAACTTGCAATCCACGTGGAATTATAATATGGTATGCATTTTAATATTGACTTTTTAAAGCTACGAGCCACCTAAAATAATATTAAATATATTTGTACTTGTATAAGTTAACATGGCTAAAGTGAAAGAAAAAAATTCTTAATTTTGGAATAGCAAGAGAGAAAAATTAAACCGGCGTTATTAAATAAAAAAATTCAGCTAGCGTAGAAATCATGTTTTGTGTTACTAGTTCCTGCACACACCAGAAAGTAATAAAATTGCAATATTAAACAGTCCAAAGAGTTTTTCATACATATTAAAATGAAGATATTAAGTAACGAAAAAATTTAAGATAGCGTAAAAATCATTTTCTTCCGTTAATAATTGCCGCAGTCACAGAAAAATATTAAAATTGTAATATTAAACCACTAGGCATCTCGACTTTCCAGAATATTTACACAATATGGAGTTTTTGTCTTTCATAGAACGCTGCATATTTGATTTCAGGTATCTTCCTTTTCATTGAATAGTTACAAAGTTCGTAATTCTGAATCTCGTTCGTTCAACATAACACATTTCAGCCTTCACAGACTTACAGATTGACAATAGCTCAAATTATTTTGATTGATTAAAACAAAAATATGATAAAAAAATCGATAAATCTATATGCTTCATTTCATCTGTCTCGTTATTTGTATTTTCGAACAATCTTGTTCACATGGATACTTATACAGATTCCTATTTATGGATTTCATCCAAATTCTAATAGCGTTTATTAATATGGCAAAAAAAATCACTTACCACATTTTACTTTCTCGAATATAAAGAAAAAAATAGATATTGTTGCCGCCAAAATTTGGAACTCGGGATTTTGACGAATCTTTACGTTTTATACTTCCCTGAATTCGAAAAACGCATTCTTATCATCATACCTATCAGTTTATCTGCCTGATTTTCTGAGGCAAAGATAACTCAAAAACATTTTGGTCTAGACGGATGAAATGTGAAGCAAGGTCTTTGCACCCATTCTGTTGATTTCCATCAAATTTTGAGCAAAATACATGCAAAGGGAATTTGTCTCTCCGCTCTTCGAAAATAATTTAACACGATAACTACAAAACGAAGAAAGGTAGATGGATGAAATTCGGTGCCCGGATTTCACATCTATATCGTAGACTCCTGTCAAATTTTGAATCAAATCCGACACAGAGTTGAACTGTACTTTCTACTCTATTGGTTTGTACACGGAAACGCAATGTCTTAAATATATCAAATTTGGTATGTGATTTTTATTCCGTGTCACATTTTAGCTCCAGTCGGTTGAGGAAAAATGCGTCTAAAGCGCAAATTCATTTTTAATAAAGAGTATACAAGAAAGTTTTGAAGAGACCTCTCCGGATAGTTATGTCTGCAGCATATAGAGTGTTTCGAGTTGTCACGCTCACGAGCTGGCAGCTGGCATATATATAAAAAAAAACAATTGTTTTTCGGATGCAGAGAGATTTGAAACACGGCCATTATGAAAACTACAAATCTAATTTTTAATAATTACGAAACATTCTAATATGAAACTTTATAATATACATAAACTTTCTGATTTCAAAAACTTTCATATATGAAAAGTTAAAAAGTAGTGCAAAAATATCTGGAGGAAAGGAATATTTGAATATTCTTCATAAGAAGTATGTTTATAAAAGGTATTATAAGAGTTATTTTGGAATAGAAATACATGAAAAATGTGTGAGAAAAGTGCTCTTGATGTCTTTTTTACCGATATATTTCTGACAAACAAAAATCGTTTCGATAGTCGAAAAAAAAATTTTTTTAAATTAATGAAAACCCCAATGTTAGTAATGACGTCAAAAAAATAATATTGTTTAAAATTCATGATAGATTAAAGATTTTAAACTAAAAAGATAAAAAGACTTTGAAATTCATTTAAAATAAATGATTTTCAAACTAATTGGCTATAAAATGGTTCATTCCATTTTTCTAAAGTTAATTAAATAACAAATAATTTTAAGCATCAGAACAGCGAACGAAACGGACGTCTCATTTCTAAGATTTATTTCCACACACAAAATGAAAGCAAAATCATACAAATAAGATTTTTTTTAGCATTAACGAAATGGAAGCCATCGAGACATCTTCTCTGCAAGTTACACAGGACTCCATCCTCATATATAGGATAGTACGGGTATTTGAAACCTATCTTAAAAAATATGTTTCAGTGTAAGATTTCAATGTTTACAAAAAATAAAGTAAAACGAAAAAAATTGGAAGTTAGAGAAATTGTGTTCATCTTATACAGGATTTCTCCAAGAATTTTCCTAGATTAGATACCTCCGAGAGATTTCATTTCTAAAAATATTCTAATATTCCTAGAAATTCGTATTTTCAGCTTTAAAGTATTTATTTTGCTACGTAAATACTTCATATGGATTTTTAATTTCTTAACTTACAACAAAATTTAACTCTCAAGTTACTTCATTACTTATTTGGAATTATTTCTAATTGATTTTTAAATACTTTCCTCTGCTTTTCTCCTAACTAACATGAAATGACTCGTTAAGACTTGCTAAAACGGATTATTTTAATAATTGCCCTTGTAAATAATCTAAAAATTTGTGAATTTAAAACAATTTTAATTAATATACTAAATAGCTAAAAATAATATTATATTAAATATTTGGAGAGAAAAATAGAGGAAGCTGAAAGCATTAATAGAAATAAATTAACTAAACTAAAATTAAATCATATTCAGAGTACAAAAATGGGATTAAAATTCAATTTTGAACGAATTTTTAGACATTTTTTTCTCGTGGCATTTATTAAGTTTTACTTTTCTAAGCATGCTGTTTTCCATATCAATCAAATTCAATTTGTTATTAAATTTATTTGGTCTTTTTTGCTATACACTTTCTTTCTCGTAAAGAATACCAATAAAAAAATTATCTACCATTTTAAGGCGTGTTTTATTAATAATTATATTTCTCGATTTTTAACATATTTCATAACTTATCATTATTTATTAAGAAATCTGTTTATCTCAAATTGAATGTCAGATGGAATTGAATGTCAGAATTCATTCTCATATGGAATTAAATTTGAATTGATTTATTCATAATTAAATTCTAAATATATTTAAATCTTGCCTTTTCATATACAGCACACACCATTACAAATTTTTAAAAAAGCAATTATAATAAGCTAGTGAAAAATTCGACACGACGTTCCACTTTGAGAAAAACGGCAGAATTTTTATAAAGTCCTCTTTCTAGTGCCTGCATTTCACTCCTTGATATAAACCATTTTCGAGAAATCCTTTTTTCCCATTTAAGAATTTTTTTATGTAACAATAAAAAATTCGTGGAATTTTCAGCAAATTTCTTCTGAATATGAAATATATCTTCAAAAAGACGAATACTTTCAATGGAGCTCTATTTATTTTTTTAAAATGTCAGTATAAAGTCACAAATATTAATTTTAGTTAATATATATGTATTAATATAGCCATTAATTATATATTTCATAATATAGCCATAATTAATATATTTTTGATAAGTAAAGCTTCAAAAAAGTATAGTTAATAAAAGTTATTAATTCATTATGGAGTTTTAAAAACAACATATAGTTTGCATTCATAAATGTTTCATTATGCTTATTGGTAATCTTATCTTCTACAGAGAAGTTCTTGATTCTATAAAATGAATAGGAAAAAAAACTAATTTTTTTTTTCAATTATCATTTTGCACTTTCTGCAAAGTATCTTATGAATTTTTTTCATATTTTGTTGGAAAGAAAGATTTAAAGAATTCAACAAATGTTTATACATATTACAAAAATATTGGGGACTTGAAGAATTGTGAAAAAAATCAGGTTTATTAACAGTACTATTTTTGAAACGGCAGATAGTTCCTATTTCCTCAAAATATTGTACAGTAAAGATTACGCTCATTAAAACATACGATATTTTGATGTAACATCTGCCATTTTGGGGCAGCATCACTTCAGTTTAGTTTAATTTATATTAAGTTATATTTATGCTCCCTTTTTCAGACAATGCAAAGACTGATTTCGAATCGATCTCTTAGTTTTTAATTGTTGACAGATGATGAGGATGATACCTGAGTTGCTTTCCTCTCCTTCTTCAAAAAACAGCGCCACACTCGACACCGACTGATTTAAAACATTCCAAGTCCACTTACGCAACGGTTCTACGATAAGATAAAGTTTGGAATTTGAAATCCTCCTGCATCAAAACAGAGACCTGACCACCAAACCATCGAAGACTTTGCAACAACTTAAGAGCAAATTAAATCACCTAATATAAATGTTTTGCATTAATAATTTGTCATTCGCATTTTGAAGTACGGGTGATGAAATGTAACAAACCTATCAATCATTGCTTCCCAATGAGTAATATCAGCACAAACATCATCCGAGGTAGTTGGTCTATATATAGTATCCATATTATATTCATTCACAACGGGCAAAACTGTGTATATGCACCTACATGACTACATTTACATTAATCATAACACGCAAAGTTGTTTTTGTATGCACAGTCGTGTTTCACGTGCATCTGCGAACTGCACTGTGACGAAAGGACTTACAAAAGAATACACTGATGATCCATAATTGAGCTTTAAACATTTCCAGGTACCTAACTTGATTCCCAAAAGCAAATAACGTATCTTATTATAATTTCAAAAGATTTGTTTTACTTGGCAATGTTCATAGTATGAATTTTTTGTACACATTCCTTTACACTTTCGACCAGCTACATATGGATAATTCTGTGATAATCATTAAAAAATCAAAAAAAGGACGAAGCTTGATGATTTTTGATAATTTCAGCACATTTTCAAACTAGAAGGTAGCAGAACCGAAAAAAATTTATTGTATTCAGTAAATTTATAAAAATGGAAGGCGAATGACTAGCTATAAATGAAATTTAAACTTTTTACCAGATTTGTGGTATTTATAATGCATATTTTAGAAAACAACAGACCAAAAGTGATTTTGTTTTCCAATCATAGAATTTTTAATCATAGTTGTTGGTGTCATTCATTGCTCATTTAGCTTATGAAACAAATATTAAAACTTTACGAATCAAAGTATTTTTTGCTACCTTAAATTTTAGAAAAATCATACAAAAAATTCTTTAATTTCGATTTTTTTAATTTCATAACATTTTTATACTCTTTTTCTTTGGTTGTTTTTAAATATTTTAAATTTAGAACTAAAGAATAAAAATAAAAATAAAAAAAATCCCAGGATAATTCTTATTTTTTGACTTTTTACGATTTTACTTTGGCCCTCCACATTCTTGAAAAAAATATTTTCCAATTTTTATGCACTAATTAAAATGTATTTTTAAATTATTAATATATATAAGAATTAATATATTAAATTACGAAATTATAATTATTAATGTAATAACTTCGGAAAATTTTATTCTCTTGAATATACAATTATTGGATAATAACAGTGAAAATAACAATTATTTCACTTTATAAGCATTCGAGACAAATTGTCTATAGAATTAGTAATTTTCTGAACTAGTTTTAGAGTGACAAACTGCTATCACATTATGAATGAGAATCTAACTGTTTGTCAAACACAAGTATTATTTAATAACTAACCAAATTTAAAGTTATTTAACAGATTTCAACCCGCCAGCGATATCATTTTAACAATGTCGAATCCATTCTATCTCTAGGGACGGGTGTCTTTACAGGAACTTTTAATAAGTGTCAAAGAATTTCAACATCCCGAGCAAAACAGGGGGCTCAGTTTGCCTATTTTCGTTGTCAGGACGGTGATAAGACACGGAGAGCTGCAATGCGTTTTGGAAGATGCGCACAAACTCAAAACTCATTTTCAAAATAAGTGAAATGAAAAACGTGGGCTTTAATTCGAATCTGAGACGCCTTACGGAGAATTTGTTAAAGCTTTGTCCCAATTTATTCGAAACGATGATTCCGAAAAAGGAGGGAACTTTTGCCGCTCGCTGAATTTTAAACATTAAAGAGAGTTTTTGTAAAACAGATGGGCAAATGGTTTAAAATATGAGATTGTTTTCAAAGAGTTAAGGTTTTAGAATTTGGTTTATTGACGTTCTCTAAAGTCTTGAAATTCATATTATAAATATATCTTCGAAAAGAATTTACGTAAGTAAACTTTTTTTTATAATTATTATTTTCCATAATTGAAAATAATCATTTCAAAACTTTCTTCTTAATATATTTTTATTTATAGCAAAGCTATTAATTATTTTATATTATCTTAAATGATTCGAAAAAAGTATAATATTTAACGTAAAAGAATGGTTTTTGTAATGTAAATAATATATAATATAAATGTAATTATTATATATTTTATATTATTTATAATATATAATAATAAATAATAATTTTTTCTCTGAATTATGTGCATCGCTGTAAACCTGGCATTATAAATATCTTTGAAATAAAAAAAAGATAAATAGAAGATGTGTTACTTTATAAATTTCGACATAAATTAATTCGTGACTAAATATTTACTATTTTTATAATTATTCTTTATTTACTATTCTCATAAGAATTGGATAAATCCATTAATTAGTCCAATTGTCGTTTTATTAAAGGGTTATGTTTTTATTTCACTGTATATTATTATTTTGGCATTTATTTTAACAGTTATAGTATCTCAAAATGAAAGCTTATTAAGCTTTCAGAAACAAAAAATAACTTTTTAATAGTTAGGGGCTTGTATATGTTATTTAAAATGTTTATTTAGCGTGTTTTTTATATTAAACTAATAGATATATCCGGCGTTGATCGGGATTAAATTCTTTTCATGTAAAATATTTTTTAAGTAGAAATTACTTTTAAAAAATATTATAATATGGAAAATTCTTTCTTTAAGACATATGTATTGAAATAAAAATGAAATTAAAAAATAGCGGTAGAGTAGTTCTTATTATTGTCCACCAGAATAAATTTTAAAATTATCTATGTTGCATTTTGTAAGGAATTAATAAAAATTCAAAGAAAAAATGCATCGAAATGAAACTGTTACAGTTAAAAATTTAAAATATTTAAGATGTTATAAATTCCGAATCATTTTCTCCAAAGTAACTGTCAGTAGCAAATAATGGTTAATTTCTCATAGCCTGAACCTGAAACCATTACTGCTGTTGATCATCTATTTCTTTTGCTAGAAAACAAAAGCTTTATTTTTCTTGCTTCCATTTCAGAGACTGGCATATTCCTGCTTTTAGGCATTGTTAAATCAATACTTTGAAGAAAATGAAATAAATTGGCATAAAGATATTTGTAAAGATTGTGATAGAGTAATTCAAAGTTAATTTTGATGGATTAAATTTTTTTAGTTATGAAAATTAAAATCAATATTATGCTAAAATGAAGTTAATATTATTGAAATAGTAAAATTTTGAATTTTAAGATAGTTTTAAAAATATTACTTTTGGAATAATTTCGCCTGAAATTATTGTAAATAACAAAGTAAAATTTTAGATAATTTCTAGTCATCTGAATATTTAACTTTGAATTGACAATATTATTTCTCTTGTTTTAAATAATAAATGCGCAAAATTTAATTGAATTGAATTTAAGAAGATGTGGAATACCAGATATAAATACATACATAATTCACAATGGTTTTTATTTATATTACGATCATGTATACATATTTGTAAGTATCTGTTTCATTAGATGAGATACGTTTTTCATCTTTCCAAATAAAAAAATCGAAATTATTTTTTATTTTGATGAACTGCATAAATTTATCAGAATAATTTTCTAGTAATTTTCAATAAAACACACATCGAAAAAATATTATTTTATCGAACTTAGTAAATAAATTTTACTTCTGTTTGCCTAAAAATTATTCATCACTATTTTAATACATTTAGTTAATAATAATGATAACTAATAATTTTTTATATTTTTGTTTTATAAGTAACAAAAGTTGCAGAGTAGGAATATATTTAATTAAGATGGAGAAAAATTATTCCTTGGGAAAATTATTTAGCATTAATAAAATATTATTTACTTAAATGAAGGTCTAAACTTTCATTTCTCTTAAAATTGATGCAATGAAAAAAGTTCCAAATGATGCAAACAATGAAATTTCGATTTCGGTTACAGAAACTAATATTTGTTAATTATTATCACTGAAATTTATTTATATTTTAATTATAAATTCTGCCTCTAATATTTTTACTTATAAAAGTGAATGTATGTGTGTTTCTTTGCTTCACTACTCAACAGAAGTTGAGAGAAAATGACATCTACCAAATTTTGCACATATTTTACAGAGTGGAATTCAGCACTTCGGTAAGATTTTATAATTTTTGAATTAAATTAAAATTTTACTAATTAAAATTTCGTGTGTATATGCGTTGATAACTTCCAAAAATAATATTTTCACAGAAAAATAATTTTCAAGACGTCTACAATCGAAATGAATGTACCAATTTTGAACAATGAATCCATTTTTTTTAAATCTCCATTTTTTCAAAAAAAATTTTTTTTCGCAATTCCCAACAATATTTTCTATTTTTGTAAAACACATCAAATTATACATTAATTTTAATGGTACATTCTTGCTGGGGGCGAATGGCGGCTAGTATCCCACATAGAACAGTAGGAGGGCTTTGCCTACATTTCACCTAAAGCCATCAAACACTTTAGGAAGTTGTTAAAAAAACTATGCAATAAAAATTATATTAATAATTGCCACAACGAAGTTATTTTTACACTTTACACCTTTTAAACAGAATAAATATTTGACAGTCTAATGGAATAGTGTTATAGGCGACGAATAACACAGATTTATCCTTATAGTATATATTTCTTTTGTCCTTATATTATTATAATTTTTTATCTTCATAGTATGGTTCAATAATGTGAACCATTTTAAATGTATTTCAAAATTCAAGATATCAATTACTAGCATCAACTGGCAACCAACTGGTTCGAGGGAGGGTGCTATTTTTGGTTTTGTTCGCTTTTAATTAAATCTCTTATGCATAAATTAATATTCATGATTCCCTCAAGAAAATCATTTTAAGAATCAAATTATGATGGACCTCAAATTTGCGTGGGTTTTTTAATTATTTTTCATCTTTTTGTGTTTGCGAACCTCCTAATAAAGTTCATCCCTATGACACCATACTGCTATTAATCATTTAACTCTGGCGGCGCGGTGGCTTCGTGGTAAGGTCTTGGCTTCGGGATAGAGGCATTCAGGCTCGATGCCCGATGCGTACACAGATGTCATCTGATCGTGGTTCTGAATTACGAGGTCCGTCCCAAAATTGCCCTATTGTTGCTTTAAAACTGGACGTTAATATGACTGAAATTCTTAACATTGGACGAAAGCATTCGCATCTCTAACAGCAAATGCAAGAAAAGATAGGAAAGAAAGATTATTTAGAAGTGAATAAAAAGGATGTTGCTAAGTGCCTTTAAATCTAATAGTGACTGCAAAACATAACAAGAGTTTTAAAAAATATGAACCGTTATTGGATGATCTTCGGAATGCAAAACATATTTGCTAAATCGCTTATAACCGACAGCCGGAGTTAAAGAGTTTGAAAAATCAAGTCCGTTTGACCTATCTTATCTTTCGTCGTACTGTAACTTCATTTTTTTATACCTTACTAGTGGTCTTTGGCAACCAGCGGATTCAACAGAAATATTGGTGTTACTTAATTTCAGTTAAATCTTTTAGATATAATATCATGTCCATGATTCCGTCAAATTGTTAGGTATTAAACAGTGTTATTTAAATTATCCCACAAATGTTCAGTTCATTGCATATAGGATGCTTTCTCAATGGAGACTGGTCCCATAACATCAAGGCACTATTTAAAATGTAACTGTATAATTCATCTTTGTAAATGTAATGTTACTGTATAATTCATCTTTGTAAATGTAATGTTACTGTATAATTCATCGGCGCTATTAATAATGTAACTGTATAATTCATTCTGCTTAAAATGTAACTGTATAATTCATCGTTAAATTTCGCGGGGTTGTAATTTCACTTTTTATTCACCTTGCAAACTACACAAATGTTAAACGGATTAATTTTTCCCCCTTTTTCAGAGATAAAATCACGCGATCAAATATTTGCTGAAATAATTTATTTCAGTTTCAACAATGAAATGTATTGTTAAAATCTTTTACAATTTTGAAATATATCATTAAAATATCGAAAATAATAGATTTAATTGTCGTGCAAATTTTAGATAAAATTTGCACGACAGTTAAATTGTTATCATTGAAAAGACAATTTTTCAATTTTTGAAACGGTGTAAGAATAATGTTCAATATTGTTAAATAGCGTAAATAGTTTCTTCAATAATGTTTTCGGAATTTATCGCGGAAAAACGTCAAAATTTCGCCTAATCCTTAATTAATTAAAATTTTAATCAAAACTTCAAAAAAATTGTTTTGAAGTGCATATTTCAATGTTCCAAAGTACATGTATTCAAAATATAGTACCTCTAGATCTAACGATCTCTCCTGCCAATGTACGCACAGACACAGACACAAATACAAGCCCACAGGCATATACTTATTCATAGTTATTGTTAAAACGTCGCTGAACAGTACGTCCTCAAGCTCCAAGCTCATGAAAATGACACGATAGAACGTTTTACGACGTAAACGGCTTCATTCGTTCTGTTATATCACATAATTTTACAATTACGCGTTGCGTCTATAGGCAATGTATGAAATTTAATAGAGTCTCAGCAGGCACTGCTACCAGGTCCATCAGCGTGCTAAGAGAGATTCAATGTTATTATAAATTTTACTTATAGTAACGTTTGCTTATACACAAGCACGTATACTAAATATTTTCAACAGGAAAAGTACATTGAACGTGAAAACAGAAGCAATAACTAAACATATTATAAGTAACTATACATATTAAAAGTAAATAAAAACATCAATAAATATTGTAAGTAAATAAAAACTTCAATAAATATTATAAGTAAATAAAAGAATTAGGAAATATACATACAATCTTTCAACGCAATTGCAAAAAAATTATGATATTACCTACAAAAAAAATGATGTTGGAAAGTGCTGAATCAAAATAATCATTTTTATTTTTTAATTCTTCTAGATGGCCTTCAATATAAAGTTCTACAAAAGCGTCAAAACTTAATTTTCCGAATGACAAGTTTCCAGTATAGATTTTTGTTTTATTTTGTACTTTTGATGTCTTCCGAGGATAACTTGAATCTAATTTCAATTTTTACGTCATCTTAAAATCCAATCCATACTGAACAGTTTTTGTTTGTAGTATTTTATTTTATTTTTCAATTTTTTTTTCTAATCAAAGCTACAGTAACAGCAAACTTTACTGTATTTGATATTTTCCTTGCACTTGCTTGCAAATAAACTTAATAATATAAAATGTATACATTTTTTTTATAAATAAGAAATAGCTTAAAAATAAATATGTGCAACAAGTAAAAATGTATCAAATATTTTTATGTAGCGTGAATGGCTTTAAGCATACAAACAAAATTCTTTGCTGTCTCTTATTCTTGCTTTCAATTCAATCTTTTCCTTGATTGTTTGATTAAAAGAGGATCCTGTGAAGGTAGAACGATGCCATTTGCATCGAAAGGATAGAATAAAACTGACATTTTCCAATTCTTTTTTATTCTGAATTTAATAAATGTTTCATTTACAATTTTTACAACTATGTGGTTCTTCAGCCGTGTGGTTACAATAATGCAATTGAATAATGGCTTACGAAAGTTCCCTCTGTTTTACAACAAAGCTTATTGCCATTTCTGATAGAAAAATGGAACATAGAATGTTGCTGAAATATATTGCTCCTCATCTGGTACTAAATGTTTGTATGCCATTACTCTGGCAAATGTATTATCCTAAGTAATTCGTAACTCCACTGACAGTCTGATTATTCAGTAGTTCAAATGATTATAAACATTACCAATAAATTTTGGTTCTTCACAGAAAGTCTATTTTATTCTTATTCTTACATTTGTTCAAATGACATCTGTCCATTTTAATTCGTTTGAGAAACAATGATCTTCACTTTCTCATATACGAAGTATAAAGAAAATATTGTAATCTTTAAAAAAATTGAAATCGAGATTTTGACAAATCTCCATGTTTCAGACCTCCCTAGATTTGAAAACATTTTGAAATTTTTTGACCATCTGTCTGTCTATAGTCTGTGACAAAGGTAATTCAAAACCGTTTTAAGCTGGCATACGGTCTTTTCACCAAATTTGCAGATTTCTATCAAATAGTGAAGCAAAATCCCTTCAGAGGGAATGTCAAATTGTTAGAATATAGGCTAATACGATAACTGCAAAACGAGATTGTTCGGAGATTTAAATTGCAGACAATGCCAAATGTTGAGCCAAATCCAACAAGGCAGGTGAAGGCAGGTCCGTACTATAATTCAAAAAAGCAATGACTTCATTTTATCAAATTCGATATGCGATTTTGTGACTCAATTGAAGTTCTGTGTTAAATTTTGGTTTCAATTATTTGAAGGAAAATGTATCAAGCAAAAAACACAAACTTATCTTTCTTAGAGAATATGCGAGACAGCTTTAGGGTGATCCTTTCCTCTGTTTACATCTGCACCTATCTTGAAATTCACTTTGTAAATCTTCATTCAATGGAAATTCTTCAGTGTTTACTATAGCCTTTTTCATTATTCAAAATATGTCCTTCAGCGAACACTTTTTTTTTGGTGGGGGATATTACGCCGTGAATTAAATTTATGCGGTAAATTTATCTCCGAAAGCCTCTCTGTTCAAATATTTTTTTCCCACTTCTGCACATTTTCAGTATGTTCAAGTCTGTCACGATGCGTCAATTGACTTGTGAAATAGAGTTTATTCTTTGCCATGTGAAATTGAAAATGTTCTTAGCGGTCTAACCCTGGCCTTGAATTCACAAACCCATCTAGACAAAAACACCACGTGACCGAAAGAAATTCCGAAACATAGATAAAATGACGAAATTTCTCAGAAACTCGTTTCTTGGAAAGCTTCCCAACAGTTTTATTTTTTAATTGGTATTTTCATTCCTTTTCAAAAGACATCAAGACCGAATGAAATATCGATCACGTCATCTTAAAATAAATTTTATGTATGTTTCTTTCGAAAACAAACATCAAAGTTTATTAAAGCTATAAAAAATAAAATTTCTTTAAAAATGAAAGTAAAAAGGAATTGAATACGAACTGATTCACGAATTAACTCGGGAGGAAAATATCTGTAATGAGATAAAAATGAAGCGTAAATTAGATTAGCACAAATAAAATCAGTTTTACAAAGTGGAAATACATGCTAACAGTTTTAATCAAATTTTTCATAATGATGAAGTTTAAGCATTAATTTTAATAATTAATTGGTCCAATGTAAATCTTAGTTAATATCGAGAATACAGGAAAAAAAACTTTCTTTTCAATGCTAGATGATCATGAAAAAGAAGAAAGATTCTTTAGAAGGTTTAGATATCAATATTTTTATTTCTAGTTTTTTTCTTTCTGATGTGTTTTTCTTTATTCTTTTAAAAAATTGTTTCATTGATGTTTTGAGTCTTTTAAACATTAAAAAGCCGGCGTCCTGGCATAGGGGTAGCGCGTCTTCCCCGTGATCTGGGCGTCCCGGGTTCGAGTCCCGGTTTGGGCATGGTTGTTCTATCTGTGAGATGTGTGAATGTGCCCTCCTGTAAAAAGG
Source organism: Argiope bruennichi (assembly GCF_947563725.1). Taxonomy (NCBI): domain Eukaryota; kingdom Metazoa; phylum Arthropoda; class Arachnida; order Araneae; family Araneidae; genus Argiope; species Argiope bruennichi. Next base: position 145,846,971 of record NC_079151.1, read on the forward strand.
GGTTGTGCAAGCGAATGAGTGATGCGTGAGTGGCAAAGTCGTACTCTTGGCCCTAGTTGGCGCTGCTATAAAAAAAATAAGAGACGTTCCCCCTCAGGCTTAAATCGCTGTCTTCGTAACAGCGGGCTTGTCAGTGGCAAGTGCCATAAGAAACAAACAAAACATTAAAAATGTTTGTTTTCCCTTTTTTTGCTTAATAACTTTTTAAATTAATTTTAAATCATGATCTCAGTTCTTTTAAGTGGAAAGATATTTTCACAGGAATTATGAATCTTAATATTTTTTAAGCATTTAAAAGAGAATTAACTTTAAAACCTGCACCAGACAGGCTTACACGACGGTTCTTCCGTTGAATCGGGTATCGAACCTGAAACACTTCAGATTCCAAGCCGAGACTTTAACACCAGGTCACCACGGCCCTAAACTCTACGTACCTAGCATTCGATCAAAAGGACATTTTAGGCCGTGGGTACAGTGTACTTTAAAATATCACTTTATCCATAAATGCAGTATTTTCAAATAATATTTTAACTTCGAATAGAGCGCTTACAAATAATACTTTTTATTTGATATGTATTTTTATTATTGTATTCTGTATTGTATTTTTATTATTTTATTTTATTTTTTATCAATTACTGTAATTTATCATAATTCTTTTTACAATATCTTATTTTATTGCAATAGGAAAATGTATTTTAAATTTGCTACTGATAGATAATTCTTGAAATTTTATATTTAAGAAACCATTTTCTTCAAATTTTTAGCAAACATAGCAAAATAGTATACGTTTTTGTTTTTATGTCTCCCTAACGGGCGAAATTAATTAGACTGTGAATACAAAGTTGCATCGTACAATCAAGAGAAGTCATAAAATACTGTTTGACAACGGATTTAAAACCCCTCCGCGCTTTTGCGCATGCGTTAGAACGGGTTTAATTCGACAAAATATGGGTGAGAGGAAAGATGAAATGAGGAGATGATTACATTTAACAGTGAAGACTCGCAGTTTTATGAGACTTAAACATTACAGATAATAATTAATACAGAAGAAAAAAGGTACTAATAAACAGTAAAATATTTCAGAGCAATTTTTATTTAATAAAAGGAACATAAACATTAAATTATGAAGAATGAATAAAAAATTTCTGTTCTTAAAATTTGTTTACTTCTAATGATGGAACGAGTTTTGAAACTGAGAAATTCAATCCAAAAAGCAATATTCGACTTACACCTGCAAATTAATTTTTCAGATGAATTCGACTAAATATCCAGAACTGTATCAGCTCTACTTCCAATAAAACTGGCTGTTGAGGCATTATGTCGGAGAGATTCTAATTTATTAACAGCTAATGCAACAATAAATTTCATGTTGCAGTCATTGAAAGAACAGCACACATCATTAACTGAAGAATTAATTATATATCACATTGAAAAATCGCACAGAAGAAAGGCATGCCGAAAAAAAAAATGTCTTACGGTATTTACATAATTATAATGATTTTAAAAATGAAAATTAAAAAGGAGAAAAAAGACTAATTAGTTCAAATCTGATCAAGTTTATAGTAAATTTTCTTAAATTTTTTTATCCACAAACCTATCTACATTTAGAAGAATTCGGTACAGTTATCGAAGATGATGATGGCGCTAATGTCGATAGTGAAGAGGAATTGCCTCTCGAACAAAAATTAGAATTAGCGATAAATAAAAAAATTTCAACAAACCAAAACACAATACAGAAATCAGCTATATCCAAAACCATCCGAAGAGAAATCGATTGATTTGAAGATGAGGGATTTAGAGATAAATACTTGGAAAAAGTATATCGCGCATTACTAACGGTACCACCAACTAGCGTAGATGCCGAAAGAGCGTTTTCTACAGCTGGTAATTTTTACACAAAATTATTTTCCAGGCTTAATGACAGTACAGTTGATCATTATGTTTTTTAAGATCACATCTAAAAAATTTGTAATAGTGTCACAGACTGAATAATGATATTTACACTTTTTTGTGATTCAAATAAATAAGATGTTCCTTTACTTTTTTGTGATTCTTTATATACAGTTATAATTTACAAGTTACAAATTATTTTTTTTATCTTTACACTCTCTAATAAAACTGGCAAATAAAACAAAGAAACCCCTGTATTTTCTTTCCTTTTCTAAAATTTCTACTACCGGTATTAAAACCGGTATTCCGGTATTAAGATCTAAAAAATACCGAATGCGGCTATTGAACTTTTCGTCCGATATTGCAAACCTTACTTGTAGCATTCACTGAAATCATGATTTGCATTTTATAAATATTCAAAAAGGAATGACAAACAAAATAAAAAATAATATCATATCAATAAATTGAGAGAGAAAACAAACACACTGCTTAAAAAAATTAAAACCGCCAAAACTAGAAAGTCCCACAAAACGCACATAACTCATCATTTTATGACATGTTGTTGTTGTTGTCGTGTGGCAAGTGCAATAAAAAATAAGGAGGGAGGGAGAGAGGGGCTTTTCAAACCCGGTTTTTTAAAGTAAATTGTCACATTTGAAAACCGGTTTTCCGGAACATCTGGATATTCCTCTTCTTCAAAAAACAAACAAATATTTTTATCAGTTGGGATCGATTTGTCTAGCAGATGAAGACTTAGGGCAACGAGATGCCAATTTATTAACCAGTGAAGGTGTATTTGAATTTCTGTTAAATGAACTAAAAAATTTAAACATTGAAATGTCTGGAATTATTATAGGCTTTAGAAGAACAAATTCAAGAAAGAAGACAAGTAGAATTAGCAACTTTTTTGCTATTTTTGCAGAAACCACAAAACATGTCTTTTTCAGCGAAGAAATCTAGAATACTCTCTTTAGCTTTAAAAAACGAAATTATTAAGTTATCTGGAAAGATATTGTCTAGAATATGTGGAAACCAATTCTGATGAAGAACAAATCGAAGAAGCTATTCATCTGAGTATTGCTTTTTTAAAAGGAACCATGGAAAAATCAATTCATAAGTTTCTTGAAGACCCTGAAGAAAAATTTACAAATCCAAGGATACTGGAAGCTGAATTTTCATTATTTGAGGCAGCGAATTAAAGAACAAAAAACTTAGATTTGTTATTTGATGCCATGAAAACTATAAAACCAAACTCGGTAGCTAGTGAACGAGTATTTTCAATTTTATACGATATTGTGTCCAAAATAAGAACAAGACTTAGCCACCATTCAGTGGACTTTTAATGTTTTTAAAAATCCCATTTTCTAAGAAAAAATTAAAATGAGTGAAAATAATATAAATATTATTTGAAATTTTTGTTTGAGTTTAGGTTATTTTGTATAAGTAATATGTATATGCAATCCTTAATTTTTTTTTTATATATTTTGACTTTGATATTGATTTTGTTTTTTTGTTATTTTATATAAATTAAATAAAATATTTTTCCCTATTTTATATTTTTTAACAAAAATTCGAAAACCGACTAAAACTGGATTTTTGGAAATATTGAATTCGAAAACCGGTTTTCCAAAAAGTAGGTTTTTGTATAAACCCTAATATAGATTTCGAATTCTATATCAGAAACCGCAATTAACGAGAAATCTATCTACGTTTACTCACCTATTTGATACGTTTTCATCACTTCTTAAGCTATGATTAAGGCTTCAAAGAGTGTCATTTGTAATGCACGCTTCTCTGTAACTTTTTAGAAAAACCTAGCTTGATAAAACTGAATATGTTTATATGCACTGCATATTTTGGCGCAGTTAAATCCCAAAGAGTAAGCGCTTCTTTATGTCAACGCAAAGCATATAGATCGAATCTCACTGTTGTCATCTTTGCTTATCACACTCTCAATGTAATTCCAAAACAGGTGAATATGGTTGTTGAAACTATTAATTTTGAATAATCAATCTTGATCGATAAATGTTAGTTGTTGTTGTTGCTGTTGTTTTTATTTTCATATCAAAAAAATTATGAAGTGAATCGAGTTTGCACCTCAATTGATGTACTGCAATATGCACATTCAATTAATGTCAAAATATGCACATTCAAAAATGTGGCATAGACTGAGACAATAATTGTTTCTCGTGTCTCTCTGTCAATTATTCTTTACAATTTTATGTTATGCTCTTGTATAAAACGATAATAATTCACTATAAATACGATAATTTAAATTATTGAAATTTAAAAGGAATTTACTGAACAAATTGGTTATTTGTAATGCGACAATCGAATTCGGAAAAAAATGTAATATTGATATTTTTTTTCTTTAATGTTTATGAGAAACTATTTACATGAATTAATGATTATGAACGCCTACAAAAATTTGAGGAGAGTCTCCCATTTAACTTTTAGCCTTACAATCGTAATACAAACGAAACCTTTTTCAAAAAAAAAAAAGCATTGTTTCAGTGCAAGAACAAAGTCATCAAAGTTAAAACATATACAAATCTTAATTTTTTTTCATTTTTTTAGACTTCTTGAATTTTACAAGATTTGATGAACTGGCTCAATAATAATTGATACAATCTGCAGCTCTATGCGCTAGGAATCAGAATGGATAACGAAACAATCCATATTAATTTAACATCCGAACCTTTCGACAGGAATGGCCTTTGTCTTTCGTTTGATATAAAGCTTTCTTCCAATTTCAGCAGTGTAAATTCGACATTAATTAACGACTCTTGGAGCAAGAATATCAAACCTATATTAGATTACCTGATGATAGTCATCCTCGTTGTCATAATGTTGGCCACGGGATGTGAAATAACTTGGAGAAGTGTAAGTATTTTTAACTTGATTCAATTATAATTGAAGATATTATTTCTGTATGAATTCAAATTAGAATTTATATTGAATATTATTCCATTTCAAATTTACATCGAAAAATAGCATCATTTAGGCTAATTTTATAATATAATGATAATTAAATGATTTTAATACTAAATTCATTAATCGCTGTCATTTGTCACTTGCTTCATTTCTAATTTACATCATTTCTAATTCTGTTTCCAATAATAATTTATATGCAAAGTTTCCAAAATTTTCGAATAATTTTATATAAAGAAATTCCAGGTTTTCGTACTCAGAATTATACATCATTCGTCCCTTTTCTCAAATTAAATGGAATAATTGATATATGACTTCTATATATTATGGGAATGAATGTGAGTTCAATGAGATTATTGCACAGAATATTTTATAATGTTACTTAAATTCAATTTCTTCATCACAATTAATTTCAAAATTATAAAAGTTAATCATTATATTCCTAGAGCTGTTGAGTTTTGAGAAATGGATCGTTTCACTCGCTGATATCGATGAATTATCAATTATTTCAAACTTTTTTAGTATTGATAATTTATAAATTTATGTAACTAATTCTTAATTTAAAACTCTTTTCTGTGGCAGGATTTTAAAAGCTGAGAACGCCTAAACTAAATGTTTTTTGGCAAGAAAAACCACTACCTGAAACTAAACTGACTTCTGATAGCTTTGTTTTTCTCTCCATTATTTCCATCTAAAGACCTCCACGTAGCGTCTTCGATCTCAACAATATAGTTGGCATTAACTATCAAATAATAAGCTTCAGAGACTTTAATATCAAACATTCCATATAAAGTACAAGTCAAACCAATAGAAACGGGAAAAAATTTATTAGATCAGAAAGATAGGAATAACTTCACTACAATCCGCTTTTTTCTCACACAACATCCTGATTCATCGCTGTATTTTATCATTGTTAAAGCCCTACTGAAGCAGATTTTATAATTATCCTGCTATATTTGAGATCGAACTCTCAACTTCCCCTCTTGCAAATGAGAGAAGTGACAACTGCAAATCGGAATTTCCATTGAGATATTATTTACAAAACAATTCTATGAAAACTTTCCATCTATGATATTTAATAATTTGAAAATGACCGAGTAAAGTTCGAGTATTAAATTAACTTTAAAATAAATGAATATTTAACCGTGAATGATCACATTAAGAAGAAAATAGGAAAAAGATGCAATAACCTGCATAATACAAATTTATATCGACTATTTTATATCTTTACAAACATTTCTTGTTTTTAATAAATTTCTTTACCACATAATTGAGTGTAGAGCAAAAAAAAAGTTTAAATTTCATCGACCCTTTTATGTTTTCGTCAAACAGAGAAAAAGTAAAAATTTCTGAAAACATGACAACAAAATAAATCATTATATGAAAGAATAGCATTATGATATTTGAAATATCGTTTTTTTCTCTCATATTTAAGAAACGTCTTTATATCCACAATTAGCCATACCTTTTTCACTCACTATTAACTATTCTCTTTTGAACTGATATAATATCTGTTCAATATCAAAAATTGTTGTCATTTTTGGAAACAAAAAAATTAATTGTTTCTTCATTTCTTTCTAATTCTTTTTTTATATTAAAGATTCTTGATTAATGCACTGGCTTTTCAGTTGTGGAAGCACGTGAAGCGACCCATTGGACTCTGCATAGGAATCATAAGCCAGTTTGTGATAGTTCCTCTTTCGGGATATCTCATTTTGACAGCGACGGGCATCACAGGCCTGCATGCGACAGGTGTGCTCATCATATCATGTTGTCCTGGAGGAGTGTTGTCGAACACTTTTACTTACTTCTTTGAAGGAGATTTGTCTTTAAGGTAAAAAAATAAATAAGTCAATAAAAGAAAAGAAAAGTCCCCGTCGATTTTCTTCAACTGATATTATTTATAGTTTATTTTAAGTTAAAAAATAATTTTTACTTAGATGTTACGAACTTGTACTCTCTCGGTTGACATCAATAAAATTCCCCAAAAGTATTCGAAATTATTTTTTCCTCTGATGGAATGCTATAGTTTTTTTTTATTTCATATTTCATACCGGAATATTCGGACAATTAATACGGGACGGTTTTTATAAAATTAAAAAGTTTAAAAAATTATTAGATTAAAAATGGTAGCTATTTTTCACATATTTTCATGATTAAAGATCTTTTGAAAAATTTATATGCAATCAAATACCAAACAAATATGCTTAATATTTTCATAAGACGAAGTGAACAATGCACACGCTAATAGACACAATAACTAGAATTGTATATATTTTCATTTATCGGGAGTGGTAATGCAGATATTGAAAAACTTCATAAACATGTTTCATTTTTATGAAGCTTCAATTTACATCAATTAAAATTGTATTTAGGAAAAATAATTTTTGCCTTTAAAAATAGGATCCAATGTTTAATATAGATTTAAAGTTTGGTTTAAGCACAACTTACAAAATTTTATCCATGTAGTTTTCTGTGCTTTCAATTGTTGTGTTCGCATTGAAAGACACGCATATAGTAAACAATCAAAAATGAGTGTTTCCGATTCTGGAACGTCTAAAACTTCAAAATTCATAAGGGCACGAAAACTTGAAAAGAAAATGAGGACAATTGTTTTTTTTCTTTTTGTTGATAATTTTAATATTTTTTTCTTTGTGAGCAGACATACTCATAAGGAAAATTACATCGAAATTCCTTCAATTCATCCCAACATCTATGTTCAAAATGCTTGATATTGATAGATAAATAACCTCAATCTGAAGATGTGGTCTTAACTCTTTATGCTATGAATTTAAATTTATTCTTAATACTTCTTTTGTCTTGAAATAAAACTAAGAAAATATATTAAAGAGTTATCATTTATTATTAAGACATTTTCTGCGTGTTTCTCAGGACGTATGATGTAAGAATTAAATGTCGCTTAATAATAATAACCAGATTCTTAATCGGAAAGTTGGCGAATATTCTACATGCTTTCTCTGCTTTGTTACTATTTTTATTTACAAAACACGTATATACACATTCTCAGATATCGAAAATAATAATTCTTTAATTTAAAATTAATTATCACCCAGTTTTTAAACAACTCATCTGGCCTTTTCAGGATATTCTATATTTATATTAATTTATAGGCTAGCTTTTACTAATTAATTGACATTTTCAACAATAATAAAAATTTAATCAAAATCGGGCTTTTTCCCACGGACAAAAAAAATCAGGTTTGTTTTTTTTTATATATAGTTTGTAGGCATTTAATTGTTCTTGATTTCTCTTGCTTGCATGATTGTCCTCATACATAGAAGAAAAGTCTTTTTATTAAATGAATCAAAATTTTGAAATAATAAATGATTTTGCTTCAATATATAGCATTCAAGCATGTTTTTCATTAAACAACAATCACTAATCCGTAACAAAAACATAATATCTTATGTTGACTTATGTTGCATCCATTAGCACTTTCAATTGTTTTAACATGGTAAATATTTTTACGAATACAATTATTAGTATCTATAAAATAATTCATTTCCAGTACGCTCAAGGCTGGAATATAGTTGATCAGATCTGTTTGAAAAAGGCTGATAAATAAATATTTCTTTTTCTGGATCTGTAAATATTATTATTTCTAATGCTACGTCATCGAGAGTTCATTTGAAAAGTTTAAAAAAATTGGAAAAGAGTGATATTAAATACAAAAAGGAAACAAATTTGCAAAACAAAAAAATTTGTCGGCAGGCCGGAAGGAAAAAATATTTTTTGTTGTTGTTGTTGTTGTTTGAAAATATAAAGAAAAAAAGACCTTCCTCTATTTCCTCCTCTAATTTCTTCAAGGTTGAAGATAAAAGCGAGTATGATTGATGGCAACGAAGTGTGCGTATGAAATAAATTGTAATCAAAAAGTTAAGGGTAAGAAATCAGTTTTCAGCCTGTAAATATTAACAGTTACCGCTAGTAAAAATCCCTTTTTAGGAAATACAGAAAAAGGCGATAATTCGCCTGTTTTCTATTCCAATTATAAGGTAATTAAGGTGAAATGAAAATCTGCGCCATGCCAAATCATCTTTGATCTGAATAAACCATTTACAAACTCTGCCGAGCCTTTTAATCTTACTTCAACATGTCCCACCTGTATGAAATCCCTTCAAAATTGTTAATCAATATGTTCACCAGATAATATGAAAATTTTTCTGGCAGCGTGGTCAAAAAAAGAGAAAAATGACACTTCTATTAATATTAAAGTATATTTCATTTACAATCAAATGATTCAAAATTGAGCTGTCACTGTATTAGAATGTTCAGATAGCTCAAGAATTTTTATAAGCTTAAAAAAGAGAAATCATTCACTCATATAATTTACCATCAAAGAAAATATAGCGAATTATATTTATTTTTATAGTACAATAAAATTATAATATCAGTTTAATAATTTATTAAATGTTAATTTGTTATTAAAATTATTATTTAATAATTTGTTATAGATAATTTATTATTATTTAATAATTTGTTATAGATAATTTATTATTATTTAATATTTTTTTATGTTATGGATCATAACCTTGCATCTTTCAATCAAAGAGGCGAATCTCTTAAAAAATGTTATAATTATAAAAAAAAAAAATTATGGAGTGGCCATATAAAATGAGATTCATAATTTATTAAGACACATAATTTTTTTTTTTATTTCACGTTTTATTTTTAATTTTTCTAAGTTTTTATTTCTGTCTCTTTTGAATTTTTTTAAATATTTTATTTTATTTTACTCCTTCTTATTATTAGTTACAGGACTTTTTTTCATTCAAATTCCAAAGCAAGACTTCAAAGAAAACAATATTGATGATTTTTATAGGTATTTGAATGGTAAGAATCTCATTTGTTCATTGTATACTTGATCAAACCTTTCAAGGAAATGCATTTCTAGTTATAAAATTTATTTAATTTTTCAATAATTAAAAATAAACCATTGGAAAAATCTTCGCAGATCATCCATCACAACGATAATAAAAGCGATTCGTTCGAGATTAAGATGTATATAATTTATTCAGGGTACGTATTAACCACGTCGTAACTGGACGAATATAGGAAATACACGGTAGGGAGTCACCATGAATTCACTCAATTATTTTTATTCTTTACAATCCAGAAAAAATATGTATTCATTTCCTTACTCCTTAATCATACATTAAAATCTCTGTAAAATCTATAACCAAAATCTTCCATTGAGCTTTCAGTTGCACATTCAGATATGAAGAAAAATCCTTACCGAAGGCATCATTTTCTTGCTTAAATTCATCCTAAATCCTTTCTCTTAGATTTCAAACGTCGTGTGAATAACTGACATGTAACAATTAATTTGTGATATGCATAAAATTTAATTTATTAATTTGTTTATTAATTAAGCTACATTTTAATAAATAACTACATGTTATATTCTTACAAAATATTTGAAATCCAAGAGAAATTGTTATCCTCTTATTACCAATTTTCATATGTTTTTTTCAGCTTCCATAAGGTAATTTTTGAATAAAATTTTCAATAAAAACCAAAAGCTGAACATCACTTGACTCTTCTAGCATTCTTTAGAATTACCTGAAATGGACTAGAATTGATGAAATCTATAATCTAATCTATGAAGTCTAATCTATGAAACAAAATAAATGAATAAAATTGCTATTAAAAGTAAGTTATAGAAAATATTATTTATCTATGGTTTGAAAGAAATTTTTACTGTCCTCTAACAGATTATTTTACTCAAAAGTTTTAAAGGTACATTTTGGTTTTTCTTTGAATCTCCTTACAAGTCTTTAGTCCATTCAATTTTATACTGCAACATGACATCCGATCTGCATGATTTGAGAATGGATGTAATCCTAACAGAAATACAATGCATCATAAAGGAGTCTAAAAAGCGTGTACTCATTATTACATGATAGTACGAATATAACAGGGAATCTTAAATAAATAATATCAAATTCAACAATTTTTTTTAACTTCACCATTCATAGAAACAAGTGATCAAAATATCTGCATGCAGTTTAAGTGTAAATGTTACAAATCTTTTTAAAATAATGAAATTGTCCTTCTTAATCAACATCTTAGCATCTTATTTATATTTAGCTATTAGTATTAGCTTTTACTGAACAGTTCCTAAGATTTCAACAAAATGTGGCAAGAAATATGAATAGTAAAATTCAAATATTTCGCATAACATAAAATGGCATAAAAAAATACGATTTATTCAATTTTATTTTTGTCATCAGAATATTTTTTTACATTCAATAAAGTTGATATTCTATTCCATGAAGCTTACTCTATAAACTTCTTAAAATATCAATAAAATGTTACAGCATCAAAGCTAGATTTTCAAGTTTGTGAAATGCATGTCATTTATGATAAATATTATGAAAAAAAAACTTCCGAAATTCCCATTATATTTAATAGAATTGCTTTTATTATGTAATTAAGTTTTGGAATAATATCGTGTCGATCGTTTCATTTCAAATTTTATGTGAACGCAAAATCTTCAAAACTAGGAAAATAATATCTTGAAATTTTGTCAATCGTAGAAGATTATTTGCAACTAAATTTCAACGAATTTCTTTTAATATGGTGGACTAATTTTCAAGATATATTGTGATTTATCGCTTAGCAAGAAAAAAGTAAATCTGACATTTATATTGTAAAGAATTTTTACAACTGAAAATAATGTAAAATAGTTTCCTTATATCTTATACGGAATAGAAGCAAATTTTCATAATTTCTAACAATTCACGTAATTTTAAAAAGAAGTTAATAAAAAAATATGTTAATTAAAGAGATGGAAAGAATTAGAAAAATTAGTGACCATTTAAAAGTCCATCTATTAATATTAATTCTATCTATTAACCATCTATTAATATTAAGGTTACAACTCACACAGATATTTCAGAAATGATTATTTATTCATAGCAGTATACTTATTAACGGTGCATCTTAATTTCTAAGTAATTTCTAGTTTGCGACAAAAGGTTTTAATGAATCTAAAGCTAGTAGTTAAATCATTTTTATGTCACAAGATTTAAACAAAAATTAGACATTTTTATATTTTTTCATAGGTTGCTATTATAGAGTAAACTCTAAATGGTGGAATTTGAATTCTTTTATTACTTCCCATGTTGTATTTTATGTAGCGTTGCCATGACTTGTTCCTCTACGATAATGGCTCTATGCATGATGCCGGCAAATATTTGGCTTTACGGGAGATCCTTCAATTCCGAGAATTTGATGATTCCGTATCAAAAAATGGCTCTTTCCCTCATCAGCGTCACTTCACCTGTGGCCGTTGGAATGACCCTGAGATGGAAATATCCACGAATAGCAACACTAATCACAAAAGTAAGACTTTCGAATGTTTGATTCTTCTTTCATAGACTGTGTTCTTGAAATTTTTTTGTTATTAAATAATTACAAAAAATCACTTGATCTTCAAGATGATATTGGCAAATTCAAGTTTAGTCAATGTCAATTGCAATAAAAATGATGCGTTTAATCTAAGAAATTATTTACCAATTCACACACACAAATAAAACAATTTTGAAAATTCTCCATATTAAAAAATGTGTGGTTAAGCAATGATCACGGAAACCGGGTGATCTTTAAACTTTTTGTAACGATCGGTCTAGATCTGATTCCTTTATGTCACGTCCTTTTCCTCATTTGCATTGTTTTAATAAAATTGGTCAAATAATAATATAATTTGACGCATGGCTCAGCAGAAAAAAAAAACTGATATTTTCAGGTTTCACATTTAATTTATTATAAAAGATTGTAAGACATAAGATAAGAGATAAGTTTTTTTTAATAAAATTGTCATGATTTGCAACATCTTTTTAGATGTTGAATAATTGATATTATGTAAATAAAGATTTTACAATATTTTTATTCAGTTTTAAATTTACGTATATTCTTGCTCTTATTCTGATTTTATGATTTGTTTATATTTTTTAAACTGTGCTAAAATGACATCGATGCTTCTTTTTTCTCAACTTTTTTTTAGATTTCGATACTATTTTACTACAAATGATTGATGTAGCATATTTGTAATAACCAATGAATCTAATTTAAAAACTGTAATGTAATTAAAATATACGATAATGTTTTATGTATTGAAATTTATTCTAAGCCATTTTAATCTATATCTGTAGAGAACTTTATTGTAAAAATGGATAGATTATATTACAATTTAACTTTATTTTTTAAGTTTTTCTACATATGTCATTTTCAACTAATATTAGGAATTTCAATAATATTAAATAATTATTTGACAAAAATAATAAACGTACTGATGATAAAATAAAATATCCGATTACTTTCTGGGTAATATACTTATTCATACGTATTCCCCTATTTAAGCACAATTTGCGCTAAATTACTAAACAAAAATCTTTGGGGGCATGAAAATTATCTTTCCGCATTCATGACATTCATATGTTCCATCATATCTAAAAACAACATTTTGTGTGTATATATATATATATATATATATATATATATATATATATATATATATATATATATATATATGAAATGAAATTTTCACAAATAATATTCACGATATTTTAAAAATTGCTCTGGCTTTTGAAGCTGGGAAGTTATTGCGGAATCCTCATCATGTTCGTGTGCATCATCATCGAAGTGGTTGTATTCCCAAACATGTTCACCGGCATCCCTCCGAAGCTGTACGCCGTCATCCTGTCTCTGCCTCTCATCGGTCTGAGCCTGGGTTTCAGCCTGGCCACTCTGCTGAAGCAGAAGATCCAAGTGAGGAAGACGATTGCTATCGAATGTGGTGTGCAGAACGTGCCGATATCGCTCACAATAATCGCCATGTCATTTTCTTTGGAAGTAAGTCAAAATAAAAATTTTGCTGCTTCGCTTTTCTACTATATTATTTTCTATCCAATTGCTTTAATAAATTTTAATTGCAATAAATATTTCCTTAATAATTTCGTTAATGAAATAAGTTGATACTTAAGGCAAAGATGTCAATCTAAATTTGCCGTATTTTTTAAGAAATAAAATAAATCGGAAATTCACGAAACAACAATTAGGTGACAGTTATTTTTATTATGTGGCAGTTATGCCAAGTTTACACTCGGCCAGTTATAAGACGACCAGTAGGCAAAAAGGGACTGATTTATGTTTGCACAATTTCATAAGATTCAGGCATTCCAGCTTGGCTATAAATTGCCATTTTAGTGTTCCAATAATTTTCTTTTTTACTGCATATTGTATCAAAATGATGAATATTTACACAAAGAAATATGGTGAAATAAAGAAAGGGTCAACATACATAAATTTGGAAAACTATAGCAAAGAAATGGAAAATAAAAAGAAGAAAAAAAGGCACAATCTCGGCTCAGAATGAACAAAGAACAAAAGATGCCGGAATTAATCTATGATAAGTGATCGATTTTTTTCAAGCCAAAAAAACTGCCGAATTCTACAAACGCATGCGCAGGTGCAAAAAAATGCAATACAGCGACATGTTGTCCCTTCAGGACAATTACTTGCCATCGATAGAACAACATTTTTCGGTCTTTCTACGCATGCGCTGCCTACGGGCCGTCTTATAACAGGCAATTGAATCAATTGCATGTATAAGAGGGCTCTTAATAATATATTTTGGTACTTTCCAGAAAATGCTTGTTCTGTCAGTTACTATAATAAAAATTGCAATACTTTAGCTTCAAAAAGGAACTTGGGTTATAAAATAGAATTGACTGACACCAGCGGTATGTCGTATGTGGAGATACTGGGTTTAATATAAGCTCTTTCTTAAACCTTCCACCATTTCGATTCCTATTACAAATTTTTTTAATATCTAAATTAAAGTTAATGTAGAATACCAACTTGGATCAAGTTAGTATTCTTCGAAACTGTTAGTGGTCTATATTTGAGTGTCCGCAACGTCAGATCTATTACTAAACGTTTATAGTTTCTTGGAAAGGAAATGTATTCCTTCATTCACTTCAATTTATAATTCAGTAACATAAAGTCGATCAGTTATAATCATAAAAGTATATATATATATATATATATATATATATATATATATATATATATATATATATATATATATAAACAATTAGTAATAAAAACCAAGTTAATAGGAAAATAGAATCAAAATTAAACCAAACCAATAAAATAAGAATCCGAATTTTTTACTGTTTTATTTTTTAGTTTGATTCCGATTTAATTATATTTATTATGTGTGTAGAAATGCTTACACTTATTATATATATATATATAAGCATAATTTTTTATCAGAAGGCAGTGAAGAGACTTTCGATTTCTTGATTTCGTTTTATTTCATTTTGGAGAAGCCTGCATTATCTACAAGGAGGAGCGACGAGCAGACAAACACACCACAGAAAGACACAGAGTGAAAAGAGAAAAATGAAGATCAACTGAACATTTTATACCTGGTCTTACATAACATGAGATTTTGGCCATGTGTCGATTCAATACACGTGTTGACCTTGACAAGGGCAATGGTGAGATAGTTTTCATTTGGCACGTAGAACTGATGGCGTATCATTTTTACAAAGCTTCAATCGAATTAATTAAACAGAAAAAGTGGAATGGTTTCAGGAAAAAAGAACACACGACATGAGCAGAGTTAGACAAAAATTTAGAAAATTAATTTGGATTAAATTAGATATTAAAATATCATTGCAATTGTAATGCGTCGGGGTCTTTTGGCACACAGCCATACCTTACAGTGGTATTCAAGCAAGAAATTAAAATTTAAAGACATATTACAACTAAGTTTCCCTTGCTTTTACATAATACAGCAATCTCATTTATCATTTTATATTAGAAGCTTAAAAAGACTAAGAATTATTTTTGTGAAAATATTATATAAAAACTTAATAATCAACAATAATAACAAAATATTAATAAATTAAACAGTATACTGTACAATGTTATTTTTACCATTTTTCTGGAAAAACTGAAAGGATGAACTTAATTTAATGAAGTCAATCTATGGTATATTTGCCTATATTATTCTTAAATGCTAGGAAGTCTGACTCAACAAAATTATTAAATTAAAAATAAGGTATTAAATTGTTAAATGTAATATCAATATTGTTATGATTTCACCCAGATTAAATATCAGTATATTTAGGATTTTAAATAAAGTATTTTAACTATAAATAAAAACACAAGATTCAAAACTTGGATGTGGTATTCAGGAAAAAAACTTGGATATGAAAATAATACTTGCAAAATTGGGATATTTCCTATTAAACACCTGGAACTGAAACCATAAATATAAGATTCAAAAATATCTAATGAAAATCTTGGAAATGAAAATAATTGTAAAATTGAATGTTTTCATATAAAATACTTGGAACTAAAAATAATAAATGCAAGATCTCATAAATTTCAAACAAAACACTTGTAAATGAATGTAACAAACACAAGATTCAAAATACTCCTATAATATTTGGGAAATAAAAAACTATGTAATATAAGAAATAGTTGAGTAATTTTAAAAAAATATATAATTGTATTTGGAAACAAGTATTTAGACACAGTGTTAATAAAGTTTAGCTTAATGACTGTCAAAGGTGTAAACCTTTCCCCTGAGGTACTTACTACATTATTCTAATTATCACGTACCATTAATTATTAAGTATATAAGAATCTTGGTATATAATTTTTTTTCATTCACAAGGTCTGTATGCTTATTAAAATAAACAAGCAATCTGACACAATAAATACCAGAGTATAGTTTCATTACAATCAGAGGTGCAACAAATTTTCCTCTGAAGTATTAACTAATTTTCTCTGCTGTAATGTGTCATGACTTTTAATTATTTATTTTTTCTAATTATTTTTTTTATTTTATTTAAAGATAAATTTAATTTATTTGAGGAAATCCTCTTTGTTGGTTTTAATAGCATATATATAAATTTCAAATTCAACAAATTATAATATTATGAATAAATTTTAAATAGATCTGAAAAAATTTCAAAAACTCAATATTTTAAAAAATACTATAAAATAATTTACAATAATTCTAAAATCTAAATATGAAAATAAAAAGAAAAGAAAAGCACATAATATAAATCTTGATTTTCTCACGTTGACCCAGGAAACATGAATCACTTTTTAAGAAATCACAAAAGGTAATTTTGAGCACTGAGCTGGCACTGTAGACCACTGGCGAGTAAAGCAGGCGATTATTATATTGTAGAGATAATATAACATACAAGTGATCTGGAGGATTCAATTTGGCACAGATTAACTGGAACTTCTCTATGATGACAAGGAGCAAAAAATCACAAGGGTATTGAGCCGGAGTGTCGGATGAGGTCACAGGTTACGGAAGGTACCATCGGCGATGCGGTAACAAAAACGGAATCATCGTCAGTAGTGGAATTTCAGTGATATGGTCGGATCTGAAGACGCTATGCTACGGGAGGTAACCCGGCAGATTCGGCAAGCAAGCGGCCGAGTCAGCACGGAACCATCTTCAGAGTAACAGCGAATCAAGGAGCGATACCGTAACATCAAATTGCCTCTCATCCCGGGGATTTAATTCTTTTACATCATTCGAAAATTTTTGCACAGAAAACTATGCTTGTCGACTCTTTAATAGTAGAAGGCTCACCAAAATCATCAAATTGGATATAAAATAATGGAATAATAAAGTGAACTTATATAATAATAAAATATCAACATATTTCTGATTTTTGTATGTAACACTTGAATCTGAAAATAATAAATATGAGATTCAAATATTCATTATAACATTTATACTCAAATAATAATCTTTTTTGACATAAAAATGCGTAATTTTAAAAGAAAAAATTTAACCCACTAGTTAGCTAATTAGTAGACGGGCCGAATTAGGCAAAAGTTTAGGAAATTAGTTTGGATTAAATTAGATATTAAAATATCATTAATATATATATATATATATATATATATATATATATATATATATATATATATATATATATATATATATATTACTCATTTTAGGACAAAAAGTGGTTCAAAAAAGATTATTTTTTTATCTGATCCAAAAAAAACAGAAAAAACAAACAGATAAAGCATTTATACATTGCAAACAAAAAAAATTCTTCAGTATATATATATTTTTTTAATTTTAAGTAAATAATTTAATTCAGAACACTTCTTAATTATTTCTGATAAAATACAATGAAGAATCTTACAAAATTGCATATTTTCTAAAATTCTTCAGATTTGCAAATGGTTTCAGTAATGCAAGTAGAAACGAAGAACGACGAATATTTCATGGTTTTCGAAGGTTTTCGAATATAATGTTGCGAATTGTGCCCGCTTTTGTGCATTTTTCTGTACAAAATTGGAGCAATTTCAGTCTGTTATACAGCAGACAACTTATAAATAAATATTTAACTCTGAAAAAAAATCAACGCTAATTTTTTTTTTCTACAATATTCTACGAATAACCATATTTCAGCAAATGTGCTTTTGAGTCAATTTTGTATTGCATAACTTTGTCCAATTTATATTGCATAACATCAAGTGATAACAGAATCTCCGAATTAAGTAGCTTCGCATGAAATAACCTAAAACAAATGGTTGCCTACCAAAGTTTCGAGAAGCTGATAAGCTATCCCATTTCGTTTTACGACCCACAGTTTCAGGAAAATGGGATTTACAACAAAGTTTCTTGACATGTGCGTAGTGACTTCCAAATTGGTGTCACTCCAAATAATAATTTGATGATTGAAACTTTCACATATTGGTAACTTCTTTTATCAGATTTTCCAATGTTTATAAGCAAATATCTTTCAGAAAATCTTAGAGGCTTGCAAATAACAGTTTATATATAAAACAATTTTTTTAACTTTCTTTTAGTTGTATAATAAATGCGTTGTTTTCTATCTTAATTATTTTCTATTTTCAGTCCTTTATTTATAATTCATCATTATAAATATTACGGAATGTTGGAGTTAATTATTCCAAGACTGTGTTTTTAAGTATTATCAAATGACCCCATTTGCATGAAATTGAAAGTTTAAATAATTTAATAATTTAAGTGATAATTAAATTAAGGATTGTAATCAAATAATATGTAGAAACTATATTTGTAATATATATATGTTTTTTTTGTAATTGTTCAATTGATAGGTTTATTATAGTACTATGTAAAACAATGCACAAATTTAAAGAAATGAAATTACAGATATTCTCTTTTATTCGACAAAATACTTTATTCGACATTGCGTTCCGTTCTTAATATAAATATTTTAAAGTTAAAAACCAGATATTTTAGTTATATATCATTGCAAATATTTAAATGAAATAGAAACTGCAATCCGAAAAACATTTCTTTATTCAAAAACTAATTATAAAATATTAGAACAAGATTATAAAGCATTTATTTTCTACATAAATATATTCACTCAGTAGTGACTATTCTTTAAACAAAAACCATCGAAATGCCTTTTTTGAAATACATATTTTTCCAGTATATAGGTAAGTTATTCTTTATATAATGTCTGTATGATAATATATATTCTTTATAAATTTGTTATCGGATTCTTTTCAGATGTAATAGCAAATAGTGAACAACCATTGTATTGTAATATTAAAGATATAAATGATCATTTTGATTATTGATTTGATACATATTGTAAATTTGTTTCGACAAAATTCCCGATTCCCACCCAGGATCAGGAAGAGATAGTCTTACTTCCTTGGCTGTATGGATTTGCAATGATGACTGCGTGCTCCATCATATGCGTCACTTTCCAGCTCTACAAAAGACATTCGATTTCCAGTTCTCCAAAGGACAAGTCGGAGTCTGTAATGAAGGATGGTATGTTTTACTGCATATTGATATACAAGGTGGTTCAAAATTCTGAGTAGAAACTATGCAAAATATACAAAAACCAATTAGAAGCGCATAGGACTGCATGTTGAAAATGTTATCAAGATGAATTAGAGCAGGGGGGCCGAAACATTACTGAGGCGTGCTCCCTTTATTAGAAAAAAAAATCTAATGTATCCTTTGTTTTATAATAGTTAATCATACAAAATAATAAAATACTATTGCATACTATCTATAATTATTTTTTCTATCTTTTATTAATTTTTTTTCTTTCATCTGATCTATCATTTATATGTATCTTTTAACCTCTTACCTGCCGAGGATAACTTGCGAGATTCGGCCCCCAGTACCCCGTATATAGTTGCGAGATGTATATATACTCCAGGGGCAGTTAATACATGGATTTAGGGAGACGTATATATACGCCAGTGCAGGCAAGGGGTTAAAACAATAATTTATTTATTTAGTAGAAATAGATAAGACCATCAAATGCAGTAAAAAAAAAAACATTCTTGTTAAAGATTGAAAAACAAACACAAAATCAAACAAAAAAATAATTTTAAAAAAATTAAAGATACTGCTGATATTGGTAGAGTTTTTACATTACGTTGCTATTTCGCTAACTTCAGTTCCAAATTACCACGTTCAATGACATGCAATCTATTTCTGTTTTTACGAAATAAATAAGCTCTTTTGAATTAAACTCATGTTCAACCAAATGTAATGAAGAAAAAAACAATTTAACATCTTTGTACTCTTGCCAACAATCCAAAATAGAGATCTGATGATTGAAAGTGTTTTGTGATAGAGAGTGTTAATGTTTTTAAGCCAATAAAAACTCTTAGATAGTGTTTTTGTATTAATTGATATTTCTATATTTTACCGTTAGCTCTTCCGTTGTTGAGAGTTCTAGAAATTTCTCTTTTGATTTTAATTATTCTGCTGTATCAGTATTTGGGAAAGGATCAAAAACCCAACTCAGTATATTCATTTAACCGTAGCTAATATCTAAATTTACTGTTTCAGATATTTTAATTTCCGAAAGAGGTAAATATCACATTTCATGGCTATCCTATTTACCTCTGTACACACTGCCATCCCCACGAAAAATTCCGGTACTCAACGGGGACTGATACCGTTGAGAACTAATGAATTACAATCTGTACTAAAATACAGAAATAATAAATATACAGAAATAATAAATCAGTAATGGTTGAAACCTCTTAATTAGAGAACTTTACATATGATATGTACACGCATCCAGTTTTGCACATATTATTGCTAGATCTTATACATTTACAGTTATGTAGAATTCACGTGGAATCCTTTCGGAAATGCTTATCATTTTGCAGATATCTGTGGTGGCGATGAGGATTTTCGAAGGAAAATCGGCAGTCTACAATCTCAATATTTATTAATTTTTGGAAAGTCTTCATATATTTTAAGAAATTTAAATGATTAACTCTGAAATCCAAGTACAGCGCCTTCTAGTTCATCCGATATACATGTTTCGAATTACTTTCCTCTGAGCATACGTGACTTTGGTTTGATTCTGTTCCCACATCATTTAACATTTTGCACATTGAATTCGTAACCCACTGTACAAACAAGGAGTTTAAGCCTCTGCGTTTTGCTTTACATGGATAAGTTAACCATTTAAATAACACATTTGAAAATTTACTTGTTACTAACAATAGATCTATCCGACGTTTATTAATCACGGCTTCCTGGACATGAACAATTAAAATTTTTAATATCGTTTCTTAAATGGCCTGATACTGCTACCCCGCGCATCACATGATTAAAGAGAAGACAACTTCAATCACAATATGATCAACTTAAATAATAATTCACTTTGATCAACCTTAAGTAACTTCTAAATTTGCTCGTTGACTTTTGGCCTTGCGATTATTTTTGTATTTCAATTAATCTGTGTGTGTTTTAGAACTCTTCTAAGCATCATCAAATTTACTTACGTGTATCCATGACATAAAGAAATCAAACTAAATAAAATAGAGGCACGAGGGAGGAAAAAAATGCAAATTCATGCAATATCCAAGAAAAATAGTGGTAGTAAAAGTTTTAAAAAAAAAGAAGACAAAAATTGCAAATACAGAATAATGTCCTTAGTAAATTGTGGCTTATCATCATCCGGTTCCGTAATCAATAGTGTCTAAACTATTAGAATGGCAAATTAGAATATCAATTACTGTACATATATTTTAGTTGCATTTCTAAAGGGTGCCACAAAAATAACTAAAGATTTGAATTCGGGCAGCAAAGTTTTGGCAACTCTATTTAAAAAAAAAAAAAAAATGACATCTTATAATTTAGGGTTAGCAAAAATGGGTCGTTACGCGATAGAACAACGTGTTACCGCAAGATTTGAATTAAATAAAAAACACAATTTTTTTACCTTAAATTGTGATATTTTTATTGAATTGTAAAGTACAAAGGATAGGTATATGTATGGAATAACAAATAAGGCAAATGGTATCTACAGCTTTGATGGCACACACGCACTCTTTTGTCAAAATTTTCCATGACCATTTTGCATAAATGTGGCTGAATTTCTTTGATGCAATGTTGATTTCCTCCTTCAATGCATGCGTGCCCTGTGAGCTTGTCGTCATAGACCTTTGACTTCAAATAACCCATAAAAAGAAATTAATGGTTTTAAATCACACGATGCAGAGGGGGTCAGTTTTCAAATTTTCGAACTGTGGCCGCCAGACTTTCATTGTTTTTGAAATATTATTCAACAATGAAAACACGTTGTTTTATCATGTGTAACTCTGTATTTTTACTCACCCTAAACTATCTGCTGTCAAATGGATTTTTTAAATAGTGTTGCTAAAATTTTACTGCAAGAAAGGTGCCAAATTCAAATCTTACGTTAATTTTGGGACATCCTTTACATTGTTCACTTTGAATTTTCCGAAACATTCACTTTTTAATAATAAAGTATGTAATCATACCCATTGCTTCCTTTTAGAATTATGTATCATCTTCATCATAGCCTTAAAAATATCTTAGCCGGTAAAAATAAGACTGAAGCCAAAACTTTTTATTGAAGTTTTTTATATACATATTTGTATTTTTAAAGAAGTGATTCGCTGTCTACCCATTACCGATTCCTGCCATCTACTTTGCCATGAATTCAGTATCGTCACCTTGCCTTCATTCGAATACGCGATGTATTGAAATGAATGTCAACAAAATCCTTTTTGTTGTACTTTTTGGTAGGCAATCTTTGCCTTCATTCTCATCAAATCCCCATATACACTTTTACAAAGAAGATTTCAATATTTTTATTGATAATACATTTATACAGATCATTAATGTATTTCCTTTTTAAGAAGAAGGGAAGAAGTTTCTTAAGATAAAGAATAAGAAAAAGATGCGTCCTTGCATATATGACTTCCACAGTTCAAAAATATAAATTAAATGGATGAAACATAACTTGTGGTCCTTAAGCCAAAATCATATTTTTCTATAAAATATTTTTAAATATCCATCAAATGGGAAAACTATCTGTATCACTCTATCCAAGAGTAAATGATCGAACTCAGAAACTTAGCGCGCTGACTGATGAAATTTATCATTGGATCTTTGCACCAAAATTGTGAACCAAATCTTGAGCAAAGTGGAAAGGATAACGGAAAATTCTTGCATGCATTTAAAATTTAAAATGGAATTATAAACTTCCATGGCAGTTAAATAGATTCTAATAGCTTGAAATAGTGACCAAATATTTCGGATAAGCCGGCAAAATCCCGAATTTGTACCATCTTTGTCCCGTATTAAATAATAAATGCCCATATTATTTTTAATTTTTATAAATTGATATATTGTTCATGTTTAAAAAGAAACTTATCTACAACTTTTATAATATTAGGTTCAGAAAAATTGTTTTTCCCATATTTTATGACCCATGAATAAAATCGCTTTAATATGATTAATGCAATGAATTAATCTGATGGGATATTATTAAAAAAATAACAATAAAATGTATTATTTCTATTTACTTATATCTTCAGCTTTTTAAAATTTTTTAAATAATTAATAAATTTCATTATTTTTAATTATTAAAATTATTAATTTTTAATTATTTATTCTATCTATTACCTTGCCATTGTCAGTACATTTTAGGTATAACTCACACATGTTCGGAACGCCTCTTTTCATACTTTTGCAATAAATTTAAACCATTAATAATTCATGAAGGAACAGACTTATCGCATATTTTGACCATAAGTCCATTACATTCAATGGATTTATTCGCATGCAGAAGCATTATACTTACGTGATGAGTCACCTGTTTTTAACCAGAGACACTTCCAGAAAATTCGTCCCAATCCCACTCAGTCACGTTTTTGTGGACACACCTTACTTTCTGTAGTAAAATGTTCTTCAGAAGTCAAACTTGATTCTGGAATATTAATATAAATGAAGGTCAATATCAGGTGAAACACCTGCAAATAGTAGAATGTACTTCCGAAATTCCCCTGCTCAATGTTTAAACACTCAGCATCACAGCTTAAATTTCGAATGACGTAATAAAATGCGGTGCATCAGCTGACGCGGCTGAGTAGTAAAAACTGAAGATGCGAGCGTCGCTCTGACATAATTAAATTAAGTCAATGAAATCGTAAGAATAAATAGACCTTGAAAGACAGCATTCATTTAATAATTCAAACAAATATAAAGGGGGGGATTAAAAATCCATTTGTAGTAAAAATTCATCTAACACATACATCGCTTTATCTACTAGATCTCAAAATTACTATGAACTGTTCATAAAATAGTTACAAAGTCTGGTAAAACATTATCTTGTTGAACTCATTCTTTGTAAATCATCAAGTGAAAATTTTGATCTTTGTATTTAGCTGAATCATTATTACCAAAACATAGTTTTTCGGTTATTTCATGGAATATATTAAAGTGAATCACAATCAAGTAAAAAAACACATGCATATATTGTCTAACATCCAACTACATATTGTGACATGTTTTACCTTCTTAAAAAAAAAAAAAAAAACGCTCCAAGTATTTCCAACTAAAATTGGCACAATGCTCATACATCTGTATACGTAAAACGCTAACGTACCTGGCACAGAAATCATTCTTATTTCTTATTGCTGAATGGCAGCAATCAAATGTAAACACACCGCTAAAGGAACTTCTCAGATTACTTTACTGAAAATTATTACATATGATTTCATTCAGTGCTTCTCTCATTGGTGAAGTTCAAAATATGATTAGAAATGCTTGAAGATTATTGGGTCCATTCATTCAGAGAAAATAAGATATAACAGAAATCAAGGGATGGAAGCCAACAGTTTCTGAAAGAAACTTTTTCCTTGATTTCTTTCATCCCTTGATTTCCAACAGAAAGTTTATCAAGCACAAAATAGACTTAACCATCATCAGAGGGTAATTGTAATGACTTAACTGTTCCATATTAATCATTTAAAAAGTCCATAATCTGGGCTTCTTCTCAATGCTAAGATTTACAATCTTATCTAAAACTCATCTTACATTTTTTTTGCAATATATTTAAAAATGAAAATTTTCTATTGATATTAACAGATAGAAAAAATACACTTTTTTAAGTAAGCTTTATCTTATGAGTTTTTTATCCAGTTTCAAAGGAAGGAACTTTCTAAGTTTCCTTTTTAAATAAACTTTGTGTGCATAATTCTGTGAATACTGTTAACAATCTGATTTTCATTCATTCTTTTTTCATTTAAAATAATTAATATTTGGTGAATTTGAAATTAATTTGTTTCTAAAATTACATATTCCGAAAAACACTTAAAAGTTTTGATAAACCAGTATCGTATCAATGTCATTATTTATAAATCGTAAGTAGTTTGACATACAATCTAGTTGGCTTATGTAGCTTAGGTAATTCGAAGTCATAGGTAAGAAAGAGGAAAATCTTTTTATTAATCTACAAATTGTTTCAATGAAAAATTATTCTTCTATAAAATTAGTTTTTTTTTTTAATCTTCAGTCTACGTAATGTGCTGAATGACGTATTGTGAATCGTTAAATTATAAAAGAACATCTTTTCTCTGACACACTTTCTTCTTTTTTTTTCTAATGCTGGAGTAATTTTCTTTAACCATTTTTAATGTAATTGGTTTACAATCTTCTTATTATTATCGCTGTTTCTTCTATTATAAATGCTTGATTAAATTTGCGAAATTCAGTGCAAATATAATTAACGTGCAGCTCGGAGATTTCATTAAATTTTTAATTATTTAAAAATCGAGCAAGATTTTAGGATTTCCGTGTTCGTGGAAAAAAATATATAATTACAAAGTAATGTCTTTATACTGTTTTAAAATTTAAAACTCATTTTTTTTATACAGCATGATTTTTTTTGCATTATTAAATGATCAGGAATATATATTATATTGTATTTACATATTCCCTGACACTGTCATCATGATGTTCTTTTTTCTGATTTTATTTTATTCATTTTTTAATGAAATCTTTAAAACTAGATTCATGAAACATTAATTAAAGTTAAAAAAGTAAAGACTATATGTTGCATGATTGCAATTCTATTTTTTGACAGCATAATTATAACACGCAAATAAAACTGTTGCCATAATAATACATCAATTGCGTCCAACCCATTTATTGTTGGGATCAATAGTACTTAAAGAAAAAGAAATTGGATGTACAACGTTGCATGCGAAAAACAGAAATGACATATTAAATAAATCAGACTGTTACGATTTTAGTGTAATTTTTACAATGAAGGTACATATGAGCAAGGAGCAAATCAGATGTAAAGCTACTAAAACAAAGCTACTTAAATATCAATTTTAATTCGAACTTAAAAAATATTTTAGGTGTAACACATATAATTCAGCATTAAACAAAGGATGATTAATCGAGTTTTCACAACAGCATAGCCTCCATTTACACTTTTCAAAGGATTACGAAATTAGTGACGTAAACCGGGAGAAATAAATCGTGTGAAATCACTTTATACAAGCACTCCGTTTCTGGAAAAGCGAAGCAAACATTTTGCAAATGCACATTATTAATAATATAGAATATTTTGTTCTCATTGTTAGCACTTACATCAAATAAACATCCAGTGTAAATCAATTGTTGATACAACTCTGCCTTTATAGGAGAAAAGCATGTAAAATATTGCCAAATGTATTCTTTAGTTTCGTTACCTTTCATAACTTGGTTATAGAAAAGGTGTTAATTATGAAATGGGAATGTTGCTGTGAAATGCTGAGATAGAGAATTTCAAATTCTCTAGTGAATGTCGTCACATACCACCTAGGTCTAAAACATACGAACCCTCGCTGGTATATGTCGACAAGTATAGCTTAAGTTTTGGTAAGAAATTAAACGAGAAATCGAGAAAACAAAGTTAGAGAGGCGGATATAACAATTTAAATTGTTGCAAATAAGTACGCTAATAAAACGTTAAACACATAATTTTTGTGTAAGTTTTTAATTGATTTTATTATTATTTTTCTTTTCACACTTAGAATGCATTGCTCTTTTTAGGTTCAATATTTATTTGTATGATTGTTATTTAAGCTTTCTCTTATTTTTACATATATATCATAATATGAAATGATAATAAATTATGATTTTAAAAGTTACATTCTTAATATAATGAAAGCACTTTTATCATCACTGGCTGCCAATTGGTTCACCGGAAATATTGGTTATATGTCACTTCTATTAAAATTTATATTGAGCTTTCTAATGGAGATCAATGTTGTGATGCCACAGCTCTATTAAGAACACAAATTCTTGGTTCATACATCTTCTCATTTTCGTGACATTGTAATTTCATTTTTTTTATTTATTTATTTTGTAAAAAGCAAAAATTAGCAGAATCATTTTTCGTTACTTTTCAACAATGGAGAAAATTCACGCTATTTAATATGATATAATAAATACGATTAGAATTTCAGAGCAACAATATAATCTGTTTTTGAAAATTGAGCAGAAAAATCCCTCTAAATAAAATCAAAATACAGAGAAAAAAAACAAATACAGAACATACAATTTAATCATTAAAAAAATAATTTCTGGAATTTTAAGATGATATTAAAATTATTTTTAGGCTGTAATATTTTTGAAATTTATAGTTGTAAAACGTCAGAATTCTGCTTAATTTTTACTTAATTAAAATTCTATTTAAAATTTCAAAAAATTCAAAGATGCGCATTCCCATTCTCTAAGGTATAAATTTACCAATTTCAGTTGCTGTAGATAAAATGTAGAGCCTGTAGAGTGCTAACACACACACACACACACACACGTTCATCTTTATTGAAAGTGTAGATTAGTGCATGATGAATATCGACATTTCTCTGTATAAATGAGAAATAATGATATTTAATAAATACACTGGACACACACCAAGAAACAATGAGAATTCTGACATTCACCGCAGAATATCTATTTTTAATCATAGTATTAATCTTAAGTAATAGCATTCTAAAGACCGGAATTCTATTAAATTGAAAATGCGGAAAGTTCGATTACGGAGTACGATTCTAATTAATGGACCGCATATTTTCTACATAACGATATATTTGTGTATTTTTCAGATATAAGAAGCTCTGAAGAGGTTGATCTGATGCACTGGAACACTGTGAGATTCAGCCGTGTTACCGGTACGGCTGCAGCAAGGGATATTTGTCTTTCTTGTGACTGATGTACTTCCCTCTTTAAATGTATTCCCATCATGTGAAAACATTCGTTTTATTTTCAGAAATTAATACCTACTTAAACATCCAAACTAGAATCTCTTGATGTTGATTTTTCAGTTTAAGTTCCACGATACTGATAATCACGCTTTCAGTATCACGTTTTATGTTAATGATGACTTGTATGGTTTGAAAAGAAAATATATTGGTCACTGTTAACATATATGGTCCTAAATGTATTGAAAAATAAACATATAATATAAAAATGATGGTTAATTTAAAAAAAAAAAAAACTTGGGGCTTCTTAAATACTCAAGTTGTTTTTTTTTTTTTTTTTTTTTTTTGCTCCTTAATATTACTGTAGTTTCATATATTTCCTTAAAACTCACTAAATGAACTGTTTGATGAAATAGGAAACAGTATTAGATTACTAATGCTACTCAAAGGAAACGTATATGTATACAGTGCTTATATTAAATAAGCAATTAATGAAGTACATAAAGACTGTGTATATAATTTAATAGTACAACCAACTTAATCAAACATGTTAATATTATGAAACACATATATATATATATATATATTATATATCAAGAATAGATAATAATAAATCAAACAAATCGGGCATCGTAAGGGCTCATTTATAAAAAAAAATTTGCTTCTAAGATTTAATGATTGTGATACCACATTAAAAACAAATATACGAAAAATGATTTGTTCTTTTCTAGCAAATATAGTCAATCTCGCTTAACAAATACTTCTCACAGCGAGTGATTCATATAGTGAACAAAAGAAAATGCAAAAAGGTGACGCGCTTAGCAGTCCGAGTGATAAGGAGACATTATAATGTCACAATGTTTATGTCGAGAGCTTATTTGAAGAGAACCTTTACATCTAGGTGGAAAAAATTTTGGCGATAGATTAATATTTCTGCAATGCGAATACTTTGCTCGAATACATGTGGAAGCCAACTCTCAACGATATGCAATGCATTTTTTTTTTAAAAAAAATCGGTTTAATTCACATTTACGAGAAATCTATTCAATGTTCAATATCAATTTAATACAGAATACAGTCAAACATCGCTTAGCGGGCATCTCACATAACAAGTGATTCGCGAAACGAAATGTATAAAAGTGACTCGCTTAACAAGCGATGTTTCGCAGAAAGAGAGACGAAAAAGTACTGTCACTTCGTACGCTGGATTGACTTGTATCAGTCTGTGTTGAAAGCTTGTTTGAAGAGAATCTTTATATCTAAATGGAAGAATCTTGGAAGAATAATGTTACTTACGATGCCATCATCGACGTGATTGTGTTTCTGGTCAAGATAATGGACCTAGAGATAGACAGAAAAGACATGGTTGAGCTGATAGAAGAACATAGTCAGAACTAAGAAAGAAATCATGAAATTGCTTTCTAAGTCACAACAAAAGCTGCGGAAGAAATTTGGACAAGAAAAGACGACCGTCTCAATAGAACTATAACGTTCCGGGAAATAAAGGAGATACTGAAGGAAAGGGAAAATGTTATGCCATACGATGAGATGGACAACTCTCACCGGGCAGTATATATGCTCACTACAAATTCATGTAACGATCATTCTGTATCATATTTTCACCAAATGTTGAAGAGAAGCCAAGACAAATGTCTTCAGACAATTTTCTCATCAAAAGAAAGTGTGAGTTATAATAATAAATGGTATTATATTACATTTGTTTGTGTATTTGGGGGGAGGGAACGCAGTGTCCTGTTTTACACATACGGAAACCAGCGGGAGTGACCTCCCCTTCACTTTCTCCTATACAGGTCTTGTCTCCATTCTTTCGCATGCAATGATGGAATGTGAGTAAAGTCGCGCATTCCTTGCAGGGCATTAGTGAATGATAATGACGAAATATAGAAGGAAATCTAGCTTTGCTAATAAATCTATTGCGAGAATATATATTTTGGAAGCATTTTTGCTGGTCCATTGACTCCAAATTTATCACACTTGTAGTCACAAGGTAACATATCAAATTTTATGGATGTAAGTCATTGTATTTATGAATTATTGCGCGTTTATATGCGTGGGAAAGAACATATCCATAGACAAGTCAACGGTTTGACGAATTTGGTTCAAAATTTGAAAAGTATCTGTCTTAGAGGCTAAAACTGTGTGCACATTGTATCGGCTTAGCTCTTTGCATTTTGTAGTTTGCTTGTAATCGAATAACCAGATAGACTTCGTGTGAATAGATTTCTTTAAAAATGTAATATACATCCACACATTGGATCGTCATTCCATATACCAAATGTCAGCCCTTTAGCTCAGTCATTTTGAATTATCTTGTTGACGGACAGATTGACTGACAGAGAGATGTAATGCCAAAAATGAGTTTTTCAAACTCAAGGAGGTCTAAAACTTGGAGATTAGAAAAATCGAGAATAAAAGTGTTTAGATGATTATAATATACCTTTGTACTTCGTATACGGGAAAGTAAAATGTCGAGTTAAGAAAATTAAAATTAAAAAACGAGTAAGATTCGAGAAAGAAGTGTGCTCATTGAAGCGTGGTTCCACTGCAGTTATTTTTACAAATGTCAATAGTGCCAAATTATAATCTAAGGATTCAGACTTGACACGATACTTGAATGACAGATGAATGGCATGCAACCATATCTGTAAACGGCACACTACACCAAATGCTTCAGATGATTCTAAATTCGATTCAATGTTTGAATATGGATTCATACATTTCTCTTTGTTGAAAGACAATCAGGAACGGATTCTCTTTTTTATGTGAATCGTTTTTCAAGTGAACTTTAAAAGTTTAGTGACATACGTTGAATAATCCCATAAATAACGATGCTTATTTACTATACGAATTGAACTTTGCAAAGTAGAATTCACGACTCCAAAAAACTTGATATTTTTTTAGCAGCGTTAAATCGAAAAATATCACGAATTTCATTTGGCTCGGCGTTTTCAAGTGGAAACCTGTGCAAAGATGACAGTTAAATGAAGTTTGTTTTTACAGAAGCGTGATCGATTTCACTTGAATAACAGCTTTCTTAAATATAGCTTGTAAGGTTATCTTTATGTCGTAGTTGTTCCTCTTTGACTTTAAAAAGAATTTTATTATTTACTGAAAGAAAATTATTAGTTTTGAGAGAACTTCTGCTATTTCATGCTACATTTATCTGCCACCCACACTAAGTTGTTACAGAAACTGGTTCAGTCAACTTCGTTTTAACACTTTGACGTCAAGAAACATATAAACTTTTAATATGTTTCTGGACGTAACTTTTATTCTTAAAATTAGATTAATTTTTTTTTAATTTTACAACAACTAATTTTTAATTCAATAGTTTTCCTTCCATACTGATATAAGGAATATTAATATTAAGGATGTGTTAATAGATGTCTGCAGAATATGTTTACTTTTTAAGGTATTTAAATGAATTTATTTGGAACTTGTATAGGAACTATTTGCCTTTTTTGGAACTTACATTTCATTCGTACAATATATGTTGAAATTTCAGATGTTTTTGGTTTGGCTGTACTAAGAGGGGTGATCGAAAAGCCAAGATAAAATTAAACAAAATATTTTTATTTGACGGATATAATGGTAAATGCTTAAACTTTTAATAATTGACGTTCTTGTCCAAGCATTTGTTAAATCATGGTAGAAGCTTTTGTGTTCCAGCAAAACAGAATCCTACAGCTTATTGCCGAAACCACGTTCCAACTTCATTTCGAAAAGTATTATCTTAGACATTTCCGTTACTATTTCATGCAATTCTCTGTCTCTTTTGGAGATGTAGATTTTCTCGAAACATTTTCTGAGTTCTTTAAAGAAATTCTTAAGAAAAAACAGGAAATCTATCGCTCCTGTATTCGCCCTGAGCATCCGTTCAGAATATTCATGATACCATTTCATTGTATTTTGCTGATTCTTAACTCTCTAATAAACGTGAACAATTTCTTTGTTAATAAGCACGAGACATTTATCTTTCACATCTGGACAGTTGTTTTTTACGCTTGTCGCATCCGCTAGAGAGATTCTGAATCGGTATAGCAATTGTAAACACGTTCTTTTCGAACTCAATTATGCCCGGAGATGATAAATAACTAGTGATAAATTTTGACAATATAAGAATACTGTCATAAACGTCTTTCGATGTCCTTTCTCCTAAACATGTGTCATAATTTCGTCTGTTGGAATAGCGATATGATGCTCACCGGAAAGATTTTGAACATGAGGTGAGCGCCTCAAACCTTTGCTGAAAATAGCACTTACAGCAGCAAGGGAAAAGTAGACAAATAGAAATCAAAGTCAGTGCTGCGAAAAATTACATTTCTGCTTGTATACAATGTTTCATTACTTATTTTTTGAACATGGCTGGATTAACTCATATAGACAGTAAGGAAAGTCTACTCAATCAAATATTTCACCAGGTAAACCGTTTTGAATCTGAATCTAATACAGCTGAAAACAATATATTTTAAGCTTAGCACTTTGGATAGCTGGATTAAGAAAATTTTCTTATTAAAACATTAGATATTAATAGAAACAGAAGAAGAATATATAAACATACTGATAACAAATAATGTAATCTCAGTCGAACATGCATGCATACTTAGTTAGAAATAGATGGAATTTACTTTTAAAGACGATAAATAGCAAAAACTTCTTAATGTAAGCAAAAACATAATCATTATTTTCTGTGACTTCTTTTGGTCACATGAGCAACATTCGTGATATAGTTGATTTTTCACTAGAAACTCTGACTAATGTTCGTAGACATTGATGCATGTTTTGTATCTAGTTATCTAAATCTTCTGAAATTACCTGTTGGATCTTCATTTCTTTGACATGTGACTGAGACTCTGCTTTAACATCTTTTTTGTATGCAATGAAGAAAAAAACTAAAGGAGCACGTGAGAATCATATCGTGTGACAATGAAACGGGCTACAGATGGAAAGTTATTTATATGATCAAAGACAGGCTCGGTGAGCAACTATTATGTACGCTACGAGGGTAAATAATATTTCAGATATCCTTCTGCACCATGTTAAAGAAATTTTTTCTCACTCTTTCACTGTTTTCAGGGAAGTTGCAGACATTTGTGATGGATCAAACTGTTTTGAATAATTCTGTGTGAAGGGGGAGAAAATTCACTGTATATGAAATTCCTGAATGCAATCAAATGAAAATAGAATAAAATGCATGGAAAAATATTATTTGCTTGTTAAATGGTTAAAGGTGCAGAAAAATTATATTATGAAAGATGAAAATTATTAATGTGATTTAGTTTTAAAAAATGATTAAATAATTTATTCTACAGGGTGATTCAAAGTTAAGTTAAGGAATACATTCAGAAAACCGATTTCACATAGGTAAGTAAGTCCAAAACAACATTTGGTATAGTTAAGTAGTAACGAATGCGGCTTTTATTCCAAAAAGGTAAAGTACAAGTTTACAGTAAGTGCTCAAAATTGCGACACGAACACAGGATTCACAGCGCAAATGCATTGACCGACGAGCATTTTCAAAAACGCCTAACATATCATGGACAATGCGGCAGCCATTATTTGTGCAACAGACCATTACTTGTCCATTTCACTGTCGACAAGGTTCTCGTACACATGGTTTCTTGGGCAAGCATAAAAAGAAATCCATGCCTTTAAATCAGGTCATCTGGGTGGCCAAGAGATCGTCCACTTCTGCCGATCCATTGAGCTCCGAGCGTTCTGTTCACGCGCAACAATTGTGAATTGGTCTGGAGTTCTGCCATGTTGATAATACATACTTCGGCGGATATACCGCAAGCATTGTCCATGATATGCCAGGCATTTTTGAAAATATTCGGTGCCACGAAATTGTTATTTGAATATTCGAAAATATGCCGCGACGCTGTGAATCTCATGTTCGTGTTAAGGGTCGCAATTTTGAGCACCTACTGTGAAACGCCTATCGGTAACGAATGTACTTTACCTGCCGGAATAAAAGTCGCATTCGTTACCATTTAACCTTTCTGTTTCCTTGTGTTCGCTTCACTTGCCCATTTTATCGATGCCGATGAAATTTGAGATCTTCCTTGTGTGAAATCGATTTCCTGAGATATTCCCTACCTCTCCAAGAAATTTGAATGATAAGTTTAGAATCACCCTGTATATGAAATGCAAAATAAATTAGAAACATTGTCGGTTTCTTTCTTGACGGAAAATGATTTTGTTTTTTAATAGGAGACAATTTTCGTTATCTTTTAAGAATGGATCCCATTTATAATTATTCCTGATGAATATATTTTAATAGAATTTAGATTGAAATATCAATAGTAAATATATTAACCAATTAAACTTTTTCTTTAAAATGAAAGTTGTTTGATTTTATGGAACACAAATACGTCATGCACAACCAAGAATCCACCATTTATTATATCATACATGCGTGATTATTATTAGCTTTTGATACACTATCACTTTCATTTGCCATGTTCCTTATTTTTGAAAAATAAAAGATCGATTAAATAATATTATGATATTTTTTAAATACGAATAAACAGACATTATTAAAGACAGACTCAAATCCTTTAAATTTTTTAAGTACATGGATTCTTACAATTTCAGCGAAAACAGTGAAAGAAGCATGATTAAATAGAGTTTTTTTTTAAACTGACATTAAAAAAAATCTACTCCCTTAAAACTATATACTTCGTAAGATCTTTATGAGCACGAATCTGACTGCATAGAAGCTTTCGACGTCACAAAAAAAATTTCAATTGTAATTTAATACTAATAATGTCGTTGAATAATGTAGAGATATTCATATAACAATTAAAATTATCGGCAGAACATTTAGCTAATATTCCTTTACTATGATAAATTACTATTGTATCTATAAAAGTAATTTTAATGAATAAAATTGTTAAATAGTTTCAGATAAATTTGATTTTTCATAATCACGAAGCATATGTAAAATTTATTTTATTTAAATATTCGGACCCTTAAAATCATTCCAAATAAGTATCTGTTACCTCATTTAATAACTATAAAGGACAATTACTTTTACACACAAACAAATAATAGAAACTATTGTACACTGGATCACTATTTCTTATCTCGGTATGAGCTGCCATCTTGTAACAAATAGTAAAACTATCTCAAGCAATATGAGGCATTGGTAATAGGAGCTCAAATAAAGTAAACCTGTGACGTTGGTAACAGCAGTTAAAATACATTATTATAATTTAAAATAAATGTCGGATGGGACATTGTAAATGTTATCATTTCTATTTGATTTTGCTGCAGTTCAAGCTTTGGATTTGGTTGATCGTAGATGCAAATTACTTCACCAAGTATTAAAAGTGCTTTAAGTGTTATTCATTAAATTTATGGTTTTGAATGGACGAAGTTGTGTGTTTATTCGTCGTCGCCAAAAATACTCACTGATAATTTATAGATGTCTGTTGTTTATCATTCAGATCTGGTTTAGGAATGCTGCCATGAAATTGTTTCGACTTAGTAAAAAACAAAATGTTTAAAGAATTCATCGAAACTGCTTTGTTACTGTTAGCTGACCGAAACTTCATCTGGAAGCAGGGGATAACAGAGATGTTGCTATAAATTCCATTCTCCTACTTCCTTCAAATATAAAGAATTATATTTCTTGAATTAGAAACTACTGGAGAATTTCCAAAACATTCCAGTGTGTGCATTATAATTTGATAAGTAAACGTATATGTTGTTTATGGGTTCGAACAGAATTTATGAGAATTAGCATATGTTAGAACTGCTAACTGCCACATCCTGTACCATGGATCGCCGTTCGAGATATAGGATGTTGATGATCGTTGTCTTTTACAGGTTATAATACTTGTCAAGAATCAAAACTGGAAAAAAATGAAAATATTGAAAATTAAGGAAAAGATACAAATATTTATTAATTTGACATTTGAGAGCTTTTAATAAGTCTGGAAAAGAAAATTTCAAACATGAGGCTCGGCATGATTCGCAGCAAAGATGAGCAAATGATAGATAAAGAAAAGAATGCAAAGTCTGGAGATACATTTGCAATGGCCAATAATGAAATTCGACTTGTCAAGTAAAAAGATGAAAAAATTGTTGGGACTACTTTCAACAAGGCTAGATGTAAAATTATCCGACAGAAGGCCAGGAAATAAAACTCTGTCAAAAGTAACAATTTTCATATCTACCAGTGTTGAAACCTTCTTTAAAACCGCAAAAATGCATAGTACAGATTAGATCTTTTTCCTCATCATCGTGTTTGCAATCAGGAATAACATCAGTTCAGATGTATATATATACAGTACAGAAAAGTAAACAGTTTACATTATACAAATGTGTAACATGTTGTAAAATATTTCACACTGTTTATTTTCTGTTTTATGTATGTGTTCAATTTATGATTGTGCAATATTATTTTCAATATTATGTCTGAATTTAAACCATCCACCTATAACTTAGAAAATAATTGCTTTGTTTTGATTTAGCTTGTGCTGTATGGCAACAACTTGTAAATAGTGTAGCTTGTTTTTGAATGTGTTTGTCCGTTAATAAAGATCTGTGATATGCAATCAAGGTCGTTAATTGCAATTAAGAACACTGATTAATACACTTTTTCGTGAGTATATCACTCATCTGGGGATCTTTTGATCATTTGAGTGAATTGTAATTGAAAAGGCGTCCGCAACGATATTTTTACTGACATTTTTTACAAAATGAACAAAATACAAAAGTGTATGGTGCTTT
The DNA here is from genome assembly GCF_947563725.1 of Argiope bruennichi. Taxonomy (NCBI): domain Eukaryota; kingdom Metazoa; phylum Arthropoda; class Arachnida; order Araneae; family Araneidae; genus Argiope; species Argiope bruennichi. The sequence continues at coordinate 145,884,123 of NC_079151.1, forward strand.
TCCGTTAGCCGGGTGCAAGCGAAAAATTGCCAAATAATGTAGAATTCCGCCGAATTTCTTACGCCAAATTCGCGTTTGGTTCACAATTGGCGACATTTGCGCCCGTCTAACGGAAAAGTACTGAGTGTATGATTCAAGGTACAAGACTATGGATTATTCTGAATGCAAATATAATTATCTTTTTTAATTTTCTTTTCTTTGCCTTATTTTTTAAAATAAGGAAAACTAATAAATATTAACTAAAATAGGATACTTACAACTAAAGTAAAAGAATATAAATTGTTAGTTTAGTTTTTAATTCAATAATTATCGAATATAGGGGACATTTCACTAACTATTTCTGCACTGTTAATGAACACATACCCTGTTGCAATAAAATAAAAGTGTTCCTGTTGCAATAAAATAAAAGATTCTACGCAAGAAAGATCAGGAAACAATTTTCTTCACTAGTCACCCATTAATTCACTTCGAGCCAATTCTTATTTTTATAGTTTCCGATAAGCAATTCCATATCACGATTACGAATATTTCTTAAAGTCAATAAAAAGTAATTTTTTTATGAACTAATAATTTCAGGAGAAACTCGCTGGGTTTCCATGGGATCTTTAAAATAACTTTGCTCTGCTTTCCTTCGCGAGCTATTGATCGCTCACATTCCACGTGAACTTCTACTTTTCTTGACTGCCAAGCAAGTAAGAAATCTTTTGTGCATAACGCGAGTTCGCAAATTGTACAGACTAAGTCTATGGCAAAGGATACCGACGTGCTCTGATTGGTTTATGGTTTAAGCCTTGGCATCTTTTTGGCAATGTTTTGCACTCATAATAGGGTAGTTTTCGCTTATTTGGCTCAAACTTTGTACCAGATTACCTTTCATTAATTTTATTTAAGATACGAGTGAATATCAACACGATCTAATTTTTATTAATATAACTGTTTTCTCTAAATATTACAAGTAATACTACTAATACTAATTAATAATAATAATAATAAATATTACTAATAATACTAGTAATACAAGTAACTAATGTTGTTTATGCACAGAAGTATAAAAACTAAATGAAAGTAATTACTCAACGTATGATTCAGCAATTAAATAATTCTTATTTTTCTATGATTTTCGTGCCTTTATTAGATAATTTATGCAGTCATTGAAACTTGTTGCTCATCGTTTGTTACTTTCCCATCAAATACATATGGGGAGATAATTACTTAATGCCCAAAACGTAAATATGTAAGCTTTAACGGAATATGTGATTTCGTAGCTAATTTTTTTAGTTATATCAAAATAATATTAAGAAGAAAAACACACGAAAAATATTTTTAATAAATTATAATTTTTATACTTCCTGAATTTAGGTTTCAGGATTTGATCTTTTCTGCTGTATATGTGTTCCAGATTAATATTACATGTAAACCGTAAAAAATAGGGGGGGGGGGATAAATTCACAAATTTTATTTATTTTTATAAAAATATATTTCGGTATGGCATCTTTATGGCAAAACGTTGCCAAAAAGATGCCAAGGCTTAAACCAATCAGAGCACGTCGGTATCCTTTGCCATAGACTTAGTCTGTACAATTTGCGAACTCGCATGCATAACTTTCAAGACAACGGGAATGCGCTGCCATCTGAGGTTAGGAAGGGAAAATAATCCCGTCAATAATAATAGAAAAATGGTCCAAGGCTGTCCCATACGTTGTATTCCAGTTCAGGAAGCTACTTCTGTAAAAACATCTTCCACACTATAAATTCCATGAAAATATTTCTTTTTATGAAATGAAGACTATATTTCAAGAATAATTAATTGCATTTGTAGCTCTTCTCTTACCATAGTCTGAATTTAACGAATTTGCGGGTAAAATGCCAGAATTGTATAATATAAATTAATGGATTTTATTTTGATAAGTAAGAAGAAAGAAATGAATGAAAGTTTTCCAGGACTCGCTGCATTTCTCTACTTCATAACATGCTATGAGAAGCAAGAAATATGCTGCAGACTTCAACAGAAAATAATAGCAATCTTGTTATTTCTCCACGATCCCCTTTCTCTTTCAGCAAATACACTCGTCTGTCAAAGATCGAATATCAGCTGTCGACTCATCAGGGCCACGCTATAACGCTAATTTAAAAGATTGTATTGAAGCTAGAAGCAAGCGGACGTCAATTGCAAATATTTAAAGAAAAACTATTAGAAATATTGATAGAAACATAATAGAGATTTTTTTTTTTTTTTGTAGAATTTATTATTCAGAAAAAGAAAACTGATTGACACCAAGGATGGGATTCAAGAATAAACTGAATAAAAAAGCGATGTGGAAAAAAATGATTTCTTAATAACTCTTCGTCGTATGTATATTTCTTTTTCTTAGAATGAATTTTTAAAAAAATTCCGTTTTTCGCAAGATATATATTTTGTTGAAATAAATTGTTGTCAATTTCAAGTTGTCAGTTCCCTGAATGTTAAGTTACCGAATGGATAAAATGTTTACTGAAATGGAATAAAAAAATTAAAACAAAAATTAAAGATTAGTAATATTCTTATCTTTTTTCTTTTTTTTTTTTTTTTTTTTTTTAGTTTGTAGGTAGTGTGAGCTTTGGCCATGAACGTCTTCGTATTTCATCAAATGATTCTAAAAACATTATCAAATAACAATATTTTTTATTTCTTGCAGTAATAGTGAAATGAATTACGAAAAGTTTCATTTCAAACTTAGAATAATATTTTTATTTATTCATTTATCTTTATAAATGATTTATAAACCGATATTTCATATTCATTATTTCGAATACTTGTTAGGCTAATAAAAAAGAAAAAATAGCTGCTGAGAAAAATTTAATTAGTTCATCGATTTATTGTCATTCATCGACAACATACGCCAGAAGTGATATTTTTTCCCCTATCACTAAAAGTAATGTCGAAAGAGACAGTAATTGTCAAAGAAAGTCGACCTCGGGATTTTTATAAATCACCAAGTTTTAAACCTCTCTGAATAATAATAAAAAAAATCAATTCTTAGTTGTTTTTTTTCTATTTGTCTGTGTAACGAGAATTCAAAAATACATTTGGTAAGATATATGAAATTTGGTATGTGATCTCTTAACTTCGAAATTGCAGAATTATTTCAGATTTTGAGCAAAATACATTAATAAAAAAAACTATGTATATTTGACAGCATGCATATGAATATAATTCAAATATACGACGAACTGTCGATTGCATAAAACACTATAATTATGTATATATATATCAATTTTTAGATTAAATCGACACGTTTGATATTATGCATTCACTTCAGATGATATAACTTATATTTTGAATTATGTTTATGTATATCATATTATATTTTGAATTATGTTTATGTATATCATAACTAATTTATTGTAAATAAATATTACTCGTACTATAAGTTAAGGCAAAAATGACTCCAAACTGTTTATAATGTTTTCGATAAGGGGAGAATTACTTTTTAAAAAAAATAGGGCCAATTCGTACTGATACATAATACAGATCAAGCGAGCTGTGACTGTTTTACAATCCATTCTGCTTAATTCAGGAGGGAAGAAAAAATATGATGTTACAAACTAGCTGAAAATAATCTGTGTTTAAATGGCACGTATATGACGTTAATTCTAGACTGAGATTCTAGAAGTTCGATTTGACTAAAAAAAAATGAAAAAGAAACCTTTTTGCTTTAGCATAAAAAAATCAACTCTGTGAAAGACTCAAAAATGCCTTCAGATTACTTCCATTTTTCCTTGAAATGAGAAATAATTATATAAATTCAGCATGTTTGAAATAATATTAGTTACATATTTACTACACAGGACACATTCCAAAAAAGTATCATAACTCAAAAATATAAAATTTTACAATAAAAAAAAAAAGTTTTTTTTTTTTTTTTTTTTTTTTGCTACAAATTGAAACAATAGACCAACTTGTTTTGTGAGGTAGATAGGACCCATAAAAAAATCGCACAAAAAATATTCCGAATTTCCATGAATAGCTATAACAACAGAAAAAGAGTTTAGTTCTATTTAAAAAAATCAGAAAGAGCTCGTAGCTTCAAATCCCGATTGAAGATGTAATACATTATTCGAGAAAACTGTCAGAAATACAAAAAGGAATATTACCTCAACTCAAAATGTGACACAATTCTTGATTCAAGCAACAAATTATAAGAAAACGATGCTAACCTGAACTGATATCATTATTCTTGTTCCTTCACTAGGAATGTCCTACAGTTACAAAGTGACATCTAGCCGTCATCCAGACATTAAACACTCATGGCATTCTACCTGATTAAAGATGCACCACAATCAGACCTATTAGTGAAATAATACACAAAAAGAATTTTTTTAAGTTACTTGTTGTATCACTTTTTTTGCAGGTGAACGATAAAATAGCAGTTTATTGACAGCTTGCTGAAGATATCAGTTAAATATTCGTCATTTCAGATGTTATCGATATCTTCCGAAAGTTATCAAAGGATTTCTAATTCTTAATAGAAACGCCTGCAACTTCTGATTTCTAGCCATGCATTAATTACAAAGAATACTTTTATTATTTTAAATTATACATGAAAAAACTAAAATTATTTCTCTTTCGAATCAATCTCACTAAGGAGACGACCTAGTTTGCCTCGGATAGCCTTGAACAGCCTGTCCCATACTATAAAAATTCTTAATCTGAATTAAATGTCCCAGATTGACGGGAATTTTACTTATTAGCAAGTAATTTGTATTAAAACGGAAAGATTAATCAGATATATTTTTAAAATATGAATTAAAATAATTAACATTATTTTAAATGAATAAAGTGGAATTTCAAAATTTGTATACTAATAGTGATTAGACATATCGCTTTAACCAGAATTTTACCTCTTTTCGACTATGTTTCTCCGAGAATGCTTTTTTAATGTAAGCATATTTTTTAAATAAATACCATTTTGAAATTCGACCTCTGTAATGCTGCGGTTGTCATTCCGTGCATACCCGTTAAGTACGTCTGTTGTTGTTATTTCTTATGGCACTTGCCATGGACAAGTCCGTTGTTAGGAAGACAGCGATTTAAGCTGGTGGAGGAGCGGCTGTTGTTTTTTTAGTAGCACCAACTAGGGCCAATAGTACGACTTTGCTACTCACACATCACTCATTCGCTTGCACAACCCCTTTTTACAGGAGGGCTCATTCACACATCTCACAGATAGAACAACGGAAGAACAACCATGCCCAAACCGGGACTCGAACCCTGGACGCCTAGATCACGAGGAAGACGCGCTACCCCTATGCCAGGACGCCGGATAAGTACGTCTACCTACGTCTGTTGGCTATCTCTTCCCCGTTCGTGCAAATGTTCAAAGATTCGGTTAAGAAACTTTGAAGCACCCACCAGAAAATTTGGACTTTGCACCCTCAGATTTATTTGTCCAGAACCATGAAGAACTTATTCGTCTTTTAATAGTTCGATGTCCCATGGGGGAGCACCTCGTCATTGAGGATGAGTTCCGGCATGGTGTTGGTTCTCACCAATCCTGTAGGTATACTAAAAGGTGGGATCTGACTCCTCCAATTGATGACGGGACGTACTTCCTTAGGGAAGGGTTGTACCGTGGTTGGTGATGGCCTTTATGACTCAACCACAGTTCCCGCCAATATTGCTGTCGTGGCGGTCCTGTCATTCAAGTTTTTCCGTGTGCCTTCGGGCTGGTCGGAGTAGTCAGTCTATGACTTTAGAAGTTTCGCTTCCGATAACGACTTCATAAGTTCGACTGCACCCTGTGAGGCCGGAATTCCAACGTTATGACAAATACCTCAACATGAATAATTGTTCTGTTGAAAAGTAATGAATTGGTCATATTTTCATTCCTGTTTCATGCTATCCTTCACTGCATTTTTTTTATTATTGAATATTATGTGCGTTGCTAATGGATACCCCCTCCTATAAACTGACTACATGATATCCAATAAATAGAAAAATTTATATGAATAATAGAAGAATGCATGATAATATACTCATTTCTATAAACAAAATCTCTTGACTGTAATAATTACAGAAAGGAAACATCAAGTTTTTATTTATTTAAATTGAATCAGTTTTCCCACAGTAACAGATGTACAACTTATCAAATAATATCTGATCAAATCTTAAATGATTAATAAAAATAAAATTTATTTAGTTAAAAATAGAATTAGTCCTTGCAGAGAGCATCGGTAAAATGACTTATAAATCAAGGAATCGACCGATGTTCTTCACCGTATCACTTATTTCACCTTGAAAGTGGCAAAAGTTACATAATAAAAGTTAAGTTGAGATGTTACGAAAAGCTACTCAGACAGGATTGATGTCTCAAACAGCTTTCAAAAGCGAATCGAAAAACAATTTTTACAGCTGATAAAGCCGACAATAAATCAAAAGAAAAAAAATGAGGTGATTCTTTTACGAATCTTAAATCGCCTTATTTCCAAGCAAACATAAACATAATAAAATAAAGAATGTTCAATAAGATTCGCAAGAATATAAAAGCTTTGCCAGACTAAATACTGAAATATTTGTATGCAAATAATATAATTATACATGATCTTTTAAACAAACAAGCTAAATATTTGCAATTTTTAAAAACACTTGTATAAGTATGTATAAGTCATATTGTATTTGCTAATGGTGATTAAATGCTGAAATATTTGTATGTAAATTAACTCGTATAATTATGCGTGATCTTTTAAACAAATAAGCTGAATAATTGCAATTTCTAAAAACATTTTTATAAATGTAATGAAAAGCAGACTTTTTTTATTTTAATTATTATTTATTCGTAGTCATGAATTTATGATTCATGATTACAAACCTGAAAGCATGGAATCATTCTTTTTCTCCAACCCACTATCAAACAAAAGCCAAATATATAATAATCCAATTTGATAAATATTCAACGATTAATATAGATTAACTAAGTTCTAAAGATATAAAAATAGCATATAGCCGAAAACATAAACGTGTACAACATTTCAAAAGGCTTTCATTCAGCGAGAATTGAATGAAAATGTAAATACAAAAAATTCCCTCTTCACAAATACGAACAGATAAAGTTAAAAAAAAATATTTTGAAAACTCTTTTAAGAAAATTAAAAGTATTTTTTCATAAACATTTGAATTTATAAATTCTAATATACAGATTTTATTCCTTGTATTCAAAATGTGGTAAATATTTCCTCTAATCACAAATAACAGTCTAATCACCAACCATAAGTGCTGATGCACACTATCCAAAACACATATGACAATAGCACATTGTTTCTTTATTTTCAATTTTGCTTTGTTTTCCCACCGTTCATGGTTAAAAGCCAAATAGGCATTCAGCCTCAAATTTCATTTATCACGATTGCAAACACATTATTTTTTCCTTTAGCAGGAAATTTGGATGTCTTAAGAAAAATGTATTATATTCTTTAAAAATAATTTGCATCTCGTAAAAACCATAATTTCTTTGTAAAGTAATCATATTCACCAAAAATCATTTTACACAATAAAGCTTCAATTTGATGGACTTATTAGGAGAAAGGTTATTCGTTAAATAGTGACTTGTAAGTTGTGCTCGGAACCCAGTGAAATCTCGATTTCTTCGCTGGGCAACTGCAAAATTTTAAATAATTTTCACTTTTTTGTATTTTTATATCAATTTCCTGCTTCGCAGCATCCAAGATAACTAGTGCGAACCAGTAAGTAGCTTATCAACGGATTTGGTAAATGTTTTCAAAATGATAATGTCGATGATTTAAGATTCATGTTAGGTCATTGATCCATCTGAAATGTTCCATCTGACTGCTACTGAACAAATTGTGATTAAGTTATCATTAAAAATAAAATTTAGTCTTGTTGAATTTGAGCTAATCCCCATTCACTACTTTTTATTTGTATGAAATCGGATTTCTGGCTCTGTCATTCACAAAAATAAACGAGGATAAACAAATGAATTGAGTGAAGGAAATGATACTTAGATACAAATAGATAGGGAAAAGGAATCAGTATTTCTTAACAAGTTTAATTTTTATTAATAGCCTCCTTTGACGACCAGCTGGTTGTTACATGAGTCTTTAAAATTTTACGTTCGATTAAATTTTGACAGATATTTAACTCGTGTTATTTTAGAACCCTTGCACTGTCTATTTTATGCAGTGCGTCTCCTTAATTCTCTCATTTAAAAGTTCATCTTTAATATAAAGCTGGAAATAATTAATGAATCCAATAATTGCTTCAAGAATAGAAAAATAAAATGAAAAGGATAATGAGTGAAATCATTTAACATCGGAGTTTTCAGTGTAATACCGACAATATGTCATAAATTTTTGCAATATCATTGGAATTAATGTAATCCTTGGTTTCCAGATTATATAAAAAATTCACTAATACTTTTTTTTTTACAAAAAGAAAGGAAACGCTTAAACTTCAAGAGCGATAATATATTTTTATACATCCAACTATATCATGGAAAAGAAAAATGAAATTTAGAAGCATAAAAACTATAAAAAAAAGTTCATCAATGCTTACCTTTGAAATTAATATTTGTCTTTAATTACTACAAAAATAAAGGAATGAAAAACTTTATTGAAACCTTGCTTTAAATGGTAACTTACTCAAAATTTAACAAACTTAAGCAAAAAAAAATTCTATCTTGATTAACAATAATAGAAAAAAAAAGTGATTAAATATTGAATGAAACGATAAAAATGATTTGAATTTCGCTACAACAATGAAATGGATTATTATACGATATACCAAACAATGCCTTTAACCCTTTGAAGTCAGCTGCCTCCTCTCAGGCACCATTCAAGACGGTACGTCATTTTGACGTTTTATTTATTTATTTTTTAATCTTGATTTTTAAAAATACCTACAGAGTAGTAAGAAGATGCAGATTCATTTTTCGGGGAAATTTAACTTTAAATAATTGTATATATTTAGTTTTGGAGCAATAAACAAATCCAGGTATTAGATGAATAATTATGCATCGAATTACTTTTCCGAATGCAATTTTTTCTTGAGTTATTAAAACTAAAAAAAGAAAATGCGCGGCAAATGAAATGAGTATCATAGAAAAGACAATTCTTTGAAATTTCTAGATGATGTTAGAATCATTTTTAAGCGTTAATATTTTGGGATATTATTGATAAAATACGTCAAAATTCATATTACAGAAAAAAAGAATCAGGTTTGAATTTTGCACCGTTTCTTAATCAATGATTGGATCCAAAATTCGAGACTTATCTATGATTTCATTATCAAGATCTGATAACAAATTTCATGCATGCAGCTTTCTACGACCTTGAGTTACTTCGTTCACATACATTAGAAAAGAAGACCAATAGACGGTCAAAAAATGACATAGTTCAACAATTCTATAAATCAAACCATATTCAAAATCTATCAATCTAGCAATCTTTGTATATTTGAATGATCGTACTAAAATCTACACAGAAGATCAGAGATAAATTTTGCGCTGGACTTTTCCTTCCAAAATCTGATATAAATTGATAATTATAGTGAAAATGTCATGTATCAAATTAAATTCTCCACTTTTCATTATAGTGTTTACCGCCTAGGAGATACAATGCCAAAAATAGTATTTTCATCAAACTCTCGAATTTTTTTTACGATTACAATACTTTCTCTATTTATGTTTCATTTACAAGATAGTAAAAAATAACATTAATTTTTACTATACTAGTATCAATAATACTTATGAATGATTATCAAATTCTCATTGTTTTGCACTCGGAAAAAAAGCATTTTAAAGCAATTTAGAAATTTTGAAAACTGTTGGAATTGTCCAGATAGTTTAGTGGCTCGATCATTCTGTTTCACCCTTTAAAGATTATATAGTCTCCTGATATTTTCTCTATTCTTCCAAAGAAAAATTAACAACTTTATACACTTTTATTCAACTTAATTTGTTATAAGTTAAGATGAAATTTTGTAATTAATTTTTCACTTCTTTATGTACTAGAGTTTTGAAATGTTGTATTTCTCGACGATAATAAACTAATGTAGTAATTTGAGAATTTATTTATCAATTAATCGACTGATTGATAAAAATTCCCATTTTGGCGCCATCTAGTAATGAGTAGGAGAAACAATTTTTATTGCATTTCATATTTTTTTTTAATTAATTATAAATTAAAGACTAAAAAGTAGAAAATAATTCAAATAAGCATATTTTAAATTCTCTACAAAATTCTAAACTTTAAAAGCCTTTAATAACAGTGCATTTAAAAAAATTATTTTAGTAAAATTTGTCCATCTATGTTCTAATTTATCCCGCAAATATTTCAGTCGAAAATTACACGTATAATTCACCAATATCTAAGAATTCCAACGTTTATAAGTTTCATCATCGTTTTAGAATATACATATTTTTCTGGGTGAGTCACGCTCGTTTGTAATCATTAAATTTGATTAGTTTTATAGATAGACCACCCGTAGTAGTCATAAAACTTAGAGCTAACTGACAGATTCTTTGATAAGATTCGATAACACTCTTATCCTGCACTAATGCATCATGTCTCAGTGAAAAGGTTTTTTTCAGTTCGATCACTTTAAAACTGCATGCTGTCCTTCCATTAAAATTTAATGGCAGTTAATGCATTTATGCATATGGTACCTGATTAGAAATGGCAGATAATGTTATTGTGTTTCACATCAATACTAAAGCACCTACACTTGGTATGGAAACTGAAACGAAAAATAAATCCTGTTATTTAAAAAATTATTCCGAAACATTCGAATACGATTTTTTGCATACAAATCAAGCAATGGAGCCAGTTTCCGAAATTTTATTTCTAATTTTGTTAATTATCATTGTATCTGCTATTGGCACTGAAATCACTTGGACTCAGGAAAATAAACTGCTTTTCATTTCTCTAATGATTTTATTGTGTAAATTTTTAGTTTGGATTGCTCTCTTGACAAAAAACATTGTTAAAAACGAAATATATTGATTTAAAGAGCAGAACGATTTCTCGCAAATGAATTAGATAATTATGCTAGTTTTGCTCCAAAAGTTTGCTCCAAACGTTGCATATAATAATTCCAGAGTGTGTTGTTATTTATTCTGATGGTGATTGAGTATTTGCCGAAAGTGTATTATACCGGTAGAGAGATCATAATTAAAATTTTTAAACAAGAGGATTTAAATAGCTGTCAAAGTCATGTAAATAATGGCATCTAAATAAATGTGGCTGTGTTGCATATAAATAACCTTAATACATAATTTATAATTTATTGACCAGCATTTTAAATCGTTTCAGTATTGTTTTCGCTGAGCATATCTTGTTATATTTAGGTTCTATAATTATTCAAAATAAAGTGCTGTTCACAAACTATTATCAGAGATAGCTTGACAGATTGTGAAAAGCTACAAATGCCCATGATAAATACAAAATGTATATCTACGCAGCTCAGTGGTTTTAGAAAGAAACCTCCGAATCCAACTAATTTTATTATAAATACATTTTTAAGAAATTTCGATCAATACTGTAAAACTAAATAATAGTAAAATAGTAAAATTAAATTCTCTACAAACATGCCACCATTATTATATACATTAACTGGACTAACAAGTTTGGCGCAGTGAAGCATAGAGTAGTTTTCTCAATACCGTCGACACCATCGACGCCGTCATCCCCAATACCATATTCAGCTGTCATAGACTTGAACAACACAAGAATGAGGGAAAAGAAAACCTTATTTCTAAAGAAACTTAAATAATTCTTAAGTGAATTCGTATAAAATTATCTTCAATTCCTAATAGAATTTAAATTCATATATCTAGTTCGATTGAAAGGATGAAAAAAAATATTTGTTCCTTTTCTCTGTGATTTATTATTATTACTGTATTATATTATTTTTCCTAAAAATTCAAAAAAAAATTATTCAATTGTATTGTTTAAAACTATTTTCAATATATTTATTTAAGTGCAGAAATGTTCTTTTTTATCAGCTGAGAATTCATGTATTCATTAATAAAAATAATAACAAATAATATATATTATTATTATTATTATTAAAGAGAAATAAACAAAACTCTTATAAACTAATTAATAATTGTTTAAAGGTACATTTTAATGTAAAAGTTACTTTTCAGTTTTTTTCTAATTGTGAATATGTGGACGTATATGTGATATGTGGAATGTAAAATACTTGGACGTAGATTTAGCGAAGTAGAAGCAAAATTATGTAGATACCCCAAAGGTCAATCTTGAAAAGAGAAAAAGTGCTACGCGTGTCAAAATACTGCTACATTTATTTCGTTTTATAAAAATAAATATGACAAAGAAAACAAAAGTTACGGAGAAATCATAACATAATTGAAATAAATTTTCAATTTTTAACTATAAATCATCATGAAGAGCAATGACCATCAATTTTGTAGGTGAAAAACCGCTTCAAGAATCCAAATAGTATAGTAAAAGTCATGGTAATTCAATTTTTCATTAAAACCTTTGGCTGCTTATATCTTGGTGAGAAGTCAAGCTATTAATAAAGAGCATGCAGTTGTAATATTCATCGTATCGTGTTGTCCAAGCGAAGTGCTGTCAAATGCTTTCACTTATTTCTGCAACGGAGATCTATCCTTGAGGTAACTATATATTTTGCTTTCCAATTAAAAGTTATTAATTTATTAATTTTTCAAATAGATTTATACATTAAATTACGTATGCAATTTTAGGAATTAATACAGATCATTTTACTGCCGTTAAAGTTAATTTTTTTATTGCTCATCATAGAGAGAGAAAAAAAATTTCAAAAAGGATTTTCAACAATATAAATCTATTAATTTTTTTTATATATATAACAGCATGATAATGTTTATAGGCCATCACACTATCAGCAAATTATTTGATACGACAAGGTGTAAAAATCGTTCAAATCGTTCTACAGACCATCAACTATCTTAATTGGCACATACTTATTTCTTGGGTAAAAACTCACAATAAGGATAGGAGCTCACCAAGGAAGGATTTTTTTCAAATTTTTAATTATATTTAAATTAAAAATAAATCGAAATTTTTGTCATTAACTGTGAAACACATTGTCGAAGAAAGATCATTTTTACAACGTTTTAAAATTTTTAAAGAATCAATATCAATTATATCAATCAAAATCAATGATATCAGTTTTAATTCGATGCAATCACTTTTCCCTACTTTTAATATTTTTAAAAAAATACTTTTCATTTACAATACTTTTCATTGCTTCAGTAACTGCATTAATGCGCGCGTATTGAGACGATATGAATTATATTTTCTTATAAGCTCATTATTGTTTCTTTATAATCAAGAGTATTTTAAAAGCAGAATAAAGAATTAAAACATTATCGTGCTACGATATTTCGGAATGAAAGTTCGAATTTCTTTGTTCTTTTGTTTGCATGTAAAATGCCAAACAATAACGTTCTATTTAGATGCTAATAAAATATTATTTAGCTTATGACTTGGAGCCTAAAAATAAAAATATTAATATCAAAAAAACTCTTCAAAATCTGGAAATTCAGGGGAAAAAACAGTACGCATTGTTTGGCCAAAAATAATTCTTATGGAGCATTTTTATGGCGAAGCTCTACGTTCTGAATATTAATTTTCTAATATTCAGAATAATGCTAGAATTATATATCTCCGACAGATAATTATTGTAATCTGTTTACTTTTCTGCTATTCTAAGGTTGCTAAAATTGTCTTTATCCCTCAAGTAATCGAATTCCTTAAAATCGTTTCTCATCCTAATTCATATGCAAACATTAAAAACGCCCTTATTTCAAATTACATTTTCTTAGTTTATATTTAAAGATATACATTATAAAACTAGCCGCCTTTGGCGACCAGCCGGTTCGCCAATCTTAATGTTCTTTTAAATTTTAATAATTAAATAGGTTTAACCGGAGTTTAACCCCCTTCTTCGCCAAGTTGCGATAACGCACCAAAGCTGGCAATCTTTATTATGCACTATAATTGAACATCTGCTTCTTTGCTTTTGAACATTTCGCAAGGCCGTTGTTTGCGATTTTTAAAAATTTCGCCAAGCAGGGATAAAACTTCGGTCGTACCATTAAACATTTTACGCAATTCCAACTTTAATAGATTCTTCAGCAAAATATTTTAAAACTTCAAATTTTGATAGTCATATAATTCACTCATAATATTATAAAGGCCTTCAGTTATTGCGTGATATATATCTCTCTAATTTTCTGTTACCCCTCGTAGAAATTATGCTTTAAATTACAGTGTAAATGATTAATCTGCAATTAATATAATATTTTTTACTGAAACAAAGCATTTTTTTTAATAATATGATTACTGATAATAGAGTCACTGCGCGTTTAAACTTTATGGTCACTAAAGAATATCTTTCTTAATTTATGTAATATCTCAAGAATTTGTCAACAAAAATTTCTCAGATTCATCATGAACAGATCGATTCATTAACAATGTTTAATTTTAAATGCATCAAACACTAAGAAAATAAAATGAATCGTTTAAAATAATCGGTCGAAAACAGGTTTAAAAAAATCTACTTAAAAAACGATGTACTTAAAACTATAAGCATATACAAAAAATATATAACTAACATAAATACATTTTACTTACAAAAGCATGCAACTAACCTAAAAATAATTTAAATCGTCCGTTGGTTGTCATGCCAACAATCAGAACAATGCGCATGCGTGGATTTTCTTCGCCAGTTACGTCAACGCAAATGCGTAAATTTTTCTACGCCAGTTGGGGTAACGCTATGCAGATTAGACATTTTTAATTTCCTTTATTCTGTGTTATTTTAATTCAAAAGTACTTCAGAATGAATGTGAAACATGGATTAATTAACAATGTTTAATTTTAAATGCATAAAACATTAAGAAAATAAACAGAATCGTTTGAAATAATCCGTCGAAAAATGTTAACCCTAGCCTAATTACTGTTGGGAGAAAAAAACAACTGATGCCTTACTTATTTGGCGATGGAGAAAATGGAAGATTTTTTTGGCGGAAAAGTTGGCGTTGGGAAAAATGAAAGATTTTTTTGGCGGGAAAGTTAGTTTTTAATTAATAATGGACTACCCCTAACATTTAGGGGGATGAAAAATAGATGTTGGCCGATTCTCATAGATACCGGATAAGCACAAAAAATTTCATCAAAATCGGTCAAGCCGTTACGGAGGAGTATGGCAACGAAAACTGTGACACGAGAATTTTATATATTAGATTAATTTATTAACGTTTTAAAAATGAGTCGGGGGGACATTTTAAAAAACTAGGAGTAGTGAAATGCTAATTATCTTTTCAATTTAATCTAAATGAAATTCAATAATAAATGTTACACAGATTATTATAATGTTACAGAGAGAAGTTATAAATGATATCAGTTTCTCTATACAATTAATTTAACTTAATTCATTTAAATTAGAAATTTAGTGAGTTTCATGTTACTTAATGCATGTACTTTCTCGTGATGCTTCATCTTGGTCTAATAGCTTTCAAAGTTTTCGACTCCTCGAAATGTGGATAAAATGACTTCTTGTACCTCAGAGCACATTACAATCATTTGCAGAGATTTGAGGAGGGCATAATAGTTAAGTCATCATTATAAATTCAGAAATATTTAGAACAATGGCAAAGCTCCACAACTGGCATTCAAAAAAGGTACAAAGTAATTATAATTTGTAAAGCATTTTAAGGCATATATCTATGTTGGGGTCGAATTTTTTGCATACAAAAATATTGATAAAGTATTTATGGAGCCAAAATATATCAGTTAAGTAATAAAAAAAATTTTGAAAATTTAAAAAAAGGGCTTTTTTTGGTGGTGGTGCAGATCAAAAAGAGGTGTAAAGCGGAAATCTTCTAATTTAGTGGTTTATCACAAGATTTCCTTAAATCTTGCAGAAAACTATAAAAATATATTATCTAGTTCAACTGATAAATGACATGGAATTTACAATTTTGTTCATGCTATATGGCTTTTAAATAACTATAAAATATTTCTGAATAAATAGATTAATTATTTTTAAGTTTAGGAACACCAGAATGAGAGAAATTATTGTACCAAATTTGGACAAAAAATATGCTTTAGATTTTAATTTGTGGTGTTTTTCGTAGGAAAATTCCACCAAAGATTGTAATTTGTGGAAACAAATGCAAAATAGCATTAAAATGTATGTAAATGCGAATATAAATAAAAAATCAAATTAAAAAATTCGTAATTTCGCAAAAAATATCTACTTTTTAACGTAATTCCTTACCTTAATCGAATAGATCATTTATATCGTGCAGAGCGTTAAAACGGAAAAATTTACGCCATGGCTCAACATACAAAATGCCATGGAGAATAGCGTATTATAGCATTTTTGTTTGTGTCAAGAAGCGACTAATCACACAACAGATGAAAGTCGAAAATTGTTTTATCATTATGATGATATTATCAAAGTTTATGCAAAGACACAAAAAAAAAATCCCAAAACACATAAACGCTTTAAGTAAGCTAATATCACCGATATGCAAGCAAAAAGCTTATAGCATAGATATTAGCTTTTATGGCATTAATGCAATGTCAAAAGTATTTCAATATCGAACACAGGGTTCATAGAAGAAAATTTAGCACTGCATTGAACAAAAGATATCTATGTATCATATTGTCTAATGGGGAGATTTCAATAACTGAAATTCTTTACTCTCATTACTGAATCAGAATCATAACTTTTAACATAACTGTGTTAACATGATAACTGAAATATTTAAAGAAAACATTTCTTCGCCGAAAACCATTGAAAAACCATGCAAATATAGTTACATATCTGGTCTTGCTTTGATAAGTAGCCATCTATATTCGATTTTTGTGATTCTTAAACCTGGAACAGACAATAAATTTGATGATGAAACTATATACAGCGAACCCTATGACAAATTAGAAATAAATTTATTTCAATTTGAAAAAATTAACACTCATTAAATAGAAAATTAACATAAACAATTCTTGCTGGTCATTTTTGAGATAATATTTATAATTTTTTTTTCTTTTAAAGTGTAATATTATCTGCTATGTCAGCTGTTTTAGCAGTCATTATGCTGCCTCTGAATCTATGGGTTTATGGTCACAGCTTTGACACGAAGAATGCTGTTTCGCCTTAACAATCTTTATCCTTGTATCCTGCTTACATAATACCATTCCTTATTTTGGGAATGTTACTGAAGTGGAAGTGTCCATCTGTGGCTCATCTTCTTGGCACGATAAGTGACTTTTTGTTTAATAAAAGAAATTAATGCATGTTTCGATTTCGAATGAAAGAGAATCGAACTTTAAAATTTAAGTTTAAAGAACTTGTTATGACGAAGATCGATATTTATTTTTGAGAATCAATCATGGATACTCTTTCTCAGTTTATAATTTATTCTGTGTTAAGATAAAT
Organism: Argiope bruennichi; assembly: GCF_947563725.1. Lineage (NCBI taxonomy): Eukaryota > Metazoa > Arthropoda > Arachnida > Araneae > Araneidae > Argiope > Argiope bruennichi. The sequence goes on from NC_079151.1 coordinate 145,901,575, forward strand.
AAGTCGAATCAAGAGTTGAGCCAAGTTTGAAATGTAAATATGGGTGACGCGTATATTAACGAGGTTTGCTTGTTAGAAAAAATGTTTAAAAAAACAGATTGACTGGGTTTGACTCTCATTAAGATTCATTTCTCATTATTATTGTGGATAACTCATATATTAATGAATTTTGCTTAGGAGAAAGACACTATTAAAAAGAAGGAAAAGTGAGTTTGACACATTGAGATTTGTTTCCCATTTCTATGAACAAGGATTAGCTGAGATTAGATTAATAAGGAGGAAAATTTAATCAGTTATTGAATGCATTTTAGAATTATTTTTAAACATCTTTGTCTTTTGATTCTGGCATTAAATCTGGGCGACTACCTGAAAGTTATGTTTGTACAAAGAAAATCTCTTTACGTGATATCCTTTTTTCTCACCGGTTGATTTTGGTTAGAAAATACCATATTGATACATCAGAATGGTTCTCGTTATCTCTTTGGATAGCAGCGCTTTGTTGGACATTCATACGAGAATCTGTTGCAGAAATAAAAATGGGAATTTGTCATTTTAAATAGGATGAATTAAATGCTTGAAATGCTCTAATCACTCTAGATGCAGGATAGAAACTTTTAACAAAGTAAATAACATCAACATCCAAATTTTTTAAAGTTCAAAGATAGAATATTTCTCTGATCTTATGTTTTCAGAAATAAAAGAGAATTATGTAGAAAGGATCATTTTGCACTACTTAAATGGAAGCATTTCGCTCGGAGATTATTTCAATATTAAACTAACCAAGTTAATATTCCTATACTTTAGTGAATCATTCGCCATATTTCAAAGTCTGAAGATCATTGCAATGGCACTCCATTCGCTTTGTCTTATTTTTATTAAGGGATGAAAAATGTAAAAATCATTCTCATTTAGTATTTTTTTTTTCATTATGTTTCTTTATGAATCATGTGTTCAAAGTTATAATTTCAGTGACTCCATAAATTTTTGATAATTTTTTTAAACTTTTGATAAATTTGGTTTATTTTTTCTTATTTTTAAACGTTTTAACGCTGTGTAAACAAGTAGAAGATTCTTTGCAGCAAAAAAGGATTCATTCCTTTCAACAAAATTCAGCTTGAAATACCATCTTCCAAACAAAAGAAAAAGAATGTGTATCTGACTTCTGTAACGATGAGTTTCCAATCAAGGGTTCATTTAATATATGACCAGATTTCTGCGTAATCGATACTCAGATTGAGAAGTAACCCATTCGAATAATTATCTAATAACCACGAAATGAATTCTATTTCGATTTCTGTGTTTAAATATCTCTTGAATAAAATATTTAAGAATGTTATACTTGAAGAATATCATTAAATATTTCGAAGTACACTTAAAATCTGAAGCGAAAGACAGGTTCATATCTACCTCGCATAATTAAAATTAAAAAATTAAATTCCTTTTTATTGAAAATCATTGACATTTCATAAAATCTCTAATTTTTAAACATTAGAGTAATTCAATTACCTGACTTTCCTTTTTAAATTCTAACCATGCATTATTATTCAGTTTGAGTAAGTTTAACCTCAGGTACGTTTTCCTCTAAAACTATACTAGGGCCGCAGTGGCCTGGTGGTAAAGTGTCGGAACCTGAGAGTTTCATGTTCGAGACACGATTCCACAGAAGAACCGTCGTGTAAGCGGATCTGGTGCACGCTAAATCCGTCGGGGCCAAACGTCCTCCCACTGGTGTGGAGTGAGAGTTTGGAGAGGGATTGCCGGTTCAGGTGTCGTCCTCGTCAAAATTTCTGTGATTCAAAATCATGAGGTCCGTCCCAAAATAGCTCTTATGTTACTTTAAAAAACAGGACTAAACTAAACTAACTCTGAAAATATCCATTTCTGAGATTTGTCTAGTTGGATCCTTCATTTGATTATCTTGATTGTTTGATATTGATTATCTTGTTTATTATGCAATGCAATATGAATTTTTGTTTTAGGTAGGAAACTACATTGGTCAAATGATCGTGATTGCGTACCACCTATTACAAGCTAGCGTCTTCCGACACATGTTCTTCAGTGTTCCAGGAAAAGTGTCCGGCGTTATCATTACGCTTCCGGTCCTGAGCTCGTTTCTGGGATGCATTCTCGCATACAGTTTCAAGAAAACAGTTTCAGTGAGTAAAGTAATAGCTATCGTTTGCGAGCTGCAAAATGTGAAACGCATTTTAGTGATTATTTCTCGGTCATTCGATGTCGAAGTAAGTGAATCATTAACCTTATGATCTGATTTGGTTTGGTGTAAGATGTCATAAAAAACATCCTTTTAACTATGCTGCTCTAAATTCAGCCTTAAAGAATAGAAACGTAAATAAACATATATATATAATCAATAAAAAAATTCTTTTAAATAGATATATTTATGGAAAATGAGTAAATTCGTGAAATATAAAAAGTGCATATATATATATAAACGGGAGAGTTTCGATAAAAATAAAAATGATAAATTTAATAAACATTTTTAAGAGCACACTTTTACTAATACGCTAAATGTTCTATTTTCCTCCATTTTAATTACATTCTAGTTTTTAATTTTGATTTTATAATTCATTCATATATATATTAAAGTCTTTTAATCTACATCAATCCCATCCTTATAGAATCATTATTATGAAATCTGTCTCTATCTGCTTGAAATCTATCTAAATCTTAAAAGTTGCGCCATTGATATTGAATCAAATTGTGAATTGAATTGAAATCGAAATAACCCGATTAAAATATAGTTAAGTATTTAAGTATAAATATAAAATAATGTATTAACATCGAATATACATAAGCCTATAAAATTTTGAAACTCCACCAATTTATGAAATGAGTTAAAAGTCCATTTGAGAAACTCCATATAGTTATAGCGTATAAAGTTATAGCGTTCAATAAAAGAAAATCGGAGAAATTTTTATAGCCCTTACAGTCTCATAATCCAATCATTCTACTCAAAACCCAAAATTTTTACATTGTTCCACAGATGACCTTTCAAAAATTTAGCAATCATGTAAAGTATTTATATATAAATGTATATATGTATAGTACAAAAAAAGTATATATGTATAGCACAAAAATATTGTAAAGTATATATATATATATATATATAGTACATTAGACCAAGAATCTCACGGAGTTCTTGGGAATCTGTTGACGCAGGTTGTTGCAGAGGAGCAACGATTCTAGAGATGGTACACTGCACATAAAAATTAAGGGATATTTCAAAATGAAGCGAAAACCTTTCGTGATACAGAAACAAAAAAAACCCTAAAATTGCATTGAAGTTTAAACATAATTATTGGTAAAATTTTGTTCCAATAGCCAGGATTGAAATAACAAGCACTTAGCAATGTCACGCATTAAATTTACTTACACAAGACCACTCATTAGTAATCTGCAGAAGAATAGAGTAAAATAGAGTACTTTCTTTTTTTGTCTTCTCTTATTCCAATATCCAGCAAACCAGGGCAAATAAAATATATTGAATCAACTGAAAGCACTTTTTCAGCATATAATGCAAACAAATTTTTATAATTTTGCATTGTATAATCTTGATAATTCTATTTCTATACTTTTAATTATTCTTTCTCTAGCCGGCGTCCTGGCATAGTGGTAGCGCGTCTTCCCCGTGATCTGGGCGTCCCGGGTTCGAGTCCCGGTTTGGGCATAGTTGTTCTTCTGTTGTTCTATCTGTGAGATGTGTGAATGTGCCCTCCTGTAAAAAGGGGTTGTGCAAGCGAATGAGTGATGCATGAGTGGCAAAGTCGTACTCTTGGCCCTAGTTGGCGCTGCTATAAAAAATAAGAGACGTTCCCCCTCAGGCTTAAATCGCTGTCTTCGTAACAGCGGGCTTGTCAGTGGCAAGTGCCATAAGAAACAAACAAACAAACAAACAATTCTTTCTCTTTCTTATAGAAATACAAGTGCCCCAAAAAAGTGGAACAAGCGCTTATTTTCTTAACTATTATGGTTAGACATTTACTTCCCATTGCAAGGTTTCATCAAATAAAGTACATAAATGTATGAAAATATTTTGAATTCTGTTGAAATTGAGAATTAAAATAACAAAAAATGAATTTTTGCATGGGCCTCCAACACAAAAATATTCGAATGAGTAAAATGATTTTCTTGCACTTATCTATAAGTACAGAAAGTTTCATTTTTATATCTGTAAAATTTTGCTGAGATATTAAAAAGGCAACTTTATTGGCTTAAACCCGTTTTTCCATGCGGAAGACTAGTGTTTGAGGGAGTCATAGGTTTTTATTTTCAGGTATAATATACATATCAAAAAGTTACAAAAAAAGGTGGAATTATAATGCATTTACTAATCACACTGCATTTACTAATTTTCATTAATTTTTTTTTTCAAAAAGTGGTAGATAAAACATTAACTGAAGTACTTAGTAAAGTTTATTCAAAATGAATAACTATGACACGTATATAAAATTGCATTTTTCTGACATTACATACGTACTCGGGGTCCAATTTATCACTTGTGACGTCGAAACAGGCACACAATTGCGAGCGATTTTTTATTCATTTCTTTTTCCGCATTATACTACTTTTCTGAGATATCTTAGTTGTACAATTTCTCGAATTTCGATATAATCAATTTTTATATCGACTCTAATAAATGTTATTAACTAAGCATATGACAGGCCCATCTAAATTTTAAAATAAGCATACCTAAGCAAATTTTGTTGGTAGGAGCTTGAAACTTTGCATGTATATAGATGAATGTATAAGAAATATTTTACTGATCGCCACTTTTACACAATAAAGGATGTAAACAAATTTAACTTTTTAAATAATTTCAATTTTTACAGAAGCCAAAGTAATTTCTTACAATAATCTATCTCATTTAATGAAAATCTGTAACTGAAAGTATTTCTCTAGGTTAAATATTTAGGGAAAATAAACATTTGTTCCACTTCTTTGAGACATCCTTACATACAGGGCTAGCAAGATATGTTTCCCATTTCAGTGGTCTTTAGAAAGCGTCTTACTATTCCAAATGAGATAAAATTTGATCTATAGATCATTCAAATAATGTGTCTGACATTTATTAAGTATAAAATTTTAATTTCAAATTTACCAATACATGGCGCTATAATACACTTTTAATTGCACACATTAAAAATGTGAAACGTCATTAGCGTAACAGCGCATGCCTATTAACATTATTCTTTAGAAAAAAAGAGGATGGATTCTAAAAGTAAATTATTTCTCAGCTCACCATAAATACGCTGCAAGAAAAAGCTACTAACAAAAAGTTCTTATAGAACAGCAAAACTCCGTTGCAACTGAAAAAGAATTCCTTGGTATGAAGCAAATACGAAGAGATTCAATGTCTCCATGCTTGCTACGCAAGGTGATACTGAAATTGGAAATAAAATAGCAATCTTCCAGTTAGAAGACAAAAGCAAATCTTCTATTTAATAATGTTGCTAATAAAGTTTCTATTCCTTTATTTTTAATTATTTGTCTGTTCCTTTTCAAGTTATTAAATTTAAGCTCATGAACGTTTAATCACGCTTGAAATAAGATGCATGTTGAAATAAGATATATATATCACACACAATGAATTTTTTATTAGGTGTCAAAAAAAAAAACAACTTAAAGACATAATTTTAGCAGTGAGTTTGAAATCTATAAAAGTACATTTGTTTCACGACTGCATAACTTCAGTCAGTTTCTGTTTAAAACTGCGAGTTAGTTCTACATGCATGTTTACTGTACGTCTTCTGAGATTGTAGTTGTCAAGGAGACAAAAATTTAAAAACAACGAAGCCAATAGAGCCTGCATTCTAAACACGCAACTATTATCGATGCATGAGCACAAACTGATAGCTTTAAATAAAAGCGGAATTGGAATGTCTGCTTTCTCAACTTCCTTTGTTTATGAATACAGCTCAAAAACGAAGCAAACGAGAAATTTGATTTGCAGTCTTTATACCAAAACTTAAAAAAAAAAAAAAAAAAAAAAACAGAAAAAGTAGTAGTATCTGTCTAAGAGTAGTCTTTATCTAATATATAAAAATCTCATGTCACGGTGTTTGTGTTCGAACTCCTCCGAAACGGCTCGACCGATTTTCATGAAATTTTTCATGTGTATTTGGTAGGTATGAGAATAGGTCGTAAAGTATATTTCACAACGCCAGGTAATTAGGGTGTTCCTATCCACGTCCACTGTACGATGAGGAGTTCAACGCTTGCTTGAAATCATCGCCACTGTGGCATAATGTTGAAAAACTCCAGCTAAAAATAAACACGCGCGTCCAAATGCTACAAGATGACACATTCTCGGACAATTGTTAGATATCGCTGATGGAAAAGTTGCTGTTTATGAAAATACTGGATGCATAAAATTGCCCACTAATTTCTGCACTATCGTTGATTCGCAAAATGCTCCCATTGACCGCATATTTCCCGATGTACTCACATAATACATAAATCAGGCGTGGTTGGCAGAAAGAGCCATTTTGGCAGCAAAAAATGTGGACGTCGACGATTTAAACTTCAAGATACAGCAGTCGTTGCCAGATGACTGGGTATCATACAAACTGATCGATACAGTTTGCGATGCTAGCGAAGCTGTAAATTATCCAACAGAGTCTTTGAACTCACTGGAATTGCCAGGCATGTCACCACACCTTCTACGACTGAAAGTTGGATCTCCGGTTATTTTACTTCAGAATTTGAACCCACCATGGCTGTGCAATGACACGCGATTGGTCATTAAAAAATTGATGAAAAACGTTATCGAAGCCACCCTTTTGAATGGTAAATTCCGAATCGAAAATGTTTTGCTGCCACGAATTCCAATGATTCTCACAGACGTGCCAATCTAATTCAAACGCGTTCAGTTTCCTATTAGATTCGCATTCGCAGTGACAATCAATAAGTCGCAAGGCCAAACGATGCCTGTTTACGGCTTAGATTTGGGTACACCATGTTTTTCATACGTGGCATGTTCTCGCGTGGGCAAACTATCGAACTTATTTGTGTTGGCTAAAGACGGACTGAGAAAAGATATCGTACACTCAATTGCTCTTCGAAATGAATATTGATTTTCTTTATTTCATTTTTATACTTTAGGACAAAAAATATATTACTTTTTTCACTTTACGTTTAACATTTAAGTGATCAAACAATGTATATGTTCGTTACGTTAATGAAATACATTGTATTGAGAAAATGAATGGTTGGTGTTTTTCAGTTTGTATCGGCTATCATCGTCTACAGTGCTCCATTCCTCTTTCTGTCATAGATCCCATCCCTACACACCTTACATCGTTAACAACTAAAATATTCAATAGAAATAATTTATAAGGCAGAACAACGTTTGCCGGGTCAGCTAGTATATATATATATATATATATATATATATATATATATATATATATATATATATATATATATATATATATATATATATATATATATATATATATATATACTAGTGGATATATATATATTAAAGTGGATGAATCTATCTCTCAACGTGGATGTGAACACGATAACTCAAAAGAAAAATGAACTATATAAATGAAATTTGGTGTACTATTTTACTACAAGTAATTTAAATCTGAATTAAATTATAAGGTTGATTCTACCAGTTCATTGACTATCTATAAATCAGTTTGTTCATGCATAAGTGAACATGGTCAAAGCTACCATACCCAGCCAAATGAGCAAATTTTAGTATACAATCTTTATATAAAAATTACAAAATGCTGTATACATTATATTAATATGTCTCTTATCTATGTAAGCAGGATAATTTTGAAACAAAATAAATAACATTTATTATGTCATCTTGACGCCAAGATTGTAAATCTATATTAAATTTTGGACACATTATGTCAAGGTTTGGTTTGGTTTGGTAATATTAACGTCCCATTTTTAAACAACACTAGGGCTATTTTGGACCGGAATTCGTAATTTTGAAACGCGGTCAGAAGACGAGGACGACACTTGAGCTGGCACCTCCTGGCCAAACTTCCACACCCCACCAGTGGAAGGACGTTTGGCCCCAACAGATTTAACGTGCACCAGACCCACTTATACGACTCCTCTTCGATGGAATCGGATTTCGAACCTGAAATCCTCCGGTTCCGAAACCAGGCCGCCGCGGCCCATTAGGTCAAGGCGAACAGATCTAAAATGCGCACTCGATTTTCTAAACAGTTCGTTGGGTTTACGAAAAAGTCAAAGGGAAAACACAAATGCTAGTTTACAAAACAATTAGTACGCAAATACAAAATTTATTTAACATTCAAACTGATATTATTTTTTCATAGACACAAAGAAATGCCATTTTGCTTCCATGGTTGTACAGATTCTTACTGCAAAGGATAAAGAAGGAATAGTCTTGACCTATCTTGAGCAGGTAAGTATTTATCAACTTCTGTATCTTACTATTAAAAAAACATTTAATCATTTTTTTAAAAATGTTTGAATCAGAAGTATTTTAATTTTTTCTGTTTGAATAAAAAAGGTAAATTTACTTTTAAGGAAATATTTCTTGTAAGTTGTAGATCTTTTATATTCATGAATAACTAATGAAAATTGGATACGTTTAAACAAACATAATTTATGTGTACACATAAAACATGCGGTTATTTTACACAAAATTACCAAGAATGCAAATTTCAATCAGAAATATTATAAACTTTCCATTATTCGCAATTGCTAATCTCAAAAGCCTTAATCACAAATTTAAAAAAATGAAATGTTTTAAGATTTTAGGAAAGGAAATGAATTATTTATTCTCCTGCACTGAATACAAATTTATTTTGAGTTGGAGATAGGAAAATAAACTCAGTGTTGTCATAAATTCAAATTTGAATTCTGTTTGTATCATAGAAATTGTTATCGCTGTAACGAATGAAATTGTAATAAAAATACACTGGTCAAAAGCAAAGGCTCAACACCAAGAAAAACCTGTACTATTGAAACAAAATCTGGAAGGTGAAATCAAATATGCATGTTAACACATCCGAAAGATGCAGTACATTCAAATTTTACGCTAAACGAATAAGAATGACACTAGTGGCGCTTCAATGAACATGCGAATTATTTATGTTTCACGACTGTAGTAAATTTCGTAAGCGTTATTTATCTTCTTGATTCAACATGTTGAGATAGATTTTAATTAAATGCCTTCATAGATACAAAGGTGACCATATCACCAGCCTTTGAATTAGAAAGAAGCCATATAACAAGGCTCTTTCGATAGATTTTCCTTTTGCAATATTACAACACGAATTTACAGGAATTTATTGCAATATACATGACTGCTAGTAACAGTGGTCTGAAAAGGTACTGTCTCGGGAAGATCGAAATCCAGCAGCAAATGGACCACTACTGTGAAGGAAAATCTTAAGATTCGGAAACATCTACTACAACTATAAAAGAAATTAGAGCTTCTGTAAGCGCAAAAATGACAACTATATTTCTTGAGAAATAGCTTCTGGTCAGGTGCATTTAACGCCAAATTATTTCCATCTACGATTTCAGTGATCTCAAAGTAGTACTTATTAAAAGGTGAAGTAGAAATCTGTTATCTTCTCGATGCCAATAATGGCCACAAGTTGATTAGAAGAGGTCCATGTCAGCCCGGAATTAAAGTAAAAATGGTATCCTCGGGACAGACACACTGGATTTGTACTAAATGCTATGATCCAGGGAGCAATTCCCAGTGTAGGTTGCATGCATCTGGACCACAAACTTATTGATCAGACTGGAACAGATTGCACTCCATTATTTTTATCAATATTTCAGAAAGCATCTTCTACCAAGATCATGCTCAATTCCATATTGCTGCAGTTATTCAATATTCTCAAAAATATATCGACTTGGCCTATAATCACCAGATCCTTCTCTTATTGAATATAGATGGGACAATACTGCACAACAAAGTCAGCATCGTCCACAACAGCGCGGGCTGTTGCTGATTCCAAGTGTAATAGGCTTGGAACTGCGCGGTACAATACAGAAGCACTTGCTTACTTGCATTCGAAATCGCAGCTTTTACAGCGGCTACCGTTTCACATTCGAAATGGCTCTTCCCAGTATATTAACCTATAACCTTGAAACTAAAAATAAGCTACTTAGACAAATGCTTTGCCTAAAATCTATTCCCCAAAAACAGTTTTTTTCTTGACGTTATAACATTTTCCATCCAATCGGATTTCATTAATAAAAACATTTCACTGACATATGCGCCATCACATACTTTTTTCCGTTCACACACCCTTTTTTGGCTTCTAATTTCAAAATGCAAAGATTTGTTTCACCCAGTATTAGCGGACGTAAGCTTATTAACTTAATAACAAAATACTTCACTTTTATAGGCCATACTGCTGTATGAAAATGAAATCAAGTCAATGGGCAACATCGAATAACACAAACATAACTTGTAACAGATATATTTTACCATGGAAATAAAAATATTTACAAATGTTTATTGTAAAAAAGAATACAATACTACGATAGTTTTGAGATAAAAATTATTATTTATTAGGATAATAGTGTAACTAAAGATATTAAATATTGTTTTATTTATTTATTTATTTGAAATAAACACACGACAGAGACTGACTCTATTTACAGAATGCATTAATTCATTGATAAACTTTCCATAACCGTTGATAAACTTTCAAAAGAAAAGAACGCAAGAAACATTTCGTCTACAACATAAACTAGGCAAATTAAACATATCACGTAGACAAAAAGTACACGTAATAAAATCCATTTTTCTTGATAAGCAAATATCGAAAGAAACTAATTTGAATATGCTCAATAATTTTAATTTTGTTATGACAGTTTGGATCTCAAATAATGCTACGATATTCCAGACAAAATCTAACATGAACATAACATAAAACCTTCAGGACAATTTCACTCGAAAATTCCCTATCAATGCCTCTTCTCCTAATATCCCTTCCTTCGAAAAATTCTTTATGAAAATTCAAAATCTTTAAAAAAGAGAGAGAGAGAAGGGATTTTTTTATTTTTATTCAAAATTAGTTGAAAAGAACTTAGAGAAACTTGTAAAGAAAAAAGTTCTAAAAAAAATAAATAAGAAAGAAAGGAAGTTGAAAGAACTAAAAGAAATACGTAAGTTATAACAAGCATTACCAGAAAAAAAAAAAAAGATTTATCTATTTGCATAAATCCATTTTTCAATTTTGCTCTTAGACATCATAATTTCATTCAGTTCACATATCCCATAAATCCTCTAAAGAAATAATACTCCAACTAAATTCTCCCATTTCAACGGAAAATTTAGAGATTAATAGTATACAGGGTTAGATAAAAGGTTTTCATTAAAAGAAATAGAAAAATATATTCTGTGAGACACAATTGAACTTGGAAGTTAAATAATATCCAAAATATACTTAAATCAATAAGAAAGAATGAACAAAAGACAGAATTACGAAACAATTTTAAAATATCTTTCATATTGTAGAAATTCAATAACGCCTTGAATAAAATCCATATTTCTTTAATCTTAATTTCTTAAAATTTCTTATTAAAATAAGTTTTGTTCAGCTTTTTTTTTTTTCCCTTGTTTTCAAAGCAGAAGTTTATTGAGTACCAAGACATTTCATTTGTTTCTTTAGATTCTTTACAACTTAGTAAAATTTTCAATATCTTTAAATCAAAACAAATTATATAAAACTTATCTTAAAACAAATGATATAAAACTTATCTTAAAACAAATGATATAAAACTTTAAAAAATCCAAGCAAAACATTTAAAAATTCTTCATTAGATTAATAGTTTTATTTAACATAAATACATAAAACAAGAATTCAAAATGTAAGAAATGCTTCTTCCTAATGGATACATTATCCTCTTAAATGATATATTTTACTGTGTAACAATCACTGTGTATTAACATCTCTAGCAATTACTGCTTTAAAGTTGAAATTGAAAATTTTAGCATTAAATCTTGAAAAAAATAATTTTTATATAAAATAGTAAAAATGCATTACAATTAGCCTCATGTAATAACCAAAACGTTTGAATGGCTTTGCAAGTCCTTAAACCAGAGTCTTACTCTTATTGAAGAAAAAAATTAAAGAATTGTTTTTAAATTTCAATACATATATATAAAAATCAAATACTTTCTCTAATAACCTTCAAATGGGAAATTATTTTCTAAGTTATTATTTCTAAATGTGTTAAGCGAAGAAAAAAAACATTAAGGATACTTATTATGCTTATCTTGTAGTTAAAAACCCAAAACTTACCATTTTAAGTGGGTTTTGCGATTACAATGAAAAGCACTCTTGAAGTTAGCCATTATATGGCTACAACAAAATACTAATTTTACATAAATTATCACTGGATATTAATTTTACAAATATATTAATACAAACTCAAAAATATATATATTAAAAAATGCTAATACCATTAGATTCTCTTATTTTACTCTTGACAGAATGAAAGTGAAAATGTACAAAGAGAAATACAAATCATCAAAACTTTATTTATTTTTAAATAAATAAATTAGAATTAATGTACAATTAAAATATTTTAAATTGACATTTTAACTCTGCTGATCTATTTGCTATGTGCGCATGCACCAGAATTTTAAACTCTAATTGCAGGAACGTGTGTATCTAAATAAAAGCTTAAATATAAAAATATTTTTTAAAGGAATTAGGCATGTTTATTTTTATAATACTTTCTTTTTATTCGCAGTTGGAAGAAAAACATGCTACATGGAGCTTACTGATATGTTTGTTTAATAATTTATGCATAATATATTGTTACGAATCTGTGATGCCGCTTCCCAGCATAATCGGTTCCATAGGAGGTCCCAGAGCTTGGTGACCATTTGGCGACTTTGGCGCCAAAATAGATTATACCCGAAACATCGAGAATTTTCCCGATCCGTCCAGTAGGAACCGAGTTACGCCTCGAACGTTCCTGATTGGTTAAGAGGCTTCTAGCCCCGCCTCCTGAGACCTATAAAAGGAAGCAGCCGAGGCTGCCGGGTAGTCGTGGACAGAGAAGAGTAGTCGGAATCGACGTTAAAGAACTGGCCTTCCAGGGATAAGCGGAGCAGCGATGGAGTGAAGCTAATGCTGAACTAAGCTGTGTGCTACTGTCTGAAGTAGAGTCTGTTGTATGCTGCACGCCTCGGCTGAAGATAATCGTCTATGTGCTGTCCTGTGTGTCTTCGTGTAAATAAACGTCGTTGTTTTATTTTCTACTGCCGCCTGCTGATTGAGCGTTCTCCACACCATATAACTCCCATTATCCAAACGAACCCGGAAATTTCGTAACAATATTTATTATAATTACTTGATGGGTAGATCTCGCATCAGGCACATTTTTTACTCACAAATTAGCAATGACAGTCAATAGTAAATCATTTTATTGCTTACCTTGATGATAAAAGACAATAATAATAATAATCTTTCGATTCAGACATGACACTATTCCATAGACACGTACCGTTTTTGGAATCGAATTTTATCACTGTTGCACAATCCATCACAAGTCGTAATCCGATTTGCATTTTTTTTTTTTTTTTTTTTTTTTTGTCTTATATGTTACTAATTGATTCAGCATGATGCACTGTGTTCACAAGAATAAAACTCTTGTTCTTTTTGGATTATAATCCCCAAGCTAAATCAACTATAATATAAACACTTGAGCCATGTGCTTCTTTACTTGTCAAGTCACCACCTTTATAATAAATAAGTTTTGCAATTACACAAGTTCTTACCTAAATGGTACCTATTAGAAAAGACGTCAATTACAAATATAGCAATTAGTTATTCATCTGTAACCTTTTCATGTGAATAAAAAAAGCGTTTGCTGATTTTCTAATCATTTCTCTTAAATTACCCAAGAGCAAGTTTGTTTCCATATTAACTTTCTTCTATAACTGATTAATTAACAAAACGAATAACTTGAGAAATGGTATAAAACTATTCAAATGACATGGTTACACAAAATATATTTTGTCCAGTTCCATTCAGTTTATTCTCCATGTGACTTGTAAACTCCAGCCAATAACAGTGAAGTTATATATGCCTGAAAAGCCCTAATGTCTACAACATGGTGACTCTGAAGGAATTATTCTAATGGTACCTTGTTTAATACACTGTGGAAAATTTTAAGTACAATGAAAACAACACACGATCAGGTCAGGTGACTTGGAGAACAAGTAAATATTTGAAAAAAATAGAAAATATGTAAGTGAAAAAAAAATATTTTAAAAAATAGCATAATATTCTTACGAACACAGTCGGAAAATCGTTTAACGTTTAATAAACGTTTCGTGGTGAATAGAGTAACAGGGTTGAGCTGCTAAAAACCTTAATTCTTAAGGTTCTGTTAAATATCTTAATTTCAAAAACTATTTGATTCTGCTAATCTCATACTGAAGAAATTAACCTGAAGATCTCTATTCTCTACTTTTTCAACTAGTTTGTTCATATACTTTTGCTGTGTGTATAAAAATCATATCTTCAACTATTAAAATTTTTTAATACAGTACACTCCCGATTATCCGCGGAATTGATTGGCGCGGCCGCCGCGGATAACTAAAATCGCGGATAATCCGAAAAAAGCTAAAAACGTGTATAGCAAAAGAGAAATCAGTCATTCCAAGTTTGAAAAATCGTTTTATGTACAATAAAACGTAAAATAAACTGCAGGAAATATTTAACTAACGCTTACTATTTTAGTATATCACTCAAAACTAACCTAAAATGCATTTTTTTAATGAAAACAGAAAAGCGCTTTGTACTTACGAGAGGCATCAAGGATACACAAAAAAATTAATAAATATGTACTGTTTTAATACTGTAATGTATTATGTAATTACAAAAGCATAACTGTAAAACTACACCTTTTTGAAGAAATCAGTCATTTGTGTTTGCTTCTTGCTTTGGAAGCATTTTCTCTTGATCCGAGATTGCATTTCTCGTAGCATAAGTTTCCCGACCAACTCCGCACTGCAAGGGTGAGTAAGAAATCATTTACTCATCAGAGGGGAAGGTTCCGAGAAGCCCTGGGATATTTTTGCCATAAATAAGCACGATGTTAGCAAATTTAACGTTTCGCTCAGTTTTGTGAACATTTTTTATTTTCTTTGCTTGTACAAACTTGTACTTACTTGCTTTATGCTTGTACAAAAAAAAAAAAAAAAAAAAAAAAAAAAAACTTTGTGCAGCAGGAGCGAATAATCCGTTCCGCGGATAACCCGCCCGCGGATAAACGGGAGTCTACTGTACATTTTTAATTAATTATCTGTAGTGTGTTTCCTTTTCTTACTGTGTTTATTATTTTGAGACTGTAATATTTGCTTATCAATTTTTTAACGTTTAGAGTAGGAATTTTTTTGCATGTAATAATTTTTTTAATCTGAAAATTATCTATTCCGACACATTCAAAATCAAACTTTTATTAACATGCATTCCTCTCTGGGATTTCAACCTCAATATTTTTATTAACAGAAAATGATCTGGCTATTGGATAGTATCATCCGAATTTTAAATATTTCCCACATTTTTTAATAAGAGGTCGATCTAAATATTCTTACAAAAATTTATCCCTTTGATTTATGTACATTTCAAACTCAATTTCTACTAAGTTGTAAGCCACATCATTCAAAAGGTTATTAAATTCTATTAAAACAGAAGCAGATTATTTTTATTGAAATCATTTAAATACAGAATCGAAAGAATTGCTTCACAGAAGAATTTTGCTTCTTTGGCCACTCTCTTAAGATCTAAACCCACATGCTTAGCAAATATTTAATTGAGAAATTACTCAAAACTTCACAAATGATAGTATATATAAGTCCATATATTCATGTTTCAAATCTCATGTTTTTATGAAATTTTTATAGTCTTCTATCTTCAGTGACTCTTTTACTAACCCAGTTCATACCAGCATATGAATCTTTGCTTGAAAAATTGAACTTAAAAATGTTACTTAAAATTGTTAAGACCTTCATTATTCTTCTCTACATTGAAAATTTTCAAATAGCCAATCAATACATTTTTCATGTACTGTGACAAAAAAAGACAGTCTCTCTAGCAGAATGTTAAAATTGATTAGATAATTGTGGTTGTGATAAGAAAAATCTTAGTTTCACAAGTAGGGTTAGATTTTTGTCATTTTTGCAACAAAATTTATACGATTTAGATTCTGGTCAACAAAACTTGCCCTTTTTGAATTATCAAAATATAACACCAAATTGTACCTTATTTCAATTGTTCACTCAGCAGCAGTTGCATCCTCTAGACACCTACTTCCACAAAAAATTTTGGGAAATTTTTCACTCTATATATTCATTCTATGTGAATACTATTATGCCTAAATAAATTGTTGACAGCATGCAGATTACAATTACCTATATTTACTAACAATGTTGAAAATTCATTTGCATTTAATCATTCAATACAACAGAAATCTCCAATTTTCTCATAAACCATCTATAAAGTAAAAAAAAAAAAAAAAAATCCTGTGTTATTACTAATAACTAATAAAATATCTTTAGTTATGGAATGACCCATGAAAGTTAGAGTCACATATCTAGTTTCAATCTCACACCTTTCCCATTTCAGAAATAAAAGAAATGTGTATTGTCTGCAAAGATTTGTTGAATGCTTCATGCATGCATGTGAAATTCAATCAAACATTTAAAGAGACACCCTTAATACAATGCTGAATGAAATTCTAAAAGCATTTTGTTTGGCTTAAAGGGTGCTTTTCCCCCAATCTTACTGTCAGCGAACATTTCTGGGAATACATTTGAAATCTCCTTTCAAATATTATCTACACCAATAATAGCTCTCCAAAGGTTATTTCAATTTAACAATGAATGGACAATAATATTACCTCCCACAGATTAATCTGTTCGATTCCTTGGCAATCATAGTAGTAATATTAATTGTTCCCCTTATATTCTTTTTTTTTTTTTCAATCAAACTGCATAGAAAGAAAAATTTGGTGGAGATCACATTCCTGTATCAAGATTGTTTTTCTATCAGTGGAATTTTCAAGGAAAAACCAAATCATAAATTGGTTTCCTCTTCTCTCTGAAAAAACAAATAATAGATGTACAAATAACTGTTTTCAAGAACACAATGAAAAATCAAGTTCTTTTCTCGAGTACAAATACTGCAAAATAAAATTTGAGGAGTTTCCATGAGTTTTCAAGAGTCAAGGAAATTTTGTTACCAATTCAATAAGCTCATATATGGAATTCATACACAAGTATGGGGGATTCTAAAAAACTGCAATAAAAATTCTGCAGACAAAACTTGTAAGTTTGCAAAAGTTCCACTCAATCCATCACTTCAAATGCAAAGTGGAATAAACCCATGGTAATCACTCTTTTTCTTTTTTAAATTACAAATAAAATTCTAACTGTTATAATCATCCAACTAAATCATATTATAGGACTGCTAAGTCATGTTATAAAAATAAGTAAAATTTTACTTTTTTTTTTTTTTTGTTAAAATTTTTAAAAACCTAAGACAATTTTTATAAAACTTTTATTTAACAAAATCGAAAATATAAAACCATCTAGACTTATTTTAAAAAGATGATTTTAAAAAAATCAGAATTTTTTAAATAAATAATGCAATTTGGAGCTACAGCAAGAACTGCAGTTGAGAAATCTGAAAATTTAAAATTGTGGTCAGAATAAGAGAAAACTACCCTTTAACTTTTCAAATCACATGTAAGGACATTTGAAATTAAATGAGTTTGAGGAGCAACCATCCAAAATACATACAGAAAAAAAAAAAAAAAACCTAAGGATTTTTATTTTATTAAATTTTCAAAAGGTGGGCATCTTGCAAAGAATCAATTAAAATTTTTAGGAATCAATATTTAAAATATAACAATGTTTCCCTGTTCATATATTCAGATAATTATATTAATTTCCAAGAAAAGTTAATATGATATGAAAATTTCATATAATTTAAACTTATTTATCATTAATGTAATTAACTTATTATCATTTAATGTATTAAATCTTATGAGCTTTAAACCAAAATATGATTTAGTTTTTTAAACTGATGAAATTATTTTATGATAATGATGTTATGCAAGGTTAAAAAAGAAATCATAATAAAACAAGCTTTAACTTCCTTATAAATAGTTAGAGAGAGAAACTTAACAAAATGTAAACAGAAGCTCAACATTTAGATAAGCAAGTGCAATTATTGCTGTATGTAACTTTTATGGTATGCACGGGCAATAACCAAATGATATTCTATTTCACACCAGACACTGTAAAGCTTATTTGCAGACTTTGATAAGTTTATATTCTGCCTTCATTTGATATGTCATAATTACAAAATTAAATGTGTGCAACTGTGGATAAACTGAAAAGTACAAACAAAGAATGTTTTATGGGGCAGTGAAATAGATTATAACATGGAGGCAAGCAATTTTTACTTATGCAAACAAAATTTCAAATTCTTTTCTGCATTAGATTCACTTTTTTTTTTTTTAATCATTATTCACAAGGAAGCAATAACCATTTGTAAGCAGGGTAGTTTCGAATTATCCAGCATTATAAATAACAATTCGAGACGAAAACTAAAAATTAAAATGTAATAAAACAGTATGTAAATAAAACAGAGTAATGTAACAAGTATAAGTAAACATAATGTATATTCATGTAAATTCATGTAAATAAAACAGAGCACATAAATATGTGAATAAAATTTATTCTACAAATGTCATTTGCTCAAATTTAATATATGCATAGCACACTACAAAAATTTATGAATACAACGGTTACTATTTTTCACCGTACAGACAACATTTTCATACTATGTTTTAATGAAGGCAGTAGACATATGCAATATTTAAAAACAAAGGTTTGGATAATTTTAACAAAAGAATAATTCAATTTTAATTTATGTTCACTTATGAAATTAAACAAATTTTTTTAAAGATATTGCACGATTATCCTAAAACTTAAAAAAACAATAAACCAATATACATTTTATTCATAAAAAAAACTTTTAGATGAAACTCAAATTAAATTTACAAAAGATAAATGCAATTACAATTGAAAAATAGAATTCAAAAAATGAATAATTTATTTTCTAGAAAAAAATTGAAACTTAAAAATTTTGTGCAAAAAATGAAGTAAATTAGTCTGTAATGTAATAATAATTTATATTTTATATTGAAAAAATGGGCAGGGAGCAAAGGCAAATAATAGAGAAATAATAATAATAAGTTTTGCAGCTTTTATATTTGAAAAAAAAAATTATCCATGTTATTTGCAAGAAATATACTTAAAATCTCTATATGGTGTATTTACAAAAATCATATACTTAATTTTTTAAAAAGTAATATGCTGCTTCCAAAGTGCATATACAATTATTCAAGAAATAACAATGCTCATACAAGCAACTGTTTGTGATTATATAAACACAAATGAAAAGATTAATATTTCAGAACTCATCGCCCTCTCACAAATTTTTGAATAAATAACAAGTATACATTATTAGAATTCATTTAATATCTCAGCAGTCAAAATCATATACAATTTTTAAAAGCGAATTATAATATTTATTGCATTTGAAAGTTTATTAAATAGGAATGTCTGTCAACACTTTTGTACAGTATATGGTTAGACTTCTTACAATAACAAAATTTTAGAATCCAATACAAGAAAATTAAGTTACATAGAGATATTGTACACTATTCACAAAAAAAAAATCATTAATTTTTTAAACACCAATGAAAATACTGTTAATGTCACTTATGCTTTCTAAAATAATTGCTTTATATATATATATATATATAAAAATTAAAAATAAAGCTTTTGTTTAAGTAAAAAAATTCTTTTTTGTTATGGCAGCTTTCACATTTAATGAGCATTGCACAATTAATTATATTTGTTATATTAATTTGATTTCTTAATTTAAAGGGTTGGTGCAATTATTTCTTTAAAAAAAATCTATGAGTATTCAATTAAAAATTTAAAAAACAGTTTTAATCAGGTAATAATAACTAATATCAATATGAATTATGCTAAGGCTTTGTGGTGTCTAGGTGAGATAAGAAAAAAAAATTAATAATTTAATAATAAATAATATCAACAACATACATAATTTATCTAGCAACTTACTGATGTTTAGAAGAGTTACGATTATTAAAAATAATACATTAATATAGTATAAAGCTATTTAATCATGATAAAATGGATAAAAAAAATACCAATCAGTCTTTTGATGTAACCTATGGTTTCTATAAAAGATGTGCTTCCATAACCCAAATATTAAAAGCATACAATCGATAAAAGTATGCAAAATATAATTATATTATTGCAACTTTTAAAATTAAATATTATTGTGAAAAAAATTCAAAATACACAAGCTTTAAAATACAAAAAAAAAACTTTTAAGTAAAGTATATGTACCATTTTGCTCTCAAGAACAACATGAATAGATATTTTTTTTTTTTTTAAGCTGCACTTTTAATCACTTTTGTTGTTCTCATTTTACTTCTAAGTTCGCCATACGACTTTTCAACACTGTTGCAGCTGCTTTTGATTGTTCAGTCTTGCATCCACTTCTGCTCTGCAAGTCCATTATTTTCTTGCACACAACATCCAATTCTTTATCAATTTTGCATTTTAATTCCTAAAAAAATTTGAAATAATTGTTTTTGTTTTTTTTCGTAATTCAAAATTCACAATAATCATTTTCAATCAAGAGTTTGGTCAAAATTCCTTCAACTACATAAATCACTGTTTTGTTTATTGATGATTTGATGGATTGATGATTTGATTATTTAAGAAAAATACATTATTAATTAGATATTCTATTATTTCAGCATAATATTTAGAAACTAAAATAATAATATGAACATAAAAATAAAAAATAATAAAATTTTTCATTTAATTAAGAAGTTTAAAAAAAAGCCAAGTATTCAACTAAATAAATTAAGAAGTACGAAATGTTATTAGTATTCATTCCTTAATGTTACTATAGCTGAAAATCACTAACGGATACTATTATGCTGGAATTATTTCAGGGCAAAAATGATCCTAGCTGAAACTTGTATTAAAAGCAATTTCAATTCAAATACAGTTGCTCATAAGATTTTTAAATAGCAACAATTTCCCATGTCTTTTGCAGCAAGGCTAGTTAAAAATTATAATAATGTCCTTAAAAAAAATTCAAAAATGGCATTGATTATCATCAAATCTTTAACAACTCACTTCTAAACCTTTCACTGAATAAACTTCTAGAGAAACATAAAATTCTTTTCACTTAAATTTGAGGTTTTGAAATAGTTTTTTTTATTCTCATAAGAAAAATTGCATAAAATTTGTACAAAAATCTAAATCAAGCAAACATTAATTCTTGTTTCAATTTATTTCTCTCACGCCAATTAATCTTAAGATTTCCATTAATTTAGAGAGATAAATATCTTTTGAAAAAAATACTTCTTTCTCTGGCATGATTTTTTAATGTTGTTTTTTGACAAGTCCAAGAACAACCATCAATCAGCACTTCCAAATTAGTTGCAAATGACACTTTGACATGTTATATATGTGTGTGTGTGTGTGTGTGTAATGATATTTTAACTCTAATTTCAATTTAATTAATTTTCAAGATTTTATCTTAATTTAGCCCATAGTAACTTCATTCTAAAATATTCTCTTATTCCGTGATCCTATTCCACTGTCTCTACTTAATTAATTCAAGAGAAGCCTTGTTAAATTGTTGAATCAGCTAAAATCTAACTTTCCTAAACTACGTGTGAAGAGATAACATACTGCTGATCAAGCAAATTCTTTTTTAAAATCTCCCTGTGTTTCCCCTACCTTGTCCACCCGTGTAATGAAAATCCCTATCGAAATCTCATAATACATTAGCACTGTAAAGAAATATTTTCCCTATCAAAATCATAGGTTATATAAGACCAGGGATAAAATGTCCAAGAGCTTTTTCCTCATTCCTTTCTGTGTCATTCTGTGTGCTCGTCACTTGTACATATGCTTGCTTCTTCAAAATGAAATAAAACGACGTCACGAAATTAAAAGTATCTTCATTGTTTCAAACTGCATCATGCTTCACAACAAATAATATTACATATATATATGTTTGCTTTAACTGAAGGTTCAATGCCTAAAGATTTATTAAATTGGCTATTCCAATATATATATGAAGAAAACTATGAGGGAAAATATAAAGAAATCATTTTTAAAAATATATTTTAGATTATAAAAACAAACCTCTTCGGATTCTTAAGAAAAAAAAAAAAATTACAAAACAGTTTGAGCAATTTGAAACTAATTTTTCCAAAAACCAACTCAAATTTCCTAACATACCAGCATATCCCCCCCCCAAAAAAAAAATTGTCAAGAAATTGAAAACTTACTTTCTGCACTTCCATCAAAGCTTCTGCTTCTTCCTTTATTTCGTCCAATTCTTGCTTCAGTTCTTCAGTGCATGGGAGGATATCCACAAACTTAAGCTGCAGAAATTTTTATGGGCTCAGAATAAATTAAATTACCACAAAAGATAACAGTCAAAATATTTAATTTGTTATTTTTAAAATGCATTTATCAAAAAAAAGAAGTTGATTAGTACATTTCTTCAGAGGAAAAAGCTTATATAAATAATGGGTTAAACCTTTTTTGTTTGTTTACATAGTGTTACATTTAAAAAGTTAATTATTTTTTATCCCTTTATTATTATTCCTTTTCTTTTTATACATGATTTATATTATCTCCATAAACAACTAATAAGCATACAGACAGAGAAAAGATTATAATCTAAAGTCATAATAATGAATCCTGCAAATCTACCTAATGTGAGTAATTTAATGTACTTCAGAAACTGTGTGCTATATTTATATTTGTTCTGTAAAAAAGAAGGAATTAACATTTAATGACAGATAACATTTTTGATTTTCCTCCCTATATTTTAAAATGAACATAAAAGATATGAAATAATTAACACTTCAATATAAAAAAAAAAAAAAAGTGGAGATACTTTTATACCAAAAGATCTCCAATAAGTGATACACATGTTCTTTAAAAAAAAAGAAGTTTGGATTCACCTCAAAAGCATATAT
Organism: Argiope bruennichi; assembly: GCF_947563725.1. NCBI lineage: Eukaryota > Metazoa > Arthropoda > Arachnida > Araneae > Araneidae > Argiope > Argiope bruennichi. The sequence goes on from NC_079151.1 coordinate 145,924,699, forward strand.
ATTACAGAACTATGCAGCCAATGATAGTTTTATTTTTGACGTTAATGTCCCTTCTCCTTGTATATAGAAGAAAAAAAAATCTTACACAAAAAAAAAAAAAATATGTTGGAGAAACTGGTCAAATCTCATAAAAAATAACACAATATATATATATATATATATATATATATATTATATATATATATATATATATATATATATATATATATATATATAATGAAACAATTGTACAAAAAATGAAAAATGTTATATTGTTTATGTCCATCTGGAAATGAGAAAAGCTCTAAACCCTGAATGCCACTGATCATTGCTGGAACACCTATGGGAAATTACTGTAGCTTTAAATTATATAGATTGAAATCCCATTTTTAAATCATGGAAACTATTTAGGGAAATCTTATATTTTTGAACCACAATCAAATAAAGAATCCCACTTTGAATTTTCTTCCAAGAGCTTTACAAGAATCCTGATAAGAGGATTGGAAATTTCATATTAAAAAAGAAAATTCTCCTTTGGATAGAATAGCAGTAATATGAAGAATTTACTATAAAAGATATTATATTTCATTAAGACTACTGCATATTACTAAGAGATTTCACAATTAAATACAATTACTTCAATCAAATGGTGAATATTGTATACCCATCATAATAAATATTAAAATTTTGCTAATAATTTTACTTTATTTAATAATATATCATATAAAATTATAATGTAATCTGACATTAAAAAAACTATTTTTTTATCATTTTGGTGCTTAATAAAATTTCATATTTAAGCAAATATTTCTATAACAGAATTTTTACATGCCAATTATCGTAAATTTCAAAAAATTGCACATATATATTATATGACAGGAGAGAAAAAAAAACACTTTACATAGTAATGAGATATTGCAATTTGATTCAAGAAATAAAATGAATGTTATTTTGAAATAAGATCCTCATACACGATTGTTGGTAGATTTGCAGGAAAAGAAATTAAAAGTTTGGTCTAGTATTTTTAAGAACATGAAAAAAACACAAAATTTTATGGGAGAAATTTTTGCAGATAACAAGTTGTCTGGCACTTCCTTCACAGCTACAGTCAATTAATAATTTTTATGAAAAATAAGAATTCCAGCAGAATTATCAATAAAAAATTCATATTTAAATAATGTGTTTAGATCATTTGAAGTCGAACCATATCTTAATAATTTTATTTAAATGTGCATATAGTTTTTTTAATGTTTCAATTAAAATATCACATACAATAATATCAAATCAAATAAGTAATATCATAAGATGAAACTAGCCAAAAATTGCATGATTTTTTGGTTCATGTTGTTGTACTTATACATACTAGCAATTGCCAAGCAAACAGAAAATAAAGTTTTTTGCCAACAATTATCTCAGATGAATAATGGTTTGAAATAATAAAAAGATACATTTTTACCAGTTTCAATAATCTATGAAGGGAAAATTAGAAAATGTTGAAATAAATAACACAATGGAAACAGGTATGAATTCACAATTAAGAATGTAATATATCAATAAGAAAAATAAAACAAAATATTAAAAGGTTTGATTTCTAAAAAATTTAAACTTTTTAGAAATCAAAGTTTGTTTTTAGATCTCTAAAAATTTATAGAATAGATAAATGATGTTTTTATAATTAATATTATTCCTTTTGGTTTTCCCAGAAATTGGTTGTAAACATAGTAATGAGATTATATAAATATAAATACATTTATACATTATATAAATACATAAATGTAATTACACATTTCTGCATTTATATAAATACATTTAAATTCAGAGATAAAACTCAATTAAAAACTCTCCAGTTCATGTATATACATTCCCCCACCTTCTCCAATACATCAGAAGGAAAACTATGAAAAGAAAAAATAATAACTAAGTTTAACTAACTAATGATAACTAAGTTTAAATTTTTTTTTAATGAATTAATTAAAGTTCAGAACAATAAAAAAATTATGAAATCCTACTAGAACTAAAAAAGTTCCATAAAGTTTTTTTAAATATTTTTACATATCATAGTTAATAAATTAAAATTCATATGAAATTCTTTGTACAAACTATAAACAGAAAAAAAATACATATTATTAAATCTATATAAATAAAAAAGCAGTACTAGATAACATTAAAAAAATGTGCTACTTCATTAGCAGAGCCCTAATATTTCATTACTAGGGCCCCAATTTATTCATTAGAGGAAGACAAATTTGAATATCAGACTTATTCCATTAATTCTAACTTTGATCATTAAGATAGAGATTAGAGTTATCTTTAAGAATTTTTAACTTATCACTACTATTTGGTAGGATTTTGTCTGGGGCTCCACTAACAGAAAAAATATAATAAAAAGGTCATTTTACTTACCAAGCACTGAGATTCAGCAAGTCCATGTTTAGAAATAGTCAATGCCAGTGCATCTCCTCACAATGGCATGTTTAGAACTACTGTAAAATGGCAGAAAGAAATGCAAAATCTATTTGCAGATCAAGATGTCCAATATTTAGTCTTTCGTAAAATGGGAACAAGTAGGCTCATATAAAAGAAAACAGCACTTAAGAGTTTTCTTATGAAGTTATAAAATGCAGCTACAAATATCAGTTTACATGATAATGATCTCATATTGCTACAGCAGGTTTGAAAAAGAAAAAAAAATAAATCACTTGTCATTGAAGAAAGTGGCATGTTATGAAGTGGGGAAAAAAAAGCTTTGTTCTCATCTGTACATTAATAACTTTGTTTATATAGTTTCTTCATTTCAAAACTTGGAGTAAAATTTTGGCATAAGGTCTTCTACACAGAATATACAAATTTACATTTTATACAAATTATATTTCAAATAAATAAATTTAAAATATGATATGAAAAGTGTTCTTTACAAGTCAATCTGTCAGTTTTAACTTTCTTCACCAGATTCATTAGATATAATTGTTGACTCACCAGTCACACGGCACCTGTGAAGTATAGCATTTTCAAATGCCTTTTTCACTGCCTTGCGCTCTGCAGCTTTTTTTGATTCAACAAGTCGTGCCTTATCTAACTTAGAATCTACACCTAGTGGTTCCAATTTATTTCGAGGAAGCCATTGCCACGTCCTTTTAGTATCGAAAAATAATACTAAATATACATCTTCTTCATAATTAGACTTTAGTGCCAAAACATCTTCTGGTGGAACAGGAATGGGCACACCATTGTGGAAGTACCCAGAATTGGGCATATTTGGACTTATGATTAATGCTGGATACCAAGGATATCCTCGACATTTTGCCCAAACCAGATCTAAAGGTTGTAGCTCAATGAGATGCTGCTGTTCTTCAGCATTGAATTCCACAGAAGAATTTAGACTCTTGTCCTTCTTCGATCCAGACTGAGATCTTTCTCCATCACTATCTGTATCTGAATCTCCATCAGAACCCGAACTACTAGTACTTTTTGTTGAAATACTACTAGACTCAGTATTATTATCATCTGAATCTGTGCCATGGTCTTGGTTATTAGATCTGTAGACTTTAAAACTATCTGTTTGAGGAACAGAAGGGGTAGAAAACTGAGAAAGACAAACAGAAGTTGTACTGCCTAATGCTGATGTTTTCTTTTTCATTGATTCACCTTCAGTGGTCAGACTAGTAGATCGATTCTTTCTAAGCCCTTTTCTAGAAGTTGAAAGGACATCATTTTCTGACTGAGATCGACTCTGTGCTCTAGCACTTTTGCTTCTGGTTTCTCTTTCCTTCATTTCTGATGATGACTTGTCAGTTTCAGGTTCACTGGCTTCTGAACTGACCTCCTTGAGACTTTCTCTTCTAGTCACCATTGACCGACGTGTCCTCATATTTACAGAAGTTTTAGGGGAGCCCTCACGTTTATGAGATTTTTTCATAGCTGAAGTTTGGCTTTTCTCAGTCTCAGCTTGAGATTTTTCTGTATCAGAATCATGATGCCCGATAGAAATTTGAGGTTTTAAAATTGGAGGTGAACTAGTTTTTAGAGACTTAGGTGAAATAGAAGCTGATGGTGGGCTTTTTTGTATTTTAGAATCTTGAGATGAGACTGATTCAGATGCTGCTGGGGAACCCTTTAAAGGTTTTGATAATGATGGTGGAGGAGGTGACAGATTTTTAAGTTTATTACTTACAGATTTTAGAGGCACTTTCTGACACTTCCTAGGTCTGCCAACACGAGGACTACATTCAACCTGTTCATCAGTGCTATCAGTTCCATGATTTCTTAAGTTTCGACCATAAAAGATAGCTTTTTGTGGAGAAACAGGTGGGAAATCTGATGAGCACTTATCATCATCATCTGTATCAGTAAATATCATATTATGAACTCCTTCTTTTGCAGCTCTTCGTAAAGGTGTTCTAAGAAACTTTTTGTCCTTTTCTATGGTTGTATTATCTTTTTCTTTGATTTTAACTTTGTTATGAGGGGCACTATCATCTTCTTCATTTAAAGAATCCTTACGTTTTGCTCTTGTTCTAAATTTACCACGAAGATCGGATGTCGGTGTTTCAGTTTTTATATTTTCGGATTTTTCCTCCATTTCATGAAGAGATTCTTTAGTTCTTGCTCTATTTCTTGTCAAACTACGAGGAACATCATCAGCTTTTTTGGCTTTTTGAGTAGATTTATCAAGTTTTTTAAATCTTCCTTTTCGTCTACAACTAGTAAATACATTAATTTCATCTTTTGATTTGTCTTGATCCATACGCGATTTTGATTTCTGAAATTCTTTTTCAACTTTAGAATCTTGTACAATTTGAGAATCTTCTTGTTTTACTCTAGATTTACCACCAGTTGAGTGAGAACTTTCGTTTGCATTCAGCAAACTTGTATCATTTGGTTCAGATTTTATTTCAGATGAAAATGTTTGTGAATCTGTTCCAAGACGTTTCCTTTTGCGATGTAAAGAAGCTCTTATAGATATTTTTCTCCTCAAAATATTTGCTTCCATTCGTAGCCGTTTAATTCTTCTTGTACGAGAAACACCTAGTTTCATTTTATGAGCTTCATCTAATTTATGCAAAATTCTTTCCAATTGTCTTTCTGGTGTAGAAGACGGCTTCTCATTTCTATTATCTTCTGCATCACTAGATTTAGAATCTTCTTCAATTTTAGGGCCTTTATCTAAAAACAAACCAGTTTTAAAATCAAAATTTGCAGCAATGAATTTCCTAGCTTCTCGTAATATAAAGCCTCCTTGTTCTCTCATCTTCAAAGCAGCTCTATAAAAGACTGTATCCTTTGAATTGTAAGACAAACAATTTTTTATCATTAAATTAAAATCACTCTCAAAAGCATCAAAACTTTTATATTTGTATGCCTCTACTTTTTTCAACATTGTTGATAAATCCATAGGGTGTTTGATGTACTCTAAATAATCTGGAACTTCATTCAAATCCACAGGTTTAGCAAAAATTTCACCAACATCTCGTTCACGCAACTGCTCAATAACACTCCTCAATTTAACTATCAGAGGCTGTATTTCCATTTCAGTAACTAGCTGATGAGCTCGGGTATACTCTCTTTTAAGTTTTTCTCTTTTACGAATTAATTCAACTAACAACCTTGCTCTTTCCAAATCTTGACGCAATTTTTGCCAATACTGCAACTGCTCTCCTAAAGATGCACATTCTTTGTCAATGTCATGATCACGACGAGAAGACTGAGCTGTCTGCAGCCTTCTTAACAAGGGAACTCCATTTCTTGATTGGCGTTTTAATATCCAATAACTTAATAATCTATCCAAAAAAGATTGTTTTTTAGGCATAGATACCATACTTGATATTTTGGTCAATCTCTCCGGTGGGATTGTTGGAAGCGATATAATAGGTACAGCAGTTCGTTTTTCTGCCAAAATTTTCCTGGCTTTTTTCATCTTTTCTCGAGATTTAGCCTTGGCTTTGGCTTTCTTAAATGTATCAGTTTTACCACTATCCTCATCCTGATTGCTATCCATGTCAGCAGGAGCATGCACATCACAATATGCAGTCTTGCGAACATTGTATGACGTTCCATTTGCATTATTTTCCCTTACAGCCTCCATTCGCATGTAAAGCCCAGCTTGTTGTGCACATGTTACATGGAAGGCAGTATAACAGTTTGCTTTATGACATTGAATACATGCTCCAACACTTCTTTGTTTACAAATGTAACAAGATAGTTTCCATCGTGCTGGTGGTATATTCTCAATGCTATCTAATGGCTCTAAAAAAACTGTATTTGCAAAGCAGACTTCAGGTATCCATAATGCACAAACAACATGAGCCCATCTACCATCATCAGTCTGCTTGAATGCCCCACCCTTATTAGGACATAAAACACAGTCAACTGCTCTTGAAGGAGATTGTAGGCATCTTCTACATAACCACTGTCCTTCAGGAATGTAAGGAACTCCATAGCATTCTTGATGAACAGCCAAGTTGCACATATCACAGAAAAGAATAGCATTAGAATTTTGGCATTCGCCATCGTTGCATATACAACACACTGCATCTTCATCAATGGATGGGCCCAAATCTTTACCAGTTGACTGGCTTTGAAAGTAAGATTCTTTTTCTAAACGATCCATTAAAAGTTCAAAAGTATCTGGAGATACTTCTGATAAATCTTCCTTTCTACGTCTCTCATTCATAATATCAAGCCACACACAATCTTCTTCATCCATATCATATTCAACATCTTCATCTAATTCCTCTAATGATTTTTCAATGAAACGATAATAAGCAGTAGGCATGGGAGGAGCATCAGGAGCATTATAATCTTCAATAATTCTAAAGGAAGCTTCTGGCAACTTGGGAATACTAGTTGGTATCTCTTTTTGCTTTTTAGATGCATCCGAATGCTTGCTTGCTTTTGTGATCTTGGCTTTTGTGTGCTTGACTTCTACTTTCTCTTGCTTGGGTTCGTTTTTTTTCTGGTTTTCAGTTCCATCATGAAGTACAAAATCTATTGGTTCAGCAATGTTTAAATGATGTACCTGTCCATTTAAATCAACCTCCACAACTTTTTGAGGTTCATTATAGCGCAAACTTTCTCTGGGACTAGATGAAATCTGCATTGGAGAAGGTGATCTGCGATTGGATCGTGGATGCCATTTCCCTTTTTTCTTTCGGATTTTGGATGATGGTGAATGTTGGATTGGAGGATTATCATGATCATAATTATACAAATGAAACTGAATACCTGGGAAACTTTTATAAATCTTCCCACAAGATTTCACTGGGCATTCATAAGGAGGCTTGGTGGCTCTCAAATTTTGACAAAATGTTTTAACATCAAAATCGAGAACCATTTTATATTATTTACAATGAGAATTCTGAAAAAGGAGAATTCTCAATAATTTGCAACTACATCACCTGGGCATGATTTGCTAAACAAAAAAAGTAGTTCAATGATATCATGTAAGAAATCAAGTCTGTTGGCTAGAGTATTTTATGAAAAATGTCTTTTCAGCTTTGACTTGTCAACACAAGATATACAGAAGTGTAAAAGTCAATATTTACCAACCTGCACTCCTGTTTTTTCCAATAATTTCATTTCAACTTGGAACAATATATTATTTAAAGATACTTCAGCTTCTTTAATCTAAAATAATAAAAAGAACTTGAATAAGAATTTTATAAATTACAAATTAATATAATAAACATTAAAATTGCATGAAATTCTCAATAAATAAAATTATTATTTTCAATCAGTTTTAAACTTTTTAATAATGCTAAAAAATATAAAATGTATATTATTTCAATTTCATCAGAAACTAACTTTTGTACCGGTAACTCTGCCCAGTTTTCATCAGTTCTGTATGAATGGGGAAAAGAAATATAGTATAATCATTTATACATCATATAATTTTCAATTTCTTATTTTTTGCCACTTAAGATGTTCAAGACTCTTATCACTAAATAATCAATCCTAATTAATTACAACTCTAAAGCTTTCAGATATACAGCTTTTTAATCCCATTATTTACCACAAGTATGTTAAGATTGTTTGAGTTTCCATTTTAGAACATGCAATATAAAATTGTTTGCGAGTAAATGGTGAACCTTTTAGATTGATAACAGGTAAAATCAACATACTATCTTCCAGTTTTAATAAGCATCGTAACAAAAGCCAACAGAAAAAGAAATTAAAAGTGATGAAAGTTGAATAGTATGTCACTCAAGATAAGAGAAATGCAGGAATGTTAATGCTTGATTTCTGTTGGATTGATTCATTACCAGATTATAATCTTTGTTTTGATATATTTGATAAGTTGAGTTTAGTTTGGTAAGGTAAGTTTTTGGTAAATTAAAAATGGCAGTAGTCTAGTTTGTTTATGTATGTCGAGATATGGTTTTTGAGATATTTTCATATTTTTTCAGAAAATTAATAACTATTATTTATGTCATAAATCCTATCAACTGTCATTTTGTTATTTAAAGCAAAGAGCACACATATTAGAACTATAAATAAACTGTTCATGCAATTGTGTAATATGGTATTTTCATAGAAAGATCGACTAAATCAACAATAATCTGAATACTTCTGATACCAAAACTCAAAATAAAGCATTTTCCTTAATTCTCTTTCCTTCAACAACAACAAAAAAAAAAAAAAAAAAAAAAAAAACATTGACACACAAAAATCAGAAACAGCAACAGAAGTCGGTTAATACATTAAATAAAAATCTTAAAATATATTTTAAATCTTAAATTATTTTCAATCACTACAAGCGAAGCAAATAATAACATATAAATAGGAACAAAAAATACCTACAATTTTTTACAAACACATCATGAACAAAATTAAATACATGGATGAAACAACATTTATAATAAGCAAAATAACTGACATTAAGATGCTAAAAAAAGGAGCATATATCCCAAATGAGTATATTGTAAATTTAAAAGTGCTAAAAGGTAAGGCAGAAAAACCTGCAAGTTTTAGAGTAGTAATTAATTACTACTGATTAAGACAAGGAATCCTATAACCTTTTAAGGGGTTGAAAATTAAGAATTTGAAAACTGTATGACTTTTTAGTCTCTTTATAAACACAATGTATATTTTTTAAAAATTTACTAAACATTAATTTATGCTACACTACATCTAAAATTCATTTATCATTATGATCTCAATAATCTTCAAAATAATAATAATAAAGTTTAATTTGCTTATGTGTGATTGTATAAGTTCAACTAATAATTATTTTCATATTTTTTTGTTTAAAAATTGAAAACTAAATATGACCCAAGATTAATAAAATTATTAAAAATGAAACTTCAATTTTTAAGAAAGATGTTTTATATATTATTTCAGAAGGGTATAAATTTAGATTGACAATGTTAAAACAGGTTTTATACATTATAAAAATACTAACAATAAACAAAAATTGTTGAGCACTAAATTGAGAACTTTTTTCCATTTGATTTATCTTACACAAAAGAAAAATTTCAGAAATAACATTTCTTCATAAAATAAAATTATAATGTTTATTTACACTGTCCTATAAATGTATTATACGCACTTTCTTTAATATCAAGAATGCATTAACTAAATGTAAATGATTAAATTATTCTAAAAAAAAATATTTTAAATGTTATTTTTATAGGAAGGCTGTATCAGCATATTTGATCATATGATTCTAATTCTCAACAAAACAAACATTGTAAATGATGGATAAAATGATCACTATTCTTCTTCAAGTTTCTTTATGTTGATTCATTGCAACATTGGGGAAATACATGACTAAAATATTATAACATGACATACAACTATAAAAATATTTTAATCGTATAAAAAAATCTCTTCCATTAGCAAATTTTCAAAGCTCCAGTGTTAACTGCATTTAAGATTTTATAGAATGATAATAATATATCAAAAATAATGATCACAGTGCTAGAGATATAGAAGTACTTAACAGAAAGTAGAATCAAAACATATGATATACTGATTTTTGGAAGAAATGTATTTGTAAATGGAATAATACCACACACAAAGAATAAATTGCCAAGGAAACTGTCAAAATAAATTTTCTTCATTATTGTAATTTGGTACCATTCTGTATGAGAGGCTCCAAATGTATGAAGCTAGAAGGTAGGCATTAAAGTGAATTTAATAAAAAAAAATTTTTAAAAATTTAAAGCAAGTTTCTATTAATGAAACACAGCTACAGCTTGGTAGGTTTTGTCACTGGTCCCACTAATAGAATAGCACAAAAAATTTATACACAATCTATTTAAAATGAAATTAAATTTTTCAGAAGATTAATTACATGCTACGTTCCATCAGATTTTAAAAACGTGCTACTTTTCCATTAACAAGGCCCTAATTATCAACTAACATGAATGTTGACGTTTTTCTCTCAGTACCATGAAAAATAATGCATAATTACTTAAGAGTTATCAAGATTTATGGAATTATCACTAAGATCCTTTTGTCTGTGATTCTGCTAATGGAACAGTACCAAAAAATATAAAAAGTTGTATGTGTTTATTTCAGCAAATGTATAAAAAAATTCATTCAATGTAATATTAAAATAAAAAGAATACTATTGGGAAAGTAAGAAAATTTATATTTTGAAACTTCATTTAAAATTTCGCATTTCATTTTAGAAACTCTCAAAAATATGATATTGACAGATAAGAATTCTTGAATCTCTAAAAAAAATCTGCAAGGAAAAGACATATTACAACTTTTCTTTATAAAATTATATTATATTCCAGCATATCAAATCACTTAATTTAAATGAAGAAATCTGATGCATAAAATAATGCATATTAAAGTTTCAAAAAAAGATAACTTTATATTCATGAAGAAGCAGAGTTGCAAATTGGCAGTTCCCATTCTCACAAGGCAAACTGAAATAAGGGAAAGAAAGACAATCAAGTTCAGCAAGGAGCGAAGCAGTTCAGTGTGAAAAGTTCCATCAGCAGCAGAAAGTTGTAAGTAATACTCCTCCCTAACGGTTGAAGATATAAAAAATTAAAAAAAAAAACAACCTAGTTCTGAAAACAGAGGCATCTAGACAATGAAAAAGAAGGTTTTAAAAAAGTCTAAAAAGAAAAAAAAGAAGAAAAAACTGCAAAAAGAAAAGAGCACAGAGAAAAAAAAATCAGAAATTGCCACCAAGAATAAATTGTAGATCCTGGTAGCAGTAATCAACAATGGCAAAGAAAAGAAGAACCCAACCCCCTTGCTAAGCAATCAACTTAAAACAAATTACAACAACGTCCTACATAATATCAATCAAAAATTCTTAAAGACGGACATTTTTTTCAAAAGTACATCAGAATTCACCATACAAAGACAACAGAACCCACATAACAGAGTATCCACAAAGAGAAGAGAAAGAATTATTCCTGTCAGAAGACTCAGAAAAATAGATTGCTAAAAATGTTCATTAAACAACTGCCAATTGGTCAAAACAAAGGAACTAGCTTTACAACTTGAATCACTAAATTTTGAAGTAGAAAGGATTTCCAAACTCAAAAATTACACACAAAAAATCTTGTGTCCCATTTTTCTAGAAGATATCAAAACACTGGAAACTTCCAGAATATTCCCAACATAAAAGTGCTATACTACCTAAAACTGAAAACTGAGCCGTATAGCAGAAAGATAAAAACTATGATCTGCTATCAAAGTGCAAGATTTTTTCACAGCACGCAGAACAGCAAATATATGACCAGCATGCTACTAGGAGCAGCAACATTACAGAAAAAATCTCAGAACTCATATGCATCAATTACTCTGAAACAGGACATACAGCACATGGAGAGGCTAAAAAGCAAGAGGTATAGAGGCAGCAAGAACCTCTGCTTAAGTATCCATACAACAAGAACCCCAGTCAAGAGAAGAAAAAGTAAACAATTCAGAAAACCAGCAAGAAAGATTGCAGGCATAAGTCCAGATGACTACAGCTCATCTAAAGAAACAATAGAAGCTTTAAAGGAAATCGGTTCAATTCTCAAAAAATACAAAAAACTGGTAAAGTTATGAAATTCAAAAAAAAAAAAAAAATGGCTGATCATTATTAATGCCATGCTTATTTAGACAGCCCCAACCTTTTTAGGTGCTCTCTGCTTCTGATCAAGGCACAAGGAAGTTCGAACTAAATATACAACAAGTTTATTTCCAGTAAGTTAAATTTCTGACTTTTTTTTCTCCTCTCTTTCTTCTATCCCCTATTTAGTATTTTAGAGCTATATAAATTCTTACTTATTATTTAGACAGATTTCTTCTATTAAAATCATGGGTTTTTTTAAAGGTATTTTTTTACTCAAGTTTCAATGCAGGAGTACTAAGTAAGTTTCAAGCAGGAGTACTAAGTACTTTTGCTAAAATGCAATGCAATGTTGTAGGTCTAGAGCACAAGTACTCCTACTTGTTACGAAGAAGTGTCTACTATTAAGATCAGGTGGAATGCAATTGAGCCAAATACTTGCGATTGAGATTCTTTTTACAATGAATTAGCTGCTAAATTGCAATGAAATTCAAATTAGCAGCTAATGGTTTTGATTATATAAATTACTTTGTTGCCAGCGACAGAAAAATATTATATTGAAAATATTTATAATTCAAAGCAATATTTTTTTTCTTAAATAGTAGGAAGCATGTATTCTTGAAATCTGTTGTATATCAGTCAAAAATAGTGCTTTCAAATAAAAAAGTATTTTCAATAAATTTTTTATGAGACTGCAGAAAGCTAACTTATGTTTAGTAACAAATATAAATGATATATGTTAAATATGGCAATAGTTGTCATTTAATAAAACAAAATAAGTTGAACCACAAGTTATAAATCCAGAACTAAGTTTGAGATGAATTATATAATAATTTAAAAAATATTAGACACCTATAAGGAATTTTTTGAACTTAAAATCACACACAAATATGTTCTTTTATAATTAAAATCTGACAATGTTCATCAATGGCACCATTCCACTAAAAAATTATTACAATACATTGACAAAGATATGCATTTATGATTTTCAGAATTCATTAAGGAAAAATTGTTTGACAAAATATAGAATACTTTAATATGCATTTCAATAACAAGATTACCACTCAAATCTGAAAAAATATTTCTGGTGTTTTCCATGCACATATATGCAATATAAGAGGAAATACGAATAAAATACTCATGTACTAGTTATAATTGAATAACATTCCTACATAGTTTTAATGAATGGAAAAAGCTAGGTTCTTCAATAAATATGAATTTAAACAAGATGCAGTTTTTAAAACAGTAAAATTTATGGACATGTGTTCATATATTTTTTATAGTATATGAACATATTATAACACTCTGCTAAAAAGCCTCTTTCTTTCAGTTTCAGTAATTCCACTAATAATCAAGTAACTTGTAGTTATTATTCCAATATTAGTATATTTTCTTAGCCTTAGATTATTAGGATCATCTAAGCTTTGCCAAAAATAAGTGTTTAATGTTTTTGCTTCTTTGATCATGCTTCTTTTGATATATTTTTCATTAACTGTTTAACAAAAATGAAAAGATTTTCATATAAGAAAAGCACCATTTATTCAGATGTCTGAATTTTTCAAAATAATGGCTGAAGTATATTGGGCAATACGAACAGGTAATTTTAGAATCAATTTATCCTGACAAGCATTTATATTATCACTCATGGAGGATCCAAGAAAAGTTTTTATTTTTAATTGAAATCTATGTATTCCTTTATGTCCTCAAAACCCTCTAGAGTACTTTTGAAAACGCTGATATGTTCTGCCTAGTGAAAAGAACAAAACTTCAAAGAAAATTGAGAAGAACCAGTAACTTCCAGCAAATCAATATATATAGCTAGACTATTTTTAAATATTCTATCCATTACTCTTAGAATAACATCTACTTTTCATTCAGTAGATTTATATTCATACTGAAATGCTCAATGCATTATGTGTAGTCCCCAAATACTTATATCTAATCTTTTGCACAAAAGTTCTTTGATATATTTTTAAAATTTACATTTAGTCCATCCATACTAATTTCTAAAAGTAACAACATGTCCAAATTTGATGTAATTTCTTTAAAAGTCTCAAACAATTCTTGAGTAGTAGTACGCATTATAAATATTGAATTTTAATATCTTCTGGAGACTCTATTGGTTGATTCACACCAATATTTTACAATAAGATCCCTTTGGCACTTTTGTGAAATACAATTCATAGCTTCATCAAAGCATAATACATTTTTTTTTTTAAAGATTTCCTAAGGAATTGTTGAAAAAATGGTACTAATCCAGGGGTGTTTGTGGGACCCCAAAAAATCCCCTGAAACTTTTACGGACTTACTACCGGCATTTTGGAGTTTCGAGAAGGGGGGGGGGAGAAATGAAAAATTACAATTATGAAGTATTGAATGACCTAGTTATAAAAGTTCAATGAATTACTTTTTTTTTGCAAAATTAATAGCCATAAATTTTCAAACATATAAACTACTACATTTTATGCAAATATTTTAAATTACCTGAATTAATTCTTTTAAAAAAAATTATCTAATTTCTGCTGCTTTTTTTTATTTTCTGATGTTTGTGGGCTTGTCTTTCTTTTGTGGTGAACTTCATAATTGCAGGAAGGTTGACTTTTATTTTCCTCATTTACAGTTGAAGAAATTTCCTCGAGAACTGCACATGCAGAGGTAGAAGCAGTTTGCTTTTCTGCTAATGTAGAAGGTTTTTCAGAGACTTTTATAGGTGACTCATCTGAAATACATGTTTTTAAGTCCTCTTGATATGTTTTCCAACTTCTGTTCATATTCAGTAAGAGATCTTTGTCAATTGGATCAGTCATTGGATTTTTTGAGCCATATTTTTCACATGAGGTTTCTTTAGAAGCCATTAAATCATATTTAATAGTCTGCACTGCATCTAGGGAATCAATCTTAAGAGTGACAAGTGTATCCATTAAGTTGAATGCACTTTCCACTAATGGGCCATGGAAGCAGCTAAGGCAGGCTTTGACCAATTTAGCCAATGTAGGATACTTATAATCATTTGTGAAATCATCTTTTAAATTAAAAACTTTAGACCAATATTTATCAATTGTACACTTGACTTGATTTCCACTTTCATCAGATGTGTAGAGCATTTCTTTGGTAATATCAATATCACTCTGGTATAACCTTATTTCAGCTTCTACTTTTGACTTTTCATTATCACTAAAAATATGGGACATAAAAGATGATAATTTTTCAAAAGCTAATATTGTACTGGTTTTACCTCTTAGCTCTGGATCTAATGCTGTAAAACTAATTAGATATGAATTTTTAAGGGGTAATTTCTGTTTCATATGCTGAAATTTCAAAGTGAAATTCTCTTGCGTACATAAATAAAAAAATATTTCAATAAGCGAAACGAAAAATTTACACGTGCATCAATAAATGAAACGAAAATTTTACACAGCGGAGAAAAAAAAGTTGTGAAGCGATCAATAACAAATAGCTAATACAGCGAAAAATTCCCCTTCTCTACTTATTGGCGCCACGCCAGGAGAGATAAGACCTTTGAACCCAGAGTCACGTTATCGCACATCTGGTTGAACGAAGTCTCTCCCTTTTTTTTTCTGCCGCGCCTACTTGCCGAAAAGAATCCAGAAGAGAATGTCCGAGAACCGGGGGAATGAGTCATAACTCGCAATAAGGAAAGAACAAAAAAGAAGTTTTTTCCCGCTTTTCACGCATTATCACTGCCTTTGGAGAAAGAAAGGAAAAGTTTTCACCACACACACTGACCTTGCGTTTTCTGCTTTCAAAGCAAACAAAATTACCCAGATCAAAATAAATAATTCATTATTATTCCTACTTCCTTTTGAACGACGATCCCCGGAATTTCCGGGTATCGAAGTTCAAAATCCCCGGAGCACAAACACCCCTGCTAATCTGTAGAAAATAATGTACATTTTTGTATGACCTAAAGTACATATTTTGGTTGTGGCAACCTTGCATTAATCAAATCTAATATACAGAAGAGATAAGAAGTTTTCAACTAGATGTAAATTTGTTGCATACATAAACTATCTGTCTTGGGGGAGAACTTAGATAGTGCCAAGTTTACATTGTATTTATAATTTTAAAAAAACACAAAATAAACCATAAAATAATTTATTATTAGCTAAAATAGAATATGATACAACTGCCAAAATGCAATTCTTTAATGGTAATAAATTGCCAAAGTAATGTAATTATAATCATTAGTTAATATTTATCAAATAATTAAAAAGTTAATGTTTGGGATGATGTAGGAGAAATCTGTATTATGTTTTTAGATTTACTTAGATATTTTTTAATGTAAACACACTTTTCAAAACAACTTATGAATATTACATAAATATTTAAAATGAATCTTTGATATAAGTATGATAGCATATTAATATATATCTATGGCAACTTAATAATACAAAAAAAGTACAAAGCTTGAAATATATATACAAATTTTGCCACTCATTCAATAAAATACACATTCCTTCAATACAGGGTGCAACAGAAAAACCCGGAGAAACAAATTTTAATATAATTTGATTAAAAATAAATTAATTAACAAAATGAAACAAATAATAATAAGATTAAATATTTACTGATAAATAAATTTAATTAGTTTCAAAGCAGCCGATTTTGCAGTGATGCAGAAGTGCAAAAGCTTATTGAAATTTTCCGCAATGGGCTGCATGTCTTCTTCCTTTTATCTATCCCAGTCCTGCAGAAGCCATTGCTTTAGAGAGTCCAAACTTTTATGCCATGTAGTGCAAGCCCTAGACTCCAAAATGAACCACACACATTAATCATGGGATTGAGATTCGGCAAATATTGTGCCCATTCTCCAGATGATATCACGTCCAGAAAATTTTCCTTCCACCACTCTTTTTTTTTTTTTTTTGCCTTGTGAACTGTTGCAGTCTTGTTGAAATTCCCACTTTATATTGCCAAAGTGTTTTTTGGCCCACAGAAATATAAAAGCTTCTAAGATGTCCCACTGATACACCTTTTGAATTGTTTTAGCTCCCTCACCCAGAAAAACCAGAGATGTTTTGCAGCTTTCGCAAATTCCACTCCTGACACTGACCGACTTCGGATTTTTGCAATGTTCCACAAGTGCTGAAGTGTGTCTACAGACCAGAACCTATATTTGTAGGAGTTACAAGCTTTTGGACAGTAAAGAGCTTCTCATTAGGGAAAAGGAATCTCTCTGAATGCTGATATGCGGCCCGTTTCAAAAGTTTTTGGCGTCTTTGGACCATACAAGTTTGTTTGCCTCAGTGAGAAGCTGAAATTTCTGGATCTTGTAAGGTTTCAAATCAAACTCTGATTTTGCCATTCATTGCACTGATCAGTCCCTTATTTTCAGTTCACCAGTGATCTTTCTCATGGAAACCTTTGAATTTCATTGAACTCGCCTTTTGATAACCTTACGACTACTAAAAGAGTTCATCATACATTTTAGTTCACTTCCTGGACTTTGACCATCATGGCCAAGCTCTTTGAAATGATAGACTTCTTCCAACACTATTTGCCGAGGCACATTAAGCAAATGAAGACTTCATACTGCTCGTTTTCCAACTTAAAAATAGCATATCTTTTGCTTGGCATTGTAAAAAGGCCAAAAGTCAGAACATAAACTGAAAGATGCATTATAAAATATGTTATAATTGAAGTGGCAGACAAAAAGAAATGAACAAAAATTAAAGAGAAATGAATTAACTTTTATTCTATGATGTAATAACTTTGTCAGAGTTTTTGTGCTGCACCTGTAAATAGATATCAAACAATTTTCAAATTTTTATAAGTAATGAGCTGATAAATTATTTGAAAAAAATCTCACTGCTTTCAAATAAAAACAAATTTAAGGTATCTCTTTACATATCTTTACATGGAAACAATTCCCATGAATTTCTCATTGCATACAAAAGTATGTATTAAAGAATGTTTGTCAGTCAAATGAAAACGCACCCCATTAACGATTAAGAAATTTTATATTTATCCACTCAATTATGTAAGAATACATAAATATATAGGCAATTGACATTTTTCCAAATCAATTTGTTTATGTTTACAATTAGATTAGATACTAAAAATAATTTCACAATATGGAATATAAAAACTGCAGCTCAAGCATAACTTGAAAATTACAAAATAGCAATATAAACAACAAAATATATAAGTTAAGAATATTCTTAGCACGAAAAAGGCAAAAATCGTTAATTTTTGATGAATCATATTTTATTCTTGAAAATCACATAAGCAAATCAACTGTAACACATAAAACAGCCTTCCATATATTTTAATTAGAAAAAAATTAAAATCATAAAGTACATAACCTACCAAAACTTCTAATTTATCAACAGCAATTTCCATTTTCAGTGTTCTAAAATGCAAGATCCTACAACAAACGCCAAAACATTCAAGAATTACAGTAGTAGTTGTAGTTTGTAGTACATGTGTAGAGCTGAGCTTAGTAGAATTATCCTGATAATAGTCAGAATTTCCGGCTGTCAGTTGCTTTCCTCATGATTAAATCCAGATTTAATATGAGAAAAAGATAAAATTCAAAATTAGAGAATATAAAGCTTTAATTCTTAATTTCAAATTCCTCTTTAAAATTTAGAATATTCACTCTTTCCGTATGGACCTTTATGAAGAACCTTTCGATTTTTCACTTTCCTGGACTTTTCCCTACAAGCACAAAGTGGCCGAAAGTCTCGCTAGGATATCCTTATGATGTTTTCCGGCACTTAGAACATCGAGTAGTATCATAGGAACATCGTACAATATTTCATGTTAATAGTGTTAGGAGGAATAAAGAATATGGACGAACTACAATGCCATAATGCAATATCAAAAAATCTCATAAGCCAAAAATTGGAGAGGCATAATAGGAGAGGTGAACATCTGACGAACTGCTATTTTGTGCATAATATAATATCAAATCAATTGCCGATGTCAGTAATGAATACTACTAACAAGGAGGTGCGATTCCGTCATCGGTATCCACTATGCATTTAATGGGCCGATTACAGTACTTCATTCAGAATTTGATACTTCAATCGGCTAGCCCACAGAAAATTGTTCTAACAAATTTCTCCAATAACTCTTAAAATGTAGAAAGTCGTTACTGCTCTAAAATCTAAATAGATTGACTGATGTGGAGGATAGTCATTGGAAGCCCCCTACACTTTGGGTTCATTCATCTTCCATTCTACTAAAATTAATGCCTCTTGGCAGAACAAATTGTTGTGCATGAAATTATTAAAACTTACAAATACATGATACTACGAATCAAAGGGAAGGAAACAGAGCAAATTTTAATATAGAAATTTAAAAGAAAAAATATACTATCATATAATTTATTATCGCTTTCTACCTAGTGTGTCTATTTACCATTTTCACGTACCATGAATCTACAGTCTGCTGGATGAATGGAGAGTTAAGAGTCCATGAAAGGAACTTCACTAAACGTTCCTAAATATTTTAACAAGGGTCATCTGTTTTCTGCAACCATTATCCCTACCTCTCATAAGTCTAAGAGTGTCGAAATATTTCTGATTTTTGCTGGAAAATTTCCTCAATCCGCCAATTCTATAACTTTCATAATGCTCCATTATACTGGGAAGATATCGCTTATTTATTACTCTCAAGGACTTGCTTCTGTCATTGATTTCCGAGAGGAGGGGGTCAGTTTTTTGTTCAAAACTCTCTTTCACTGGATTGTCCTTAAAGTAACATTTTTTTACCGTTAGTTGTTGGATATTTTCCCGAGTCCTCCAATGACCATGAGCAGCTTTTATTGGGTTCGGTTGAATTGTTTTGCCCAATGATGCTAATTGGATACTTCAGGCAAGCTAAGTAATTGATAGTAGGAGGTCTGTTGAGTATTTAATAATCGCAGATTCTTTAGTTTTCCGGAAATTCATTAAAAAGGTGTTTACCTATATAAACAACATATTTTAGGCACAACTTACACTCTATCGATCCATGATCCGGAGCTGCAGTTGATACATTGATG
This sequence comes from Argiope bruennichi, assembly GCF_947563725.1. Classification (NCBI taxonomy): domain Eukaryota; kingdom Metazoa; phylum Arthropoda; class Arachnida; order Araneae; family Araneidae; genus Argiope; species Argiope bruennichi. The sequence continues at coordinate 145,944,711 of NC_079151.1, forward strand.
GTTTCATTTAGCTTGGTATAGCTCAACTTTAATTAAATATAGAACAAATTGAAGAGTTTGTAAATATCTTGTACATGCTCACTATTAAAAAGATTAATTTGAAAAATAAGCAAAGGCTCCTTTGTTTTGAATCTCTTCAGCTAATTAATTTTTGCTATACTAAATCCTTTAATTCTGATATAATTTCTCCGGTGTCAGTATTGACGGGCAGTCCTTTGATTATTGTTTAAATGGGTTTTTCAACTCTATTGACAATTACAAAATATTCTTTGTTTTGATTACCTAAGTATTTGTTAATTCGCGTAAATCGTAAGCCGACTCGACAAAAAGTGTGATAAACTTGCGAAATTCCTTAGCTTTATATTTAATGTTATAAACTGTGTTATTAAACTCTGAGGTTCTTTTAAGCATTATTATTGATTTTTTTTAAAAAAATTTCCCCTGCTTTCGGCAGGCTCTTCCTCATTTACTTTGTCTAATGCATTAAACTTCTTTTCTCGTTCACAGCTGGTTTTTTGCTGGAAATAGTCTTTTTTCGAACTTACTTCTCCTTTTCCTCTTCCATTCTTTGTTGTAGTAGCATTTCCTTCTTTAATATTGTTATTATTTTCATGCTTTTCTTACTCATCGAGGCATTTTTATTGCAGTTTAGAAATACTTTAAAACTGGATAATTAGCTAATAGATATACTTCCATCAGACAAAGCATCATTCTTTGCAGTATCATTACTTTCACATACATTAATATTAAATAACTCATTACCATCATTTGATTTGTAATTATTACGGTTATCAACATCACTTCTAATTAAAAGTATGATTCCATAACCGACAATAATCCTATTATTAACTTCTTCATAAAATTCCTTATTACATGCAGCGTCATAAAAGTTGAGACAAATGTACAACAAAAAATTCCGCCATTCAATCAGCAGACGTCTTTCATCTCTTCGCATGTAGCAAACAGTCTTCGCATCTTCCTTCTTAATCCTAGTATGGGATTTTGGATCACTTGATGTCTTTGGTATTCCCACATTGTTCAGGAGTTGAAGGTATTTCCGTAATTCTCCTTGCAATTTGGCATTTTTCTTGAATACTGTCATCAAGGGGTCATCACTCTGCTTTCTTAGCGCATAGCTATCCGCCATCGTTTTCATAATAATCTTACTCGCTAATATGGGCTGTAGGGTTTCTTTACCAGGTTTTATGAACCATTTCAAAACTTATAAAAAGAACGGGTCGAACTTGAAGTTCCCTTGGCATTTAGCTTCCGTAGTAGATTTCAAATCACAGCCCCAGTAAAGGATGATCTATGTGTCCGAGTTCTTTAGCATCGAGCTAAAAATTTTCTTCAAGGCTAGAAGCGAGCTAATAATTGAAAGCTTAAGCTTATTTTTACACTAAAATGGATTGAAACATAAGAAACCGTTTTCTGAAAACGGCCCTAAAACTGGCTCCGAGAGAAAAAAACAAACTCTTAATACGTATTAACTCTTTAATACGTAACTAATTACTGTACAATAAAACTGAAAATGCTTTTTGTTGTCAAATATACCCTCTATAAATATATAAAATGTTTTTTATGCAATTGGCAGTCTTCTTATTTAAATCTACAGAAATTCATTTCTTTTTCAAAGAATAACATGCAATTTCGAATGCATATACAGCTTTTCCAGATTTAAACAGCTTAAATTGAATTTAAAAATTCATAGTTTGACCGTCAGATCTTATTTCTGTGTTTGTTTAATTGAGTTAAATTCAAAATAATCCTAATTAACATAAATGCGTGATTTGAGTAACATTTTTGAAGTTGTGAGAAATCATTTCTTTTAAATATGTGTAACAGAATAATAAACTTCACAGAAAAAAGACTCCTTTACAGATTTTGAGAATATTTTTATACCTTCTTTCACGTAAAGAGCAGTTCAATTATAATAGTATCGGCTCATCAGTCGGAAATTCAATTAGAAAGAATTTTCAATAGTAACTGGTTCTAAGCCAACTTTCTAGTAACCTAGTGACATGATTGCAAGGAGATATAGAAGTCTCAGGTAGCAGTCTTAGGGAATGCCATTAGGCCCAATGTTTGTGTTTAGTTATATTTTAAGGAAAATTGTTAAAAGCGGAAAAAAAAAAAAAAAAACTTGCACTGCTTACTGTTTAAACTTGCAATGTCACTGATAACGACAAGGGGTTTGCCATTGGATATACTGAATAGCAGTCAAATGTGCGAGGAAATTAAGGGCCTAGGTGGTGGTGGGGTATACTATTTCTCAGCGTATATGAAAATTGTAGAGGCATTTTAAGAAAAAAACTTCAATACAAATAGATTTTTAACTTCTCTAAAGACGCAAAAAAAAAAAAAAAAAAAATGTCGCGACGAAATTTTGTTACATTTAATGTTAAATCATTTCCTATTTCAATGCTTTCTTAATTTCTTTCAATACTTTCCTATTTCAATGCTTTCTTAAATTTTTCTAAAAAGTAATTTTGAAAATCCAATAAAACATTATTTGGAAAATCGGAGAAAAAGCAACCGTAGAGAGTTTTAAATTATGAAATTTCACTTTGATAAACAAAATATTTGATTTATATTGTTGCATTTCACATAACCATTTCACTACTCAGAATTTTCGTAAGCTGTTCAATTATTCAATAAGTTTCCCTAAAATTTTTATTATTGGTATTTTTTTGATACCAAAACTTCATATGCATAACTTAATTCATATTCATAACTCAATATTTACAGTCTGCACAGTCTCTAAATCAATACTGAAAGATGTTCATCATTTCTGAAAATAGCATCTATATAACTGAATGGACATTCAAAAGTGGATCTATGAAAGAAGGTAAAACATAATTTTGTAAATATCAGGTAATTCATTTTTTTTTGTTTTAATTTAATCTAAAAATCAGTACTTTCAGTTTCTGATTGAAGCAAATGAACAGCTATCCGACAATCTAACTTAAATTTTTGCTCATTTAAAACTATATCAGGCAAATTATTGCCAATTTCATCGAAACAATGAAAGTAGTTATTTCGACAACTAGAACATAATCTAAACTATTAAATTTGATTAATACAATTCTTTAAAAAGTTAACTTTTCCTGCATTAAGTCAGTCTACTTAATATAATACCTTGTGCCAAAATATTGGCTATAAGAGGGTGCTGTGTGCTTCATAATCTGTAAAATATAACTATTATAATATAAATAATTGTAGTTGTAGCATGTGAATAAAAATTGAATACTGCTTTTACATCATATGCTTCTTCAAGAAAGCATTTCATTTCTTTCAGTAATGGATTAACCTTTCTCAAATTCCAACTGACTTTAGTTGTTTTTATGTCAAAAATTATCCAATGATTCTCAGAATCTCAAATATTAATATTCAAAGTTTAATTAAATATCACAATATATTTGCTCAGTTTGCAGTTACAGTACTGTCCTTTCATTTTAAAAAAAATCAATATCAAGAGTGATTTAAATCTTTAATGATTTTAAAATCTAATTTAAAAAACTGTTGGAATCCTTATTTTCATGGAAGAGTATTATATTCAAAAGAAGAATTTATTTAATAAAATTTCTTCAATGCTTCTTAAATCTTTTCAAATGATACCTACCCAATCAATGCACAAAAGAATTTATGTAATCTGACATGCAAATATTTATAGAAAAATAAAACATGTAAATTAAGTACAAATTGTTGAGAAATAAAAATAAACTTTTGAATTATATTAATTCAGTAAAAAAAAACAACACCTGGTTTAATTCTTTGAAGTGATTTTGAAGAATGTAACAGACACATAGACAATCACAGTATTAACGAAATTCTACAAATTTGAGCTACATTAAAAGTCTATATTTTACAGTGTATTTATAAAAAAAAATTACCAAATATGTTTGATGAAGTTTTGGATACAATGAAACTAACAATGTAAATCATTTTTATGAGCAACAGTATATACATTAACCAAAGAACCAACAACTTAATTTTTTTTAACATTATAAAAACAGTATAGCTTATGGATTGCAATTTTTAAAATGCTGAGTTGCTACTGAATGCATACTCCTTACCAGCTAATTTAATTATATCTAAAATCTATAATTTATGTCTAATAAATCAATATGTAGTAAAATTTCCAAAGAAACTAAATATTTGGTTGTTTTCTTCATATGGCAAAGAACAATTTGTTATTATTCATATTAAAATGGAAAATGAATGGTGCTGATCAATACAAGACATTATATCTGCAATAGAAAAAAAAAGTTAATGTGCTGATAATTAAGATAATGAGTCTAATACAGTAGGCAGTAAATAAAAATTTTGACACACACACACTTCATTGAATTTTTGATTTATTTTTTAGAAATAACAATGCATTTGTATTAGTTCAAGAGAAGAAACTGATAAAATTTGCAGCATAATCACAACCTAACATAACAAAAACATTTAATGGGACTGAACAAATGTCAGAATATTTTTCTTTTTTTCTATAAAATTACAAAACTTTATATATATATATAGCACACTGTGTATTAAAGTATTTCTTATTGCAATGCAAAAAATACTGGCCAGAATAACCAAATATATCTCTTACCAAATATAGTACACTTAAAGAGAAAGGGAGGGGGGACCAATAAAATGAGACAAAAATATGATGCGGATCAATACTTGTACCTCGCTCTCATCAAAATATACTAAAAAAGGATGAGTGACTTTAGTAAAACTAATTATAAAACGTTTTTAAAAAATCCAAAGAATACTTATTTTATATTGAAGTAAAACTACTATTTCAAACAATTTTATCATACCTGCATATAACAATTTGTTTACAGTAAATTTTTTGAAATAATCAGCGTGTTTCCTTTAAAATAGCAACTTTGATTGCCAAAAGAAACATTTCAACAAGAATTCTGAATGTTTCTTATAAAAACTTACTAGATGTATATCTAAAGCCAATAATTATTAAGAAAATAAAAGTTTTGACCATTTTCATATATGACTGGAACAGGATATGAAATTCATCAGTGAAGATTTTCCAATGATTTATATACAGTGAGAAGGGAATACATTAGAGATGCATGTGTCTAACTATACGATTCTTAATTCTATAATACAGGATTTTATTTATTACATTTTTTAATTTACATCATTACTTTTTTATCCATTTATTTTAAAATTAAGAAGCAAGAATTCAAGATTAAAAACAATTACAATTCTTTTAATGTGATTTTTAAAGAATGTTTATCTGAAAGTACAAAAAGTGTTAAGAAATATTCGTAACTATACAATAGAGGAAAAAGCATGTTTGAAAAACATTAAAAAATATTTGCAACAATATGAAATTTATCAAAAATGCTAGTAAATTAAATAGGAATAATCAGCTATAGGAATTAATCTGCATTTTGAATAATCTCCCATATTTAATACAAGTTCTCGCATCAAAATCAAAATTTAAAAAATAAATTTTTAATTTGTAAAAAAAGTTTAAAGATTTTTTTTTTTTTTTTTTCCTTTTCAATTAACATTTTGTAATAATTTTGCTATTATGCTATAGAAATATAAATCTGCTATAATACTAAATTGTACTAACATCTGTTTTATTAATCACGCTAAGGATAATAAGCAATATAGATTAATAACTTTCAGATGGTAAATTTAATTTGTTTTTATGTAGTTAAAAAAAATGTAGGAACTTTCTAAATATTTTTAACAAATTTTCCTAATATTTGAGATTAATATCTGTTATTTGCAATAATTTGTACTTAACGTCATTTTCAAATTGTTGTTCTAATATTATTGATCCTAAAATAGATGCAACATCATATAATAACATAAATCGTAAGAAATTTTTTTTATTATTATATTTACATAAATTTACTGTAGGAACACTTGAAAAATTTGAGCAATTCTAATGAGCAAAAATAAGATAATTATAAAAAGGAAAGATGTCTTCTCTTTTTTCAAAATTAATTAACACACAAAATGAATAAAATAGAAAGTTATGAATTCATTAAATCAATTTTACTTCCTTTCATATTAAATAACCAACTTACTGGATAAATTTAATGCAGCTGGGCTTTATCAAACACATATTATATATATTGGCACATAAAAGTTTGATTCTTTAAAACAATGAACAATAATTCCCTTAAGAATTTTTTTTAAAAAATCAATACAAAGTTTCATAAATTAAATTATAATATAAAAGAGAAAATAGGTTCATATTACACAGGAATACCTGACCTTCACAGCTATTATCTCGAAACAACAGTTTTTAACTGCAATAGAAAAAGCGTAAAAGAGGCATTATTAAACAGAACTTATTACAAATCAAATGCACTTTGTAATTAACAGTTACAGCTGTTTAATGCAGAAACAGATGGCAATATATGTAGTTTGCAGTGATGTCTAGATTACAAGTTGAAATAATCACTAAGATATTCTTTATAGATAAAGATAAAGGTGGTGAAACAGGAAAATGCTTCCTCCTTTTCAAGTCATTGGAGATAAAATATGTCATTCAAACTATTCACAGATGGAATTATTTATTAACTTTTCCCAGAAATTAATCTTGTCATCACACATGTGCAATGCTGTGAGACAGAGAATCAAATTGCATGCAGAATGAATAAAGTGTAATACAGATCAGATCTGAACAGGACAGAAATTCTAATAATTTACTGATGCAATGTTTATATATCAGCTTAAACACAAAGGAGGATAGATGAAACGATATACAGCCTATATACCATGTATAAAGAATAGATTAAATGACAATTCACTAAAAGATTTACTTTGTTTTATTTCAATATAAAGAAAAGGGATAAATAATAAAATATCAAAACAAAATTTATGAATAACAAATTAATGAAAACAAAATTAATAATTTTAATTTTAGGAAATACATTAGATAGAAAATTCCTTCAGATTACTGAGAGAAATTTCGAATATGTGTTACACACCAATTATAAATATTCACAGTAAGGATGGGGAGACGAATTAAAAAATAATTATTTAATTACAAAAATTATAAAAAAGTCTTAGAACTATTCAAGCAAGTTCTTAATTCATTTTATCTTTAAACATTTACATTTCACTTGTATCATATTTAAAAATATGGAATTTTGTTATATATTTGTCATTATTTTTTAATGTGTTCGAAATATTTTGTGCACTACAGCTTAACATTTTAATACTTTTCAAAACTTAATCATCATCCAATCAATTAATTTAAATAAATTTTCATTCTATACTTGGGCTTCAAAGAAAAATAAATTCAGAAAAAAGTTTATTTCAAAATAGTTACAACAACAAAGCATAAATTTAAGTAAAAAATAATTTAAATAAAAAATATATTTATATTTACTTTAAAAATTGTACTTTTATATTTTGTTAGTAAAAATAATAGTTTTAAAAGTAACATTTTTACAAATTGTTTTTGTTTAATTTATTTCAAAATGCAAATTTTTAAAATATACAAGATTTTTTTTTTTTATTCTTAAATCACATTTGGTATTTGTCAGCATTATCATAGAGAGAAAGCTAACATTTAAATGAAAAGCATGTTATTTAAAAAAAAAAAAAGCACTTTGAAGCAGTAATTTTTTAAAATTTCAATTACATATGCTAATTTTTTCTTTAACAAATGTTTTTAAATTTTTTCACACATGACCATCCTTTCATAAAACTTTTAAGGCCAAACCAAAAAGCAAGACAGGCTCATTGATTTTTTTTTTAAATTTAAAGAAAGAACTTAAACATGCACAAGGTTTTTAAGTTAATATGTTTTACTACTTTTGATAAGTTTTGACTGTACGAAGAAAAATAACTTTATAAAGCCAAATAATCTTTTAAAATAAAAGTGATATAAATCTCTATTATTAAATGAGTTCACAGCAACAATTTCTGTTTATCAAAAATACCAGCATATTTAAAAAAAAAATGGATGTATTGGAAGTAATTTTTACATTTAATCTTTTTTCTTTGGCTTATACAAAAAAAAAAAAAAAACATTTATTGGTGATTTTTTTTCTTCTTTTTATTTCAATTCAATATATTTCAGAACTTCCTTTCTAACATTATGGATTAAAAACAATTACCTGAAATTTTATCTCAAGAGCATTAAGATTTAATATTAATTTTCCATTCAATATTTTATTCACAGGAAAAAAGGCATTTGAGTTTGAAGGCATCACAAAATTCTATATTTAGTGAAAGTTTTGCTTCATAAATCAAGTACATATATTATTTGTAAAAATAAATAGAAAAGATGTTGAATTCGGAACATAATATTCTTAGCTTCATAACAAGCAGCAGTTCATTTTCATACAGACAAATTCCATTCAAGGGACTAGTAACATTATAGGCACAAAACAAGCATGTAAAAATTCATTATTATTTATTTTGTAAGTTTCATTTTTCAACAGCACTGCTAGGCAACAATTCAATATAAAACATTAGTAATCTATTTAAAAAAGATGTTAAATTTAGCAAAATACATTATCCATTCACTCATCCTTTGGCTACTTTCAGCACATATTTTAATCATATGTACCATTATAAAAACATATGAGGTATGAAATGGCTCAGTTTAAAATTTGAACATGTGTTCATGACTTGAAACCATGGACGACAACACAACTGTAAAGCCATACTTTCACACATGGTAGCATGACTCCAAATGTTCTGCACAGTTTAAATAGGAATACAGTTAACTTAACAAGCTGTAGCAGCTATCACCATTTCAAAGATTGCAGATATTTCACTTTAAAATACAACAGGTCTCTAAGTTCTTTTATAGATGTCTGGTAACTATCTTCTATTTTACTAGTAATTTCACCAACTATGTCATCTTTATCCTGAAAAATATTGAAAGACCGAATTATTAAATATAAGAAAGAATATTTACTTGATACAATTTGACAATACAGAAAATATTTTTATTAAAAACAGATTACAACAACAAAATTTCTTTCATATAAATATTGGACAAAATAAAAAATTAACAAAAACAATAACTTCTAACAGTGAAAATAGCAGGTATAAACTAAGTCTTCATTCCTTATAGTAAAAGAAAATTAAACTCAATGCAGGAATTTTCGTTTTCAGTAGGCTTAAAAGTTGTACATATTTCAGATGATATACGGTAATTATTAAGTCTATTATATAAATAATATGTAGAGAAAGATAAAACTTGAAATATATAAATAAATACCTGTACACAATTGTCATTTTCTGCTAGAGAAACAACCTTCAAAGACACTAATTCTGATGGAGTAAGTCCTTCCAATAAATCTTGTAGGCTGCTTCCAACCGATTCCATATCATTAATTAAATTCGTTAGCTGCTGAAATGTTTCTTGCTATAACAAATTATAAATAAAATTAAAACTTTACAGTTTCAAATTTTATATGAGTATTTTACAGGGAATGGTTGCAAAATAAGTTATACCATTAGTCAACAAATCCAAAAATGAATTATACGAGGGCAATTCAGAAACTAACCTCCGGTTGATTGAAAAAAATACACCAAGTTAAGTAAAAATATTTTAATATATACATCTTACAACTACATCTTTGCACTATTTTTCGACATAGTCTCCATAACGATTGAGGCACTTATCGTATCTCTTCACAAGCTTTGAAATTCCTTCTGCATAAAAATCACCCGCTTGTGCCTTGAGCCAGCCTGTGACCGCATCTTTGAGCTCTTCGTCGTCATCAAACCGCTGGGACCCGAGCCATTTCTTCATACGCATGAAGAGGTGATAATCGCTTGGCGCCAGATCTGGGCTGTAAGGTGGATGGTTGAAAACGTCCCACTTGAAGGACTCAAGAAGGGCTGTTGTTCTGCGAGCAGAGTGAGGACGGGCGTTATCGTGCAAAAAAACGATACCGGAAGTCAGCATACCACGGCGTTTGTTCTGCATAGCCCGTCGTAATGTTTTTAGTGTTTCACAGTACACGTCTTGATTAATGGTCGTCCCACGTTCCATGAATTCAACCAACAACACCCCTTTGGCATCCCAAAACACCGTTGCCATCAGTTTTCTGGCAGAAAAATCTTGCCGGGCTTTTTTTGGTTTGGTAGGCGAATCTGAATGTGCCCACATCTTTGATTGTTCTTTTGTCTCAGGGTTCACGTACTTAATCCAGGTTTCGTCACCGGTCACGATTCTGTTTAACAATGGTTCTCCTTCGTCCTCATAACGTGACAGAAAGTCTAATGCAGAGGCCATTCTTTGACTTTTGTGGTGGTCGGTAAGAATTTTGGGCACCCATCGTGCACAGAACTTACGGTAACCCAATCTTGCTGTCACTATCTCGTACAAAAGAGTCTTAGAAATCTGTGGAAAATCAGTAGACAACTCCGCCATTGTGAAACGTCGATTTTCACGAACTTTTGCATCAACTGTCTGAACGAGTTCGTCAGTCACCAAGGATGGTCTACCACTCCTCTCTTCATCATGAACGTTTTCTCGTCCACTTTTAAATAAACGTACCCATTCACGGACAACTCCTTCACTCATAACTTTTGGTCCGTACACGGCACAAAGCTCACGATGAATAGCTGCTGCAGAGTATCCTTTGGCTGTAAAAAACCTTATAACAGCACGCACTTCACATTTGGCGGGATTTTCTATTGCAGCACACATTTCAAACTGCCACAAAAACTAAACTAGCGCAGGTACGATGTTCACTCGACTACGGCTTGATGCCGACTGACCTGCTGAGCCTGTGAATGCACAGATGGCGCGCTACTCCCCCCACCACCCGCACTGTGACCAATCGGAGGTTAGTTTCTGAATTGCCCTCGTAAAATAACTGCAAAATAACTTTAAAATTGGGACATTAATTTTAATAAACTTATATATATTATTCCAAGCATTGAATTTCAATGAGGAAAAAAATATAACAAAGCATGTCATAATTAATGACATATGAAGTAAAATTTTCCATTTCGTTGATGTATTGGTATTTATAGCAGTTATTTGAGCACAGAAAAGAACATTGTAAAAGGTCACTTCAAAGTTTCTTGAAAAAGAATCTTCAAAAGAAGTAATTGAAACCAATAGAGGGTTGTTCAGTAGGATAGCAACACAAGTTATTTCAAAACACTATTTAACCTACTTCATAACATCTATTGGTCTTTTCCTCCTAATAATTCAAGATTTTGATTGATTGTATATTAAACTTTTTAGTAGTCTCACTCTATTTTCTCTATTAAGGTAAGGAAAAACTTTATCACTTCCCAAAATAATGGTGCATGTTGAAATCAAGAACCATGGGCTTCCAGCACGACAACTGTATTTGTGCTTGGTTTGCATCGTGAAATGGCGATAAATTATGAAATTTTTTTTAAGAGAATGGTCTTCTAGGAGTTGCACCAATATAAGTTTATCTTTAACCATAGGAAAATGGGAAAATGGCATATTTCCTTCCTCTCCTAATTCCTAAAAAAAAAAATCATTTTTCTATCTATTTATTTATTTTGCTTTAATATCTGGGTGAAAGTATTGTTTTTAGCTCATCATATATAATACTAAAATGTTTTTCTTTATATTTGTTAAAAAAATATTTCACACAAAACTGTTCAACACAACATTTAACATAATTGTATTGAATTTTGAACTAAGTCCATTGAAGAATTAATTATCAACAATGCTGTCTGTTTGGTAATATGTGATAACTCATAATTGCAACAAGCTAGGAAAGTGCATTATAATCCTCTCTTTTTTTTTCTCTTTAGAATATAGGTATTATGATCATTAGTCTAGAATTATAGATACATTCCTAATTTTTGCCACATCCCTCAATTGGGCAGATTGTGCATATGTGAACATATAATTCCAAAACACAATGAGCATGATAAATGAACTTTATGTGCGATATTGACATCAAAGCCATAATTTTGGGCCCAACAGAATCCAAAATGGATAATTGATTTTCTTTCTATATAAGGCTAAATAAAATTTTAAAAAATGTCAGATTGTGTAAGCATTCTGAGAGTAAAAATCAAGGTAAAACACTCTTATTGGTTTGGACACTTTATTTCAGTTCTTGAGAAATATCTCTTGTAGATCTCCTGGATTTTGAGTAGACAATCCATCATTGTTTGAAATAGCATCAGCAAATATATAGATGACAAAAAAGAAATACATCTAATAAAATTTTGCATCTATATTTGTAAAAGAATAATATAAGAAATCAAAACAAGGCATTTTTTCCCCACAAAATGACTGTAAACTCAATTCTTCCATTAAAATGAATTTTTTTTTTAAAAAATCAATATGTACAATACATATTATTTTATAATTATAATAAAATTAATGTTTTCTTAGTTAACTTGAACAATAATTTTTACTCTAATATTAATAACATGATTTAAGTTGTGAATATGTACATTTGTGAATCAAAGAGAAAACATTGCAACAGAAAATCAAAAATAAAATAAATTATACTTACAGTAATCACAGGTACATTCTCCTTTTTCTTTTTTCCTCTCCTCATCAAAGAATTCCAAATTGGTTTTAGAATAGCATGACATATACTAACAAATATTGTACCTAAGCTTAAAGTCTAGGGAGAAAAAAAAGGAATAATAATAATAAAAAAAATTAATTTTGGTACATGAAGACCTTTTTTTTTTACATGATATTTATCAATATTTAATTATGAGCTGCAGTGATATCAAAATATGTATTTGTAACTGAATGAGTTGATTCCATTGGGATCAATAATAAATCCAAGCTATAGATTAAGTGAAATAAATGTCAGGATGGAAATTTACCATTTAAACAGTGATTTTAACTCGAAATATATGTAAAACCAAAGTATGGTGTAGTATGTAAGTATGCAAAAAAAAAAAAAAAAAAAAAATGTGAAATTTATATTTAGAATTACAAGCTAATCCCAAAATCAGAAAAAACAAACTTTACTAATGATAAAAGAGTATATGTGCCTGTGTTTGTTAGCGCTTTATTGGGCAGGCTACTTGACTTAAGAGTTATAAAATTTGGCACACATTTTGAAGAAATGCAAGTTCCCTCATAGCTATTTTTAAAAATTTTACAATTTTTTATTAATCTAATAAAAAAGAAAGTGAAATGTTGGTGTTTTTCTTTAAAACCTTTGAAGATACAACTTATTTAACATTTTTACATTATTTGAAAATTCATAAAATGAGTTTTACTATATCACTTTAGTAGTCATACATTTTTCCTTTAATTTTAATAAATTTTAAAATTATTTTTAGGTATGTTTTCACAAATAATACAATTCATTGTTGTAATGAAATTCTAATAATTTCCATTTTTATTACAAATATTTTATTTTTCCTGTTTTATCCGATTGATGATACCTAGGTGAGGAAATTCAATTTATTTTTTTTCTTTTAAATTTAAATTTTTATATAAATTTCTTTTTCATATAAAGCATAAATGATATATTTTCCCAAATTATCAGCATTTCCCTTAACTTTTTTTTATATTAGTATTTTGCCAAAGACAAAAAAAAAAAAAAAAAGTAATTAAACATTAATTAAGCATTTTGCCAAAGACAACACTAAAAAAAATTAAAAAATTCCTATAATTAAGCAGATGTAGCACAGGAAAAACTATTTTTTTCTCTCCTCTTTAAATCTTTAGAAAAGAAAATAACAATTTGGAATTTTTAAAAAAGCTTTAAGGCTCTTGTTTATTAATAATTATGAAACAAATACATACCAATTTAAAATAATAATATAAAACGATTTGTGACAAGGAGTATAAGGTTCAGCATTAAATATAAAAAAGACTACTATTAGTAGAATTTTAGATAGATAAATATGAAAGAATAGTTATATTAAAAAGAATGGCTGATCAGCATAGTTCTGAAATAATGAATTCCATTTGAAATTTAATTATTTTTTAGTAATCATCCAAAGTAACTAAGAAGAGAGATAAGAATTTATATTAATATTTTGCATTACCCAGGCAACACATGATATATAATAAATACAAAGTGGGAATAACAAAGTGACTTTCATGGTTAAAAAAAAAAATGATATAATGTGGTTGAATTATTTTACCTCAACTATATTAGTTAAATCTTCAATGAAGCTTTTAACTTCAGTTGGAGTTAAAGAATCTTTCTTTTGGCTAGTTTCTTGTAATCTTTTCAATCCATCTAGGAATAGCATAATAATTTAATTATTACACATAAAACCAAAAATAAGAAGATTCCAATGACTTACAAAAAATGTCAAACATCTAGGAAAAATGGAGGCACAGTAAAAATAATTTTTATAACACAATAATTGCATTTTAAAATATGAAATGAAAATTAACAGCCAGACATATTATTCTAAGACTTACAGGAGAGGGCCATAAATTTAAATAAAGACATGTTATAAAATGATGCAATTTAAAAACAAAAAGACTTAAGCATATATGTAAAATACAATCTCTGGTAAATGAGCAAGCAAGAAGTTCTTTATGTGACAGTTATGCATCTTCAAAATTAAGGAATAAGTTCATATTTTAATAATTTTTAAAAATTCGTTGTTAAAATCATGACTAGGAAGCAACATTTAGCATTGTAAGGCCGAAAAAAAAAAAAAAAAAAAAAAAAGAAAAAAAGAAAGAAGTTGAAGGCATTTAAAGTGTTATATAGCTTTTATAAAGTTTTATATAAAAAGGGAACAATTTAAATAAGCAAGTATTTATTTTAGTCATGTTTCACATGACATTACAGTTTCATGTGAGAAGTTAAAGTTACAAAAACATACATCAGGATTTGGACCTCTTATGCAATATATATAAAGAGCAATATTTTATAAAGAAAACAATCCTTCATGAATCACCTCACAAGATAAATTCAGCCATCTAACATATTACTGAAGCACTATGAAATGAGATTAATATTATATTGATAAAATGAGATTAGCACAATAAAAATATAGATGAAAATGCTTTGCTAATAGATCTTTTTCATGTAATATTATTCAACTTTTTTTCCTGATAAAAAGAAAAATAAATTTTTAAAAAAATGGAATTTCCAAAACATATATGGAAATATAAAAGAAAATCAATATATTGAATAATTTAAAATAATTTTGTCATCTGTACCAGAATATTTAATATATATATATATATAATCAAAACAAAATGAAAATTAACAATAAGTTGAAAACATTAATACAAATTACCAAAAATTAATAATACAAAGCATAACAGTAATAAAGATAAGGGGAAAATAAAACTTAAAAAAAAATTAAAACAATAAATCAATAAGAAATAATAAAATTTAATTGATATTTGAAATTCAGTCCTTTACTGTTTATACACTGAAAGAAAACAATTCAAAGTTCTACTACAGTTCCCATTCCCCTCGCCTCCCCTCCCCCAAAACCATAGAGAACCAATTCAAAATCCTTAATTGAATTAAAAGAATGAAACAATATTACACCCACATCCAAATACAGAGAACATGACTATATTTATAATTGCATGGAAATGCATAGAAGATATACTATAAGGAGAGGGCTAAATATATATATAACAAGAGTACAGTCAATGAGAAAATGGATAAGAAAATGATAATTGCACATCAAAGCTTTCTGACATGAATAAAATAATGATAATTGCAGACAAAAATTTTAAATAGTTGAAAGAAAAATGAAAGGATTTTTCTTTTTCTGATGAAAATGAAACTATTACACATATCCATAAGGAACATACACATTTGAAATGAAAAATAAAATAAAAATAATAATTAAATAATAAATAAGTTCTAATAAAAAAATTATTTTAGAAAAGATTCAAATCAAGTAAATGAAATTACTTGATTATAATAAATTTAATTATAATTAGATTAATTTGATGAAAATTAAATACTAACCTTGGTAATTATTTTTGATTATGTTGATAACTTCAAAATCTTCTTTACTTTCTGATTTATCTAAAAAGAGATTAAATATATTTAAGATATAAATGATTTCAAAAATTAATGCCAATTATGATTAAAAATCTACTATTGTACACATACACATTTTATGTTTATCAGAATCACAGTTAAAAATTCAATTCATTTGAATAAATCTTCTTTTTTTTTTTTTTTTTTTTTTTTGAAAAAGAAACTATATTTGTGCTTTATTTCTACAATAGTTATTCAACAGGCAGTATTAACATATAATAGACACAATCTGAAATAACAAACTCAACTCATAATTAAATATTTCTTACATTTTAAATAGATTTCATACTAACTGAAATATGATATGCTATTAAGGGCTTATATTATATATATATATATATATATATATATATATATATATATATATATATATATATATATATATATATATATATATTGAAAAAAAGCAAACAAAACCCCAGAATCTTATATAATTCAGCATCATTTCAAAATTATACATTTTTTTTTTGGTTTATTGCATGTTTTTTTTATAGACTTAATAATCCTGTATAACTCATGTATCATGTATAAATGCCTGACAAAGAATTACAATAATATTTTATCACATACTATACATTAGACATAAAGTTGCATTTATTTCAATTCAGGAAGAAAATCTTTGAGAATAATATTTTGCTTTACAAATAAATGAAAAAATATGGAAGAAAAAGGAATATTTTATTTAATCAAAATAAAATATCCTGTTCACATCCAGATTCCTTCTTTACAATTCAGATATATATATATAAGATTAGTAAGTTATTGAAGAATTTTTTTTTATGTACTGAATTAGACTGTAAAAGCAATTTTTTATATATACTGAATAAAGAATTTTAAAATTATATTTTTTAGAGAGGAAATTTCATATGTTTAATAATTTACAGAAATGAATAACGTCTTTTGAATAAAGTCACAAGAAAAGTATGCAATTAAAAAATTCATAAATAAAATAGTTTTAAATGACAAAATACATAAAAAATTTACCTGCCGATTCAACTAATCCATGAACATTAAGCACAAGCTTAGCAAATGCTACAACAGTATCTAAATAAGAATGCTGAAAATATTTTTGAAGTCTAGATATTCCAGGAGATTGAATGGGAAACTACAGAACAAAAGAAATAGTGATTATAATGTGCTCTATGCATATGAAAATTATCAAAAAAAGTAATTAATAAATAGCAAATGTCTTACAACAGAGTTAATCATATTTTCTTTGTCAATTGAAGCAACACAGTCTTTTATTGAAGCAATAAGTTCTGACAGAATGTCAGCCATGTGACGCTTTTCTCCATTTGTTATATTATTCTCTGAATCATTAGCATAAATAGGTTTATGCAGGTAGAAAGCTGCTGCTATAAGCCGTATAATTAAATTTCTTATCTTAAGCCAGCAAATCTGAAAACAAAACCAATTTTAGTTTCTTAAAAATTTTACCATAAAAAATATAAATCAAATTATCTAAAAATGTAATCACCTTTTCTAGTCGAGACTTAGATATGTGTTCCTCTAAGATGTTCCTAAAAAGAAAAAAATATGTTGAGTAAATCCGATAATTGTACAAACCTTATATATGATTACCTTATGCAAAAATAACTAAAAATGCTTCACAAAAATAACAAAAATAACTAAAAATGCTTCACAAAAATAATATATGTATAAAAATAATATAAAAGTATATGTCATTCATTTAAATTTAATATCCCAAAATAATCTTGTAGTAAGACTTTAAATATTTTGCCCAACTTCATTTATTAAATTCTATTAAAAAGAAGCAAGCAGGTTGTATGTATAACTTTAATTACAAAACTGCAACTGTATGTATATGAAATACTAGCATCTCACTTCTCAACTCAACAAGAAAAATAATCAATTTATTGCAAGAATGTTCTAATATTTTCTTCCAAATAAAGGTATCATCCCTTCCTTTTGCAACTTAAAATTGAAGAAAGGCAAAATAATGAAGCCTCCAAATTATTATCCCTATAATTAGAAGCCTGCAACAAAACAGAAGTGTGACAACACAGTCTCCAATTCTTAGTTATATAGTCAAAATTGAGTATTTTGGACATGCATATATTTCTATTCATCTTTCTGACCAAGCATAAGATCCCTTACAATTAAAATTTGATACACAAAATTTGATTTAACATTGCATTTTTTTAGCAACAGTATTTCCAAATTCTCAAGTATATAGGCCAAAATTTAAATATTAAGATGGATTTAAATGAAAATTTAATACAGAATTGCACTTAAAGGAAAAACACCCTGGAAATCAAATTTTATGCATTTAGTCCTTTAGTTATTTTATTCAACTGCATTAAAGCAGAAAAACTTCCTGTGGATAAATTTTGTCTAAAATTTGATAGAAATCTAAAACATTTGCAGTAAAGAACATACACCAAATTTTATCCTTCTAAAAATGAATTTTCCAGAGAGAGTATTACTAGAGAAAGTGTAAAACATTGAAATTCATTAAAACCTCCAGGTCATACTAACAATATTTTCTTTTTGTATATATAGTGAACATTTGATGATGATTTTGAAATGCAGTATTTTTTATTTTACATAACATTAATTACAATATCTTTTAGGGAAAATAAATATTGTCTTTGTCCTTTTTCAAAGCAAATTGTTTCAATCACAGTAAAAAAAATGTTTTACAACACAATTTATGAGACATTAATAAACAAGGAAAGAATAAAATCAATAATTGATAGCAAATAATGTATTTTATTTAAAAAATATAGAATAAAATTAATTTAAAATAAATGTTTTAACATAATTGTTTTAAGAATTAACACTAAAATAATTTGCTATAATTCATGCATCTTTTGAAAATTTTATCATTAAATGTCACTTCATAAGCATAAGACATATTTGCAGAAAAGATACATTGAATGCATTTTCAATGATCCTTCAAATAGATATATTTTTAAGGGGAATTAAGGAATAACATGTAAATAGATATTTATATATGGTAATAAATAGAAAACATGTGAATTAAAAGAATCCCTATTATGTTAACTAAATACATAGCTCAACATACTTTTCTTTTTGACTGTACATTCTATAAATGAAAACATCACGGTTGTCAACCAAATCATCGGTAGGTCTAAGATCTAGAATAAATAAGAATAATTTCAAAGAAGCAATAATGTAAATATAAAAATAATAACAATAAAAAAAGAACCCAATGAAAATCCTAATGCTGTGAATAGCCTCTTAATCATTTAAAAAATTTATTACATTTAATAAAGAGAGTTTCTTATTTCAATACTTTTCTGTTAGCAAGTGAAAAATCGCCAAAGAATGTAGAATTCCGCCAAATTTCTTACGCCAAATTCACGTTTGGTTCCAGTTGGCAACATTTACGCCCGGCTAACAGAAAAATACCCTTATTTCTTTATATGAAAAAATTTGATTTAATAATAGAGTGTAAGTTATAACAGCTCTTTGGTGCTTATTACACATTAGAAAATTTATAAATATCACTACTTTTAAAGAAAAGTAAAAATAATTATTAAAAAAAAAAGAGTAAGAGAGAGAAATGGAAATAATAATTGTTTTAAATTTTATCACTGATGTTTTAACATCACAGAGCTAATTTATCAATAATTTTTGGAATTTATGATCTCCTCTTTTAATGAATAATAAAAGAAGGCAAAACTCGAATATAATAAAATATCATTCACTATATAATTGACTATAAAATATTATAAGATCCAGAAGCAATCTAGGCATTCAGTTTGTTTACTTTATAACCTATATATCACATTAACTAAATGTTTATGAAAAAAAAAAAATGCAAGAAATTGCTCCAATTATGCAAATACATATTCCTAAACACTATATAATTGATCAGCGTAAATATTACAAAAGTTCAGTTTAAACTAGATTTAGAATAGACACTTTTTAAGAACAAATTCTATGTTAAATAGAGGATTCTAAAAATTTAACACATAGCCAACATTTTGACTACAAAAACATTCAACAACTCTGTATGAATTTACTTTTCAAAGCCAAATTAGTAGGGATAAATAAGAATAATGGATTATTAATTGAAATTTTAAAAAAATGAAATTTAATTAAATAAATTCAGAGTTGTAAAACTGAAATTAATTAAAATCATTTCATTAACTTAAATTAAATAAACTGATTGAAACAACTGCTTTCTATGTTTTAGCAATCTTGTTTGGATTCAAGAGCAATAGCCAACTAATTCTTTGAATTAAAAAAAAAATGATTGAAAAAAAATGTTATAAGTTTTTAAACAGAATTGTAGCAATATTTATTTACTTAATTTTATTTGAATTCAATCAACAAAAGCTATTTATTAAATAAAAAAAGGTTGTACACACAATTTATAAAAATATGCTCAAATCTAAAAAACATGCAGAGAAATCGATACTATAAATACCTTTTTCTGGATCAATTTCCATACTTGATAATAATTTTTCTAAATCTTGATGGCTACAAATAAAAAGTACATCATCATTTCTCAAATTAAATAATTTTAATTGACATATATTGTCCATAATTATTAAACATTCTATTAATATAATCTAAATATAATAGTAATTACCTTTTAGGTTCAAGAAGAAGAAGCAAATCTAAAATCAATCTTTCAACAGTAACTGAAGCATATTGAAGGGATTTATTAATCTTCTCTCTAAATTCTACAAGTTCAGGAATCTAAAAGAAAAATTATAAGATATATACTACAGATCTTCTGCAATTCTCATCTGTATTAATTTAAAATTAAATTAGCCTATCATGCACACAGAAATAAACAAATAAAAAGTTTTAGAGCAATAATGAAATAAACTAATAAGTAAATAAATGAAAATCAGTAAAATAAGAATTTACCTTTGTAAAGGATCCAAACTTATAACCAGATAATAAATAGTCCACTATCTGCAATGAATAAAAATTATAACATAAAAAAAAAGAAAAATCATAATTATTTAAATTTATAATAAAGGTATACTTTTTTTTTTTTTTTTTGTACTATCAGTTGTTAGATCATTTTCATTAAAAAATTCTTCGTATTTGTAAGCAACATTTACTGATCAGATTTCTTAATCTAGTATATTTATATAAACAACCTACAAAAGCTTTCCCCAAAATGCGCTTTACATGAGAATTTACAAATTAAATCAATTCTTATTTTTGAATGACTTGACAATCCTTTGCAATAATGCAATAATCCAAATGCAATAAATTATTAAAAAGATGTATTTAAAAAAACATCTACCTTTAAAACCAGGAATAGTGTAGGAAGAGAAAAAAAAAAAAAAAAAAAAGCAATAATTTTTTTTTTTTTAATTATTCATATAAAGAATGTACACCTTGCTAGAAAAACAGTGTATCTATGATAAAGCTTATCTTAATTTTAAACAAGTACAAATATTTTCATAAAATTTAATGTTTCAAGTAAAATTAACAAGTATATGTACTTATGTTCATTTGAACATGAACTAAGATAGAGTCACCTTCAAAAATATTAACATATAAGAACAAAAACTTACATCTTTATAATTAGTTGTGTAAAAGCGTATGCAATTTCCTAAGACATTTAAAGAAGTAGAGAAAAATGCTGCTGACTGCAAGGAATCTGTAATTAAGTACCTGTAATATATTTATTTTTAGCATGCAAATAATCTAAGATGGCAGGGAATAATTAAAAAATAAATTAATGTACAGAAGGACAAACATATTATAAAAATACCCACAGTTGTAAAAATGTAAGTTTCTCATAAGAAATATAACATGAGAATGCTTAAAAGCATAATTTACTTTATCATTTCTATAAATCAAGCCTAAAAATTCATAAAATTATATAAATTATACAAAATATTAGAAGAATTTTCATTACGCTTAAAACAGATGAATGAATGCAATCATTACAATCATTAAATACTTCAAAAATACAAATTTATTAATTTTTTTTAAAATTAAAGAATATATTATAAAAGCCACCAACTGTACATTAAAATAATAAATGATTACTTCAAAAGTAAATTAATTTTAAAAATCTAAAATATTATTTACTGTATAGGTTTGAAAATTCATTAAAATTAATGAAAACATTGCCCATTCATAAAATTGTTGTCTTTGAAAACTAAATTTTTTGAAATTTAAAATGTGAAAATAACTTTTGAGCAATATTATAACCAAAATTTTTTAAACAAAAAAAAGTGAAAATTTTGAAAAAGCTATATTTAAATGAGCATTTTTACTACAAAAGCATTAACTAACTACCAAATTTCGTAATTCAAAGTCAAATGGTCTAACTTGTTAAGCATTTTGCATGATTTTTACAGCACACAATTTACGCATTATAGTATGCCAGTCAAAAATATTTATGTTAAAGGAGAATTATATATATGTGTAGATAAATAAATTCATTCTTAAAGTTATTTATAAACTCATTATGTGAATTTCATTTCCAAGCAACACATCACTTTCTCATGTTCCTCAATCTGTATGCAAATAAAATAAATATTAAATCTATCTCAACTAAATTTAGAGAAAATCCCCTTTTGAAATTATATAACCTCTGAATACATTTTACCATTATGTCTTCCTGTTTTCTGCTTCCTATTTGAAGTGTATTATTTACAGGGCAAAGATTTTAACAAAGAACTTTATAGTTATTAACACTATTAATTAATAGATATAGATTACAGCTAGTTTGAAAATCACCCAGGAATGTATCAAAATAGAAAGATTCATATAACTAATAAATCTAAAAAGAATAAAAAATAACTAATCACCCTAATGTTTCCAGCTGAACATGTTTCACATCAACATTTTCATACAAACTATAACTTGCTCCAACAGCACCTAAAAAATTTCAAAAATATTATTAATCACTTAAAGGAACATGGCAGTTCAGTAATTATTGAACAATGAACAATAATTACAACCTTAACTAATTTGATAAAGATTTTTACACTTTTGCTGTATATTGATGTTTACATAAATAGCCACAAATAATGCTTCAGGCATTTATATATATTTCCATGTCAATACTGGAAATGTGATTTTCATTTATGAAAATTATATGAATACTGGTATAGAGATGTTTAATGATAAACTGCTCCAGATCTATGACTGAACATTCCATACTTCTAATTTCTTGCTATAATGCCAAAATTTTACTTTTTTTTATAGAAACAACACTATATTTACAAATTGGGGGGGGGAGAGATCCAATAATGAAATAAAGTTTATAACACTGTACATTAATTTGAATCTGTTTAGGTAAGCTGACAAATTAGTTTAGGTAAAGTAATTCATTTTCAAAAATATTTATATTCTCACTTTCTCTATATATATGTATTGAGAGAAGAAAATATTATAATATTCCTCATATTATTTTAACATAGTTTTACACGGCAAAAAACAACAACAACAAATTTCCACCACCTAAGTAGTTAATATTATTTAATAATAAAGCCATATAAGGTTTATTATACCAAAATTTAGATTTATAAATTTTTAACTGAATATTTTTTTAACATTACTTTTAATTAGTCTATTTTTCCAACTTTATGATGGTAGTAATGCTATTAAATTACAGCAAGGTCACATGAATAAAAAGGGAGAAAGGAAATAAATATTGGAGAAATTACTAAAACTTTTTGTGTAGATAAAATATTTCATGCTCCAAACAGATATCTGATAAGGAAGGACTGAAGAGAATTTTGAACTATGAATCCTCAACGGTTTGTCAAAGATTCAGAACAATTTAACTTTATAAATTTTCTTGACAGATTTCTTCTCAAATGTGACAAATCTAAAAATTAGTCCAGTAAAAACACATCTAGTTTTCCTTTCTTTCTATTTTTAACATTTTTCACGAGTTAACTAAAACTAGAGAAACTATTTAATCAGGAAAAGATGAATCACAAAACCATTTCAGGTTTCTAAGAAATATAATTCTGAATAATATCTTTATAGCATGATAATGCAAACGAGTACTATAGAAATTAAATGGCTTAGATCAGAATACTAGGATCAAAGGTTGCAAAATAAAGGGAAACTACAAAGTAAGTTACATCCTATATTCCAAAATTTAAAACAGAACTACCAAGTAAAAAAAAAAAATACAATATTCAGAAATGATCTAAATAATTAAAAGGTTAATAAAGTAGCCTATAACCACAATCCAAAATCATAAATTTAATTCAGGAAGTGAAAAACAATGTCTCATTTAAAAGCAACACAACATATATTTTAAGATGGACCACATAATTTTTCACCTTGGTCAGATGATAAGGAGAAAAACAAAGGATTCAGTAAATAAATGTAGAAGGCTGCAAAAATCTAAATATAAAATATTACATTTATTCTTTCAAAAACTTTTAAAAAACATTTTAAGAAGAGATCTTACCTATAATATTGTATAACTTAATTAGTAATAATTTTATCTGGTAATTTGATGGACTATGCTTCAAACCATTTTCGAGCACTACCATTACCTGGCCAATTAATCTTTCATCACCTATAAAAAAATCAAATATAATTACATGATGCAATAACATATATATATATATATAAATTATATTATATATAATAATATAATATATATATATATATAATATAATATATATATATATTATATATATATAATATATAATTTTGCAGATGCATGACAGAAAGAAGAAACTACTGAAATTTTAACTTTGATTTGTTTAACCACAGGAGTCATAATTTATACAAGAGAAGCAATGATAAAATGTTGGTTTACACTGTAATGCAAGAGCAAGGGTTATCACAATTCTCCCCCCTACAAAAAATTTGAGATTCTAATAGGGATTTCTTTAGCACCTGTCGATTAAGGCACGGGAAACTTAGGGATTTTTTTTTTTAAATAGTTGTGCAGGTGCTGAAGGCTTTTATCCCTTCATTGCTTGCATAGGAACCATGGAGTAAGAATTTTTGTTAAGTGTATGTTAGAAATAATTAAATAAAAAGATGAGAATTGAATAAGAAAATAAGAAACATTTTTAGAATGAAATCAAGCACTAAATTAAGAATAAATTAAAAAATATCATTACATATATTTATACTTCTGAATTGTATTTAAGAAAAAGCACCGATAAACTCAAGTTTTTATAAATTTTAAAACTACACAAAACAAAAATTTTAAAAACATTAAGCAAATTTTTAGATAATTTTCTGAAATTCTATTTTAAAAACTCAATTATTTAAATTTAAAAAAAACTATAAAGTTATTTTAATTATATCTGTGTAAATTTTTACAATTTTTATTATAAATGAAAACTACTTTTACAACTTCAGAGAAATTTTGATTCCTTCAGCATTTAATCTTTAAGATTTTTGCATATACCATAATAAGACTACTGCAAACCCAAAAATATTCTGAAAAAAGGGTGATTTTAAAGAAAATTAAAGAAAAGTGGTTTTCTTTAAAATCACCCTTTTTTCAGAATATTTTTGGGTTTGCAGTAGTCTTATAATGGTATAAAATCCATTTTGTGATAATTAATAAAGGAAATAAGAAGCAGCAAAAAATTGAAAGTACCACTGAAAGTTATAACAAACCATCAAACATACTTGTAACATAGACAAAATTAAAACATATTTCTTTATCTCATTACTTAGAAGAATTATTTTTTCAGCACTGCTTCTCAAAATTCAACTGTCAGTAGATTCTTAAAAATACATTTAAATACTGATCAATAAGGAAATGCTTTTAGTTCAATTGTTTTCTTTTAATTATATTTATTAGTTATATCTTTTAATTATATCTATTATTTAATTAAAACTAATCTTTAAGATTAATTAAGAGTAAAATATTTTATAATAATATTTTATATATATAACAAAAAAAAAAAACAAATAGTAAATACAAAATTAATGAATTCTGAACATTTAAATCTTTTGAATTCCTCTTCAGTATTTTTCTTTAGTCATCAGCTAAAAATAACTTACCTGTTTTTTGCCAAATACTGACTAACATATGAGCAGCTAGAAGACAATAATCATCAGCAGGTTGAGTTTCAGTAGACAACAAATTTTTACCTGAAAAAAGTCACATTTTTTTTAAGAGCAAATCGTGAATACAAATTGTACTAGTTCTATATTCTAGCAAGGAATTAATTTATCCTTTAAAGAACATTTATAGCAGATATCAATTCGAAACTTTTATCAATCATTTTTATAAATTCTATAAACACATGGCAACAGTCAGAAATTTATTTCATTTTACCAACTGAAAATAAATTTGTTTTTGATGGGATATGAATTTTTACTCTGTTGGCTTTTTCTGAAGTGATACATATTCTTGAGAAAAAAAAGCATTAAATTTCGTTTTTGCAATGAAATTTCTTCTGCAAAAGCATTTGAAATAAGCTTATGAAAAACAGTATTAGATGATATAAAAAAGTCTAAGAGTGGTAGAGAATCCATTGTAGGTGACATGAGATCTGGTAAAACATTTGTTTCAATTGATGAACAAGACATTGATAAGAGTAGAGAATTGGAGCTTGTTGATCATTATTTGATAATGAGCAAGTTTTTATATTATTTGGTTCCTATACAAACATTTAAAAAAAATCATTTAAAGCCAATTTTGTATTTTTTTTCAAAAACAATAATATGCTCAAGTTGTCTGAGAAATATTTTCTCACACGGATTTATTCCTTTCTAAAATGAATTTTTATTAGTGGTAAAACATGAATGTATGCTTTTGATATAGAAGTAAATTAATAATCAAGTGAATAGAATTTGAAAGGAATAACGAGATTTACAAGGTCATACCAAAGTCACTAAATATGAATATATAGCTGATGTTGAATGTTGCATGCTCGTGAATAATGAATTCTTAACAACTCACTAGATAGCCAATAAAGATTATTATTTGAGTGTTTTATGTCATTTGTGTGAAGCAATTCATTGAAATATGGTGAGAAAATTCAAGATGCACTACGATTAATGTGTTTCCTTATAATTCATTTTAATTTGAATTTATAGCTAAACATTCAATAAATATTGCTCCACAAGCTTCATTCTTGACTGATACCATCCAATGTGCCTTTTTCTTATTACCATATATAATCAACATTTGGAGTCCATTAATCCAATAAATAAAAATTCATTACCAACTCCAATGATTTTTTAAAAAAACTGTATAAAAGATATGTTTTGATGAGTGGAAGAAACACTGTCAAAAGTACACTGCAGCCAGAGGAGATTATTTTGCAGGAACTGCAAAAACTTTTGGGCAATAAATTGATACCCTTCGTATTATGCCACTTTTCTGGTTGGTTTTTTTTTCTTATCATAATAATGATTAAAATAATCAATGTAACTTTGATTCAACTTACCAAACTGTAAGGCATGATTGTAGCGCTCAGTTAATTCGCGGACATAGGCATACTGTTGGGTAAGTTCAGAATTCAAGTGATATCCATAAAAGTGATACAAACGTGAATAACACAGATGGCGATACATTTGTTTTACCTAAAGATACAATAAGCAATAAAATTACACCTATATAAAATTGAAATAAAATTGTCTGAAATAAAATTGTAACACAATAGAAATATTTTTTAAAAATGAAGCATTAAGTTTGAATCGTCACATACAAAGTAAATATATAAATGGTTTATTTACCTAAAAGGAAGTAACTGAATAAGTCAGAATAAGTTTTATTTGTTAATTATAGAATTGCCAAATCGCCCTGTTTCAAATTATTTGCAAAAAACACCTTATTGTTTCTTATTTAAAAATAATGATTTTTATATGCATTTAAAATACAGAGGTAAAAAGTACTTAGAAATACTAGTAAATTTCCCAATAATCAAAGAGTACTGCACTTTCATGATAATTATTATTCTTACATCAATACTATTGAATAAAACTAGAAACTATAATAATACAGAATAATAAAAATTTACTGAGTCAAAAAAATTATTACACTGTGCCATTAATTAGAGTAAGAGTTAGCAATGAATGCCAACAAAGATATTAAATGTGTTGAAAACAAAACAAAAATATATGCATTTCACATTTGTTACTAACAGTTTCTTACATCTTTTGGGAGTGTGATATTTTCAGTAGAACTTTCTAGCACCAATGAAGCTTTAATCTTTTCTAGCACCTGTAAGAGAATTTCATTAAAAATAAAATTTTATACCAATTTTAAAACACTAAAAATATAATCATAAATTTTTGTGAAAATGGTTTGATGTTAATGCTCTGCATTAATATCAAAAATTTCATTAATATCCATATCATAAACAAAGTAATAAGGAAAATACCAATTTGATTTCTTCTTCTGTAATAGACACATAATCCATAACATAGGTTAGGTCAATGAAGCAGCTTGCTTTTGTTCCAAAATGCTCATAAAATCTAACTAATACATCTACCATAGAACCTGCAATAAAAGCAATTATTTTTTAATTCCAAAGTAAATAAAAATCTGATACATTTGCAGATACATGATATATAAAGAAAGCTCAAAATATCAATAAGATTATCACATCAACAATTTCTATTACATAAAAACCATATAAGTTATGAAGATGAGATCACGTCATAAAAAAAAATAATAATAACCAGCTAAATCTGAAAATAATTTTCACATAGAAAATTCTTAAAACTAATAACTTTATTCAGATCTCAAAAATATAAAAAAATGTTTTCTTTAAACAAATGAGTCGGAAAAAGCTACAACTTGAAGTAAGTTTAACGCAGCACAAAATATCAAAGGAAGCATTAATACTACTGAATATATACTACCACAAAACCCATAAATATACAAGTTTTACAGATAGCCTTTTCCATGATACTTTATAAATTACTTGTTTACAAAAATTCAAATAATACTATTAAATATCATTACAAGAGTAATTTTAAAATGAAAAGTTAATGCATGTAGATGTATTTACTCAACTGCCATATCAGACAAAAGCGACAATTATATAATTATAAACTCATAAATGGACACCATAAATAAATGAGAGCGAAAATGGGAGTGTGTGGGGGAGGGGGAGAATCCAGATTTTAAGAAAGATCTAGAAAATGCCCAGAAATGAATATATATGTATATATAAGTAACCAATCTAAAGTAAAAAATAGTTTGAAAACGAAACTAAAATGAAAACAAAACAAAATAGTTTCGAAATCGCAACTAAAATTTATTACCTATTCAAACTAAAACCAAAAAAAAAAAAAAGAAGAAAGAACTTCATAGTATTTAGAGAGCGCAACTGCAGCTATTTCTAAAACACAGATGAATTGAAACAAAAGTATTAGAATCAAGTTAAAAGGAAAATAAAAAAATAACAAATAAAAATTAAACCAAAACAATTATAGAAAAATAAAAAAGAATCCGGCCTGAAGACTTTTTCAAGGGTCACCCTCAGGCAGGGATTCAAAGAAAGGGATTTTTTCTGTGAGGAAAAACAGACATTTGTCTAATAATGATTAAAACAACAATTGTTGTTTTGTATTTTCCTTTCTGTTAAAATGGTATATTTCTTGGGCATAATTACAGGGGATTTTCGGGTCACGAGGAATCATTATTAGACAAATGTCTGTTTTTCCTCACAGAAAAAAATCCCTTTCTTTGAATCCCTGCCTGAGGGTGACCCTTGAAAAAGTCTTCAGGCCGGATTCTTTTTTATATTTTTTTATAATTGTTTTGGTTTAATTTTTATTTGGTTTTTTGATTTTCCTTTTAACTTGATTCTAATACTTTTGTTTATATATATATATATATTGTCATTTCAAAAATTACAATTTGGAAAAAATATGATTATTTTTTGATCAAACACTATTTTCAACATAAGCACTACAATATAATTACAAAGATAGGGTGAGTAATGAGAAACTGATGCAAAAATTAAGTATTTTTAACCTCTAAGACAAAATCTTTGCATTTTCTAAACATAGGATGTTTTCTGTTTTAAAATAAGGCATAAATTGTATAGAAAAATTTTAAAAAAATGACTTCTTTAAATTTTAATATTAGTTTCAGTATTTGCACATCTATTGTTACAGAAATGATGTCTTTTTTGTCTTGGCAGAAACAGAAAAATGATCAAATTATCAATACCAAAATTAAGTCTACTTTAATAAGATTAACAATAAAGATCTGTGATCTTTTTCAACATTTCTCAAAATTAGTAGTTTATTTAATTAGATATATCATATCTGAAAATGCGAATAGTGATGTAGAAGCATAGCATGACCAAAAAGTTTGTATTTGTCTTTTATATATACAACAACAAACAAGATTTGGCACGGCTGAGATTGGAAGAATAGATTTTAAAATTTTATTAATTTTACATGCAATATTAAAATGCTAAAAACTAAAGCATTCCAGAATGGCTACCATTACAAGACTGGCAAAAGTTTCATAAAATTAATGATAGAACAATGCCATGTTCTGAGTTTTTTATGAAATTTTTTAATAGAAGAGAATAGCAGGATTCAGAAACAGATTATGTATATAAAAAAATTGTCTTATTGTTTCTTACTTCTGAAGTTTAATAAAGAGATTTTTTAAATGTTTAGAATTCCAAAAATTTAATAAAAACTTGCCTTCTACATATAAGAAAAAAATTACAGAAAATCGTAATTATATTTTTACAAAGAAATGAAGATGTTTTAACAAGTCTTAATTTCCATAAATAATGGGAACAAATTCAAACACTTTCAAATTGTAACAAGTATGGAATATTATTTATTTAATACTCCCAAATAATTATTACGATAATAATAATAAAAAAAAAAATTGTAATAAACATTGTTGAAGAGGGAGTGTGAAAAATTAAGTGACCATTATGTGTTGGAATAAGTGGATTTCTCTTAATTGTTTCTTTTCATTGTTTTTTTTTTTTCTTGATGTACCTGGTAAACAGGCCTTTACAACTATGCACTCAAATATTTGTATTCAATATTAGTGAAACCAAACTAAAGCTTTCTTCACACTTCTCAAGAAAATTAAGCACTTTTTAAGGACTTTTTCTTGAAAATAAGCACTTTAAGGTGCTTAAACGTGGTTTTCAAATTTAAGCACTTTCTATGATGCTTAATACCCTGAAAGAGATATTAAAATAAATATATAGCACATACGGTATACTCATTTTGGAATGAGCCCCTCCCCTTCTCACGAGCACAGTGTTGAAAATTACTCATATTGTAAGAATTAAGCCAAATCTTTTTTTTTTTTTTAAATGTAATAGGTAAGATAAGATTTTTTTCTTTAATAATAAATTACCTATTTTATTAGAAAGAGGACTATTTCTTTTAATTAGTTCATCAAGTAATTTAATTTGAGCTAAGTAAGGTCCTCTTAATTTTCTTCCATCTCTCACACCATTTTGTTCTTCAACAAGAGCTTCCACGAAGTCAATTGCCTTTTGGAAATCATAATCAACTGCATCTTCAAGCTTCTCGTAGCTAAAACATAAATACAACACTGAGTAATACAATAAATAAATAAATATGATTATAATACTTTAATAAAAAGTAAAAATTAGACATGAAAATAATTTTAATTATTCTAGAAGAAAGGAGGATTTTTTTCTGCAAATTAAAATGCACATATTATATATAAAATATTAAATGAACAACAAAGAAAATTAAATTTTAAATCTGAAATAAAATAAAGGCCTAAAGTTAGCAAAAATAAATCTGTCTCAAAAGGAATTTTTTCCCTTATTCAATTAATTTCTTTCAAATCTTAATAACTGAGCCTAGAATAAATGTGTTCCAGATTAAATTCCAAGGAAATGTAATGAAGGAAATATGCATGCAAATTACACAGTGGAAATTTTTCTATCCTAAAAGATATGAATAGTTACAATGAACTATGAAGTCTGTGATAATAATGGATTTAAAATTAATTAGCCAAAAAGAAATAATGAGATACATTAAAAGAAAAAAAACTGACTAAAATAGATATTTCAGTTGTATTTATGAAATAACTACCTGCCTACAACTCCCTCTGAATAAAGGAAATAATGCTCATTTGGTATTAATTTATTCTAATAAGTAATATGAATATTTGAATAAATTTATCAAAACACATAGTACTTTTTGAGTACTTAGAAATAAAAAAAATTGGATTTCTTTAAAAAAAATGATAATGGCACAAAATTATATGATACAATACCTATTTTCTTCAGGTTGCCAATTACAATCCACAAGGTGACAAACAGAATTGAAATATTCTTTATAGTAGGACCACTGATCAGGGCTAGAAAATAATCGAAATATTGTTTAATATGATTAAATAAATACAAAAAAAAAAAAATTAAAAATTAATTAATTCAACTTAATTTTCTTATTTGCTTATAAATATAATAAATTCCCCACATAAAAAAGGCATTAAGAAATTTAAGAGAACAAGTGAATTTAAATTTACCTGCCAAGAATCAATTTCTTATAGGCTTGATTTGTTTCCGGCCACTTTTCCAACTTAGCTAAATACTCAGCTTTCCTTTTCAATAATGTATCTTGGTATGGTGACAACTTTTCTAAAGAAATTGCATTATATTTGTAAAATATATAATTAACAAAGATATCTTTATATAGCTTAGAAATTAAGCAAAGCATTGCAGGAAAAAACAATTAAAGTGTTGTAATATATTGGTAAATAAATAAAAACAGGAATAGCATTATCCCTGATAAATATAATCTAAGATATTCAATAGAATATAAAATTTTTGTTATGAATAGTTGGACATAGTACAAGATAGTGTATCAACTCCAACGAAATATTTTAAGAAATAGCAGATTTTTTTTTTTTGGGGGGGGGGGGGGGGAATTTATAATGCTACAATTTTCTTACTGATTACAAGTAGTTCATAGTGTAATGGAATGCTGTTTATATAATTTATTGTTCACAAGTCAATAAATTTAAACACAGTTTTTAATAGTGAGCCTGCATTCCTTAAAATAATAATTGGTTTCCGGTTAGGTATGTTCAAGCAATTTTAATTTCAAAAATAAATCTGTAGGATTTCTCTATTTTCATAATGATAACAAATGGCACCTTTAAATTCTTAATTGATACTAATAAATTTTAAATGCTCTTATATATACATTATGCTCTTATATATATCTTATTATATATGTTGGTCAATACATAAAATAATAAAAATAGAACAATTCAATTAAATAACATTAATAACAGTGGTGTTTATAGAATATAAAACTCCAATAATTGCATTAATTTTTAATTTATAATCCTATAATTCAAAAAATAAAAATTTAGTTACAAAATAGTTTACCTTTCAAAGGGCCTTCTAGAACTTCAATAGCTTTATCATACTTCCCTTGTCTTTCAAGAATCATGAGATACAACTGTACTTCTAAAAATATATATAATTACTTTAAAAAAAAGCTTCTCAAAAATGAGAGAAAGAAATAATAAATAATTATTTATTGCCATGAGAGCATCAGTGAATTTTTCACCTGCTTCTGCCTCCAGTTTTCCTTCCTTTACAAATTTTTCAGTCATTCTTTCAGCCAAAGGGAGCAGCATTCCTCTTGCCAGGTTTACTTCTGCTACATCAGCCTAAACAATATTTCAAAAAATCAATCTAATGATAGCTACAATTCCAATTTTCAAAAACAGAACTTTTTGAAATAAAATTTCTGAATAAAACTTCAAAATACAGGAAACAAATATATCAGCAATTTGTTGGTCTTATATATCTAGTGAAATATATACTGTCTTGCTGAATCTTGAAATAACTTTGTGAGATTTATAATTTTATGGATTGGAAAGTATTAGTGTAAATTTCTCAATTATCATGAAAATGAACTGACATTTGTATTTCATCATTCTCATTTTAAGAGATCGGCTATTAAAAGTGACTTCAATTCCTATCAATATCATTACAAGTCATTCTTTAATTAAGAGAGCTCGGCTAAGCAATTTTCTTGGATGAGTCATCCTTTTCTTATCAAATATTGTTTAGACAAGCCCATTAACTGCCCCAATCAAATCCTCTGTAAAACAATAGATATTCATTTTATATCCAGAACTTCTATAAGTCTTTTGAACTTCACCAACTATCCTGTATTCATGGAAAATTCTTTTTATCCATTGTCATTTAATCGCCTACTTGGCTAAAAGATGGGAATCAATGCTAATAAATTCTGCATGTTCATAATTACGCCTCATCTTCCATATATACTCCATTATAAAGACACTAATAAAAATGTTATAATTTGTTTAGTTAAGGGATTAGTGTCAGAATTTTTAGTTTAATTCTCAAAGAGAACCTAATAAAAGAATAAGACAGAAGCTCAAACAAAATGATAAATTTACAAATCTATAACTGAGGATATCATTCTAAAGATATACTTTTTCAGCTGTATTTCAGGCAAAAAAATTGTCCCTTTCTTCAAAACTATATTCAAAGATGAATTTCGTGACAAGTAGGAAGGTCTGCCAAACATAACATAATATTTTTACATCATTTTTTTTTTTTTTTTTGCCTTTTTGCTATTTAATGGAGTAGATAAAATATTCTTGACAATATATAGGTTTTCTGGGACATTTTCTATTTGTTTGTCAATGTAATCTTACATAAATTGTATGCAAATGTTTTGAAACTGTGGGTTTTTTAATTGCTTTGGCAAACACTTCAAACGTTGCAATTAATATTGAAATTACCCAATGACAGTGTTGCCCTATTTCCATGACAATTCAAAAATATATCTACTTTTCTGTAGGAATCATGCAAAAGTTTCAGAATTTTTATGTTACAAGTCTTATTGGCCCCTTTTTAATTCCAAGAGAGGATGGTGAGTGCCAACCTCATCTTTTATTTAAGGTATTGATTTATCTGTGGGGATATTGTAAATAGCAGATTCTGCACCAGACTTAATAATAGTTATTGATCTAATTTTCTAACAGCTTTTTTAATGGCTTTGTGGCATCATGGAACTTAATTCCCTTCAGAAAGTTCAAATATACTTCACAAAACAGGAGTGAGGTTATTAAAATAATATGATTTTAATGTCTATCATAATTTGATACTTAAGAACACTTTGTTGCCATAATCATGACCATCCAAGGTATGCATAAAAGATTTAAATGAAATTAAATACATTCAATATTCTCAGTGAGCCAGCTGGTTGCCAAAGTTGGCTAGAAAAAAATATTTTATGCATGTAGTGTATGCAAGGATGGAAATAGGCAAAGAATAAGCAGTTTTATAAAATTTGCATTTTATAAAGTTAGTAAAAAATATTGTAAGCAAAAGTGTTTGTCTAAGATCACATAGTACTAAATTTTAAAAAAAGAAAAAAATACAAACCTGCATTACTAAACTCATCACTGCCCAGAAATAGTATGGATTTTTTGGTTTTAACTTATAAAGAGCCATAGCTGTTTGTTGTTGCTTCTTATAATCACCATTGCGGACATGAGACATGAAGAGATGAGACAATAGTTCTTCATTCTGGGGATCTTTTTTAGTTGCTCTTTCATAGGCATCAGCAATCAGTTCAACTAAAAGTTACAAACAAGAGAGTTAAATGATGAAACCAGCCCTCATTTGATTATGAAATTAAATACAAATGTTATAAACAAATATATTTTGATTTTTAACTTTCTTAGCAATCAAATCAATCTTTTCCTTTCTTCATGTTTCATTCAAATGCAAATCATTGTTATTTATAGATCTTCCAAAAGTTCTTGAGCCTTCAAAATATTTATTAAATAATCAAAAGTGTGGTTTGAACATTTTCAAAACTCTTTCTAAGAATCTAAGAAAATATTTGAATTTTAAGTTATTATATCAAAACAACTGCAGGGATAATTTGCAATTTCATTTCAAAAAATTCACTATGTTAATGTAAAGCACATGCAAGTATGCATATTTTAAAACTAAAAAAAAAAGAAAAGAAAAAAGAGAACAGTTAAAAAATATTAATAAATATTTCACTAATGAGCATAATTTTCAATAGTTTTGTGATGTCATATTGCCAAACAATTTTATTCAGCAAAGACAAAGAGCACTTTAGTAAATATAATAATAAGTATTTTTATTTTTTTTAAATAATTGCCAAATTGAAGTTACTTTTTGTGAATAAAAGCATTCTGATAATTATAGCGTTTACATTTTTCTTAGCTAATAAATGGAAGTTCAGTTTGATTAAGATATGGGCTTTTCACTAAACACTTCCGATATTCCATTACAATCTAAATCCTGAGTAAAAAAAAAAAAATCTAGAAATTCTGGTTTCAAAATATAAAACATTTGAAATTCTAGGAGACAATCAGCCCCGCAATTGGATATTTAGAAAGTACAAAGTAGAACTACAATTATAAAAAAACACCTTCTGAGGTTTATTCTTTGATTTTCAATTTATCTCTTGAAGACTATATATTTAAGATATATTGCTCTTTAAAAAAATCCTGATTTCATTTTTAGTAAGAATACATTGAACTCAAATATTCAATAAACTAACAACAAAGAATAATTCTTAATAAAAGTTTGTCTGAGTTATTATAATGGCACATTTAAATTTGAATGTCACATCAAAATAAAATTTCAATAATGTTTGACAATATATTTAAAGTATAAACATATGTAATAAATATGCTCCATCATTTACAGAGTGTCCAAAATGTATAACCATACTTTCAAAAATGAATTAAAAATAAAGATTTTTATTTCCAGCTTTTCATGTTCCATAAGAAAAAAAAAAAAAAGTTTTTTTTTTTTTTTTTTAATGAAATGTAAATTAAATGATATTATGTTAATATTTTGCTATATTCTCATCCCAAAATGATTGTTTGATATTTATTGTAGTTGTAGGATGGTTTATCAAATTTAATTCCAACAGACTCGGCAAGAATGTTAGACTATCTACAGTCAAAGTCCACCTGCAAGATCTACAATTTATAAGGGCAGTAAAGCTTTATGACAAAGTGAATA
Organism: Argiope bruennichi; assembly: GCF_947563725.1. Taxonomy (NCBI): domain Eukaryota; kingdom Metazoa; phylum Arthropoda; class Arachnida; order Araneae; family Araneidae; genus Argiope; species Argiope bruennichi. The sequence goes on from NC_079151.1 coordinate 145,981,618, forward strand.
CTGTGAATATCAATTGGAAACTACAATGGCATAGCAGAAACTGAAGAATGCCTTCACTTAGTCCTTGTAAATTTATTCACAGCGTAGGCCAGCAATTACAAATACAAAGATGAACTGCCCATGATTTGGTGCATAAAATACGACTTTATGCATGACTTATGCATTTATAACTTCAATTTTGCATGAGTTAAAGCCAGATGATAAGCTTTGATGTTGAACATTTGCAGAAGAAATGTTCCAAAAAATGAAAGAGGAAGAAAATTTTCTATAACATATAATGTTTTCAGACAAGGCAATGTTTCAAGTATTGTTAAGCAATACAATACTTAAATATGGGGATTAAAAAAATTCTCACACCATTTACATAAGAGACAACCTTAATGTAAATGTCTGATGTGGTTTACTGGCTGATTGGATTATTGGGCCTTTATTCCCAAGTAAATATCTGCTTACAATTACTTTGATATGCTTGAAATTTTTACATTTCTCCAAGTAAAGGGCTTGCAGCCCAATAATATTTTGTAGCAGGTTAGGGCACCACAATATTAGAATTTGGATATGTGAAAGGTTTTAGATGAAAAGTTCCCGAGTGGTGAATGGGAAGAAGAAGTCCAATGCTGTATACACCTATATTTCCAGACATAACAACTTTTAACTTCTTATGAGGATATCTGAAAACATTGTTTACCAATCTCCAATTTGTGACACTGATGAACTGAAATGTTGAATTACAGTGATCATTCAGAATGTTAATCTAGCAATGCTTTACAGGATGTGGCTAGAAATTTCATAAAGACCTGATGTGTTGTTAACAACAAATTGCACACACGTTAAAATTGTGCAACAAAACATTGCAAAAAAATTAACTTTCATTGTTTCATTATGGAACATAAAAAACCATAAGTAAATAACTTTGTTCATTTATTTGTAATTAATTTTTGAGAGAGTAGCCAAATTTTTTGCACATTCTATAATTTATATATTTATTGAGATACATAGACTAGAAAATCATATGCAAAAAAAGAATGTAAGACTAATATTATACAAATCCTTGTTTAAATCTCATCATATAAAACAGTTATCCACAATACAAAATATATATTTAAATATAAATATTTTATATAACAAACTTCAGTATAATTATCCACAAGTATTTATTATTCAATGAAATTAAAGTATTAGGCCTTTTTAATTTATTTGTTCATAAAACCATTGAATGCACTCAATAATTGGTTTGGATGCACAATTATCCACAGAACATTAATAGTAAGTGCACATTTTTGTAATTTTACGCAAATAAAATTTTCATAAAATTGGAAAAATATGAGTTGCCACAACATGTTTTTAAAAATTTTAAATCTTATAACATCCTGCACAAATAAAAAAAAAATGCATTAAATTTCATTCCTTTTAGTTTCCAAATGAATTAGAAGATAGGATAACTAGAAAACAAAAACAATTCATCCATCAATTTCAAACTTTTGTAATATACTTAAGAAATGCATAGCAGAGTTAAATAATGGATTTATAATTCAATACAGCTTTAAAAAGCAAATGCACATAATAGTTATTTAATACATGCAAAAAAGAAATAGGAAAAACAATACAAGCTATTGTCAAATGGTATAACCATGTAAGAATTCATGATAAGTTACTTGTTAATGAAAAAAAAAGTTTGCAACATACAAAACCAATTACATACAGAATTTAATGGCATATAATACATAGCAAGAAACAATTAAAAATTAAAATTTTAAAAATACAGACTTTTGCCTTTTTAAAATAAATTGCATAAATTCTACGTAAAGATCATTAATAGCCCTTTAGCAGTAGTAACAATTAATTTCAAGTTTACAAAATAATTCATTCAATTTTTTTATATATTTAAATGGGTTACAGTTTTATAAAATATAATTTCAATATTTACTGCTCAGCGAAAAGTTTGTTCAAGTACAATTTTGCATGAATACATATAAAACTCTTATTTACAAATAGCACAAACACTGTGACAGAGAATGATTAAGAGCCTCCTTCTCTCAAGTTCATTTATATCACCTGCTTTAATCATCTAGATGACTAATCCTTAATCTTCAGCCATCCCATGTGAGAGTTATAGAGAAAATTAGTTCCACAAGTGGTCAGAACCATAAACCTATCAATTTCTTTAGAGAGAGAGAGAGGAGAGGGGGAGAGAGATATAGAAGCTCTTTTTAAGTTTTTAAGTGAAAATTAGTGTTATAAAATGATTCTGAACTTTCATCTTGCCAGTAATCTAAAGTTTAAATTTTAATTAAACTTATCAAATTTTAAAGGACAATTTTGGCAGGTGAATTCCAAAATGATAAAATTGATTTACAGAAGCTCATCTTGATCTTTTGCTAATTAATCTTGATCTTAAGTTAATTATTTAAAAATTAACTTAAAATTTTCTTAACTTTCAAATTAGATTAAATCATTTTTTGAGTTAAAAATGCCTCAATTGATTTCAAAACAAGATTATATATATATATATGGGGGGGGAAAGCAACGATTAGCATAAATATGCGAAATATATTTATTAAGATTAAGGGACGAAGGACAAAACATTACTGATATAGAACACATAAAGATACATGAGCATGAGCTGTACATCTTAGTCAGCAGTTCCCACATATATACATAATACAATCTGAAGTATTTTAACTTACGCTTTTGCAGTTCACGATAACATATTGTCATAGCCTGTAGAGTTGGATCATCTGTAGGATCTTCTGCATGTACTTCTTTTATGGTAGTCAGCGACTCATCTAATCTCCCCAATCTTACAAGAGCAAGGGCTTTCAAAGCCTGAAACATAAAATTTTATTCTTATTTTACTTTTAGAAGTCCTATAATAGAATAATTTTTGAAGCATTCAAATCACATTTTATGGAATATACGAGGATTATAATTGTGAGGAAAGATATTTCATAATACATATCAGATATATACAAAAAAAAAAAAAAAAAAAAGCAAATACAAATACAAATAACTGAAAAGGTTTGTTGCTAAAATTTACTTAGAGATCCACATAAAATGTAAATTAAATTTCATTAAAATATTTAACATGGAAAAAAGTCTAAGATTGGAAAATTTTTAATGTTTTAAACCTTAAACAATACTAATTAAAATAGAAAATTCCTTCTCCCAAACATTTCAATTGTATTTGAACTATTAATTTCTAACTAACTGTAGTTACTACTAATAATAAATTAAAAATTAATTTTGGAGGGGAATAAAACTTGTCCTTCTCTGTCTGTATTGAAAAAAATTATCCCTAAAAAGTTAAATCATATCTTTGTTCAAAAAAGTATAGAAAAACTCTGATAAAGCAAAGACAGCTGAACAATTTACAAAAACAAATTCTTCTTTCATGCATTAAATTAAATCTTTCTAGAAAAAAAATCCTATAAACAAATGACGAATTCATTAAAACATAGAAGTAAAAATGATATTTTAAAATACAAATAATTCATACTAGCCTCTTTTGGCTATTAATTGCCTTGTCAAGAGTACTAGTTGTATCTAATTTCAATTAAATCTTCATTATATAATTAAATATTCATGATTTCCTGAATAAAATACTTTTAAACATCAAATTATTACAAGCATTAAAGCTGTGCTATTTTTATAGCTCTGCATAATTTCTGTTTATTGTAGGAATATTTTTAGGAACTTTTTAAACAGAGTTGAGTTCTATGACATTATAATACCACTAAAAACAAGTATATGAATAATCTATCTGAAACAGTACACTGCCTTATGTGGTAATATAATACATTATAAACTGCTTGGATAAGCATCAGAATCTTTTTTTCTTTTTACTTTCAATAAACAAAGAAAATAATATGATTATATACATGGAAAAACAAAATCTATTATTGAGAATTATGCAATAATTTATGAAAATTGCCAAAATTTTTGAAGAAACTACACAACAACATAATTGATATAATCAAACAGATGACTTTTTAAAATTTTAAAATGGTATGAAAGTTATTTTTATGCTGCCTTATTTTTTTAAAACTATGGTGGAAAAAATATCAAAATTTTACTCAATATTTTGTTACCTGAAATTCTATTTAAAACAGAAAAAAAAAAAAAATACTTCAAAGTACACATTCCATCTTTTAAAGCATATCTACTGAATTTGGTGGCTCTAGGTCAAACAGTCTGTTCTGTAGTGCACTGACACATACTTTCTTTTATAAGCATAGATAAAGAATTTTTTAAAGCTCCATGTTATCTCTCCAATCAGATAATAATTGAATAAATTTTAAAACCAGACAAATCAGATATATGTAATTTAAATGTATAAAAACAATTATATAAGTACATAAAAATTCATTTTTATTTTTCAAGTAACTAATAAACATGGAATTTTATCACAATAATACTTTCATATCAAATCTTATTACATATGTAATAATAAAGTTGTAATTCCATTCACAAACTCTTAAGCAAATATTTTATATTTGCATAAGAAATTCGATTTCATTATAAGATTTCTATTTCAGGTTTAAATCTTTAATGAGAATTATGAATTAAATAGTAATATATGATTAATTTTATTTCAGAACTAGAAAATCATTTATTCTCAAGTTTAATTCTTACACCATAGGAATATTATTAATAAATATAGATACCTTAGCACACTGAAAATCTTTTTGCTTCTTAAGTAATTTATCTGCTTCTTGCAGAGCCTTTTTATTGTTCCCATTATCAAGACAATCTAAAAAAGTTAAAGAATACTTTACTGAATTGGTAAGGACACAATTTCATCATCAAAGAAATTTAAATTGCCTTAGGTATGGGATAGTATAAGATTATTATGAAAATATTCCTATTTCATAATAAGATCAAAAAATGCCAGTAGTAAATGAATGTACAAAAAAGTAATAATAGTAATAATAAAAATCTGCTAAATAAGATTAAAAATAAATAATAATTTAAAAACAAAATTTACTCTCAAATATTGAAATTTTTTACAAGTTGTTTAATTATTTTTCAGTAATTCCCAAGTTTAATAAACTTTGAAAAAAAAAGTTTTAAGTCATTAAATATTGATTTAAAAAAATGGTTTCATATGAAATACTTGTTTGTGATGTTTGCATACAAAGATCTGAATATCAGTGAATGCCAGAAAAAAAGTTTATATCAGACATTAGAATTTAATAAGATATTTAATTTTTTACTTAGAGCATTAAAATCTTGTTATAAAGTAAGAGAAACATTTTGAATAGACTTCCTTTGATTTATCAGTTTTGAAGGATACGTTGAAAAAAACCCGAATAGTATTAAAAATCATGATAAAAAAAACCATAATATTTTTCATTCGAATGTCATTTGAAACATCAATTTTCTACCGACAACGTTTATACATTTTACAATAAATTAATTCATAGAAAATTTCTAACATCTCCCTACAGATAAATTTCACTAAAAGATCAAATGCATTCAAGCTATTTATTTCACGATAGAAAAGATAGAACAAAGTTGATGGAAGCCGCAAATAATTTGCCGCTTCGCCTGTGTCAATGGTATACAACGATAGGTAAATCGTTTGTTTACAATAAAAGTAAAGACTTTAAGAAGAAATAGAGAAGACACTGCCGTTAGGAATATTATAAGATGGTACTTTAAAAGTTTATTAATGAAATACAAGCCATAAATAAATTATTTTAATTTGGATTTTTATTCAATCAGCCAGTGAATGTTTTGATTAGTTAATAATGCACCTAGTTTGTTCACGATCATAACAATGCAGCGATGAGATTTTTTTTAAAAAGAAAAATAAATAGAAAGCGTATGCAATGTTCAAATTATTATTAATTTGCTGGCACAATAATAGCTAAATTAAAAATTTTAAGTCCCAAATAACAGCGAATATTATATAAATCAAGAAAATACAAGTTATGGAATGAAAGCTACGAGCGTTTTAAAAAACGAACGAAAGCTATAAAATTTTTTCTATAAACATATCAGCGAAATTTTGATTTTGTAAAATAACAAACCATATATTGGTCTCAATCTCCTCTCATTTACTCCAGAATCCACATGTGAGCGCGCAGCCATGTTGAAATGATCCCTCTCTAATATCCGCGGTTTCACAACTGTAGTCAGTTAAAGAAACTCCAAACTAAGTTTTTAGTGTAGAAGATTTCTAAAATAAGACTGACTGATAATCAGAAATTGATAAGACTACACAAAATCTTAGAAAAGAGGTTGTTTGCTACGGAAAAAGGAGTGTTCGGTATGAAGGAATCAAGAAATGATAATATGAAAGCTTGTATTTCGGATAACTGATGATGAACAATCTGTAAAAACAATTCATTTATCCCCAGTAGATAATAATAACATAAGAGCATGAAGACGGCCAGAAGTTACTGATAAAATTATTTTCCTTCTTTTTCCCCACCATTATTTCTATAAACTGTAATGAATCATTTTCAAATTTTAAATGAGTAACTACCGCTAAACTTAAGTGTTAGAAATTTTATGAAGTATAATTAGATGTTTAATCTTATGGTTTTAAAATTCTCTTATCTTTTCCGAATTTTATCACCGATCTTAAAAAATAATAAAAGTTTATAAAATTGAAATAAATACTTAAAATACATTAATCAAAAATTTATTTCAGAATTGTCGTAGCATGTATAAAAAGCTGTTTATTGAACGAAAAGATGACTTTAAATTCATAGGACTGCAATCCCTATTAACACGAAATACCCGACAATATTGTTATAATATCTTCATAATTTTATAATGCATTTGGAATATCGAACAATGTTATGATATTATACTGCATATCTTGTGTTATTAGAAATGCGTCAATAGATCTCTAGTTAAACTTGGTTGAATTTTGATGTTCTTTGATATAAGAGTCATCCTTATCAACACAAAATGCTCCCAAACATAGTTACGATGTTTTCATGAAATTGTCTGATATTCAGAGAATCGAACAACATTTTGGAGATACCGCCTAATAATTTGGGCAAATAGCGATGCTTGGCTATATTGCACCAAGCAGATAATAATAATTTAAAAAAAACACATTTATTAATATATAATAGCAAAAATCTTAAAATGAAATAATAATTCTGAAACAAAAATAAAATGTGTGAAAATCGTACAATACTTTTCAAAAAACTCAAACAGAAAATACAGTTAAAGTTCAGATGGTCTCTATAGAAAAGATAGAAATACGCAAGATAGTAATAAAAATCACTCCTTCCTAGAGCTGGATTAAACTCTATAGAGATCCTTAAGTATTGTAAGATTCGGAATCTTTCTTTCCTTTCCTCCATTTCTAAAACCTCTAACTTTTTATTGATTTTAATTTAGTCATATATAAGAAATTTTCAGGATTAACACTATTAGCACAACTATGTATAGTATTTCTACGACGTTTTGCGATATTTTGAATGACGAACAATATCGCGAGAGTCTGATAATATTAATGAGCATTTTGTTTTAGTAGGGAGATATTATGGTAAGTTTAAATAACAAAAGTTTTAATTACATTTTTTTTAACATAATCTTATACAAAGTTCACTTTATCTGTTAAATTGTATGCCCGTCGGCCAAAAAAAAAAAAAAAAAAAAAAAAAATCACGAGCCAAACTTTAGGCAGATTTGAAGATAAGAAAAGAAAAATTCTAGGAATAAGGTTATGAAATTTAAACGATATTAAATTCTGATTGAAATAAGTTCAACTATATGATCTCTATAAAGGAAACGAAAGCACAAAATTATATTGTCCTGAAAATAATGCAAAAATACTTTCGGAGTTCCCAAAGTTACGGAGCTTTAGGCAGTTGCTTTCTTCACTAGCTCTGATTCCCCCCCCCCCACCCTGCATGCTTTTTAAGAGTTTATTGCATTATATTCTGAAGTTAAACAGATTGACAGCAACTGATAAATCTGCAGAATCCAGATTAACGATACAGAGCAGATAATAATTTTCCTTATTGTTTATTATTCAACAATAAAGTTCAATAAATAGTTAAGTACGATGATATGTATTTATATTAAATCGTAATATCTCACTAAATATTTTTAAAAATGAACAAAATTCTATCTTAAGTGAAGCTTATAAATTTATTTCAAAACATTTCCATCTTTACTAAAAGAAATAAGCGAAGAACTTGCATCAGTTTTTTAGTGCAATTAAAAATTAGAAGATATTTCCGATTCTTATCACTTCTTTCTGAAAGTTAAAATTTTTTAAAAATTAAGAGAGAAATCGAAAAAAATATTTTGCAACTTCAGTAATCAATAAAAATGCGGTTTTGAATAATATTCGATCTGAACAATTGGAACAAACTTATTTTATTACTCAAGAAAGCTCTTATATCTACCTCGTAGCCAATGAAAAAAAAAAACATTCAAGTTGGAGTTAGATAAAAAATTTAATTTAAGTATATGTCATGCAAAAATTACTGAGTTCGTAATTATTTTTCTGTTTTTAAGCTTTTGATGAATTCTTAATTCCAGGTATATTTGATTCTACATCAGATCTAATCCTTAATAATAAATGCAATCTCCTCCAAAATTCATTGCATTGTCTTTTAATTTTTCTGGAATGCAAAGCTTTACCTCCAAACTGTTTTATTAGTACACTTTCTTGAATGATGCTAGTAATTAGAAAAAAAAAGTGACGTTTACATTCTTCATTTAGATTAACAGTATGACTCCATAAAGCCTAAATAACTGATTTTTCAAAATATTCTTCATTAATTCAAAATTTTGAAAGATCTCTATGTTTCAGACCTTCTGGGTCTGAAAAGCGCATTTTTTAAATTATGTCTATTTGTCGCTCAGTCTATATGTTATTTTGATGACTTAAAAATGTTTTGATTTAAGCTGCTAAAATTTTATGTCTATCTTTACATCTTTCTTGTAGATTTCTATCCAAATTTGAAAATAATAATAATAATAATAATAAATTCCTTCGCAGTCTATCTGGAATTCGAAGTGTAAATGAATTCTATAATCCCAAAATGTAAAGAGTTCGATTGATAAAATTTGGCACATAGATTTAAAATTTAGTGTGGAATTCATATCAAATTATGAATTAAATCCACCGAAGAATTTTACCGACTGTCTACGAAAAGTTTTTCTTTTTTAAATGTAAAAATGTAACATTTTAAATAAAGGACATTTGGTCTTATGTGATATTGTAATTCTCTATCAAATTTTGGTTTTAGTCGGCAGAAGGGGAAAAAAAAAAAAAAAAAAAAAAAAGAGGGAAGGAGGGCATTCAAAATGCATATTTGGTTTTCTTTCCCCATATAAATAAGCATAATATCTCAACTAAGCGATTGAAAATAAGAGTTGAATATTTCTAATGTTCACGCTTTGCCGTAATTATATGCGGAGGTAAGAGAGATTATATTTATATTAGAGAATATGCGAGACATTTTCGGAGGTACTACTCCCACTGGTTTCTTAGAAGAAACTTACATTAAGATAGAAGACGAATCTGGCTTAAGCTCCTTGACTAATGACTTCAACGATGAGAAATATTGCGCTTCAAACCTTTATATTTTACGACTAAAAACTCCAACTACGAAATTTTCATCCAACTATCCTTCTTTGACGATGAACTTATTCAGGCTGATTATTGACCTCTTAGGCTATTAAGTATTAACATGGAATGCATTTTTTTAAAATTTCAGTTTATTTGTTACAATTTAAAAAAACTTAATTTAACTGAATCAAACTGCAACAAATTATTGTGGGCACAAATTAAAAATGTATATACTACGAAATAAAAGCGGAAGAGAAGATATAATTTCGGAATTAATGAATAAATAAAGCATTTTTTAATCTTAATTTTAATATTTCCAAAGGCACACGGTTAAATGTTTTGACGCATGAACTTGAAATTCATCATTAAAAAATTGTAATCTAAATTTCTAAAATTAATTTTAAAAAAATTGCACAGAAATAAAAGGGACACGATTGAAGAGATGATTTTTCTTTTAATGTTTTTAAATAATGCAAAAATCATTTTTATGAGAATCATAGTTTTGGAAGATATGGTCATAGCGATTATTCATCTGGTGACGATTAAGCGTGTTTCAGAACTCTATTAAACTTTCTGTTTGGCGCCTACTTCTTGATTTCTTCTGCATCTTCTTTCCTCTGACTTAATAAAGTGATTGATATGACGAGAGCATTCATAATAATATTTTTCAGATCCATTCATCAAAGAAGTGCTGAATTAAGTGCAACTGCAAAAACACTAAATGAAGCAGTCTGAAACGTTCGTATATTGTTTACATTTGGCTATTGTCATTCTATAATAATACGAGCTATTTATGGGCCACGTATGCTAGCATTTTATATGTATGGAAGAAATGCTTTAGAAGATATAAACAATATCAAATGTTTTCGGTTGTCTTTCTGAATTTAAACGGATCAACAGGACCATTACTTCCCGTGTAAGAATCGGGTGAGGTGGTATTCGAGTAATATGGAAACTGGCATTTTGACATTTTCCATGCTGTCCTGATGCTAGTATATTAGCAATCAATTCAGAACTCAGCGTGACAAAAAGACAATGAGAACACTTCAATGTAACAACTGACATCCATAGCATTCCTGGATTCCAATCGTAACATAATCGATGTCTTAAGTTTTACATTTGGGGCATATTTCTGGTAAAATCAAATGTCTCTGTAATCTAGATGAAAGCCTCAAACGTCTAAACGATCAGTTTTGAAACGATTAAAATTCTTCCAGATGTACACCATTAGTGACAAATTTCCAAAAAATATTTTCAATATCCCTTTGGTTGGTTCCATTTTATATAATAGTAAAAATACTATTCAAAGGAAATTTAATTTCCCCTCTTATTATTTTAGGAGGTGTTGGCAGTACTCTGAATAGTGATTGACTAACTGAATAGTGATATTCAACTAGCTGAATTAATTTATCAACCAGATGATTTTTCACTTTTATTAATAAGTTCGCTTAAGCTCTTCTGTGTATAACACGCCTTCTGCAGACTCGATAGATCTTTGTCGACGAATTCAAGAAGCCATATCTTGATAGCACAAAGAATGAACTGGATAGCATACACGCAAGTATTGTTAGACTATTGCAACTTGTAGGTGCCGAAGGGTGCAAGAAAATGTTTTAAAAACATTTCAATTAATGCATCCATAATTGATCATTTTTTGAAATTTAATTATAGTGAATAAATGGATTATAATTTTCTGATTCTGCACTTTTAATAACTTATTGAGATATGCGTATTATCTCTGAAAAGCACAGCAAAAGACTCTTTCGAACACCAGTCAAAGTATAAAATGTGGTCTAATTTAATAAATTTATCTTTCAACATTTTTGCAGATCTTCTCTATAGAAGTATGAAACTTCGTGAGTGTAGAAACGAAAGTCAAGAAAATATTTTATTGATTGACATTTTTACATTAAAAATTAAATTTTTATAAAAATTATTTTTTAAATTTCTTTTTATTATTAATCTCCACAGGGGATTCAAAGTGAACTCATACAGTTGACAAGCTTATTTAATGAAATTTTGTAACTGAAAGTGCAAGCCTAAGTTCAGTATTTAAAGAAATAAACACTTGTTCTGCTTTTTTTGGGGCACCTTGTATAAGTTTCGAATTCTAAATTCGGAACTCAAGCAATTTTTGTATCGTTTATATACCAAACGATGAGACTAAAGATGCCTTTAACCGAAAATTATTATTAACCGAACCTTTAACTGAAAGTAATTATTAACTTGAGTTGAGATTCCAAAAACCTCTTAAGGGGTTGAATTGATGAAATAAAAAAATAAAAAAACCTCAACATAAACACATAAATATTTTGCTTTTTTTCTTATATATATTCATATAAAATAAATAAATACAGGCAGAGCTATGGAATCAGCGGCTCATTTATTTATAAAGAAAATGCATATTACAGAAATTTCAATCACAGTACTGCATGATCAAAAAGAACATTGATAAAAAAATTTAAAAATAAAAAAAGCAAATAACGAATTTAAAATTTGTAAATACTTAAGCTAAAAAAAAAAGATTCCTTAAAATTTGTAATATATTCGTCACTTTATCAAATCTGAAACATGGTAATATACTAGGTAAGATAATCTATCTTTTTTTCTTTTAACTAAATTGCATGCACTATTGAATTCTGTATAATTTTTTACATCATATCATTTACAGAAAGAATGCAAGTTTGAAAACAGTATCATGCTAATAAAAATGAAAATTATGTATGAATGTTGTAAAAGTTTAAAAAAGTCTTTTTTAATCATACTTTTAACCTATTGCACGATAAAATAATTTGCTGCATAATTATTCACTTAATACTAGGACTTGTTTATTGGTCCGGAAAATAAACATATATAATGGTTTTAAGTTGAATTTCGCTGAAAATAAATTCTTCATCTTTTTACTATTCTATAAGTATATCCGAGTGCAAAGGATCAGCATTGATGACAGCGAGGGAAAATTTATATATATATATATATATAGAAGAGAATGTGATTAGGAGAGTTTTTCAAAGATCTCTCAAGCCGATGTTAAAAATATGCACACATTTCAAACGAAGGGTCATTTTGAATTTTGGAGACCGTGATTGAGAACTCCTGCATAAACTTTCTTGAAGTTTTGCTTTAAAAATTATTGCAATATGCTACATTTAGACAAGGAACCTACCCAATTGATCTTAATTCCGTTATAATAATAAAAAGCATTGATAAAATAATGTTTAAAATAATTTTATTCAAAAAATTATTTTAAACATTATTTTAAATTTTTTTTTTATTCAAAATAAATAAAAAAAAATGCGATTCAATTTTAAAGTATAATAAAAAAGATTTTTCAAAGATAAGAAAATGTTTTTTTTTAATTCGAAGTTAAGGAATTGAGGGAAATATTGAAATTTCGTTTACTTTTTAACTAATTAAAAATGTATTTTTAAAAATTGAAAATCCCTTTTTTGATGAGTGTCTACTAATCAAGAATCAACTACATGTCAGATTTAATTATTTTGAATTGTTGATTCATTTAATTGTCCTGAAGTTGATTTGAGCAGTTTATTATTATTTTTGTTGTTAGTTCATTCTAAACTTTGCTGATACCATCGGCCTCACCAACTGAAAACTGTGTAAGCATATTAATCAGAAAACAGGCCTATTTTCTTTCTAATGATGTTTTCAATCTGTTAACCGTAGCTCTTCTTCAGTCATACACATTTTGTTTTAAATAAAAACAAAAGCAACAGGTGGAAATACGTGTGTGTTGGTAAGATGGAATTCAGTGCTATCGTTTTATTATAATTATCTGCGCTTCAGATTTCCATGAAGATCGGTCCGGTCACGATAGTAAAGGGGAGCCGCTCCATTCTTCATTTATCATCCACAGTCGAAGTAAATACCAGTCGTGGTCTGAAAGAAGATTGTCCCACTGATCTATATGCTGATGAACATTTCATGCCTGACAAGCTTACTTGGTGTGCATTACAAAATGAGGAATATCTTGTAGATTAGCTGTCATTATTGCTGATTGCATTAACCAAAATTTATTCTTTTTGATGAGGAAGAAGCTGTACTAATTGTATAAATAAAAAAATATTTTATTGATTCATTTCAATTACAAAACTTTCGATAGCTGATAGAATTCTATATTTGCTTTTATTAATTTGAGTTCCGAAATTTTAAAATAAGTTTTTACTCGTTTATATAATATAAATTAAAAATGTGTTTAAATTTTTTTGGGCTATCATGTGCATGTTGGAAATTTTTTTTATCTACCTTTAGCAAATGATCTCGATTAGCGGAGTATTGTCGTGTTTACACTCGACTAGTTATAGGACGGCCAGTAGGCAGCTATGCGCGGAAAGGGACTGATTTATGGTTGCATTCAGATTCAGGCATTACATGTTAGACTATAAATTGCCATTTCGGCCTCCCTGAATTTTTCTTCTTCACTGCGTATCGTATTAAAATGAAGGATATTCACACATTTACGCAAAGAAACATGATAAAATAAAAAAAAAGGTCAACATACCTAAATTTGGAAAATTATAGAAAAAAAATGGCAAATAAAATGAAAAAAAAAATACCTCACCAGAAAGAACAAAGAGCAAAAAATGTCGGAATTAATCTGTAATAACTTATCAATTTTTCTCTCCAAAGAAAACCACCAAATTCTACAAACGCATGCGCAGTAAACAAAATAATAATAATAATAATACAGCGACTTGTTGTTGACCCGTCGGGACAATTACTTCTCATAGATCGAACAGCATTTTCCGCCTTCCTACGCATGGACTGACTATTGGCTGTCTTATAACTGGCCGAGTGTAAATCCGGCATATCTTTCAATATACTATTTTTCATTCTTGGGTGAGTATTTTCATACAGCAAGCGGGTACCTAATAGATTTAATATAGTTTCGAAGTAAGAAACTGATTTTCAATATCGATTTCTAAAATTGAAAAAAAAGAAAAAGAATTACTATTAAATTGTTATAATTATTAGAAAAATCAGTGACACTAACTTAAATATGCAATGGTATAAATCCAATATAAATTCTTTCATTCACAAAGTCTTTATTTGCTTTAAGAAACTAAGTCATGCATGCCAGAGTAAACTAATTAAAAAGTATGGCAGACAAAGTATCAAGGAATTTATTAATTAAAACATCAAAAGTTTTTCCTTCCTCTTAAATACTGATACAAACTTTGTGGGAAGAAATTGAACCAATGACTTAGAGGAAAGTTCACCGAATAGAATTAGTTTCATGATGCGGAAATCAGTGATATTTGAGTTTATAATAACGAATTTGAGCATACTCATAACATCTTTAGCATTGTTAAATTTTCATAGATTTTTCCTAAGAGCGTTGTCCTGGGTGTATATATCAGCATGCAAATTATACCGATGTCAAATTTGGTAATCCTAAGCCCAATAATCTATCCAGTAAAACAGATACACTGACTTTTTTTTTTTGCTAAGTTCTAAAGAAAGAAAATTAAATCTATTATCTTTAAATATTATATCAACATATTTTGGAGGGGTAAAATATGAGAAAGATAAAAGAAGCGAATTGTTTGAAAATTTAATTAGAATTTTAAGTTAAAAACTTTAATATAATGGATGAATTTATCAGTTTGGGAAGTTAGCTTGCCAAATTATATGATAATTTTAATCTGTGTAACTTATTGTGTTTTTGAGTTATCGTATACAAATGTATAAGACAAGACAGAGATGAATTCTTTTTATGATTTTCATCCAAAATGAGATAAAATCTATAATTTTGATGTAAATATCACATACCAAATTTCATTTATCCAATTCGTTGAGTTGAATGAATAGACGTACAATATTTGAAAAATGATTTTTTTAAAAAAATTCAGTTTGGCATCAAATTTCGAAGAAAACTTATTTATCTTAAGATTCTCGAAGATATTTTTGATAAGTCTCTTTGCACGTTTCGTGTACAAAAAAGTAAAAAAAAAAAAAAAAAAAAAAAAAAAAAAAACCAATTGAGGCAGCCCCCTCCCCCCCCCAAAAAAAAAAAATTGTCACAATCCCTTTATTACATTTCTAAACTAAATAAAAATACTCATTCTCTTTTATAATTTTAGTCTCCATAATTCTGTAACCAGTAATTAATTTACGTACTGCAGATTAAACCTGGGTCCTGTATATTAAAATAAATAAAATTCGAATAGAAATCACAATAAATTTTAATAAAGTCAGACAATTATTTGAGATTTTTTTCATTATGATATTTATTTTTTAGTGGGAGCGCATTAGTTAATTTCTTTATTTTTCGCTTTTAACTCGTAGCTTGTGGCGGAAAGTGACGTCGCGAGGACGAAAACTCCGCCAGAATTCCCAGAGTTTTTTTATCCTTTTAACCGGTAGTTGATTTCCTTATTTTAGAGCTTTGCCTGTAACCGGACTCCGTTTGGGAGGGTCTAGCAAACGATCCATTTTTAGACGCCGACCTTAAATTGGAGGCGGAAAAAGTTTGCTTTTCCCAGACGCAGAAACATTAATAATATATCAAGCCTTCCTTTTAGCTGGAGGTCGGGACTTCGTCGCATCGCATGAATTTATTATCGTGTAAAAATACGACAAGTTAAAGTGCAATGAGAATGTTATATGTTATAGATTATTCGTATTATTATTGCATATTTTTGAATATTAATGCAGTTATAGCTTTATTTCTGTTATTCAAATTCTATAATAAATTAAAAGAATTCGCTAAAAATTTGCATATTATAAATTTTTAACCAATGCATTGCATATTAGCAATTAATAATAGATTAATAATAATTGTGTAAACATATAAAATTTGTCTATAATTATTGTTACACAATTATAGCTAATAAGCAGCGACTAGTTTGTTCGCCTAGATTATTATTGAATTTTTAAACTATTAAATTGATTTAAGAAAAGCATTTTTTAAAGAAACATTTCACCCTGTTATGAATGAATTACTAAATAACATGAATTCAATTGAACCTGTTTATTGTAAGTGAAAAAAAGTATATATACTACGAAATAAAAACGAAAGTGAAAATACTACTACCATTCTTTGCTTAATGACTAGCAAAAACACGCGGTTAAATGTTTTGATGGATTAGTTTGAATTCCATCACAGCATTTAAAATTGAATATAAAATTGAATTTAAAATATTGTTAAAATTAAGGGAATATCATTATATCATTAGAATTAATTATATCAATGAAATTGATATAATTAAAAATGTAATTTTTTTGTGTCTAAATACTAAGGTTATTTGATTAATTTTGTAAGAAAATTGTTTTGGAAAATATGAGCATCCATTTTCGTAAATAAATCATAACCATTATCCGGTTATGATTTGGTTTTATGATTTACGGTGAAATCAATTTGTGCGCTCGTTTATGCTTTCCATTTGAAGACTATTTCTTGCATATCATTTTTCTCTGAATGAACGCAATTTCGGTGACACGATAAATAATCTTCAGATCATTTCTTATAATATTTTGAAGCTCATTGATTAAATACGAATCGTCGAATTCAGTACAGTTGTAAAAACCTTCAATGAAGCAGTCTGAAATTTGTATGATGCTTTGTTTGCCTTTGAATTTTGTCAATCGACCATAAGTAATAACAGCGATTTCTGAGCCACGTACGTTAACTTTATAAATATATGTATATTATATATATGCAATGTTAATAATTGATAACTCTGAATCGCTTCATTTATCTGATCAGATGATTTTTTTCTCTATTCTATTTAATAGACATTAATTCATTAGATGAGGTTAGCTGGTTAGATAGACTGAGGAAACAAGACGTGAGCAATGGCAGCGAATATATTAACTATACATTTTCTTTCTCAAAGCATCGTCTAGAATGAACATCCATTCTCCTGAAAAAAAAATGCTAATATTTTATATTGATTAGCTCGAATGAAATTTTCGGAATGACAAGAAAATTGATTTTCTGCATATACATTTGAATGAGGACATTCAGTGTATGTCATCCATTTTAATACAACTGTTATTTGAAATGCTTACAATTTTTTTAATGGTCCGCTATAAAAGAAGTTCACGACTTATCAAATATATGCAAAATGCAATTTACTTTGACCTGAAACTTTTAAGCTATACAGTGACTAGACTGCTTTGCTAAATGACGTCACAAAGTTAATCTTTCTTTCTGTTATAGAACAACTTATGTTATTGATGTTTTCATAGTACTAGATTGGCTCATGTTATTTGATTGAATTGCTGTTCATTTTTCAAACTCAAAAGGCTTGAATATACACTTGTTATAAACATTAAGTTTAGTTGATTTTTCTATTTATTAAGAAAATATCAAAATACATGGTCGGGAACAACACACAAGGCATATTTGAAGCCTAAAAATGGTAAATGATGCAAATGCAGGACAACATTGAAGGACTGTTTATATGATAAAGTGTCAAATGAGAAATGCCAAATTTATAATATGATAGATATGAAAAATTCCTGATAGTCCTCTAAGGAATAAACAAAGAAGCACGCAAAGCAATGGAGTTGATATCTTGATCGGCTGATCTAGCGATCGATGGAGGTTACACATTCAAACATAATAAACAATAAAACCAAGTTTAATAAGATAGAATATTTCATGCAGTTTAAACAAAGAACATAACAAAAAGTAAAAATTTGACAGACTAGTTTTTTTTATACAAAGAAATGATCATTTCCTCAAAATAAGCGTAACTTATTATTTCAAGAAATGTGTGGCTGAAGGCGAGTTAAAATTCTAAAAGTTGCAAGATGCATGCGAAAACCATATTCAGAGATTTCAAAAATTTTCACCTTTAAAATTCATTCGTTTTACTAATTTCAATCTCCATTTATTTACAAATTTGTGGGCAAAGTGCCGCTTTACTATCTGGCGCAAAGCCTGATACTCGTTCAAGTTCTTGATAGGCTAAAATTCAGAAAGCGCTGCACACAGTTGAATTGAGGCAGTAAATGACAAAGAAAATATACAAAAATAATAAATTCCATGAATTTTTTTAGTGTCATTCCACTATATCCGACAATCAGATAGATGGGCGAGAATATGTTAATCATAATTACATGCTTATGATTAACATAATTCTTACTAAATGTAAATATCTTCTTTGCTATGAGACTGACTGAGCAGGGAAGCAATATTATAGGACTGTAACACTATTAAGTAGGAAAAAAATAACGGTTTATTACTATAGTAGAACTTGGCAAAAATTGAAATTGAAGGAGTACTTATAAAAATTCTGCCTATTCAGTCAATCAAATTTTTTATTTACAATTTATTTATTTTATAGAAGGAATTTATTTAATAAGAAATAAATTCTTTCAAATCAATCCATTAAGCACACTCCAGTTATAGAATGCCAAAACAAATAAACGTGAAACATACAAAGTACAAAAGCCGTGATAAATGCATCTTAAAGATATTTTTTAAAAAATCTTATTAGATTCATTTCTAATATTCGAAATCACATTTAGGTATAATTAACAAATAAACAGTAAATACTTTTAATAAATAAAAAGATAACAATTGTAACTAAAAATTTTAAAATATGTAAAAATAGATTCAAAATATATACTTGATGTTTAATGAATAAATAGTATTTTTGCATGAAACGATAGTGCAATAAAAAGTCAAAACAAGCAATGTCATTTGTCCTTAATATGTTAATAGTTTATGCCACTCATTTGTCTACAACTGCCATTTCCATTGAAAAGCCAATTGAACAAAATACGAAGAATTGCGCATCCGTCATTAAATTTGAACGAAGAAATAAATTGAGGTAAAGGCGCTTCGAAATCATTTGCATAAAGTTATTGTTTTATTCATCTGCTCATTTGCCTGCGTTGGCATTTACAGCTACAGTAAAATGATTGCGGTACGTGTTTAAAGCATTACTCTGCTTTTTATGCAGGGAACTTTTGAAGCGAGAAATGACTGATCTGTAATTATGGATTAACTCTATTAATTTAAAAGCGAATTGCATGCCTCTCTTGGTTACCTGTAAGGTAGACTTAAAAATCTAGAATAAATTTTGCTCACGCATATTTTGAAGAAACGTTTTAATGAATAAAAACAAAGAGAAATTTTTACACCTTTCTTCTATAAATATTATAGCACAAAAATGATTTTCACATTACATTAGAATTCAAAAAAATTATTTATTTGTTGATTCCAATTTAGTTGCTTATTGGAATCAACTAATTTATTATTTATTTATCTTATTCTTAAAATATCTTATCTTACGTTATTTTCTTGTATACTAACTATAGCATAATATTTTATTCGCAAAAAATTCCAGCTCGAGAGATTTTGAAGAATTTTTCAAGTTTCGCTGAAAATTTTTTCAAAAGCTGACGCTGCTGAGTTAGAAATATACATTTTCAACAATATGTTTGTCTATCTATGAACAAGATAATTCAAGAAGTATTTGAGTTGTACGGATAAAATTTGATGTGTTGACATTAGACCCAATTTATAGACTTGAATCAAGTTTTGAGCAGAATATACTCGGGAAAGTCTTCTATCTTGCTCTTCCAGTACAAGTGAATTTGCGTACAAAGCGTAAAGAGCAACTTAGATAAAATGTGGCACACAGGTTAAGCATTGAAAGTGCAGATTCTTTACAAATTTTGAATCAAACCAGTCAAGCGGTTGACCGTCTGTCGGCATGCATTTTTGAGGGCATGTAAACGCAATGACTTACATCAATGAAATTCGGTACGTGATTTTGTGATTTCAACCGCAATTCCTTGTCGAATTTTGGTTTCAATAATCTAAAGAAAGGCCTCCAAAATAATTTTCGTACGATAGATTTAGTAAAAATGGTAGATTCTTCCAAAAATCTACATTTCGTAACTATTATTCGCCAATGACATTCAAGATATTCGCCTCTTTATCCACGGTCCAAAATTTTATACGTAGGGGCCGGATGGGTTGAGATTTTCATTGGAGAGTAGCGAGAAAGTTATGCGAAAGAGACAACCCCCATTGGTTTAAAAAATATTTCCAAGTTTATTTTAAAATTCAAAACGTTTTTATTTAGAAATGATTAAGGGCTCGTTCCACAATGAAGACTACGGATTTTAAGTTAATTTCTTTATTTGGCAAGAATGCCCATAATGTCTGATATTCTCAATCAGCATACGGTAAACGAAACAACAGTTCGATTCTCCTTCGGGAAGATAGAATGCGTAAGAACTATTGCATAAAGCCCAGACATCCATTTTTTTTGCTCCCTCCCCCAATTTTGTGTATAAACTCACTGTTCTCCCAGGTCCTTGCAAACTACCTAAGTTTATTACCCTCATGACTGCCATCTGTCGGCACGAAAAGAAGCTTAACTACGCTCTGCGCTATAACTGACAGAAATGTATTCTGGGCTCCAACTATACTGAATAACAACTATGTAACGTAGAATTGGGCAAATAGAAACCGCCGATCAGATGCGATTAGCTTAAAATTAGCTGTTCCGCTGCTGATTTTAGCAGAAAAGAATGATAACATAAACTAATAATAAAATGAGTGCATTTTAGTTTTATAAAGATGGGAAACTGTCAGAAATCCGATCACAGCTTCATTCATCGCATTAGCATTAAAGAAATTCTAAGATGATATTTTTTTTAGATCTTATTGTGATTCTCAATAAATGATATTGCTCCGCCATTTTTTTTCCCTCGACTCGCTAAAGAAATTTGTATCTTAGGATGAATTGGCACTAAACACATTTTATTTCTGTCTTGAAATAAAAGTTATTAATGCGGATTTTTAAAAATATATTTTAGAAATGTTTCACTATTCATATTTTTGACAAACAAATTTTTTTGGTCTTCTAGAATTAAAAATACGAAATTTTTAAAGATCGGACCATTTTTCTTTTAACTGTAGAATCTATATGCAGCATTTTTTAGCTGTTTAATATAAGATATAATTGATATTAAAAGCAATTTGAAATATTTTTCACAAGAGCTCTTTATCAAAAGACGAGAGCTGTCCTATCTATGAGACCATATTACAGTTATAAAACAACGCTTTAAAGTAAAGAAAACTTGTGTACAATTCAATAAAGAATAATAGTAGCAAAATATCGATTTGGGTCGTGAATTTGGTATTTCTCTAGTGTATAGAGTGCAAGTATATATATATATATATATGTTTGGCGATTAATTACTGACATGGAGTTCATTCACAAGTACCAAACAATAAAATATAAATTCTAATTATCTGCTTTTTTTATGATCAATCGATCAAAACCAAAATTTGACAGAGAGCAACAATTATTGGTAGATTGTACAATGAATTTCATTTATTTCAGTCATCGCATTTTTGTGTTATCGCGTTTACATAAATGCGAAAGAAGGACAGACCGACAGACGATCACTCGTCTGACAGATTTGTTTCAAATTTCGATAAAAAATATACTTTTAGATGTTAAAATTGCGAACCAAATTTCCTTTACCCGTGTTGCTAAACTTATGTGCCAAATTTTATCTATCTATATCTCTACGTTTTGTAGTTATCCTATTCATTTGGACTCAGACAGTCGGACAGACAACTTTCTAAGAAATTTGAAAATTTGATAGAAATCTACAAATTCGACGTGAATATCGTCAGCAAAATTTCATTCCTTGAGTTGTTGAGTTATTATTTTTAGGCAGATATTATTTTAAAAATATGTTTTATGGATACAAGGAAGTTCAAAACACGGAGATTCATCAAAATCCCGAATCCAAATTTTTGACGATTTCTAGTAACGGATTTCTGATTAGGCAGTTCCCTAAGGTACTAGAATGAGAGCTGGAGGGAATCGTAAGCAGGTTAATTAAAAAAATTTATTTCTATAGTTGCCAAATAAATAAATTTTCAAAAATTACAAATTAAAATATTAAGATGATATTATCATTTCATCAAATGTCATTGGTTAGGTTCTAAAATCTTCATTACATTCACTTAGCTATTAATATATTTATAAAACTACAGCAATATTATTGTGTAGAATCGATGTAGGATGTCATAATAGATAAAGGAACAGGAACACATATTTACAGAGATGACAAAGTAAAAATATATTAATTTAAAAAATCATTTACGAGTTAATAATGCGCCAAAATAGGAAACTAAATGAATCATCTTATTAAAAAGCAAGCCTTATAATCTGAATTGCATAGGGCTGCAAAATACTCATCGACGCTTTCAATACTTTTTTTTTGTATTTATTTCGTATATGAAAAAGTAAGACGTATTGGAAAATCAATAATTTCCGTTACAAGTTAAACTATTCATTTTATTTAATGACAAAAGGGATAGTTTATAAATATATTATTTTCGGTAAAATTTCGCATAAAAATGCTAATCATTGACTTTCCAATAATTTTATCCATTACCTTTCCATTAATTTCCAATAATAATGCGAGAATTGCTGTGAATTAATTTTTTCACTAATTCACTTATAGATGGCAGCACCAACAATTCATATATTGCTGCTGGAGTGAGGGAAAGATTCTTTCTATGACGTGGTTGAGTTACCAGGCAAGTAGAGAATAAAAACCCTGATTTCTCTTAAGAAAGAAATCTAGAGCCAGTTGGGAAGACTTATAATTTGTAATTATGATAAATTATGCATTGAAAATATTTTATTCAAATTTTATGTCTCAGAACTTTATATAACGATATTATAAAGCAGTGAATGACTTTTCAAAATTATAATCGTGCAAAGTGAAATACGAAACATTTTCTGTGCTTAAAAAACTACTATGTAAATATTTAAGCGCGAAAATAATACGCTGTTCTGTGCTCTATTGGTGAAAAATGAATAAGAAGATATCCGAAAAAAAATTGTAATACCAAAATGCTATTAATAATGGAAATAAATTATAAGTATAGCTATTTGGAAGAAAACAAGATGCAAAATTATAAATTAATAAAAATTATAAGACATTTTGTTGCAGTCTTAATCGTGAGATTTTACAATTTCAAATAGCATATGATATTTTTTGTTCTTCACATACACATTGTATGCAGCTAGTGGAATATTTCTTCAGTTTTAGAAAATTTCATCCTTTATAGGCGGCAAACGCGTGTATAGCTCATTGAAGAAGATTTTTTTTTAAATTTTTATATTTTCCAGAACATTTTTAGGAATATTTAATAAGTCATAGATCTGAATATAAATCATTATGTGTTTGATAATATGCTATGACAAATCAGCAATAAATACGAAATTTCATGATATTTTGGCTGTTACATGTGAATTTTCTGAATTTTCACTGTATTATTATCATATATGTTAAGACAAATATATTAAAAAAAATTTTTTTTTTGTTCTTGAAATGAAAGCGAACATCACAGATCTCTAATTTTAACAATGTTTTGAAAGATTATTATAATAAGCAAATTTCACAAATTTCATTTATACTTCTTTTCAAACTAAAGAGATTTTCTCATTATAATATTGATTTTGAATTTTGAGTAATTTTTTTTTATTTTGGGAATAATAATTTCTTTTTTAATAATGGAAGAAAACATAAAATTTTCATTCAACGAGCTTAAATATCGAGCAACACTACTTTAACAATGAATATATTTATAAAGAATGTGTCAATTGAATATTTAGATTATTTTCGTTATTCTATGGAGAAAGCACAAATTTGAATTGAAAACGAATTATTTTCGTATTATTTTAATATACAATTACATTTCAACGGTTAAAGCTCTGAAATCAAGTAGTTTGAAGTAATCGAGGAACAATCTATCTGTGTTTCTCACATATTAAAAAATAATTTTATAAAACTGTCAGAAGATTCATTTGCTAATAAAGATAAGATATTTCTTTCTTAGAATTCTTTCACTTCAGCTTTTTTTTTTTTTTTTGGTATGCATCGTGTAAGTCGTAAATTTTTCTCCTTTAGAATCGTATCGATCATTACTTTCGTAATACCATTCTTTTAATCATAAATTTTTACTTAATGAACTGTGGAAAAATTAAATCAAGATGTTTAAAAATCTGTCCTTACATGCTATTCTATCTACCTCATCAGCATTTTATCCAAGCAATTTTGTCCCCAAATTTTTTTTATTAGAGCTTTTCAAAAAGAATCTATGATCATAAAACTTTATTTTAAAAAATACACAAAATTGCATTATGAAGTTGAAAAGTGTAGCTGTTCAGCTTCCGATGGAGGACAATGAATCCTAATCTGTCGTTATTACGCTTCACTGTAACCGGCATTGAGTTATTGTGTGCCCACATTGTAACGAGTGTATGGAATGTAGCGGATGCCAAAGGACACATAAAAATCTTTTTATTATTGCATTATTTGTTCCTCTTTTCTCTCCCTTGGAAGCGGTTGCGTTGTCATTGTGTTCCCGTGTGTTTGTTTGAAGTGCCGTAGGTTAGAACAAAAGAGCAGCTGCAGCGCAAACACGCTGTTGGAGGGTCTGGAATCGACGCAGCAGGTGGCCTTGTTGGGAGAACTTTTTTTGCTTGTTTGCATAAGAATAAAACATTCTGTGAACGGTTAATCGGAAAAAATTTTCTGCTACGCACGACTGATAAAATGATTGTGACTCGCACTTTTACTGCTTTTGATTTTGGGGAATGGAAACAAGTTTTCTTTCCAGACACAAGATGGAAATGGCATTCTGGGATGTTTAGATTAAAGTAATTCAACTTTTTAAAGAAATACACTTATTACTTTTATTGCGATATCATATATATTATTAACAAAAAAAAATCGATGAATTTCGATTCTAATTTCTTTACAATAATAAGAAATGCCTTTTTCTGGTGGAAAAGAATCTTACAAATGTTTAATTGTAATTTATGGATTAAAAATATGAAAATAAACTCATTTACACAATTAGTACACAAAGTCTCAATAAACGTCATGGTTTACAATGCTGCAAATCTGCCAAACACACTTTCTTGAAATATTCAGATATATAACATTAAAATAGCTTGAATATATCACAAATTCATATTTTGATGAAATAGCATTTTCTCCTCATTTCAGCTAAAAATAATTAAAAACTTTAAAAAAATTTTTTTTCTAACCCCTTCCAGTAATCTAAATACTTTCAATTATTATTTTTCTTTTTTCTTTTTCAGATCTGCATTTTAGAATCTGACGCTGCCATTTATAGACTTTTGCTCATATCTGACTTTAAATTTTCCCTCTCTATGCCAAATTTTAAGTCCATTATACTTTTGAATCATTTCCTGATTTCAATTCATTATGTGAGATGAAATTTTATAATGGTAACATATCGTTTAATATGTTCTGTTGGAAAAGAAAGTTGAAAAGTGTTGCAAATCTATTAGAAAAGAAATATTTAAAAATATTCCCTCTTTTCTTTCTTTTTTAAAACTAAATTATTCCACATATGAATCTAATTTCGTGTTGAAATAGATGTGATAAAAAAAGCATCCATTTTGTTTGAGCACTGCACATCATGTTTCACTTAATTTCTAAAAGAATATATTCACCATTTCCCATCAACCACCAACTGATGCCACCGGAAATGACAACTGCTTCACGGCACGACGCAATCGTAAGATGGTGGCTCTGACTTTAAATGAAGGGCAAGCTCAATAGTGAAATTCTCACTAACTATTTAAAGAGGTACCCGCATCCCATCAAGAATCAAAGCATCCACCGGAGAGGATTCATTAAATGAAATTATGCCATTGAAGTGCATACGAAGGGTAAATTAACCAACATTAAAATAAATTGAAAAAACCTTTTAATTGCTTTTATTACCCAAAATTTCCATTACAATCGATATGGAATGCAGAGAAGTCACACAAATGAAAAATGTAACCATGCGATTGAAGGGTATCTCCGCCCTGCATTGCAGCATATAATCAGAACATGGAGTTTGCTTATTAAATGGTAACAACAATTTCTTTCACGGTAATGCTCTCTCCTGCTAAGAGAACCCAATTACTTAAGCATGCGTCATTCTGTGGAAGAAAGTGCTTCCTAATTTAGCATAGAAATAACTCAGACACACCCGCTATTGCGCATCAGTGAAGAGTGCGCAATAGATTCTTTCACTGCAAGGTTTTGGCGTGTCGTTCTTCTCAGTCATTTCCACCTTTAGTGATTAGAACAATAGATGGGAACCTTCACCCATGGTCTAAAGTGACGCATCGAAAATGATGCCCAAATGGGTGAATAAAAGCCTTCATCAGTTTTTACAACCAACTCCTTCTAAAGGTCACTTTTCACCAAGAAAATGTTTGCGCAGAGTCATTTCTGATTAAACCAACAACGATTTAAGGTCTTTTTTTTTGCTATGCATTAAATAGTTTTTGAACGATACAACTTCACTGATTTCACTTTTCTGCTCTAATAATTAATAATATGCAGTGTGATAATATTTATGACTACTGTTACAAGTTTTCTGGTATTTTATGGAGTAAAAGGTTCTACATTGTTGAAGGATATCAAAGTAAGTGTTTGTGAAATGAAAGGGCTATAAGTTTCGTTTCTATGAAAAAAATAGACCTATAAAACAGATATCCAGTAAAATTATTAAAAAAAAAACGGCAACTCTATCAGTCTTTGGTTTATTCAACTGTTCTAAAATTCAATTTGAAACGTATATGTTAACAATGAGTTAAAAAACGATTATTTTTCTATTAGGTTTTATGTAATATCTAATTCTTTTTCAAATTAAAGTTTTTTTTCTTTCATTAAATCGATGTTATATATTTCTTAAAATTTGCTTACTATTCTCGCATTCATCAAGACTAAAAGGAAATTTTTTTTATACTTGAGTTCTTGAAAACATTTTCATTATTTATATAAAAAAAAACAGTTTTTTTCTTACTGCTAAATGATTTATTTTTACTTGATTCATTTTTTTATCTAAAGACAGATGGACACATGATAGCATATTCTAATGTAATCGTCGTGATCTGACTCTGATTCAAAAATATGTCCATCCCGAAATATGTGAGATTTATTCAAGACGTTTTCAATTTTTTATTTATGAAAATATCCGTATTGAAGTGTATCACCTAATTTTCATGAAGCAGTCGTTTTGGGCCGCTTCTATGAAAGTTTTACCTCTACCAGAAGCAGTGTTGGAATACTGTTTTTGGACAGTGCACAGCTCGTCCGACGCCTTCTGATATGTCGCGAACTGAAATGCTGCCCTTTTCATAAGTATGCAAGTATTCAGCCAAAACAGTTTGAAGTCTCCCAGAGCCATGTGGGAAATGTAAAGAGCTTGAGGACGCTTGAATCTTTGCATCAGGGCAAGAATCTCTTCATTAAATGCGAAGTATATATTGATGAGACTTCGTGTTGGAATGAACAATTTCTTTTTGTAGATGGGTACAATCGTTTGCATCTCACAGAGCCACTAAGGCAATGCAGAAACTTTTAACAGTACTTTTTGGCTATGATTGCGTCACGTGACGGGCACTTAGGATTAACTATATCACTGTAATCGGAAAAAGACATTCATCATATTTTTGACGTTATCGAGGTATCTTGTATCGTAAGTATCGGATACTTCCGTAGTGCTAATTCAATTTTGTTTCTTATTCGAACTCCTAAAGTGCTAATGATCATAATATTGTTGGAGTTGGGACCATTGCTTGCAATTTCCTGAGAGCTCTGTGCTATTATTTCTGCTCGATCATAATAGTTTCCGTACGAACTGCGCTATGATTCTCCTCTGTCTGCAAGATGAAGGTATAACAAAATGAAAGGAATGACATAAGCTGATGTTGGTCTCGTCTGTAAGTTTTCTAATTTTGGTGCAGAAACATTGCGTCATGATTAGAATGGCTGTGGCTATCTTCTGTCTAGTATTTGCAGGTCTACCAGAAAGGGTTTAGTTCTCCACTACCATGCGGTCATCTTTGAAGCAACTGAGTTATTCCTTTATCTTCATGGAACACATTACTTCTTTCCGAAGGTCTGTCTCTACTTGAAATCAGAAAATTTTACAAAAAATTAAACGAAGTTACGCTGCAAATCCTTTATTTTCATACAAAATGAAAATCCGATTGAGCTCACTTATATTTTCTAAATTATTAGCTGTCTGAAGGCAACCAGTAGTTACTTCAGGCATGAAGAATCAAGATTGCGCATTAAGGTGGCCATTATATCTATATCTAATCAGAATTTTTAGTTTCATTCATTTATATGCAAAAACTAAGGTGCTTTGAATATATCTCGTATCTTGAATAGTTACAAGTTGGAGGTATTAATTTAATTAAACAATACGCTTAATAAATGATATGTTACATATCATAAATGAAAGGATGCTCATAAAACTGAATTTAGAGATTCTACAATGATAAACGAGCATTCTCTACCGTAAAGTGACTGTCTTGAAAATTTTCAATACCTCCTAATCTTTATTGCATGTGTCAAATTTTATGAAACGCTTTTTACCAATGTTTTTGGAAGAAAAGTCCTGTTTCTTTATCTTATTTTATATCACTTTTTCATAGTGACTCTTTGGTTGGAATAATGTTTTGACTTTGAATTTTAACACGCATCATAAAAATTGATTCAGTTTGTTCAATTTGTTTGGGCAAAAGCCATTATTTTCTATTTTGTGCCAAGTGTATTACTTAATCGCATACCAGATAAAAAGAGATCCCTTAAATGAAAGCAAATACATTCAGATAAATTTTTGAAACTTGCAAAATATTCATAAAGAACTTTAAAAAATAAAATCTTTGTGAATTTTTTTTGTATGTTTGTATTTTTTATGTTAAGATGTAATAAGAATTTTTTTCAAAAAATAATATTAACTTGCAATTTTTATCACTAAAATTATTACCAAAATAAATTATGTAGACTACTTTATTTCTAGTTCTCCTTTGCAGTCAATAACCAAAATAAATTTCATGTTTGCCTCTGCAAAAATATGTAATTACAATATAGTTCTTAATCTGTAATAAATGATCTAGTAAGTACCAAAATAATTCATATTAAGTGATCTTAGAAACAACAACCGATATTAAAATAGTAAGTAACACGCCCGGTTCATATAAGGCAAGGAATTTGAAAATCTTACTAAACAAATCAACAAACAAGATGATTTCTTAATCCCCCTTTTTTAATGATAATTGATGGTACTTATAAATCGCTAATACTCCTCAAAATAACAACTATTCATCCATTTGTAGAATATTAGAATACTTCCGCATAGTAATGCTGGACGAAAGAAAGAATTCCAAGGATCATTAATAGGATTGAACAACTAGTCATCGGCTAATTAATGTTCCTTAATCCCTTTAACTGAGTCATACTTACACGTGAATTTTAATTCCATAGAAAACAGCCATGTTGGTAATGCTTTGCTAGTGTTTAACATCATACAATTGAATGGATTTTCCCTTATATCACGAACATTAATTGCACACATGATTGACCTCATACGACATGAAGAGAGAATGAGTTTGCCTTCGTGAGTGCATCAGTCAAATAATTTCAGAATTATCTGTGACAACAGTGACATAATCATAGGTCGTCGTACAGAACAAAGAAATCGTTTGTTTTTATTCTTATACCGATGTCCATTAGGCTTCTTTGAAATCAATTGTGTAAAAGTAGATTATTGACCTAAATTACTACTTAGTCAAACGAAAACATGTTAATAAACTGATTTATAAAAATACTGCCAAGGCATAAAATAGGTAATCATTGAAAACAGAAGATCTGCTTTAATAAGTAAAGAGCTATATAGCAGCTAACTAAATACTTGGCGACAGAAAAAAAATAACAACAATAACCTAGTACTAATTTTTATCAAACGTCCTAATACTTAGAATGATAATTCTTATCATCCTAAACATTGATCATGTATAATAGACTATTTTCCAACTGCTATGAATTTTCATATTGCGTATAATCTTAGAATGATCTCCAACCCAAAGAAGGATGCATAAATTATGATTTGATTAATAAAAAAAAAATAATAAAGCATAAAGCAATTTTCCATTTTTTTTTTTCAAATTACCTTGAACAAGTGGGAATTTGATTGTTTATTTTGAAATTTTATTGCATCATTTTTGTATTGAAGCTTATAACTTTAAATGAGTAATTCTTTTATATTTATTTATAAATTTATTGATATCGTGTACCTCGGAAACGGCTCTAACGATTTGCATCAAATTCTATATTTAGATAAGGTTTTGCTTTTTGGGTTTATCTATACAATTGTCTTGCCTGAAAAAAAAATACGATTTTATGCAATATATATATATATATATATATATATATATATATATATATATATATATATATATATATATATATATATATATATATATATATATATATATATTTATAACTAACTCATTTTTTATAACTATCTATTATAGCCTGTTTTTCTATCTGCTCTCATGCCATATAGACAATGCCATATAACGCCATCTTGTAAATTTTTGTGGTACTTGCATTGCTGCCATAGGATGATAACCTACTGGCACCACTAAATTTTGTAAAATGGCGTTGATGGATCTGAGATGAGGTAAAATTAAGAAATATTCATATTTAATTGGTATATTATTCGTATCTAAATATTTTCTCCGAAAAAAATACAACCCACAATATTTAAAAAAAAAAAAAAAAAAAAAAAAAACTGGTGAACGGAGCTCTGCTTTCCAAGTATTATATATTGTAAATTATTTCTGTATTGAAACTACTTATTTATTTATTTGAATTTTTATTTTAAAAACTTTTAAAATATTTATCCTTACAATTTAAAATTTATCAATTTCTCTTGCTGTTTCACTTTTTAGATGCACTTTTAATTCTATTTTTTTTTTTTAACAAATCGAATTTTCACTGTGACTTCTTCAGCTTCAAATGAGTCAAGTTTCACTCTATGAGTTTTTGATGTTTTGTTCTGATATATTATGATATCACGAAGTTCATTCCTTTAGGTCAGGTTTTCATTCCTTCAAGTCAGTTTTATTCTAAACATGAATAAAAATGACTTTTATTTTGGAAAAAATAGAGAAAATTAAAAAAAAAAAAAACTGAATAAGTTTACTTTCTAATTAAATAATTTTTTTTAATTGTGTGGTTTAAATGTCTTGCTTTCACCAATTAATCTTAAAAAGTCGAGTCGTATCTTATTATTTCGAGCTTTATTCAGAACTTAGATTAAAAAACACAAATTCTGATTTCTTTTATTAGTTAGGAATTTTTTAATGTGTTTAAACTTTACTTTTAAAGTTATAACCATAGTTTCTTCCTCCCCCCCCCTCCCCTCCAAAAAAATTGTTTCATTACATTCTGGATTACAGTAAATGAGTTGATTGTGAATCAATTTTGGGCACATTTTAAAAAACAAGCTTGACAAAATTCAAATCAGATTTTAACAACTAGCATTTGAAAATGAGAATAAAACAAAAATTTGGAATCGGCTTTTGGTTATTTGTACACAATTTGAAACACTAATGCAGGATCAGAATGTTATTTGTTGCAAAATGCATTAAAAGTTTAAAAAAAAAAAACCTCCGTTTTTAAAAGGTAAGTATACCGCTCATAAAATTATTTTATATGAATTTTAGGATGTGGCTTAAAACTAAAAGGAATTATAATTATTTAATTTTTTAAAATTAAAAATTGTTTAAATAGATATAAATAAAAGTAGGAGTAAATTAAAATTTTTAATTTTTCTATTTCAAATTGTTCAGATTAAAACTTAACTTTGTTATTTAATCATTTACTTATATTAATCAATTATTAAAGTATTTAAAATAAACTTTAATAAGGCAAAAACATAATAAAACGAATATACATCGTTGGGCATTTTAGGGTTACTTAATTTTATATTCATTATTACTTACATTACTTTATTATTATTATTGTTTATTCTACATTATTATTACTTACATTTATGATTTTAGTTACAAGACTACTATACCTTTTATTATTTGTCATAAACATTGGCGGATTTATGCTAGTACACATTACACACACATTACCAATTACATTATAAAACTAGTTACTTTATACATTACAATTCCACACTACAATACCAGTTAGTACACATTATAAGACCCATCATTCATAATTGCCTAATTTAGTTTTACTTTTTATAACGCTTTTATTTTAATCAATATGCTAAAGATTTACTTTTTTTTATTTCAGTAACTTCAGTAAATAGATGAGTTTATTAATTTATTTTTTAAACCTGTACATATCATGGAAAAAAAAAAGACTAAGGATAGTAAAATTCTTGAATCATCAGTTAAGGATTTACTTATCAACAAATAAAATTATTTAATTCTTGTGATAGATTACAAATAAATAAACTTAAAACAAACATAAAATTAAAAATTATTATTTCATATAGTTTATGTAACAGAACCAATTAAATGAATAATGAATATTCGAATATATTATAGATAAGTAATTAATTATATTTAATTTTCTTAATAATGATTTAAATAATTCAATGTAAACATACATTATTGTGCTAATCGCTACTAATAATAGAGGAAAATGTGTACGAATGTGTGTCAACCTGCCTAATCAATAATTACCAAATTTGGGGCAAGAAAACTTGGGAGAAAAGAAATATGTATTTCAGAGATATTTTTTAATTAACTGAAAATTAGACTAGATTTTGATGTAATTCTGCACTCATTTTCGAAAATATTATTGAACAGAAATAATTTTTATGCCATATGCCGAAATTCAAACATTTAATTGTAATGCAACTTCGTAATTAACAGTAACATTCATCAAAAATATTTTTGCATAATTTTTAGTATTATTTATTTTTGCTGCAGTGAAAATCTAATTTTTTTTTAATTCTTTCATTAAATATTACATTGCAAAATCTTTTTCCATCAGCCAAAGAATGGCGGAGAAGATTCTGTTTAAAATGAGAGCAGATTGAATGCTGAATAAGAAAGTGGTCTTAGTGATATAGAAAACATTTGCAATTAAAAGGTAGATTAACAAGACACATATTTTTAAATGCATTATGAATACTCATGTCCAAAATAAGCGGAACGGATGTAATGCTATTATAATAACACTACTTTATCGCCTGTCACAATTTAATGTTTAAGAATTGTGTGCATTGTATATTTAACTGAAAATTCAATACAATTCATCTGGTATATGGACATAAATAAATTGTCCAAGAATGAGAGTTCCTAGATCTCTCCCTTTGGTTTACAATAATGCTTAATTAAATGTTAATCAAGTTTACAATAACACTTAATTAAATGTCAATCAATGATTTTTTTTGTGCAAAATTTATTGGTTTTGGCAATACATATGAGAATCTTCGCATGCATTGATGATAAAGGCAAGGGTTTTTCTTTATTTTCAGATTCTATTTTACGTATTTTACGTTATCCAATGCTGTATTGTATTCTTTGTTCTAGAAACATCCTCTATAAAGGAAAACACTTTCTATGCATTGCCAGCCACTAGAAACATACTAATAACTGTTTATTAAAACACTCAGTATGTAAAATGAAACAACGTTAAAAATTTTAACGTATTCTCTTCTAAGTTGGCAACGGCTATTCGAAAAACTTGAGAAACTTGGAAAAATTCTTGTAAATTGCAGGCAATAAAATTCATCTAAGAATGGAATTTTTTCCAAGAAAAGCAGGAAGTGCATCTCCAGGTTCTTTGTCTTGTATCGCCATTTCTTTTTTTTGGGAAACTCTTATGGCAAGTGAGCTGAAATAACAATCGCTTTTCCGGTTGCATGATTATATGACGATAAATCATTTCGCCCAGTTCCGAAGTTCTGTTTTCGCTTCAGTAGTACAAAAGGAATAAAAAATACGGAGGAGCGCGCGGTTATTTCAGTTTAGCTAGAAATTCTTTTGTTGCTGATGATTGAGGGTAATGCTATTTCGCATTTCTTTAATAATCATATTTATCGCCGGATAGTTTCACGAATTGCGGTAAACAGCAAATATCCCATTTTCAGAACTCGGATATTGTTTGCTATTCGTAATAAAACGAGAATAACTTTAAAAAAAATCAAATTTTCTTTGTCTTTTTTTTTCTCTAGTGAGAAGAGATTTATGAAAATGACGGCATAACAGTGTTATCAATGGTTCATTAAAAAAAAAAAATGCTTCAATATGACGCAAATCTCAAGCAGGGGAAATTATATTCTATAAAATACTAAGAAAATTGTGTAGCATGAAGCAAATATTGATATTAAGCATTTTGTTGACAACATTTGTCTTCCCAACGATGATAAAATGTTGGCTTGCTATGTTGTCAAAACAATAATTTAGAATATTTAAGAATTATTAATTTTTTTCAATAAACTTGAAATTTCTTAGTTAGAGTAGTTTGATGCGTGTGTTGGCGCTCTGCGGTCAGGTTGTTTAGCCTCGAGCTATCAAATTTGACACATGTACATCTGGTTGGTGAGGATATTCATTTCAGAACTATTTGTTTTGATATTTTAATTAATTAAAATTAAAGCTTAAAGGTGGCGTTTTTCTACAATATTTTCGGAACAAATTACTGCACAAAAAGGAATTCTACACCGTCTTAAAGTATAAGAATTGTCCAGAGGCGGCTAGTTAAAATAAAACCAATATAGTTATTTATGTGGCACCTTTCGATTATCGCCGTATCGAAAGGTGCGCATTCAATAAAACTCGCTTTAATAAGCTAATTGACAGGTTACATACATTTCATTCTACTGATTTATCTATTTTAGCAAGTTAGATTGTAATTCTTTCCATAGCTTGGAAGTTGTATATTTTCAGCCAAGGTGTCATTTAGAACTTACACATGAACTTGATATCTTTGCGATAGATCCATACATAATTCTAAAATTTGATTTGGATGATTGTGCTTAAAAATCCTTTTTTATTAGTATTCATTTTTATTAGCTTTTTTCTTATTCCATTTTACATTGCTTTAGATTTTCGATCTGTAATTTATTATTATAAAAATTATGGAGTTTGGAAATAATTTTTCTCAAATTTACTATCAAGTGGTTCCAATAATATGAAATAAAAATTGAATTGAATTTTTCTATTTATTGACAATGAATTTTTGAAAATATTAAAATAATGTTTCATTAAAGAGATTACCAGGAAATTTCGTACTTTATATCATTAGAACAAAACAAAAATTCTTCTTTCTTTACTGTTTCTAATTTTTTTTCCTTTTCTAATATGATCAACAAAATAAAAAGAATATTGCTTTATTGAAGATTACGAATAAATGTATTTAAAAATTTTAAAGTAGAACTACTTAAGTTCTTTACACACTCACATCTATCCGCGAAAAAAATATCATCTCGTAACCTCTGATGTACTTATAAATGAAAAAATAAAATGGAATAGGAAGTAATAATTAATGAACAATAATCAGTCGTAGTGCTCTGTCCTTAAATTTATCGTACATCACACGATGCGGTGAGTTTTATATTAAATTTCACAATATAGTAAGAATGCAGTATGCATTGTATATCTCCTTCTTTCAGCCTCTTAAGTCAGAAACTGGATCACGATTTCAATTTTGTTGTTAAGACAACAAGCCGAATTTTCTTTCTGTAATTTATTGCATTTTTGAATAAGGGTGTGTACATATACGCAGATATAGCGCCTGACAAACAATTTACCTATAGAAGGATTTGGATCTATATTTCTGATGACTAGATCATATGTCGAATTTCATTCCATATCAGGTTTACATGCACACGGGCACTGACAGAGACCCACTCAATATATATATTAAGATTATATGCTAAATTTCATCTATTAACATGCTTCGAGGTTGAAAGAGTGTGTTCGCAAATAGATATAAACTTTAAGAGGTAGGGAACATCACAAGGACTCAGATTTGCATAGCAACCCTTGGTCCGAAACGCCTTCTTTCAGAGCTAGGTGGCGTTTAAGGAAGCACACCTGCAATCCCTTAGTCATTTGAGCTGCGATCGCCCGCAGAGGAGTATGGAACATTTTAAGAACACGGATATGGCAGATATGCACCTGATTTATGGATTGGCAGATGGAAATGCAAGAGCGGCTGAAAAGTTGTATCGGGAAAGGTACCAACAGAGAGATACACCGGAACGCCGGATGTTCAGTAATTTGCATCACAATTTGTGTGAATATGGGTCGTTATGAGGTAATAGACATAGTGAGGGCAGGCCATGAGTGACTTTAACTCCCACGATGGAAGAAAATGTGTTGAATACCGTTAGAAGGAATCCGAGTGCCAGCGTACGAGCCGTCGCCACTGCCGTTGGAGGATCTCAGAATAGTGTTCATCGTGTTTTGCAACGTGAAGGCTTACAACCATACCAACTGCAAAGCGTATAGTTGCTGCTCCCCTTGATTATCTTCCTTGTGAATGTTTTGCACGATGGTATCTCGATCAATGTTGCCAAGATGCGAATTTCCCATCATACGTTTTAATGATGGATGAAGCTTAATTAACGCGAGATGGGATGGGATGTTCAACTACCACAATGCGCATTTATGGGCTGGCGGGAATCCCCATGGTATAAGACCACATGCTTCCCAACATCGCTTTTTAGTGAATGTTTGGGCTGGTGTGGTTAGTGACGTCGTAGTCGGACTTTATTTGTTGCCATCGCTACTAACATCTGCACAATATCTTATGTTTTTGTAAGAGGCTCTGCCAACATTACTTGACTCTGTGCCACAACATATCAGACACCATATGTGGTTTCAACATCATGTGGCCCCTCCCCATTATGGCAGATGTGTTCGTGAACATTTGAATCAGGTGTTCGGTCACCGATGGATTGGGCATGGTAGACCGGTTCCCTGGCCACCACGCTCTCCTGATTTAAACAGCTTCGATTTCTTTCTTTGGGGTGCACTGAAAAGTGCTGCGTACGCAACACTTGGGGATTCAGAAATGGATCTGGTTGCAAGAATTTTCTGTGCTGCTGCGGATATCCAACAAAATCCGTATGTATTTGAGAGAATTCGCCAGTCTATGGTCCGACGGTGTAACGCATGGATCGCTAACAATAGTGGAAACTTTGAACATCTTTTGTGACATTTTCAAATACCTCAATGTACCTCAGCACATGTAATATCATGACCAATAAACATTTCAGATGATCTCAATCTTGTGTCTCTTCATCTCTTGTACCTGTCATACTACTTTCCCAGGGCGTTTCCTACCACGGGTTGCTATGCAAATCTGAATCCTTGTGATGTACCCTACCTCCCTTTAAAGTTTGTCCCAATATTTATGGGACATCCTGTATATATTATATTATATAAGAAAATGATACAAACACATATTTCAAACGGTTTAGCTGTCAATATTGATTTGTTGATCGAGAACCACACTTTTACGATGGCATTTTTTAATCTCTACTGTTCACTTAAAAAGTTTGCACAATATAGTACCAGTCATTGGTGTTCATTTAATCATTGGATTTGGATCGCACATATTCAAAATTTTAATGAAGCCTTTTGTAAACATTTCTCGTTTGTACGCCGTTTCATCTCAGTCGCGATTGATTCGCAGCTAATGCAAAGGATAAAGTTTTTCGTACGACAGTGGAAAGGATGTGAAATTTCGGCGCTCGATTTCGTATAGTAGTAAACTGTGATAATAATTTCCAAATGAATCTTATCATTTGATGAGTTGATAAAAGACAAAATGTTTGATGCTAGTGAAGAAATGAGAAGAAGTTATTCTATTATCATTTAAAGAATATTGGAATTCAAAATCTATCGAGCCTTTTTTTAAATTAAAGGCTGATTAGATTTGATTCTAATGCAGTAGTTGATGTTAACAGATAATCAGCACATCAGATGATAGCTTAAGACTGTTTTGTAATGAAATGCCAACTTACATAAAATAAAAAAAATATGTTATTAATATTCAAGATAGGTAATAAAGTTTAAGTCAGGAGTGAGCAGACTTTTCCAGAGTACTGGCTACTTCTAATTTTTTCAGTGTGTTGCGGTTCACCCAGTGGCGTAGGTGTGGTGAGCTAAAAAAAGGTCTACAATATTTAATTAAAATTTAATAATAAATACGGAATATGTACTTACCTATATAACTACAAACATAATAATAATAGCGAGAAGCAAACATAATAATAATAAAACCACAAATATAGCAATATCAAATGACTCATTAATATCAAAGAATTCAAAAGACATTAGAAAATAAATCATTTTCAACTGAAGTTAGTTCTCGTGGTTTTAGTTCATAGAAGACAGCCTGCATGCTATCCGCCAATCTTGAATACCTCTATATATATTTACTATCTGCTAATCTTGCTAAGTGGTGGCGATTGTAAATGGTTGTCTGTGCTGCGGGAACGATATGTTGTCTTCATTATACTCGTCGTTGAAAATGCAGATTCACGCAGGTGGGTAGAGCCAAAGAAGATGTTAAATTAAACTTTTTTTAAAACTAGGATACTTTACTTCATCCATTAAATTCTAAAAGTTATTCTTAGGTTCTCTACTATATGCTTTTAAAATGGTGCTATTTCGAAAGAGAAAACAGAATATATAATTTACATTTTCAATTATTTCTTCCCTATTAACATGTATGTAACAATTGGTTCCAGTCAAGTAAATTCTTGAAAATGTCTCCCGAATTCGGAGAAAAGTTTTATTACTTCATTATACTGTTTCTCTTTGTATAATGTACCTCCGTTTAAAACAACTAATCAGAAATATTTTTGAAATTTTTCGTCGGTGTTCCATAAATATGTTTCTTTTAATATGCGCCTCTTAGATCTTAGTAAAGGTGGTCATCCCAAAATGTCTTGGCGGTCGACCTGTCAATCGCGATCGACTAAATGCCCACCTCTGGTTTAATGAGTCGTCATCTGACCGCGGTTCAAAATGACGAGGTCCGTCCCAAAATAGCTCTAGTGTTGCTTTAAAACGGGACGCTAATATAACTAAACTAAACTGGTTTAATTAGTAATATACACGTAGATCTTAAAAAAATAACACTTTAAAATTATTACTTTTCAATGAATTTGTGTTGGCATAAAATTTAAGTAATACACGTGATTTGTTAAAGATGTAGCGCTGCATCTTTTCGTTTATTCCTCCATTTCTTGAAAGACATATTAACGGTACGTTATTATATTTTATCCGGTGTAATGACATTCCCCTTTATTTTTCACATACCGTCGGCTTGAGTTGCCAACAACTACAGAGAATTTTGACTCAAA
The DNA here is from genome assembly GCF_947563725.1 of Argiope bruennichi. Taxonomy (NCBI): domain Eukaryota; kingdom Metazoa; phylum Arthropoda; class Arachnida; order Araneae; family Araneidae; genus Argiope; species Argiope bruennichi. The sequence goes on from NC_079151.1 coordinate 146,021,364, forward strand.
ACAATAATTTTAGAATTCTGAAAATTGGAAGGGTGACGGCACATATCGTCTGCAAGCATACTTCCTTCTCCGCATTCTTTCGCCGATGGGTGGGTGGACTTCATGAGGAAGCGACGACAGATTTCGGACATCGGTCATGTTTCATCGAAAAAGGGACCTCTGCACTCTTCCGCATCACTAATTTGTCACATCCCAGAGGACGCACGCTGTCCGTGACTTCTCGCCGACCTTGAAAAGAAAATCTCCTCCGTAGTTTACCCATTTATTTTATTTCGACTTGTTTATTGTTTGCGTTTCTTGAAAAGTAAACACGTTCATGCTATCAGCATGCAATGGCTTCCAATCTCACTTTTAAGTGAATGCAAACATTTTACTCTTTCAAAGTAAAATAAAGTAATGATTTTTTTAAGGAGGCTTTTTTTTGCGTATCCTGTTTGTGGTCGGGTTGATTTTTTCTTTCTTTAACAATGAGTAAAAATGAATTTAAATTTACGTCGGTGAACTGTGGATAAAAAGAACATTTCCTTTTTTGAAGAATTTAAAATTATAGATTTTCGCATTTCTTATCAATGATGTATTTTCTTTCGTTGAATGAAAATCTGCTTCCTAGTACTATAAAGAATGGTTTTTTAAATACATATAATATTTTCTTAAAATTGTATATTTAAAAGGTATCCGACTAGGTTCAAAGGCGAATTTTTTAAAAAATGATGCATAAACATTTTTTATTGTACCAAATAGCTAAAACATACTTGAAAAGTCTCTATTAGAACAAAAAAAAAAGTACACTCATTACCTTTAGCTCTTGAAAAAACTTCTTATTTAACGAAAACTTAGCAACATTTTCAACGTCAGTAAAAATATGCTAATATCAAACTTGTGTTGTACGTTAGACGAGATAGTGATGTGGGAATTTTCGAATGGCGAAATATTCGTATTGTGCGTGTTTAAGACACCTTATCTCGTAAGGCAGGCTTAATCTGAGAATAAAACTCTAGCAGAAAAGTGCGCATCTTGCTGTGCGGCATCAAGCATCAAGCGTGCGAACTCCACCCGATTTGTTATTTTCATTGAAAAACGTTACCTGCGACCCTATGTTTTCTGGTAATTTTTCATCTTCTTAATGCCTATTATCCTTGCTCTGAATTTGTCTTTCAAATGTGACAACGCTTTCTGCGAACATCGGTACTGTTGTTGCAGCGATGTTTTCTGGTTCCCTTTTTAATTTTTCTTGAATATCTCTAAAACTCCCCAGTTCTCATACTACATGCTTATTTAAAATTATAGACTATAAAATTCCTTACATTTTCAAGCTTTTATTTTTCTTGAAATTTTAATATTTTTGCAAATATGGGTTCTAAACTACCTTTTCGTTTTCAGTAATTTACGACCCCTTAGATCATCAAATCCGCATGTTACCAGTATGAAAAAAACTTTTAAGAATGTGCTTTTACTTAAAAAAAAATTCATAGTTTAAACAGAATTTATTATTTTTCTATTAATTTTTACAATTTTCAACAGTTCGACTCTCTTTATTTTTGCGATTTTCACCACTTAAACGTTGTTTGGAACCCCATGTTGTATGGTGATTCTTTATCCTCTTGATGCCCACTATCACCCCTTTGAATTTGTCGATCGAATTCGGCAACACCCTGCATACACACACAGAGAGAGAGAGAAAGAGAGAGAGAAAAATCTAGTATATTTAACCCTTTCAAAGGCCGTGGGAAGTATGCTTCCCACCAAATTTATCAATCTTTGTATGAAATTATGTAGGTTGGCATAAGTTCAAACAAATTTTTCTAGAAAGACAGAAACTTAAATGCTTCAGTTTTTTATCTCACACAAAATGATGTGTCTTGGTTTGACACTTAATTATTAATTAACCAAATTAATTAATTAATCAAATTAAATTTATGTAACAAGCTAAATGAATCCCTTTTCTTATTCTAATTTCAAGCCTGAAAATATTTTAACATAATATGACTAGAAAAAAATGGCCCTTTAAAGGGTTAAAGCACAATATTCAGGATAAACTATGATTTGGTTGCAAAAAAGATTTAAAGATTACTTAATATTGTCTTGTCAACTATCCGCTTTGATATCGTAATCAAACATGTATTTCATTTTTTAAAAATGATATTGTTTATTAGTTGGGATAAAATCTGCAAATTGCATTTGTGCCAGATGTTTGAAATAAAGATATTTCAAAATGTCGTTTAACTTAAAGTTATCAATTTGGCACTTATTTGTTTTTTGAGTAATAGATACTTCTTAGGTAATAGATACTCGCTCACAAAATCATTTTCACAATTTTAACTAGATTTTTTCGTTAATTAAAAATAATCAAGATGTTAACGCTAATTTTCAATGCGTTGGATGTATATTTTAAAACTCTGGATGTTATTTAAACATGATGATGTTTCTAGGCTGTAAATTGCGTGATTTAAAAATAATTGCGTTTAGAACGCAGTGGGCTGATGCAATCAAGTCAGAAGGAACGGCAGTCAGCGAATCAAGTCTAAAATATTATAATGCTACGATGTTTTAACGATCGTAGCATTATAATATTTTCGTAATATCGTAACGACGATTAAATGTTCGAATCTGTTTCCCTTTCTTATCTTGTAAAGGGAAATATATCATCATTCCGTAACTCCGTTCATATGCTCTCCTGCTCGAGGTCCGTTTCCTATCATGTTTCCCATGATGCTTCGTGACAGAAATTTCTTGGCGTCATTTTTATTTGGAGTGATGGAAACGTACTCTTGAACTGGCCTCTATGTCTGCAAACTTTTTAACTGTGTTTATAAATGTAAGAATTAATATAAAAAAGTTTAGAAATACATTTCTACGCTTAAAATTTGAAAAAGAAAAAGAAAGATATTTTGACTTCCTCTTGCACGAGGAAGACTCACCAGAATTCAGTAGCTTGGAGAGGGAAATAGGACGAATAAACTTCATAAAAATAAAATGAATTCTTACTTCTGCTGAAGTACTTTCCTTGGAATCATTATTTTAATTTAATCAAATAAAAGATTTTTTATGTAAAAAAACTGAGTTGCCGTTTTTTTTTATCCTCATTTATTTCAATGATTTCCGACACTTAGTTTTGTATTTGCTGAATTTCCTTTTATGAATAAACCAAATAATATAAATAAATAAAGATCATATACATAAAAAAATTAAAAAATCGGTTTTTATTCTATTGGAGGTTTTGTTTCCAACACCAGAGCATCCACTTTGTTTTGATTTCGAACGAAGCACTTACTGAGTTTCCTGCTTTCGTATTTTATTACCACTGCACTTTTTCATCTGTTTCTGTGAGCAACATAAACAGTACGAGCTCATTTTTAACCATGACGGGTTGCCGCTTCTAACCAAATGATTCAAAAGTTGCACCAGTTCTTAAAGAAAGAAAAGTCAGCTGTGAAAAAGTCAATCTTCTCCAGAAACAAAACAAAACAAAAAAAATTCCTCCTCCGCCAAATAATGCGATAAGTACCGACTGACAAAGCGGAACAACGCGATCTTACTGGCGAAAGAACAAAAGCGTCTTAAAAGAGAAGATCCGAGAAAAATTCATTAGTTTTTCAACAAATGACCAGTGACCTGAAACGTCTGCTTTCCGAACTTTCTGTTGCTTGTTAAGTCCTCTTCGAATGATACACTTCAACGAGTCCAGGTTTCGCTGACCTCTCGGCCCAAAGTGATTGTTTGACGCAACTTCGATGGTCTTAGTGGCTATTAATCACTGGCCAATTATGCGGATTTTCCACTGTTTTTGAAGCTCTGAAGCTTTATTCTCAAAAAGAACTGAATATTACCTTAATCGTCTAAGAATGGGATCACCTAATGCTGTTTTTAAAGGAATTATTGTTTGATATCTCTTGTTAAAAGTAATGGACATCACAGTTGGAAATTTACACGTGATTGAAGAAAAGCTTTTCTACTTTCTCGGATATAAAGAGAAAGTGCTGAAATGTCAAAAATCCGATCTCAGAATTTTTGTGCATCTCTATCTTTCAGACTTCTGAAAATTCAGATATATATCTTTACTATTAAGTCCCTTTATACAAGTGTAAAACTGCTAAAAAAGAAATGAGTTTGCTTTTTAAAATTTGGTATGCTCTCATTTGGTCTAACCTGCAGATTTGCATAAAAGTAATTGACAAGCAAGTCAACTGCAAGACTATCTGTCCATGTGCATATGACAGAGATAATGCAGAATCTCGATAAATTAAGCGATGAAATTTTTCATATAATCTTTACACACTTAAATTGTAGATAACAGTCAAATTTGGAATTAAATCTACACACAGTTTGTTTGTTATTTTGTCTGTCTTCCCATGTGCATGTGTTGACACGAAAGTTTAAAATAATGCACTAGATAGTTGAATTCGGAATGCGATCTTTGTATCAGATTTGTAGATAATCATTAAATTAAAAAAATCAATGTAGGGAAAATACATTTTTGAATATTTGCTTTCCTTCGCTATGCTGTCTTAATAAATAAAATCCCAAACGCTTAATTTTTTTTTGTTCCGTATTGGAGTCCAAAGTACTCAATAAATTTTGTTTACAAATATTATGAAAAATAAGGAAAGTTTTTGCTTAGCAATCGTGGCAATTAATTGAATAATCAAATTTTATTAATTACAGCATTTTATAAGCAAACAACACAAACGATTTACACAGCAATATTTTTAGTAAACTGAACAGCCAAAGTGCAGGAATTATCTAGCTACTTGTGGTGGAAAGACGTGCCATGCACGTTCAGATGTTTTTGTCCCCGAATCGCCAATAACGTGCTACTCACGTTAGCAGGCAATTATCACAGAAGTAAAAATGATGTTTGCAATCCGTCAACTGAGCTTGTTTCCGGGTTCACAGTTTTAGCTCGAAAATGAATTCATTTAGAAGATATAAACCTTTTTGTGATTTTTATAAAGTGTTGGATATTTTTTATGGCCTGCTTCGCTGTGAGTTACAGTGATCTGTTTTCTCACGCCTGTAAATTTCTTGCCTCAACAAGTGGTTAAAAATTGAATTTGAAAGTTATGTGTTTAGCATGAAAACTTTTAAAACTTTCCTGTTACTTGGCAATTCATTCCAATCTTGATTGCTTGTTTTTAATAACAGAAGATTTAAATTCACTGTTTAAAATATTGCTTACTTTGACTTCTGGTTGCTCACCTATTCCTTGCTGTAAACACAAATTTAAGTTTCCATGCAATATGTTTTAGTTAAAATTGTATTATGCTTTAGTAGTTATTAATATCTTGTGAAAAAAATTAGTTTCTGCGACTTTTAAAAACTTTTTGATTCAATCTGTAATTTTTGAAGAGTATGAGGTATTAACATTTTAAAGACATTTTAACTAAAGAGTCTCCATTTTCGAGGCTAGCTTTTCATTTATGATAACAGTAGCATTAATTTCGCATTATAAATCAACTTTGATGAACAACTTATCAAACCAAATGAAAGTACAGTTTTTATTGTTACGTGCGCAATAAAATCTGAGCAGTTAGATTGTCTGCTACGCACATATAGAAGTGAAACTATTCCATTTATTGAGGATGGGTTTTGTCCAGTTATACAGGTATCGAGGTTCTATTTTTTGATATCTATAGAAAATGGACGTATGGAAACAGACATGTGACCACTGATGGCATATCTGGGGCCATCAGGTTTCGTATGAAATATAAATTGGCGAAATCGGAAAATTAAATATTTTATTTAAGGAAATATCTAAATCTGCACAGTGGATGTGACGCGAGTATTAAGTTTTTTCAATTATTTTAAATATATAAACTGTGAGTTAGCTGCTGGTGGTCGAAGGTGGCTAGTATAGATAAAAGAAAAGCTCTTAAGTAAATATTCTATATTGAAGTATCTTTTATATTAAAAATAGCTGAATGTAGTTTCCATCGAACAATTTGTTATGTGATAGTTTTAAATTTTGTTATGAATATTTTTTTATAAGTACTTCAAATTTTGATTAAAATACGGAAGTATAAAAAATGTTTTAATGAAAATTTGAAGCAATTATTTAAATTTTTAATTCTTCATTAGTCAGGTACACAGAATTAATTTCACTCCAAACAATGTTAGGTGTAGCAATTTATGGATAATGAAAAAAAAAAAAAAAAAAAAAAAAAAACAGTTCCGCGTTAAAAAAAAAAATTATCGCATTGTACTATAAAATAACTTTAGAAAGAATCTAATATAAATAAAAAAGCCAAGAGCTGAAAGTACCAACCAAATTTTTTTCGATGTCGCGCAGTTTTATAGTATATCAAGATGGCTTTTCCTTTTATTTAAGCACTGAATTGTATGTTTTGCATATCTAAATCTTTCAATCTGTTTCTTTGAAATTTTGATAATCATAAATAGTGAAAAACATATAAATATCATAATTGAACCGATAATATTCAAAACTTTTATAATAATTGAAAGATTTAAATTATATTTATAAAAAAATGACAGTATTTTTTGTACTTGCCTTTTTCAATAAACTTTATCGCTTAGTGCTGCTATTTATGCTAAAAAAAGAATGTTTATATTTAAAATAAATTAAAAGCACCTAGTTAAAACATACGATGTCTTAACGTGTTCAGATATTCTTTTGTGCCTTTTTCAAAAAAAAAAAAAAAAAAATGCATACACGTTTATCATTATTTTCATAAAACTGACTTTTGTATATATTTTTCAAATATGTGACAAGAGAATCCAGTAATACATTTATCCTTCCAGAAACAAAAGGGATACCGTGGGTGAGTTTTTGAAACTTTTCCTTGTGGGCGGAACATGCCGTGTATCAGAAGATCTTACACTCCTAAGAAAAACATGATACACGTACTTTAAGCAATTCTCTCCTGTTTTAATCGTTTGAGTCTTTGATATGCATATTGAAAGTACATTTTCCTTTTCCTATTGTTCAATTTGTGGTCGAAATATAATGAATAACTTCGAAAATTTATATCACCTTTCTTACCTTTAGAACAGACTCACGACTTGGAAAAAAAAGACTAATAATTATGACCAGGAAAATAAAAAGACCCATCTCTCGATAGTTTTCATCATTTATTACGTGCACTTATACTCTGTAATATATGTTGCAGTAATAGACAATATATTCTCAAAAACATGTTATTTTTGCATCTCTCTCTCTGTAGAGAAGACTGCAAGCTTTCTGAAGCCTGTTAGGAGGACGGGGTGGCCCTTCATGAAATTTAAACGAAAGGAGGCACAATCAAAGCGCGGCAGAAGGTTTGCATCTTTACTTCTTAGTATGGACAGGAGAAATGCATGGTTACTCGAAAAATCACTATCAAAAAGAGCATTCGTGCCGTCATTTTTAAAAATGAGTTTCAACGAAATCTGTCCAGAGGGAACCATGATGGAACATTTTGAGCAGACTGGCCTGTAAATCGTCAGTACATTTTTCAACACCAGTGGTGCTGAATTCCCAAAGGTCGGGTCTACATGTTATGGAAGCAAGTCAACTAGTTTGATGATTCAGACTGTTGCTCACTTCTTAGACTGAATAACTTCTAAAGAAGCGACGATACCCAACTGTATCTTACCGGTTGTGAAGAAAAAGGCAGCTTCCTGTTGATATGGAATAAGGTATCTTGGAGGGGTCCAGTTTTTATTCTAAACTAGAAGACAGTTCTGATCATTTTTTGGAGATCATGCCTAATCTTTTATCCAAACTGCCGAGAGAACAAAAACTATTTCCAAATGTGTATCCTTATCCACATTGCTCTTGCTTTGAAGAGCATGACGAGGAAATGCATTCATCTTCTCTGTTTCTCTCAAAACGCCAATTTGTATGTTATTAAAATGGATGGTCATTATTATAATAGTTTCATATTTATTCTTATTTTTGTACATCTTTACAAGACGCATTCAATGTGTAATCAGAAAAAATGTGGCACTACTTTCTATTAAAAAAAGGTTCCATTTTTTTTTCTCAAAATGCTCATTTTATTTTATCATCCATCTATAATGATTTCTAATGAGAAATACAAGAATAGTTAACGTTACAGTCAATTTAAAGAAACCACAAGGCTTAATTCTTATACGCTTATAAAAGGGAATGACTTCATTACTTCGCTTTTAAAATGTCTTTCAGAAAAGGTATCTTAAACTTTTCTTAATAATAATTTAAACGAAAAACGATAGTTAATTCAAAAAGAAAAAAAAAGCAACGAGAAATGAAACACTTGAAATTCTAAATCACGTACTTAGGAAATCAGGTTTACACGGCACAGGACAATTACATAAAAGAAATTTATTGGACTTTATATTAATGAACTGAAATTACTGACTAACGATAAAAGATCAAAATAATTAAAAAAATTCACAAAAAGTTAAAAAATCGTTCTCTCTCTGCAAAATAGCGTTAATAATAGTAAATAACTTACGGTTTCACAGATAACACTTTTCATTTTAAAATAAAAAAATTAATCAAATAACTTCTTATTTGAAAAAACTTATTTATAGAAAATCAGACTTCTTATTTGAAATATTTTAAAATACCACATAAAAAGAAAACGCATTAATAAGCTGCCGATGATAAATATTCAAATAAAGAGCAACCGAGCGTAACTAACGAATCTCTTATGGCATAATGAATAACCAGTTTAACGGTATTTTTTTTTTCATGTAATGGACGAATGATTCTAATTGTTCTTTTCTTCTACGGAGGTCACTGCAGTTGTCTAGCTTAGTAAATCTAAAGGTCAAACAAGGTTGATTAACTGTTACTTCTTTGAAGTATCACCATTGGTATCGCGAAATGAATGATATTAACGTTCTAACATTGTCTGCAAAAAATCTTCTCACGACGCACTCCTTTAAGATTTTTATCTTTGCTGTTCGGCTGCGTGTTTGATGAATATGCATTAATAGTCAGAGGATGTAAGTGTCTGAGCACCGTTAGTCACTCCATTGCACAAAAAAATATTGCTGCTCCTTTTTTTAAAATTTGAGTTTTTTTTTTTTTTTTTGAGAGAGAGAGAGAGGAAAAGATTTAGAGATTCTTTAAAGAAAATATGACTAAAATTAATTATGGATATTAATAAATTAATAACTATTTACGATTGATGTTTTTAAGTTGTATAATATATATATTTTTAGTTGTATAATATAGTTGTTTTTAGTTGTATAATATATATATATATATATATAAACAGAGTTTCTTAACATTTTACGAAATTCTTCCTTGTGTCAGTCTCTTTAAATTCTCATGCTGAAAGGGCTTGATTACATTAATTTAAGTCAATTCCGCTTTTATCTACGCCGTGGCGTTCTTTAAATAAAGCTTTCAATTTCTAATGGGATTAGAGACAAATTTTAAGATGGCAATATCTTTGGTATCTCATTCTTCCACTATATTCTTTGTGAATAACAAATTATTAATTTTTTTTATTACTGCTGATTTCATTGAAAGGATTCATTTAAATAATATGATTTATTATTTAAATGTATTTTAATTCTAGAATTCTTATACTTTATCATTGAATTATTTTTCAAAATTAAACATAATGCAAAAAATTCTAACTAGCTATTTTTAGTTCGTTTCATATGAGGAAACAATAATTCATGGAGAAAATATTACACTTATCAAGATATTTTTTTCGGGATTCTTATGAATGCGGACATTTTAAGATTTTTTTGGCAACACTTTTTTGACTTTATTTATTTATGACCGTAAATTATTGTAAGCTGCATTGGAAAATTATTATGCTATTAAAGTTGGCCAGAATCTATTGGGAATACCATTGATTTGATGTTAATTTGCTACGTTTTTCAAATTAATGAGAGAAAGAACCAGTTTAAGTTTTTAATCAGTTAATTCGTATGATATTTTATGATAATATAAAGAAAATAATATGATATTTGATTTGAAAGAAACAGCTTTGAAAATTACAAAGTCATTTGAACAGTTTACAAAGGTATATGAACAATTTAGAACAGAAACTCAGCTAATTAAATTAGAATTAGTTGTCTAAACCTTGTCTGATATACTATAAAAATTCATAATTAGTTCAGAATACTACAAGATATGGCTCAACATCAAGATCCTTAGAATGTAATCCAAGTAAAATGCAAATGTCTGATAAAATAATTGCGCAAAACAGCTGATAAAAGTAAAATAAAATCAACTTGTTTTTCAGTTGCAACAGTTATTCATTATCTCAGTTATCACAATATAGCATATTTTAAAACAATCTGAGTGCAAAAAATTTTTTTACGACGCATTTCGCAAGAATAGTATAATTTTAGGTCAAGTTAGCCTAATCATTCTCTGGTTTTCAGAGCATTTATTTATCAAGATTTCACCGTAGAGATTAAATTTTTGATTTAATAATTCTTTAATATTAGAATTACACATATTTTTTTGTCTTAGTGGACCAATATTCACACAAATAATATTGCAACATGCAAGAAAACCGCGATAACTTCTTTGTGGATATATTAAGAGCTATAATACACCTTAAAACAATATTAGGTATTTCAAATCTATTATTATTCTATTTCTCATTCTGATGAGGTCTATTATTTTAATTTTTTACTTAGTGAGAGTATTAAACTATTTTTTTTTGTTAATGTCTTAACTTTTTCTAATTTGTATTAAAAGAACATTTAAAACAAATAAAGTCCTTCAGTCAGTAAATCGCTCCATCTAGACTACATGAGAAATAATAAGCAAAAGAAATTAGATATCTGTTTGGAATCTTGCCGTATAAATTATATAAAATAGAAGATAAACTTTGATAAATTTGTGTAAAAATAATATCAAATGTTTTTTATTGTAGCTAATGTTTTTAAAAAAATATTTATGCATATTAAAAAAAACGATATATGTCTAGTACTCAATCCTTTCCATTTTTTTTTTTTGTTCTCACAAAATGGGTGCATTTTAATTTTAAGACAATTTTTAATCCATCTTTTTGTATTCCAGACACTTTGAAACGAATACCGGTCAGTTCAGGAATAAACACGCAGAGTATTCCGTCGTTATCTCACAGGAATTTAACGAGTTATGAAACTGGGATTGAATTCCACCTTTTTAATCAGTGAGCATATTCATTAACATGAAAGGTTTTAAATATTAAACAGGTTGACACTGAAAGCGTTATTAATGTCCCGCTTGCATCCACGTAGCACAGCCCATTATGCAGGTCTCTTTTTTGATTAGCATCAAAAGAAGGGTATTCCATATGCAATTCACGGTTTTATTAATTACCCGTATTATAAATAATGGAAGGTTTTTGCGCATTTCCATGAGGGTTTTTAATAAATCTTTTATTGGGTGTCTTGTCTGGAAAAAAATAGAAAGATGAGAATGACGTTGGGATCCATTTATTCTGATTCCAATCTTTTTTGTCCTAGACAGAGTTCAAAAACACAACTTTTCGTTCGTCTGATTTGATCTCATTCAATTAGGATTAATTAATTTTATTGGATTCTAGTTTGAAGAGTAAAGTTATTTGTTAAAGAAAAATAAATCGAAGAGGACAACTCGTTAACATAATTTTTAAAAAAATGAAAAGACATCACCAACCCTATTTTGTTAGAACAACCTGATACTTATTCATTTATCTCGACAATGCAATCAAATGACACCTGTTTCGGGAATAAACGCACAATCTTACTTATTCAATATACGATTTATGGTGCATAGCAGATGTTTACGTTTCTATAGCATTTTTCATTTGAATTTTAAAGCCTAAGAATTGCTTCAATTTAAAAATATTATACTTCGACGCACTTATGGAACATAGTTACGACAGAGATGTGGACATTCTTCAGTATTTCAATGTTGGAACTGAAAATTTTCAGTTCAGGTAATGAAACACATTTTTTTATTTCCTAGAAATTGCGGAAGGTGAGATTCATTTTAATAAAAAGATTTAAAAATAAAAAGAATTTTAAGAATTTTGTAATTTCTAATATAATTCGAAGATGAAAGCGATTTCGCACTTTATTCTATATTTTCTTCAAATAATTTATAATGGAATCCATCAAAGACTAAGCAAATTCTGAGATCATGACAACTGTTGACGGCATTTTTTCTGCTGTATTTTAAAAATAGGTATTCCTGCTATACCGAAAACAAGGCATCTTGAGTGGTATACAAGTGCCTTTTCATTGTGTTAAAAATACATCTTAACTGCTTTAGCTCACCGAGTGGCTTTTATGTTGACACTGGGCTGAAAGAAAGAGATGCATCATTATTCTCAACTGAATAGGGCCTGAGTGAAGCATTTGAAGACAACTGATATATATGAACGAAGCACTACTTTGTGCAGTGTTTTGTACTGAAGAGGAAAACAAATGCATGAAAAAGAAATTTTGTTGTTGTTTTTTGATGAATTGATACTAAAATTCGTTTCAGAGTAATTTTTGTGCAAGGACTATATGGCAAATTTTATCTATTTAACTTGTAGCCTTCTTGAGATAAAATATTGATATACATATTGGAGGATATACAGATATAATTCTATAATGCATTTTTTACTAACTCATCGACTTCTTTGTTTTTCAGAATGATATTTTTAAAAATATATAATAAGGAAATTCATCAAAATGAAACTACTGTATAATTCTTTAATTATTACATTACTTCCTACCTGAAAGTTTGTGTATGATAAAATAAAATGTGACAAAAAAATTAATCCATCATGCAATAGGATATAAATTATAATTCATACATTAAAACACACTTTGCGCTCTCTTTCATTTTCCAACTAATATAGAAGTTTAAATTTCGAAAGGATCTTCATCTTTCATTTCTTAACATTTACCTCTTCTTAGATGAAAAACAGTATACAGAAATTTACATCTTCTACCTGCACTACCCATAAAATGCCCACGAGAAAGAAAATCATGACATGTGCATCCCTGTCAGCTAACTTAATAGACTTTCCAACTGAAACTGAAATTTTGAAACGATCTTTGTGTATCGCCTCTTAATTTCTACTTCTTCTTGAGTGGGAAATAGTGTCAAGAAGTTTGTAACCTGTACTAACCATAAACAAAATCATTTCATATGCATTCCTATCAGTGAAAATCTATTTATATCTTGGGACGGAAAAAACAATCGAGTGTCCGTCCATTCAACGAAAACTATTACATTTATGCCACGTACTTATCGCTGCTTTGACCTTCAGTGTCACCAGATGCAGTGACACTGGACGGGGCGATAAAGGAGGTGTGCTTTTTCGCACATTCTTCTTCCCCGAATCTCCAACACTCATCGTGTCTATCCTATTGTGCTGCGTGAGGAAAAGCGAAAGCAGTGTCCTAAATAGATGGTTAAAAGCCCATTCTCTGCTTTGTTTACCCGCGGATGTCCTTACCTAATATGCAGATTGTGCGGGGGAAGAAAAAGGTCAAATGTCTGAACTCGGATATTTTGACCTCAGATTTTAAGCTAATATTGAATTTGCAGTGATGGGATCAGGGAAAAAGCACTTCATAAGATCGAACTTATCTGAATACTATTAAAAAAGACTAGTCATTTTATTGATAATTTGGAAAAAAAACTTCAAATTCTGTTCAACCAGTAAAAAACATTACTCAGAAAAATCAAACATCAAAATTTACTGGAGTTACATTTGATGGAACTCCCGATGTACATCTTTGTTGTAAAATGTATGGTGATGATGATGACATCGTGTCCGCTGTACAGCGAAAGAAGGAAGCAGTAGCTTCTGAGGGTAAGGACCCCTGAACATCCGAGGGCAGAAGTCAGACTTCTAGCTCATATGAAGATGACACTCACACCCTCGCTTGCACAACCCCTTTTTACAGGGGGACTCATTCACGCAACTCAGATAGAACACAGGGAAAGAAACAACCATACCCGAACCAAGACTCGAACCCGGGTCACCCAGATCACGAGGAAGACGCCATACCCTGTAAAATATACGATCACTCAATTCAAATACTAAAAGCGATTTTAACGATGAAGGTCAATAAATTAAGTTTCGTTATTTTAATTAATTTTAAATGGATCATAAGTCATATATTGAGTCCACGCAGACTTATTCCAAGCTTTTATGCACATTTTGTTTTATAATATGACACACTTTTTTTTTCTATTAATAAGGACACTGTTTGTCCTTAGATAAAGCTACATCTCTTTACAAGTATCCGGGAAATGGACTTTCATCAGTGTAGCAGAATTTAACAGATTCAAATATTTTCAATTTGAATCGGTTCATCAATGATTCGAACTTATATCTGAGTCCGTTAAGTGTTAAAACTTATTTTGGATTAACTCAAAATCAAAACTAAAACTTGTAAAAATAGTTTTTATTACTGAACTTTTGTTGTTAGTTAAATTTGTCAATATTTTGAGACTCTCGAGTTTCTTTGCAGTTTCATTATATTCGGCCAAAGCATCATTCATGGCTTTGTAGGATTCCAAAAGGTTATTGATCTCTTGCAATTTATTAACTTAGCTTTAAATTCACTGCCCAATTGGTTTAAAATCACTCTATGTTGATGTTATGCAATCTCGCTTCAGAAGCTTGTAAAAACATTAGGAGCTAATTAGGCAGTTAATTTAACGTTAAATTTAATTAACCAACTCAGAATCGCCATGAAGGAAAAAAAAATTAGCGCGCGTATGTTATTTTTTAAAATGAAATATCTTAAAAGGCGAAGAAACATTACCAAGTCCTGAGCGTCATTAACTTTTGCTAACCGCCGATGAAGATTGGGGCGAAAAAATCATATTATAACCCTGGTACTGAATATTTTCGTTGCTCTACTGACCGATAGAACAAACAGTATACTGAAATCTAAAGTATTAAATTTGAAATCTGTACCTACTTCGTAAGGGAAGATTGACTGAGATTCAACAATTTTTATTTTCCAAAGAGGGAGAATAAAAATTGTTGGAAAAGGATTGCAGGGAGGCTCGATGGATCCAATAGCACTTGTAATATTTCCTTGCTCTGTAGATTCTCGTATAACTCATTTCCACCTAACGTGGATTCATTTAATTGACTAAAAAATTATGATTAGCTCTTTGCAACTCTATAAATAAGCCTACAAATAGAAGATATGTAGGATGTGTGAGATAAATTTAATAAGTTTCTAGCTTTAAAAAAATTGTGTGTGTATGTGTTTTTTGTTTGTTTGTTTGTTTAGAAAAGCTTACCTACTTGTCCATATGACGCGATTAATCGGAACATCTGCCCTGTGCAGATATGAAAGTCCATTGTGCAATCCACATTCAGAGGATAAATTCTTTTTGCAACATCTTTATATTATATATATTTACATAATATGTAATACAATATTAATATATATTTGGGAAATGTGATGAAGATGGATGACTACATTAAAAAATTGATTTTTTGCGAAATTATGAAACTTTTTAAAATTTAATTTTCTTAATATTTAAACAGGTTTTTTTAATAAAACTATTATAATTTTGAGTCTATTTTTTGGGAAGTTACACTGATTTTTATATTTATATTACACAAGTTTTAATTCTATTTTAAATGTTTAAATGATATTTTCACAAATTCTAATCTTTGATAGAATTTTCTTACGATAAACCTCATAAATAAAAACCTAATGTGTATTTTTTGTTCAAATTTAGTATAATGATTTAGTCACAAAAACAAAAACAAAAACTTTTTCTTAAATTTAAAAAAAAAACCTTTTTTAAAAAAACTTTTGCTACTTAAATGGTAAATTTTTGTTTCGTTGACGTTTTTTACAGTATTTTTAATGCAAATATTCAAAAATATAACTATTTCGAATGTTTTTCAAAAAATTCATTCCGAAAGTAGCCACTTACGAACTGACGTGTAAGCGTGTCTGATACAGGTTAATTTCGTCGTAGCCAAACGTCTTCCCGCTGGTGTGGTGTGGAAGTTTGCCCCCCCCCCCCAGTTGTCATCTTCATCATTTGACCGCGGTTCGAAATTACGACGTTAGTCTCAAAATACCCCTAGTGTTGCTTTACAATGGGATGTTAATATATATATATATATATATATATATATATATATATATATAAAACCTACCACAGATTCGAAGGTGCTCCAAGATCGCTTTGAAAGCAAAAATTAAAATAGCATATTTCTGATTTTTTAAAAATATAACTCATTGTTGTATTGATTATTTTATTTCGAAATATGTTGTTTTTCCTATATGTTTCTTTATCTATATTCTATTCTTAAAAATGCATGGAATAAATGCATAACTGAAAAATATTTAAGTGCCAAACGCGTTTGCTTGTGCATGAATTAAAGATTTGTCATGGCTCATTTATTAAAATTAAACATTTATCTGTAAACATTCGTAGAAAGGAAACGATTAAAATTCATGTGAAATAAATAAGTCAGAATTTTGTTTTGAATCTGCTGTGATTAAATTAGATTAAATATTTTGAATAGTAAAAATTATGAAAGAGGAAAAAGAAGAGAGAAAAGCAAATTGATATGTGACTGAATCACCATGTCTTTTCTGGGATTACATGTCGCTGAGATGAATGGAATGATTTTCCTTTCAGTTTAAAAACATCTGAGCTATTCAATTGAGAGACGTTAATCCCTTCAGCGGTGATTTTCCTGTTCCTGTATTAGTAGGTTAAAAATGTTCCGATATTTGAAGCGGGGAAAACTTGAAGGGTTATTGTCCTGGTTGAAAGGTAAGAATTTAGTGTAAACAGGAATACAATGCATAAAAACAAAAAATAATTATTATTTCAAAGTACAGATTTAAATACATTTAATCTAAACAAAGTTTGTGATAGAATAATTTTTTTCAAGAGGTTTATAATGCTTTTGATTGAAATGAATGATTTTGAAAAAAAAATCACTGTCTTATGATAGATGGACTTTTTAATTTAAGCTGTTTTAACCCTTTGCCATCGGATGGGTCTTCTTAGGCACCATTCAAAACGGTGCATCCTTTTTGGCGTTTTATTCATTTTTTTAAAAAATTATTGTTAAAAATACCTACAGAGTAGCAAGAAGATGCAGATTAATTTTTCGGAATAATTCAACTTAAAACAATTATATATATATTTATTTTTAGAAGCAACAGTATTTCTTGTATTAAGTGATTAATTATGCATCGAATTACTTTTACGGATGCAAAGAGTTAAATAAATTTTTTTATTGTGATATTTTTTCACAAGAAATACTTTTTTATTCTTATTCAAATCTTTATCACGTTAAACCTGCCAAGAGGCTTATCCTTTTCCATAAAAAAAGGGAATTTACTTAGAAATTATAAAGCAAATTTAAGAATATAGATTTATGACTCTCCATGGCTTCTTTAAAGAGTTCAGCCTCCGAGCTCTATTGAGATAGAAGATTACACTTCCATATCTATGATTCTAAAAATGATTGTAACTATATTTATTCGGCAAATAAAAATTTACTCCATTATTTAGGTAATAAAATATATATATGAATTAAACCAAAGTTTATTACATTTGTCAATTTTTCTTTCTCGTATACCAAGTACAAAAGAAATACTGCAAAATTCGAACTCAACATTTTGATGAATCACTATTTTGTAGACGTTCTTGAGTTCGGAAAACACATTTTTGAAAAATATCTGTCTGTCTGTTTGTAACAAAGATAACCTAAAATCGATTTGAGTTATGCGGATGAAATGTGGTATATGTTATTTACACTACTTTTGTAGATTTCAATGAAATTTTGAGTGCCATTCCTTCCTCTCTGTCCGCTGTTCGAATGGAAGTTAAAACGTAAATCACAGAACTAAGAGAGCTAGAGGGATATAATTCGGTACACAGATTTAACGCCTAAAATATAGACACTTATTAAAGCTCGAACCAAATTCAACAAGGTGGTTGAGGTCGTCTGTCGGTCCGTACTATAACTCAAAAAACACGATGACTTTAATTTGAAAAAAAATTGTATGTGATTTTGTGACTGCAACTCCAGTTCTTTATCAAATTTTGGTTTCAATTGGCTGAGAAAAAATACGCCTAAAACAAAAATTCATCTTTATTAGAGAGCATGGAAGAAAGTTTCGGGAAGACCACTACCGCTGTCTCTTATTAGTTCCTTGCTTACGGCCTGTTGAGCTATGAAGGCACCATTGCAGCTTCGAGAATGGAAAGTCGTTGATTTAATGGAATACTCGCAATAAACAATGCTTATATAAAATCATGGGACGAACTTTGACAATATATTAAGCACACATAAACAAATAAATTTTGACAGTGAAGCATGAGATTACAAACGCAAAGGGTAGATGTAAGTGAAGATTTCTTATCACTATATTAAGCAAAAAAAAAAAAAAAGATGCGTTAAATAAACTGTGCACTACAGATTTAATGAAATGCAAACGTACAATAACAAAACAAGACAGCTGCATGAGTAACAGTATACGAAGCGTATGTATGCTTTGGCCATGCCATGCTATGCACACTTTGCACTGCATATAGTTTAGTCATGCGACTGTATTGTATGAAGAAATTAAATTTCAGGTATAGAATTTATCGGGTATATCCACTTCTTTTATTAAATTCAAAGGCAAAGATCCTCAAGTAGATTCGCAACACCATATTGTATTGTAAAACATCGACACATGAGCTCTGAGAGACGAAATATGTTTATGCATTCCAAATTCCAAAATTGTTTCATGATTTTAGAATTGTCCTTTATGCTGGAAAACTGCACCTTCATTCTGTCTTGATAAAGCATTCTTTTATTACTGCGATGTAGAAGTTGAAGAAGAACTTTTCCACAAATCTTTTCGTCATCTCGTCACGATTTAGATCAATGAATTATCTTCAAAATAATTCCCTTGTATCTTTAAGACAAAACATTGATTCAAGCAAATAAACTTCTTCTGTGAAAAAAATATTTCTTGTAACGCTCCAAATTTAATTTTATTTATATTTAAAAGTATTTTATATTGATAGTATTTTCAGTATTTTTAAAAAAATAAAGATTAATCTACTGAAAAAATAAAGGTTTATCTTTAATTGTTTCGAAGAAATAACTATTTATTTCCGCCAATTCACTAACATTTCTTTGGCAACTCTCGCCAAATAATTTTCTTGTTACTATTTAGTTTACCTGAGCTCACATATGTTGCTGTACTTTTCCTTAGAATCGCAATGCTGAACTTCGATGTTTTCCTACGTATCGCATTTTTATAGCAATTTAATTAATTATATATTGTACAGTCCACTGCTAATTTTAAACGCAAAATCATAACCATCATTATTAAAATTTGTAATAAAATTACCTTATCTAAGAAAATTTTAATATGTTACTTTCATTTTTAAATGGAAATGCTCAGTAAAAAATGGTTTTATAAAAACAGAAGCTAATATAAAGTAATAAATAATTTCAATATGCATTTTAATCCAATTATTTTAAAATGCACGGGGAAAATGTGCTTTCTTTACTATCAATTTCATACTGAATTGTCTAAATATACAAAAATGAGGAAAAATCCCAATTATTTCATTACATATGGATAATTAAGATAAAGATTTATTCCATGAGTCATCTAATAAGCCATTGTTTCAATTACAAGATAAAAAAAGAAATAAACATTCTATTACTTACCAAGCAATGTTATAAAAACATCAATGAAATCAAAACTCAAACTATCGAATTGTGAATGAGAAACATTATTAAACAATGAAGTTTACTTCTTATTTTTCTGGTCACAAATGATAAGTTAAAAGTTTTTCAATCATCATAGTCTTATGTCGTGACCTTAATTTCAGAAAGCGTATCGTAAGTTACACAAAATTGATTGTACTGACAAGGGCGAGTTAATATTAGCTAGGGAAACAAGCGAGAAACAAAAAAAGAACCCAGGAAAATGCTTGACATAACTTGAAAACAATGGACTATTTTGTATCCTGAGCACGACATAATCGCCAGTGCATGTTCGGTTTTGTGTTTAAGTTCACACCAATTGGAAAGACCGGGCTCTGGGACACCTGCTATCAACAATCCCATTAACCTCTTGGCTTGGTTAGTATTCATTACCATTACCACTGGGAACTTGGAAAAGAAATAATTGCTATTCTTTAAATGTGAGTGTGTTCACAACAAATAGAACAGAACGAATTGGCAGATATTACTTTTACAACTTTCTTCCGATTCGGACTCTGATTGACATAAAATAATCTTAACTTTGTGTGATTGGATATAATAATGCTAATTCATGAAAGTCAATTTAAATAATTTAGTTAGCTCTTAATTTTAGACACTTTCTTCCAATGACCAGGTAACTTAAAACGACAGAAATCATTCGAGAAATTATTAAAATTCTTTTAAGTTAAAGTGAAAAAAGGTCTACAATTATTTACGCTGCAGAATATATTTTTTATTTTTATTTTCTAGAATAGAAAGTATACAAAGAGGAAATATTGCAATCGCTAAAAAATTCGACTTGGAGGTTTTGTCAAATCTCGATGTTTAGACTTCACTAAGTTTGAAAAGCACATTTTTGAATGATGTCTGCTTGTGAGTATAATACTTCAAAAATGCTTTAAGCTAGATGGATGAAATTTGGTATGCGGCTCTTTCCGATAAATTTGTAGATGTCTATTGAATTTTGAAATCTATTTGGAAATCTATTTACATTAAGATAGTCTGTATACTCGAGGGCAAATGAAGACAATGGCGACAAAACATAACCAGACAAGCTAATAAGATATGATACACAGTTTTTAACAGTTCAAATGTACGTGTACATCAAAATTTCAACGAATTTATAAGCATAATGATTTTTTTTGTCGGTTTGTACATTCACACCCGCATAAACGCAATGACTTAGATAATTGAAATGTGATATGTGATCTCATTTCTGAAATTGCAGATCTGTGTCAAGTTATGGTTCGAACTTTCGACAGAAGAAAGTCCAAAATGCATATTTGGAGCTCTCCACTACTTCACGAAGCACGAAATGTCAAAGCTCGGTCTCAGAAAATAAAATTCTGAGCTCTTGTGGCATTCACGGTCTCGTCCAATGTTTGCAATTTTTAAGCTTGGGGATGGTGGAGGGGAATAACACCCTTAGATGGCGACAGAGTAAAAAAGTTTTGGGGAGATTAGAGACTACTCTTGGTAATTTATTTTTAAAACATAATAATAAAATTAAACTATATGGAGTACGTATATTATAGAAATTTTGGAAAATAAGGAATCTGGTTATTCAAAACTTAAAATTAAAAAAAATGATATGTATGCATATTTTTTTTTTCAAAAAAAAAAAAAAAAAGCACACTTTAACAAGTGATTTAAAAAAATATTCTTTGCTTCAACAATTTTTTTACTCTTTAGACTTGAATTCATTATTCATTATTACATAAGTTACGAAATTCTGGAATATATGTTTTTAAAAAATGACCAAAGGCACCAATCATACAAAATAAAAATGTTATTACGGTAATGGATTTACGGTTAACATTATGTTACGGAAGGTCGGTTCCGAAAGAATTAAAGCAGTGCACTAACATCGAGAAACCGGAAGTATGAAAAATTTCACAATTTTAGGACAAATGGAAGAGAAAGAAGAATTGATTACCGAATTAACATGAAACAAATCTAGTTAAATAAAAGTGCATAAAACGGATGTGAGCAGAAAATATTTAAGATAAAGCGAGATTTGCTGTAAATTATCTTTACCGAATACAATGAAATTGCACAATGCATAACAAGTAAACAATGAATTTAACAATCACTGCTTAGGTTCGGAGTGGCGGAATGATAGTATATCTAGTTAGCGAGTGATTAGTTAACTGAAATCAACAATGGTAAATAAACAAATTTGATTGTTTCCGAAATAATAAATGAATTAGTACTCAACGTTGAAATTTTCGACAGTGACTTTCATTACTCCAATTAAATAAAGTTACTTCCGTAGTAACTCAGTTCATTATCTGACATATCAGAAAGTGTTATTAAACTAAGTATTAACGCAAATGTGGAACGGAATGAAATATCGATTTATAAAGAAGTAATATTTATTTTAATAAAATGAAACAAATCAAGTCAAATAACGTAAGTAAAAAGAAAAAGAATCATGCTTTTATTTCTGCATCCTATGCACAAAGTTGACGATCGGGTGTTAACACTTCGATACTCATTGTCCAATATCGATTTAAAATCGATTTCAGTGGGGATCTTGATGATTCATTAAGAAGATTCAAATAAAATTAATGATTATAAAAAAATTCTTTGATAAGTTTATACCATATATATATATATATATATGTGTGTGTGGAAAAAGGCAACGACCAGCATTAATATTTGAAATATATTTATTAAGATTAAAGTACAAAGGACAAAACATTACTACATAGAACATAAAAGATACATGAGCGTGAGCTGCACGTCTTGCAGTCTCACTGCCCAACTCTCGTCTGCCAATAATGGCGGGAAAGCATCACGTGATTAATGACGTGACGCAACATGGCGCCATACTGGATACGAGATCTGTCAGCGCTTCCCACATCGGCCATCATGACAGGATAGGCGACCTCGCCTTATGGTATACAGTACATTGAAGTAAATATATAAAACAAACAGCAAATACAGGAAAATAATAATATGTAAAATTGAAATATTCACAAGATAAAACAAATAAAATAGTCATACCATCCGTGACAGCATAAGTATATAGCAATATAATAGCGTGCACTGGAAATATCGAATAACTAACTAAAAATAAAAATAATATTAGTGTTGAACATATAAAAATATAATACAAAATAAACAGAGAAAAAAAAATCAAAGTCTATATCGTCCAAATATACACACACAAAAAGAAGGCAAATAGTTCTCTTTTTCTTTAAGTAATGTTCAGTGTTTTCTTTTGAAATACAATTCAAGTGATATGTTCTATATTGCTGGACCATGGTTTCATATATTCTGCACAAGTTGAAGTTTTTGATGGTCCATCGAAGAAATCATACTTTTCAACATCGTATGTGTCGTTTGCTTTAATTTTGATCACTTTATATGGTCCGAGAAATTTTTGTTTCAATTTCAGACCAGGGCCAAATTGAGTGCGCTTGATTGCAACGAGATCATTCAATTGAAATTTTTGAGCATGTTTCCTACGCAGATTGTAGGTACGGCGATTTTCTTCTTGGATTTTGAGGATTTGTTGTTTTGCATCTTTACGGAGCTCATCACGCTGTTGGAGAAATGCAGACTGGATCTCTTCGTTGACGATTTCGAGGATTTTTATATCATGCTCAGATTTCATTTTAGTTCCAAACAGAATTTCGAATGGAGTAGAATTGATACTTCGTTGAAATGTAGAATTAATAATTTGCTGAACGGAAGCAACATGGCTAAACCATTTCTCAGGGTTTTCTATGGATAGCTTGGAGAGCACAGATATGATAGTAGAATTAAGTCTTTCTACCTGACCGTTTGATCTAGGAAGTCCAGCTGTAATATGCTCATCTGTCTGTTGAGCTTTGAAAATGTGAAAATTGACACAGTCTTGAATGATCATGCAGCATGGGCTTCGGCTAAGAGCGTCGACATGAGTCATCTTTGAACCGGTTCGATGCTCTATTTCGTAGTCAAAATCCTGAAGGTATAATGCCCATCGCGAAATGCGGGAATTCATTTCTTTTTTAGTTAACGTTTTGACGAATGCATTACAGTCAGTGATAATTTTAAAGTGTGATCCGAGGATGTAAATTCGGAATTTTTTAAGAGCTTCTACAATGGAGAGTACCTCCAGTTCATAGCTGGTGTATTTTCTCTCGCTGTCAGACGTTTTCTTGGACATATAATACACTGGATGGAATTTGTTATCATCTTTGGATTTTTGTAGTAGGACTGCCCCCAAGCCATCAATTGACGCGTCTGTATGAATTTCAATGGGACTGCCTTGATTAAAAATAGTTAAAACGGGTTTATCAGAAAGTAACTGTTTTAAGCGTAAAAACGCAGTTTTTTGCTGAGCTTGAAATAGAAAGGGGCTGTCCTTACGAAGAAGATCACTAAGTGGTTTTGCTATAGTAGAGTATGAGGGAATAAATTTTCTAAAGTATCCCGTAAGACCTAGAAAACGTTGTACGTCTTTTGCATTTTTTAACTCAGGATAATTAAGAACGGCTTTAGTTTTGGAGGGTGAAGGGAGCAATTTGCCTTGTTCTACTACGTGACCCAAAAATTCAATCTGACTATGCAAAAATTGACATTTTTTAAAGTTTATATCTAGTCCATAATCGCGAGCTACTTTTAGAACAGTGTTAAGGCGTTCGAGAGCCTCAGATTCATTATTTGCGGGAATGACGATGTCATCCATATACGGGAGGACAATGCCTTTTGCAATAAGATCACGAAAAACGGCATTTATGTATCGCATAAAGACAGGAGGACATGAACTTAAACCGAATGGCATATAACGGAATTGAAATTGACCTGTATTTGTGACGAAACTGGTGTAACAACGACTTTTTTCTTTTACCGGCACATGAAAAAATCCGTTACGCAAATCGAGAGTACTGAAAATTTTAGCATATTGAAGACGATCTAAAATGTCATCAATTAATGGTAGTGGATAATGGTCTTTAACTAATTTACGATTTAATTTTCTATAATCTATACAGACTCTATGTTTTCCATCTTTCTTACGAACTACGACAACTTGACTAGCATAGGGTGAAGAACATGGTTCTATAATTCCATTTTTTAACCACTCGTCTATCTGCGCATTTACTATATCACGTTCGGCAAAGGGTAAACGTCGAGGAGTGTGGAAAATTGGCTCATCGTCAGTAAGCGTTATATCAAGTGCGATGTTCGTAGTTTTAGTTTTATTAGGTTTATAGGCTAACAAAATCTGTTCAACCTCATTGCGAGTTTGTTTAGAAATATTCGGACCTATATCAAACGTGGGAGTTTCGGCAGAAATAGCCATTATAAAACTGTTAGTTTCAACAGGATCATCAGATTTAGAAATTTTGGAAAATACAACACCGTCAGGTTTAATTGTCAAATTTGCCTGATTTATTACGTCGCAACCTATTAATAGGTCATAAGTAGTACAATTATTAGGTACCACAGAAATAAAAACAGGAAAACTTTGTTTGTCAATAATAATTTCAGATTCAAAGGAACCTATTATTTTAGTTTGGGAAAAACCGAATCCAGTTAGTGTTATCTTGTTATTCGTCAACGGCGGCGATCCTAGTTTAATCCATTCAGAATGTTTGAGAAGTGTCGAAAAACTACCAGTATCGACTAATCCGGAAAGTGTATTATTAAGAATAACAACCTCTTTATGCATATTCGACGGAGAATGCAATAAATGTAAAGTGTTGACATTATCACGTGGGGTAGAACTGTCATTCCGAGTAGTACGGTGACAATCGGAAGATTTATGTCCGAAAAGATTACAAGAAAGACATTTAGGACCACGATTACGATTAGGGCAAGACTTTGAGATATGTCCAAAATCGTTACAATTAAAACAACGCATGTTACTGTTAGTCGGATTACTAAAATTCGATTTTGATTCTCTTTGTTGGACAGGGATTTTATGTATTGTATCACGTCTTTGGCCGTCATTAGCATATCTAGAATACGACATCTTTGAATTATTTGCGTTCATTGCACTTACGATAGTTTCGAAAATTCGTAATTTTTCTTTAAACTCAGAATAACATTTTGCACCATAAAGAATAATTTTATCAGAAGGGGAACCCTGTATCCCATTTATTGTGTATTGAATAACAGAACATTCATCAATAAGGGTTTCAGACTGATTCGCAATTTCACGCATGGCAATAAAATATTGCATAAAAGTTTCATTCGAGCGCATTTTACGTCTTTCTAGTTGTTTATGTATTTCAATAGAAGTTACTTTATCGGAAAATTCATTAATTAATGCACTTTTAAAAGCATGATAGGAATTTAGATTTCTTTGAGAGAATAAAAAAGATTTAGCTGCGCCGGAAACTAATCTCTTTACAAAGATTAATTTTTGTTGTTCGCTTAAAGAAGGAAAAAGAGAAAAATTCTCTTCAACATCATAAAAAAAACTTTTAATCGAATAGGAATCATTTCCTGTGAAGTTTCTACAACTACTACAGAGATCGCGTAATAAAAAACAAAACTGAAGGTTTATTTCATTCATCGTTTGTTTATTCGAGGGATCATTTTCGAGTGATTCCCTTTTCGCGCCAGTAATTAATGCCTGACTGTTATTTATTAATGTTTCGTCTGAAGTTACGGGGATGGGGAAGGAAGAATTATTACCCCCATTACTTGTTGAACTTTCGGTTTCAGAAATCTGTTGAGGAGATAAAGGTTTTTCTTCTGTTTCCGATAAAAAACTAATATCTAGCGAGTTCTGAAATTCATTTAAATTTGTTAGGGCTTTAAAAATATTTTCACACAAATTATCTTTGTTACTTTCGTTTACTTCTAAATGTAATAAATCAGAAACGGAGATAAAATCAGATAAAGAAAAATTATTCAACAACTCTTGTTTATGTTTTTCTACATCTAAATTTTCAAATCTTTCAAAATTTCTCATTCTTTTTCGAGAAGAATGGTCAAAATTACTGTAACCTAACACAGAGTTAAGCATTTTTACTGAATTAGTTTTTGCATATTTAAGGGAGTTAGCGATTAATTGAATATCGCCTAGTTTTAAAGACATTGTAATGAATTAAAACAGAACTAATGCACATTCACTCGGGATTAAAATTTAAAGGGAGAATGGAATAGAGTAACGTACTATACTATAAATTACAAATTTGGGAAAAAATTGCGCCTACCTGGTTGGGAGCAGTCGAATTATTCACTCTTAAAAGTTCCTTTTTTTTTAAAGCAGCCAGTATATGTCAGCACAGTTGCACAAGAACACGAAGTAATTGAACCTTTAACGTTTTCACCTGAATCATATCCATCCAAAACGTGCACTAACGTCCATTAAAATATCCACGGCAAAAATCCACTCTTATCAAAATTCTTAGCATCAATTTAACGTCTTAAATTGTACTAACGTCCACAGCTTTTTCAACAATTTGGCGGGATTTGCTAGGGGTATTCACGAGAAAGGCCGAGCCCCCAAAAATGTGGGAAAAGGCAACGACCAGCATTAATATTTGAAATATATTTATTAAGATTAAAGTACAAAGGACAAAACATTACTACATAGAACATAAAAGATACATGAGCTTGAGCTGCACGTCTTGCAGTCTCACTGCCCAACTCTCGTCTGCCAATAATGGAGGGAAAGCATCACGTGATTAATGACGTGACGCAACATGGCGCCATACGGGATACGAGATCTGTCAGCGCTTCCCACATATATATATATATAACACTTATTTTTAAAATGGCACAAGTGAAAGGACTGTATTTTCTTGCTATAATCACGATAAAAATAGGATGAAAAAATAGGAATTTCGATGCTCAAAAGTCATCTGTTGAGCATCAAACGTATGCTAAAATGGTTTTAAATTCAGATGGTCATAGCGCATTTTGACACTCATCTGATCTTGAAATTCCCTTCCCCTACTGATTATTATATGAGTAACATTATCACATAATTTTTACTTTTAATTAAAACGACTTGGTTTCGTAACCAGGTTTTCAGGTTTTTGACCGCATTCCACCGAAGAACCGTCATGTAAGTGAGTCTGGTGTACGTTAAATCCTTTGGGACCAAGTGTCCTCCTACTGGGGTGGTGTGGAAGTGTGGAAAGAAGGGTGCCAGCTCATGTGTCATCCTCATCTTCTGACCACGATTCAAAATTGCGAGGTCTGTCTCAAAATAGTACTAGTGTTGGTTTAAAATGAAACTAATTAGCATAAATTAACATAACCAAAACTAAACTAAAAAC
This sequence comes from Argiope bruennichi, assembly GCF_947563725.1. Classification (NCBI taxonomy): domain Eukaryota; kingdom Metazoa; phylum Arthropoda; class Arachnida; order Araneae; family Araneidae; genus Argiope; species Argiope bruennichi. The sequence continues at coordinate 146,049,235 of NC_079151.1, forward strand.
TTTAAATAAAAAGGAAAGTGCGCATGTATGCTAGCACATCAGGGCGATTTTTTTTTTTTTTGAAAATTTAGTTAGAATTTTAAAAACTAAGCTGATTTTTTGGAGCGAATGGATTAAAAATTTCTCTCTCTCTCTCTATATATATATATAGATAGATAACACTAATGTACTGGGCTGAAAAATTGCTCTTATTATTGATTTTTTTTTTGAAAATTTAGTGAGAATTTTAAAAATTAAACTGAATTTCGGGGACGAATTTATTAAAAATCTATCTCTAAAATGTATAGGTAGATAGATAGATAACACTAATCTATTGGGCTTAGAAATTACTCTTCTTATTTATTGTTCACACGCAACAATCAAATATAAACAACAAAAAAAATCGTACGTATTTAAGTCCATTTCATTGAATATATTTATAGCTGCTTTGAATTGAGGACTTCGTTTAGTTAATTGATAAGATTGCAAAATATGATCAAATGTTTTGGAAAGAATTCGCCTTGTTACCAAAACATCCATTTACTCAGAGGAAAGAAACCACAGAACGTTAAATCGAATCCAAAAATTTGCTTTACCGTCACTAGGGATTGCAATACCCGGATACCGGAATACCGAATATCGGTATTTTGAGCCATTTGTACAATTTTTTAATACCGGTATTCACAAGTTTAAATACCGGTTTTTCGGTATTTACTAAACATTTTTTAAATTGTCTCCACTATATGTTCAGGGAACGCTAACATGACAAAATAGCATACGTTTTTGTTTTTATGTCTCCCTAACGGGCGAAATTAATTAGCTAATTAAGCTTAATTAATTGCTTAAATCTAAATTAGCGAAACATGGATTATCCCTGAAAGAGAATATTGTATAAATAACGACTGATGGAGCAACAATTACGAAAAAAGTTGGAAAATTGTTTGGTGCAAATCAGCAGTTGTGCTATGCACATGGAATTCAATTAGGAGTAATAGATGCATTATACCAAAAAAATAAAGAACAGAAGAATCAAAATACTGTGGATATAGAAACTTCGGATTCTAACTTTGAAGAGAGTAAGAGTGAGAGCGATATTGACAATGAAGATAAGGACAATGTAATTGTTGAAGAAGATATTGCTAATGAGGATGAAATATTAACCTATCAAGAATTGCTTCCTATAATTTATAAAGTTCGAAAAATTGTTAAGATGTTTAAACGTTCCCCTATAAAAAGGATATATTACTAAAATATATACTAACTGAAAATAAAACAGAATATATGTTAATATTAGATTTTAAAACACGTTGGAACAATTTACTCCTAATGATGGAACGATTTTTGAAACTGAGAAATCCAATCCAAAAAGCAATAATCGACTTAAACCTGTAAATTAATTTTTCAGATAGTGAATTCGACTTAATATCCAGAATTATATCAGCTCTACTTCCAATAAAACTGACTATTGAGGCATTATGTCGGGGAGATTCTAATTTATTAAGAGCTAATGTAACAATAAATTTCATGTTGCAGTCACTGAAAGAACAGCACATATCACTATCTAAAGAATTATATATTACATTGAAAAATCGCACAGAAGAAAGGCATACCGAAATAAAAAATGTCTTATGGTATTTACTTAATTATAATGATTTTAAAAATCCAAATGGAAAAGAAGAAAAGAGAATAACCAATTCAAATCTGATTAGTAAATTTTCTTAAAATTTTTTATCCACAAACCTATCCACATTCAGAATTCGGTTCAGTTATCGAAGATTATGATGTCACTACTGTCGATAGTGAAAAGGAATTGTCTTTTGAACAAAAATTAGAATTAGCGATAAATAAAAAAAAAAAAAAAAAAAAATTAAACGAACCAAAATACAATACAGAAATCAGATATATCCAAAACCATCCGACGAGAAATCGATTTATTTGAAGATGAGGGATTTAGAGGTAAATACTTGAAAAAAAAATATATATATCGCGCATTGCAAACAGTACCACCAACTAGCGTAGATGCCGAAAGGGCGTTTTCGACAGCTGGTAATTTTTACACAAAATTACTTTTCAGGCTTAATGACAGTACAATTGATGCATTATGTTTTTTAAGATCACATTACAAAAATTTGTAATAGTATCATAGACTGAATAGTAATATTTACACTTTTTTTGTGATTTAAATAAATAAGATGTTCCTTTACTTTTTGTGATTATATACTGTTATAATTTATAAGTTACAAATGATTTTTTGTGGTATTTACACTCTCTAACAAAACTGGCAAATGAAACAAAGAAACACCTGTGTTTTCTTTCTTTTTATAAAATTTCTAATACCGGTATTAAAATTTAAAAAATACCGAATACCGGTATTGAAATTTTGGTCCGGTATTGCAATCCCTAACCGTGACTAGATGGCAGATAGTTGATTTGTCTATGGAAATTGATGTTAATATTTTCTTAAACAACTTTCTTACAAAAATTGTCTTTGTATCATTTTCAGATTAAAAAAATTACCTTTTTAATGAAATCAGTTTTATTTCCATATAATTTTTATCTCTTAGTTTTAATACTATTGTTTGATTCAATTTGGTACACAGTGTTTTTAACTGTTATAATGGAATTCAAACTCTCCATCAAATCATTCAATCACTTGCTTTTGTCAACCATTAACTCTGTCATAAGATTTTCACCTTTGCTTTTATTTCATAATATTTAGGGTTAGCAAGAAATAAGTTACTCACTTCAGAGGGCTCTAAAATGCGTTGTATTGATCCAAATGAGATAAAATTAAAACTACAGATTATTCAGATAATGCACTTTACATTTATTAAATAAAAAATTTAGTACAAAAATTCACCGTTAGGTGGAGTTTTAATACACATAAAACCATTTAATATGTTTTATAATTGTTAAATAAAGTAAAATTAAAATTGCTCAATATGTTCCTCTTTCATTTTCAACAATATGCTCTAATCGGAGAACCATAGATGATCGGAGTGAGTCTGCCGGAATATTAAGAATATGGCGCCGAATTTTGTCTTTCAGATCTAGTTGAGATAATGGCTTTTGACGGTAGATATTGTCCTTCAAATGGCCCCACAACCAAAACTCGCAAAGGGTGATGTCCGGCGAGCGAGGAGGCTATGCTATTGGGAAATGACGGCTGATAACTCGTGCTTCTATGAAATACTATATTAACAATCGCTTTACACGACGATCAATATGAGGTGGTGCACCATCTTGCATGAAAATGTTGTCTTGAATGCATCCACGCAGTAGAAAAGCTAGGATTACAAAATCCCTCAGCATATCATGGTACCGTTGTCCTGTGAAGGAAAAGGTTTAGTTTCCATTTGAAGTTATCTCTTCAGAGAAATACGGAATCCAATGATAAAAATAGCTGTAAAACTAACCATATTGTCTCTTTTTCCAGATGGAAGGGTTGTTCCTCGATAACGCGAGGGTTTTCCTCTGCCCAAATTCGACAGTTGTGGGTGTTAACTTACCCATTGAGGCAAGAGTGGACCTCATCACTCCACAGAATGTTCCATGGCCAAGTTATGTCAACCACCATTCGAGCAAAGAACTGAAATGCAAAAGTTTTACGGACCTCCAAGTCCCCGTTCTACTAAAGGTGCACAGACTTGATTTTGTATTGATAAAAATGCAAAATCTGAAGTAAGATTTCTCGTACAGTTGAATACGGTATATCCAGAACACGGGAAACAACTGGCAAACTTACACTATTATACGGAGACTGACTTCTGGCTTCAACGATTGCGGTCGCAACATTTTCAATGCTGGGGAACAGGACTTTTTTCGCTCCTTTACCTGGAAGAATGCCAAGTTGATCAGTTTTTTTTCAAATTTTTGCATCACCTTGCGTAGGGCACCTGGAGACATTGGACCTCTCTGTATCTGCTTTATGCGACGAAATTCTTTTAGTGCTGCTTCGAAGTTTTGTTGGTTCTGATGGAACGATTTCACCAATAGCGCTTTTTCTTGCAACGTAGGAATGACGAACAGAGAAGAAACTAATGTTCGTGCAGAATCCGCCTTCTTTTTTATCCTGAGAAAAATGGTAATAGACATGCGCTGTAACGCAAATTATGTTTCACATTTTCAATATATACAAATAAATGCTATTTGTGTTACAGCGCCATCTATTAGTGAATTTTTGTACTAAATGTTTTAGTTAATAAATGTAAAGCGCATCATCTGAATAATCTGTAGTTCAAATTTTATCTTATTTGGACCAATAGAAGGCATTTTAGAGCCCTCTGAAGTGGACAACTTATTTCTTGCTAACCCTATATATACTTTTTAATTTGCAGTGAATTGATTCGATTGAATTCATGTTTTTCAGGTCTTATCAAATAACAAGGTGAAATTGAAAATAAATACATTCTATATTAATCATTTGCAGCCTAGAAAGTTAAAAATCCTGGCGTATAAGCTGGTAGCCAAAGGTGGCTATTTAAGCTGAGTTCGAGATAATTTTAGTAAATATTATTGCTTAAAATTGAATTTTACATCGTTTCGAAATTTAAAAAATATTTTTTAATGATAAAAATTTAATAACGCGCAAGTTTTACTGAATTTCGGAAATTTTTTAAAATATGTTTTTTTCTAATTTCTAATATTAGAGTGCATAATTACTCTGAAGTTTCTCTCGTTTTCAGTATTCTATCAACCATCTAATCACGTGATCTTCAGTTGTTAAAAGCTGAAGAAGAAAACTTCTGCATAATATCTGCGCTGTTTATAAGACAATATAAAAGTGAAGTTACAATAATACGAAACATATTTTCCTAAATGTATTTGCTTGATTTGTTGGCAGACAGAATTCTTTATTCACCATTTATTAACAATGTTATTTTCTGTCCCGTCAGGTAAAGTTGATATACTTCATAGCATTATTCTAATGTTCGCATGAAAAATTTAAAATGACCCAGAACTCTTCAGATTTTGAATCCACAAAGTATTTTTGCTGGTAAGAATAAATCCTTACTCATCGAATTAATTTCTTGGAATCTACTTCATATTTTTCATTAAAAAAATATAAGTGTTAAAAATTAAATGATTTTTTTCTTGATTCTCTTTAGTGGTTTAAAACTTTGTATAATTTGTTTATTATCGCTTCTTATTAATTCTTTTTAGAATTATTTATGCTCCTTATCAATGTCATAGTAAATTTAGTTGAGATTGCTGAAAAAAAAAATCTAAACAAATTTGTTATATCTAACATTACTTAAATTGCAAATATATATTTCTTTTGCAAGTTATTAAAGAAATATATCTTTCAGTACATAGATTAGCATTGTTAGTTTAGTTATATTAACGTCCCGTTTTAAAGCAACATTAGGGCTATTTGGGGACGGACCTCGTCATTTTGAACCGCGGTCAGATGACGAAGGCAATACATGCCCCCCCCCCTTTTTGGAAGCTTCCACACTACAGCAGCTGGAAGACTTTTGGCCCCGATGTATTTAGCGTGTAGCCGCGGTTCTTCGGTGGAATCGGATCTCGAATCTGAAACCCTCGGGTTACAAAGCCGAGACCAAGCTATCGCGGCCCAATTAGCATTGTTAGAGCTAAGTATAAAAGAGCATAGAATAAGATCAAGGTAAAAAGGAGAAAAAGATGGAAGTTTAGAATATTATTTTTCAATTTTTGTAGTTCTCACTTTTAACAACCTATGAATATCAAATGCTAAAATGAAAAATATTTTCGTCTGACATTTGTATAGTTACAGAAAAGCGAGCAATAACAATTTTTTTTTTTTACTCAAAATGTGTATACAAAATGTAACTAAAGCGTCACCGATAGATATCAGACACATTCTCATTAAATTATGAATGCATGCTTAAATGAAACCACTAATTAACATTATCATTAAAAAAAAGCCAAACGAAAATTTATTTAAAAATTTTAGTAAAACACAATCCAAAAATAATTTTTTTTAAATGTGTGATAGGTTTGTATCAATAGCAATATGTTTATATGAAATCTAATTTTATATTTTAAAAAACTAAAAGAATTATCTGACTTAATTTTCCTACCAATCTAGCGTCACGTGATGCTACAGGTTCGTGACGCAGCTTACCAAATAACATCAACAAAACACAGTCTACTTTTAAACGAACAGAAACTATTCATTATGGTTAGATCATTTTCATTATTCTGGAGTAAAAAGAATCAATTACTATTAATGATAGCTAAAGAAAGATAGGACACAGATGAATGAGATAATATGTGTACAATTTATTCATTAGAAGTTTTGGTACTTTTTTGGAAGTTTTGGCACTTTCCGAGTCGGCAAAAAAAGTCGGCAAATTGTTGGCGATTTTCTTTACGATTTTTTGTTCTTGTTGATTTGGTGAAAATAATTTAATTTTTGCCAACGGCCCTCGGACATAATGGTACTTTTCCGTTTCCGAGGGCAGTAAAAAAAAAAAAAAAAAAAAAAAATCGACAAATTGTCATCGTTTTTTTTTTCTTTTTCTGGCTATTTGGCGAAAATAATTTAACTGTCGCCAAGAACCCTGAAATGGAAAAGTACCGAAGTTTCTAATAATGATTTTATTCTTTTAAAAATTTCTTTCATTCATTTAAGCTATAATATTTTACCATTCAACGTTTTTAGGTAAAAATTTTCAATATGATTTTGAAGTAATTTTACTAATAAATAGAAGAAATAGAATTAATTCAAGTTTAAGTGAGACACGTTAAGTATACCGCGCCAATCAATGTTTGGAATCCTTTGCGTTAAATGTAAAAGATCTGCGCTGGACGTTAATGACACAAATTGCAAATGGGATTGATGTTATCTTTTTTAACGATTTGTTATGTTTAAGTTCAAATTGGCATTAGTATCTTTGTGAAATTTATTACTTTAGTAGAATAATCCCAACTTTTCGGCAAAGCTCTCTTTCTCTAAACCTCTTTCCAATTATAGAGCATCATAGACTGAGTACTCCAACCCGTCCATAGACAAACGGATAAAACTGAACGACCGGACTGTCGTGACAGCAACTCTGACATGAACTAAGGTTGAGTCCTAAGAGACATTATCGGCCATGGTACAACCCTTCCCTGAGGAAGTACATCCCGTCATGGATGGGAGGTAGCCACCCCCACCCTTACGTGTACCCTCAAGGGTGGTGAGAACCAACCATCAAACCGGAAGCTTCTCATCCTCAATTTTAATGCGCCCCCTCAAGGATCCAAATTACAGAATATTCAGGATTGAAATTCAGAAATACTGGTGCTGTCATAAAATGAGGGCACAAAGAAGAAATTTGGAGCTACGAAAATTGCAATATACTCTTTTGATTAGTTTTTCACTATGGCAATCCTTTAATTTATGAATTTCTAATTATCGAAATTCATATTTAAGAGGTAAAAGTCGAAAAATGTAGTAAATATTGTTTCCGACATAAATATATTTTTCGAAATAGATTGATGCCATCGTTTCAAACGCATATATATATATATATATATATATATAAACTAATATTTTCCAAACATAAAACTGAAGAAAATTCTAATGAATTTGATTTAAGTGTTTTTTATTTCTGTGTTGTCAGATCTAATCCTGAATATTGCAGTCTCATTTTAAATCCTTACTATACAAAAATACCCCGGAATTCTAGAGCTAATACAAATTAAGTTTATGAAATATTTATTTTGTAAAAAAATCGTTATTTTTTTATTCATAGGATATATTTAATGTTTTTTAGGACCAGAATTCCCAAATCTTAAATTTTTTAAAAAGGCTTTTAGATTGAGTGTGTACACACGTTAAATATATAATATGTTCTTTAATTTCGTTATGATTCCCTGTTTACAGCTTAGATTTTTGCATATTTAACATTTATTTCGTGATGATTCTGTAATTGGAGCATTTTCTGTCTCTGGATTTGTATTTTCAGCTTATATTTTTTACATATTCTGCTTATTTGATTGGCATGCCTAATTTGTAAGTACGACGTGATCTTTCTTATATCCTTTTTTCGTGCTTAAAGTTATCAGTATTATGATCCATTGAGGTGACTTTTAACTGGCGCAGTTTAATAGCAAATCGTATGTTATTGTTCATGCATATGTGTTGTGCTATTGTGAATTGTGTTGAACACTTCACCTTGATTTTTCTTTTCACTAAGTGCACTGAAAACTTTTTTTTACATAACTCACTGACTTTTCTAGTCTTTTGCGGTATATTTTATGTAACTAACTTGCATATGCGTTTTAGATGGCTCAAATTTCTTTATCTTAGATGCCATATATAACATCAACTTTTTGAATTATCTAGTACTCAATACTTATCAATAGAATTTGATATATTAACAGAATATCTATAGATGTTTGCTTTTTGTTCATTTCATTTTAATCTCAAATATTGTCACTCTGTTATGAACGCATAAAAGGATTAGTTTGGGACGGAACTTGTCATTTTGAAAATTAGTTAGATGATGAGGTTGATATTCTGAATAGCCTATATTTCTAAATTTGTAAACGTTTGCACGAGGCAAGAACACTTTTTGACGGGTCAAATCCGTTATTCTATTTCTTTTAAGCATAAACTGCATCACTAAATAAAATGGTAAACTTTGTTGAATCTCCTCACAAATAAGGACCTCCATAATTGAAGAATGTAAATCGGAGGACGAAGAGGTTCGCTCTCTGATTATACTGATAACGAGCATCAATCAAAAACTGATTATCCGACTTGCTCTTTGTCATTTTCTGCATGTCTTGGCTGTTAAGAATGCTCTGGATATGCTCTTTGCTAACGTATAGCTCACTACGATCGAACTGGCCGTTGAAAACTTCTCTCAAAGCAAAACACAGAATTAGATCTATTTATCCTGAAAATATTTCAGAGAGACAATTGAAGCTGAGTCAGTTCTATTTATAGAAGCTAAGTCAGGCTGTCTGAAACGCTTCATTTGCGCTTTGAACAACATAAACTTATAGTATCACGATTTCTTTGATTCATGGGTTTGATTAAATATACTACATCAAATAAGGTTATAATCCCCATCCCACCTTCTAATTATATAATAAATAGTTTTTTTATGTATTATATAATTAGAAGTTATTATTTTTCCTTTTTATGGTTTTTATTTATGACAAATATCATCTAAAATGCATTAACAAAATGTTTATAACTTATTAAAAGGTAATTCTCTTATATTTCAACATTATTATCACTTCCATGCTTAAAATCTCTTCTTAAATATGAATGCTAAATTATTATGACAGTATTAGAAGGAAATAGCTTAGCAAAAATTTGAACATATCGATAAATATTTACTAATCAGCAGAGGAAACTCAGGAATGAAACTATCTTGCGATTTTAAAGTAACAAGGCCAGCAAGGAAAATGCTGTTATTATCTACCTTTCACTAACATTCTATTTCCGAAAATATCCCATTGTGTGGAACATCCGTCCATCAAACATCAACAGTACAATAAATATGAGGTACATAACAAAAGTGATTTACAAAAAAAGCCGTCAAAAGCCTGGTCACTTTCTTCAGGTTCTTTTCAGGGGCGGTCCCCATTGCCATTCTCTTCTCTCTTTTTTTATTATCTCACCTCTATAATTACATGTGTTTTGATCATCAGGCGAGGGTAAAGCGTGCTTTTTCGGTCAGCAACCCTTCCAGGCCTTGTTGTCGCTCCGGGCGGATACCTTCTCGGAAAAAATCGGAGGGTTTGTTCGACACACGCGTGTGAAGATTTCTTCTCTTGTTAGTAGCTTTGGTCCATCCCTCTGCAAGGTGATTGTTTTCGGAATCAAGGTTGCTCTCTGACACACTTTCAAAAATTTGGCAGAATTACCAATACTTGTTTTGGTGCTGGTTCCTTTGTGTTGAAGTAAATTGACTGAATATGAAGGAATAACGTAATTTTGGAAATTGTGCTGCTGGTAATTATTTATTGTGAAGATGAAGGTCGATTTTTAATGCAATTAACTTAGATTTAAAGTTAGAAGCGCATTCTAGAACAAGACTCATTTATTTTGCTAATTCTAAGATTAAATAATTTTGGGTTTTAACAATGAAAATAAAAAAGTACCTTTGAGCATTAAAATGGCATTATCTTGTTCCATTCTTCATTGTTATTATTTTTCTTTCATTCAAAACGGCATCATGAATAGACAACTGAAATGTGATAAATTTAAAACAGCATTAAAAAAGCCCTTTTTAAAAAATAGCGTAAAAAAAAATTGCCATTAATAGTTATTTTCAAACATGAAAATATTAAGATTAATGTCAATTGAGTAAATCACTTTTTCAGAACGCACAAATCTACATTTCTTAAAATATGCATTATTTTTTGCAAAATATTATTGAGTTTTATGAATAACTATAAAACAATGAATCTTGAAGAGTCATAACGATTAATTATGCTGTCCAGTTTAAATTTCTCATATACGAAATATAAAAAGAGAAAGTACCATGAACAAAAAAAAATTGAGATTCAGACAATTTTGCAATTTTTCTTAGTCCAAAAAAAACAACATATATATTTTTTAAAACTTATGAGAATATGTTACTAAAAAGTACAATGAACTAGAGGGCTGAATTTGATTTGCGCTCTTTTTAAAATTATAGATAGGTATTTCATTTTAAACAAAGTTCATAATAGAAGATCTACTTGCCTTTCCGCCTGTGGGGTTCTTAACATAGTAACTAAAATTAGTAAAGAGATTCAAAATATAATTTTATTTTTAGCCTGTAGTTATTAACGGACTATCTTTCTGTCGGTACGTCTGATGTATATCTGAATGCATTAACTCTCGAAATAATAATACACTAAATACACTGTTTGACAATTTCTAAGGAACAATTACGTTTTTCGGAATAATTAAGTATAGACAATGATTGAAGAAATAAAACTAAGTACATATTTAGTAGGGAGGATGTGCATTTATTATAGTGCAAAATGGTGCAGATATCGGCACATCAAAGAATTAAAAACTTAAAAACAAAAAAAGATGCTTTTTGCATGATTTCCAAACAGCCCCACAAAAATTGCTCTTCAGGTCAGAATGATGCAGACATGAGTACCTTAGTAAGATGTGTGATGACCACGGACACTAATGCACATTTTGCATCTGTTCTCCATGCTCTCCTGAAGGGATATTGTATATTCTTGTCTCAATATTCTTAGGGGATATTGTTCCTCTCTCAAGGCGATTTTGAGTTCTTGCACTGTTCGGGGAGGAATGGTTCTTTATGAAACACGTCTGACAAAAGCATCCCGGGCATGTTCAACAGGTTTTAGGTCGTGTGAGTAAACAAGCCATTGCATACGGACAATATTTTCACTTTTCAGTGTGTCCGATATCTCACCGCTTCTGTGTGGCCAAGCATTATCGTCCATAAACAAAAAGTCTGGACCTACAGCACCCCTAAAAAGACGAACATAATCCAGAATAACCTCTCTGCAATACCGTTGCGATGTAATACTTCCTCGCTCAAATATGTGTAGCGATGTTCTGCCACTGTGTATGATGCCTGCCCACACCATCACGGCTGGGCCATCCCGATACGTTCACTAACCAACTGTTGTGCATAACGTGTTCCACGCTGTCTCCACAGTAATTGGTGGCCAGAATCCCTTGTCACACTGAAAAGAGATTCGTCTGAGAATATCACTCTAGATCAATTTTGGATATCGCAACCAACATGCTCCTTACACCAGCGTAATCTCTCACGACTATGGCGTGGTTGAAGTGGGATACAACGAACAGGTTTCCGAGCATACAAACCAACATGATTTAATCGCCGTGAGATGGTTCTTGCCGAAACATGCGTACCGGTAGCGTTTGCAAGGTCTGTACATCTGGCCAGGAGTTACATTTCTGTTCCCTTTTGCCATGAAGGCTACATAGCGATCCTCTAAAGGTGTTGTGTTCCCACCATGACCCCCGGCATGCTTTTGCAAAGCATTTCCACTTTCAACTTCCTTCTTTAATCGTGATGTGACACTCTTTGATACACCCATTGCAGCAGCTACAGTAGTGACACTTTGACCTGCTTCCAGTCGTCCAACTTTTCGTCCACCATCGTAGGCACTCAAATGATGTCTTTTGAATTTTGCTCTTAATTATTGCAAGAACCAAATAGAATTTCAGAGAAAAAACTTTTATAAAATCCTGCACTACTTTGAGACAGACATCAAACAGAATTAATCATGAGCTAGTTTGCAATGACTTTTATACATTTATACAGATAACGCGTCCTGGTCTACCAGGCCCTCTCAACTTGAATTTACTTTTATTGGTCAGCTGTCTGAGACACAATTTTACACAAATCACTTGTTACTTAGCAATTGTCAAGCAGTGTACATGGAGTTTACTATCTGGTATTTTCACCAAAATGTATATCAGAATAATATTCAAGGTCAAATAGGGGAATAGAATAAGGACTTTTCAAAAATCCTTTCCTGATTCACTTTTGTACAAGACGAAATTAATATACTGTGTAAATATCCTAAAAAATTAAGAATCCCATTTAAATTTATTTTTAATAAAAAATTCTTTAAGAAATAAACAAGGCTATACTAAATAAAACCAGGCTTAAGCCAATATAGTTGCCGTGATGATCTTGACCATTAGGTGAAAGCATTATGCTATCTCCAGTATCTTATAGATTCGAAACGATGATAAATAAACGATTATTTGTATTTCTTGCGTTTTACCCTTAAAGAAAAAAAAATTCTTGGCAAAAGAAAAATTTAGACATTTTCTTCTTTGACATTTTTAAAACAAAATCTGCTTTTAAAATCAGATTACAATAAAATGAAATATTTAGAAATAAAAATTTTAATAAACTACCCAAACAGTTTTCCTGATTTATGGCAAAAAAAAAAAGTTTTGAACTTTTAGTCCAAATCATCATAGCATGATAATATTTTTGGTTTCTTTTGTCTGGCTTGTTTTCGTCAGGCTTGATTGCGTTAGCTGCCGCATTTTGTGTGTAACAATTCTAACATTTTACTGAAACAAAATTAGTTAAAAAACATTATCCTGTCAAAGGACAAAGAGTAAATTTCAGATATGCTTTAAATTATTTGGTAATAAACTGAAACCAGTGCTGCTAAAATATTTACATTGATTATTTATAATTTTGGGTAACTTTTTTGTCCGCGGATATATTTAAACGTTTATAAAACCGTGTTTAAAATTAATTTTGATTTTTTAAAACTGATATTATTGACAAATCCTGTTTAAGTTTTAAACTGATGTAAAAATGTAGGTTAATATGTTCCGAGAATATCGATAAAATCATCCAATGAATTTCATTTAATTAAAATTTAGTGAAATTTTGTAAAACTATTTTCTTAACGACACTGTTGGTAATATTATTTAAGAAATAAATACATACCAATTCGAAAATTTGAAACAAAATTTTTATGACTCCAGCGCTTTATCCTATAGCGTGTTTTGAATGATTCTTGCATAGCACAATGCCAGAAAGAATGCCAGCCTAAAAAATGTGCCATATTAAAAAAAATTTTAATATAGGCTTTAGGATTGAAATACATTTCGATTACATTCTCTTCGATGAAGCCTTACCTCAAATCTGATGCTTTATTTTGGCATATATTAAGGATTTGTTGAATAATTTTATGATGATACAGTGACGAAGTATTTACTTGAAACCTATGTATAGAGAATATTAGAAGATTATGCAAATGGAGATATAATATATAAGTAGAGAAATATAATACATAGGAAAAAAAAGCAGAAATTTATATTTCTCATTTTTTTAATACTTTCCTTAATTTTGATACATTTCGGCAGAAACCTGATTTCCAGTTATTAGAAATATTTTTACTTGCTGCTGCCTCGGCCATATTCTTATATCAGCGTCAGAATCTACTGGGGTAGTCTGGTTGGATTCGCATCCCTTGGGTTGTGAGGTCGAACCCAGCCGATCGAAGACTCTCCGTGTACATGGTGCCTGGTGCACGTATAAATCTGTCGAATTCACAAAGTCTTCCAAGTCGGGGCAATACCAGTGGGGATATTGGATCAGAGGTGATCATTCACTTATTCAGGTCTAAATTACGATCTGTGAATGAAATGTATGAATGAAGCGCGTCCCGTGAAAAGAGGCTAAGACGTACTCTTGGCCCTAGATGGCACTACTGAAACATGAGAAGCTAAAACTCGGCTTAAAATCGTTGTCTTTATCAGCGGACTTGTCTATAACAAGTGCCATAAGCAGCCACAACATCAGAATCTTCGGAAGATAAACGTCTTATACATTTTTGAAGAAAACTAAAATCCTCTGTGCCACTATCACTATAATCTTCTAAATTATTGTTACGTTTATTCATATTTCTGATAAAATAAATTATTCTATCATCATATTGAAAGATGATAGCGTATAAAATCAATATCTAAGCACATAGCACGAATGACACTTGCTAATTTTCTCGCAAAATATCGCGACACATGCACCCGTCTGACTCGTTATTACGCACCTTGGTCTCAATAATGCATCACGAATGTAGCTCGTTATTCTACACGAATAGATTAAAAAATGTTAAATGTTAATTTTATTGAATGAATAAGGAAAATCTCAATTCGCCTTTGCATACAACTTTGAACTAATCGTTTTATCTATAAAGTATATTCTAAAAATATGCGATAATATATTCGTTATTATTATTTCAATCAACATTAAAAAAAACTATTTAAAAACATTATTAATAAATAAACAGCACATTCAAGATCCTATTTTGAAGGCTAATTCTAGGGGTAATTTTAAAGGTAAGGCAGAGAGCAACCAATGCTGCTATCGCAACCTGCAGATCTCTGGGGTCTGCGATGAGCCTGATTTCCATCCCTGTTGCTACCAGAAAAGTAATATTTTGCGAGATAAGCTATGAATGGAAATTGTGTCCGCAACAACGTGAGAGAGAAAGAAATTAAGATATTCAGGTGATAGCTAAAAATATAAATCTCCTTTGATATAGGCAATTATGTGTACCTGTGCGGAATATTCAACTGGTTTAATGTACCTTTCTAACGTGGCCCGAGAGTTTTTCTAAACAACTTGCGATTATGCACCATTGATAGATGATTTTTCATTCTGAAAGGGCTATTACTTATTGTGTTTAAGGAAGGGAGTCATTTAAGTCAAACAAGCAAAGGAAAAGTGCCGCACAATTACTTCGCTCTCGGTAAATTCGTGTATAAAGGATTTCAGACTTCGGGAATAATATTTTCAGTTTTCAGACAAGGTGCATTGACGCGAGAACTGGTGTTTAATTATTTCATTGGTATGAACTTGTTCCTTTATTTTCGGTAAAAGTAGTTTGAAACTTTGGGGGGGATAAAATTATAAAATCACATTTTTTTAAAAAAAATCATCATAAAATCACACAGCTATCTAAAAATCACATTGAGAAAGGGCATCTAAAGCAAAAAATAAATGAATAAACGGTCTGCACAATAAATTTATTACTAATTATAGACATTTTATTGCCTCAGTTTTCTAATCAGAAGGTTAGAAGCTCCTTGTGCACAGGCGCTGAGGTGCTGTAACATATTTCACAAATTGCAAGATGTAAATATAATTTCCAATTTATTTAATCTTTTGAGTGATATTTAAATCCTCCTACAGTCTAACGCACTTACTTTCAGAGCACATGTCATAGAGACACAAAAAAACATCTTAAAATGTTCCCTTTTAATTCAAACCAGTGCGTAATGTTAGTGTATATCGGTGCATTAAATAAACATAATAAAGTGCATCCATTTCTGTTACACTGTGTAAGGAGGAAAAAGACGTTGAGGAAAATGTATTTTCAGAGAAATTAGACACGCTGTTTCAAGTGTTTTTTCAATGTGGAAATTTTTCCCTTGAAATTCACTGTACTCTTTATATAGCTATGCGATATGAAAAAACATGGAATGCAAATGAAAATGATTCTTAATTCAGTGCTTTTTATCAATTTAAACTTTCCTGATTTATATGTATATATAGTGTTACTCCTCCATCTTTTCATATTGTTTCACGTGTAGTAAATATAACTATTGTTAGTGACAAAGAAAAAAATAAATATCCCTATAAGCTGCCAAAAGCAAATTTTATTAAACTTTTGAAATAAATTATTTTCAAACATATTACCAAAGATTTTTTCCCAATTTTTTGTTAAAATATTTGAGGCCTATTATATTCAAATACATCACATTTTGTCAACTGACATATAGTGTTTCAACAATTAACATTGGCACCATTTCCGATTCGATTTTCATAAATTTAATGGAGGGAAAAATGAATTGCTTAAGGGATGTTGAATTTATTTATTTTTGACATTGCCTTCTTGTTTTGAAATCGAATCCTTCGACAATATTAAAAATTGATTTTATTTCAATAACGACATCAACAGCACATAATAATACTCCATATCCACCATACAATCAAAGAATTACAAACATTTTAGAATGAAAATATTTATTCTATTGAAGTGAGATGTTTAACAGAAGTCTCATTTTTTTGTGTCAGGTGTCTCTCTTTCTCTCTCTCTCTCTCTCTTTTTTTTTTCCTTCTTCTTCTTTTTCTTTTCTTTTTTTCTTTTTTTTTTGCTGTGTTTTTTTTGTCTCTACATTAAAAATATGGATCATTTATTAGTTTTTCATTATTGGTTTTAAGTGTTAATTACAATTTCACAATTAATCTGTGCATACCTCTGTAAAATTCTTTATAATATATGTATGAATTTAATCTTGATTTTTATTAAATTTTTGTATGATTATGATTTTTATTAAATGTTCGTAATGATGTATGATTAAATGTATGTATGTATGTATTAAATATATGTAAATGTATGTATGATTAAATGCGTGTATGATTTTTATTACATTTGTTAGTTAATAAATTAAATATGAACTACAATTTCACAATAAATTTTTCCATACCTCTGTAAAATTCGCCATTCGATATGCATGATTTTCATTTTGAGACTCTTTGCTTTATTAAACTCCATTACTATTCCATCTCATTAAACAAAATGTAGCCTTTATGAATGGCTGTCATGATCGTGTTTTGATCATATTTTGGTAATTCTGGAATATAAATACAAACTAGGTGAGAGGAGAATAAAACTTATCAAAAACAAAAACCAGGTTTGTTGAGATTTTATTATTTGAAATTTTCTCCTGTGAGCTATCATTAAAAATGCATTGCTCTATATTTTATTTAAAAACATGCTATGTATATTGCAATCCGATTAAAGCTAGTTAAATTTATGAATGTGCACTCCCTCAGTGCTTTGCATTTCCACTTCAGTTTCAAATAAAAAAAATGTTAACCCATTAGCTGTAATAAGCTTTCACAGGAATGGCAATTACTTCCCTTTTTTGCCATTTTAATGGGCAGAAAGCAGTCTGACGTATATAAACTAATCCAATCTTAACAACATTAAACACATGTTTCTGGTCGTCTCGCAAATTATTCATAATGAACGGCGAAAAACAATTTAAGGAGAAGCCGGAGCAATGCCATTTTATTGTTCCGCGCTGTGTGTTTGAGTAATGATGCCACGGGCTAAACGTCACAAATCAGAGGTTTTATTGAGGAAACCGAGTTTATTTGATGCAAAAAGAAAAAAATGCATGGAAAGAAAATATATATTATAATTTGCTCTTAAATCGGGGAAATAAGAGGGAAACAGGAAATGAAATGATTTAAAATAAAAACGGATTTAAATTCAAGTATTCAATGTTAATGGCTTTTGTTATAGTATTGCGATTAGATTCCTAGATTAAAAAGCGCATTTTATTTAGAATCGTTTGCTATTAATAGACGGGTAGAAGATTTCATGAAACAAAGAAATAAGTCAGTCATATTGTAGAACTGAAATGTGTTAGAATTTTAAGGGATTCTATTTTGGGCGATTTTTCTGGTAGTTCTTGCCTTTCTTTTATTTAATTTCACTGTAACTGAGAAGATTTAAATGTTTTTTCGAAGTACATTACGAATCAGTGACATATTGTATTATATTTTAATATGTTTTATGCATGCATCTTTAACACGTTTTCATTTCTTTAGAATAGTTAATACTATTTTTCTAGCATTAAATTGACATAACAATTTATAATCTTTTATTTAAAATTCTACAAAACCATTACTTGCACAATTTTAATTTTAAAAATGAATAAATGCACGTTTCCCAAAAGAATATAATTTTGACATTTTAATGATAATTCATTGAAATATATTTGTTATTTATTTAATCAGATTTTTTAAAATTCTCTATTATTTCCCCTTATAACCTATATATTATTTTTGAATATAAACATTACTCATAAGATCTTGTATTTAATGCTAAAAAAATAGCATTATTCTTAATGACAATGTTTGATAAAGGCATTTTACGGTTCTAAATGACGCATATCACGAGGACGCTCTTTATATAAGTTGGTTCAAGACAATTCGGTCAGTATTCTAAGATAACCCGTTTTTATAAAATAAATGATATTCAGACATACCAAGCTTTAGATGTAAAAGAGTAAATCTTTTTCATTTTTTTATTTTCATTACTTGTCCCTAAAGACTATTTTATTAAATATGACTAAAAGAATCAAAGCTTTGTATAAAATTTAAAATTCGTGATTCTTCAGAACATTTATTGACTTAAATGACATGAATACAATTCCTTAGTTTATTTAGATTTTAGACATATATATTTGATGCTAACAGGTTAAAAATAAGCTATTGGTAGCGATTAGATTGGATATCCTGCATATAATATATCCTTTTTTGCCTTAAATAATACATATTTATTAAAATAATGATATAATCATTTTAAAAAGCGACAGAAAACTTTTTTGGCATTTTTTTTTTTTTTAGAAAAGTTGTATTTCAAATTTATTCTGCTTTATACAGATCGACCAGAAAATGACATTTTTCTAAGCTAAGTTTAGAATAACAATTTACTTAATCTTTCGATTTGAGATTTTGTCAATGCGATAGCAACACGTTGATAAAAGTCAATTTTTCTCACGCACACTTAATGTGATTATACTGTTTCAATTTAATTTTAATTTTATTTTATATATATTGTTTGAAAATGTACTAAAAACACTTTTCAAAAATGGATTAAAAATTGAAAAAAAAAGTTTGTATGGCAAAATAGTAAGTATCATTAAAAAGAAAATTTTTTGAATTTTAAGTTGATGAAAATTTTACTTTTGGGCTGCAAAAGTTTCAGAATATATATATATATATATATATATATATATATATATATATATATATATATATATATATATATATATATATATATATATATATATATATATATATATATATATATATATATATATATATATATATATATATATATATATATATATATATATATATATATATATATATATATATATATATGTGTGTGTGTGTGTGTATGTGTGTGTGTGTGTGTGTGTGTGTGTGTGTGTGTGTGTGTGTGTATGTGTGTGTGATATTTCTAACTCAGACTTTCTACACGCGCAAATCTGTATTCATAAAATGCGTTTATGTGTATAAATATCCAGAACGCATTTGTTAATCATTCATTGACAATAGCTCGCGTATTTTTTGAAGTTTACTAGTACGCAAAAATGAGTGCATATCGAAGATTTTTGATTAGAAATCAAAATGATCAAGTTATGGAAAAGGAAAGTGTTGTAGAATCGTCCATAAGAATATCTAGCCGTGGTGGAAAACAGAGATGTATATGTTTTAGTTTACAGAGCGAAGTTTTTAAACGAGAGGAGCATCGTCAAATCGTTTTTTGAAGTATAGATAACCACTCAGAATGCTCTAGTTATATATATATATAGAGAGAGAGACATTGATACAAAGTGAATAAAATATTTCTATCAAAAAATGAATTGCACCCTAAAAGAAACATATCCATGATAAAAGAAACATGACACAAATAAATGAGGACGAATATTCCATTTTTACTTTCTGACATTTCTTAATTATGAAAATTACATCTATACGTACACTTATACATGGGTCACATGCGTCGTTTTTGATTATTCTGTTGCTTGGGGAGCCGTTTCTCATTGCAGCTGTGCGCTGTCATTTCCTCGAGACAAAACCTTTCCGCTGATCTATATATCGATGCATTCATTTCTTCCGCAAATGAGTTCCTGAATGTAACTCTTGCATCTGTTTATCAAAGAATCTATTACAAAAATTTCCATTTTATAAGGACCCTAATAAGAAGTATATTTTTATCTTGCTGTTAAAGAACATTTCACTTACAGACTAATGACTTTATTTGAACATTCATGTTAAAATCTGAACGGAAAACATGTACTTATTTCTTAGATAAATCAAGTTAATTCTAAACAATTTTTACGCTATCGTTTATAAAGTGCTGTAATAGTAGGGGGAAAAAACTGACATTGAGAATGTGTCGAATTTTGACACTTCAGGCTTTTTAAAATAAAATTAAAAAAAAAACAATCTTTTGGAACTATGTTTATGTGTTGGTATGTATATATGCATACGATAAAGCAAAAATATAATGAAATAGTTAGATAAAATTTATTTGTGATTTTTATTTCAAAACTATAGATCTATAAATTAAATTGATCAAAGAAAAAGGCTATTTCACCTCAATGCTTTCATTGCTCAACATCATTGAGATGTTAAACAAAAATGCTCTATGTTTGCCAAAAATATTTTAACATAAGAGTTTCATCAGCACACTAAATATAAATACTACATATTCTTTCATTATTACATTTATTTGGCTAGGTTTTAACCGTAGCATTTAACGAAAATATAATATGCATTTATTTTCAGGCACTTTATTGTGACTATAGCTAAAATTGATTTTACTACAAGTTCATAATCAAAGAAAAAAATACTCAAACTAATGAAAGGTTTATTTATTTCAGCATAATGATTTAATAAATAAACTTTTTTCTCAAATTTTAATATGGTTTGGGTCTAAATGAAAGGCTTTTTTTGTTGCAGACTTTCTAGACGAGGAAAGAACTCACAATTGTGGAAAATAGTAAGAGGAAAAGATAATTTGTAAGTTTTCGAGTATGTTTATGGATGCCAATCCAGAGGGTTTGATAAAATAACACGTAGATGCAATTTTATACCACAAATTATGAGTGTAGAAGTATGCGAGACACAAATTATGAAAGTAGAATAATGCGAGGAAATCGAATGAATAGCAATCCTAATTTTTTTTCTTGTTTAAATGCTACCTTACTTCGGAAAGATCTTACATCATTGCTCGTAAAAATATCACGAAATTAAATGGCACTCATCGCTTGCAATGGATATCTGCATTGTGAGAACTTCTCTCATTAAAAAGAATTAGCATCCCTCTTCTCCTCACCTGGTGGGATATCCGGTAACATGGTGCGCCGTCCTAGTGTGACATCCGGCGAATGAAAAGAATGCACTCATATATATAAAAAAAATGCTTTCAGAATAAGTAATCAATTCTTTCTAAGAAAGAATGTATGCGACTCTGTTTGTGGCTTTTTTTTTCTTCTCATTGTCAACTTATTCCATTCTTGAAAATGTTTTCTTTAACTCACGGATTTCAATATTGTTTTCTGGTTGCTGTCAGAAATCCTAGAAAACCGTTTTGTAGAATCCAACAAAGACAGGGATATTCTGTTCTGAGGGGTGGGGGGTGGGAGAATGTCTTTCGGAATAAAACACGTGCAGTTGAAAGATATCGACTCCTGTGGCAGGAAATATTACGAGATTTTAATTTTGAGCTGATTTGCATCGTACAGGATGAAAAGAGAATACAAAAGATTTAGAAGACGGATTTACAGTTACGAAAACTAAGCAATGGCTTCTGAATGAATAGCAATTGCTAAAATAATAAATTCGTAAAAATTGCAGATTTTAGGAATTATAAATATTAAGATAAAATTGATATGTTACCTTGTGTAATCAGTCTGGCTCCTACACACTTCGATACGTTCATTTAGTTGCTACTGTGTTTATTAAGACTAAGCGCTTATTTAAATAAAAATGTATGCAAACATGGATATGTAGCAGACACATGTATTTTCATAAAATTACTAATTTAATCAGTAGGAGAGGTCTCCCTATCACTTTATCGTTTACTTTCCAATAAGCGTGTTATCCCTCACCTCCCGCAAAAGTTTGTGGACCTTGGGGAAGGCAGAAAACACCTCGCATGACATGAGCGCACAATAGTTACGAAATAAAACTTTTGGTATGAATTTAGCATTTTTATTGAATTTATCGTGTGAGGTCGATAGCATCCGAAAATTGAATTTTCGTTTTAGACAAGTTTCGCCGAGAGATTGAAACAAACATTTAACAAAGAGCTACAATTGCAGTCATTCTGCAAAATCACATACCAAATTTGATATATTTAAGCCATTGCGTTTTTGAGCTGTTGCGTTTACATATTTCTGAAACTACAGACCGTCATACGTCCAACCCCATTGTGGATGTGCCTCAAAATTTATTGACACATGTAGATGATAGATATGTGCGCCGAATTTTATCCATTTAGCTCCCTTCGTTTCGTGTTAACTTATATTCGAACAGCAGACTTCCTCTGAACAGACTTTACTCAAAATTTGATAGAAATCTGAAAATTTGGAATTAAGACCGTATTCCAAATTTCAACCATCTTGCTCAAAGTGGTTTTGAATTGTCTTTGTCACAGACAGATATTTTCCAAAAATGTTTTTTTTCGAACTCAGGAATGTCTAAAACGTGTCATTTCAACGCTTCCAATACTTTTTCGATATTTCATATAAGAGGAAGTAAAAAGTAAAATGACCATAAATCAAACAATCAATCATGTTAAATCAAAAATGTGTGAAACTAGTTGATTTTAGCTATTTTTTTATAATGAAATTTTGAATATGTTACTTTGAATACCTATATTATATTTTTGGAATGAATATATTTCCATATTTCACCATTAATAATTAATGAGGAAAAAAATAATGAGATTAAATGCAATTCAATTAAAAGCGAAACTGCGAAAAATCAATATTTGTTTTTGCAGTTTAAACTTTCCGCCATATATTAGACCCAAAAATTATATTTAACATATCCATACATTTGAGTATGTCTTGCATGGCAGACATATTTCACTACATGGTTTTAAAAATTTCAATCAGCATTTTTCTATCTTAGCAAGGATTCCTGCTTTTATTTTTGATTCGTAATTATAAATTGCAACGTTTTCTTTCGATAATCATGCAATATTTCATGCGTGACTACATCTGCAGTAAAGGCAATTATTTCCTCCGCTTGCATTTGTTAAAGACACATAAAAGACAAAAATAAGTTCTGAATTGATTTTGATCAATGTTTGCTTTTAATCAATGTCAATCGAATAGAATATATTTATTTCACTTCCTGTAACCTTGAAAGGAGCCATAATTCTTATAGAATTAAATGACGCTTAATGTAAAAATAATAGCATAATCAAAAGATTAATTACTTTATGAAACAATTTATATTTATTGTTTTTTTTAACGCATTGATTGAACATGATAACTCTGGAGCTTTTGTGACTTTCAAGACTGTGAATAGAGACTTTGGAATATTTAAAAAATGAGTTTAGCAATTTAATTTTAATCGATCTTAAGATAAATTGTGGGTAGTTCATTTATATTTGATTCGGTTAAAAAAATCTCCAGCAAATTTTTAAAACCTTTGAACTAAAAAAAAAATAATAAGCTCAATTACTAATATAAGTATTTTATCCATATATTCACTTGAAATATAACTGAAAAAAAAACCACACGATTTTTATTAGAAAATTCTAAACTATATATTCAAGTAAAGACGTTACGTTCTCAGCTTAAAAAGCCTTGTTGCTTTATGTAACGAATTTTTATTAGATGATATTAATATTTGTGGATTAAGTTTTCTGGCTAATTATCAAGGATGTTGGTTTTACAATCTACTAATGATCTTATTATTATAATTTGATATTTATTTCCAAAAACTGAAGCTCCTTTAATTTTTTCATCAAACATATTCAGTATTTGTCTTTTATCGTTTTAAAACATAAACCTCACTCATTATAATTAAACGCACGGTATGAAAATTTTGTTGCCCATAGTTTCTCGATGTCTTCTTATACCTTAATATATGTTGTGTTATGTTTGCACTAGGGATTGCAATACCGGACCAAAATTTCAATACCGGTATTCGGTATTTTTTATATCTTAATATCGGGATACCGGTTTTAATACCGGTATTAGAAATTTTAGAAAAAGAAAGAAAACACAGGTGTTTCTTTGTTTTATTTGCCACTTTTATTAGAGAGTGTAAATATCACAAAAAATCATATGTAACTTATAAATTATAACAGTATATAATCACAAAAAAGTAAAGAAACATCTTATTTATTTAAATCACAAAAAAGTGTAAATATCACTATTCAGTCTGTGGTACTATAACAAATTTTTGAAATATGATCTTAAAAAACATAATGCATCCATTGTACTGTCATTAAGCCAGAAAAGTTATTTTGTTCAAAAATTACCAGTTGTCGAAAACGCTCTTTCGGCATCTACGCTAGTTGGTGGTACTGTTACCAATGCGCGATATACTTTTTCCAAATATTTACCTCAAAATCCCTATCTTCAAATAAATCGATTTCTCGTCGGATAGATTTGCATATAGCTGATTTCTGCATTGTATTTTGGTTCTTGAATTTTTTTTTTACTTATCGCTAATTCTAACTTTTGTTCAAGAGACAATTCCTTTCACTATCGACATTAGTGTCATCATGATCTTCGATAACTGAACCGAATTCTTCTGAATGTGGATAGGTTTGTGGGTAAAAAAAGAATTAAGAAAATTTACTATAAACTTAATCAGATTTGAATTGGTTATTTTCTGCTTTTTCATTTTCATTTTTAAAATCATTATAATTATGTAAATACCATAAGACATTTTCTATTTCGGTATGCCTTTCTTCTGTGCGATTTTTCAATCTAATATATAATTCTTCAGATAGTGACGTGTGCTATTCTTTCAGTGAATGCAACACGAAATTTATTGTTGCATGAGCTGTTAATAAATTATCATTTCTCCGACATAATACCTCAATAGTCAGTTTTACTGGAAGTAGAGCTGATACAGTTCTCGATATTAAGTCGAATTCACTATCTAAAAATTAATTTGCAGGTTTAAGTCGATTATTGCTTTTTGGATTGGATTTCTCAGTTTCAAAAATCCTTCCATCATTAGGAGTAAACTGCTCCAACGTGTTGTAGAATCTAATATTAACTTATATTCTGTTTCATTTTCAGTTAGTATATATTTTAGTAATATTTCCTTTTTGTATGGGAACGTTTAAATATATTAACAATTTTTCGAACTTTATAGTAAGCAATTCTTGATGAGTTAATATTTCATCCGCATTAGCGATATCTTCTTCAATAATTACATTGTCATTATCTTCATTGTCAATATCACTCTCACTCTTATTCTCTTCAAAGTTGGAATTCGAAGTTTCTATATTCACAGTATTTGGATTCTTCTGTTCTTTATTTTTTTGGTATAATACATCTATTACTCCTAATTAAACTCCATGAGCATAGCACAATTGTTGATTTGCACCAATCAACTTTTCAGCTTTTTTCATATCTGTTGCTCCATCAGTCGTTATGGATACAATATCTTCTTTCAGGGAAAATCCTTGCTTCGCTAATTTAAATTTATGCAATTAATTAAGTCATTATTTAGCTAATTAATTTCGCCCGTTAGAGAGACATAAAAACAAAAACGTATACTATTTTGCTATGTTGGCGATCCTTGAACATATAGTGGAGACAATTTTAAATATTTCTAGTAAATACCGAAAAACCGGTATTTAAACTTGTGAATACCGATATTACAAAATTGCACAATGGCTCAAAATACCGGTATTTGGTATTCCGGCATACCGGTATTGCAATCCCTAGTTTGCACTATATCTTAATATAATTCAACTCTCATGTGTTGTGGGCCGATATGGCCTGGTGGTAAGGTCTCGGCTTCGGAACCGGAGGGCTCCAGATTTGAGATCCGATTCCACCGAAGAACCGTCTGATGCACGTTAAATCCGTCGAGGCTAAATGTCCCTCCGCTGGTGTGGTGTGGAATCTGGGAGAGAGGGATTCCAGCTCAGATGTCGCTTTAAAACGGGACGCTAATATAACTAAACTAAACTAAGCTAAATTCATGTGTTGGTGGATGTTTAACAGACTTGCTGAGAGGGTAAAAATATGAAAAGGCGAGCGGTTCACGAAGAACATTTAAAACTGTGATAAATATGATCACACAATCGTATTGAATTTTGTGTCATCTTTCCCTGTTTCTCATTATTGATTTATCTTTAATGGTTTATTATGAAGGAGGAAACGTAGCCAGACCTAGCAAAATTTGACTTTGAATTCTCTCTTCTACTTTATCAGAATATGCTTGCCTGATTTCACGCGATTTTTACATCGCATTCGACAAATCGTCAGAGCTAGGCTATATCGTTCCACGCCTCCACATCTACGTTTCCTCAGTTTCGTGACGAGTACAAATTGTAATAAATAAATGAAATACACAAGAGTTATAAAGATAATTACGCTTTATGAGAAATATGAAAATACAAATGTTCTGCTATATATTAAATACAAGACAAAACAACTAAAAAAACCGATTGTTTTGAAATATCATATTAATTTTTTAATGATATGATTTTTTTTCATATTATGTTAATTATTTAAAATTGAAAAAATTTCCATAATATAAAAATTAAAATTGAAAATTTTTTCATAATATATGAAATACAAAATGAATTGGAAGTATTGCTTTATTTATGCGTAAACAGAAACAAAAAATTACATAAATATTACATATAAAATAGAGGAGTAGATTGAAAATATTGAATTGTTTCATTGTAATTAAAAAAAGAGTAAAATTGTTTTAATTATAAAATACTTATATGAATGTCCAAATATTAAATGAAGTCCGAATAATTACGAATTAGAACTCTCACGTCATTTAATGTGTATGTATTACATGATGTAACTACAATATTGAAATTTAAAATTTCTTTAGCTCATTGATGTAGATTTTACTTGATCTTTTGATGCCGAGTTCCGTGCACCTATAGAGGACAATATAGTTTAAAATGAGAGCAATTCTTTTCGAATGCATCACCCATTCTTTTAAGCCCGTCGAATAGTTTTATTGTTTTATTTTTAAACTTTTTTTTTGAACTTGCTTTTTAAAATTCAAGCAGAGAAATTGAATCCGTAATGTTTGTTCTTCATGGTATTTGTTGAAGTGATGAATTCTAAAATTCTTTTGCTTTTATTTCGAAAAATTTTCTAAAATTATTTTCTTTTCTGATTCTATTTAATGCACTATAAGATCTCTTTATTAAGTTTCAACGTGTATCTTAAATCGCGGTCTCACTAAAACTTCAATGTCTATTTGTCGGAGTGGAGCGCAAGTTCGACATTATTTTCAGTTTTGAAAGAAATTTGACATTTTCATTTTACTATTAATTCAAAGTAAAATATGGATAAAAGATCACATCAATATTTCCCAAGAATATGTTTGACAGAATGCCGATCCGCCATTGTTTTGAATATTATTGGTTATAGAAATTAGAACTATAATCGTAGAAAATTGTAGGTCTCTGTTGTCTTGCGCGTTTTTGTCGACACATTCAACTATTCACTCATAATGATGTCATGTTTAACAAGATAAGAAAAGAACATGAAAAATGTACAAATAAACTGGGACAAGAGTTATTATTCCAATAGCAAAGTTTCATTAAATAAGGTACCTGAAATATATGAAAATACTTTGA